>NC_066622.1:80545139-81990139 GCF_025201925.1 Gopherus flavomarginatus | reverse complement strand
TATCCGCCACAAATGTCACAAAGTATTTCTGAACGGGGTGAGCAAAACATTGATAATTGCATCAGGATGTCATCCTCTACTAAGGGCATTGCTTTGGATTTAACTTCCTTTCAGAATAGTGCGTTATGTGGCCTGCGCTGTTTGAGTGTCTCTTTAGTTGTGAAAATATTGAGAACAGATGCTAGTAACTGTGATATGAATCTCTAAGGACAAAAAATGTGCATGTAATAATAAATATAATAAGGATAATGTCCCCTCCTTCACCTTTTCTTAGTGCTCCACTAGGATATTCCAACAGGCAGAGAAAAATGTACTTTTTTTTATTTTTAGAAGCATCAACAGATAAATATGCTGTCCTGTCTGCTTGTTTTTAGATTTTATTGAAGCTGGAACTGCTGATTGTAAAAATGCTGATTTAAGTGATTTGAATCATCACGTGAAGGTAAAGACCTGTTTTTATGCACCCTGTGGTCTCGTAGCTGTATATATGTATGGGGCTGGAGCTGATGAGGTTTAAGGTGTATAAAGAAGAGAGATTTACATTGTACTCTAGTCTGCAACAGTTCCTTCAAGCTAGACCAGAATGAAGAGGGTCACTTTTTGTTCAGCTGGTAGAGCTGTTGCCTACTAATCAGATAGATGGGAGTTTGCACCTCAGGTGTAAGACTGTACCAGACAAGCATAAATGCAGCCATGGGCTGAAGGATTCTGCATGGAATTGTGCCTCATCTTTGTATGGACTAACAATATTATTAGGAACAAATCACTCAGTGAAGAAATGGTGGGGCAGAATGTCAGGACTCTGTGCAGAAGAATCCTTTCACACTGTGGAGGAAGGGTGGAGCAGAGGAAGGGAGCTGGAGGAGCTGGGATGGGGCAGGCAGATAAGCAAATACATTTGCTCTTCTTTCCATTTTCACCATAAAGAAGGTGCACACCCACCACACTGACAGCTGCAGTTGTGAGGAGTGGTTCTGCTGACAATCCATGGATTGCAGCTTTTTATTCCTTCCACTCATGCCACCTGCAGCTCTCCTTGGCACCACAGTAGTCTTAGGGTATGTCTACACTGCAACATAAGCCCGTGCTTAAGCCCAGGCTCAAGCCTAACCACCCTTATATCTACACTGCAATTGTACTAGCTGAGGGGTGACTCAGGGTCCCGGGACCCTATAAGACTGGAAGGTATGAGCTTGAGTTACGCCAGGACCCAGGGTCTGAGACCTATTGCTTTGCAGTGTAGATGCAGCCCTGCTTGTCTTGGGTCCTGGGAGTCTCCAGAAGTATCCCACAATTCCATGGGACAACTTTCTTAGTCTTCTCTATTCCAACAATCTGCAATCCCTTCTTTTGAAAATGGAAGCTACCCCCTATCCCCTGTGAATGAGTAGCTCAGGGCAGCATTAACCCATTCTGTTCTGATCACAGATCTGCAAGCACGCTATCAGAGAGCCTCCCAGGTTCACAATGGAGAATTAACCGATCAAACCTTTTGGAAAATGTGCTGCTTCCTGGTAATGAGCAGGGCAGGCAGTAAAGTTTTCCCACAGTGCACCATGGTCATAGGTCTAGAGGGGCCACATTTTGGGGAGGATGCTAGGGACTCTGGAGGTCTGCTCATTGTAGTGTGGATGCCAGAGCCCTAGGTTCGAGCATGGCTTAGAAAAGTCTTAACATAGGGTTAAGATACTATGTGGCTGCTTAAGCCCAGGTTCCCCAATACCAGTCAGCTGTTGGGCTTATATTGCAATGTAGACATACCCTTAGTGCTTAGCCCATTAGGAAATCAAAGCATGGTTGTTCTCACTGTCCAAACCCAGATTTGGACCTACTTATTGTCTCACCTCTCTTTGCAAATTCGGTGTAATTTTGAAGGCATCAGAGGTTGCGTGTGGTGGCAGTGGGGGTAATTGTGCTTAAAATCACTTAAACTATAAATAAAACAACCAAGGTCAATATCCCAGAGCTCTCTGACAATAGCACACAAGTCTCTGCATTTATTTTTGCAGATTTGTTTATAAGCACACAAATTTCAGGTTTAGGTTAATTATTTTTAGGAAAAAATATCTTTGTTACGATAATGAAAAACATAATGACATTTCTCTTTTCTGTGAATATCACAAGCCTTTCCCACACTAACAGTCCATTCTTTCCTCCCTCCACAGAAGTTTTCTCAGTGTTTCCTTGAAATGCTTCCCGATGATAAGAGAACTGAAATCAATTCCCTTGCATGGTCATTGCAACAGGTACTTGATCGCCTAAGAGAGGTTCAAGGGAAAGGTGAGGATCTTATCTTTTATTGGAAAAACTCTTCACTTTTACCTGAAGGGGAATCTATGTTCATAGTGTAGTAGCCAGAGGAATTATTTGGGCATCATTAATGATGGGCTTGAACCAGAATGTCAGATTCAACCCCCTTCAGCTCTTCCAACCCCCCCTCTCCTGCTCTTTGCTGGCTGACAAAATGAGAACTTACCAGGTCTGAAGTGGAAGCAGCAGGAAAAAAATAATGATTAAGTCCCAGCTCCTCAAAGGTACTTAAGCCTAAACCTAAATACCTTTGAACCTAAGGAACTTCACGGGGGTCTGTGCTATCAACAGCTATAGATGCTGAACCAGTGATCTCACAACAGCCTGTCCCTTGACCTCAGACAAGCAAGCTTAGATGTGGTTAGTCAACGACATCACAAAGGCCTAATCCTTGAAATCAGACCAGAAAGCCAGAGGTGTAGCGCCAGCAACCTCAGAGAAGCCTTTGCCTCAATTTCTACCCAGGAAGCGAGAGAGATTGAACCGGATTTTGAGAAGAATTGTCCAAGCCCTGAGTCCCTTAACAGCCTCCCTTCTTCTACAGGTAGATCTATCCCCTTGTTGGTCTCCCTCTCCTTCATGGGGACAGAGGGGAAAAGGAAGATCTGCCACCAGTGTCCCTAACCCCAGCAAGGGAAAAGGGGCCTCGTCAGTTCTGTCTGCCCTCTAGACACTTCACAGTAGGCTGAGATGCAAAGGGAATCTGAGAGGCAAGAGATGTTCTCCTATGCAGCTCCACACACTGCACACATGTGTGTGCCTACATTCTTGTCTGGATCGCTATGGGCCTGGATAGGGGTACGGATTCCTTCCAGATACATATATTCCTTGGGTCCAGGTCACCTCCTTCGCCAAGTCCAAACACAGAAGATGATGCAATGATGTTTACTGAGATTTTGGAAGCAATATTGTCCATTTCTCCCAACAAGTCCTTTCCTCACAATCTACATAAAATGGGAGGATATTAGTGTTTACAACTTGGCTTTAGACCAGAGGTATTCAAAGTTGGGGTTATGCCCCTGAGTAAGTAGCGAAGAGTATTATTCTGGGGATCATTTTCTACAGAATCTAAGACTATGTCTACACTGGAGCTGGAAGGTGCAACTAGCTCTGATCAGCCTAGCATGCTAAAAATATAAATATAACCATGGTGGTGCAAATGATGCGAAGGACTAGCTACTATGAGTATGATCCTGTCTGAAACCTTAAGTACATACTTGGGCAGTTTGCCAGTTCCACCCCTTGTGTTGCTGTGTCAACACTAGAGATACTAGTTAGCATGCTAGCTTGATCAGAGCTAGTGTGTATATTTCTCCTTGAACTGGATATTACTAACTTTTCAGCACCAATGTAGCTAAACCTTAGGATGTTATTAAAAACAAAATGTTTCTAGCCTTTCATGTTATAGGAAATGAAAGTAGCTGCAGTAGGTAGGTCTACTGAATCTGCAGCACTGAGGAATGGGCAGTTTACCATATTTTCCATAAAACTGTGTAATATCTGAATTATTTTAAATGTGATATTTTCAAATTTCTCTGCACTGATTGTAAATGCCAACCTGAGCCATACACAACATGATGCACTTTAAAAACATAACAACTAGAGCTGGTCGAGAGTATTCTATCAAAACAGTCCTTGATGGAAAATTGTGTTTGACAAAGCTAATATTTTCATGAAAAGTGTGTGCTCTGAGCCTCCTGAGCAAGTCAGAGAGACAAAAGCATGGAAGAGAATGTGTACCCTAGATTTGATGGTGATAATTGCATTTAGTGCAATTATGACTTGTTTCAATCACATGTAACAGGGCTTCTTCTCTGCCTCAATGGGTCCTGTGCTTCTTTTTAGCAGTGGATTAGGATAGCATCTTGTCTCTCAGAATCCCTCCCTCCCCCAGTGTATAGTGGGCAGGTAAATTCTGTCTCCAAGTGGTCTTCCCATTTCTGGGCCTGTTAAGCCCTCACTGCTTCACTGGGACTTCTGGCCTCCTCGGTGGACATCCAGTGAGAGGAAAAGAGGGGGTTGGGGGCAGTCCCACCCTCTACTCCAGGCCCCAACCCAGGAACCTACAAGTAACAGCCTCATGCTGTCAGTTCCCAGGAAAGCTGCTAGCTTCCCTGTGTTACTTCCCCATGCCGCTTGGCTTATTGTTCCCACTTTGCTTGGACAGGGTTCCTCCCAACCCTCCTGCTGGGGGAGAGAGAGCCCCTAGTCTCTAGTAGCCCTTCCAGGTGTGGCAGCACCACATCAAATGCACAGCTCAATCTCTCCCCTCTGGCAGGGTCCTTTTCTTCAGGTCTTTGGACCTAGAAGGGTCCTTAGCTCCTATTTAGGGTAGGGTTTCTCCCCAGTCTCTATACCTGTGGGTTTCTCCCCTGGTCCTTGTCAGCTACCACACCACTCAACTTCACTCTCTCACACACTATCACTCACACTGATGGGAGGGGAGGAGGCTTTTAACCCATACTAGCAGGTTCTTAATTGGCTCCAGGTGTCCTAATTAACCTGGAGTAACCCCTGCTCAGTTACCAGGGGAAGAGGGACCTGCTTATTCTGAGGCTACCTTCCTTCCCTGTACTCTCCTGTAGCTGTCTGGCCTGACCCTGTCACATACAGCATAATTTTGTAAGGTTGCCAAATTTCCAATGCTCTGAATTATTTTCTCTTTCTAAAGCTTGCAATGCCTTTATGACAAAAAATTGCACTGTCCCAGAGGTGCCCAAAAATGGTGGTCTTGTGTGTGTCAGCATTGACAGTGTCCACTACTGCAAGCCAATGTGTAACCAGGTATTGTACATGTTTTACAGTTAGTATTATAGTAACTCAGTGCATTAATACAGTAGTCCTTCTACCCTGAAATGTATGTGTTGAAACCTCTGGTGTTATCTCTCCTCTTCTTTTCTAGTTCTTTTCTGCACTCATCATAGACATATTTGAATGCTTAGATCACAGTGTTAAGTTTGAAGGCTACCCTTAGCCTAATTTTTGTATGAACATATGTCCCTATATTGCTGCGCATTTATTGTCTATATTGGGGAGAATGATGCTTGGAATAGGAAGGATTTTGCAGAACAGAATCGTGCTGTATTTTTTTTAGACCTGTCTGAAGGAAGATTGCATTATGAGTTCCCATTATGCTTGGTTTTATTGGATTTGTTGGACTCTAAACACCTAGTCACCTCCTTTGTTGTTTCATGGAGTCCTGATACTTAACTTGTTGTTCCTCGTTTTAGTTCTAAGTCAATACTCCTTAATTTTACACCTTCAATCATGCCTCCTTAATGTTATTTCCTCCTAAGGTTTGTTATCCTATAATTGCCATCTGATTATATTTCCCTTTTTTTATCATAGTTTCAGATCCTTTTAAATTCCTTCTTAATGGCTTTCTTCTGACTCCTTCCAATTTTCCAATTAATATTGTAACTACTGATATATAACCACACATATATACGAATGAAGGCCTTGATTCTGCAAAAATGTGTAAATTTATTAACACAAGTACTCTCACTGAAATCCAGTGGACTAACATTACAGTTTATTGTAGTAAACATGATTCAGTGATGTCATCTAATTCAAAGAATTTCTTTCATGTGTGTTACACAAGGGTTATGACTTTGGATTTCTGAGACGAAGTAGGGTATATGAGAAATGTGGAGCATCTACTGGTTATTCCTGGACAACACAACTAGTTGGTGAAAACAGGCTGGCTGATTGTATCTGTGAGTATTTTTGAAACCTATTATTATTTAAGACAGTTGTTTTCATTTATGGACCCCTAAAAAATTTCAAATGGAGGTGAGGACCCTTTGGAAATCTTAGATATAGTCTGCGGCCCCCTGGAAACAACTGATTTAAGAAAACTCCCAAAATTCTAACTAGCAATTATTCCAATATTGGTATTAGTACTGTTTTATTTACTGCAGGTTTAGAAATACTGTTAGTTTTAAACCCACAGTAAAGGAAAGGTCAACTTTGTGTTTCAACTTTGATAGTTTTTCACATTTATTAGCCAGTAATCATCTTGGCGCATGCGGTACCTTTTATGACATTATACCTGAACATATATTCTACTTTGTTTTTGTGTGCTTGGTGATCAATGTGTGGATTCTAACGTCTTCTGCAGATAGTGTATCAATGCATGGAATAATATTAGTAGGAGGGATTGCCATTTAGTGTGCAAAAAACCAAACCAGGGACCTGTTGTGCAACACTATAAAAAGGCAGTTTCTTCCCCAAAGAGTTTAAATAAATAAAATGGACAAAGGGGAGCACGCAGAAAGCAGTATCATCTACCATTTACAGATGAAGACTAGAGAGATTACGTGTCACACATGAAGTCTGTGAGAGAGCCAGGAATGGAACACAGACTTTTTGAGTCTTACTTCAGTGCCTTGCCCACAAGGCCATCCTTCCTGTGTTTGGTGAAAGCATTCCACTCTTAACTATGGAGACTCATTTCACTCTTACTTGAGCTGATTGCGAGGGTCAAAAAAAGGAGCAGCTTTATTTCAAACAGCAAATGCTATTCCTGAGCTTCACTTGGTAGGGGTGGATATAGTTTCTCTGGGGCCACTACCCAAACTCCCCTGCCATGCCTAGTCCACTGGTTTCAGCTTAGTAACTAATCTCCTTTTGTCTTTACAGCCTCACCCATTGCCGTAGGTGGAGTCAAATCTGCATACTTCCCCGCTCACATGTGCTGTCAACAAACAATAGCCAATGCCACTGCTGAAAGCGAGCAGATAGAAATCTTCCTCGGAGAACTTGCTGAGGCTGAGGAGGATGTCTCTCAGAAACATGAAATGGCAATTGATTGTATATTGTGTGGTAACTAGTTGTATGGTTCAACAAACGTAGTGCAGGTAGGTGGGCTACTATATTTGTAATTGCCATAGGATATTGTAAAAGCTAAAGGCAGGTCAATTCATATCAAACTAATGGGATAGTTCTCAGATCAATGAACATGTGGCATTTTTAGGAAGGGTTGAAGAGCACATCCATCATTTGAACTAACTTCAGCCCTTACACGCTCACAGATATGGAGTTTGCATAGAATTCAGAGCTGAAGCTAAGGCAGTACGGTCTATTTCCCAATATGTGTATTATGCAATAAAGAATGTGTTCAGTTATGTAGATTAAATTTGTTCAGTGCTGATGAAAGATACTTAATTGACAGCCTTGGAGATCGAAGTCTTCTCTTTATCCAGGGAACTGGTTGTGCATGAGTAGTGAATGTGCAAACTTTCCTCATGTCAGTTTGACAATCCTGGACCGATCTTTTTCAGCAGTACTACTGCCTAGCCAGTTATTTCCCATTTTGTAATTGTGCATTTGCTTTGCACTTAAATATATTGAATTTCATCTTGTTGATTTCCGACCAATTCTCTAATTTATATGGTCATTTTGAAATTAAATCCTGTCCTCCAAAGTGCTTGCAACCACTCCCAGCTTGGTGTCATCCACTTTAGTGGTTTCATAAGTTATTTTTGCCACTTCAGTGACCCTGATTTTGTTGTTTAAGTGATCTTTACTACTAGTGGTCCCTTTAGCAGTCTCTTGGTTGATTTTAGCCACTTAAATGGCCCCTGTTTTGCCATTTTCGTGTGGTCGCTTCTTCCATTTTAGTGGCCTTTGGGATGACTTTTCCCACTTAGATGTTCCCAGTTCTACCCCTTTAGTGGTCTAAGAGGTGTTTTTTGCCACTCAGGGAGTCCCATTTTTTCCACATTAGTGGTCTCGGATGTGATTGCTATTTAATTGGTCCGGGGGGGGGTGGTTTTGCCACTTTTGTTGCCTTACTAGTATTATCTAGTGCTTACTAGTGTCTTATTAGTACCATATTAGTGCTAACTCTGAGGTGACTTCTCCTACTTAAGATATTCCAGTTTTAGTACTTGCATAGTTTCAGTTTTGCCACTTTAGGAGAGTTTTGCCACTTAAGAAGTCTAAGG
Organism: Gopherus flavomarginatus; assembly: GCF_025201925.1. NCBI lineage: Eukaryota > Metazoa > Chordata > Testudines > Testudinidae > Gopherus > Gopherus flavomarginatus. The sequence goes on along the minus strand of NC_066622.1, from coordinate 81,981,881 downwards.
AAGTACTTGCCACATAAATCATCCCATTAAAGAACTCATTTAAGTATCTCAGTATGGTGACTTTTGTCACTTAAGTGGTCTCAGTTTTGCCACTTAGTGGGGTGATTTTGGCATTTAAGTGGCAAAACTGGGATGATTTCCATGGAAAAGTTACCCCTGCAACCACTTAAATACCAAACTCACCCTACTAAAGTGGCAAAATTGAGACCACTCCTAAGCCCTTTTAAAGTGCTTTTGAAATTCACCCCAACCAAATAACAAAACAAAGGCCATCTATGTGAAGATTCTGAAACTACTTATGTGTCAAATCTAAGACCATTTAGTGAATATGGAATGATAGCACTGAGATATTAATTACATTTTTAAAGTAGACACATTTTTAAATAGGTCACTTTGTTAAAAATTCTATATTTTATTTATAAGATATGAACTGTCCCTTCAGGAAGCTATCCCGTCTCTGTGTGTAAAACAAGCTTGTCTTTTTTAATAGCCTGGTCTACAAATAGAGTGCAAAAAACCCTGAAAAGTGTTTCAAAATGGACTGTATGCCATAGAAAAGTGATAATATAACAGTGCCTGGAGTCCCATCAATGGTATAACGATATAGCAAGTCTAATTAAATGACAGGTTGGAAATTTTGCATTAACCGTTTAGAGATGCGTCACAGACCACTGTGGTAAAAGCTATTTACTCAGTTTGGTCAAGCCTAGCAGACTTTTTGATAAACAGATAAAATGAGATTAGCTGGGTTTTCAACTTCATTGCCAACACAGCAGAGCAAATAGTAGCTTACATAAGATAATGAAAAACGGATTAAAAAACCTATGCAAATATATCTGTTTTTAGTGAAGACCCATGTGCAGTTATTCCTTTAAACAGATTAGATACAAATGGACATCTTGCACTAACTTCTAGTCTATGGCCAATGTCACACAAACCTCCAACTCCTGCCTACATTTTTTTAACAGAGCAGGAACAAAGTTAATGATACTCAGTAGCCAAGAACGTTGGAGAGTTCATATACTTTAAATGCCCATGGACATGCCTTGCTGAAAATGTCTGTAAGTTCTGAGTTTTGCATAGGAAAAAAGTGTCATTATTTCCCCTTTCCCCGTTATTTAGCTAGCCTTAGCAATGAACTGTGTAATGAACTCAACTGATGATTATAAGCAAGCAGCATAAGTTACTTTTGCCACCCACAAAGGCTAGACAGTTGGGAGAGAATGCTCAACTTTTCCATGCCCTGCTAGGATCATGAATGTCTCTGGTTATTTTACCTTGACCCTTCAATTGAGCACTAAATTCTTTTTCAGAGGATTTAACCACAGAGGGCTGCTAGCATGGAACTTTTCTAGGCACCGTTGATGATGTAACTTGTAAGAGTTTTGAGACACTTGGCCTTGAGCTTGCAGTAGCCCATGCTCATGCATTACCTTCAGAGAGGGTACAGATCCCTTAGCTGTGTGAAAGAAGATTTCAAAAGCTTCTAACCACACCCCTTCTATACTTCCCTGTCTGAATCCAGTCCAATATTGAGGCAGGTTTGGTAGAAGAGACACACAATGATTTGATCTCTCATTTAAGTTTGGAGAAGGGCTGAGGCTAAGCCCATTTTGCTAAAAATCTAATCACCGTTTAGCAAGTTAAATGAGAAACATGAAGAGGAAAAGAATACTTAGTTGTTGGTCACCTGAAGCAGAAGGCGAGAAAACAATCCCAGGTCCTTTTAAAAGACGGCACTAATCTGTGTTGGGTGACATAGTTACAGAACATGAGAGCAAACAATTATGAAACATAAACAGAGGGTTTGGTGGCTACTTAGTTTTCTAAGCAATCTGAGTCTGGAAGGTTTTTGTTCTATTTTTTTTGTTGACTGTACACCATGTCCACAGCTCTGATAACACACACCCCCACAGTTTGTGTTCTTTTTCATATCAGTTCCTTTTTCCAATCCTCATGACTATTAGCAGAAAGGGCATTGTTATGCTGCACTTAACCCTCAGTAGCAGGGCTGGTACTAGGCACCAGCAAAACAAACAGGTGCCTGGGGCGGTACATTTCCAGGGGGTGGCAGTTTGGCCAGTTTTTTTTGTAAACTCATTTCCTCCCCTCTCACAACCCTGCAGAAGCGGAGCCAGGGAGCAGCTGGGGATCCAGCACGGGAGCTGAGAACCCACGGGACCCTGGGAGCTGTATTTCCTTGCCTAGCTCCCTGCCTTTAAAGCCAGCCCTGGAGAAGGGAAAGAACTACATTTCCCAGCAATCCCTTGACAGCTATCAACAGGAAAGGCAGGGGTAGGGAGTGAGGTAGCTGATCCATGCTGCGAGTCAAAAGGGGTGGCACTGTGAATGGGGAACAAGTGTGCCCAAGGAGTAGAAGGCTTTGCCCCAGATATCCCCTTCAGAAGACTTCCCCAGACTGCTTTAGGGATACTGGTGTGACCTCATCTTGCAGCTCACAAAGAAGGAATTGAGTGGACTAAATGGACAGTGCACATCTCTATCTGGAGCCTAGTAAAGGAGGTACGTGGATCCAACTAGAATTTAAAATGAAAAGTAAGGGGGGGGGCTCTTCTAGGGGACTTCAGCAGCTTTAGATACAGTACCAGGCACATAGGAGGATCTCCACTTCTGAGCCATGGAAGCAGAAATTTACTTTTCCTTTCCAGATTTAGCTAATATTCAGAAAGGGAATCTAGTACCTGCCTTCCAGATTTGAACACCTCAAAATTCAGGAGTGCTCAAGCTCAATTTGGGCAGCTGTTACTTCATTTTTCCCAAATCAAACATACTGATCCACTGTAACTTGCTGTAGAAAAAGTAGGATAAGAAATGAAGAAGCAAGAAATGCTTCCCAGTTGTTTTTAGGAGTGGAATTGCTATTTTCAACAGCTATTTCCCTTTTAAAAAAAAGTTTTATTTGTTTAAAAGGAAGACAGTAATATTGCATTGGCAAATTCACCATAGAAACAAAGAGTGGAAAAAAAGAATAATAAAGCCACCTCAGCTTATCCTCATTTATGTAGGACAGTCTTATAATATGCATCCAGATATCCTTAAGTCACACAAGCTGAAAACTGTTCCACTTTACTGCAGTTCTGTAACCACATGGGAACCAATCCTGTCTGTGTTCTGTGCACATCCAAAATTCTTGCTGAATGACCTGCCCTGGGAGCGAGTTACCAGTGACCCAGGACTGGGATAGCAGGCGGGTGCAGGTTGCGGGGGAGAGCCCAGGGCTGGGGCGGCAGGGGAGTATGGGTGGGGGGAGGGCTTTGGTGGAGGGGAAAAGGAGGGAGTCCAGCGCTGGGGTGGCAGGAAGTGTGTGTGTGGGGGAGCCCAGGGCTAGGGTGAGCGGCAGCAAAAAGCCTAGAGCTGGCCCTGCTCACTAGCCTTCCCTCTCATTAGCCATTGTCATCAAGGACACTGAAGGTCATTTTAAGGCAACTGTACTTTGTGCATCTGAGAAGTGAAGTTACAGCTTTAAAAAGTCAGTAAATAAAAAACCAGACTGTAAAATTATCCAGAATATTTGATTTCAGCCCAATAACTAAACAGAACCGTCCTCCTTTGTTTATTAGATGGAAGTGGAAAAGGATGCCAAGGGAAAGAGAAAAAAGTCTTCTGGTTCAGTCAGTTACAATACAGGCAGTAGCTTAATTCCCTACATGTGAGACAAAAAGTATTGCTATCTCCTTTCAAAAGAAGCAGATTTGTTTCTCTCTTTTTTCATCAAAATAAAGAAATCTAGTCTTTGAGCCTTGTTTAGACAAAACTCTTATAGACTTTTGCCTGACTAAGAACAACAGGACTTAGCCTCTTGATTATTATTATTATTATTTAAAGTTGACATAATAGTGACCAATAAAGGGACAGACTACAGAGTGTGATCAGTGGCACATGTTTATGCCAGATTTACACAGATCAGAATGTGGCTCAGAGCAAACCTGCATGGTAGTGGAAAGCATTAACCACATATAGCACAAATCATCCTATTAAATGCAGCACGAGAAGGGCAGAATCAGGCCCACAGTCTTTTATGACATTGGGTATGTTTGACATAAAATGCTGGAGGTTGCTTTACTGATAGGAGTGCTAATAAGCTTTTAATTGTCCTAGTCCCTCCTTTCCAAAATATTCAGTTTGAGAAGTGCTAAGGCACACAAACGTCAGGACATATTTAAACCTAAATAATCACATTCTGTTTTCCATAGTAAATTTGGTCACTACAATTCAGGGGAAATTCCTGCAGCATGTGTGTTTTAGCTTGCCACAGTTTGTGTTTTACATTTGCACAATTGAACTTTGACCACTGGGTTATAAAGCACATAAGAATTCTAGCCAAGGGATGGGGATAGCTTTATGTTGTCACATTTGGAATTTTATGAAAAAATTAAATAAAAACCCAATCAACCAAAAACCCAACAACAAGAAGAAATGGTCAAAACAGAAGAACGAGTTTTCAAATCAAACAGACACAAGACTGTGGTTAATTAATAGCAATGACTATGCCATTCATTGCGCTGTTCCTTTTGAGGGAAAATATATTCAGCTTCTATCAAACTATAGATAGACAGCTAGATAGACAGATATAGATATATAGCTCTCAGGGCTTACCATGCTTTTCAGACTAATATAGTTACCTTATGTCTTTTTGGTGCTATTTACAAGTGGTCATAACTACAAAGGTATGTGCTACTTGTTTTTCTTTTTGTCATACATTGGTCAGTTATGGTCATAAAGAAAAGCACAATCCAAGAAACAAGTGATATGAAGTACAGTGCAGTCAATTAGATGTAGGAAGAGTAGTAGGAACTATAGCAAGTTAATATAAAGTTATATATACAGTGTCCTGCAGAACCTCAGCAGCTATAGGCCTGGGAAAAGCTCAGTTTTTGTGATGGATCCTATTAAATAGTTGCTATTTGTGAGTAAGTTTGTAGCTTGTTTAGTTGCAGGATTCTTTGTCCATTAGGCCTGGTTATACAGTTCCATGCAAAGAGATCTGGGGCATATGCTTCATTTTCCAGATCACCACGGCAACAGGCGGGAGAAACATCAGAAAGCTCATTATCATCACTGAAGCAAAGATCACCAGGATTATTGTCCATGGTGCCAAGACAGTGTCCACCATGATTTCCTCACTTTTAAGAACTGAATCTGTAAAGAGAAAACACACTTAAGTCTTTTTCTAAAAAGTCTGCTTGAAGGTTACAGTAACTCCTCACTAAACGTTGTAGTTATGTTCCTGAAAAATGCGACTTTAAGCAAAACGCTGTTAAGCGAATCCAATTTCCCCATAAGGATTAATGTAAATGAAGGGGTTAGGTTCCAGGGACTTTTTTTTCAAAAGCCAAAAGACTATATATATATACACACACACACATACACACACACACAGTATAAGTTTTAAACAATTTAATACTGGTACACAGCAATGATGATTGTGAAGCTTGGTTCAGGTGGAGGAGTCAGAGGGTGGGATATTTCCCAGGGAGTGCCTTACACTAAATGATGAACTAGAAAATTGGCTGAGCCCTCAAGGGTTAACTCTCACACTCTACAAGGTAGCACGAATGGAGGGAGGGGAGGGGAGCAGCATCGCAGACAGAGACAGAGACACACAGAGTGTGTGTGTGTGCGCGTGTGAGAGAGAGAGAGGCGCATTTCCCCTTTAAGTATGCTGACCCTACCCTTCAGTACACTGCCTTGTTAATTAGATCAGCTTGCTGAGACTGCAGCTGCTGCCAGCAAACTTCCTCCATCCTGAGCCCTGTTGTGTGTCCCCTCTGCTCTATGGAAGATGGGGTAAGCGGGGTGCAGGAGCAGGGGGAAAGGAGATACCCTGACATTAGCCTCCCTCTTCCTTCCCTTCCTCCCTGCACAGCAAGCAGGAGTCTTGGGGAGCAGCTCCAAGACAGAGGGCAGGAGCAGCACATGGCAGTGAGGAGAGGGACAGCTGCAACTGATAGCCTGCTGGGCAGCTGCTGCACACCGAACTTAGGGGAGCGAGAAGCTGATAGGGGAGCTGCCGGTCCACTCTGGTTCCAAGCCCCCACCAGCTAGCTCCAACGGGCTGCTCTTCCTACAAGCAGTGGACAATGCAGGCAGCTACCAAACAACATTATAAGGGAGCATTGCACCACTTTAAATGAGCATGTTCCCTAATTGATCAGCAATGTAACAACGAAACAACGTTAACCGGGATGACTTTAAGTGAGGAGTTACTGTACTAGAGACATTGCACTCACGTTACTTAGAGTAAGGACATGACATTGAGAAAGAACACTTCAGTTTGAATAGCAAGAATCATTGTTGTCTGTAACAGCTCATTAATAAAGTTAGTACTTTTCATCCATAGATGTTGCCCACTTTCCTAAAGTGCATTAGCAGCCTTGCTTTACAGATTGGGTTAACTACCACAGCAAACAAATGGCCCAGAGGGGACTACAATCCAGAATGCTTGACTGCCAGCCTAGCACATGCTGCACTGGATCACACCTTCATAATCTTCTGGAGTTTATTTCAGATTAATAGTGTTTATTGTTCCGTAAACAATCAAATTCAGGACAGTAAATAATTACAACAGCCCTGTGAGGTAGACGAGTATTGTTCAAGCCCACACAGTAAATCAGATCTAAATGTAGAACAAAGAAATCCCGGATCTCAGTCCCCAGCACACGAGAGTCTTGTTTACACAGGGAAACACATGCAAACATTTCCCATGGGTGCCAGCACTACGTCACCTTCATTGATCTTAACAAGCAGCCAGCTTCCATTGGTGTTAAGTACTGCTTCAGTTAGACCTGCTCTGAACAGCATTACCTGAAATGGATGTCAGTGGTCTATCTACTTTGTGGTACCCAATGTCACTGAGACTAGTGGAGCCAAATCAGAGTTTGGAAAATGTTTACACAAGGCTCTAGAAAGAAACATAATGGAGGCACTGCCCCCCAACAATCAGGCCTAGCGGTTGGAGCATAGGTCACAGCTAGATGGAGGATTAGTCCTGAGCCAACGGTGGACGTGGAATTGAGATCCAGAGTCCAGGTGCAGGCCAGAGGTCAAAGCTGGGTGGTCAGAGTACAAAGACAAACCAAGTTGGTACCAAAGCCAGGGTCCAGATACATGCCTAACGTTGAAAACCAGACAGTCAGAATCTGAGGGTGTGGGGTGGGTGGATCAGGAGGCAGAGACAAGGTTGGAGCAGGTCAGTGATGAGGCTAGAGTGAAGCTAGTGCCGGGTAAGGGCAGGGCTCAGGCAAGGCTGAGGAGGAGGTTGGGAGTCGCTGGAGTCTGATGCACTGTGTGGCACCAGGAGGATTCCTGGGCAGGTTGTGCTGTTGCTCAGCCTGAACTGCAGCTCTGCAGGGGCTCTGGATATACTTGATCCTGGGATCATCTGACCCAGACTCTGCTCAATGATAGGCTGCCCCTGCGTGCCTGGGGGCTGACTCACTGAAGGCCCAGATGAGTGCTGAGGCCAGGTTTACATTACACACTTACATCAGTATAACTACGTCTCTTGGGGGCTGAAAAATCCACACCCCAAGCGACGTAGTTATACTGACCTGACCCCTGGAGTAGACAACGTTATGTCCACAGGAGAGCTTCTCCCATTGACTTAGCTGCTGCTTCTCGTGGAGGTGAATTAACTACGCTGATGGAAGAAGCTCTCCTGTTGGCATAGTAGCATCTTCGCTGTAGCAATTTAGTATAGACCTGCCCTAACTCATCGCAGCAGGTGAGCGACCAGCCCTAGTTTGGCTGGGAGTTTGCTTCACATGCACAAGGTTCATTCATTATCCCACTCAGATTTGTCAGTGCTAGCCATGCACCTCTAGAGTACAGATGGTTTCTAGGGGACTAAACACTAGCTTAGAATAACTATTAGGTATATGTGTAACGGGATCATGCTTAGAGGTTCCCACGAGATCAGGCCCCATTGTGCGAGGCATTGTACAAGCCCGTGGTGATAGACTGTAAGCTCTTTGGGGCAGGGACCAATGAGACAAGACAGTCAAAGGGTGGGAAGGGTGGCACCATATAGCCATGGTGACACAGCTGGTTGCTAGCAGAGCAGGATGAGAACAATAATTCTAAATGCAGACAGCAACTTTCATGGCAAAAAGGATTCCAATGTACTTTATAACCTGAAATATGAAATGAAATACAAACGGTCCCCAAGGATCCCTTCATCCGCCAGTGAAATGCAGCTACCTCCGGGTGAAGCTGTCTAATATCAGATAGCACTATCATGTAACAATCTAGGACAAGAGGCAAAGATACTTTTTCTGATTCAAATTAGAGCGGAAATGATGGAAAAAGGAAGAATTTATCCACAACACCAGACTTAATACTTCCTACTCTTTCAAGAAGATCCATGAGATCGAATGGGTCTGTAAGTAGGCAACACCTCATTGTAACAACCTGTCAGAAAGACAGCAGCAGCTCAGGCAGTGTATGGTCACTCCAACTTCATTGTGGTGCTTTGGTTTACTTCTGGGGTTTTGACTCAGCAGGAAAGGAGCTGTCTGTCAAGTGCTGTGGGTTAAGTCTGTCCTACACACTCTAGCTTATGATAGTGTCCCATCAAAATGGCATATAGCTAGAATAATGAACTCTTTTCAGATTGGTAGCCGTGTTAGTCTGTATCAGCAAAAACAACGAGAAGTCCTTGTGGCACCTTAGAGACTAACAAATTTATTTGGGCATAAACTTCTCTGGTATTCAGGCCAAGCACCTCCAGACCTCAGCTGTTTTGAGATAATAGTAACCTTATTCAAAAAAGCAGGAGAAAGCAACAAGAAATTGTGATGATCACTCAGTGTTTAAGGTTCTTGCCAGAGCTCTGCTTTATTCTAAGGCTGTCGATTAATCGCAGTTAACTCACGGGATTAACTCAAAAAAATTAATCGTGATTAAAAAAATTAATCGTGATTAATCTTACTGTTAAACAATAGAATACCAATTGAAATGTATTCAATATTTTTGGCTGTTTTTCTACATTTTCAAATATATCTATTTCAATTACAACACAGAATACAAAGTGTACAGTGCTCAATTTACATTATTTTTATTAAAAATATTTGCACTGTAAAAATGATAAAAGAAGTAGTATATTTCAATTCACCTCATACAAGTACTGTAGTGTAATCTCTTTATCCTGAAAGTGCAACTTACAAATGGAGGTTTTTTGGTTACATTACTGCACTTAAAAACAAAACTATGTAAAACTTTAGAGCCTACAAGCCCACTCAGTCCTACTTCTTGTTCAGCCAATTGCTAAGAGAAACAAGTTTATTTACATTTATGGGAGCTAATACCGTCCACTTCTTAATTACAATGTCACCTGAACGTGAGAACCAGGGCTGCCCAGAGGATTCAGGGGGCATGGGATCTTCAGCGGCGGGGGGCCCCTGCTTCGGCAGTAATTCGGTGGTGGGGGGGGGTCCTTCCACTCCGGGACCCGCTGCTGAAGTGCCCTGAAGACTTGCGGCGGGGGCCCCCCCACTGCTGAATTACCGCCGAAGAGGGAGCCGCTGCCAAATTGCCAGGTCTTCGGTGGTAATTCGGGGCGGGGAAGTGGAAGAAGCTCCGGGGGCCTGGGCCCACAAGAGTTTTCCGGGGCTCCTGGAGTGAGTGAAGGACCCCACTCCAGGGCCCCCGAAAAACTCTCATGGGGGCTCCTGCGGGGCCCGGGGCAAATTGCCCCACTTGCCCCCCACCAGGCGGCACTGGTGAGAACAGGCGTTCGCCTGACTCTGTTGTAGCTAGTGTCCAGGGCTGGTGCAAGGAAGTTTCACGCCCTAGGTGAAACTTCCACCTTGCATCCCTCACCCAGCTAACCCTGCCCCCCCATGGCAACTAACTCAACCCCCGATCCGGGGAGCCCCCCCAGCAGCAGCTACACCCCCCACTGCAACAGCTAACCCCTCTCCCCCCCATTCCCCCACGGCAACTAACCCCACCCATGGAGTCTTCCCCCCCCGCCACGGCAGCTAACCCTGCCTGGGGAGACTTCCCCCCTCTCCCCCCCTGCCATGGCAGCTAACCCTGGGGAGACTTCCCCTCTCTCCTCCCCCCGCCACGGCAGCTAACCCTGCCTGGGGATCCCGCCCCAGCTCACCTCGGCTCCGCCTCCTCCACTGAGCATGCCGGCGCTGCTCTAATTCTCCTCCCCGCCCAGGCTTGCGGCGCTGATTGGAGGAGACTTAGAGCTGGGCTATATGCTCAGCGGAGGAGGCAGAGTGGAGGTGAGCTGGGGCGGGGAGCTGTTCCTCTGTGCGCCCCCCCGCCCCCAGTAACTGCGGGCAGCCCTCCCCGCGTGCCCCCTCACCCAGCTCACCTCCACTCCACCTCCTTGCCTGAGGGGACTTTTAGGCACCCCCAACCACTAGGCGCCCTGGGCGGCCACCTAGTTTGCCTAAATGGTTGCACCAGCCCAGCTAGTGTTGCAAGATATTTACCTGCTAAAGATTCATATGCCTCTTCATGCTTCAGCCATTGTTCCAGAGGACATGCTTCCATGCTGATGACGCTCATTAAAAAAATATTTAATTAAATTTGTGACTGAACTCCTTGGGGAATAATTGTATGTCTCCTGTTCTGTTTTACCACATTCTGCCATATATTTCATGTTATAGCAGTCTCGGACGATGACCCAGCACATATTGTTCGTTTTAAGAACACTTTCACTGCAAATTTGACAAAATGCAAAGAAGATACCAATGTGAAATTTCTAAAGCTAGCTGCAGCACTGGACCCAAGATTTAAGAATCTGAAGTGCCTTCCAAAATCTGAGAGGGATGAGGTGTGGAGCGTGCTTTTAGAAGTCTGAAAAGAGCAACACACTGATGCAGAAACTACAGAACCCAAACCAAAAAAGAAAACTAACCTGCTGGTGACATCTAACTCAGATGATGAAAATGAACATACATCAGTTTGCACTGCTTTGAATTGTTATCGAGCAGAACCCCTCATCAGCATGGATGTATGTCCTCTGGAATGGTGGTTGAAGCATCAAGGGACATATGAATCTTTGGCACATCTGGCATGTAAATATCTTGCGACATGAACTACAACAATGCTGTGAGAATGTCTGTTCTCATTTTCAGGTGACATTGTAACAAGAAGCAGGCAGCATTATCTCCTGCAAATGTAAACAAACTTGTTCGTCTGAGTGATTGGCTGAATAAGAAGTAGGACTGAGCGGACTTGTAGGCTTTAAAGTTTTACGTTGTTTTATTTTTGAATGCAGGGTTTTTTGGTACATAATTCTACATTTGTAAATTCAAGTTTTATGATAAAGAGATTGCACTATAGTGCTTGTATTAGGTGAATTGAAAAATACTATTTCTTTTGTTTTTTTACAGTGCAAATATTTGCAATAAAAATAAATATAAAGTGAGCACTGTACACTTTGTATTCTGTAAAAAGCGACAAAGAGTCCTGTGGCACTTTATAGACTAACAGATGTATTGGACCATAAGCTCTCTTGGATGAATACCCACTTCATCAGTGCTGTATTCAGTGTTGTAACTGAAATCAGTATATTTGAAAATGTAGAAAACATCCAAAAATATTTAAATAAATGGTATTCTATTATTGTTTAACAGCACAATTAATCATGATTAATTTTTAAAATCACTTGACAGCCCTACTTTATCCTGTATCCCGTTCCAAGATCCAACTTGCTGCATAACAACAATAACAAAAGCCCTGTCTAGATTCCCTGTTTGGCTAGCTCAGTCCTTAAAGATACACTCTCCAATACCGCAAAAACAGTAGAAGTGAAAAATCAAGGTTGCCCTTTTTAGGTCCCAAGGTAGGGTGAAGTGCAGCCAGGAAAGGAGAGAGCTCTGCTGCAGAGGGAGGGAGTGCTGGCTGTGTGCTCAGATCAGAGTGATAAATCAGTGGCGTGACCTAAGGGAGACAGTATGAGGAAATGAGCAGAGGACACATTACCTAGATCCTATAATTAAGCATTTGCACCCCAGGGCAGGTGAAGGAAGGTGAGCTACAGGAAGCCATGTTGATATTTATACATGGTTTAGGTGTAAACTTGTTCCCTGTGAAGATTCTGCATCACCAGCTGAGCTAGAAGCCCTCTCTTGGGAGGCAGAAGCTATAGTAACAGGAGAGATGTTACATGGCTGGCCAGGACTGAGACTTTTTTTTTAAAGGAAGACTCAGACCTGATTTGAGTGGCTGCAGGGATTCTGCTTGGGCCAGCTCACATTAGTGAGCAATAGGCTGTGCGCAGCCATGCTGCTCACCAGCCACAATGCTGAGGTGTGAAGCAGCGCCTCCCAAGGAAGACACTCTGCAGGGAGCGAGGCAGGGATGGTGTGTGTGTGTGAGCGAGAGAAATGGGGTGTTTCCCCCACCTGAGCCTGAAGAGGTGAAGGTGGCTCAGAAGAGGCCAATTAAGATTATCAACCACACTCGGGGGGAGTCAGGCTTGACTGATAAGCATTCATTGGAGATGAAGCCCTGCTAGGCAGGAGCAGGCTGGGCTTGTATACAGCCAGGAAGTTGAGAGCAGAAGGGAGTGAGTCTGGAGTTATTCTCTGGGTACAGAGAGGTGAGTTAGCAGGCAGAAACTTGGGGGAGTAAGAGCCCTGTGAGAAGAGTTTACCCTGAGAAGTTGTGGGGAAGAAAGCATGTGGAAGGCATAGTAGGAAGAAGCCTAGGAAAAGAGCGGTAAAGATTGAGAATCTGTAGACCTTGGCAGCTGATTATAGGATCCCTGGGCTGGAAATGTGTGCTGGCCTGGGTTCCCCTATCAGCCACTGGGTAAGTGGCCTGGACTTAGAATTGGTATGGAGGGCTATCTGAGATGGTGTCAGACAGTTTGTCTGGGGAGACTTTCATACCCTGGAAGGGGAAAACTATAGGGTGACCTGTCTGAGTCTTGCAGAGAGAGGTTATGGGACAAGCAAGTAATGGAAGGGGGTGCCAGAATGGAGGATGAGACCTGATCTCCAGACCCTGCCACAAGAAAGTGCCCCAGTGGTAAGTGAACCTTGTTAGTGTGTGTGTGTGAGATCACAACTTTTGGGTGTAGACCAGTAAGACATATATTTCAACCCAGTAGTCTGGCTATGCACAAACTGCAAACCCTAGCTCCCACCCATCCATTCAAAAAGGCATAGGCTGCTGCCAGTTAGCCCTGCAAGTGCTTTAATGATATCCATTGTAATATAGCACACTGCCACCCTCATGTGAACAGCTTACTGGATAGGGAAAGCTCTAGGAGAAGCAATATAGTTTTGTGTTTAAAACAAATCTGTTCTCTGCTCCTGCAAAGTTGAGGGTGTTATGTGTCAGCACTACAGTACTTTTTATACATTTATCATAAAGCTACAAGCTGATAGTTTACAGGCTAGGTCAGGCTCTGAAGATGAAACTAAAGCTTCAGAACTTTAAAGTTATGCCTCAGCATGTTATTATATCTCACAAGCGAAGCTGGGTCAGAAGTAGGAGAAGTAAAATGATGTTTTATAGAAGCACTCCTCCTGGAATTGCAATCTACTGGTCAGACACTCCTGCAGGAGGGCAGACTTCCTTTTACAGAGGTATGAGAACCTGCTCTTCCCAGCAATGTTAATTTCTAAAGTCCCCTTCTTAGGTTGATTTAATAAATTACAGATGAATGGAAGTCTTAATCTTTGAGTTACCCTTTTCCACTTGCCAGTTATATTTATATCACTTTAGGTAATGCACAAATCATGCACATCCACTGAGCCAAACCTCCCTGTAACAGGAGAGCATAGAGGGCTGAATCTGCTAACCCAGCTGTAAAGCTGCTGTAGTAGCTACAAAGTAGCAGTGCTGATTCTCCACACCATACCAAAAGGTTTGTGAGGACAAGACACAACCCACCACAGTCCTCCACAAAGCCACTCACTTAGACTTTGCACAGGGAATGAGAATTTGTCCCATCATGTATAAAATGCCAAAACCTCATACGTACTGAATACTGACATGCAAATATGTGATAGTAGAAAATACATTAATTTTCACTGTAACTATATGCTAAAATTCAAAGAGAGACTAATAATGAGAATACTGGTTTTGTACACTGAAAAACACTGTAAAACACTGAAAAATGGAGATGGAAAAACATTTTTCCTACCTTTATTTACCTTTTTCTTAATTTTGTGGGGGTTTGTCCAAAAACTCAAACCCCATTTTTTTTTCCAGTTTTTGGCATTTTCTTCCTTTTTGATGAAACCCCCAAAACTTCTTGATGAAAATGGATTTTTTTCAAGCAAACTTTCATTCCATCCAAAAGCCATTTCCACTGAAATTCTCTTGATAGTTTTGATCGTCTCTATTTATATAGTGACAAAATTGTGCAGGTCACTTTATGGGCAAGTAAGGGAATGAGATCTCTGCCACAAAGATCTTATAATCAAAGGACCCAGTTCTGCAAGGATCAATGAATGTATTCCAGGGTCTGCCCTCACTGTACCGGTTGCAGGATCAGGGCCTAAATAGACAACAGGTGAGGGATATGGTGCAGCAGAAAGCAAATGAGTGAGATGTGGTGTCTAGCATGTGTCCTAATGCTGCTCTGTTTTCATTTATACTAAGAGTGGATTAGCATATATAGACCTCCTTGAAGGAGAAGGTCTTTTGAGGAGAAACTTGAAGACAGGTGGACAGAGTCTGTTGAAGGGGCCTGCACTGGAAAAAAGTAGTTGAGTGGTAAGTCAGGTATCTCAGCTGGTGCAAAGGGCAATAAAAGAACAAGATTGGAGTAGAGGGGTAGGCAGGAGTTAAACTGTGCAGGACCTTGAAGGCTAGGGCAAAGGATCTGTAATAAGGATCTTATCCTGTGACCCATGGGTGGAGACGGTATCTGGCACACCTGACTTGCTAATGAATGCTAGCAGGATTTTGCTAGTGACATTTTTTAGGAACATTAGGATTTATCATCAAGCAAATTCCAAATGGAACTTCATTTTGCCATTAGGCAAAAGGAAACAGAACCTGTTAATTGAGGACCAAATCCTAAACCTTGCTTCCAATCCAAGAATTTTTCATGGGTTTTGGCGAGCTGGAGTTTCCTTTCCATTCTGGGCAATGGAGTGCCAATGCACCCACTCTGTTCCCCTTATGCAGGGAGTTTTGAACTTCAAGTCCATAAACCCCAATCTTATATCCCCCTCCTCTGGTCTAGGTAAGGCTGTTTGGAGAGCTGCTCACTAGCACATAGCAAAGCCACGCTCTTCCCCTTCAGCCACATAAGTGTAACTTGATGAATTAATTTCACCTGTAGTAAATTATGCAATGCTGTACACAGAAGTAAGAAATTCTGTCTAGATGACTGGCAGATCAGCTTACAACCTGAAGCATGAATGTGATTACCTGTATTGTTATCTTAGCTGAATTTTTGTAGTTAAATAGTCATCCCTGTTGGAATGCAACCAGTCAGGCTATTTTCCCTCTCAGTATAGCTAGCTGTATCATGTCCTGTGCCACCAGTTGTATAAAATACACATCTCATAAAAAGTTTTCTGGCTTGTAGGTTTTGATTCTTCCTTTTTATCTCCACTTCCTCCTTCACACAGATCATCTTTCTCTAGCTGCTCTGACTAATGCTGCACTGACTCTCAGTTGAGTCAGAACAGCAGGAGTACAGTGTGCTCTGTCCAGGAGCTGGTTAATTTGGCCTTGTGGCCTCCGCACATCTCTCTATCAGACTATTCCCCCTCTCCTTCATTTTGCTAACCTGTTTTGTCTCTTCTGCTAATAGTGCTTTCTTCACTCCGTTATTGCCTTCAGTTTTCCTTCAGGTTTTGTCTTAACCTTTGATTTCTTTTTTGCTTCTTTCCCTTTCCCTCCTTTAACTGGACACTTGCTTTTCCTCCACGGTTTTCTATTCCCATTTGTGTTTCCATTTTTTCTCGCCCTATTTTAGTGTACTGCTTTTCTCCCCTTACAGTCCCTACATGCAGACAATTTTCAACTGCATCATTCTTTTCCACCAGAAGTTTATTTTCCCATTTAATGCTCTATAGCTCCCCTCAGCTGCTAATTAGGAGAGGAAACAAAAAGCCAGTGTAACAGTGCACAGCAATTCTGATCACACAGTGGAAACAGAAACAGCAGCACTGACTTTTTCTTTTAAATTTTGGCTGAGATGAAATGAGCACATAAAAAATTTATCCCAGTAATTACCTACTTCAAATGACCTATACAACATGGAGCAGAAAAAGATGGAGTGTAAGATATTCGGGGGGAAGGTGCTTGAGAATGAATGGTGCTGCGTGGCTGAGTTAACTGTCACCTTTTTATTCCAGTTTACCTTTGTATTCATTTCAAAATGAGATAACCGATCATTTCAATTGTGTCTTATAAGTGGGCTAAATTCATAAGGAACTTGTATTATGATGATGGCAGGGGCAAATGGAAAGATTTTTACTAACTCCTGTCAGTTCTAAAAAAATCCAGGTTCATTGTAACTAGTAGATACAGAAGTTGCAGATGGCAATGTGATTCTCTTCCCCCGCCGCCCAACGTTGACAGTGTCCATTTGAACAGGCTTCATTGTGACATGTCAGTCAGCATTTGGATATTTTATCCACTGCCTTTGAAATGGGCCTACAACCACTTTCAATTCCATTTTCTATCAGCTTTGTGTTGAGGTGAAGGGACCTTGCATGCAGAATATTGTAAAAATAGGTTTAAAACACCTCTTCAAACAAGCAACCATCCTGCATATTTCCCAACCTGCCAAGTCTCAAATGTAGGACACAATGTGTTACATGCCAGTCACAGTAAAATGTTCATGCTGGGAACATAAAATATGATGGAATTTTTCCCTTAAATAAAAGTCTGTCCAAACCTCCTCTTTATTTCTGAAGTAAATCATTGTCAATGGAACTGAGGGGACACTAAACTGGTCTGGAACATAAGTGATTTGGGGATGCTAATGAGTAACATCCCTTGGAAGGAGGGACACTCATGAGAGATGCATCCTAGAGATCTGCTGACCAGCATGGGTGGAGTAGCAAGAGCTTCTAGCAAGGACAGCTGATGACTCTTCAATAGCAGCAGACAACAAATGCCTTGAGGGAGGGGTTTTAGGAGAAATAGCAAGAGCTAAACTTGATCAGAGAAGGGTATCTGAGAGATGGCTCCTACACTTTAGCCATTTTACTTCAGACTTGCTTGAAGTTAGCCACACTTGTCTTTGGACTATAGCTGGTGGAAGCTGTATTTGTATTTGAACCCTAAAGGGGCAGTTGTTTCAGGAGCTTCATTATTTATTCATTTTTTAGAACAAGGTACCCCATGGAAGCGTTTAAATTGCCACCAGATAAACAAAACCCTTTCTTTGGCCAACCACAACTTAAAACTTGTCTCCTCATCCTTAGCAAATAGGACTATTGTCGTCATTGTCAAAATGAAACTATACATCTCATTGACTGCATATGACTAACCGTCTAATTTAAAACTTGAAAGAGCAGGCTGCCTTGAAAAGATGAACTGCTTCCATTCTTTCAAACAGCTAAGACTTCCTTTGCAGCTCATAATTATAACATAGCCTTTAAAATCATTGCTGAGGGCTGCAGAAACACAAAGTACTGATGAAAGGTCTTGTTTTATGGTATACTTGCAGTCTAGTACTTGTCTGAAAATTTACAGTCTACGATGAATTTACAGAGTTTAAACACCAGATGGGAATATGTTTGGGCCAGGTGGTGAGAAGACTTGCATCCAGAAGAGACGCGATAAATCAATCCCCGATACATCGAACACTACCCGCCAATCCGGTGGGTAGTATAGACGTATCCTTAGTCTTTGTTGACATGTGGGAAACAGAGATGATCCTGGTGCCCTTAATCATCATAACTCAAGGCACTCCTGAGAGCAATTTGGGGATGGAGGGGAAGGGCAGGAAGAAGAGGAGACAAGTTCCCAGTCACCTTTATCCTTCAAGGAACCCATCTTGGTGTCTTCCCACCAGCACCCTGTTGAAGCTATGTAAAAGACTTTTCTTAGCCTTCTGCAGGTTCTAGCACATTAATATAGTTTCTGTCTCTGGCAGTAATAATCGCTTTATTGCAACTGGTCAAAAGGGGTTCATAGGCCTAGGGAAAGTAAAATGGAGAATGAGAGTAGCTTGCTTGTGCCGGTTTCTTGTTTTCTATTCTCAGATACATCTTAAAATGGCTTTCACAAAGGGGGCGGTGAATATAACCTAGTGCCCTACTCTTACCTTTGTTCTTATGATCAGTTCCAAGTGCTTCATAATTCTGTCCTTTAGATTTCATAATATTTAGGTAACTTTTGTAGAGTGTTGAAAGGCTACAAATCTTACACTATCAACTAGTCTCTGGAAAAGTACAAAGCAAGTTCGACATGGGATTCTCTTTGGGGAAGGCTGTCAAGAACTTGACACAACGACCAAATGAAATAATGGCCCCAAAATCCATGGAGGCGGATTATTGTTGTATTCATAACAACAAATATAACTGAGTCTGTGATCTCATTTCTACCAGGATATTCCCTTAGCAACTAGTGTCTAATGATACTCATATAGCACCTAGCAGCTAACAGTCAGTCAGCTGGAAATGTACAGGACATTTGTGAATAAACATATGGCTGCTTTTTCTGAAATGGTTTCAGTGTAATTGTTGCTCTTGAATAACTGCTGGAGAAACATCATCCCTTAAATGACAGACCACAAGATATTGCAACAATAGAGAAAAAAAAATCCCTGCCAGTGAATTAGCTTGATGCTTTGTGTTTCATTGAGCAAGAACTAACTGCTAAAGGTTTGTAAAGCAAATATGGACATACCTTAGCTTTGAAGCTTGTGTGTGGGTTTTTAGCAGTGAGTATTAGTGAGGTACCAAGGAAACTAGCAGGCACTTGGTTAGTGAAGTATGTCCAAGCTGCTGACTGTAATATTTAACTCCTTGTCTTGGAATGGCCTCTGACATCCAAGTCTCAATATTATTACAGTAGTGCCTGAAGGGCAACTGAGAAGAGCACCCCATTGAGCTAGGAATTGTACAAACACAGTAAGGAACAGTCCCTGCCCTGAAGAGCTTATAATTACTAGTTTCTTGACTATTGTCACCACTGTACTGCCAGCCAAGAGGATTTTTTTATAGTTTAGCTGCATTTTCTGGAAGATTTTTTGTTTCATGAACAAGAATACAATATCTGTTGGACCTGACCGGAAGAACCTGTTTGAGCGGCTCTGCTGCTTTGCTGCCCTCTCTGAAGCAGGTAGCAAGGGATTGTTATCTTGCATCTATCATTCCAATTAATTCCAGTCTGTTTGCAACAGATTTCTTTTTCCAGAATGTCATTTACCTTTATAGGGAAGGAGTTCTTGTAGGTTGTAGAAACTCAGTGCAGTTTTCTTCCCTGGGCAGCTTCCCTGCTCCTGCCCAGTCGGGGCATGTGAAGCCTGGGACTCTGCAGGTGATCAGTGAGTTCCCAACCCACCTTCCTCAGGGCGGGCTCTCGCTGAAGGCATCGGGAGGCATGGACAGAGATGGGACGGTGCTTCCCTTGCCTGGGGCCATGCTTGCTGTTTACAGTTGCTGTAGCTACCACAGCAGCTCAATGACTCCGGGCTATGGCAAGGCTTGGTAGATCCCCAGTGGGGTGAGGGGTTTGTGCTTCATGACACAAGAATAGCAGCAAAGTCCAGTTCTGCTGAATGGGAGCTCTACTTCCTACTGGCTGGCCCGAGTTTGGTGAGGCTAGGCCCCACCACAGGGATCCCACCTAAGTTCCTGTAGGATGCATGCAACCTGCTGGGATCACCCATTCGCAATACCATTGAGAGCTCCGTGGGTGATGTGTGCAGAGCCTGAGCTCAGGAGAATCCTTCCTCGCTGCCACCTACAGAAAGGTGTTTGCTGCTTTTCAACACATACAGAAGAAGGGGCCCACGTCTACAAACCCCACTGAGGCTAGCCCTATTGACTTCAGTCGGACTCCCCCACTATGTCCATCAGTAAGGGATTGCAGGATTAGTCCCCAGGGCTGGAAGCATTTGCTGTAAATATATGTTTTCTCTCAGATTATTTTATAGCAATGAGCTCTATCAGCTGTGCATGGTAGCTTGCAGGCAGAGCAGCCTGGCTGGTAAGGGACAATTTCATGAGACTACTTGCTCAGATGTTCCCATGCTGCAGTAAACATACTAATTCCTATACAATCAGCAGACCGTGGAAGCAAACATGTACTGCACAACAAGATTACCGTAAAATAAATAAAAATCAATGCACAGAAAACAACTGCTAATTTAATATCCAATCACTTCTACCCTGGCGGTGACTGACTTGGCTCTGCCAGCTGCTGCACAGGGAGTGGGTGTGGTGCACCATGTGCCTAAGTGGGGTTGGCTCTGAGTCAACAGGAAACCCATGCATGGGAGTTGGGTGGCTACCCCTCCACACTTCCCCTGGCCCCCTCTCCCTCTGGAGCCTGTGTGGTTGCCAGATGTAGCTTTCAAGGCACTCACTGCGCTGGATCAGGGCTCCTGCTCATTAGCCATCTGTGGCCCTGGTTAAATCCCTCTACTCTGGCCCTCGCCGAATATAGAAGTCAAACTACACCCATGATTTTCCCATCGCCCTGCCTAAAAAAAAGCTTTACAAGGTTTAACAAGATCCTGAGTTTTCTTCACTGCCCTGATGGGCTAAGTGTAGTGCTGACAGCACAATTAATCCAAAAGTCACAACCGAATAAAATATATATTGGATCTAGGCTATTGGCCTAGGCTGTTCCCTCTTTAGGGAGCGCTCCCTCTTTTTGTGTGGAAGGATGGAATTTCACCTCTTCAGCAGCAGCATAACCACCAAGTAGAAGCCCATCTGATGTGGCTTCATGTGAGCTTTTGTAAAGGAGAGCAACAGCTAGTGGTCACTGTCTCAGCAGCACCATCCCTTGCTCATTTCCTAAAAGTTAGTGAAATGTAGCCAGTTCAGGTAGAAGCTAGCTGCCAGACAAACAATCAGCAAAGTAAGAAAGAGAGAAAAACTTTAATCCAAGGACACTGAAGCAACTTCCGACTCCTACAAAAAAAAACTCATGGGGTTGATAAGGTGCACATAAAGCAAACAGGACACAATCGTGGAATTCAGTTTTCTGAGGCATGAAAGACTGCAGTCTCGTCTGCCTGAACATTCTCTATCTATCCCTCTATCAATTTAAATAGTCTTAGTATTTCAAACCTGGTTCTTAGATCACTAGGCCATCCCTTTATGGAAACAGTGTGAGTTAAGTTAAATTGTTGGTTTACCATATTAGAGTACTTACTGGTAATTAAAATGTTACATACCAGCTTAAAAATAAAGCATGCAATATCAGTAGTGGGGAAAATAACAAATTAAGGCATCCACATCAAGGTGGATGTGACATTTTCTGAAGCCTAAACAATCAGGAGGGTAAAGGTGTTTTAACACTTAACTTAAGATGGGTTTTGCTGGTGAACGTTCTCCAATGATCAACGTTCCCTAGCTACCTTTTTTTTTTTTAAATGTAAGTCTGAGTTTCAGTATGCATATGGGCTTGTTCTGTACTATGCTGCTTCTGCTCTGACATCAGCTGGAGAACTGGGACATTTTCAAAAATCTCTTATTAAGGATATACAAATCCTTTCTTGTGTGGAGACAGGTGCTTTAAAATAGGTCATGGAGAAAAAAAATGTAAAATGCATTAAAAATAACAATTGTATACTGATTCTGCTTCATATAATTCAGTCTCCATTAACTTACTATAATTTAATTATTTCAACTTAATGGTCTACATATTACATTGCATGTCAATTTTGTTACTATTTGCCAAACCCATATTTTAATAGTTACAACAACCGAATGGATTTATACAGTTCCTCTAAAGAAAGTAATTACTCCTAAAGGGCCTATGCTACACTATGCAAGTCCACTGAGGCATATACCAGTAGAAGTTGGGTTCCTGGGCCGTCTCTGTAACAGTAAGACACAATAACTAGAGCCAGTCAAAACAGGGAAACAATTTTGTGAAATGTTTTGAAATTTTTAGTTTGTTTTGCAGGGCTCTTCAGTGAGGAAAATGAATGTGCTATTAAACATGTTAAAATTATTTTGATTAAACTTTCTGAAAAAATTGGCAAACACATCAGTCAAAAACTTGGTAGAAAACTTGGAGAGCCAGAAAATGTTGATGATCTGAAATTTTATGTAACAAGTTTCCATTTTTAAAAAGGGCCACTTTCCAACAAAAAATGTTCAACTCCTGAGTTAAGTCCTACAAATATATTTTTCAAAAGCACTGAAGTGACGGAGATGCCTAAATTTCACTGACCTCCAGTGAGACTAAATGCCTGTCAATTTTTTTAATGGAAATTATGCTCTTCAGCAACCAACTCCCCCACAAACAAACACCCTTACCCTGAAAACACTAACTACTGGGCAGAATGATTTATGCTATAAGAAGTCCCATTATTTTTAAAGTCATTTTTACTACTTACAATAACAAGTACTAAAACTGGTAGTAAAAGAGCAGGGTGGGAAACCGTTTTCCCACTCTGCAAAAATGTGAGACTTCAAAAAAATTCCAATTGGGGTGAAACAAAACTTTGGATACCCTTTTTGTGGAAAATCAGAGAGCCAACCCAGAATAGTGGGTAGCCCAGAGGTTAGGGCATGTTTGGGAGAATTTTCTGATTCTTCAGCATCTGACATGAGTGTTCTCTCTTTGTTGCTCCAGAAATTCTATCCTGGACATGAGAAACCATTCCCAACAAAAGTGTAATAAAAAATGCCTCTTTCCCATGAATAGTTTTGGTTTCAACAGATTGGCATTTTCCACTGAAAAATTATTGTTGAAAAATTCCCATCCAGCAAGGGTATTAAGTATAAGATCAAGCTCTTAGTTGTTGTTCATAAATATTTCAATCTATTTCTGGAATTCCTTTTGAGCATATTATACTGTTGCAATTTATTTTTATTTTTTTAAAGGGAAATGACTTCATTGTTTAGTCACAGTATTAAATAATAAAGCTGGTAATTTCAGCGTAAACGAATGTAAATTTAGCTTGATGGGGTTCTATAAACAATATGAAATTTCGGTGTTGACATATATTTTGATGAAATGAAAATAAGAATTAGGAAAGAAAAATACTAAATGAAACAATACACTTACACGGTATATTTGATCATTTTATCTCATACTATTAATAAAAGACAATTTCTGACCACTAGGACTTCACTGACAAATGTATTTTTCCCCGTTATTGTGATATTATTCAGCTTGTTGTCTCACATAAACAGCAGCACTGTATTAGTTGAAATAGACCCATGATTTTTCTCTTACTATTTCAAATGTGTGAACCCAAATGTCAATGAAAGTTTGTGGGTCTTTTTGTAGAATATTAAAAATTAGAATTTTCTTAATATTTGATCCAGGTATGTTTTGTGTGTATTTTGGAATTTGTGGCATATGTTTGTTGTCCAACTGTCTCCTGTACTTATTGTAAGTAGGGGCCATATACTGTATGTAGGACAGTAACTCGTCCTATGATAGAACGTCTATAATTAGTTTTTCATACATTTTGAGAATACTTAAAATGGAAGCAACAGAAACCAGTAGCAGCAGAATAAATCAATCTAGAGCTGAAGTTGTCAATATGAAATTATGCCAGTCTACACTGGCTGAGAATCTAGTATCTTTGTAAATTACAGGAGCTTTGTTTCAAATAATAAAGGATTGTCAAGGGCAATGTATTTGCAGACCCTACTCCACGTCCATTTAGTTATCATAGACTACACTGAGTTAGCAGCAAGATTATTACATTGAATGACAAAATAAGCAATTTAAAATGATCAAAAAAGGAAATTAGAAACCCCAGTATTAACTGT
The DNA here is from genome assembly GCF_025201925.1 of Gopherus flavomarginatus. NCBI lineage: Eukaryota > Metazoa > Chordata > Testudines > Testudinidae > Gopherus > Gopherus flavomarginatus. The sequence continues at coordinate 81,957,999 of NC_066622.1, read as the reverse complement.
CACCATATTTGTCACTTATTTTTGCAACCTGGCTAATAAACTAATGTTCTGGATTGAATTGTTCAGGCACTGTTTCTTCTTCTACTCTTACAGGCAACTAAGAAAGCATGATGTATGATATCATTAGCAATTCTGTTTTTTCGTGTCTAATCTTACCTTCTTATTAAAGTCTTAGATGTATCTTTCAAATCTCACTGATACCATCAAGTTGCTTTGCATGGGATTCCATTCCTCGTTGCCAGCCTGAAATAGAGTAAGTTTTTCTTAAAAGTTGTTCAGCATATCGGACAAAGGCAGCTAGCTGGGAGCATGATTAGCCTGTGAGACAGAGGGATCAAGTAAGGCTGACATTAAAATACGCACCGCTGATTAGTTGTACTGTAGGTACCTCTATCACCTCCCACTTTGTTCTTAAAGTGACACGATCCTTTTAAAGTAATGTTCAAGTAGGCTTAATCTGTCTTCACCACAGGTGCCTCTGATGATTTGTCCTGAAACACGGTGAAATGTTTGGCAGTGGTTTTGCATACTGTAAAAAGCTTTATATTAAGAGTCACTTGTTGGTTATTAATTAAGGCCTTCTTGGCAGGGAAATGGCTTGTACTTTTTATTTTTTTTTAAATAAATCATCAACATCATCACTTACTAGTAGGGTAACCAGATGGCAAATGTGAAAAATTGGAACAGGGGGTCAGGGGTAATAGGAGCCTATATAAGAAAAAGCCCCAAATATCAGGACTGTCCCTATAAAATTGAGACATCTGGTCACCCTATTTACTAGTCACACACAGCTATGTATTGATTTATTTTTCTTGATTTGCCCCATAAGGGCCTGATCCAGTCCCACTGAAGTCAATGGGACTCTTTCCATAGACAGCACTACACTCTGCATCTGGCTCTTAATGATCCAGATTTCTAGCTGCAATGCCCATATCTTCTCAAATATATTAACTGGTGATGGTCAATTTCTTGTCTGTTTCATGGAAAATTTCAAACCAAATGATCATTTGCTTAAAAGTATGTTTACTTGTTTTCAATGAGGTCTGTAGTGAACAATCTGTTTTAGCTTTAATGTGGCAAACTGTGATGCTGTGTATAAGAAAGGAGCCCATTGTTACACAATTTTCATAAAACTTATAAAGTGTATCATGTACGGTATCAATGGAAAAGTTACAGTCAATCAAATATGATTATTATCCTGGTTAAAGGCATGTATCATCTTTGTACCTGAAATTATGAATATTGGCTATGTACTTGCATTTTACACGTTTGTAATCCTGGGTAGCACCCCCCAGATAGCTGTCTTACCCAAATGTAAATTCTATGTGTTGATGGCCAATTAAGGACATTTAATGCAAAATGGGCCATTGAAGAAATTAATCCAGCCCAGTAAGCTTTTCCTGTGGATGGCTCAGAAAGAATATGGGCAATGACTGCCTCTGTGAGTCATCAAAGCATATAAGGGCATGTGATATGCTCAGGGGACTCTGAACTTCATTTGGGCCAGTAATTTCTCATGTACCTGTAGGCTTCATTTGAGACAGTAAAATTCTGTGCACATAGAATTGGAAGAGACCTTGGGAGGTCATCTAGTCCAACCCATACTCAAAGCAGGACCAATTCCCAGATTTTTAACCTAGTTCCTCAAATGGCCCCCTTAACGATTGAACTCACAACCCTGGGTTTAGTAGGCCAATGCTCAAACCATTGAGCTATCCCTCCCCCCAGGGGGTTATTTAGTTTTTGATTCAACATTCCATAAATGTGATAGCTATATAAAAGCAAGTAAGCATGCAAGTTCAGCGGTGTTAGGGTGTGAAAATGTGAAGTTTGGGCTATTGACGTAACTGGAACAAGGCATGGTTGAGTTATAAAATATGAAGCAGATTAACTTCAATGGGTACCATATTGTGTAAATATATTTTTTCCAATATATAATTTGGCAGATACAGCAATTCATAAATGGTAAAAGATGTTTAATGTTTGTAAATTGGTATGCACATTAGAGATGCTAAGATGTTTATGGGGGATTGCTCCATGATCCAGTCTCCCAATCTTTACTCTTGTTCAGAGACTTGGCTTGGACACACATTATCATCACTTTAGCCACTAAAGACTAACCTGTGTATGAACAGATAAAAGAAATAGAAAATAAATATTAAGTACAAATTAGCTATGAACTAACAAAAAATAAATCCATCAAAGGCACTTGAGACACTTCCATTTGGACTTCATTTCTCTGGACTGGATTTCTAACAAGGAGGCTTTGAACAAGAACTGATGACCCCTAGTCTTTCTGGGCAATTGCAGAGCAACTTTTGCAAGCTAGCAGTTTATTCCATCACTGCTCAAACCTGATATAAGGACTTAGCAATCACATGTAAATATATGATCAATTAACCATTTATAACTCTTCTTTTCTTTTATCAAACCTTTTTAGTTTTTAATTACTAAAGGATTGGCATCAGGGTGATTATTGGATATGATCTGAGTTATATACTGCCCTGGCTAGGTGGCTGGTCCCTTTAGCTTTGGAGGACCCTAGGACTGGTGAAACTGGTTTTCAGTAACCTCTCATCATGAACTCTAATGTCCGGGTGGTGAGCCAAGGGCTGGAATGCCTAAGGAGATTACATTTTTGACTTCTTGTTGGCCAGTGTGGTGATTACAGAAGTTCACTTTTGTTACTGGCTTGGTATAATCTAATGATAGAGTAAACACCAGTTTGAGGTGAGTCTATCCTATTTCTCAGAGGCCTGTCCTCAATTTGACAGCCTCAGTGGTGACCCACTGAGGCACAGTGACACTAACATGTCCTTCCTGGAAGCAACACATCCAGCTACTTTAGTTTCAAACATTACATGGCATCATTTGGAGTGCCAGGAAGCAGGCTGGTATTTGAAAGTGTGGGCAAGTAAGTATGGGTACTAAACCAGCTGGCTGCCTTCATCAGAGCTACGTAAACTTAAGGGACAAATAAGGTTTCAGGGTTGGGTTTTAGTCTGGCATTTGCTGACACAAAACCTTCACCCTAGTTTATGAGTTCTATATGCATACGCCAACTTAAAACAAAACCATTTCGAAGTGAATTTAGTTGCTATAAAGAGAGCTTGCCCGAGTGTGCTGGAGATGAAATTCTCCACTTTATTCACTGAACAGATACAACCGGGTAAGCTGCGTGTCAAGGTTTTTTTAGACATCCCTTGCCAATGTGCTTCAAGTTCCTGAACTGACAGGGCTAAACTCCAGGTCTGCCTATGGCCTGTCAGTTAAGAATGACAACAAAGAGGCAGGGGCACTTTGTGATATTGAGACATGAGGTGGCATGTACATTGTATGAGATGCGTATATGTCTACTGAACACTAGACTTTAACCAGCAACTCATTTCTCTTTGCCAGTAAATAACCCTCATATATTGCAATGAATCTCTGTGACTACTGACCTGACCTGGATTGGGCTCAGAATCTGAGCGAAGCTCTGATTTGCATAACCAATTTCTTGAGCCACCTTGTCAACCAAATTAAAATTAAAAAGAAAGATTACATTTACCCTAATCTTAAAAATACTGAAGCCTAAGTTTCTTCTCAGGTGGGGCAGACTCAGGAGTAACTCTGATTTCAATGCAGGTACATGAGTGTAAAACTAGTATAAGAAAGAGAACAATCTAGCAGTTGCTGCCTATTCCCTTGCTGTCCAGGCCATCATTTCTCCAGCGTCAAAGTGAGAAGCCAAGCGAGGCTCATGGCCATAGGCAAGGGAAATGATGGTCATAAGTGCTAAAACATGGCCTGGAAAAGTGGTAGAGAAGGGAAGCCAAGAAAAAGCCATTATCCCCTACTACAGGGTCCCCTGGTGGAACATCTGTATCCACCTGTTGACTCTTGGCCTATTCTTAAATTGTAAGTTCTTTGGGACAGGGCTGTTTTTTTTTGGTGCTGTGTGTGCACAATACCTAACACAGTAAGGTCCTGGTCCATGACTGGGGCTCCTACTTGCTATAGAGAAACAAATCATGATACCACCGATATTGCTGCAGTAGGGTTAACCATAACAGTACAGTGATTGACAGCACTGGGACTGACGTGTCAGTTCACAATCTGCCCTGAGTAGCTGCACTGCCCCAGGAGCTGATCTGAGAGGAAATTAGCACCTTGATTCCTGCACCTTGATTAGGTGCACAGGGCAAGCCATGGATCATGCCCCTTGTATTTTTCTGCAGCCTAATAAGCAATCGAGTGGGTTAATGGCACTGTTCCGATCACATGGAAACACAGTGCTATGTAATATAAACAATATCATTGGTACAGCAAGGGATACAAGTATTGCCAAAGAGAATCCACCAAACAATGGTGTGAGGAGTCACACAGGCACCAGTTTGTTCAACCAGAACTAGATCCTGGTTCAGCACTAGAACTCCAGCTTTAACCACCTGTGGTAGACTGGCTTCAGCACTAGCAAACCCTCTCCCCCTCCCACCATGACTGCATGTGAAGTAGCATTGCCTCCTGTCAATGGTTGCTCTGGTCCTGCTCTTCTCTTTGTGATTTGGTTCTCTGTCCCCAGCATGGTCTAGTGCCCTCCTTTAAGGAGTGGGGCAGGAGAGGGGCATGAACAGAGAGTCACATCCAACAAACAAGTCCAAACCCTTGTGCCAAGTCTCTGCCCTTGACTCTGGGCCCAGTGTCGTCACACCTGTAGCTCTGTGCTCTGAATTGTGCTCATTCTTTCACATCAGGGTGCTCCACGCCACTTTCCCAGTGACTGGCAGGGGAACCCAGGCCGATCCTCTCCTCCATCGGATATCTACCACCCTGGAATCCTTCCTACCATTAACCATTCTTCAGGCCTTTTCCCAAGCCTCTTGTCTTCATGGGAGTTTTATAACAAACTGCACCTCCCAGAGCTCTCTCCAGGTTTTGCCCTTGCACCAGGGGTGGCCACGGACACTTGCTCCGGTCCTGTTTTATCAGGTAGCCTCCTTCCCCAGGCGGCCGTCTCACCCCCACAGGTCTTTCTGTTCCCTATGGATCGCTCCATAGCTATAACCCCAGTTGTCTGAGAGTGACTGCAGAGTTAGCCTTGCTCTCTCACTATAGCCCTTCACCCTTCAGGCTGAAATATCTCCCAGGCTTTATGCATAACTGGCTTCATCTTTTCCATGGCATCAGTTCCCCTGGGAGGTTGGGAGCAGCTTTAACCTGAGGCATCAGCAGTGAGGAGTGAACACTGCAGCTGCCTGTTCCATGGCACCAGCCAGAATAGCAGCTACTCTGCACGCCCAGTTCTGGTTTCCCACCTTGGGAGGAGGATGTGGGGGTGGCAAAGGAGGGATGTGGGGGGGGTGATGCCCCTAGGACTACCCTGATCTTGCAATGCAGTTTGGGGGAGGCATTGCCCCCCCATGCACCTCAACTCTGTCCATAGGCTCAGGGCTTCTGCCCCATGGGGAGCACTGGGGCGTGGGTTTCAGCTGTGGGACCCTATGGCCCCCCTGAAAGGGTACATGGACTCCTAGGGGGCTGCAGCGCCACTGTTGAGAACCATTAACCTAAGGTATGGGGTAGCCTGGGTCAAATCCCCAACCACCCATTCCTGTTAAGAAGTTGTTTGAAGGGAATCGTGTGTGTGTGTGTGTGTATGTGTGTGCGTGCACGCGCACGCTGCGGGGGGACTCCCTCAGGCCTGCCTGTGGATGCTGTGCCACTTTATTCATAAACGCCTGTATGACAGAGTACTTTCAAGTGGGATCTCTAACAGCCTGGGTGAATACTCTAACCACTGGAAACAAAAGGGTAATTTGCATGTTTTCTGGGGCCCCAATTAATGTTTAAGTAGAAGTGGAAGAGCTAGTGCCAAGAGCGTGCACCTAAGGTTGCAGCTCCCCTGTTCAAACCCTTTCATAACAGGCAGAAAGGGGAGTTGACCCAGGTTTGTGCCTGTGGGGGCCTCTACCCCCATATCATAGAAGGCTTCTCATCTTTGCTTTGGCCCAATTAAGGGGTAGTTAATGTGGAACAGCTTCAATAAGACTGACCGAGGGCCCAACCCATCAGCATACCTCATAGACTAGTACTTAGGCCATTCACCTGAGTGGTAAGAGACCACTGTTCAAATCCCCTTCCCTCAATCAAAGAGGAAATTTGAATCTGACTTTATTATCTGCTGGGTGAGCACTCTGGACTAGAGAGGGCCTCAGACTATGGCCCAATAATTATTGAATGGTATTGGAATAGCTTTACCAATAGCCATAGAGTAGCTCACATCAGCTTATGCCTTAGTTTAATGATTGGGGCACTCAGCTGCGAGATGACATACCCCTGTTCTAAGCCTGGCTGCCGCTCACTGGGCAGGAGATTGAACCAGCATCGACCCCTGCGCCTGGTGAGTACCCTAACCACTGGGTAAAGGTGAGGTGGGAGCACTGCTTCTCCTCTCAGACTCTCATCTGGGAGGAGACAGACCCCACAACCTCCAAACCCTTTTCCTCAACAGGGAAAGCGAAGAACCTGACCCATGCACTCCAGTGTCCTGAGTAAATTCCCTACTCATTGAGCTAACGGGTCTGTCTCCTTCTCGACCACGTTTTGTGGTGTTAGGAGGCTGCTGAGTCTACCAACCAGCTCTAGTCCCACAGGGAAGAAAGGCAGCACAATGCCTGTTTGCTCTGGGCTTGGGGCATAGGCATGAGATTGGTGTCTGGTGCCTACAGTGAAGTAGCAGTACATGTGCTCAGCTGCAGAAAAGTAGTAATGGTCCCTGGAGTAGTAATGTTGCATCAGACATTCAGTAGCTCATAGTTATATGTTGGGGTTCCATAACAGCACATAGTTACACTTTGTAATTCACACGATATATTCATACAAGACATTCTACAGCCCTCTACTAAGAGTCATTACTGTTATATAAGTAGTTTACATGTATTATCATTGTTTTCAGTGATAGTAAAGAGATAATTACAGGTGTACCATGTGGACTTTAGACTTGTGTCTTCGGTTTAGCCAATAATTTTTTTCTATAATTAGGTGGCTGGGGTCTTATTATCTACATAACTTCATAAAAATAGCAGATGAAAAAAACTGTTCCAAAATCAGTCTATTCTAGAGCTAATGACAAGAAGTTTGATGTACGGTATAAACAAGTTCATACTTTTGTGTCACAACAGACAAAGGCAATGTATGGGAAAATGCATAAAGTAGATAGTCTGGAGCTAAATATTTCCCAAACTTTCCAAACAGTTGAATTTTGAGTACATAGTTGCATCATTAATTGTATTTAGAAGTTTTCTGCCAATTTTGGTCAAAATTAAACTATGTTTCTATGAGTTGTGGCCCTTTGTGTGATTTTTATGACACTTTTGGATTTGGCTCAATAACATTTAAATATTACATGATGTAAAAAAACTGCACCACTTCCAGTGTCTATATCCATCCTGGTAATGATCACCACATATGTGCCTAACTTGTGATGATAATACAATTTTTCATGTTCATCGGTTACCCCTTAGTGTCCCAAATGGGTCCAGGCTGGTAGACTAGGCTGGCATATCATAACTGTAATTAAACAATGCAAATTCTGCTTCTAAATGAAACCAGCAGCCCAGTGGGGTTGATAGGAATCCTGTAAATTAGTCAGTGCTATGGTTACAGGTAGCTCTCCCTTTATGGTTAGCAGATTACCATTGCCTTAATGAACATCACGAAGGAAGACAGTGCATCATGTCTTTATTGATTTTCATTTTCTCATACAAATATTCACAGAAATCACTAACTACAATGCTGAGAAAACAGATTCTTGTTTGTGGATGAAAGAGAGAATTCAAAGGACCCTACAGATGTCCAACATTTTGAAGGAAAGGTAGGAGCAAGGATTAAAATTCACAGATAGTGAGGCGGTTCTGGTTGCAACTTGTGCTCTTCCAGGCACCGTCAGTGCACATCTCCATGCAGTTTTCTTCCCCTATGTCACTGGGCTCACCTGCATGCAAGTTTGTATAATTTACGGCTGTTCCATCCAGGAAACTGAATTTACCTGGAATCCCACCCCCCTTAATGTCCAGATACGCATATCTGTTAAATAACCTCACAATACTGAAAACAGCATCATTCTCCCCCTTATTCCTGGGAGATGCAATGGAACCGCCCGCCTGTTTGCATGCTTCCAGTGTGGTCTCAAAATCGACTTCTTGTCCACTGATAGCAAACATTTTTTGTTGTTATGGTCCCATCCAAAGCAAAGACTACACAAAATAAAGCAAAAGCTCTTGTTAAACTTTTTTGAATCATTTTACACTCTCATGATTACTACTATAGTGGGACTCCCTCTTTCTGTATTCTTCTATAATAAAATAACCCTTCCAAATAAAATAAGCAACACAAATTGCAAACTTCATACAACTCTCTCTCCTTCCCCACCCCTAGATTAAAAAACCCCAGAGCATAGGCTATGTCATTCTATCCTACCAAACACTGCCCTCTGCTGGATGTAACATCAATGACATGCTAAATTGAGTAGACTATTGCTCCTGTCTAGTGACTTCAGAACAAAGAGAATATAAACTCAAGAAGAGAGGAGAATGGAGGAGGGGACTTGAAAAGGGAAAAAGAGAAGGGGAGGAGAATTCATTAGAGTTATAAGACTAGAAGAGAATAGGAGATGGGAAAGAGATGGAAAAGAGAGGAGAAATATATGAATATGATGAAGTGGAGAGAGAGAAATTAAAATGAAAAGGAGTCAAAGGGAATGTGGATGGCAGGGGAAGAAATGAAGGAGAGAAGAGAAGAATTTTAAATAAAGAAAATCCTCTTTGCTCCTTAGGCTCCTATCTTTTAAAGACTAGTGCGCCTGCTTAACTTTGCATACACTGAGTAACGGGACTGACTTCACTGGGACTATTCACAGTGTATAAAGTTGAGCACATGCATAAATCTTTGCAGGCCTTAGTTAGATATGACACTTGTCACTTTTGTAGCCACAGATTAACTGTGATGGCCATCAGGGTCACTCACAGAACTCGGGTGACCCAGAGAGATACTCCTGAAAGCACTTCTGCACAGAAAGGGATTATGCAATAAGCCACCTCTGACTTGTTTTCATGAGTGTTTCAACCTATCACAGTTATATGGGGCTGGTAGGAGGAACCCTAGTAACTAATTATATAGTCCGCAAGTTAACCTCTTTAACACAATACAGAATGTATCATTGCCCATCCCCAAAGATCCTTGTTTCTTTGTATAAAAAGAATGTAAAAATAAATGGAACAAGACTCAGACTATTTTTAAGGAGCTGGTATTACATGGCTTATTTTTTCCACACTTGTTAATCAAGTTATGGGTGAGGCAAAAAGCAAAAGCAGACAGATTACTTCCTTTCAGTCTGGCAATTTGATTTTTGAATCCTTTGAGGGTTTCTTCTAATTCAGGATTATGAATAGCAGGTAAGGCCTATGGACCAAAAAAAAAATTCCCTTAAGTTTAAGCGTTAGGACCAGGCTTCACCGATAATGTGGAAGTCACTATGCAAAATTAATAGCAGTTTTGTAAAACACTTGTGACTGAGTTACATTTGTTTGATTTTTCTATGTGAAAGAATTTGATCTCAGTGTGTGAAATGAAGGGCCTTTTCATATGTTAACCATCCTGATAATAAACAAGGCTCATGGAAACTACTTTAAGAAGGAAACCATTTATGAAGAATTCAAATTGAGATCTTTGTGTTAATCTTTAATGCCCCACCAGTGCTTCACATCAGGCAAAAGAGGGTTTGGTAGGTGTACTGCTGTGCCTGGTTGACGCTAAGATAGTGTATGGGCTTCTTGAGATCACTGACAGCTGGTGTAAGATACATCATATTTCAGGCTGTTTCAGTGCTTCCTGGTCACAACACTGGGAAGCTGCAAAGGTAGATTAAAAGCTAGCTTTGTAGCACTCACCTCCTTCACCTCCAATCCCCCAGGACCTGGGTGGTCAGGAGAATCTGGGCTATAATCTGTAGTTTTCTACTCTGTGGCTGCTAATGATAAAAGGATGGCCTGCGCTCAGGATATAGTCAGAGAAGTAGATTTTGCTGTGATGAGATACTACTTGTGACTGGATAGCTGCTGTGGAAAGCCCGACTACATGGGGTGTTGGCGGTGGAGCAGAATCAAGTGTAACAAACTTGTAAAGTGGGTGTTGTATCTCCTTGTAATTATAATGGAAGGTAGAAGCTTTAGTGACGGTCATGGATTCAAATCTTGTGGATAACTTTGCAGAAATGTAATCATCTCTTGTCAGCTTGTACAGTGCCATTTAGCTTAATTAAAATACTCTTACATTTGAAGTACAACTGTACTCTGAATAGTGACTCTGTAACGATGGCTTTGTGGAGATTCAGTTGTATAATCTCTCTGGGAGGTCTGTATTAAAGATATCCTTTTACAAAGAGAGACGTTTTTGTTCTCACTCCCAGTGCTGCAAAGCCAACCTAGTCTCAGACAATCAAGCTGCACTCTTTCCTACTGATACATCATCTCTAAGGTTATGCCTACCAGCAGCTGGGAGGGTGTGTCTCAGCGCAGACAGGCAAGCACCCACCAGCTCTGCTCAAGTAAGCATGCTAAAAATAGCAGTATGGCTGTGGTGGCATGGGCAGCAGCTTGGGCTAGCCACCTACATTTTACCTAGGACCCCAGAAGGGGTCAGGTATGGCTACTCGAGTTGTTGTAGATATATACCGTAAGTGTGAAGGTTCTGCAATCCCAGTTATGCCCGCAATGGGTATGTAGACACATTGTTTTAAAATCTACAGTAGCAGTCTCACAGTCCAGGTCTACAGACTCAGACTTGTGGGGCTTATGTGACTGTGCTAAAGCCAGCTGTGTAGACATTCAGGCTTAGGCTGGAGCTCAGGCTCTGAAAATTGCCTCTGCCCTGGGCTTCAGAGCCTGAGTCCAAATGTCTGTAGACCTGAGCTCTGAGCCTCATGGCTGCAGGTTTTGAAATGCACCCAGTGACACCAATGCAGTCCTAGCTCTCATTTTTAGCTGCATCGCTTCTGTAGTAATACCAGGAGTAAGTCATAGTAAGTTATCCTAGCCAGGAAAGCCAGCAGACACAACTGAATAGACACAGGGAGAAGATCAGCTGAGTAAGAAGATGCCATTTTTACACAGTCACTTTTCGGAGTAGAACTGAAAGTTAAACTCAGTTATGGCCATTTTCTCTAGACAGAGACACAGGCACATACAGACAGACACCGCCACCCCCCTAAGGCTAAATGAACAGATTGTTCTTTTTCACCTGGTTGTCCAGGCTGCCCTTGCTCTCCCTTATCGCCTAGTTCACCCCTAGGCCCTTGTGGCCCATGAACCCATCTTTTCCGGGAGGACCTCTCATGGAACTTGGTGGCCCTGGGGGACCTGCTGAAGGGAAATACATGAGTGAAAACTTGCCAAACTCCTTGCTGAGATTCTCTCAAATAATGCATTTAATTCAGAATAAACACTGCTGTTGACCTTCAAGGGAACAGATTGCATTACATCAGCTCAATAGCTTTTCATTACTCGACATGATTTAGGCGAAGGATGGATGCATGTCAGAGGCAGGACATTTACTCCCTACAATGAAAGAGCAAATGCACTTTCAGTGCCTAGAAACCTGGCCCATGCAGCATCCTTGGTGGTTGGGTTGGAGGAAGCTGCTCACCTGTCGTCTAATCTGTAAGGAAGATCACACATTCGCCAATAGAGCTAAGTGGTGAGAGAGCGTGGGAAAGTTCTAAGAAAGGCAGTATCACTTATGTTCCAGCTCCCCAGAATGATCAGCTAGAGAGGCCACACACACACACACACACACACACACACACACACACACACACACACACACACACACACACACACACACACACACACACACACACACACACACACACACACAGAGATTGGTGTTCACTTCAAGAGTTCCAGGATTAGATACAAAGTTGAACACCAAGGCCCCATGTGATTGGTTCTCACTTCCAGCGCTACTGACCAGGCTGGAAAGGCATCTAAAGTCTTTAACATTTAGTTACTTTTATAGTGAAATCATAATATTACAGAGCAACTTCACTTTGCCCAAGAAGTCCCACTGACATAAAGGCAAATAGGATTTGGCTCTGTAAATAGGAGTTCACTACAAGCTGGAATTGTAGTATTCACATCACATGGAAAATAATTCCAGGTTTTCATTCTTCTGTACGATATGCAGAGATTATCTACATGACAAAAAAAAAGGGACCTTTAAAAACAGAATGAGCTCAATATGTTTGGAACAACCTCTCTGCCCCCAGCCTCCGTGTAGACACATTTTGACTCCTTCACAATCACATTAGCTGGTGGGTGGAGTAACATTCTGAAAAACACCTAAGTACCAAGCAGCACTAACTTTCAATGAGACTTGGGCTTCTAAATGTCTGTCACTTTCAAAAATGGGACAGAAAGTGCAACAAAGTAGAATTTGGTTTATCAGATACAAATAATGAAACACAGCAGAATATCTATATATCTGAGGTCAGTAACAACTGAAATTACCTTGCAGTCCTGGGTCTGCTTTTAAACCAGGCTTTCCTTCTCTTACAGGCCATTTGTTCAGTCCAGGTTTGCCAGGGATTCTCTGCATTCCTTGACGGTGGTCCCTAGCATGGCTGGTCACCAGCAAAAAGGCTATTGCTGTGACTACGTGAAACAATTGGGGTTACATTGTTGGAGGCTAGCTATAAAACAAAGTATTTACTACCCAGTGCTGAGTGCTTATTTTCAAAATTAAAAATGATTGAGAAGTGTGAATTCTTTATTTCAAATTGATGTTTTCTGTTTGGGACTGAAATCTTTTTAGCTTAGTCTTTTTTCCCCCTGTGATACTAACATGATTAGTGTAGCTATAAAGTGTTTGCTTACTACAGTGCACCAAAATGAAACAATTAATTCTTTACAAAATATACTCATCAGTCTAGGGAGCAAAACTTTTTTTTACAGAGCTGTTGATTAACTTGTCTCATTTTTTCTTGTGTAACAAGTGTAACACCAGTATTACTTATGCAGCAATAGGTAGGCATGTCCACTACAGTGAGAAAAAAACAAGCAAGATTACTCTGGGTACATTGTCTTAGTTATTTATATCTTAAAAGGGAAAAGCAGTCATTCAGACTTTATTGTTCTTCTGCCTCTCTCACTTCATTGTCATAAATTTAGCATTTTATAAACACTTCTGTATCAGTGGTGATTTCTTCAGTAAAAATAGACTGGAAATGTAAAGAAACTCTGAAAACGCACCTAAGATGGGAAGTTTAAATTGAGACTTTGTTATATTTGAACTAGGTTTATTTTTTTGTAATTTATAAAGAAGTTCAACTTACCCCTCAGCTCCAATATCAAATGCAAAAGGAGCACCATAAAGGTCCAATTTATAGGGCACGTAATTGGAGATACATTTTTGTGTCTATTGGAAATGTATCGTGTGTGTAATTGGATATATATTTGGCCAGCAACACAGACATTTGATAAGTTACCTTGAATGATTTTTGCTTTGATATTCTTTGTTTAAAGCCTTGCACAAGAACATTTGAAAGGTTAACATGCACTGATGCTTTCCTATTCCGTTGAGCTAAGATATTACATTTTAATTGAGTAAAACAGTCTTGGAGTAGAAGAATAGATGACTGCAGAGATGTCTGTCATGAGTTATTTGCAGGATATAACATTTCCATAGATCTTCTATTTACTTTAAGTATTAAATAATTACATCTCCATTGTGATTTTAAATGTCACAGAAGAAAAATAAGCGAGAACACAGATGACTTTTATTATATACATATTATTTTCTCATATACCATAGTGTGAAAGTGTTATATGCCCATGAGTGACCGGAGCTGACAGCTCATTAATAAGCACAATCTAACACAATAGCAACAAAGCATGCAAAACAGGACACACCATCTTCATCTGTGCCGTATTCAGAATAACTCCCAGATAAAAATTTAGTTGATGCACTAAGGTATAAGTAGATACACCCAGAATATTGTAAGGGGAATTCCGTATCCCATTAAGAAGTATAGATCAACATGATGATATTAGGGGGATAATATCACCCATGAAACAGGAAGCCAGATTCTCATTTAGTTTAAATTCTCTTTACACAGCTCTGGCAGTGCACAGAGGCCTTACAAGTGGTGGAAACATACTGGAAATGGAAGATCTCTTTATATTACCTTACATTTGTCTGTCCCTGGTAAAAGTTGTTCCCTTCTAGTGGCTATTTAGTGATCTATATTAAATGAGCAAAGAGTCCTGTGGCACCTTATAGACTAACAGATGTATTGGAGCATGAGCTTTCATGGGTGAATACCCACTTCATCACATGCATGTAGTGGAAATCTCCAGAGGCAGGTATAAATAAGCAAGCAAGAGAGAGTCAGGCTAGAGATAACGAGGTTAGTTAAATCAGGGAGGATGAAGCCCTCTTCTAGCAGTTGAGGTGTGAACACCAAGGGAGGAGAAACTGCTTTTGTAGTTGGCAAGCCATTCACAGTCTTTGTTTAATCCTGAGCTGATGGTGTCAGATCTGCAGATGAACTGAAGCTCAGCAGTTTGTCTTTGAAGTCTGGTCCTGAAGTTTTTTTGCTGCAGGATGGCTAACTTTAAATCTGCTATTGTGTGTCCAGGGAGATTGAAGTGTTCTCCTACAGGCTTTTGTATGTTGCCATTCCTAATATCTGATTTATGTCCATTTATCCTTTTCCATAGGGACTGTCCAGTTTGGCCGATGTACATAGCAGAGGGGCATATGGTGGCATTTGTTACATTGGTGGATGTGCAGGTAAATGAACCGGTGATAGTGTGGCTGATCTAGTTAAGTCCTGTGATGGTGTCGCTGGTGTAGATATGTGGGCAGAGTTGGCATCGAGGTTTGTTGCATGGATTGTTTCCTATGTTAGAGTTACTATGGTGCGGTGTGTAGTTACTGGTAAGAATATGCTTAAGGTTGGCGGGTTGTTTGTGGGCGAAGACTGTCCTGCCACCCAAGACCTGTTGAAGAGAGGGATCATTGTCCAGGATGGGTTGTAGATCACTGATGATGCATTGGAGGGGTTTTAGCTGGGGACTATATGTGATGGCCAGTGGAGCTCTGTTGGGTTCTTTCTTGGGCTTGTCTTGCAGTAGGAGGCTTCTGGGTACACGTCTCTCTGTTGATCTGTTTCCTTATTTCCTCTTGCGGGTATTGTAGTTTTGAGAATGCTTGGTGAAGATTTTGTAGATGTTGGTCTCTGTCTGAGGGGTTGGAGCAGATGTGGTTGTACCTCAGTGCTTGGTTGAAGACAATTATTGTGTGGTGTGTCCGGGATTGAAGCTGGAGGCATGAAGGTAGGCATAGTGGTCAGTGGGTTTTTGGTATAGGGTGGTGTTAATGTGACCATCGCTTATTTGCACATTGGTGTCTAGGAAGTGGACTTCCCATGTAGATTGGTCCAGGCTGATGGTGGGGTGGAAGCTGTTGAAATTGTGGTGGAATTTTTCCAGAGTCTCCTTCCCACGGGTCCAGATGATGAAGATGTCATCAATGTAGCTTAGGTAGAGAAGGGGCGTGAGCGGATGAGAGTTGAAGAAGCATTGTTCCAGGTCAGCCATAAAAATGTTGGCATATTGTGGGGCCCTGTGGGTGCCCATAGCAGTGCCACTGGTCTGGAGGTATATATTGTCATCAAATTTGAAATAGTTGTGTGTGAGGATAAAGTCACAGAGCTCAGCAACCAGTTGTGCTGTGGCATCATCAGGGATACTGTTCCTGACAGTTTGTATTCCATCTGTGTGTGGGATATTTCTGTAGAGAGCCTCTACATCCATGGTGGCTAGGATGGTGTTTTCTGGAAGGTCACCAATGCATTGTAGTTTTCTCAGGAAATCAGTGGTGTCACAGAGATAGCTGGGAGTGCTGATGGCGTAGGGTTTGAGGGGAGAGTCCACATATCCAGACCGTCCTTCAGTGAGAGTGCCATTGCCCGAGATGAATACCCACTTCATCAGATGCATCCTACCCCTAACCCACCCAGCAAGTTGGGGGAGGGAAATTAATTAAATCTGAAATTTGCTAAATTCTTGCTTTTGAGTGCTTGAGTTTAGAACCTTAACATACTTTGAAATAATCCTTTTGGATTAATTTCCTAATTAAAAAAACAAACACTGAAAACTCAGAAATTCCATCATTTGGAACTATATTGAACCTCCAGCTTGGGTCATCAGCAAGGTTCAGGCCTTTACATCCACAGCACAGAACTCTTTCTCTTGAGGTAACAAAGTGGTAGTAGGCTTAGTATGTGGATCAGACAGTAGAGGGGGAAGACACCTATACTGGGCCAGTGGGTTTCATACCTATTTACTAATAGAAAAGGAAAGTTAGAGTTGGTTGAAATTTTTCTGAGAGAAAAAAATTCCATCAGAAATGCCGCTTCAACAAAAGTGAAACCTTCCTGGGAACGTATCAATTTTCAATGAAAACGTCTTTGAAAATCTGATTTTTATAAGGTAGAAATGTTTTATTTCAACTTTATCATTTTTACTTTTCTGTTATATTACAATGCATAATATTAATTTAAGTCTAGACATTTTGATAAAGTCAAAACAAAATGTCGCTTTGATTTTTTTCCTAAATGAAATTTTGGAATTTTTGTTCCAATTAGAATGAAAAAACAAATGAACTTGGAATTTCCTGTGGCATGGAAAATCTGGTTTGTAACCAGCTGTAAGGAATGTAGAGAGTCAGGACTTCTGGGTTTCATTCCAGGTTCTAAATGGGAAAATCCTCTACTAGTAATAGGCCCATCTTCCCCATCCCTCCCACAAACCTGTTTGTCCCTCTCTCCTCCTCCTCTGTGCTCCACTGCCCAAATCCTGCCTTATTCCTACACTGCTCCTATCCAGACCCATTTAGGATGAGCACAGAGGCATCCGTACAGTTTTCTCTAACCCTTCTCTTCCCTTCCCCTCTCTCAAGGTCCTATGCCACTGCCTCTCCCCTTGAATCCTGTCTCCTACTGCTTCCCGCCCCTATGTCTGGCTACTGTCCTGTTCCCACCCTTCACCCTTCCTGCAACCCCTTTTCCCCATGTCCTGCTTCCACTTCCTCAACACTCTGAAATCTAAGTCAGGCTGATTCCCCCTCCTTCTTGCTCCCTGGGCGACTTCCTGGTACAAGTGCTGGAGGAACCGACTAGGGGCCGTGCTCCTCTTGACCTGTTGCTTACAAACAGGGAAGAATTGGTAGAGGAAGTAGAAGTGGGTGGCAACCTAGGCAGCAGTGACAATGAGATGGTTGAGTTCAGGATCCTGACAAATGGAGGAAGGAGAGTAGCAAAATACGGACCCTGGACTTCAGAAAAGCAGACTTAGACTCTCTTAGGGAACTGATGGGCAGGATCCCCTGGGAAGCTAATATGAGGAGACAAGGAATCCAGGAGAGCTGGCTGTATTTTAAAGAAGCCTTATTGAGGGCGGAGGAACAAACTGTTCCGAAGTGCAGAAAGAATAGCAAATATGGCAGGCGACCAGCTTGGCTTAATAGTGAAATCTTTGGTGAGTTTAAACTCAAAAAATAAGCTTACAAGAAGTAGAAATTTGGACAGATGACTAGGGAAGAGTATAAAAATATTGCTCGAGTATGCAGGGGTGTAATCAGGAAGGCCAAGGCACAATTGGAGTTGTAGCTAGCAAGAGATGTGAAGGGTAACAAGAAGGGTTTCTATAGGTATGTTAGGAACAAGAGGAAGGCCAAGGAAAGTGTGGAACCCTTACTGAATGGGGGAGGCAACCTAGTGACAGATGATATGGAAAAAGCTGAAGTACTCAATGCTTTTTTGCCTTGGTCTTCACAGAGAAAGTCAACTCCCAGACTGCTGCACTGGGCAACACAGTAGTGGGAGGAGGTGAGCAGCCCTCCGTGGTGAAAGAACAGGTTAAGGACTATTTAGAAAAGCTGGACGTGCACAAGTCCATGGGTCCAGATCTAATGCATCCAAGGGTGCCGTGTCAGAGTTGGCTGATGTGATTGCAGAGCCACTGGCCATGATCTTTGAAAATTCATGGCAATCGGGGGAGGCCCTGGATGATTGGAAAAAGGCAAACATAGTGCTCATATTTGCAAAAGGGAAGAAAGAGAACCAGGGGAACTACAGACTAGTCAGCCTCACTTCAGTCCCCAACAAAATCATGGAGTAGGTCCTCAAGGAATCCATTTTGAAGCACTTGGAGGAGAGGAAGGTGATCAAGAACAGTCAACATGGATTCACCAAGGGCAAGTTATGCCTGACCAACCTGTTGCCTTCTATGATGAGATAACTGGCTCTGTGGATATGAGAAAAGTGGCTGATGTGATATATATTGACTTTAGCAAAGCTTTTGATACGGTTTCCCACAGTATTCTTGCCAGCAAGTTAAAGTATGGATTGGATGAATTAATTATAAGGTGGATAGAAAGCTGGATAGGTTGTCGGGCTCAACAGGTACTAATCAACAGCTCGATGTCTATTTTGCAGCTAGTATCAAGTGGAGTGCCACAGGGGTCGGGCCTGTGGCCAGTTTTGTTCAACTGGCTTTGTTAATGATCTGAATGATGGGATTAATTGCACCCACAGCAAGTTCTCAGATGACACTAAGTTGAGGGGAGAGGTAGATAAGATGGAGGGTAGGATTATGGCCCAGAGTGATCTAGACAAATTGGAGGATTGAGCCAAAAGAAATCTGATGAGGTTCAACAAGGGCAAGTACAGAGCCCTACACTTAGGAAAGAAGAATCCCATCCACTGCTACAGGCTGGGGACTGACTGGCTAAGCAGCAGTTCTGCAGAAAAGGACCCGGGGATTACAGTGGACAAGAAGCTGGTTTTGAATCAGCAGGGTGCCCTCATTGCCAAGGCCAATGGCATATTGAGCTATATTAGTAGGAGCATTGCCAGCAGATCGAAGGAACTGATTATTCCCCTCTATTTTACTGGTGAGGCCACACCTGGAGTATTGCATCCTGTTTTGGTCCCCCAACTACAGAGGGGATGTGGACAAATTGGAGAGAGTCCAGCGGAGGACAATGATTAGGTGGCAAGGGCACATGACTTACGAGGAGAAGCTGAGGTAACTGGGGCTACATTGATGACATCTTCATCATCTGGACCCATGGGAAGGAGACTCTGGAAAAATTCCACCACGATTTCAACAGCTTCCACCCCACCATCAACCTCAGCCTGGACCAATCTACACGGGAGGTCCACTTTCTTAACACCACGGTGCAAATAAGTGATGGTCACATTAACACCACCCTATATCGAAAACCTACCGACCGCTATGCCTACCTTCATGCCTCCAGCTTCCATCCCGGACACATCACATGATCCATTGTCTACAGCCAAGCACTGAGGTACAACCGCATCTGCTCTAACGCCTCAGACAGAGACCAACACCTACAAAATCTCCACCAAGCATTCTCAAAACTACAACAGCCGCACGAGGAAATAAGGAAACAGATCAACAGAGCCAGACGTGTACCCAGAAGCCTCCTACTGCAAGACAAACCCAAGAAAGAAACCAACAGGACTCCACTGGCCATCACACACAGCCCCCAGCTAAAACCCCTCCAACGCATCATCAAGGATCTACAACCCATCCTGGACAACGATCCCACACTTTCACAGGCCTTGGGTGGCAGACCAGTCCTTGCCCACAGACAAACTGCCAACCTGAAACATATTCTCACCAGTAACTGCACACCACACCATAATAACTCTAGCTCAGGAACCAATCCATGCAACAAACCTCGATGCCAACTCTGCCCACATATCTACACCAGCGACACCATCACAGGACGTAACCAGATCAGCCACACCATCACTGGTTCATTCACCTGCACATCCACCAATGTAATATACGCCATCATATGCCAGCAATGCCCCTCTGCTATGTACATCGGCCAAATTGGACAGTCTCTATGTAAAAGGATAAATGGACACAAATCAGACATTAGGAATGGCAATATACAAAAACCTGTAGGAGAGCACTTCAACCTCCCTGGCCACACTATTGCAGACCTTAAGGTGGCCATCCTGCAGCAAAAAAACTTCAGGACCAGACTTCAAAGAGAAACTGCTGAGCTTCAGTTCATCTGCAAATTTGACACCATCAGCTCAGGATTGAACAAAGACTGTGAATGGCTTGCCAACTACAGAACCAGTTTCTCCTCTCTTGGTTTTCACACCTCAACTGCTAGAACAGGGCCTCATCCTCCCTGATTGAACTGACCTCGTTATCTCTAGCTTGCTTGCTAGCATATATATACCTGCCCCTGGAAATTTCCACCACATGCATCTGAAGAAGTGGGTATTCACCCACGAAAGCTCATGCTCCAAAACGTCTGTTAGTCTATAAGGTGCCACAGGATTCTTTGCTGCTTTTACAGATCCAGACTAATACGGCTACCCCTCTGATACCTGACACCATGCAAGGCACTGCATTTAGCCGTATGGAGTGGAAATCCATCGACCTCATGAAGAAACTTGCACAAATACAGACAGATATCATCTTCCTTTCCAAATGCAAACGGATGGACATCATACCAAATGGACTAAAGGTAAAAAATCCACTGCTATCTACATACTACACAAACCACAGTGAGAGATTATGCTATACTCTATCAAAAAAACTGAGGAACCACCTGATCAGCATCCTATACAGCAAACAGGAAAACATCAAAAAAGAGCTCTCCAACCTGGAGACTCTCATTAATAATCAAACTTCTATACAAACGGACTTCACTAGAATAAGACAGGAGATCTACTTTACTCACTTCACCTCTCTACAAAGGAAAAAGGACTGTAAGCTGTCTAAACTCCTACCTGCCACATGGGGCCACAACCGTGGTACCCCTAACCCACCCAGCAATATCGTCAATCTATCCAACTACACACTCAGCCCAGAAGAAAAGTCTGTCCTATCTCGGGGACTCTCTTTCTGCCCTGCCACCCCCACCAACATGATACAGTTCTGTGGCGATCTGGAAGCCTACTTTCGCCGTCTCCGACTCAAAGAATACTTCCAGGACAACACTGAACAGTGCACTGATACACAGGTGCCCTCCCACCAACAGCACAAGAAGAAGAACTCCACATGGACTCCTCCTGAGGGTCAAAATGACAGTCTGGACCTATACATTGAATGCTTCTGCCGGCGTGCACAGGCAGAAATCGTGGAACAACAACATCGCTTGCCACACAACCTAAGTTGTGCAGAACGCAATGCCATCCACAGCCTCAGAAACCACCCTGACATTATCATCAAAGAGGCTGATAAAGGAGGTGCCGTTGTCATCATGAACAGGTCTGACTACCAAAAGGAGGCCGCCAGACAACTCTCCAATACCAAATTCTACAGGCCACTTCCCTCAGATCCCACTGAGGAATACACTAAGAAACTACAGCATCTACTCAGGACACTCCCTACACTAACACCAGAAGAAATCAACATACCCCTAGAGCCCCGACCAGGGTTATTCTATCTACTACCCAAGATCCACAAACCCGGAAATCCTGGACGCCCCATCATCTCGGGCATTGGCACTCTCACTGAAGGACTGTCTGGATATATGGACTCTCTACTCAGACCCTATGCCACAAGCACTCCCAGCTATCTCCGTGACACCACTGATTTCCTGAGGAAACTACAATGCATTGGTTACCTCCCAGAAAACACCATCCTAGCCACCATGGATGTAGAGGCTCTCTACACAAACATCCCACACACAGATGGAATACAAGCTGTCAGGAACACTATCCCTGACGATGCTACAGCACAACTGGCTGCTGAGCTCTGTGCCTTTATACTTACACACAACTATTTCAAATTTGATGACAATATATATCTCCAGATCAGTGGCACTGCTATGGGCACCCGCATGGCCCCACAATATGCCAATATCTTTATGGCCAACCTGGAACAACGCTTCCTCAGCTCTCGTCCACTCACGCCCCTCCTCTACCTACGCTACATTGATGACATCTTCATCATCTGGACCGATGGGAAGGAGACTCTGGAAAAATTCCACCACGATTTCAACAGCTTCCACCCCACCATCAACCTCAGCCTGGACCAATCTACACGGGAGGTCCACTTTTTTAACACCACGGTGCAAATAAGTGATGGTCACATTAACACCACCCTATATCGAAAACCTACCGACCGCTATGCCTACCTTCATGCCTCCAGCTTCCATCCCGGACACATCACACGATCCATTGTCTACAGCCAAGCACTGAGGTACAACCGCATCTGCTCTAACCCCTCAGACAGAGACCAACACCTACAAAATCTCCACCAAGCATTCTCAAAACTACAATACCCGCACGAGGAAATAAGGAAACAGATCAACAGAGCCAGACGTGTACCCAGAAGCCTCCTACTGCAAGACAAACCCAAGAAGGAAACCAACAGGACTCCACTGGCCATCACACACAGCCCCCAGCTAAAACTCCTCCAACGCATCATCAAGGATCTACAACCCATCCTGGACAATGATCCAACACTTTCACAGGCCTTGGGTGGCATGCCAGTCCTTGCCCACAGACAACCTGCCAACCTGAAACATATTCTCACCAGTAACTGCACACCGCACCATAATAACTCTAGCTCAGGAACCAATCCATGCAACAAACCTCGATGCCAACTCTGCCCACATATCTACACCAGCGACACCATCACAGGACGTAACCAGATCAGCCACACCATCACTGGTTCATTCACCTGCACATCCACCAATGTAATATACGCCATCATATGCCAGCAATGCCCCTCTGCTATGTACATCGGCCAAATTGGACAGTCTCTATGTAAAAGGATAAATGGACACAAATCAGACATTAGGAATGGCAATATACAAAAACCTGTAGGAGAGCACTTCAACCTCCCTGGCCACACTATTGCAGACCTTAAGGTGGCCATCCTGCAGCAAAAAAACTTCAGGACCAGACTTCAAAGAGAAACTGCTGAGCTTCAGCTCATCTGCAAATTTGACACCATCAGCTCAGGATTGAACAAAGACTGTGAATGGCTTGCCAACTACAGAACCAGTTTCTCCTCTCTTGGTTTTCACACCTCAACTGCTAGAACAGGGCCTCATCCTCCCTGATTGAACTGACCTCATTATCTCAAGCTTGCTTGCTAGCATATATATACCTGTCCCTGGAAATTTCCACCACATGCATCTGAAGAAGTGGGTATTCACCCACGAAAGCTCATGCTCCAAAACGTCTGTTAGTCTATAAGGTGCCACAGGATTCTTTGCTGCTTTTACAGATCCAGACTAACACGGCTACCCCTCTGATACTTGGGGTTATTTAGTCTGCAGAAGAGAAGAGTGAGGTGGGATGTGATAGCAGCCTTCAACTACCTGAAGGGGGGTTCCAAAGAAGATGGATCTTGGCTGTTCTCAGTGGCAGAAGACAGAACAAGAAGCAATGGTTTCAAGTTGCAGTGGGGGAGGTCTAGATTGGCTATTAGGAAACACTGTTTCACTAGGAGGGTGGTTAAGCACTGGGATGAGTTACCTAGGGAGATGGTGGAATCTCCATCCTTAGAGGTTTTTAAGGTCAGGCTTGACAGATCCTTGGCTGGGATGATTTAGTTGGTGTTGGTCCTGCTTTGAGCAGGGGATTGGACTAGATGACCTCCTGAGGTCTCTTCCAACCCTAATATTCTATGATTCTTTGGTGGGGGTAGGCAGTGAGAGCACAAGAGTCTGCAGGCTTTCAGTTCAGGTGCCCAGTGCCACAACATCTCAGAGCAGCAACTTCAGGGAAAGTCCTGCTCAGATCCTGAAGCCCAGGATGGGGTATGCTCAGTTGCTCTCGGAGGAAGGGCATGTGCACTCTGGTCACATGTAGGAACTCTGAGCAGATGACATATGCCCAGTACTGACATAACCATCAAAGAATTAAGCAGGCAAACACTAATCAATTGCTCTACTGAGCATGTGCAAACAGTGGAGATTTCAAAGGTTCAAAACTTGGCTAAATTTGGGAGTCTGATCATGGGAACAGCAAATGGCACTTCCCTGACACCAGGGCAATACTCCTACCAAATTTGAAGTTCCTATTCCACAGCACAGAAGTGCCAGAATGTCTAAAACATTTCTTAAAAATAATTTGTTAAAATCGGTAAAACAATGCATGTTCTCCTCACCTAACCTCACTCTCAGAAATGGCTGAACCATTTTTGGTAAGACTTTTAAAAAAATTGTCTGACTGAGGCAGACAAACCTGAATAGTTAAAGTTTGACGAAGTTATAAGCAACTGAAAACTGGTTCCCAGGTTGTAATGGGAAGTGTTGGGTAACCTTACCTACAGGTATCGCTACCTGCACCAGCAGTAACGCACACACATGAAATTACATCATCTGTGATGCTGTGTATAAGAAAAATAACCATTTGAATCATTGTTGCTACCACTGTTATAAAATTGAAGCATATCTTGAACAAAGTATATCACGGAAGGCGTCAATGGAACAGTTACGATTTGCTAAGCATGATTATCCTGTTCATATGCATGTATTATCTTTGTATCTGAAGTTATGAATATTGCCCATGTATCTTAAACATGCGATGTATTCCTCAGTGACACCCTCCAGATAGAGATACATGTGGAACAGACAGCTGTGTGTTGATGGCCTATCAGGGACACTCCACTCTCACAGTGGGCCATTGACAAACCTTCATCCTGTCCAGAGAGCTCTTCCTGAGGATGCCTCAGAGAGCAAGAAGCCAATGGCCAACCCGCATGATTCAGCAAAGCGTGTAAGGGCATGTGATATGCTCAGGTGAATCTGGACTCCATCTTGGGCCAGTAACTTTCCACATAAAGGGGCTGTTCTCTTTGTTTGGGACAGTAATTTTCCATGCATATGGCAGGGGATATAAAAAGACACCTAAAAGAGCTCCATGTTTCCTCTGTCCTGCTCTGGACTGTGGACTTACAACTAAAGAAGCATCTTGAACTATGGCTTGAGGACCTTCCAATCTTTTGGAAGTTATCAGACAGACTTTAAAAGCCAGCAGCCTATGACATCAGTATTACAGACCTGATATAGGGACTTTGCAGTCATTAGTATGTATATGATCTATTAACCATTTATAACTCTTTGCATTTATTATTAAATCTTTAGTTAGTTTAGTAAGGATTGGCTGACAGCATGGCATTTAGGTAAGATCTGTGCTATATATTGACCTGGGGATATGGGTCTGATCCTTTGGGCTTAGAAAGAACCTCACATATGGTGAAATGGGTTTTCAATAACCTCTTAATATATTAGACTGGGATGCCTGGATGGGAGCCAATGGCTGGAATGTCTATGGGGACTGTGTTTGATTTCTGGTTAAACAATGTGGTACTGCAGAAGCTGTTTTGTTACTTGTTTGGTGAATCTAATTAAAGAATAAGCCACTATTTTTGGGTGGCATTCTCAGAGTGGCCGCATGAGTCACCCCATCACATCAATTATAGATTGTTTACACCAAGGAGGAAAAGGAGTTGTTTAGAGCTGGTCCAACTTGGAGTAATTGGATGAAGTGTAGAACAGGGGGAAAAATTAGGCTAAATAGCAGGAAACGTTCCTTAATCATGACATCTTTTTGAATGTGTATGGTCTCCCAAGGGAAGTGGTGGAGGCCCCATTGGTTTAGATATTTCAGATTGGATTGGAGATCAGTGGAGAACACACTATAGGGGATAGCTCTGTCCTGATACCCTAAATAACAGACTAGTTACCTATTTGGTTACTATTTATCAAAGTGTATGAAAGCTTCAGAAACTGAGCTCGCTATAAATAGGCACCACCTGAAATTCAAAGATCACTGTGGAATTAAGTTTTCATAATAGAGGTCTGTCATTAAAGGTAACAAGAGCTAGACAGGTTCCCAACTAGAAGTCAAATACACTTAACTTCCTGATTCTCAAATGTTTCTCTGAAAAAATCTTTTTCTGAATACATACTTAATCACAGCTTGCTGATTCTTCTTGGAACATTTAATTAACTTTACACAGCTGAGTACAGATACCAAGCTTTATGTGCTTTTGTCTCAAAAATTATAGGGCAAATGTCAGTTTTCATAATCTTAAAGACATCAGTTCACGTAAGAGCAGCTCCTGCAGGGATCAGGAGAATGTAATAATCTTATTAATGATAGTTGAAACTGAAAAAGGTTTAGAAAAGGCCTCCGAACTTCAAGTGTTTATCCAAATTGGTTTCATGCATTCTAGGAATCAAGAAACTGCACATTTGGGGAGGTTCAGAAAGGAACAGTACAAGAAACCTTGTCCATCTCAGATATAGAGAGTTGGTCCTCTGAAATCGAGTGTCCTTCATTTTTAATTATTACTATTTTTGCATTACAGTAGTACTGAGACGCATGGTGCATACACATATTAAGAGACAACCCTTGTGCCCAATAGCTTTCATTCCAAACAGACAGGAAAGGCAAAGAATGGGAGGGGAAACGGACCCAGAGAAGGGAAACTACTCACCCAAGGTCACACAGCTTGTCAGCAGCAGAACAAGAAACAGAACCAGGTTTTGGTATTGACTTCAGTGGCACCAAGATTTCACCCAAGCTCTCAAGTCCCAGTCCAATCTAGTGAACCACACTGTCTCCCTAGGTGTTTTTCAGCCCCTGAATGAGCAGGTTACTTAGAACACCAGTAGCCACATCATTAAAAAGCACCACAAAACATCACTCCTTTCGTGGCCTCTAAGAGAAGAGTACCCACTCATCCAGATGCTGTAAAAGAACAGGAGAAAATAAGAGAAACAGGTCCTGATGCCTGGTATCCCATGCATCCACATCAAAGAAAAGAGGTCACTGGGGAGATGCAGGTACTCAGGCTGAACCCTATGTTAAGTCACTCACAGCAGCTTCAGCATCAGACTTTGGTTTTGGTACAATGTTGAAGTCCTACAAAAGGGGCAGATTTCCTGCTGTTTCCAGGCCTGTGTTTGATTTTTGGAAGTATAACCCCTCTTAAACCTATTTATCAGAAGGACAGGTGTTATCCAGCAATCTTCATATAAGAAAGGAAAGTCCTTCCAGCTGTGTAATGAAAAGATAAAATGAACGAAGTGGCTTCACTGTGACAATCAAAGATAGATAAAGCCAAGAGAGTTTTGTTTGTAGACTAGTAAATCTTCCTTCTTCATAGAATCTATGCCATTCTAGTTGGCATATTTTTGGCTAAGACAACTTTCCAATAATAGGACTTTAAGGAGGTTATTTTGCATGTGAAGATTCAACATTTTGAAGTTCACATACTGGACATTATATCAAAAGTTGCTATTCCATGCCAATTTTGAAGTAGCAGTCATGTTGCACATTCTTAAACTGGCTGGAGACATTTGCTGTGTATTGGCCTATGCAAGGGACCCCTCCTTTCCTGCCAAAAAAAGACTCTATTCCCTAATATTGGAACTCAAAGTTTTGCTGAAGCACAGTGTATGAATTGGCCATACAGAGGAGTCCCTACAGTGTCACTCCCCAGCATGGTGTAGAGTGCAACATTATGCAAGATCCCTGTTTAGCAACATCTAGGAAGATCTTGGGAACAGGAGAAGATAGGACCAGAAAGTCTATTGCTCTGTATACCCCGTGGTACCTCCTCTCCTTGCATTGAGAGAATGGTTTGAGGACACTCCTGGGAAGCTGCTCCACTCTGGCTGCACAGATTGAGGCAGTGTGTGAGAAATTTCTTACCCTCTTCTGCTTGTGAGGATTCCCAATGCCCAGCCTAATTACGCAAGTTGAAAGCCAAGTAGTAGTAGTGGTGGTGGGGGTGTGAGCCAAGGCTCTTTGAAATCAATGGCTAGACTCTCATTGACATCAGTGGGCTTTGGATCAGGCCCTATGTCACTGCTGGCAGCTCTCTTCTCAAACCTTGCCTTTGCTAGTCTGATGATGGTGATCAGA
This sequence comes from Gopherus flavomarginatus, assembly GCF_025201925.1. Taxonomy (NCBI): domain Eukaryota; kingdom Metazoa; phylum Chordata; order Testudines; family Testudinidae; genus Gopherus; species Gopherus flavomarginatus. Next base: position 81,930,008 of record NC_066622.1, on the reverse strand, counting down.
TGTGCATGTGGCTTGTGTGGGTATGTAAAATCTATTCAGTTTACACATCGGTACAATATTGTTTGTCCAATGGTTAGTATGATAGAGAAGAGTCTTGATAGAACTGTAAAATACTGTGAATGACTATTTCTATAGTGCTATAGGGGAACATGGTATTTGACACACAAAAACAAAATGAGCAGCTTGCAGCATAGCTAAATGATCTATGATTTCCAGGGTTTTCACTGTGGTCTCCCTTTATAATAACTGAGTTGAATTTTATTGCAGGGTTTCGTACTACACAGTATGGCCTCAGTTCTGCAAAGAGATGCATATAAGCAGGGTTTTGGAGCGGAGCCTGGAGCTGGAACGTGGAGTAGTTCCGGAGCAGTGGAGCCGCAGGTTTTTGCCTGGAGCTGGAGCAGAGCCGGAGCACAGCTCCAAAGCCCTGCATGTAAGTGGCTCCACCATGTATTTCTTCACTGAAGTATATCTGTGTGCATTTCCTTCCAGGATTGAGACCTGTTCCTCTAATGTTGTTGCATAGTATATGCTGCACTGGCATGTAACTACAATGGAATGTACAAAGTTATCTTAGCATGGGACTCCTCAAACACACTAAGCCAAACCCTGAAATCCTTACCTGGAGCTTAATCAGCCACAGTGAGACAAGGCAGAGTTTGGTTACTATAATTAACTCCCTCTCAAATTAGGCATAGTTCTAGTTACAAATCAATCCCCTTCAGTAGTTACTATTTCCTTAGTAAGCATGAGGAAGGAAAATATTACATCATGATTTTGTTTCTCTCAGATAAAATAATCACAGAAGACATTAGCTATATTGCTGAGAGAAAAGGCTCCTGTTTATGTCTGAGACACAGAATATTGCAAGGACTCTGCATTATGAAATAACTGAGAGGAAATGCTTTAAAATTCACAGATAGTGAGGTGGTACTGGTCGCATTTTTTGTCATTCCAGCCTCCATCGGTGTACATCTCCACACAGTTTTCCCCTCCTTTGCCATTTGGCTCACGAGCACGCCAGTTGGTATAATTCAGAGGTTTCCCATCCAGATACTGGAATTCACCTGGAACATCACTCTCCCTTATACCCAAATAAGCGTATCTGTTAAACTGTTTCACAATATCCAAAATAGCATAGTTTTCCTCCTGGTTCTTGGGGGTGGCAATGGAGCCACCAGTATGTTCACATGCTTTTAATGTGCTTTCAAAATTGACTTCTTTCCCATTGGTAGCGAGAATTTCCCCCCCCCCCCACTTCTGTTATTTTTCCTTCCAAAGTAAGGACTGCAAAGGAAAGAGAAAAGATATGGTTGGTTTTTTCTCTTATTTTATGATATATTTATACTATCCATGTTGCTACTATACTCCTGGCTTCAAGCTTGATAAGTTTATGGAGGGGATGGTATGATGGGATAGCCTAATTTTGGCAATTAATTGATCTTTGAATATTAGCGGTAAATGTGCCCAATGGCCTGTGATGGAACACTAGATAGGGTGGGATCTGAGTTACTACAGAGAATTCTTTCCTGGGTGTCTGGCTGGTGAGTCTTGCCCACATGCTCAGGATTTAGCTGATAGCCATATTTGGGGTCAAGAAAGAATTTTCCTCCAGGGCAGATTGGCAGTGGCCCTGAGGATTTTTCACCTTCCTCTGCAGTGTGGGGTACAAGTCATTTACTGGAAGATTCTCTGCACCTTGAAGTCTTTAAACCATGATTTGAGGACTTCAATAGCTCAGACATAGTTTAGGGGTTTATTACAGGAGTGGGTGGGTGAGATTCTGTGGCCTGTGTTGTGCAGGTGGTCAGACTAGACAATCATAATGGTCCCTTCTGACCTTAAAGTCTATGAATCCATGAGAAACTGCCACAGCCTGTTTGATGTTTATCTTCACATGCTGCCCAACATGCTGGACATGTACAGCACAATCCTTTGCACTATGCTGTGCCTAGTCCCTTCTGATTCTAGTCTATGTAAGTTCTGATACTCCGTTCATACATATAGTATGCAGAATGCTCAGTATGTTGTATAGCCCTAAGCACCCATCTATGTCCCATCTTGTGGATAGCCTTTTGCATTGCCATATATACTGCATAGACACACACTGACCAATCTTTCTTGGGTACTTATGTGGCCTCCATTACTGCAGTATCTGAGCGCCTCACAAATTATCTTTACAACAGCTGTGTGAGGTAGGGCAGTGCTATTATCACCATGTTATGGTACAGAAAGACTGAATGAGTTGCCTAGGGTCACACAAAATGTTTGTGGCAGAGCAGGAATTGAACCCTGGTCTTCCACATCTGAGGCTGGGCTGCTGGATCATCTTTCCTCTTCTTCCAATGCACAACAAACACCTCAGCATACTTAATTGGTGTTTGGAAGTAAGTTTTGGTGAGGAAAGTTTTAAAATTGAATAAAGTTTTTGAAATGTAACTTACCTTAAGTTGGGCTCTCATGATTCATTTTGTACATTGCATTTTACACAAGTTGTGAGAAAAAGCAGAAAGATTACCTCCTTCCAGTCTGGTAATTCAATGTTTTAAAACCTGGAGGCTTTCTTGCAATTCAAGATCGACAGAAGCAGGCAGGCCTAAAGATAATAATAATAATTATACAATTAATTTAAATGCGACTTCACTGATATGAAAAATGCATCATATACAATTAATAACAATTTTCCAAAATTGTCTTGTGCTTGATGTATGTCTGTCAAGGTTCCTTCCCCACTCTGAACTTTAGGGTACAGATGTGGGGACCTGCGTGGACATTTCTAAGCTTAATTACCAGCTTAGATCTGGTATCGCTGCCACCGTCCCCAAGCACTACTTTTTTCCCTGGGTAGTCTTGAGGGACTTCACCAATTCCCTGGTGAACACAGATCCAAACCCCTTGGATCTTAAAACAAGGAGAAATTAACCATCCCCCTCCTTTCTCCCACCCACTCCTGGTGGATCCAGATCCAACCCCCTTGGATCTAAAAACAAGGAAAAAATCAATCAAGTATTAAGAAAAAGGCTTTTAATTAAAGAAAAGAAAGGTAAAAGAAAAACCCTCTGGGAGAGATTAGCATACCAGCTACTCTCACAGACAACAGATTCAAAACACAGAGGCTGTTCCCCTGGACAAAACTTTAATACACACAAGAATACCCAAATTTGATAAATCCCTTAATGGTACCAAGACAAGTTACAAAGAAAATAAACATAAACCTATTTATCCCTTTCTAAAACTTACTACTCTGATAAGAGGCTGATTCCTTGATCTTTTTCACTCTGACTGAAACTGAGCCTCTAAACAAAGGAAAACTTCCCTCCTTCCTTTTGAAACATCTTATTCCCCCATTGGTTCCTCTGGTCAGGTGTCAGCTAGGCTAGGTGAACTTTTTAACCCTTTACAGGTAAAAGAGGCATTAACCCTTAACTATCTGTTTATGACAACGTCACTTTCATTTTCTGTGGTGGAAAATTCTATTTCTCTGTATTTATATATTTTCGAAGAAACTTTATCACATATTAATTGTTCTTATACATAATATATAAAGTATATGCCTGTTGAAACTCCAGAGAGTTTCAACTACTGGAGAGTAGTTACTTAAAGCACATTACATGTGAAATAAGATCAATTTTTCTAATCTGAAGTCTTCTGTGTATGTGAAATCCATGAAAGGGTTAATCTTTTAGAAACTGTATCTTGCGTAGGCTGAGCCAATTAGAACTTGCTGTGATTTAAATTTGCAACTTGACAGCCACAATGGAAAACTTTAGTGGGTTTGGAGTTCTTGTGATATTGAACAGAACTGGAATTCTCTTCTCTGCTTCCTTTACGGTCAGTTAACCTCTTATAGTTTTTCAGTATGCTTCTATCTGAATAGGGACTGCAAAAATGTCATTGTAGGGTTCCATGTAGGTTCTCTCCAAGATGACATATGAAGTATAAGTATGTTTATAGATACAGAGATTTTAAAAACAAAAACTCCCAGCATGCAAGTTTTTCATAGGATATGAGAATCAAGCTGGCTGTTTTTTGTCATACAAAATCATCACCAGTAATAAAACTTCTGCAGGTGAAATTATGCCATCAGTGACACTTGTACAGTCCCATTGCCATCAGTGGGGTAGCATAACTGTAATCTGATTGGAACTCAGTACAGAATTCTGTTGCTGCTGCACAAGGAGGAATAGACTCCTTCTCAGTGTCTCGGAGCTGTGCTGGCTCTGCTTTTGTAAGACGAGTAAAAGGTAGTAAAACGTATTTGAGTCAATACAGTCAGCAGATCTGATAGATACAGGAAGCAGATCAGCTGAATAATAAAGGTACCATTTTTACATAGTCACTTCTAATAGCAGAACTGCACTTTAATAGACTCAGTTACTTTTCCCTGGACTTCTTTATACACAGCACAAGTATCCAGTATTTTGGACTAAACAAAGATTTGTCTTATTCACCTTGTGGTCCAGGCTCCCCTCTCTCCCACTTGTTGCCTTTTTCACCCTGGGGTCCTTTCACCCCAGGAACCCCATCTCTTCCGGGAAGACCTGGCATGCCCTGGGGCCCTGGAGGACCTGGAGAAGAGCAGCACACAAATGAAAAACGTACATTTATTTTCAACCAATGCATTTTATGGGAAATTCAGAATAAACATGGGTTTAACAGATGCTGGTGTGAAAGAAGAATGAATTATATTGTAAAAATAAGAATGGATTAAAGAAATGTTGTATGTACCTTTAAGCAGAAATAAGAAATTTTGAAATACAGGTGCCAGGAAAAGAAATATTAGGCATAAACAAGGGTGCTAATGGCGAAACATTAAAAGAAGATCGGTAATAGTTAGTAAGGAAATAAGATATGCATGCCTAGCCCAGGTAAACGTATCAGATTCTGCTTCCTTTGTTATCTTGTTAAGTGCTCGCCCTTTTATCTGTATAAATAAGATAGTTTGTGTCTTGCATGGTGCTTACATTATCTGGGTGTTATTAGCAGAGCGCTGTGCTAATAAAACAGAGTGGTCTGACAAACTGTGAGTGCTGAGTTTAACTTTGACACTGGCCAGCAAAGCAACACACTGCATTGTGCTTCTGAATAACTTCATTAATGCACAAGCCTCAGGTGACTGTTGGCTTCATAACAGAGGCAAAACACTGGCTCCCTGGAATGAGCAACCAAATGCATGTTGGGAACCCAACTACTTGAACCTTGGTTTTGACAGATTGACATTTTATGACAAAAAAAAATAAAATTGTCAGAAAATTCCTAACAGGCTGTATTAAAATTACCACTTGTTCTCCTTCAGTTTCTCACTCTTCTGCCAAATAACTGCTTTTGTTTCTCTCTCATTTCCACAACATTAATGTTCCTCCTACTCCACACCACTGGGAGTTGTTGCACCAGCAGAAGTTTACTATAAGTTGGAACTACAGGACAATTTCACTCTAGAAATTAAAGTAGAAATTCACTATATTTACTGACTTCACCATAAGAGGGTTCTACTGTGCATTAAATAGAACTCACCATTTTTTATTTCATCTGACTCAAGGAAACAGGTGATAAACCATGTAGTTTACAAAGCATAATAGTCAACACAGCAATACATCTATTTAAAAGGGGAGATAACCACTGACCATACCTGGTGGGCCTGGGTCTCCTTTCATACCATCTCTTCCATCTCTTCCAGGCAGTCCATTGGCTCCTGGGGTGCCAGGGATTCCAGGAGTTTCTGCACACTTCTCCTCAGCATGACACGTCACCAGAAAAAAACCTGCTGCTGCAAATATGTGACGTGACTGGAGTGACAGCATTGTTCAGGCCAGCTACAAAAGCAAGTTGTATTTACCATGCAACTCTGCACTGAGAAAAATAGGAGCTGATTTATGCTAACTGGAAATAATGAAGAAGTGGTCATTGTTAGATTCAAATTTGACCTTGTATGAAGTCTTCAATTTGGGATTAAATCTTTCAAGTTTTGGTGTGTCCCTCCATTTATATTGAAGTTATAGAAGTATCCCTAATATGACCCAAGCCTAAGAGATAATATTAAAATAAAATAATATATATAAAAAAACTTATTGGTATTAGTCATGTGCTGGCAATGGTCATAAATCATGTTCTTTTTTATTTGATGTGTGTACATCAAATGTAATATATTACATGGCAGTTTTGAAAAATGCATCATTCCAAACATTAGCTTGCAAGCAGGATTGATTCTCATGTTATGTACGGCTAAGTCCCTTTGTTTTTAGTTTAAACTGATTTTTACAAAAAATTCCCAGGTTTTACAAAAGGTATGATTCATTTTTTTCTGATTTTTCACCCTACTTTTGTGTCATTCAAATATATAAAAATAACTTGTTTTATTAGGAGAATACAATACATAGCATGAGATACATATGTTATGATAATACATTAGTCTGTGTGTATATGCAAACCTGCCTGTTGAAGTAAGGTTATGTATTAGTCTAGAGGATACACTCGATAAACAAGCAGACATGCACGCAAGCTCTGAAGTGCATGTGCATCTGAGCATCCTGATGAATCTCAAACCCACCACGTACACATTTCAAGCTGTTAGCTCATAATGCTTTAAAGATTTGACACACAAAAATGGGAAGAAAATGAAAATCTGTATCAGAATACATTTCAGAAGTATTTGAAAGTTTTAAAAAAACAAAAACAGGAGAAAAGGATGAAGTTGAGTGTATGGCTTACAAATGGCACGGTCCAATTATGTGGACGTCGTGTAGAATTAATAGCAATTTTCTAAAACACTTGTGATTGAGTTACATTTGTTTGATTTTCTGTGTGAAATAATTTGATCTCAGTGTGTTAAATGAAGGGCCTTTCCATACACTGACCATCCTGATAAAGAACAAAGCTCATGGAAACTACTTTTAAGAAGGGAACCACTTATGAAGAATTAAAAATGAGATCTTTGAGTTAGAGTCTTTAATGCCCCACCGGTGCTTTGCATCAGTACAGTACCAAGCCAGGCAAAAGAGGGTTTTGCAGGCATACCACTGTGCCTGGTTGATGCTAAAATACTGTATGGGATCCTTGAGACCACTGACATATGGTGTAGGATATAACATCCTTCAGGCTGTTCCAATGCTTCCTGGCCATAGCACTGGGAAGCTGAAAAGATAGATTAAAAGCCATCTTTATAGCACTCATACCCTTCACCTCCATTCCCCCTGGGACCTGGTTGGTCAGGAGAATCTGGGCTATAATCGCTAGTTTTCTAGTCTGCAGCCTGCTAATGATAAAGGATGGTCTGCACTCAGGGTATGGTCACAGAAGTAGATTTTGCTGTGATGAGATACTACTTGTGACTTGATAGCTGCTCTGGAAAGCCCTGACCATGTGAGGTGTTGGTGGTGGAGCAGAACCAAGAGTAATAATGGATAATACTGCTGTTGGTCATGGTTTTAAACCTTGTGGATAACCTTGCAGAAATGTAATCATCTCTTGTCAGCTTGTACAGTGTCAATTAGCTTGATTAAATTAATCTCTTAGGCTAAAAGTATAACTGTCTTCTGAAGAGTGACTGTGTAACGATGGCTTTTTGGAGATTCAGGTTTATAGTCTTTCTGGGATGTCTGTATTAAACATATTCTTTTACAAAGAGAGAGACATTTTTGTTCTCACTTCCAGTGCTGCAAACCCAACCTAGTCTCAGAAAGTCAAGCTGCACTCTTTCCTACTGGTACATCATCTCTAAGGTTATGCCTACCAGCAGCTGGGAGGGTGTGTCTCAGCGCAGACAGGCAAACACACACCAGCTCTGCTCAAGTAAGCATGCTAAAAATAGCAGTATGGCTGTGGTGGCATGGGCAGCAGCTTGGGCTAGCCACCTACATTTTACCTAGGACCCCAGAGGGGGTCAGGTGTGGCTACTCGAGTTGTTGTAGATATACCGTAAGTGTGAAGGTTCTGCAACTCCAGTTATGCCCGCAATGGGTATGTAGACACATTGTTTTAAAACCTACAGTAGCAGTCTCAGAACCCAGGTCGACAGACTCAGACTAGTGGGTATTATGTTACTGTGCTAAAACCAGCTGTGTAGCCATTCAGGCTTAGGCTGGAGCTCAGGCTCTGAAGCTCGCCCCTGCCCTGGGCTTCAGAGCCTGAGTCCAAATGTCTGTAGACCTGAGCTCTGAGCCTCATGGCTGCAGGTTTTGAAATGCACCCAGTGACACCAATGCAGTCCTAGCTCTCTCATTTTTACTGCATCGCTTCTGTAGCAGTACCAGGAGTAAGTCACAGTAAGTTATCCTAGCCAGGAAAGCCAGCAGACACAACTGAATAGACACAGGGAGAAGATCAGCTGAGTAAGAAGATGCCATTTTTACATAGTCACTTTTCGGAGTAGAACTGAAAGTTAAACTCAGTTATGGCCATTTTCTCTAGGTTGCTTTAGACAGAGACACAGGCACATACAGACAGACACCGCCACCCCCATAAGGCTAAATGAACAGATTGTTCTTTTTCACCTGGTTGTCCAGGCTGCCCTTGCTCTCCCTTCTCGCCTAGTTCACCCCTAGGCCCTTGTGGCCCATTAAGCCCATCTTTTCCGGGAGGACCTCTCATGGAACTTGGTGGCCCTGGGGGACCTGCTGAAGGGAAATACATGAATGAAAACTTGCCAAACTCCTTGCTGAGATTCTCTCAAATAATGCATTTAATTCAGAATAAACACTGCTGCTGACCTTCAAGGGAACAGATTGCATTACATCAGCTCAATAGCTTTTCATTACCTGACATGATTTAGGCGAAGGTTGGATGCATGTCAGAGGCAGGACATTTACTCCCTACAATGAAAGAGCAAATGCACTTTCATTGCCTAGAAACCTGGCTCATGCAGCATCCTTGGTGGTTGGGTTGGAGGAAGCTGCTCACCTGTCGTCTAATCTGGAAGGAAGATCACACAATCGCCAATAGAGCTAAGTGGTGAGGGAGCCTGGGGAAGTTTTAAGAAAGGCAGTATCACTTATATGTTCCAACTCCCCAGAATGATCAGCTAGAGAGGCCACACACACACACACGGATTGGTGTTCACTTCAAGAGTTCCTGGATTAGATGCAAAGTTGAACACCGAGGCCCCATGTGATTGGTTATCACTTCCAGCACTACAGACCAGGCTGGAAAGGCATCTAAAGTCTTTAACATTGAGTTACTTTTATAGTGAAATCATGATATTCCAGAGCAACTTCACTTTGCCCAAGAAGTCCCACTGACATAAAGGCAAATAGGATTTGGCTCTGTAAATAGGAGTTCACTACAAGCTGGAATTGTAGTATTCACATCACATGGAAAATAATTCCAGATTTTCATTCTTCTGTACGATATGCAGAGATTATGTGTAAATGACAAAAAAGGGACTTTTAAAAACTGAATGAGCTCAACATGTTTGGAACAACTCCTTCGCCCTCAGCATCCCTGTAGACACATTTTGACTCCTTCATAATTACATTAGCGGTGGTTTTATAGCTAAGGGGGTGGAGTAACATTCTGAAAAACACCTAAGTAACCAAGCAGTGCTAACTTTCAATGAGACTTGGGCTTCTAAATTTCTGTCTCTTTCAAAATGGGACAGAAAGTGCAACAAAGTAGAATTCGGTTTATCAGATACAAATAATGAAACACAGCAGAATATCTATATATCTGGGGCCAGTAGCCACTGCAATTACCTTGCAGTCCTGGGTCTGCTTTTAAACCAGCTTTCCTTCTCTTGTAGGCACTTTGTTCAGTCCAGGTTTGCCAGGGATTCTCTGTATTCCTTCACCATGGTCCCCAGCATGGCTGATCACTAGCAAAAAGGCTATTGCTGTGACTACATGTAACAATTGGGGCGACATTGTTGGAGGCCAGCTGTAAAACAAAGAGTATTTACTACCCAGTGCTGAGTGCTTATTTTCAAAATTAAAAATGATTGAGAAGTGTGAATTCTTTATTTCAAAATAACATTTTCTGTTTGGGACGGAAATCTTTTTAGCTCAGTTTTTTTCCCCCTGTAATACTAAGATGATTAATGTAGCTATAAAGCTTTACAAAATATACTCAGCTGTCTAGAGAGCAATTTTTTTTTTATAAAGCTGTTGATTAACTTATCTCATTTTTTCTTGTGTGACAAGTGTAACGCCTGTATTACTTATTCAGCAATAGGTAGGCATGTCCACTACAGTGAGAAAAAAACAATCAAGATTACTCTGGGTACACTGTCTTAGTCTTAATTATTTATATTTTAAAGGGGAAAAGCAACCATTCAGACTTGTTATATAGCATTTTATAAACACTTTTGTATCGGTGGTGATTTCCTCAGTAAAAATAGACTGGAAATGTAAAGAAACTCTGAAAAAGCACCTAAAATGGGAAGTTTAAACTGAGACTTTGTTATATTTGAACTAGATTTTTTTTTTTGTAATTTATAAAAAAGTTCAACTTACCTGTCAGCTCCAATGTGAAATGCAAAAAGGAGCATGATAAAGGGCCAATTTATAGGGCACGTAATTGGAGATACATTTTTGTGTCTATTGGAAATGTATCGTGTGTGTAATTGGCTATACATTTGGCCAGCAACACAGACATTTTATAAGTTACCTGGAATGATTTTTTGCTTTGATTTTCTTTATGTTTAAAGCTTTATGCAAGAACATTTGAAAAGTCAACGTGCACTGATGCTTTCCTATTTTGTTGAGCTAAGATATTACATTTTAATTGGGTAAAACAGTCTTGGAGCATAAGAATAGATGATTGCAGAGATGTCTGTCATGAGTTGTTTGCAGGATATAACGTTTCCATAGATCTTCTGTTTATTCTACGTATTAAATAATTACATCTTCATTGTGATTTTAAATGTCACAGAAGAAAAATAAGCGAGAACACATATGACTTTTATTATATACATATTATTTTCTCATATATCATAGTGTAAAAGTGTTATATGCCCATGAGTGACTGGAGCTGACAGCTCATGAGTAAGCACAATCTAACACAATAGAGACAAAGCATACAAAACACACACACCATCTTCACTTGTGCCCTATTCAGAGTAACTCCCAGATAGGAAATTAAATTGATGCACTAAGGTATAAGTAGATGCACCACAGAATATTGTAAGGGGAATTCCATATCCCACTAAGAAGTATAGTTCAACATGATAATATGAGGGGGGGAAATATCACCCACGAAACAGGAAGCCAGATTCATACTGAGATTAAATTCCTTTTACGCAGCTCTGGCAGTGCACAGAGGCCTTACAAGTGGTGGAAACATACTGGAAATGGAAGACCTCTTTATATTACCTTACATTTGTATGTCCCTGGTAAAAGTTGTTCCCTTCTAGTGGCTATTTAGTGATTTATATTAAATGAGTCGCTGATTGTGGTCCAGTTCACAACAGAACAAATGACTTGAATGGTGTGTTTTGTAACAACAAGAGAACCTAGTGAATATGTCCTTGAAATGGTGACTGTCAGAGAACATTTTTCTAGAATTTATTGACATTTATGATACTGCAGGAGCTGGTATGAAAAATGTGCTTCTTAAAAAGCTTGAAGATATGGGAATTGTGATAGCTGACATGAGAGGTCATGGCTATGATAATGGTGCCAATATGAGAGGAAAGAACAGAGGCTTGCAGACACGGATCCGAGAGTAAAACTCTCAAGCTTTTTTTGTCCCATGCAGTTCTCATTCATGGAACTTGGTGGTCAATGATGCAATGTCGACTTCTAGTGAGGCTGCTGAATTTTTTAATGTAATTGAAAGAAGCTATGTATCTTTCTCTGCATCAACTCATCAATGGCAAATTTTGAAGCAACATCTGGGAACATCCTCTCTGGCACTGAAACCACTGAGTGCCACTCGATGGAAAAGTTGAGTGGAGGCGATAAAGCCTATCAAACACCAAATTGGGAAGATAGATGATGCCATAGTTGCCATTATGGAGGATAATCCTATGACAAGAACCGTTCGTGGGAGAACAGTGGCAGAGGGAAATGGAATCACCAGAAACATACATGACTTCAAATTTCTGTGTGGCTTAGTGTTGTGGCATGACATACTGTTGGAAATAAATGTTGTAAGCAAGAGACTCCAAGGTGCTGACCTTGATATATCTGGAGCAACGGAACAACTGGACAAAGCAAAGTCACACCTACAGTCTTACCAGTCAGATGAGGGATTTCAAAACGTTCTGAAGAGTGCACAGAAGTTGGCAGAGGAACTTCACACTGAAGCTATTTTCCCACCCATTCAAGAATACAAGAGTCACCGAAGAAGAAGACATTTTGATTATGAGGCACGGGATAATCCCATAAGAGACCCCAAACAACAATTCAATGTTGACTTCTTTAACCAGGTGCTAGATTGTGCAATACAGTCAGTTAAAGAATGTTTCATGCAGCTCAAGGAACACAGAAGTATATTTGGGATGTTGTATGATATTCCAAAACTCCTCACTATACCTAAAGAAGACGTACACCAGCAATGCAGGGCACTAGAGACAGTGTTCACACATGATGACATGCATGATATTGATGCGAGTGATTTAGGCGATGAACTGAAAGCCCTTTCAAAATACATTTCAGCAGGATCTACTTCAAAGGCTGTTCTGGAACATATGTGCACAAATAAGATGACTACTCTCTTTCCAAATGCTTTTGTTGCTCTACGCATACTTCTAATACTTCCTGTAACAGTTGCCAGTGGAGAGCGCAGCTTCTCCAAGCTGAAGTTAATAAAAACACATCTACGCTCCACAATGATACACGAGAGGCTGGCTGGCCTTGCAACCATCTCAGCAGAGCATGAGCTGGCCCAGACTGTGGATCTTCAGGAAGCAGTTTAAATCTTTGCAACCAAGAAGGCACGGAAAGCACCACTTTGATTATTCAAACAGATAAAAATGCCAGTGTTTACTATGCAGACAAAAAAAGTTACATTTGCTGTTCAGGCATTTGAAAGTTAAGTGTTACTTAAAATTTTTGGACAAGGCATTTTAAATTGTTAGTTCTCCTTTACTGGGGTAGGTAGCAGAGCAGTACCATGAGAGGAGTAGGACAGGAAGAAGGCAGAATTGAGACCTTTCAAAGTTTTGGCCCAAGCTAGGGGCATGGGGGCATCATTTGAGCTCCCCACCTCGGGTGCCAAAATGTTGTGGGCCGGCCTTGAGGTGAGGCCAGAAATAGCAAGTCAGGACTCTTGGGTTTCATTCCAAGTTCTGAAGGGGAGAATCCTCTAGTGTTAATAGACCCTGTCATAAACAGATGGTTAAAGGTTATGTCTCTTTTACCTGAAAAGGGTTAAGAAGCTCAGTGAACGTGGCTGACACCTGACCAGAGGACCAATGGGGGGGACAAGATACTTTCAAATCTTGGTGGACGGAAGTCTTTTTTTGTGCTGTTTTTTTGTTCATTGTTCGCTCTTGGGGCTAAGACGGACCAGACGTACACCCAGGTTTTCTCCAATCTTTCTGAATCAGTCTCTCATGTTTCACAATAGTAAGAACTAGCCAGGAAAGGCGGATTAGTCTTATGTTTGTTTTCTTAACTTGTAAATGTGTATTTTGCTGGAAGGATTTTTACCTCTGTTTGCTGTAACTTTGAATCTCAGGCTGGGGGAAGGAAGGGGAAGTCTTTCTAGTCTATATGAATCTGAATACCCTGTAAGCATTTACCATCCTGATTTTACAGAGATAATTTTTACTTTTTTTTTTCTTTAATTAAAAGCTTTTTTTTTAAGAACCTGATTGATTTTTCCTTGTTTTGGAATCCAAGGGATTGAGTCTAAACTCACCAGGGATTGGTGGGGGTGGGGGGAGGAAGGAAGGGAATGGTTAATTCCTCTTTGTTTTAAGCTCCAAGGAGTTTGGATCTGTATAGTTTCCCAAGGCAACCCAGGGAGGGGAAAGTCTGGGGGAAGGGAAAGGAGAGGGAATGGTTTATTTCTCCTTGTTTTAAGACCCAAGGGGTTTGGGTCTTCGGTTTCCCAGGGAAGGTTTTGGGGGAACAAGAAGTGTGCCAAACACTATATTTTGGCTGGTGACAGCGTAGTACATTTAAGCCAGTAATTAAGCTTAAAAGTGATCATGCAGGTCCCCACTTTTTGGACGCTAAATTTCAAAGTGGGGAAAAGACCTTGACAACCCATCTGCCCCATCCCTCCCACAAGCCTGTTTGTCCCCCTCTCTTCCTATGTGCTCCCTGCCCAAATCCTGCCTTATTCTTCCACTGTTCCTATCCAGGCCTATTTAGGATGAGCACAGATGCATCTGTCAGGGACTCTCCATAAGAACATAAGAATGACCCTACTGGGTCACACCAAAGGTCCATCTAGCCCAGTATCCTGTCTACCGACAGTGGCCAGTGCCCTAGAGGAAATGAACAGAACAGGTAATCATCAAGTGAACCATCCCCTGTCGCTCATTCCCAGTTTCTGGCAAACAGATGCTAGGGACGCCATGCCTGCCCATCCTTGCTAAAAGCCATTGATTGGACTTCTCCTCCATGAATTTATCTAGTTCTTTTTTGAACCCTGTTAGGGTCTTGGCCGTCACAACATCCTCTGGCTAGGAGTTCCACAGCTTGACTGTGCATTGCCTGAAGAAATACTTCCTTTTATTTGTTTTAAACCTGCTGCCTATTAATTTCATTTGGTGACTCCTAGTTCTTGTGTTATGAGAAGTAGTAAATAACACTTCCTTATCTACTTTCTCTACGCCAGTCATGATTTTATAGCCCTCAATCATATCTCCCCTTAACAGTCTCTTTCCAAGCTGAAAAGTCCCAGTTTTATTAATCTCTCCTCATACAGAGAGATTTCCCTATTCTGAACCTTTTCTAATATATCTTTTTTTGAGATGGGGCGACCACATCTGCATGCAGTATTCAAGATGTGGGTGTACCATGGATTTATATAGAGGCAACATGATATTTTCCATCCTAATTTCTATTCCCTTAATTATTCCCAGCATTCTGTTCACTTTCTTGACTGCCACTGCACAATGAGTGGATGTTTTCAGAGAACTATCCACAATGATTCCAAGATCTCTTTCTTGAGTGGTAACAGCTAACTTGGACCCCATAATTTTATATGTATAGTTGGGATTATATTTTCCAATGTGCATTACTTTGCATTTATCAACATTAAATTTCATCTGCCGTTTTATTGCCTAGTCACCCAGTCAATCCACTCTCACAATGGGCCCTTGACAACCTCTCATTCTGTCCACAGAGCTCTTCCTGAAGATGCCTCAGACAGCAAGAGGCCAGTGGCCACCCTACATGATTCAGCAAAGCATGTAAGGGCATGTGATATGCTCAGGTGAACCTGGACTCCATCTTGGGTCAGTAACTTTCCGCATACAGGGGCTGTCTGCTTTGTTTGGGACAGTAATATTCCATGTATATGGCAGAGGATATAAAAAGACACCTGAAACAGCTCCATGTTGCCACTCTCCTGCTTTGGACTGTGGATTTATAACTAAAAGGAGCATCTTGAACTATGGCTTGAGGTCCTTTCAATCTTTTGGAAGTTATCAGACAGACTTTGCAAGCCAGCAGTCTATAAAATCAGTGTTACAGACCTGATACAAGGACTTCATAATCATTTGCATGTATATGATCTATTAACCATTTATCATTCTCTTCTTTTCTTTTATTATTAAATCTTTAGTTAGTTACTAAGGATTGGCTGACAGCATGACATTTGGTTAAGATCTGTGTTATATATTGCCATTAGTACCGAGACGCATACACATATTAAGAGACAACCTTTGTGCCCAATAGCTTTCATTCCAAACAGACAGGAAAAGCAAAGAATGGGAGGGGAAACAGACCCAGTGAAGGGAAACAACTCACCCAAAGTCACACAGCTTGTCAGTGGCAGAACAAGAAACAGAACCATGACTTCAGTGGCACCAAGATTTCTCCCAAGTTCTCAAGTCCCAGTTCAGTCTAGTGAACCACACTGTCTCCCTAGGTGTTTTTCAGCACCTGAACAGGCAGGTTACTTTGCACACCAGTAGCTGCATCATTAAAAAGCACCACAAAACATCGCTTCTTTCATGGTATCCCATGCATCCACATCAAAGAAAAAAGGTCACTGGGGAGATGCAGGTACTCAGGCTGAACCCTATGTTAAGTCACCCACAGCAGCCTCAGCATCAGACTTTGGTTTTGGTACTATGTTGAAATCCTACAAAAGGGGCAGATTTCCTGCTTTTTCCAGGTCCGTGTCTGATTTTGGAAGTATAACCCCTCTTAAACCTATTTATCAGAAGGACAGGTGTTATCCAGCAATTGTCATATAAGAAAGGAAAGTCCTTCCAGCTGTATAACAAAATGGTAAAAGCAACTAAGTGGCTATGCTGTAATAATCAAAGATAGATAAAGCCAAGAGAATTTTGTTTGCAGAATAGTAAATCTTCCTTCTTCATAGAATCTATGCCATTCTAACTGGCATATGTCATAACTATAACGGGAAGGTTAACAACCCTTCTGTGTACAATACTATAAAATCCCTCCTGGCCAAAGACACCAAAATCCTTTTACCTGTAAAGGGTTAAGAAGCTCAGGTATCCTGGCTGACACCTGACCCAAAGGACCAATAAGGGGACAAGATACTTTCAAATCTTGTGGGGGGCAATGAGGGGAAGGCTTTTGTTTGTGCTCTTTGTTTTGTTCACTCTTCGGACTAAGAGGGACCGGACATCAATCCATACTCTCCAAATCTTTCTGAACAAGTCTCTCATATTTCAAACTTGTAAGTAATAGCCAGGCAAGGCATATTAGTTTATCTTTGTTTTTCATTTGTGAATGTTCCTTTGCTAAAGGGACGTTTATCCTTGTTTTACTGTAACTCTGAAACTAAGGCTAGAGAGGGTTCCTCTGGGCTCTTTGAATCTGATTGCCCTGTGAAGTTATTTTCCATTCTGATTTTACAGAGATGATTTTTACCTTTTCTTTTTAATAAAAGCCTTCTTTTAAGAACCTGACTGATTTTTCCATTGTCCAAAGATCGAGGAGTTTGAGTCTTTGATCACTTTGTAACCAATTGGTTAGGATATTATTCTCAAGCCTTCTGAGGAAAGGGGGTGTAGGGACTTGGGGGGATAATTTGGGGGACGAGGAACTCCCCCACTTTCTACTTGTTAAATCACTTCATGGTGGCAGAGTATCAGGTTTTAACTTAAGCTGGTACAAATAAGCTTAGGGGGCTTTCATGCGGGTCCCCATATCTGTATCCTAGAGTTCAGAGTGGGGAAGGAAACTTGATAGCATATTTTTAGCCAAAACAACTGTTCAACAATAGAGGTTATTTTGCAAGTGAAGATTCAACATTTTGAAGTTCACATAATGGACATATCAAGAGTTGTTATTCTATGCCAGTTTTGAAGTAGCAGTCATGTTGCACATTCTTAGACTGGCTGGAGACCTTTGCTGTGTATTGGCCTGTACAAGGGACCCCTTCTTTACTGACAAAAACTACTCCATTCCCTAATATTGGAACGCAAAAGTTTTGCTGAAACACAGCGTATGAATTGGCCATACAGAGGAGTCCCTACAGTGTGGGATAGGAAAAAGATCACTTCCCGACATGGTGTAGAGTCCAACACTATGCAGGCTCCCTGTGTAGCAACATCTAGCATGATCTTGGGAAAATAAGAAGCTAGGATCAGTGTCTATTGCTTTGTATACCTTGTTGTACCTCCTTTTCTCCCTGAATTGGTGAGAGAATGGTTTGAGGACACTCCTGGGAAACTGTGTACAGGGAGATTTTTGGCAAACCAGTAAAGTGCCTGAAACCACTATTGCTCACTGCTAAAAGCAGCCAAATCAGTAGGCTGTAAAATGGACATGCAGAAGCCTCAGCTTGACTAAGACAGGAGGGGAAGGGGTTTTGGGTGCCACAGAAAAGGCAGCTTGACCCTACATCCTTCCTGATAAGAATTGTTTTGAAGTTGCTGATACATGCATTTTAGAAGAGCAGGATGTGCCCTCAGGAATGTTTGTTAACCCTCAAGGCTGCGAACTCTCCGGAAAAACCCGCACCTGGTTTATCAATGATCAGAAGTAAACCTCTTGCTTTACCATTGAAACTGCTTGCTTAACAAGTTTTCTTTAAGGGACATGTCATTGTGTAACTAATATATAAATAAGGGGGGAAATTCTGAGGGAGTGGGACTCTTCTGGATTCTCCCTCTGGATACATCTTGCGGTCCTCACTAGCAGATGGAAGATTTGGCCACCGGAAGCCTGCTGCTATGCCACTCGAGAGCCACACTTAGCTTCAGTAATTGTTGGGGTGTTTTACTAACCTGTTGCAGACATGTTTAAGTGCTTGAGACTAAGTAAAGTTTAGCTTTAAGTGAAAGCACTCTTGTGTTGTCCTGTTTGTGCCAGTCATCTATCATTTGGACAGCTATGTCTCCCCTGATTTATTTCCTGACACCACCTCGCACAGAGTAAAAGTTACCAAGAGCTTTGGGTTGAAAGAACCCCAGGTAACAGCTGCTCCACTCTGGCTCCACAGGATGGGGAAGCATTTGAGAAATTTCTTACCCCTACTGCTTTTTTCTTACCCCCCTCTTCTCAAACCTTGCCTTTGCTGGTCTGATGATGGTGGTCAGATGTGCACGTGGTTCGTGTGGGTGTGTAAAATCTATTCAGTTTACACATCGGAATGATATTGTTTGCCCAGTGGTTAGTATGATATAGAAGAGTCTTGATAGAACGAAAATACTGTAAATGACTATTTCTATAGTGCTATAGGGGAACATGGTATTTGACACACAAAAACAAAATGAGCAGCTTGCAGTATAGCTAAATGATCTATGATTTCCAGGGTTTTCGTTGTGGTCTCCCCTTATAATAACCGAGTTGAATTTTATTGCAGGGTTTCATATTACATAGTATGGCCTCAGTCTTGCAAAGAGATGCATATAGGTGGATCCACCATGTATTTCTCCACTGAAGTATACCTGTGTGCATTTCCTTCCAGGATTGAAACCTGTTCCTCTAATGTTGTTGCATAGTATATGCTGCATTATCTAGGCATGTAACTACAATGGAATGTACAAAGTTATCTTAGCATGGGACTCCTCAAACACACTAAGCCAAACCCTGAAGTCCTCACCTGGAGCTTAATCAGCCACAGTGAGACAAGGCAGAGTTTGGTTACTATAATGAACCCCCTCTCAAATTAGACATAGTTCTAGTTACAAATTGATCATCTTCAGTAGTTACTGTTTCCTTAGTAAGCATGAGGAAGGAAAATATTACATCATGATTTTGTTTCTCTAATATAAAATAATCACAGAAGACGTTAGCTATATTGCTGAGAGAACAGACTCCTGTTTATGTTTGAGACACAGAATATTGCATGGACTCTGCACTATGAAATAACTGAGAGGAAATGCTTTAAAATTCACAGATAGTGAGGCGGTACTGGTTGCATTTTTTGTCATTCCAGCCTCCATCGGTGTACATCTCCACACAGTTTTCCCCTCCTTTGCCATTTGGCTCACGAGCACGCCAGTTGGTATAATTCAGAGGTTTCCCATCCAGATACCGGAATTCACCTGGAACATCACTCTCCCTTATGCCCAGATAAGCGTATCTGTTAAACTGTTTCACAATATCCAAAATAGCATCGTTTTCCTCCTGGTTCTTGGGGGTGGCGATGGAGCCACCAGCATGTTCACATGCTTTTAATGTGGTTTCAAAATTGACTTCTTTCCCATTGGTAGCGAGAATTTTTTCCCCCACTTCTGTTATTTTTCCTTCCAAAGTAAGGACTGCAAAGGAAAGTGAAAAGATCTGGTTGGTTTTTTATCTTATTTTATACTGTCTATGTTCCTACTATACTCCTGGGAAGGGAGAAAAACCATGAGGAAATGAAAGAAAGGAAAAGAAGAGAACATTACAAATAGAAAAGGGAAAGAAGGAGGAAAATATAAAGGGAGGAAGGAAAGAAGATTGAAAAGAGACAGAGGAAAAGAGTGAAGAGGAGAAAAGGAGGAACTACCTCTGTCGCAATCCTACCAACTCATTAGTTTTTTCAGTGAGTCTGTATAATTCTTCACCTATGGACATCTGTCTCTCCTCCTACAACCTAAATGTGCTCCACTCCCATATACTAAATACAGTTTCAGACCTGCTCTGTTATGTGCAATCAAATTTTAACAAGGAAAAAGGAAAGTAATTTTGACAAAATCTTTGATTTTTCTCCCCAGTTTTCCCCAACAGCTCTAATGACTACACCACCCCAGAGTGTATTGAGAATATAAGCACTACTGACATCATACAACTGCCTCAGTTTCAATGGATTCCCAAGAGTTCAACTATAACACACAACAAAATCCTTTCTAAGAAGATTTTTTAAAGCAATTTGAATGAATGTGAGTGGCATTTCCTTAAAGGTCCTTGCTACTCGGGGAGAATCAGGCCCTGTGTAAGCTCAACAGAGGTCTCATCTGCTTTGGAGAACAACTGTGAGAAACCTATGTAGATCCTCTTGCTGAGGGAACGGGCCCTAAGCAGTCTCCTATTAGGGATTTGTGCTTCTCCAGATGGAGCTCAGTTCCTGTGAGTACCCTCTCCAGATGATCTGTTTCAAAAAGTACTGAGCCGCACACCTCACCTTGCATGTTTCTTGCCCCTTCTCATAAATAAACCAATGGAGAATTAGACAAAAGGGGGTAACTTTTCTGCTCTGTTAAGACTTGCAGATTCCACTCATTAAAGTGAGAGTGGCGCATTAATCAGTTGGTCATGGTGAGTGAAACGTACTCCCACAAAGCAACATGTACAAGCAAGAGAAACTGCAATAGCCTGCTTGATGTGTATCTCCACGTGCTGCCCTACATGCTGGACATGCACAGCACAGTTCTTTGCACTATGCTGTGCCTAGTTCATTTTGATTCTAGTCTATGTAAGTTCTGATACTCCGTTCATACATGGAGTATGCAGAATGCTCAGTATATTGTATAATTCTAAGCACCCGTCTATGTCCCATCTTATGGACAGCCTTTTGTATTGCACTATATATTGCATAGACACACACACTGACCAATCTTTCTTGCATGGCTTCCATTACTGCAATATCTGAGTGCCTCACAAATTATCTTTACAACACCCTTGTGAGGCAGGGCAGTGCTATTATCCCCATGTTATAGTACCGAGTGACTTGCCTAGAGTCATATAAGATATTTGTGGCAGAGCAGGTACTGAACCCTGGTCTCCCACATCTCAGGCTGGGCTGCTGGATCAGCTTTCCTGTCCTTCCAATGTGCAACAAACACCTCAGCATACTTAATTGGTGTTTGGAAGTAAGTTTTGGTGAGGAAAGTTTTAGAATGGCATACAATTTTTGAAATGTAACTTACTTTAAGTTGAGCTATCATGGTTCATTTTGTACATTGCATTTTACACAAGTTGTGAGGAAAAGCAGAAAGATTACCTCCTTCCAGTCTGCTAATTCGATGTGTTAAAACCTGGAGGCTTTCTTGCACTTCAGGATCGACAGAAGCAGGCAGGCCTAGAGATAATAATAATTATACAATCGACTTCACTGATATGAAAAATGCATCGTATACAATTAATAACAATTTTCCAAAATTGTCTTGCCCTTGATGTATGTCAGTTTCATTTTCTGTGGTGGAAAATTCTATTTCCCTGTATTTATATATTTTCAAAGAAACCCTATCACATATTGATTGTTCTTATACATAGTATATAAAGTATATGCCTGTTGGAACTCCAGACAGTTTCAGCTACTGGAGAGTAGTTACTTAAAGCACATTACATATGAAATAAGATCAGTTTTTCTAATCTGAAGTCTTTTGTGTATGTGAAATCCATGAAAGTGTTAATATTTTAGAAACTGTAGGCTGAACCAATCAGAACTTGCTCTGATTTAAATTTGCAAGTTGACAGCCATAATCTAAAACTTTTGTGGGTGTGGAGTTCCTGTGATATTGAACAGAACTGAAAATCTCTTCTCTGTTTCCTTTATGGTCAGTTAAACTAATAGTTTTTCAGTATGCTTCTATCTGAATGGTGACTGCAAAAATGTCATTGTAGGTTCTTTCCAAGATGACATATGACATATTCATAGTTTATAGATACAGATATTTTAAAAACAAAAAAACAAAAAAACTCCCAGCACGCAAGTTTTTAATGGGATCTGAGAATCAAGCTGGTTGTTTTTTTCATACAAAATCATCACCAGTAATAAAACTTCCGCAGGTGAAATTATGCCATCAGTGACACTTGTACAGTCCCATTGCCATCAGTGGGGTAGCATAACTGTAACCTGATTGGAACTCAGTACAGAATTCTGTCGCTGCTGCACAAGGAGGAATAGATTCCTTCTCAGTGTCTCGGAGCTGTGCTGGCTCTGCTTTTGTAAGACGAGTAAAAGGTAGTAAAACATATTTGAGTCAATACAGTCAGGAGATCTGATAGATACAGGAAGCAGTTCAGCTGAATAACAAAGGCACCATTTTTACAGTCACTTCTAATAGCAGAACTGCACTTAAATAGACTCAGTTATTTTCCCCTGGACAGCTTTATACACAGCACAAGTGTCCAGTTTTTTTTGGACTAAACAAAGATTTGTCTTATTCACCTTGTGGTCCAGGCTCCCCTCTCTCCCCCTTGTTGCCTTTTTCACCCTGGGGTCCTTTCATCCCAGGAACCCCATCTCTTCCAGGAAGACCTGGCATGCCACTTGGTGGCCCCTGAGGACCTGGAGAAGAGAAGCACACAAATGAAAAATGTACAAAATATTCTTTTTAACTAATGCATTTTATAGGAAATTCAGAATAAACATGGGTTTAACAGATGCTGGCCAGCAAAGCAACAAACTGCATTGTGCTTCTGAATAACTTCATTAATGCACAAGCCTCAGGTGACTGTTGGCTTCATAACAGAGGCAAAACACTGGCTCCCTGGAATGAGCAACCAAATGCATGTTAGGAGCCCAACTACTTCAATCTTGGAGCATCTTTGGTAACTGAGCCGGAGAAAACTTCTGACCTGCCTTTTGGCATGGAAGGAACCTTGCACAATGCAAAAATCAGCACCTGCAAGTCGTGCATTAATAGACCGATGGTGCATACCACCCATTGGCTTCAACAACCTGAGAAGTGCATCAGGAACCTAATTAATACACTGACTTGTAATTGCTTCCTGGTATTACATTTTCATGAATTCATTTTAAAAACCAGTTTTGTTGATATTATAGAAAGTATCCTTCTGCATGAAAAGTAGTTCCCAACTGAAAGGGTAATAGAAAAGAGATGGGGAAAGTTATGCTTGTGAATGCTTCATCAGTTTTCTGCCCTAATTCTCTCTTATTTTAAGAATACCCTGTACTGTTGCCTTCTCTCTTATGACCAAGAAATCAGTTGTAATTTATGCTCAACGCCACTTTCATCTAATTTTCTTGCAAAAAAAAATGAATGTGGACTAAAGACCAGCATCCCATTCAACTTTTACACTGGGAAGCAGGTTTAAAAATGGTTGAAGGAGCCACAAACCTGTAAGGGAAGCTTGTCACATGGAAGGAGACAAATTAACAGTTGGAGCTGAGTGGGAGATTGTTTCCACAGGAGTCTTTGAGATATCAGTTTTCTTTCTTGTCCGAAATCAGGACAAAAAAGTAGAAATCAGAACTAAGTCAAAAAAAAAAAGTTTGGATCATGTCAACTGAAGTGTTTTATTTCTATAATTTCAAAACCTTTTTCGTTTTGACCTTTTTATGCCCCTCACTTTTTTTGCACTACAACTCAACTAAAAAAATTGAAACAAAAACTGAGTTTGAGCCAAAACCCAAACTTTTCTTGTAAAAAATATGAAAATTGGATCATTTTTGAATTGTGAGATTTGTCAAACCATTATGGTTTTGACAAATTGACATTTTATGACAAAAAAAATTGTCAGAAAATTCCTAACCAGCTCTAATAAAATTGCCACGTTTTCTCCGTCAGCTTCTCACTCTTCTGCCAAAGAACTGCTTTTGTTTCCCTCTCATTTCCACAACATTAATGTTCCTCCTACTCCACACCATGGGGAGTTGTTGCAGCAGCAGAAGTTCACTACAAGTTGGAACTACAGGACAAATTTCACTCTCAGCAGAAATTCACTGTATTTACTGACTTCACCCTGTGGATTAAATAGAACTCACCATTTCTTTATTTCATCTGACTCAAGGAAACAGGTGATAAACCATCTAGTTTACTAAGCATATTAGTCAACACAGCAATACATCTATTTAAAAGGAGAGATAACCACTGGCCATACCTGGTGGGCCTGGGTCTCCTTTCATACCATCCCTTCCATCTCTTCCAGGCAGTCCATTGGCTCCTGGGGTGCCAGGGATTCCAGGAGTTCCTGCACACTTCTCCTCAGCATGACACGTCACCAGAAAAAAAACCGCTGCTGCAAATATGTGAAGTGACTGGAGTGACAGCATTGTTCAGGCCAGCTACAAAAGCAAGTTGTATTTACCATGCAACTCTGCACTGAGAAAAATAGGAGCTGATTTATGCTAACTGGAAATAATGAAGAAGTGGTCATTGTTAGATTCAAATTTGACCTTGAATGAAGTCTTCAATTTGGGATTAAATCTTTCAAGTTTTGTCCCTCACTTCCTCCCCATTTAAATTGAGGTTATGGAAGCATCCCTAAAATGACCCAATCCTGAGAGATAAGATCAATTAGTCATTTGCTGGCAATGGTCATAAATCATGCTTTTTTTTCTTAATTTGGTGCGTGTAAATCAAATGTAATATATTACATGGCAGTTTTGAAAAATGCATCATTCCAAACATTAACTTGCAAGCCGGATTGATTCTCATTCTATGTATGGCTAAGTCCCTTAGTTTTCAACTGATTTTTACCAAAATATTTTTGGTTTTACAAAAAGTATGATTTATTTTTTTCTGATTTTTCATCCTACTTTTGTATAATTCAAATATATAAAAATAACTTGTTTTATTAGGAAAATACAATACATAGCATGAGATACATATATTATGATAATACATTAGTCGGTGTGTATATGCAAACCTGCCTGTTGAAGTAAGGCTATGTATTAGTCTAGAGGATACACTCAATAAACAAGCAGACATGCACGCAAGCTCTAAAGTGCCTGTGCATCTGAGTATCTGATGAATCTCACCCACCACGTACACATTTCAAGCTGTTAGCAGTTAATGCTTTCAAGATTTGACACACTAAAATGGGAAGAAAATGTAAATCTGTATTGAATACATTTCAGAAGTATTCAAAAGTTTAAAAAAAACCCAAAACAGGAGAAAAGGATGAAGTTGAGTGTATGGCTTACAAATGGTGTGGCCCAATTATTAAATGAAATATTTATAGGGTAATAGTTCTAAATCTACAACAGTAAACTGTTTATTCAAATGAAAAGTTTTGTTTGGGGATTAGTGATATATTGTTTTCTAAACTCAGAGGTGGCATTGTGTTTTGAGTTCTGTTTTAGTTCTGCAGCAAACCACATTGAGGAACGAAATTCAAAGCATTAATCTACTGAATGCTTTTTCCCTGTCTTTCCACCCACCAAAATAAACCCGGACATTTACCGAGTCAATGCCACTGCCCATGGCCCTGTGATTACAGTGCTGTTTTTAGTGAGCTGGCTGGCTCAAAGCTAGCTCTGGTACACCTACATGTTGTGTCCCAATTGCAGTGTAGCGATACCCTAATTCTTGCTCTTTCTCTCTCTCCTCATTCTTAAAACCCCAGCATTTTTCAAGCAACTCCATATCTGATGAAATCACTAATATGAGTAGACTAGAATAGTAACAATAAAGGTAAATATAGAAAAGCATTTGAAAATATAATAGAAAATGCAGCATGGCCTAAGTGAAGTTCTTTGTTGTTTTATAAAGAGTTCACTCACCCTTCTTCTCTGAAGTAGAATGAAAAAAAAGTCCTCAAAAGTCTCATTTATATAATATGCTATTTGATAACACACACCTGCATACCAAAGTGGAGGCTTGATAAGTATAATTTGAATGATTCTTTTTTGTTTTGTTCACACACTTAATTTGTTGCACAAATATTTAGAAAAATTTCAGGAACTGTGAGAAGCTGGTTTTCTCAATTGTAGTAATAAGTTATGTTTTAATGGAGAAAAAAAACTCAAGTAGAACAGGTAATCTCTAAAGATGTTTTTGGAGTTAATTCAAAGAATACAAAGTTTTCATGGAACTTTCATCTCATTTCTAAAATAAACCTTGTTATTGTTCAAAAGATTACAAGGAAGGATGGGCAGGTAGCTAAGGGAGGGAGTGTGTGGCCTAGTGGTAGCACACCGGACTGGGACTCACGAACACAAGACTCTAGTTCCAGCTATGCTAGTGGTCTGATGGGTGGTGTTGGGCAAATCACTTCCCCTTCTCTGTGCCTCAGTTTCCCCCAGCTATAAAAGGGGAATAATGATATTGATTTCCTTTGTAAAGCCCTTTGAGACCTACAGGTAATGATCACTAAGACTTAGGTGTTGTTTTTAAGGCAATGGACCGGAACTCATAAGGTGTAGGTTCCATTTCAGGCTCTGCTAAAGACTTCCACTGATAACCTGGGCAAGGCACTTCATTTTAAAGATGGAAAACTAAGGCACAGAAAAATTATGTTAATACTACTTTCTTTCTCCCATCCTTTGGCTGACTTGTCTGTCCTTGGCCTGAAGAGATCGCGGCATGACTACTGTCTTACTATGTGTACATACAGTACCTGGCACAACAGGTCCCCAATCTAGGTTAGGTATTCCAGGCGCTACTATAATATTAGTAATATATAGTATTTTGATTTTCAGTATAGCACAAACCATATACAAGTCAGAATACACAAGAAATAGAAATCTGATCTGTGTACATCTTTATAACACTTACTTTAGATTCAAATTATTTCTCCATATAATAGAGTTTGTGTGTCAAAACCACTATAGCCACCAAACAATCATTTAAAAAAAAACTTCAAGTAGCAACTAGGTCAATCACTAAAAAACAGATAAACAATCAAGGTAACAGAGACTTGCAATCTACCTGTGCAACAAACCTCCATTTAAGTGAAGTGTGCCGGGGGAAAGAATAGCAAACAGTGAACCATTATGACCTCCAATGTTTGAAAGTTTCCTGAATTTGTGTGTTTCTTTACCCAGAAATACAGAGTTTATTGGCTCTTTTACAGTTTTGTTGAAATGTGAGAGACTATCCTTGTATCTAGCAGGCCTAGAAGAGGTCTAGGGCATGTGTACACTTAAAAAACTACAGAGGCACAGCTGCAGATGTGCAGCTGTGGCACTTCCGTGTAGACACTACCTACACCGACCAAAGGGGTTCTTCGTTACAAGGACAGTCCATTATGGTACTACAGCTCCATAGGAGGAGGGGGTCAGATTTTTCCAGTACTGCACAATACAGAGTCTGGCTGCTAATAATACTAAAAAGCAATCCTTCTAACCTAGTTGTAATTCAGGAAAATTGACAAAATTTCTCTAAGGGTCTGATATACAAAGGTGCTGAGCACTCACTGCTTCAGTTGACTTCATAGGTGCTGTGGGTGCTCAGAACCTCTGAAGAAAATCAGGCCTATAGTTTGTAATCTAACTGTCTGAAATGGTTTTTAAACCCCAAAGCCATTTCTTTCATAGGTTTGAAACCAGTAATTCTTTGGGAACAGAAATTCCCAACTGAAACAGTTGCCATCTTATTTTTCTCGCTGTTTCCTAAAGCCCCTTGGCCTGATCTATACACATGTATTGTTCTGGTATAACTATTTTGCTTAGGGGTATTATCTTCTACTGCCATAGTTTACCAGCACAACATCTGTCATGTCTCATGATGGTATACCTTATTCCTCTTCTTATGTGGAAATAAGCTACACTGTTAAGGCACCTTTATACCACTATTACTGCATCCGAACTGGGAGGGATCATTCCACGTTAAATGTACTGGTAGGGTCAAAGGAGAACAACTTTGGTGTTTAGATGAGGCCTTGAAGTATGCATTGCTATTTACTCTCTGGCCTGAGAAACTGACTTAGCATTTGATACAATAGAAAAATCACTATACAGAACTTAAAAAAATTCTATTTATGATCATCTGTTGCATCCGACGGAGTGGGTATTCACCCATGAAAGCTCATGCTCCAATACGTCTGTTAGTCTATAAGGTGCCACAGGACTCTTTGCTGTTGTTCATAACCAGACATCGTATTTGTGACATACCAGGGTACAATCCAGACCAATGAGTATCTGTGTTACCCCTGCCCTGTAATGTGTGGTGCCCTTTACAATGCCTTGCAGCTTACAAATAGTGTCCAGCATGTAAATGTCTCCCAGCTATGTCTGTGTGTGTGCTGCCTCCAGCCAGCCACATCTTGGCTCTTACCAACCTTAAAGATTACCACAGAGTGACCCCAACACACTTCCAGTCTCATTTTTTCCCCCAGAAATGTACTTCCTGATCTGCCCAGCCCTGTCCTCAACAGTATGAATATATTAAGTCTGTTATTCCTTTAAAGGGAATAATATGCACACAACTTGTAACCCCAAATAGAGTTGCCTTGATACATCAACTTGAACATGCTAGATTAGATAAAAGAGTAACACATGTTTATTAACTACAAAGATAGATTTTAAGTAAGTGCAAGTAATGAGGTGACAAAATTAGAAATGATTATAGTACAAGAAAAATAAGGATAAAACGTTTACTGATGTCTGACAAACTATATTAGATTAAGAGAAAAAAGTTTGACTCCCTTCAGAGTCCAGTGCCTGTTTCCTTTGCCTCTTTGAGTGCAGTGAATACAAAAGAGAGAAAGAGAGAGAGGACTGTCTTGGGGGTTTGTCCCTCCATTTTATAGTTTCAGTCCCCCTCTTGACAAACATTTCCAGCTGAGAACCAGGATCCAAAGAGTCTATGTGGAAGGCTATTCCCTGACATTTTTTTTACCTGTTTGAACTTCTTTTGTCTTCCCTTCCTGCATGATGATGCTGTTTACTGCTTACATGCAAATTAAGTAGAGCACATATTCCTTTGTTTAGGGCAGACCCGTTTGCCAATTTCTGTTTGGGCAGGGCTGCAGGGTTTGGAACATGTGTTATCACCACCATGCAGGGGAATATTATAACTTCACATACACTGTTGCCCCACATATTTTACTAGAACAGTACTGACCAGCAAATTATGAGTTTTCAAAAGATACGTTAAAAGGCATACTTTATACAAAGATTACTAAACACCGTGTAGGGGTGTATTCTATCATAGTATCGCACTTATAAAAATAAACTTCATAACATTTAAGTTACACCATAAAAATTAAAATCTTCAAGCAATTAGACACTCTTAGAAAATTCAGCCCTTTTCATCTATTTGCTCTTCTAGGAAAAACAAATGCCAATTATATCAACCAAAAAAAAAATCAGCATAAGGATTTTCCAGCTTCTGTGGAAAAAGGTAGTGTTTTCTCTGCAGTAGGAAATATATAACTTTATTAACAGAAGAGCTACTTGTCCTTTGCTTTTGAATTACATATTTTTCCTGCTTTCTTATTTCCTTGAAGTCACACATTAAACTCTCAAATTCAAGTAGCCTGGATACTGCATGACAAAAGTGGTTCATCGTCTCAGTGAGTCACAGTAAGCTAGATGGAGCAACTGAATGCAGAATGACCTAGAAGATTTTGACCTGGGAAATAATTCCTGTAATGGATCATTAATCTAACCCTGTGTCACACATGGAACAGGTTCAAAGGCGACATCTGTGCAAAGAATAAATTAATTTGTTCCTCCAGAGGCAATATGGGAGTTAGTTTGGTGGACATTACTTGCATAGATGTCAAATGTACTACTTGGTACTAAACAAAGTAAATGATAGATTAATTTATAAAGTTAGCTACCTTGCAAAAAATCCAACTGGTGGGCCAGCACTTCTTCAAATACAGTGTATATGTACAGCATACACACTGATCACTTGCTAAAGTTCCCTTTATCACTCTTCTTTATAAGACTCTTGCAGACTCCCTTTTTTCAGAAGTGGTGGTGGTGCCAGTGGTACCATCCATATTTCAGAGAGGCTCTTATGGAGCGTATTCTCACACATGCAGTATCTATGCCATTTTGGCTCCCACTAGTGATATTTGGATGACATCTCAGACCTGATCCAAAGGCCACTGAAGTCCATAGAAAGACTCCTATTGACTTCAGTAAGTTTTACCTCAGACCCCAATTTGTTTCCCAGCTCAATCAAACCTTACTCACAACATGATTCTCTGTGTAGTCATCCATGTCCACATGTGTCATCATGATAACTGAATGCCTCATTATTCATAGTCTCTTCAGTCACTCTCATTCTTTATATCTAGACATTTTTCCATGACAATTTCTGTGTGGGGAGTTTTTTCTTCTTTTATGGGCTCTTTAAACTTACCACAGGACCATGGCAGACGTTAGCTTTTGGGGACCGGAGATGCATCCTTTGGGTATGTCTACACAGCAATGAGAGCGCTCAAGCTTAAACTCCCTTGCGTCCACACACCAACTGTGTTAACCTAGGGCTTGGACCTAGGATCCCAGGACCCTGTGGTGCTGGAGGTTCCAAGCCCGTGTTAAGCTGGGACCTAGGGTCTGAACCCAATTGCTTTCCTGTATGCAGCCCTAGCTTGACTTGGGTCCTAGAAGTCCTCTGAACTGGATTGTATCCCAGAGTTCCTTCAGGCCACTTGTTTAGTCCTCTCTATGCAGACAATCTGTGATGTAGTCTATTGCACTCTAGTGCAAATGGAAGCCCTTTATGGTGTTCGCCGATGCCTCAGACACAGGGCTGGGTGTGGTGCTAATGCAGGTTGATGGAAATGGGGAGAAACACTCTATTGTGTATCTGAGCAGGAATCTGCTGCCCCGGGAGCAGAACTATGCAGCTGTAGAAAAGGAATGCCTGGTCATGGTGTGGGCCCTTAAAAAGCTGCAGTCATATGTATTTGGGTGGTGCTTCATTGTGTACACTGACCATTCACACCGACGTGGCGACTCCAGATGAAAGGGGCCAGTGGCAAGATCCTGAGGTGAAGTCTCTAGTTTCAGGATTATAACATGGACCACCTTCATGTCAAGAGGAGAGGGGGACTGGAACTTCCCCAGGCGACTGACTAAAGTGGCCCCACTCAGTTCGGTCTTGTAGGAGAGAGAGATGTGACAAAGTGGGATTTTATTCATCTTTTTATGTTGCATGGGAGTCTTACTGTCCTGTACTAATACTATGTATACCTCAGTTTCCCAGTGTACTGCACCAATACTTCAGTAGTGAGAATTGGGTGCATGATTTTGCTGAGGCCCCTGGGGCAGGTGAGGCTTCCCAGCTGTTTACACCTATGTAACCTGAGACCCAGGAGAGGTGTAAACATAGGTGTAAACATAGGTGTAAACTAGGTGACACCTGTTGCCCGGGAAGCAAGACAAAGAAAAGGAGGAGGAGGAGCAACAGGTTGTGTCAGAGGACAGGTAATTGGAAGCTGGCAGTCTGCATAGTGGGACTGGAAGAGGGGGAGTCCAGGGTTTCTGGCCCAGGACTCTCAAAATGGACTTGGCTGAAAGTCACTGATTTCTGTAATAGCAAGCTCCGTTCCATGCTGTGTTCCTGTCGACTAATAAACCATGACCAGAACCTCTGCTTAGTTTTGATTCCAATTTCATTCTGTTTTACCGGGTGCCTGAGAGTCATATCTGACTGCAGAGTTGGGGTGCAGGGCCCTCTGGGTTCCCCAGAAGCCCCACCTGGGTGGACTCACTGAGGGAAGTGCACAATGTGGAAGGGGCTGCTGAATGCTCTGAAAATCCTTAATCTAGGGTTAAAATGCAGAGTAGATGCTTAAGCCCAGGGTTCTCTGACATGGGTCAGTTGACTTGAGTCCAACTAACCCTAGGCTTAAATTGCTGTGTAGACGTACCCCCTGACTTCTATAGAACAGGCTCAGAACTTTGGACATCGGTCCACACAAGCAGGGAAAAAGTGACAAACGGTATTCAGTCCTCTTTCCCTGACAACCAAGCTTCACTTCTGGAGTTCTGAATCAAGCTTCAGAGCTGAATTCTGTCCTTTTGTAATGAGCCCACTGGGGCAGCCTTGGAGAACAGTGGTTAGATTATCATGACAAATATTAATAATGTTTAAATTGAGTTTAGAAACTATAGCCTGGTATTTTCAGTCCATCTTGTGAGTAGCTATTTTCACAATGATTTGGCTCCTTCTGACTGGAAAATAAGCCATTTTTGGTGTTGGCTTGACTTGGAATCAAAACTGCAGCAGGGATTCAACTCCAACCCTTCCTACTTCCAAACATTCAGCAAAAAAATTAGAAATAGTTCTCCATCTGACTGATATGATGTAGGAAAGGCAGGTAATTTGCCAGTCAAATATATTTTATCTGGAGCATTTTGTTCCATGCTGTATGTTAAAAAACGAAGGGAATTAATTACAGTAATGTGCATTAAAATAACATCGATGGTTAACAAAAATATCCCTATGTGAATTTAGACTTAAGGTAATAGCTTCATCCTTTGCTTACTCCACTCAGTCTCTGTATGGTAGATTTTAACATGTAGCCTTCTTTTGAGGCTCTTAAAAATAAAAAGATAACTTTACAAACCATATTAGTTGCAATTCCTAAGCACAATTAGGTTGACTATAACTTAGAATTTTCCTTGCTTTTGTGGGTTCAAAAGCAGGCAGGACTCATTTCTGTAAAATACATCATATAATTCCATGTATCAAATGTTTAACAATGGATGTTTCCCACAATTGCAGACATGTAAAGTTTTAGTATATAATGAAATTTCAAGTAAAGATCAAGCTAAAAAACTGTTGTGGAAGAAAAAGAACATATAGTTCAGTCAGTCAGATGGCTTCATACTGTTCTCACTGCTTATGATTCAAGCATAATAACCCCCAAAGCCTTTACCTGACCAATAGTTGTGGAGGCTTATGTTTACCTGGCACTGCAGGGTAGCTAGGAATGTATTTGAATTCCCGAATGATTTCTTCTGAAAGTGGTGTTTAAATAAACCTATCAACAGCTACAGAAGAAAGAATCCAGTAACAACACTTAAATACATAAGTGTTCCTAGGAAACTGGACAGAATACATGGCAACACATTTTAAAAGAGGAACTGTAACTTCATGTTCTTTCATTCGGGTTACATAATTGAAGGACAATGAAATAATCACCTCCCTGTGGTTAAAAAATGTAAGGTGGGCAAAAATCCCCAACCAGAGCCATTGTTAATCTTCACACCCACTGCCTCACCTTAATTATGTGTGATCATTGATTACAGCAGTGGCCTGGCAATGAACTTGATAGACTGATAAAACAGAGCAATTTAGACATGAGATTATTTTTCCTCCAAATCCTGCCCCCCATGGTTGATGGTTTGAATTAAATTGAATCTGAAACCAAGCCATTTTTGAGCCTCCCTGACTATCTTTAATAGCTCGTAATTGCTATGCATTGCCACACAGCAGTATTGGAGATACTAATTATTGCAAATAGGGGAAATGACCTATGGCATCTCAATTATCATAACTGGGTAAATGCTGCCCTTTTAAGGGAAAACACTGCATACCAGTAATCACAGAAGTGTCCCAACAGATTATACTTCCAAGGAGCTGATCTTTACAGAGTCCCTCTTCATCTTATCTAGGGAAGCCATCAATTTATGCTTGAACAGGCACTGGGCAAGACTGCCTGAGACTATGTGTTTGTGCTTCATATTTTGCCCCATAAATAACCACCTGGCATTTGTTGTCAGTTTAAAATAAGGATAATCAACTCCATGGATGGTAATTGGCCCTTTTAGGCCATTACACCAGTCCCTTGGGTTGCCTATTGCAAAGGAAAATGGGCCCACTGATACTGCAGTAGTGTATGGTACAATGTATGTCCAAAGGCATTGTCAATAGTTTTTTTGTGTGTGTGTGTGAAATCCAAGAGCCGGGGAACATTGAAAGTTCTTTGTGTAAATATGAATTATATGGTAAAATAAGCTCACCAAGTTGCTGTTCAAGCCTGATTATCATAGCAAAGAGAAACTACTTTACAATTTCCATCAAGGGGCCTCATCAGAGAAAGAATTCCCCAAAAATATCCTGTGCTGAGGTGGTTATTGATGTTATAAGCTGAAAATTAAGATGAAATAGGTGTATCTATTTTCAGTTGGCAAGGGAATTTCTAGAGAATGAATGCTATACAAGATAGCTAATTGGTCTGTTTTAGCAGTTAATATATGATGTTTCTGTTGCAATGCCTATGCACAGTCAGTTTATGGATTCTGACTAATAAACACATGAAAGCCTTGTATCTATCTTGTATTTGAGTCTGAAACACTTGGCAATTACAATTTGTGTTGGCCTGAGTGGCTAACCAAAAATTCAGGGTCTTGCGGGTTGTTTCAGTTACTAGGAGAAATTGATTATGGAATCTGGCACCTTTGATACGATCTTGTTTACTTATGAGAATGTGCAAAGCCTTATTTCCCTGATCACAGGAGGAACCAAACAGGGGCTCACAGCTCCAAACCTCTTTTTGCCAGCCCCAGCCCCAGCCCCAACAACACTTTCTCTAGGTTTTTGCAGGACCACACACTCAGTACTTGGTCAGTCTTTTGTCTGGCTTTCTGCTCCTTCTGTGTCTGTTTGTGTGCTGTCTATCTTGCTCTCCCTGCCCCACCTCTACCCAAAAACAATAGCTAGCAAAACTCTACCCACATAGTTCTATTTTCTGGGCAGACTTGCATATATCTTAGTTTAGGGCTGTGACATGCACTTGTGTTTTGGGTTTAGGCCCCCTAGAGTCTCTTTCATTTAACCTGAAGGTTTAAGGTTTAACCCAGCCTATAATGTTATTCTCCATGGAGGATACAACTCCAGATGGCACTGTGATTAACACTGCAAGTACAGATATTGACTCAGTTCCTTGAGTGCAGTGTGGCCACTGCACCCCTGCTGGATTCTAGCCCTAACCCTGACCTAACCGGCTATGGAAAGATGACCCTACTAGAGGCGGGTAACAGACTTTCTGTCTGAGAGCACTCCCTCACAGAAATACCTGGCTTCGCAGCCCTCCTGCTTACAGTTTCCCCACAACTATCTTCAGCCAGCTGCAGCCATAGAGGTGACTTGGCCCCCTGGCAGAGCCACTTTAAAGCATTCAACTTCTTTGAGCCCAAACCCAATATCAAAACAAGAGAGTTTTCAGCCCCACTGGGCTCAACCATCAGCCCCCCTCCTTATTGGCAGGCTCCCAGGAGCAACATGGTCTATTCACTGGTTCTTGGGCTCCAATCAACCCAACCGTCCAGGTCAGGTCTACTATCCTACCAAGGTCCTCTGGCAGGCCATAGGCCTCAGCCAGTTTCTAGCTTGAGGCCAGCTTCTTGCCTCACATTGGAGCAGCCTTTCTGCTCTCCTTACAGCCAGCCCTTAACTGCTGGGCTTTCCTCCCTCAGTCCTCCTCCCTGGTTCTAGTCCAGCCCATAGGCCTCAGGCTCCTCTTGGGATCAAGTCTTTATACATCTCCCCAAACCTGGCTCACTAGCTTCCTCCTGGCTAGGCTTCTTCCTGGATTCAGGCTTTGGTTTCCCAGGTGTGTTTACACTGCACACAAAGCCCAGGCTTGTGGACTCAGTGGTTCTAAGCCCATGCTTGAGAGTCCGCACTGCATTGTAAACCTAGGTTTGCAATTGCTGGAGCTGCGTCTTACAGCTGTGCTAACACATCTGTACTGTACTAGGCAGACCTTCTGATTGGGTCTGTGGCTTGAGTTGCAGCCACACCACAAAATAACAGGGCTTGGACCGGAGTCACAGCAGGACTCAGTCTCTGATGCACCCCTCTAGCAGAGTCCTAGGACCCAAGTCAGACTGATTTGTGTGTGAACAGAAAAGGGGCTTTGGGCTTATACCTGTGTCAGATCCTGGATGTAGTAAAAAGTATGGAGTGTAGACATGCCCACAGATTTCCCTGTTCCTCAGGCTAGCACAAATCCAGCTTTCTTATCTCACATTGGGTAGCCTGTCTACTCTTTTTCCCCAGTCAGAACCCAATCTCTTTTTAAGTCTCACACCCTGCAAAGATGTAGCAGATCAGGGCTAAATGAACAGGGGCTGACTGGTCCAAGGCCTGCCAGCTCTTAAAGTGGCAGGCCACCCTGTTACAACAGGGGTCTAGCAACAGCATAGAGCTGGCAAATGGGTTGTGGCCAGGGTTTCCATCTCTTACTGATCCCCAGCTGCTGTACTGGCCCTTGGGGTCTACGGACAGCTGGAGTAACTTACTAGGTTCCTCTATGTTGTTACCTAGGAGTGACCTGTCATGCAGCCAGCCCAGGGGATTGGGGTAGCGCAAAAGCCAGCATTTTTTACACATGCACACATATCCTTCGCATGGGTTTCACTGAGCACTTTCTGGCCACAATTGAGAATCCTGACCACACACAAACAAATGCAACATATGAATGTTGCCAAAGTAAATGATTTTCTAGGATTTGCACAGTCAGCCAGCTATGAAATACTGACTTTTCAGTGGTTTCTGAAAAAATGGACCATATCATTTTGTGAAATGCAATTTTCAGTGGTCACAGTTTTATCACTTAATTGCCTTGCCTCCAGCTGCTCCACCTGCCATATCCTTTGAAAGGATTACCATGCTGAGGTGTGCATGCAAATTCCCACCAGATGCAAAACTACTTGTATTTCCTTGGATGGTTGATTGTGGGGTTGAAAATTTTAGTCTAAGTCAGTGATCTCCTAATTGAGACAATATACAAGGGGCAGTTAAAACAAAAATAAAGCTAGCTTCATTTCATAGTTGGAAAGGGGGTATATTAATAAGTTAAAAATAATTAAGGGAATCCTTTCAAAAGAAATATGGCCCATCCTAAATAGAAGTGGATTTGTTTGCAATGCTTATTGTACCAGGTCTCCTTAGCCCCTCACCAAATATTACATCATAATTTTGCTAATTGTTATTGCAAAGTCTTCCATCCAGATAATAATATGCGCTAATTGAG
Organism: Gopherus flavomarginatus; assembly: GCF_025201925.1. NCBI lineage: Eukaryota > Metazoa > Chordata > Testudines > Testudinidae > Gopherus > Gopherus flavomarginatus. The sequence continues at coordinate 81,892,914 of NC_066622.1, read as the reverse complement.
AATCAGAATCCCACAGTCAGGAAAATTAGTGCCAAATAACCATATATTTAGGCTCATTACTTGGAGCTGCAATCTTGCCACTACATAACTGAAACATTTCTTTTCATGCCTCTCAAACCACTGCATTTCAAATAGTACTTGCTATAGCAACTATTTTTTATCATCTACTTGCCTTTTTTTTTTCTTTCAGAAGGAAATATCCACAGGAACTACAGAGAACAAAGTCCTGGCTTATTTTTTAGAACGTTCCCTATTTTTGATAGAAAGTTACTGTGCTGAATACAAAATGACTCAGGGAATAACATACTAGTAGGCCAGGAAAGCGTAAGAAACATTTCATTTGGATTTGTAAACAATCCTAATGTTATGTTGGGATCATATTCAGCCTCTTATCATTCAGAAGTGTTAGATGTGAGAAGAAGGAAGTGCACGTTGTAAGTGATATCAGCAAATTTATCATCAAATTATCATGATATACTTTTCAGGTGGTAAATGGAGTTTAAATTCTCATCTGTGAATCTGGACAGTAGAAAAGGATCAAGGGTAAAATTTTCAAAGTCACAAGGCACAAATAAGAGTTTGGTTCCAAACTTTCAGTGGGAGCTGGGTGCCTAAACTGCCCTTTGTGCCTTTGAAAGTGTCCCCTTATATCCATGAGTAGGAAGGTGAAAAGCAAATGGCGGGGAAACTGAAAAGAGGAAGACATGAAGCATAAGTAGAGAGATTTTTAAAAAAAATCATATGTTTAGATGATGGAAGGAAAAAAAAAAAAAGATCCAGCAGCATCCCTAAAGAAAGGGTCCATTCCTGTTGTCCTTTAAAATCAATGGTAAAACCTCCTGGACATTATCCTGGCTCCACTGAAGTCAATGGGAATTTTGTCATTGACTTCAATGGGGCTGAGATTTTTCCCAAAATTGTCATCATCTGGAGCAGAAGGCCCAATGTCTGAATATTGCACTTATGGTTTATGGTGCCACAAGGATCCCTTAATAGAATGACAGATGATGTCTAGCTGATGAGTACATTTTTCCTTATATTGCTGCACTGGAGATGTTGTAGCGTAGGCTGTGTCAGCTACAGCTATAAAAATTAGCTGTGGGCTATTTTATTTTAACTCTGCAGAATGTTTTCTTTTTAAGTTAGCTGACTAAAATGCCCGAGAGCTCATCTACCAGATAAAGACAAGATGAAGATTCAGAGAAGCAGAAAGAAAACACAGAGAATTAGGGTATCTTGGTTATTGCATGAGGCCAGTACAACTCCAGAAGTAGCTCTGAGATAGCTTATTGAAACACACTACATTTCTTGGTTTGCTTAACATAACAGAGATTATTAAAAAACCCTTAGAAACCTAATAACAGCAGACAGCAACTAATTAACTAGTTAACTAATATAATAATTAATTTCATTATTCCAGGGGGATCAGTTCCTGCATCATTTATACTGATTTCATTTGTAGTTTTGAAGCTTATGAGGTTTTCATAATCAGGAAAGAGAAACTCTAAATGATTATTAATAGCTGCCAATAGGATATGGTCCCTTGTATTTCAATTCAGTGCTTAATAGTCCACACACTAAATTGGGGGCACATTTACTGAGAATGCCTATACAAATCAACCACTTGTATGTACAAGCGGCCAATTATGTGTCTAACTGACCATTGTTTACATGTTATGGATGAGTACGTGGATTGCAGTGGCATCTATTGACTTCAGCCCCGTGGCTTTGCAAAAACAAGAATAATAGCTGTCAAGTGTGCAGCAGCAGGTGTAAGTCCGAGTCCCTTGTAGTTTTTACAGTAGAAATAAGGCTAAGACCAGCTTTCTGTTTAAAGCTCATCTCTTCTAAGCTCTCTAAATAACTATGCAGTTACTTGGACTGCTTTGAAATTTAGTGAGCCTTATGGGGCCATGAGATACAGCCAGTGATCCAAATTTGGGGGCATTTGTCCAGGGCTTCCCACGATACAGCCAGCTGGAAAAAGAAAAGCTTTTCTTAAGATGGACACAATGCTTTTTTGCTCCCAGATAGCGATCAAACCAAGGCTTAGATCCTCACTCCAGAATATGAAACATTTGAGGGTTACCTCACCAGAGTGCCTGGTACTCAATAGCCTTTTAGAGGGAATCAAATTAAAATGCTATTTTAAAAAGATTTTGCTTTTCCACGTAGGCACACTCAGCCTATGTCTACACTAGAGACCTTACAGCAGCACAGCTGTACCGCTACAGCTGTGCTGCTCTAAGGTCTCCCATGTAGTTGCTCTGTGACGGAGGGAGAGAGCTCTCCCGGCATAATTCAACCACCCTCAATGAGTGGCAGTAGCTATGCTGGTAGGAGAGTGTCTCCCGCTAACACAGCGCTGTCCACACCAGCACTTCTGTTGGTGTAACTTATGTTGGTCAAGGGGATGTTTTTTCACACCCCTGAGTGACATAAGTATTACTAACAAAAGTGCTAGTATAGATACAGCCTTAGGCTCATAAGCCTATTCTAGTGCCTAATGGGTTACTGTGAGCATCCGTGGACAGAGGAGTTCACAGGATTGTTAGCCTTCAAAGTTTCACACCAGCTGGATAACTCAAGGGGGCAAGCAGTAGTTCTTTGACACTGACCCCCTCCAGGATCTGAAGGCAACTCCCTCCTGGGGAGCGTGGTGGAGGGGAGCAGGGCTGAATGTGGGGCACAAAGGTAGGTATTATAAACTATCCAACCTTTTCTGGTCCAAACCTTCAAGAAAATTACACTCAAATATTCCCCTCTATTAACTGTGAGAAACCAACTTTGCCAACATTAGTTGTTCACAAGGTCATAATCACATTCATTCTGAGAAATGCAGCCACCTATGTTCAGGGAGGGAGACAAGGCTGCCTAATAGCTAGTGCTGCAGTATGTATTCTTTCAAATCACTATCTGGACCTTTTTGTGTTGGCATAATTACCAGGCCCATTAAAAACAAGATAAATGGGCCTCCAAAATTCCTTACAGCATAAAAATCAAAGCTATTCCACAGCAGTATATTTTGTTAATTATAATCACACAGACTTTTCTTTCTGTTTGCTTGGGGCAGGAAAGCATAACCCTCCCAGAGAAACACAGAGCACTAGCATATGGTGACATGAATAAGAAATGTAATACATACCCATTTTTCTATTATCTATAACTACATATCACTCTTTACTGCAGTGCTAAACACCAATGCAGAGGGCCATGAAGCAACAAATTAACATTGGCTCGTCAACGTAAAGGAATGCCATACTGTGGGCAGTAAAATCAGTATAGGTCTGTTCAAAACCAAAGTAGACAAGCAGTGAGCATTAAAGAACACCATTGCACAGATTATCAGCTGTACAGTTGTCACCCTTTGTCAGGTAGCTGTGAGCTCAAAGGGCTTTCTAGTCCTCCTTCTGACCTATGACATTACTGTTTCTGTATGCTAAGCATGTACCAAATATCAGCCCATATCAAAGCTCTTTATTTTAATTTTTTTTTTTCAGTGCAAGTCTCCTGCCTCACCCATATGTGATTAAGACAGCTGATCATCCTGGTGACTCATTGTTTTTGTTGTTGTTGTTGTTGGTAGGTGACCTGTATTTGAGGCAGGTACAGCCTATACCAAACATTTTAACATTAGTTGAGTATGTTTCCTGCATTACTGAGAGTCCTGCAGTGTTGCTATTCGAATATAAAATATCATTTTTTAAACTAATATACATGAGATTCAGTCTCAGTGTTGAGCTTTCGTGGGTGAATACCCATTTTGTTGGACATGCATCTGACGAAGTGGGTATTCACTCACGAAAGCTCATGCTCAAATATGTCTGTTAGTCTATAAGGTGCCACAGGACTCTCCGCTGCTTTTACAGATCCAGACTAACACGGCTACTCCTCTGATACTTTAAATTTTTTGATAACTGAAAATGGTCTTCTTTATTAAAAGTTACTTTTGCAACTGTAATTTGCTGTGTTAAGTGTTTGTAAAAGCATAACAGAAATTAGCAAGAAGGTAAAAACTCTATTGAGGTTTATGTCTGGAAGAATGTTTACTGCTTTTTGAGTAACTGCTTTATTAAGCATGTTTTATTTGTACCATTCCTACTTGTTTTCTGTCATTATGTACACTATTTATGTCTTATTTAATTATGTTTCAGTAAAGCAATCTCTGAGAGGAAGGGATTGAAGAAAAAGCTAAAATGCAGTTTAGCTATAATAATAAACAGCCTTGAAATTACTAAGATCTGTTATTTATAGCTATGAAAACACCAGTGTAATGATCTTTTTGTGCTTCTTACACTTTTTTTATTATTATTATTACTACTGTGGTCTGTAAATTAAACCGCTTAATTGTTCAGGGGCCCTAGTACGTCAGTGTATCTGTATCCATTAAATTCACCATGCCACAGTAAAGCATCTAGTTTCTTTTATAGATCCTCCACCATTTCCTCATTTCTACAATTTTAAAACAGTTTTTTCTTAGTCACACAGTGCCACACATGTATGTAAATCTGTCACATGAAGTTATACCTAAAATAGCCCCAAGGCCCTCTCAGAACAATGTCCACATCTCCAGCACTCAGCTCTCCTTACAGAGGATTCTACTATCAAGTTTACTCGAAGGAGTTTGTAAAGAACACACCTTAAGTGAATCAGATTTAAATACAGACCAGTATACAGAAAGCTGTAACATTAAAAGGTCACTCTATAACTATTTTCAGTGCAACATAAATGGAAAAAACAGGTATGTACTCGACTTTGACATTTCCCATGCTGATGCTATTCAATCTGAAGACAGGGCAAGCTAAGGTGACGCATTGAAATAGGTGAGTAGAAAACATTACTATTGCATGTTGTTGTATGCTGGTTCACAGATGCTAACATTCTGAGACTGAAATGCTGTGAAGTATTAAACAGATGATTGACACGTTTGATCTGTATAAATGTTACCCTCATTAAAATTTGAGGGAGGCATTCCACAATAAAAACCTGACCTGAGACTCATCTTTCTGCTTGACCCACTGCAGCTCCCTGCCAGGCTGGACGAGACCAGCCTGGCTTGTTCCCACAGTCCTACCTAAATCCTGAGCCCTTCCTGCTGGCTCAACACTTCCTGTCAGGCCCTGGCACTTAGAGGAACTGCCAGGGGGAGTATCTATTGGTGAAAACAGGCACAGCTGTTCCTAAAACTAATAATGAAACAATCAGCCCTTCTAGATGATTGTGTTAGGCCCCATGGAGTTCCCCAAAGTTTGTGCTAGAGCAATAGCCACATATTAGCCTGTAAAGTGATCAGGTACCTACTTTCCCAGCTAATAATCTGGTACGCCACTTTCCTCTCTCTTCTCTATCTCTGGTCAGCATGCGTCCTCAGAGTCCTTCCACACCTGCAGCCTGGCATGCCAGCCGCTCTCTCCAAGGCTAATCCTCCATATTACTCAAAGCTAAACAGATTGCTGTGTTCAGTCTACATAATAGGCTATAATCTTTGGATTTGTTACAGGGAATGAAACGTGAAGAAAGAGACATGTCTCACCAGGGGACATCAACAAGGGGAAACTTGGAACATGGCTTTGTTAGATATTGCTACAGAATTAAGTTTCTTGTAGAGAGCGTTACACTTATGATTAAAGCCCCCTCATGAGTGCTTAGCTTTACTCCAGCTGCTTTCACCAGCATGATCCAGGCATCTAAAGTAGAGAATAAGCCCAGTGTAGATATTTGCTAACTGTGCCCTTTTAGAAGAAGTTTACTCCTCTGCCCATAAAGCCAGGCAATACACCCGCGATGGTATGTACTTTGCACCAAGGAAGAAACCTCTCAAAAGTGAAGAGTGGGTGCAGTTTGTTAGTGTTAAGGTTTAACAGCCACTTTTCCTGGGCAAAACTGCCTCCCGGCAGTGCGGCTCAGCACCAAGCCAGCCTGCTGAGCAGATCGAGGGCCCTATTTAGGCCGATCTCTCTTTTGCAACCTGGATGTGTTTGGCAATAATCTAAAGCTCAAGTGGATTATAAATCTGAACTTTTTTATTCATTTGCAAAACCTTCAGAAGACAATTGCACTTCTGAATGTTACATTGTTGGGATTGGTGAGCAAATATTGCGTTGCTGGGCTACTTGTACTGAATGTTGTAATCCAGACTGCTCTAGTTCTCTCCCTTTTCCTGGTCCAGGCCTCTCGTAGCCCCTCTAAATCTGTTTCTTTGGCTTTAATTTTCAGATGCAGCTACATGCAGAAGAGGCCTGATTCTCTACTAGCCCTGGTCTTATTTAATCATTTACATCTCTGCCAAGTGAGTGTAAAATGCTCCTGAGATGGGGGTAAATTATCCACAACTATTGCCCCCTGCCCCCCCGAATCTCTGCACAATGGCTGAGGCACAGGCTAGATTCAGAGAGCATTGCACATAGATAAACGTCAAGGCTATTTTACCCAGAACTCTGAATGCAGGTGAGAGTGACAGCTACCAGCCAGTTTTGAAATATACAAATGGTCTTTGGAATATTCCTTAAATAGCCTTTAAAGCCTAAAGCCACTGGGCAAAGAAATCTACCAGTTTTTCTTCCTAGACAGAATCGCACAACTCTGCTGCTCTTGCTGATATTACCGACCCAAAGTGTTCAAAAATTGCAAGTCAGACCCTGCTTTGTATTTAGTTTCTCGGCTGTGAGCCTTTTCTTGGGTCACATTCGTAAACTCATTTCCCCACAAGGGCTAGAAACTTACTTTTATCTGAAATGAAAACTGAGATTCTCAGCACTGCACCAGCAGCTTTGACTTTAAGATAAACACCACATATCAAACACACATTACAATCTAAAGTTGCAACATAACATCAGCATTTCTGTACGACAGCACAGATGTTCTCAACCTTTTTCTTTCTGAGCCCCTTTCCCCCCCCCACAACATGTGATAAAAACACAAGGTCCCACCTATGCCACAACAACTGGTTTTATGCATATAAAAGCCAGGGCTGGCATTAGGGGGTAGCAAGCAGGTCAATTGCCCAGGGCTCTATGACATAGGGCACCCCATGAAGCTAAGTTGCTCAGGCTTCTGCTTCAGCCGTGGGTGGCAGGACTCAAGGCTCCAGCCCTGTATGTCAGGGCTTAGGTTTTGTGCCCTGGGCCCAAGTGAGTCTAATGCTGTTCCTGCTTGGCGGACCCCCTGAAACCTGCTCGCAACCCCCTACGGGTCCCTAGGCCCCTGGTTGAGAACCACTGCTTTAGCACATATATGTGAAAACTAGTGAGCATGCCCAGTAAGTACCAGCATGCTTAGAGGAGTCAGAATGGCCTAGAGATTAGAGCTCTAGGTTAGAGCACTGGAGTAGGACTCCGGAGACCTGAGGCCTTGGCTCTGCTATTGGGTGATATTGGGCACTCCACTGCCTTGTGCCTTGGTTTCCCCACTGCAAAATAGGAATAATGATACTGACCTCCTTTGTAAAGTGCTTTGAGAACTAATGCTAAACAGTGCCATAGAAGAGCTAGCCCTCCTAGCTGTATCACCTTGCCCGGCTCACAGCATGTGTGTAGGGGCACAGACAATTCAAACAAATCCATTCCTGCTCCCATGGCTTCTCCTGCTTCCTGTACAGGAAAAGAAAATCTGCATTATAAAGCCTGTGGGTTACACTACCATTCCCACTGTAGCATTTTTCACCCACTTTGCCTAGATGTGACTGACCTCGCAAGGTAGGAGAGAATCAAGCCCAAGGTGTTTCTTAAACTTCTCTAAATTGAGGAGCTACAGGCTTTGAGATTGAATATAAAAATATAGACAAGTATTTAGGCTGTCTACCTTAAAGGACCTTGCAGCGGGGTAATACCTTGAGTTAGTAACCCCTGAAGGTCTATCCCAGGTGTGATAGACCCAGGCCAGTTGGGTACAACAAAGTAGTAGAAGGAAGATATACTGTCCACTGGATTAGCAGTTTTCTGTCCCCTGATTGACCTGAGCAGGGGCTGTGCCAGGCTAATGAGAACACCTGACTCCAATTAACCTGCAAAGAGTCAGATGAGGCCACTGAGATAACGTGAACACCAGACTCTAATTAAGGTCCTTTTTGATACTATAAAAGGGATCACTCTAGTCAGGTTGAAGGGACCTAGGGAGAGGAAGTATGGCTGAAGGGCTGGTTGATGAAGACACTCTCAAGCCATTGGTAAGGGGGAAGAAGAGGGAAGCGGGAGAGCTGTGGGGAAGTGACCCAGGAAAATGTAGCAACTCTGGCAGTGAAAGGTCAGCTGCCAACAACTGCTGCCATTAGGGTCCCTGGGCTGGAACCTGGAGTAGAAGGTGGGCCCGGGTTTCCCCCTCACACCCGCCACTACAGAAACACGTCCTGGGAGGGGAAGTCAGGCCCCTGTCAAAAATTGTTCTGAAATAAGCCCTAGGGACAACAGATACTGGGGGAGTTCTCTCGCCAACCTCCTTGCTGGCTTATGATGAAAAGGGCTCAGTAGACTGTAACCCTGGCCCTAGAGAGAGAAGGGCTACATGGAGGGTCGCAGTGAGCCCTGAGGCTAGCACAGGGGTAGACAATCTATGGCACGTGTGCCGAACGTGGCACGTGAGCTGATTTTCAGTGGCACTCACACTGCCTGGGTCCTGGACATCAGTCTAGGGGGCTCTGTATTTTAATTTAATTTTAAATAAAGCTTCTTAAACATTTTAAAAACCTTATTTACTTCGCATACAACAATAGTTTAGTTATGTATTATAGACTTATAGAAAGAGACATTCCAAAAACGTTAAAATGTATTACTGGCACGTGAAACCTTACATTAGCGTGAATAAATGAAGACTCGGCACACCACTTCTGAAAGGTTGCCGACCCCTGGGCTAGCATATACCACCTAGAAACACAGGACCCATGGGGACAAGGTCAGAGATCTGTCACAACTGGTGTTATAAGTGGGATCGTGATTGTTCATAGCGTGGTGGAACAAAGAGGTTTTTTATTTTTAAAAAAAAAGTGCACTGGGTTTTTTTGTTTGTACCACAATGGAAGAGGTGGTGAGAGTGCTGACGCAAGTCACAGCAGCCCAGCAGGAGGCAACCCGGGCTCAGGCAATGACGCAACAGGCGTCCATGAGTTTACAGCAGGAAACCAACCAATTATTAATGAGCCAGAGTTGCTACATTAATGATGAAAAGGGCTCAGTAGACAGTAACTGTGGCCCTAGAGAGAGAAGGGCTACGTGAAGGGTTGCAGTGAGCCACTGAGGCTAGCATAAACCACCTAGAAATGCTGGACCCATGGGGACAAGGTTGGAGCTCTGCCACACAGGGCTAGAGTGTAGCTGCCTGTTTAGCTAGTGCTCAGGGTGGGGGTTGGGGGGAACACAGAGTACAAGGAACCTTTGCCTTTGCATGCCTCAAGCTGAAGCCAGGAGAGTACTTTAGGGGGTAAAGGGATTGCCTCAAGCAGTACATTTCTGGGGGTTCACACCACATTCAAGAGGGGAAGGTGGAGCATCATGTGCTTGGATAGGGATTTTGCACAGTGCCTCAGTGAGCTCCCTCTGAACTGGTGGAGCTGTGCACCATCTCCTACTCTGGTCTGTGTCTAACAGGCACAATTTAGATCCAAGTGAGCTATTTGGATTTTTGACTGCAGTTAATATAGAGAGGGCAGCAGGACTGAATTGCCCAACCTCCCACACTTCTGATTGCCTTACCAAGGAGCTTCTTTGGGATCTTTTCAAACACAAACCACAAGGTAGGGTGGGAGATTCAGAGATATAAACAAGCAGGACTAGTTAAGGACTGTAGCTCCTTCATTTGCCAAAGCATCTAGGGAACAGGAACTCAAAACACAAGTAAAACAACATAGGGCAGCTTGGAGGATCTGAAAGGAACCCAAAGCTGTCACGAGATCTGAATAATATAGTTTACTATAATGTACACAGAGAGACCCCTGCTCCTGTTAAGGCTGCAATCACAGATATCAAAATATAATCACTGCTGTATTCCTGAGCTGACCAAGGCCCTGAACAAACAACATAGCTGAGCACATGCCTAACTAACTTCACAACTAGCCTCACTGAAGTCAAATAGAATTACTCATGTGTTTGAAGTTAGGCACATGCTTAAGTACCTTGCTGAATCAGAGACCACGGGCATTCTGTACTAGGGGAGGAGAGTAAGAAGTTCAGTGGTTCCAATAATCTTCTCAATGGTTGGATGCTCATTCCACACCAAACTTCAGCTGTTTGAAGTTTATTCATTGTGAAATTGTCTCCAGTGCTGGAATGGAGGTGGCAGGCACCATGAGGAAGAACAGTTACACAGAAACATGTCTCTCCCACTGCAGACCTGCCAAAGCCTCTTGCAGGAACAATGTACAAGCTCATCAATGTGGGATCAAAATGTGTGACTAGCTGGACACATTCAAGACTCTCCATGGTCTTCTCCCCTGAAGCAGAGAGCTGAGTGCTGAACATTACTGCTGCTTGAAACAGCTTCAGGGTCACAGAACATGGAGAGAAAGCTAATTGCAGGTGCCACAAGATAAAACTAAGTCCCAGGAGCTAATTAGGATGACTAGACAGCAAAGGTTAAAAATTGGGACAGCGGGTGGGGAGTAATAGGAGCCTATATAAGAAAAAGACCCAAAAATCAAGACTGTCCCTATAAAATTGGGACATCTGGTCACCCTTAGAACCAATACATCTGATCTGGCCATGCTGCCAGAGCTGAAGGGTTTGGGAGAGTGCTCCTTAGAGGCAAAAGGCTGCGTCTTGGCTGATTTCCAGAGGGTCGACACCAGGAATTGGCAACCTTTGCTATGTGGCCCACCAAGATCCCGAAGAAAAGAAAATATGGAACCAACAGCTGCATCAGCATTTCAACTCAAAAACCAACGTTAAATGTTTTCGTTTTTGAAAATATATTAATTCTGATGGGGGCTTATGAAAAGGGATCCCAGAGAATATTTTCATGCAGCTCAAGGAACACAGAAGTATATTTGGGATGTTATATGCTATTCCAAAGCTCCTCACTATACCTGAAGAAGACCTACATCAGCAGTGCAGGGCACTAGAGACATTCGCGATATTGATGCAAGTGATTTAAGTGATGAACTGAAAGCTTTTTCAAGATACATTTCAGCAGAATCAACTCCAGAGGATGTTCTGGAACATATGTGCATAAATAAGATGACCACCCTCTTTCCAAATGCTTTTGTTGCTCTGTGCATATTTCTAACACTTCCTGTAACAGTTGCCAGTGGAGAATGCAGCTTCTCCAAACTGAAGTTAATAAAAACACATCTATGCTCCACAATAACACAGGAGAGGCTGGTCGGCCTTGCAACCATCTCAATAGAGCATGAGCAGGCCCAGACTGTGGACCTTCAGGCAGCCGTTCAAATCTTTGCAACCAAGAAGGCACGGAAAGCACCACTTTGATTATTCAAACAGATAAAAATGCCAGTGTTTACTATGCAGACAAGAAAAATTACATTTGCTGTTCAGGCGTTTGAAAGTTAAGTGTTACTTAAAATTTTTGGACAGGCATTTTAAGTTGTTAGTTCTCCTTTATTGGGGTAGGTAGCAGAGCAGTATCATGAGAGGACTAGAGCAGGAAGAAAGTAGAATTGAGACCTTTCAAAGTTTTGGCCCAAGTGAGGGGTATGGGGGCATCACTAAAAAGCGGTATAAATTTGTGCAGAAGTCAGTGAAATATTCCCTCATAATTACATATAGCCTTTGCTGGTTTAATAATGGGTGAGACTGGATTAGAAAATGGAGCATTCCATTTTAATTAAAATATTCTCTATAAATTATATTTTAAAAGCTTTACATTTCCCTGACGGATGATTATATTTACTTTCCACATTTGCTGTTCCCTAATTATTCCAAATCACAAAATTTATAACATTTTTATTGGGTTAAAAATAATTGAGAATGTAGATTCATTTCAAGGAATGGATGGTAAGCAGGGAATTCTGAAATTATCACTCTATTTACGGCAGTGTTTCTCAAACAGTGGTCTCTGCTTGTGTAGGGAAAGTCCTTGGTGGGCCGGGCCTGTTTGTTTACCTGTGCTGTCCACAGGTCCGGCTGATCGCGGCTCCCACTGGCCGCGGTTTGCTGCTGAAGGCCAATGGGAGCTGCTAGAAGTGGCGGCCAGTATGTCGCTTGGCCTGTGCCACTTCCAGCAGGCCCCATTGGCCTGGAGCAGCTCTGGCCTGACCTGCCAGGGGCTTTCCCTAAACAAGTGGCGACCTCCGTTTGAGAAACACTGATTTACGTTTTTTGCTCCTTCACTTATAGAATTTCAAATCAAGATCTTTTTTAAAAAAGTATGGATTTAAAAAAAGAGAGACATCTTATAGGCAAATACCTCAAGAGATAAGATGGCTCCTATCTTTCGCAGGTATGAGTCTTTTGCCCACACAAATGGATTTCTCATGTTTTTCACTTGTGTGTGGCATATTTTAGATTATCTTTGATGCTCATTGTGGGAAACTGGATAGTTCAGATGTTTGGCCAGGGGAGATGGAATCATTCACATTCTCTGCAAGATACCTGTCCAAATATAGCGCTGATCAGTAACTGAAAGTTGGTGCTATCTAATGGCTGACAAATAGCCTATTGGATATATAATATGTGGATTGTCTTTGCTAAACTCCAAGCGAACCCACCACAATGCTCTGAAGTCAGTCTCAGATGAGAGATCAAATTACTCTATGAACCCTGTAGCCGGGAGAACAAAAGGATTCTTCGTATCCAGTAGAATGTCTCTTTCCTGACATAAATATCTGAGGCCTGTCTTTTAGGGACTGAAGTCTTTCCTGCATTTTCATATCATAAATATTAACTAAAAACTCACACAAAAAACTTTTAAAAGCCCTAGTTTTCATAGCTGCAGGACATCAATTAATGAAGAAAAGGAACACATTTCACTTGAGAATTACCAAGATGTGTTAGCAATGATGACAAGGAAAATATAATGCAGATTTGCGTATGCTCTAGAAAATGTATATCCTTCTCCAGTACCAATAATTACCTTTCTACTGCTGTAATGTGGCTCCTTATGGCCTGGTCTGTGCAAAAAAAGATGTCACTAGTCATAATAATAAAGAAGATGTAAAATTAATGCCACAATGGCTGCTACTGTATCATGGAAGAGGATAGGATTGCTACAGAGTAGTGGATTTAGACTTGGGTGGAAGTTGAAGGATACTGCTAAGAGAGAATCTGCTCAAAATTTTCAACAACTTTATATTTGCTGCTTTAGAGTCTTTTTTGTTTCCCTGAGACAACCAAAATTTTTAAGCAATAATTCATAGTTTCATTATTTGTCTTTCTCTTTCTTTCATGCCCTCTCTGCCTCTGTTTTTCAGATCCAGTGTTTGCAGTGAGGAAACGTAGTATTATTTCACATTCTATTCTAGTCTACAGAACATACCAAAAGGCCCAGAGTGGAGAGATCTGTATGCAGTGCATATTATAAAAACCAGTATTAGGTGAATAGCATACAAACATGTCTATCTATCAAACTGGACAGATATACATACTTATCTTAGTGTAACTCTAACATGACCTATTTCACATACAAGTCAACTGACAAGGGTCAGCTTGTGCTTTTGGGTGATGATTCTGCCCCTTAAGTGTAACACAGAAATCACTTTAGCTGGGAATACAGGTGTCCTTCACTTTTCCAGTTGTCTCATCCTTGAAAAAGTGAGGGTTATACTATGCACTATGGCTGAGCCTCATGCTATTTCAAGTTTTTCCTAAAGCCCCAGATTACTATTTAAGACTTAGAGAAAGGTTTCTAGCCCTCATGGTTGCAGAGGAAAGGTTGAAAATATTAAATTTAAAGGCTCATAATGCAGAAGGCAAATAAAGAGAACCCTAAACATCTTTAAAAAAACAATAATTTATGATTTTAAAGCTAATCTAATGAGTTTTTGGTTCTTGACTCATGATTTTTGAATGCTTGGGGTTAGCAATACTGCTTTTGAGAAGGGAGGGCTTTGTGAATTTCAACTAGCTTTGTAACTCAAAACACTTCTATATTTTGAGAGGTTGACAAACCCTCAGGCTTCCAAAGTGTTGATTATCTGGCTGTCAGCAGAATGAATGAGAAGAAAAGTCATATTTAAATTCCTTCCCCAAGAGAAAGGTGTAGTTGGGTACTTCCTTTCTGGCTGACTGGTTTGGAACAAAGAGTTCTTACAACATTTTGCATACACGTTATGTGTTACAATGCCACCTACTGCTAAGAGTGCAACAGGAGTGGAGTGAAGATAGTTGGCATGAGTTTGCATTTGTTCAAGTGCGTGGATCCAGATTCCCAGGAGGATTTTACTAGAGGATTTTGCCTGAAGATGGGTGAAAAATTAAGGTCTGAGTCTTATAAAAACTTACTACCAAGTGATTGGAATAGTCCCATTGAAAGGATGAGGGAAGTCAGTGGGACTATTTCTGTTTGTTAGGCTATGACCCTGATTCAGCAAAAGACTGAAACATTTGCTTAAAGTTAAGCGTATTCGTAAGTACTTTCCTGAGTAGGAGCCCTAGAGCTTGATTTTCTGAGTTGGTGAGCACCCATATCTCCCACTGATTTCAGTTGGAATTACAGGTGATCGACACTTTGGAGAATCAGGACCTAAATCTGGCTGTGTTTGCGGCATTGGAGTTTACTCTTTGAAAGGGAAAGGAATGTATTAGGTGCCATATGAATGTCTTCAGAGTAGCGAATGGTGCTAGTGATTTTCAGTGTCTGTTGCTAGTCTAACAATGTATCTCAGCTGTGCTTTCAGAACTGTTGTACAGTAAGCTCTGTTAAGAGATAAGAATAGCATTTTGTGCTGTTTGGGGCTGTCTTACCCCTTAGTCAGCAGGAGCTACTCAGTGTCCTCCTGCTGCCTTCTTTTGCTGGTAGGGCCGTTCGCTCTCTGGCCAAACTAAAAAGTATTCCCCTTCCAGGGTATACAAGTCCAAACAGAAAACTGCACCAGTCAAACACAGTGCTGGGCTTCAGAAAGAGTCCTTTCCGTTTTGATTGTGGAGGAGTGTCATAACATATTCCCAGATTTGGACCTTAGCGTCCAAAATATGGGGGTTAGCATGAAAACCTCCAAGCTTAGTTACCAGCTTGGACCTAGTAAAGCTGCCACCACCCAAAAAATTAGACTGTTTTGGGGCACTCTAGTCCCCCCAAAAACCTTCCCTGGGGACCCCAAGACCCAAATTCCTTGAGTCTCAGGCCATGGCTGCACTAGAGAGTTGCAGCGCTGGTGAGGGGGTTACAGCGCTGCAACTTAGGATGTGGCCACACTTGCAAAGCACGGCCAGGGCTGCAACTCCCTGGTTGCAGCGCTGGCTGTACACCCGGTCGAGCCTCGGGTGTAGCGATTCCAGCGCTGGTGATCCAGCGCTGGTCAGCAAGTGTGGACCCCACCAGCGCTTTTATTGACCTCCGGGGTATAAGGAGGTATCCCAGAATTCCTGTCCACAACAAACCGGAAGAAAGGGGGAGCTCGGAGTTCAGCCAAACTGCTTATTTAAAAAACAAACACAGCTCCTGTTTGCTGATTGAGCGGAGGCAGGCAGGGGAATTACTTTGGAATGTTCACAGCTGTTTGCTTGAAGAGAGAAACAGCACGCTCACATGGCAGACGGGGAGGGGGAAGTCCGTGTTGAGCAGATGCTTATCTGGTCTGACAGCTATTTAGGAGTGCATAATTTGCATTCAGTGAATGAGAGAGGGGTGGGGGAAGGAATCAGAACTTTTAAAATGATTGAAGGTAGGCACTGTCTGTCTTCCAGTCCTTAGAACTTGCAAGGCAGGGAGCTGAGAACAGTGTCAGCTCCAAAAATTCATTCTCTCTGTCTCCTCCACGCTCCCTGTCATATTCCACCCCACCCCCCTCTTTTGAAAAGCACGTTGCAGCTACAGCGCTGCAAATGCTGCAAATGTGGCCACACTGGTAGCTGTCAGTGTGGCCACACTGCAGCTCTGGCCCTACACAGCTGTACTAACGCAGCTGTAACTACCAGCGCTGCAAAACTGTAAGTGTAGCCATGGCCTCACAACAAAGGGGAATAAACCATTTCCCTTCCCTTCTCCCTTCCAGGTGTTCCCTCCCTGGGTTCCTGGAGAGATACACAGAAGCAAGCTCCGTGAATCTAAACAGAGGGACTCCACCCTCTCTATTTCCAGTCCTGGAAATAGGTACCGAGATATCTAATCTCTCTTCCCCCTTACCCAGAGGGCATGCAAAGTCAGGCTTAGTAAATCTAACATACAGAGATTTTCTTTTCCCCCTGACTTCTTCCTCCCACCAATTCCCCTGGTGAGCTACAGACTCAATTCCCTGGAGTCCCCCACTAAAGAAAAACTCCAGCAGGTCTTAAAAAGAAAACTTTATATAAAAAGAAAGAAAAAGTACATAAAAACGGTCTCTCTGTATTAAGGTGACAAATACAGGGTCAATTGCTTAAAAGAAAAATGAATAAACAGCCTTATTCAAAAAGAATACAATTCAAACACTCCAGCAACTACACACATGTAAATACAAAAAAAACCAGTATAAACCACTGTCTTATCTCTTTGTACTCACAACTTGGAAACAGAAGATTAGAAAGCCAGGAGACAGAAAAAATCATTTCTCATAGCCGAGAGGGACAGACACAAGACAAAGAACAAAGAACTCAGACACAAACTTCCCTCCACCCAGATTTGAAAAAGTCTTGTTTCCTGACTGGTCCTCTGGTCTGGTGTTTCAGGTTACTCCTTTCCAGGTGAAAGAGACATTAACCCTTAGCTATCTGTTTATGACAAGGGGGCACTACTGATATGTAGGAGAGCTCTCCATCTAACTACATGCTATGTCCCGAAGACTCCAACTAATAAAGCAGTCATCTGCTTCAGTTTCAAACATCCGCTTCATTCTTCCCACACAGGTTGTCTTGTCTGCTTCTAAGACAAATAAAGTAAAGAAAAACAGTCATAGGTGTGAGACTCAGTCCAATGGTACAGTCCTCTGACAGGACAGCAGTAGTCCTCATTCCAGCCCCCTGTTGTGTCTCAGTCCTGAGACCTGCTCAGCTCTGATGTCTCCTCAGGCTGGGGAGAGGAAGAACTGGACAATTCCTGCTTTTTCCTGCTCAAGACCAAATGTTGGTTGGTCTTCATGCCCAGAAACTAATTAAGGAAACTCTTTCCTTAATTACCAAACCTAGCAAGTTTGAGAAAGTCTATGCTTGGCTCCCTTTGCAGGGAATTAACTTTCTCTGTCTAATCCAGCAAAGGGTGTGGTCACCTCCTCACAGTGCATACTGGGTGAAAGTTTCCCCTATGCAGAAGGCCAGTAATAGCCTCCGAGTCACTTAAATCACATCTAGGCCAATTTCGAGAGATTATAAGGGAGTCAAGCCCTTGGATGTAGTGTAACAACATTGAGAGTCTCTTGCCTTCAGCTGCATTCAAATGGTGAGCTGCATTTTATGTGTGTGTCAAACTAGATTGTCAGAAAAGCATCTTCCTCTTGGATTGTAATTTTGATTACACATAGGACACATTTAAATATATTTTAATGTTATACACCACTATCTTGATATATGCCACCTGATATATCCGAATTCGTATTGTAACGTGGTAAAGCATTGCTCTGGGGGCAGGAGGGGGGGGGGCTGTGCACTCCGGTGAATCAAAGTAAGTTCAATATTACACGGTTTCACCTATAACATGGTAAGATTTTTTGGCTCCCAAGGACAGCATTATATCGAGGTAGAGGTGTATTCGTCTTTTGACCAGATCTCTTTTATAGTACGTAGCAGCGCATCCAAGAACTTTGCTCGACAGCGGCAGCGTGGCTCCAGTGGGGTCCCTGAGCTCCACCCCGCTCAGAGCTGCTTGGTAAGGGGGGCGGGGCTGCAAACTCCAGCGGGGCCTGAGCTCCCTCTGCTCGGCGTAGAGCTCCTCTTACCACGTGGTGCTGAGCGGGGCAGAGCTCAGGGGCTCCACTGGAGCCACACTGCAGCTGTCGAGGGAAGCTCCTGGATGCACTGAGGCTCTGGGTGGGGGAGGGGCCTGGGGGGGTTGGCTAAGGGGCAGGGAGTCCTGGGGATAGGGAGGGGGCAGAGGTTGGGGGGGCATCAGGGGATAGGGAATGGGGGAGGTTGGATTGTGAGCATTCCGAGGGTCTGTCAGGACTCAGGGGGGAATGGATAGGGGTCAGGGCAGTCAGAGGACAGGGAGCAGGGGTGGGGTCCCAGGGTAGTGGTTGGGGGTGGGGTCTCTGGGGGACGGTGAGGGGACAAGAAGCAGGATGGGTCGGGGATTCTGAGGAGGGCAGTTGGGGGGCAGGAAGTGGGTGGGGATCAGATAGGAGGCAGGGCCAGGCTGTTTGGGAGGCACAGCCTTCCCTACCCTAAAGCTCATTCAGCAGTTTGAGGCGTGCAGAGGAGCCAAGCTGTTAGCTTTTCCATTAGGGCTTCCATCCCTTTCACTTCTCAAATGCCAAATTATAGTCTATATTTTAATTTCTGTGCCATAGGGAGATTCATGTCAGGGGAGGGTAGCTTTATTTAAAATTAGCCACTGAGGGAGGGATCACATGAGAAGAGCAATATCCTTCCCAACCCTACCAAGGGAGACCCCTCTCCCCTGCATCCCCTGAGGCTTCAAAGGGGTTAATTCAGTAGTTCTCAAACTTTTATACTGGTGACCCCTTTCATATAGCAAACCTCTGAGTGCGACACGCACCCCCCTTATAAATTAAAAACACTTTTTTATATATTTAACACTATTATAAATGTTTCAGGCAAAGTGGGGTTTGAGGTGGAGGCTGACAGCTCACGACCCCCAGTAATAATATTGTGACCCCCTGTTTGAGAACCCCTGGGTTAATTTAATTTTAGTACCCTGTGTCTATGCACATGCATGTGCTATTTTGAGCATTTCAGTTTTCATAACGTAGGCTCATCCCAGATTCTGGAACAAGCTCAAATGCTCAGTTCGTGGAGTATGTACATAAGCTGTACTAAAGACAAACCCACAGTAACCGTCTCCAGTTTGTAAGGGACCCCATGGAGCCAGTTTCTAGGAAACAGATAAATGCATGGAGATTAAGTCCATTAATGGCTATTAAACAGGATGGGTAAAGAATGGTGTCCCTAGCCTATGTTTGTCAGAGGGTGGAGATGGATGGCAGGAGAGAGATCATTTGATCATTACCTGTTAGGTTTACTCCCTCTGGGGCACTTGTTGTTGGCCATTGTAGGTAGACAGGATACTGGCTGGATGGACCTTTGGTTTGACCCAGTATGGCTGTTCTTATGTTCTAATCTAAATGAACCCAAAGTTATGGAGACAGATATGAGACAAGGAAGCCAGCGGAGGATCAGAAACCTGGAAAAATCTCTGACTGGATGGGCTCAGGCGTTTGGTCACAAACTGAGGTGGTTCAAAAGTTTTTTTAAGCAGATTTTTTTTATTGTTTCTTTAAACAATCAAACACAGCAAGCAGCAAATATTTGGCCACACACTTCTGAAACCCCAAACCATATTCAGGTTTTGGCAGACTTATTTCAGCTTTTCAATTAAAAAAACCACAACAAATATTGAAGGAAAGCAGACATTGTCCATGATTTTTTTCTGCTTTTTAAAAACCTCTAGTTTTCGATCCAGAAAAAGTTTTGACGGAAAATATTTGTCCAACCCTTTTAATGAGCTTTAGTGCCTTTTAGCACTAGCTGATGCTGAGAACCAGTGATACCTTGTAAAGAAGTTTTCTCAAGCCTGGGTTTGTGCCGAGATGCAGAAGGTTTATTTTTCCCAGGGACGCTGTGGATACAGAGCAAGTGGGGCAATTTGTGCCGGGCCCCACAGGGGCCCCCACGAGAATATAGCATTGTATAGTACTGTTATTTTTTTTTATGGAATGGGCCTCCGAAATTGCTTTGCCCCAGGCCCCTTGAATCCTCTGGGCAGCCCTGGTTATTTATATACAAAAAGGGACAAGAATGTACCAATAACATGATGTAGTAAGAGTGCTCCAAGCTTGTACTTTAACTCTAAGCTGAGAACTATGATTGTTCCTAGAGAGAAGAACCACAGGATGCTGGTTCATTATCAAATGCTTTTCTCATGATTAATTACATAGGAACCCCAAAGAAGGTACATCAACCAGCCATCTGAACTCATTAGCAATAGTGCTATTACATTAAATGCAACTTAATTCCTATTGAATGAACAATTATCTTTACATTTTCATTAGGGAATTCTAGGCTGAATCTCCCTATGACAAGAAGAAAACAACTGTCAAGAAGCTCTATTTTTGGTTACTCAGTGCTCTCTTTAGGGGAACATCCTGTGTGCACAGAGCTGTTCAGAACTAACTGTGACTGTTTCTAGATTGTGTGGGGACAGAAGAGTCCTTTCTGCCTGACTACAAAACAAGCAATACTGCAAAGTCACTCCCTAGATATTTGAATGGCTGCTTTGGTACATGGTCATCTGAACCAGTAACCATCGACAGAGAAAGAAGCACTTCTTCCAGTGCAGGGTACCCAGGAGATAACAATGCTTCAGCTTAGTACAGAAGCATGAGAGAGAATAAATAACTACACCTCTACCTTGATATAACGCTGTCCTTGGGTGCCCAAAAATCTTACCGCGTTATAGGTGAAACCGTGTTATATTGAACTTGCTTTGATCCACCGGAGTGCACAGCCCCACCCTCCCCCCGGAGTACTGCTTTACCACGTTATATCCAAATTAGTGTTATATCGGGTGGCATTATATCAAGGTAGCGGTGTATACAGGGGGTTGTCCCTAGATGGCATATTATTTGAACAAGAAAAAAATGATGACACCTATTAAAAACTCTTCCCAGCTTTTCAATATACTTTGCTCATGCCAGACACTGGAAATGTTATCACCTTTGCAGCCCTTTGTCACCTGTGACCTGGGTGACCCTTATGATCCTTATGACCTGCAGCTCTGGTTCTCTTGCACTCTAAATACCCTTGCGATTAGATATTAAACTCCCTAGATATTAAACTCCTTGATTCCTGAATTAAACTCTGGGGCCCTTAGTCTATTAGTAGATCTGGGTGAATTCCAGCAAATAGATTTTTTTTGTCAAAAATATCAGTGATCCAAAACTATTTGAGAATTTGGGTCAAATTTGACAAACAGTAAAAAATGATTTTTTAAAAAGTTGAAACATTTTCATTTTGACCATGTTGAAATGTTTTGACATTTTGTTTAAAAACAGCAGTTCAAATTCAAATCTGAGCCATTGAAAAGTACCTGAAAACAATCAAATTCAAATGAATAACTTCAAAAAAATGTATTGCGAGTTCACCAAAACATTCCGGTCAATGCTAAATGAATTTTTTTCAAGTTTTACAATGAGACGGAAAATCTTTTAAAAATAATTGGAGTCAGTTTGAATTTAACTCTCCCCCCAGCCCAGATTTTTCAGTTTGGTCACTGAACTGAAAAATCCATTATTTATTCAGCTCTACCAAGTAAGTAAATTGGAGCATTTCCAGTGCTTGAAATGGACTTTGGAATGTGACATAACTAATGTACCATGAGAAAAGATTAAAATTCACAAATAATTAATATTTCTGAATTTGAACAATCTATGTCATTCCACTTTCCATTGCTATACATTGAAACAGAGTCTTCGTTCTTGTTATTGTTTGGTTCTCCTGTTTCCCAGTTTGTGTAAGTTACAGGTCCTCCATTCAGATACAGAAATTTGCCTTCAGTTTGCACATCAGACATCCCTAAATATGCTTGTTCTGAATCTTTCAAAATTTCTTGCAAGGCTGTGTTCTCAGCACGATTGTGTGGACAGGCGAGTGCACCTCCAGCTTTTGTGAACAGGGATTTTCCATTTTCAAAAGAATCTTTTGTACCCGTTAACATAAATGTTTTCTTACCAACACTCT
This sequence comes from Gopherus flavomarginatus, assembly GCF_025201925.1. NCBI lineage: Eukaryota > Metazoa > Chordata > Testudines > Testudinidae > Gopherus > Gopherus flavomarginatus. The sequence continues at coordinate 81,870,985 of NC_066622.1, read as the reverse complement.
TGACCCACCGGAAAGAAAAAACTAGAAAAAAAAGAGATCATTAAAATGAAAATTGTACATGCGTTATGGGGGAAGTTAACCTCTCTGTAAGAATTTACTCACAAAACACTAGGCACATTAATTGCACTTTGTAAGTAACAAATGACGCTTATACAAATAATATGACTTCTGCCAACATAATAGATGAAACTGTGCTAGCAGCAACTATTTGGAAACAGAACAGTAGCTAGCTGGTTTCTTGAATGATTTCCAGGACAAATATGAATGGAGATTTTTTGACCTAAAAACCATGTTATAAAATTGTACTACAGAGAAAGGGAGATGAATACATGGTAGCATTTCCCACTGTTGCACTAAAATGAGAGAAAATTCACCTTGGGCATATATGGTGGAAGAGTTATCGAAGACAGGGAACTTATACTTTATTCACTGTGTCATCTAAGCCTGCTTAGAGTAGATGAAGACAACCCACTCTCAACAACCAGCTGAGCTCTTTCATCCTGGATGTCCCTATGGCAATGATGTCTAGGACTCTGTGCATTAGTGCTCCCATCACTGCTACCACCAGTGCAACTGAGCCAGTAGTAGTGCAGACATTAGCACAGAGAAAACTCTTGGGAAAATTGCATTTGCCCATGTAACAAAGCCCTTGCACAATAACTAGGCATGGCTTAGTGATAACTGGATGTTGGCATGGCTGCGACTGGGAGGAATCTACACTGTCAAGGCAGGCTTGGATTGAAGCTCATTTGTTAGAGGCAGTGTGTGGGAAAAGGCTATACAGTGTTTAAGCTGCTATTGTCACCCCTTTACTTGCAAAGATTCCTCCCTCCCTCTCGCCACCCCAAAAATACAATCATTTAAACATATCTCATACTTTTGGGGTCTGCTAATGTCAGCTTGAAGAGTCTGGATGTTCTTTTCCAAAGCAGTTACTTGTCTTTGAAGAGCATCAAATGCTAAGAAAAACAGTTGGGGAGTCATGTAATAAATCATTTCAAAATTACCATACAATCATTGCCTTTGACTGGCCAGTTGCCTAGCTGCTACCATATGGGTGGGCTGCATGATGCCCTAACCAGGGGTCGCTAGCTCCAAAAATATTCACAACATGACTACAGCTGAGTGATAACTGATTTTTTGGTTCACTGGCAGTTTTGCAATTAAACAACAAGAACAACAACAACAAAAATAAAAAACAGATAAATAAACAACCTCCACATTTTGTGAAAAATGTATTCTTTTGATTTTGAGTTTTAACATTTGTACTGAAATTGAAGGAAAATTCGAAACAAAAAATAATTTTGAAAAAAAACCCTGAACTTTCATTTAAAAAGTGTCAAAACAAAACATTTCAGAATTTGTTTTTCCCAACCAAAATAATTGAGTGAAATTGACACAGATTTGCAAAATATTTTGGTTGACCTAAATCAACATTTGTTTTTGAAAAAAAATTGTGGATGAAAAATTTCAGCCAGTTCTAAAAATGTCATTTTTGCTTTCTTAACTGGGAACTCAAACATAATTTCAAACTGGGTACTGGTCAGATGGGGATCTTCTCTCTGTCACTGGTCAGCACTTCCACTTAATCAGAGTCAGTCATCTGTGTGTGGGGATAGCTCTAGGAATTAATTTTTTTCCAGTTAGAATATTTTTTTAAAGTGTGCTTCTACAGAGTAACAAAACGTGTTCCACCCAAAGACGGAAAGCAAAGAGAACAATGATTGGGAAGAGGAGCAAAAGGGAAAAAAAAAATCCATTATCTTAAAAGAGGAAGAGATAAAAATAACACATCCCCTAGCATTTAATCTGTAGGCAAAGGTGAGTCATGTCATTCACATTTCAGGGAATATTTCCATATTGCTTGGGTTTGTCCCCTGTTCTCCTATACAATAGTTGTGACACGTTAATTACCATTTATTCTCCCCAAAGCTTTTGGAGAGCTCTTCACCCCCAAATAGTGATGAAAAGAAATACAGGACATTCCCATGTGCCTACCAAATTTCTCCATGCAAAATGTGACAACAGATATTGACCATTTATTCTCCCCAAAGCTTTTGGAGAGCTCTTCACCCCCAAATAGTGATGAAAAGAAATACAGGACATTCCCATGAGCCTACCAAATTTCTCCATGCAAAATGTGACAACAGATATTGACCAAAATACCCGAGTCAGAGAAAGTCGACTTATCACTTGCACTTTCTCCTTTTTGTCCTTTTTCACCCTGTGGTCCTTGATCTCCTTTTGTTCCCTGAGGTCCTGCCTTTCCAGGGAAACCCTGCAAACCCCTCAGTCTTGCTCCTAGTGTTTGGTTAAAAAGAAAGCAGTTAGCAAAAAATATTCCCAACCAGCTCTACTGGGATATTCAAAATTGGACAGGACAAAGCATTCAATAATTCACTTTAGGAAACAAACTTGCTGTGAGATCTACAAATGAGCTTTAACATCTGTGATTCTGTGAGAATAACTGCTAATCAACTATTCTTATGAGAAATCACATATACATGGAATATCATTATAAATGTATTACAGTGCTTTTAAACATGGGCCCTAATCCTGCAAGCTGCCGTGTGCAAGCAGATCCCCATATCTGTAGAGCACCGAGTAAAAGTTAATGAGGCTCTGACTGGGCACAAGGGTCTGCCTGTGTGAAACAGCCTGCAGGGCTTCTGCCAAAGCTAGAGGGGAAAGTGAAATTGATGGATGATTTTTTTCTCATGACGGGGCATAAGAGCATATTTAAAAGCAGCCAGAGGAGAGAGAGCACTTTTAAAGTTCTAAGAGAGAGACAGAATCCGAGAAGGACCCAGGGAAGGCAGAAGACAAAGGATGATAGCGCCAAGGGGACTGACAGATGGATCACAGATATAATCTTGGTAAATGATTACAGCACTTTACCTTGGTCTCCCTTTTCTCCTTTGGGACCCTCTTTCCCATCTCTTCCATCTCTGCCTGGTAAACCATTGGTTCCAGGAGCACAGCATTGAATGACTGGGCATGAATTCATGTTCTCTTCATGTTTATTTATATCTACACCTGATGCCATCATCAACGCCATGGCCAGAACCAGAGCTTTGAAAGGCTGACAGAGATGCATTGTCAAGCCTGTAGATCTGTGACTAATAAAAAAGGAATAATCTCATAAGCACCTGTACATAGGTTGTTCTATCATCACTGTGTAGGAGATACACCTTCAAGGTCAAGATTCTTAGGACCTGGTTTTCATTTGCACTAAGGCCCCTTTACACCATGTTAGCAGTGTAAAAGAGACTTAAAAAGAGTGATGGCAGGATAGTAGTGAGGGGAGATTTCTGAGAGCTATTTGGGCCTTGTTGATTCACATTGTGAGCAGTGACTGGGGAAGGGGAAAATTTGGAAGTTCAGTTCAAAGAAGCCCAATAAGAGCTACAAGTTAAAGAATCTGAGGTGCCCCAGGTTTAGTCAGTAGTCTGTTGTAGACTACACAATGAAGTCTATAGCAGACCATAGATGTTAGAAAGGGAAAACACCTATTAGAATAGGTCTTCCAGTCGATCATCCATGATCTTATTAGTGTTGTGTTATGTTTATCTTATTTTAAATGTAAAAGTACTATGGGCTTCGTTCTCCTGAAGGACTCATATGGAATTTGAACCAGGGACTGCTCAAATTCTAAGGCAGAATCTAAACCATCCAGCTATTGTGCCTGAACGTGTGATTAGGGCTCCACAGATATCAGGAGTGAACTACATCCAATCACATTCTTTTTCTCTACATAGCTGCTCATCGCTAATCCCAATGCAAACAAAAAATAAATTAAAATACAATGAGTTTGAGGCATTGTTTCCATGTAACTGCTGCCTGATTGCTTCCCAATTAATACTTGATGGGCAATTGAGTTTTGCATGTAAATGAGGTATGTCACTGTCTCATTATCATCCCTGAAGTATTCTTGGATTCCATGCATAGTGCATATATCAAAGCAATGAGAACAACAGAAGTCATTGTGTGGTTAATTCTCTGCAAAAGTTACTCACTAATTAAGCTTCATGAGTCTCTAATTTGAGGCAATCAGGTCCAGGAATCAAAGAATTTTGTGTAGAGCTGAAATGAACAGCAAACTGCCATGAATACCATTTTACTTCAACTTTTAGGTCGTTGGGCCAAATACTGAAAGCCAGTGATTCTCCTCTCACATCTGCCAGTCAGTGTAAAATCAGGAGTAACGACAGTTAAGTCAGTGAAGATCTAGTTAGTATAAAACTTGTGTAAGTGTTGGGTCTAAACTTTTGGTGAACTTTGGGGAGCCAAAACACACCCAGACTGGCCGTCTCTGCATAATCCTTTCTGAACCCTTTATCGAACAAAGCACTGACCTGCAAACTACTCATGACACCCCCTTTATTAAGTAGCCATTAGCCTTTATCTCTATGCATTTACTTGTTAAACTTGCTTTTCCTGTAAAATATTGATTGATTATGCATGACCATTATCTTTTGTTAATCACTTTGTTTACTTCTGTGTATAAATATTGATGCTCACCCCTAATAAAGGGGCCACACTTAATCTAAAGCTTTGAGAGCTAAGGATAGTGTGAGCCCGTTGATCAACGCATTGGTGTCTGGTCTCTGACAGAATTGTGTGCCCCATACCAACTCCGCACGAACTCGGGTGCTGGAGAGGTGAGTGAGGACTTGCTTTATTACCTAACAATTTGGGGGCTCGTCCGGGATTCCTTCTGGTGCGGTACCTCTGTCCAGTGGTCAGACCACTCATATATGAATTGGCAAGGCGCCACAGGAGATTTCTCCCAGCCAATTCAATATTGAGGGGTCGTGTACTGGACAGCAGGGTAAACGCCAGTTGGAGGGCTCCTGTCAGACACCATGGGTCAAGGGACTAGCGTGCCTCTTGAGAGTCCGTTGGGGATTGTAAATAAGTTATGGAACGAAGGGAAACTCCCAGTACAGACAGGAATGTCTAGGAAGAAGTTGTACACACTATGTGTAAGGAATTGGACTGGGTATACCGCGGTATTGGCCGACCCGGAGATGAGGTGGCCTTCGTATGGCTCTTTCGAACAGGCTGCCTTAAGAGGAGTAAAGAGCCAGATCGAAAAAGACCATCCGGGACAGTTATGTTACTGGTTTTGTTGGGACACAGCAGCAGAGCTGTGGAAATCTTTAAAAATTATGGCAGTCAGGTACTCTCCCGAGAGTGAACCCCCTCCAGGTTATTTCGATGAAGGGTGTAGACCACGGCGTGTTTTGACTCGTCAGCTGGTCCCCTCTGCACCTGCCCCTATTCCTCCGCAGGGGAACTCTCTCCTTGTAGCAGAGGGGAATCTGCAGGATACCAGATTGGAATTTCTGCAGAAGGATGAGGAGGAAATGGAGGGGCAAACCTCGGGAGGAGTGGTTACTAGGCTAATGTCCAAGCAGGTACGGCAGGGTGCATGCCCCCCCCCTGAGGATAGCCCAGAGGATGTCCCCGTCAAATCTCTTGTGAGTAATAAAAGTATAGTTAGAGAGATGCCTTTACAGGTGCACGATCAACCTTATATGGGCAATGATGGACGGTTACAACATGCTAATATTGTGGAATATAAAGGATGGCTAGAATGGGACTTGAAAGAGTGGGGACAGTTGTCAGGGTCTTTTGGGGAAAATCCCCGAAAGATCATAGAACTTCTAGAAAGATTGTTTTTAAGTTATAATCCTACTTATACGGATGTGGATCAGTTGTTAAGTAGAGTTTTGACCGGAGAGGAACGTAGTAGATTGTGGATGGCAGAAAGGACATGGGGAGATAGCAATGCAGCTAATCATACTTGGATGGATAGGCGGGATCTGGCCGCTGGCTGGAATCCCCTAGACTGGACTCAGCCAAGGCTGACTCAGCTGCGAACAGATCGAGAGCGATTGTTAGAGAGACTCAAGGAAATGGCTCGCCGCTCGCCTAATCAGGCTAAGTTCATGCAGATTCGGCAGGAATCTGATGAGCCGCCCAGAAAGTTCTGGTCGAGGCTATTGGAGGGGGCCCGAATGTTCACTCAGATGGATCCTGAGAGAGAAGCAGACCACCCTACTCTTATTTCATTTTTTGTGAATCAGTCGGTGCCCCCTGTAAGGGATTACTTCTTAAAGTTTCGCCCTGGTTGGGGAGGTGAGTCAGTCACTTCAGTGTTGGACGTAGCTGATTTTGCCTGGGAGAAAGAAAGGGAAAGTAGTAAAAAGAAAGAGAAAAAGGAAGAATATAAGCTGATGGCTTTAGCTTTTCACGGCGGTGTTCGAGGCAAAGGCCGTGGCCGTGGCAGGGGATTCCAGGGTGCTCGGGGAAGAGGGTCCTGGCGACCCCAGCCATCAGGAAATTGTTTTCAGTGCGGACAGCCCGGTCACTTTAAACGTGAATGCCCCTGGGGACGCCCAGAGGGTCTGGTTGCATCCGCAGATGCTTACACAAGTGAGGAATACACCCCTGCACCACCAGCTCAGCCCATTCCCCAGGCCTGGATCAACTACGGGAAACAGCAGCAGCCGCAGCAAACTCAGCCTCCTCAATGACGGTACCCCGGGGGCGAAGGCAAACAATGTGATGGTCTTATTTCCTTAATGTCTTTAGCCGGCTCCTTTCTCACTTTCTCCCCTCCCAGCAAAGAGCCTCGTTTAACCCTTTCAGTCCAGGGACTGCCTGTCTCTTTCCTCATTGATACTGGGGCTACTTTCTCTCTTTTAAATCATGCCCCCTCTCCCTGGCTATCCTCTGAGGTTAAAACTGCGACTGGGGTGGAGGGCAACCCACAGTCTCTGGAACTCACTTTGCCTTTGAATGTTGTTTATGCTGATAAATGTTTTCCTCACCGTTTTCTTTTTTCCCCAGCTTGTCCGATCCCTTTGATGGGCCGGGATTTACTCTGTAAGCTTGAGGCTACTTTAACCTGCACTCCTGAAGGGGTAGGATTATTGATGACAGTGTTAGGAGATTCGGCCCCTACTCAGGGTAATTGGGAAACACCCCCCTCTCTCTCCCCTGACCTCACTGACTTGCCTTCAACCCTCTGGGGAATTTCTGACACTGATGTTGGCCTGCTCCTTTCGGCAGAGCCCGTAAGGATTCAGGTGAAGCCTTCCTTAACCCCCCCGTCAGTCCCTCAATACCCCCTGTCGCTGGAAGCCCGGGAGGGCATCCGCCCCATTATCGAGGGATTCATTGCACAAAAGCTAGTCCGCCCTCAGCGCACTCCCTGTAACACCCCTATACTGCCTGTCAAAAAGCCTCCTAAAAAGGACGGAGACCCTGTTCGTTGGCGCTTTGTACAGGATCTACGAGTTGTTAATCAGTATGTGGTCCCTCTTCATGCAGTAGTTCCTGACCCAGCTACTATCATCAGCCAAATCCCCTGGGATGCTGAGTGGTTCACTGTTATTGACTTAAAATCAGCTTTTTTCAGCATTCCTGTGCACCCAGACTCTCAGTATCTCTTTGGTTTCACCTGGGAGGGACAAAGTTATGTCTGGCAACGACTTCCTCAAGGCTACAGAGACAGCCCCACGATTTTCAGCCAGTGCCTCCGCCACGACTTGGAAGGTTTCACCAGTCCGCAGGGATCCACACTGGTCCTATACGTAGATGACATCCTATTAGGTAATCGCGAAGAAGCTGCCCTCCGCATCGATGGTAAGGCACTTTTATTATACCTACACACCAGAGGCCACAAGGTAGACCCTAAAAAGATTCAGTGGGTCTCACAGAAGGTCCGATATCTGGGCTTCATGTTAACCCCAGAGGGAAGACAGATGGACCCAGCCCGCATAAAGACTATTCAAAACTGCCCTCTACCGAACACCAAGAAACAACTTCGAGGTTTCTTAGGATTAATTGGCTTCTGTCGCCCCTGGTTGCCGTCCTGCGGGGAGTTAAGCAAACCGCTCCACCGACTCACTGCTAACCTTGCTCCTGACCCTTTGCAGTGGTCCCCAGACACTATTCAAGCCTTTCAGTTACTGAAGGACAGTGTGGCCTCCTCCATGTCTCTCCGCCCCCCCAATTACAGCAAACCCTTTCACCTTTTTGTCCACGAGAGGGGCGGAATTGCTAGTGGTGTCCTTACCCAGCTGAGCGGGCCCCACCATTTCCCGCTTGCTTTTTACTCTCAGCAAATCGACCCTGTCGCTCAGGGAACCCCATCCTGCACCCGGACTCTGGCAGCAGCTGCCCTGCTGATCACAAAGGCAAAGAGCCTAACCCTGGGTCATTTTACCACGGTTTGGACCTCTCATGCCTTGTCAGCCCTTCTGCGTAGGGGCACAACCCAAGTCTTTTCGGCCCATCGTCAGCAACAGCTAGAGGCCGAACTCTTAGAAGACACTAACCTAATTTTTGAAAGGTGTGGACCCCTTAATCCAGCTACCTTGCTTCCTGACCTGCCAGTCCTCCAGGATCAGCACGACTGTGTGGAAGTAGTTTACAGCATCTTACAGATAAGAGACAACCTGTTTGACGTGCCACTGGACAACCCCGATTGCATCCTCTTCTCGGATGGAAGCTCCTTCTATGTTGATGGCAAGCGTTTCACTGGTTATGCTGTCACCTCTGAATGGGACATTCAAGAGGCCGCCTCACTGCCAGGCAACTGGGGAGCCCAAGCCGCTGAACTCTATGCCCTGGCCCGAGCTTGCCAGTTGGCCGCTGGTAAGACCGTTACCATTTTTACTGATAGCAAATATGCTTTTGGAGTTGTGCATTGTCATATCCACCTCTGGAAGTTTCGAGGTTTCCAGACAGCTGCCGGTAAACCCATTCAGCACCTCCCCCTCATCCACAAGCTTTTGGACGCCCTCCAAAAACCCTCTGTCCTGGCTGTAGTTCACTGCCGGGCCCATACTAAAGATAGTAGCCCCGTTACCCGTGGGAATGCCCTGGCTGACGCCTCCGCCAAGAAGGCTGCCACCTTACCTTTAGCCATGCCCACATTGGCTATTGCAACCTCCTCCTTTACTCCACCGCACCCCGTACCAGTACCCGCTGCTGAACTACAATCGTGGGAAAGCCTCGGGGCCACTCTGGTCAAAGGGACCTGGCTTATGCCAGATGGCCGAGCCTGCCTCCCTCGCTCCACATACCCCGTGGCAGTTCGCTGGCACCATGATAAAGGGGGTCACTACGGCACGCACGCCCTCGTGGACACTATCGCTCGCTTTTGGTATGCTCCAGGCATTCAACCCTATTGCCTATCAATAGTGAAAGCATGCAGCACATGTCAGCGTAATGGACCTGCTCCGCCTCTTAACAAAATTAAGGGTGGAAGACCTCCGCCTGCTGCTCCATTTCAACATCTTCAAATTGACTTTGCAGATATGCCAAAGGCTTTTGGGAAAAAGCACCTCCTTGTTTTGGTTTGCCCTCTGACTTCCTGGGTCGAAGCTTTTCCTACTGCTAATTGTACTGCTGCCACAGTGGCGAAGATTCTCCTTAGAGATATTGTACCCCGTTTTGGCATCCCTCTTGTGCTCGACTCAGATCGCGGACCTCACTTTACTGGTCATGTCCTTGGCCGTTTAGAACAAGGACTGGGCATTTCACACTCCTTTCATACACCCTACCACCCCCAGTCTAGCGGGAAAGTTGAGCGTATGAATAGGGAACTTAAGTTTACATTGGCTAAATACTGTCAGGAAACAGGATTAAAGTGGCCTCAGGTACTTCCCTTGGTCCTGTTTCACCTTCGTACTCGCCCAACCCGCGCATTGGGATTATCCCCCTTTGAACTGCTCTATGGACACCCCCCTTTCAAAGGCGGGGCGCTACCACGTGCTGATGTTTCACTATTGGGAGGGGATCATATGACCGCGTGTCAGTTTCTCTCCCTACAGGCTCGCCTTCGTACCCTTTGGAAAGCCTCGCAGTTTTCCCAGACCGTGCCGCTGGAGGAACAAATCCACCCGTTCCAACCAGGGGACTTCGTCTGGGCCAAAAAGTTCGTTCGTGACGACACCCTCCAGCCAAGGTTTACTGGACCCCACCAGGTTCTTTTGACAACCCAGACTGCAGTGTTCCTGGAAGGACGCAAATCTTGGATCCACCACTCCCACGTCAAGCCAGCCGTAGTGGACCACAGTGACGGACCAGCAGCTCTTGTCACCACTGAGGACACTGCCTTCGACCAGTGGACCAGCTTACCTCTCTCAGACATTAGACTTAAATTGACTCGAAAAAAATGAGAGGACCCTTTATTCTGACAACTGTATGGTTTTTTTTATGCTTTTTTAGTTTATTTTCTGCTTATGAAGATAATGCTTTTATTAGATATTCCCACGAGGTTAAAACTCGTATTTTAGGAAATAGAAGTGATTGCTGGGTATGTACTCAATTTCCAGTAAATGCAGCACAGGGACTCCCCTTCACACCCATTCCCCTAACCACTGCTAATATGACTTGGATGCCACCGACTAGAATAAAAGATCCAGTCCAACCCAATCTTACATGGGACAAAACAGGAGTGCCAATTAACAAATATCTCAGGGTAACCAATCAAACAGGATCACTGTGTTTTGTTAAAGAAAAAGGGTCAACTTTTGTGGGAACAAGTAAATGCAACATATATTTTAATGGCACCGCCTTTAGTAAAAATCTTGGCTTCAAGCCTTGCGCATCCCACTTATCCCATATGTGGATCCCTCACCCCGATCCAACCTTTTCAACTTTTTCATGGAGGGGCAGGTTTTCAGAGTCAGTTTTTAAAAAGCCCTGCTCAGATCTCGAGGGTGTCCAACTAATTGTTAAAGGATACACAATTGCCTTCTACAACTGCTCAAGCAGTACTACACTGCCCTTTGAGGACAACACTACCAAATTGTGCCTCTGCAGTTCACACAACGACCCCTCTGCGTTACCAGGGGAACAGTGGTACAACGGGTGGTGGGTTACCTCCTACTTTGAGAAATGGAATACCCAAAACGCATTATATGGAACATACTGGGTGTGCGGGCCCAAGGCTTATTATTTTCTCTCCCCTGATTGGGCAGGGTCATGTTATTTGGCATGGCTAGCACCGCCTTCTCGCATCTCCCTCACTCCCCCTCATTTTCCCCACGTTCGTAACATCCGTGAAACTGACAGAGATATTAATCTCCGTGATGGTTTGTCCTGGCAGCGGTGGGCTGGTCACACTAGCTTGAAGGGTGCTATCATCCGCCTACAGGGACTATTAGAATCTTTGACAAATGAAACTGCAACCCTATTTGAAAATCAGGCCGGGGAAATGTCCCAGCTGCGCCAGTTAGCTTTGCAAAACAGAATGGCTTTAGATATGATGTTAGCAGCCCAGGGAGGAACTTGCGCCCTCATAAATGAAGAATGCTGTGTTTTTGTAAATGACACCTACTCTGACACTTTTCAACGTACCAAACACCTAAGGGAAATGGCTAAAAACTACTCCTCTGGCCAGCCACCTTATGATTGGTGGGGAGCCTTATGGAATTGGCTGCCCGGACTTGGGTGGGTTAAAAACCTCTTGGTGGGTGTTGTTGGGGCCATAGTAGTCCTTATAATACTGTGTTGCTGTATTCAGTGTGTCCCCTCCCTCATAAACTCATGTAAGTCAGTTTATTCTTTTCCCACTTCAGCTAAAAGCCTTACTCTCTTCGAATTGGCCCAGGCTGAAATTGCCAAGCAGCCCTTGAGATCTTGAAATAGGGTGTAGCTTTTTGATTAATAGTTATCTCAAAGCTACAAATGGAGGAATGTTGGGTCTAAACTTTTGGTGAACTTTGGGGAGCCAAAACACACCCAGACTGGCCGTCTCTGCATAATCCTTTCTGAACCCTTTATCGAACAAAGCACTGACCTGCAAACTACTCATGACACCCCCTTTATTAAGTAGCCATTAGCCTTTATCTCTATGCATTTACTTGTTAAACTTGCTTTTCCTGTAAAATATTGATTGATTATGCATGACCATTATCTTTTGTTAATCACTTTGTTTACTTCTGTGTATAAATATTGATGCTCACCCCTAATAAAGGGGCCACACTTAATCTAAAGCTTTGAGAGCTAAGGATAGTGTGAGCCCGTTGATCAACGCATTGGTGTCTGGTCTCTGACAGAATTGTGTGCCCCATACCAACTCCGCACGAACTCGGGTGCTGGAGAGGTGAGTGAGGACTTGCTTTATTACCTAACATAAGGGAGAAGAGAATTCAGGGCAATGGGACTTTTGCCATTAACTTCAGTGGGATCTGGATTTAGTGCTCTTTCTTTTTAAGCTTCACAAAAAACTTATCCAACCCTTAGCCTAACTCCCATATTTCCTTTCCCCAAAGACTAATGCACAGTCCTTCCAGAGCTAGAAACAAAAAATACTTCTGGACCTACTTGTGGAGAACTGAGCTCCTTGGCACAGACCACTGACCCCCAGAGCTAACAATGTGATCTAGGAAATCACAGCCTTGTTTCTTCCTGCTTTAACCATTAGGGCACATTTTGTTGGGAGTTGGGAACAGACACAACTCAGGCGTGATAATTTGCTGATCTTCCAACAAAAAGTGTTAATCTCAAATCTTCACTGGCTTCCCATGCACTCCTCCCTTCATCTCCAAATGAAGAAACAGTAAGAAATTAGGAGAAACAAGAAAAGTGAGCACTGAAGGAAAAACTCATTGCAACTCACTGTTTTAATAACGGCTGATGAGGCCATAAGGTAACAGTGAGGACAATTTCAAAATAAAAAGTTATTCATCTTTCCAAAAAGCCCTGATGCTGCCACTCCAAAAATTCTCCCTCACCTACTCCCTCCCTTTGCTATTTGCCTGCTCATCTGCCAGTGCTTAAGACTCCTTCGGATGTTTTGCAGCTTGCCTGCCCTGGCATCCCACACATACGTACCCTCTTGTTCGGTTCTCTGCTGCTGCTTTGTTCCTCTCACTTCCATACACAGAGAGCTGAAGTGCCAGCCTAGCTATTGCAAAATGGTGGTGGGACTCTTCGGCTGGTCCCATCACTCCCTGTGCGACACCCGAGAAAAGTCCTGAAGATTTTCTGTCCCAACACCCCTGCTGATGGTTTAGGTAAGAAGCACAAATGGCTGCTCTTCTTGTATTGACTTTTTCCATTTTTACCCCAAGTGCTGATTCCTCAACTGAAGGGAACAGACAAAGAATAGCTTTTCACAGAAATAGCAAAAAGATAGATCTACTACACTTACACATGTTCAGTAATACCTTACTCCATGAGTAGTTCCAGTGATTTCAACGGGGATTTCTCATGGAGTAAAGTACTACTCTGAGTAAGGGTGACAGAATTTGAGACCGACTCTTTAGGAGAGTTATACCAAAGTAAGTCAGAGCAGAATTTGGTCCCAAGTGATGCAGTGATACTCCCCACTTGTCCAAGATACAGTGAGAAATAGTTGAGAAAAAAGAGACATCTACTTACTCTAGGCAGTGCTTAGTACTCTTTAAAAAACAACAGAAGTGGAATAAATGCAATATAAAGAGACATTTCTCACTGCCAGTTATAAGGGAAGCTGGATGAAGAGAGACAGACTTTCTGGAATGACTTTTCACGATTACCTTTGAAAATGAGTAGCAGGCAGGATCTCATATTTCAGTAGGTGAAGTTCAATAGATCTTTTTGTTGTACCATCAATAAGCCACACAAAGGGCGAGGGGACAAGAAATGGAGGCCAGTGCCCCAGACCTGGGCTTAAAGGTAAGGTAAGGAAGGGGAGCTGAGACTGGCATCACCTCATTGGCATTTCTAGGGTGCTGCAATTACTTTGGAGAGCCAATAGAGGGGGTGAGTGCTGGTGGAGACTGTCTCCTGTCTGCACTCACACAGGGCCGCTCAGAGTGGGAGGGGGCAAGTGGGGCAATTTTCTCCAGGTCCCAGAGGGGCCCCGCGAGCCCTGGCCCGACAGCGGTCTGGGTCTTCGGCGGCATTTCAGCAGTGGGGGACCCTTCAGTCGCTCCAGGTCTTCGGCGGCATTTCAGCGGCATTTCAGTGCTGCTGAAGACACGGAACAACTGAAGGGCCCCCAGCCTCCAAAATGCAGCTGAAGGCCCAGACCGCTGCTGAGTACAAGTGCCGCAGCTCCCCCGGCTTTGCCCCAGGCCCCCAGAATCCTCTGGGCGACCCTGCACTCACACAGCACCAGAAGCCCTGACCAGCCTACTGCTGCCATGGACCGATTACATTGGTACAGAGACAGGGGTGGACAAAAACAGAGAGAACAGAAATTGGTAAGAGTGGCCAGAGAGAAGGAGGAACAGTGAATGGGGACAATACGCTGGGTGAGGGGACAGGGGCCAGCAATAGGATAAGGAAACACCCAGGGAGTCGGGACAGGTGAAGGGTTGAATGCTCTGAGGCAAGAGGGAGTGGAGCAAAGAGATTGGTATGGGATTGTTGACCGTGGGACAGGACCACAGAAGCCCTGATTCTGCTTCTGGGCTTGGGGCCTGGAAATCCCAGTGGCAGGCCCATTGACACAAGCGTCACAACAAACGGCCGGTATCCCAGAAGCCTGAGATTCTTAAGGAGAAACTGCACAAATTCAGCTTTTAGGGAAAAATTATCTCCAAATGGAGTCATCATCATCATCATTATAATCACCTTTCTTGTGCTAAGGTCACTGGGAAGCAGCAAGACCCAGAAATCAGCCAGTCACACCTGCTTGCAGAAAAACTGTCTGAATTCCTTCTGACCCACTGTATCCAAACCGGAAAGCGAAGGCTTTAGTTTGCTCAAATTTTAATAATTACCTATCATCACCTACCTTTACTTGCCCAATACACAATGAAGCGATGTGACGCACTGCCAGCTTATCTGACGGATGATGTAACTGAATGCAGTGTACAAGAAACCTTAAGAAATCCAGTGGATTTCTCCCTAGTGGCATAAGAAACCAATGTTAGACTTGCTAATAGAGGCAGTGAAAAGGTATTGACAATACTTATTGACAAAAGGTATTCCCGTGTTATCACTGTCCTTGTACAACTCTAGGGACTGAATACTGAACCCGATATCTCACTATTTACTGGTCCTGGATGTGGTTTTTAGGAAAATATTTGCTGTTGACACCTTCAGCTCATGCAGACCTTGGCCACACTGCAGTTTAATTTATAAACATCCACCCCCTTTCCTCCGCCCTCACCCAATGCTGCACATTTCTATCCTTATCACTTTTCCCCCTCTCATTATAGTAACTGGAGCTGCTTTTGTGTAAGGAAATCAAAGAATACACAACATCCTTGTCCTAACACTGTACTATTTGACAACATCCAGCTATGTTTGGCATTCTCTGCAGCAGGGTCTCAACTAGCCCTGGGAAATATTTGCCTTGCTAAAAACATCTTTGCTTATTTTTGTTTATTGATGAACAGTAGGGTACGTAAGATCAACTGCTGGTAAAAGGTAGTAAGCAATCAAGGCCATTTTAAATTAATTTCTTCACTGCTGTGAGCTTTTTAAGTGCCAGGCACTAGCTGACAGTGTGGAAGAAGGTTGGATGTTTCATTGGTGGTTAGAGAGAAGAGCAGCTTGTATGGTGAGGTTGATTGGAGCGCTGGTTGTGGGGAACTGTTGATGGCAATTGAAATGGGAAGGGTTGACATTGCCATGGGCATCTTTGTGTAATGAATCAAAGCTACAGGGATAAGACATTATGCTGAGATGCAGGAGTGACTGGCAGTAGCAGTGGCTATGCCACCTCCGCCAACTTCACACAACCCACAGTATCCATGTACCTCCTTACTCTAGATTTCTCTCCCTGGCAGGGAGCTAGTTCCAATAGTAAGGTCATCTCCTTTCCCATGGTTTAGTTTCTGGGTCCTGCAGTTCTCTCAGGCCAGGGGAGAAGGGAGGAGTCCCTTAGCTGGCCGCTCAGGTTGTCTGTTGATGGCCAACCACTTGGTGTTTTGGCTCTTGGGGAGAGAAGGCAGAGCCTGGGGAAAGGTTCCGGAGATAGACACTAAAGAGCTGAGTGAATGATTGATTTGTCAGTTGAGGGTCAAACCAAAACTGATTTTTTTTTCCAAGAAAAAAAGGGAAAAATTAGTTTTGGGTCAAACAAAACCCTTAATTTGACCCAAAACAATTTCCCCCCTTAGCTAAATTTCTAAATGAAGCACTGTTCTGAAAGAAGAAGTCTAAGTGTTTCATTTATAATGATAGGAATAAAGAGTTGTAATGTTTTCACAGAAATTTGCCTTTTTTTGGCTGAAACTATTTGACAAAAGTGACCTGAATTTATGAATAGTTTCAGTGTTCCCGCCCCTCCCCAAAATGATGTTTTTTGTGAATTTACTATTTGCTGAAAAAAATCGCCCAGTTCTAATCTAAACACACAAACACAGGCCTAGTTTGCATTAGAAGAGTTTAACTGAATAGACTGCAATAAAATTGATCTAGTTAAACCAGTGCAACCCTTGGGATGCGACTCAAATGCTTCCAGAGTTCTCCATTTCAACAGCGACTTATTAAAAGGTTGTAACAAGCAGATCCTAGATATTGAAATGCCTGTAAATAGAGATGGAAGGGAATCCTGAAATTTCAATTCTGCCACTTGACTTTTCATCCCAAGTCCCTGCCTGTTAAGCTAATAATGCATTGCCAGGTGGCTCTATATGAAACAAAGTGACAACTTGTAGCCTTTTAAGTTAGAAACATGCCATGTGTCTAGTTCCCATGGATTTCCCAGGATTGATCCTCATAAGGAACGACGACAATCTGAAAATGAGTGGGCATCAACCATCTCACAGCATTTGTAATATATCCCCAGTTTTAACCAGCTCAGTACGCTAATCAGTGTTGCATGGTTATTTTATTGGACCATAATTTTTCACATACAGTAGACGGCTGTATACTTTATACTACTGACACAGCACAATGTCCAAAATGTAGGGCTACTGTAAATTGATATAATTAACAATATGTAAAGCTGTATGTACCTTTGTACTAAGTGACAAATAACCAAAAGGGCAGGTAGATTAATATTCACAAATTATTAATCGTTTCTCTCCACAGGATTTGTCATTCCACTTGCCACTTGAATGCACTTCTACACAGTCCTCTATTCCTTCAGCATTATTTGGTTCATTAGATGCCCAGTTGGAGTATCCTAATGCTTCACCATTTAGATGCTTAAATGTGCCTTCTGTCTGTATGTCATTTATTCCAAGAAATGGCATTTTTTTATGCCTAGCTGCTATTTGTTGAATGGCGCTGTTCTCTGCAGAATTCCTTGGAGAAGCAAGCAGGCCTCCAGCTTGGGAACACGCAGCTTTTGAAGTCTCAAAGTTGCCTTCGGAGCCCTCAGTTTTGAATATTTTTTCACCAACAGTCATGCCATTTGGGAAAAGCAGAACTAGGAAGACACATTAGCAGAATACATCCACGTTACTTTCATCTCACTGTAATGGGGAAGCTGCTTCTGGGAGCCTACATAGGAAAAAAGGGTTCTTTTGTGACTAACCCTAATGTCAGAACTCTGTGTACAGATGCACAGCTACTTTTGCTGACGTGTTCTGATGCCAGGGCAGCTGAGTCCTATTAGCTTCAAACCAGGAGTTTAGAAAGGGTTTAATCTTTTATTGAGAGACCAGATGCAGAGACTAAGGGGCCCAGAGGCAAAAACCCTTGAAACAAGCACAAAGGCGTAATCTTACAGTTGATGTTGTATTATTGTTATTTAAGGAGTGGATAGTGACTTTTGGCACAGCTCTGAAGGAGGGTGTGTATGTATGGTGAACTATCCACACAGTCCTGAGATGCACTGGGGCTCAGAGTCACCCCTCCTCCCCTGTTTCCTCTTTATTCCTGGTGTGTAGTATCTACCACCAAAAAATCACTATTCATGCTGCACTGGCACAGTTAGTCTGGTCAGCAAGAAGGGTGGAATGGAGCCAAGGTTCTGTCTCTTTCCCTTCTCTCTCTCTACCAACCTGCTCCAGGGAAGAAGTAAGCAGGTGAGTGGCCCCCCTTGAGCAGATGTATAGTGAGTTACAATCCTACCCCAAATGAATAATAGAGGGTGAACCCCAGAGATGGGGTAAGTTTGGAGATTCTTCTTTTGTGTCCACACACTGTGTGAGGAGCAGGGTGGGGTCATCATGTGCACATGCACACACACGGACAGCTAGATAACATAAGTAAACACTGGAGCAGTACTACTGTAAGCTGTAGTGTTTTTGGAATAGAAATGTAGCACTTATTCATAAGGTTACACCCATCGGGAGGGGTAGGGCACAGGGAGAAGCCTGCGGCCATAATACTGTCAGCTCAATTTGCATTAGTGCATATCCTTATATATTATTAAGAGCCTGCTCCTGCTGAAGCCAATGGTAGCTTTGCCATTGACTTTGATGGGAGTAGAAGCAGGCTCCACCTGCTGTAAAGATCACAGAGCAGGTATCTCCCACTCTATTTTTTGGCCACATGATAGCTAAACTGACCTATTGGACGCAGCATGGATTCTATACAAAAACACTTTTGTAGTCTAAGAATCACCTTAGATTGGAACTTAGCACATGATTCATTAGTTATCCCCCATGTACAGAAATTTAACAAAAGGCTTGAAGGGATTAGATTTTTCTTGGTAAATGTCAATAAATATAAATTTCACCATACAAACACAAGTTGACAAAAATAATTCCTTTGACGATAATAGAAATGTATGGATAGTCAAAGTAAGAAAAATGCTGCTTGTGAACTTAGAGTTCAATTTAATGATATTTACTTTGTATATTACAATGTGTGGTGTTGATAGTTTGTGTTTTAATGCTTAAAATGCTTTACATTTTTGAACGTCAGCATCTATTGCCATTAAATAATTATTGTCTGACCTCCATAATTTCCTACAACTGTGAAAATTTAAATAGATAAAAACAGAAAATATGCTTAAACTCCATAATTAATTTACAACTCTGAACATTTAAATAAATAAAAATTAAAATGCTTAAAAATAAACATTGATATCTGTCAAAACTATATTAAAAATGACCTCTGCCAAGCCTACTTAAGAATAATCTCATTTGTTAACCGCAGTAGGACTCCACTTATGTTTAAGAACACATGGCAGAGTGATTGCAGGAGTGGTGCATACTTCCCTATGCATCCAAATAGAATTCCTTTACAAAAGCATCAGACAAGTAGATGGAAGGCTCAGAGTATCAATGAGTAAAGACTGGCCTCAACCAGAACCCTTTTGAACGTCAAGGGAGTTCACATCTGAAGCTGGATCTAAGCATCACTTCTCTGGTAGGGCCCATTTGTAAGTGATTGGAAAATATGCCAAGTCACCCTACTTACCTTTCTGAGCTTTGCTGAAAGCAGCTTGCAAGTTCTTCAGTTGTGCTTGCAACTCCCTCAGTTGAGTTTTAAGATGATCAAGTTCTGAGTGATAACGTAATTGTGTTACCATACTGTCTCATTACAACAAAGACAATTTTTGAAATTATGAACTTAAAAAAAAAGGCAAGATCCCAGTGAAATCGTCTCTCAGACCTGTAATAAATCACTGGTAAAACATTACCAAGGTTTTGCTTTGTATTTCTGTGTTTCTTTACAAGAGCAGGTACTATGAAGTCACAACTCTACTCTGAGTGAAAGGGAAACTACCTTCAGGTTGCAATTCTCAATAATACCCACAGCAACACTGGCTTTTAACTTTTAATCATAAAAACTTACAATTAGAAAAAAATCGTCACTTTATCAGTTTTAATAATACATGAGTCTAGTGATGGGTGAACCCTCGAGCTCCATCTATCTATATTACTCTAGTGTCCATCCTACCCCATGAGAGACTTCCCTTGGAAGTTCAAGTTTATCAAACTCCATTCCCCCAAGTGACACTCCAAGGCCTAGCTCATTTCTAAGCCTTGCAAATCTTCTGGCCTGCCCCATTCCCACATCTCTAAGGGCTTCTTTTCCTTTGGAAATTGACTGGAATAGCTATAGCAGAATAATTATTGTTGTCATGACACAAAATAATTATTCCACTTATAGCTGTGCTGGTCAATTTCATCATGAGGAGAAACCTCAAGGTGTTTCTGCTCCTTCATATAAAAATGACAAAGCTCACCTAATGCACTTTGTAAAGTTCTTGCACAAACCAGTCATAATTCAAAAAAGGCCACCATCTATTCTAGTTAGACCACTTCTTCACGTATGCTGCTATTATCTCAACAAAAGACTGTCTGCTTACCTTGGCCTCCACTAGGACCTGTTGGTCCTCTTTCACCTACTGAACCTTTCTCGCCTTTTGGCCCGGAAGGTCCAGCTTTTCCTGGGAGACCCTGCGTCCCTCTCAACCCTGTCAACCAAGGAGTTGAATGAAAAAGAAAGACCAAAATACAGCAAGTGAGTAATTTAATTTTTCAGCCTTGTCATAGTTTGCAATTGCTGCCATAGCAGCAGATGGGCACAAACTATAATACCCAAAGCATACCTTATATTACAGGAAGTTCAGATCCTGATGATGATCCAAAGTTCATGACTTGATCTAGTTACCCTAACAGACTCAAATTAGAAAGCCAGATCTGAACACTTGCAAATGGTTTAGAAGTTTGTATCTGGACTGAACATGTTTTTTAATAAAAATATTAATACCCGTCTTTTACTAAAATTCCAGAAATGCTCCTAAGGGTGTCCAGGTGTGGGTCAAATGTTCAGTAGGTGTAAAGCAGCAAAGTTCTGCTGATTTTTGAATTTCTCAAGAAGATCATTGAGTTCAATGGCATTATCCTTATTGATACCAGCGGAGGATCTGACACTAAACATTTCTGTACAGTCCATTGATGTGCAATATATGCATACACACATGATTAACCTGGCAAATCTATACCCAGGTACATTATTTTACTTGTGTAAGTAATCCCATTGACTTCAGACTCCTGCCTTTTGACTTCAGTGGGATGATTCCCATGACAAAAGATCACTCCCTTGAGTAAGTGTTTGCAGGATCAAGCTCTGCATTTCTGGAGCCTGAAAATTCCACATGGCTGTCAGGAAAGAAGTGCCTTATTGACAGGACTTTGGAGTTATTCCGTGGAATTCACCTCACAGAGCAAATGGAATTATAAGGTTATTATAACTTTCTATATGTGCAACACAGCAGTTGTGCTTTCATAGGTAGATTGGAAACACAGGGAAAGGTTTATAGGGGAAAGTAACAATTGCTGCCCATGTGCTGAAAATCATGTAACCTTTGAACCCTATGGCTAAGGGTATAAGAGATTGGCTTATGCACTAATGTCCTCTTTAATGCTTAAAGCATCGCTATGTTTTACTGTGTGATCTCACAAATGTAACTATTTTACGGGATTTCAGTGTGACCTGAGTTTATTGAAAAAAGTCTGCAATGGGGACAATCTGTGCATAGTAGTGATGATAAACAGGGTCATTTGATTGTAACGTAATTAGTTTAATGCTAGTTTCTTTAGCAGGAAGGAAAACTTTTGTCCCCAGGACTCTTCTGGCTAAGCATAGGCCTGAGAAATTTGTATTGTTATACCTAGCTCTCCCTTTTCTCCTTTTGGACCTTCCTTCCCGTCTCTGCCTGGTAAACCATTGCTCCCAGGGATTCCACAGGGAATGAATGTGCACGTATTTGCTTTCTCTTCACATGTGCATTGACTGGAGTTGTATTCTCTAACCAATGACATTCCCAGGAGGAGGATGTGAAAAGCATGAAAATGCATAGCTCAAGGCCTTGACCTGGGAAGAATAATGGGAAAATTAAACACAATGTGAAGAGCACGGCATATTTAACCCCTCCCTCCCCCTTCGCTGAGAACACAGAGGGAGTATGGAGCCTAGAGACCATAAGAATTAGGGACCTGGAGCTGTCCTCTGCTCCCGCCTGTCTTCGTGTATCAAAGTACAGTAAAATGCACAGCATCATAACACCATCTCAGTTGAGTGCTTCATTTCTGATGGAAACCTACTGTGTAAAATAATATTATGGGAGGCTAATGTCCCATATAATTTAAGGACTGTTAACCAATGAGTCCATGAGGCCTGGACTAGGACACTGAGAGTGCTGTTTCAGAGGATCAGGCATGCAAGGGAACAAGAACGACAAGGGGAGCCAGGCGGGCAGTGGCTAGCTGGACAGAATTCACTTAGCAGCCGGTCTGTTGGACTAAAGGGGAACTGTGTCTCCATGCTGACTAGGCACAGACAAAGGTGTGGCATGCCCATGGCCTGGGTAGAGGAGCTGCACAGCTGAACAAAGCTCAGATAAGGCCCAGAAAAGAAGCTGCTCTCCTTCTACCCTGGTTTTTGCCCTTGTTCACAGTGCCCTGGCACTAGCCTTGATGAGGAGGAGGAAGAGAAGTAGTGCAGCTGAATACATAGTCCTGCAAAAGAGCAAGAAAAGGAGAATTGGCATTTTTCCATCATCCAATGTAGGCTGGCTGGAAAGCCAAATAACAGCCCGTTACATAGTTTATAGATGGGATGTTTGAGATGAGTAAAACAAGGAATGGGTTTTGATTTTGCCAACCCCCTTTCAGTTGAGATTTAGATTTGCAAAACAAAAACAAGGGTTCCATTTTACTCATTTACCTTCCTCATCAGGATAGGCATGAGGATTCACGTTAAAGCCTGAGTAAACCCTGCCCACTGAAAAACCAGCATGAGGGAGCTGATGGAGTTAAAGTCTCTCTCAGGTTCTGTATGATGAGTTCCTCTCAAATTATTATTATTCTTATTTTTTGGGGGGTTAAACAGCCTGCGGGTCCAGCCCCAAAGCCTGGTGGAAGCTTGGGAGTTGTGTAGGAAGCCAGTATCATCCATTGTAGTCCATAAAAAGTTCCATAGTTTTGGCTCATATCTATATTTCATGTATAGCGACAACTGTAAAAGCAAGAAGTACCTCTACTGAAGAAGTGTAAGAAGAGTATCAGGCCCTGTATTTCTATTTAGACATCTGGGGTAGGAGATAGTTGTTTTACAACGGTGTGTCAAATTCACTGTAATAATAAGGGGAAAACACAAACTACCAGAATTTTCCCACACTGACACTTGAATTATTTTATTTGATCTGCTGGTGAAGCTGAAGGGGGAAAAGGCCCCTCCAATATACATTTTTGTATTTTATAAAGAAACATTCTAATTTCAAGCAGTAGTGCCAGGGAGCTATCATAGAAAAGATTTAAAGGATGATGGAAAACCTATGGGTATTTCAAACTTTTGCATATGTAAGCTGCACTTATGTTTTCTTTTAAGGGGGGGAACAATAGTATTTTATGTTGAATGCACTGAAGTTAACTATTTCACCTCTCTGCACTGAAACTAAAAGCAGCACTAGAAGAATTAGTGCTTAATGTTTGACTTGTTTTTCTATTAAAAAATTTATCTCAGAAGTTGGCTAATCTTATTATTACTGACCAATCATGAAATGTTTCACAAGACTTTGCAAGCACCTTGTATGTCTAGCAGTGATGAAATGATATTATCAGCTTTTATGGAAGAACGTAGCACCATTATCACACAGGTCCCTAAAGCACTTTATAAAACCTACAGACTAGCTATGTGACACCTACCACTGAAATGAAAGCACCTGTGGGGTAACACTACACAACAGTTTACATAAGATATCACATTCTTCTTTTACTTGTGTTTGAACACAGACACACAGAAAATTTGCTAAGCTTGCAGGAATCCACTTACCTTGCTAAATAAAAAGTCCAGCTGGTGTCTCAGGTTCCTTCCTACTTTAGCAGGCTACTCTCAGACCTTTCTAGCTAAAGCAACTCCTCTGGTCTCAGAGTCTTCTTTGTTTTTTTCACTCTCTGCAGTCTCTGTACAGCTTCCTAAGCATTCCTCTTACTTTGCAGCTTCCTGCTGCTGTCTACCCAGTTCTACTAATTAACCCCAGGCTCCATCTCAAGTGTGGCAAGCAGGGCTAACTGGACAGAGGCTCCAGTTCTCTGACCTTTAAAGGGGCAGGCCACCCTGTCACACTGATGATCTACCCTTCCCTTACAAAAAATCTCAGGACATGATTCTCAGGCAGCTGGCACTCATGACTACCATTGTGAAAGATAGTTGCCAGTAATGGGTGTGTGGCTGTCTATTCCAATTGCAAAAGTTTTGACCTTTGAACAACTGAGTACTGTTTACTTTCTACAGCCTTTTGAGCTTGGATTATGTTTGATGTATTGGGTAAAAATAAATCAAACAAAAAGTAAGGCTTGGCTAGGACTGTCCTAAATTAGAAAGGAATGTGTCAATTTTGACTTGGTTAATGTATAGATCTGAATTTGGTATGTACTGTAGAAGTAGCTTTGGTAGGAAGAGTGTCCCAGGCAGGTTGCAATTCAATGTGGCAATCTCTAGTCATCTCTTCTTCCAAGAGCCAATGCACCACCTGGCTCCAGCAGGAAATTAAATGCAAAATTTAATTTCCAGATACAAACAAATCCACCAATAAGAACTCATGTTAATGGTCATCTATCAGTCAGATAAGAACAAAATGGAATAGTTTAAGATATGAGATACTTTCAAGAAAACTTCTCTTTTAAATAAAGATTCTACGAACAATAAAAATATCCAGAGGGTGTGAAAATCCACCTTAACCCACCAATATATCTAGGCTTCAATTAAAAACAGGAAAAGAAAAACAGTAGGGAGAAGTGAGGGCAGGAGAGAAAATGCCTTAATAATATCATAAAATATAGTAAGGGAGGAAAAAAGCCTTGCTAAAAAAAATCCTTACTGCAAATATCAAATAGGAATCACTGCTGATGTTAATGCTGAAACAGATTTTATACATATACAACTGAAAAATTAAATATTAAAGACTAAATTCTGACATCCTTACACTAAGTATTACATTACTGTGCAAACAGTCCAGTTCTCTTCAGTAGGCTACTTGTAGTGTAAGGTGTCATCAGCCTGAAGAAGGGTTTCAGAAACTGGCCCTAATTTTCAAAGTACACATTTTGCAGCATCCCTCTTTCTTCTCTTCTTCTTTCCTCTTTCAACTCCCTACAACTAGTGTACTGTAAAAAGAATAGTAAAAATAAATCTTAAGCCCATTAAAGTAGATGTGGATGGAAAATAGTTTTCATGCCCTGTGAGCATTTTCAAGATTTCAGCACTCATTCTCCTCTTGAAAGGAGACCAAAAAAAGAAATAGAAATTTACAAACCAACAATCCAAAAAAAATGTGCAGATCAGGTCAATTGAAATGTTTCATTTTGAGAATTTCAACTATTTTGTTTTGATTTAGATCTTTAAAAATGTTTTAACTTTGTTTAGTATACATCTACTAAAATTTCAAAAAGAAAGTGGTTTCAAATTTTAAAAAAAGATTAAAAAAATGGGACATTTTGACAATTTCAAAACTTTTTTCCAATACATTTTTGAGTTGGGAGACCTGTCAAAATCAAACTTGCTTTGCAAACACAGGTTTAGTTTTGACAAACTAATATTTTCTGATAATTAAAAAAATGCATTTCATGGGAAAATTCCCAATCAGTTTTAATTAAATTTGTGCAGCATTTCTCCACCAGCACCATCCGGGTAGGTGAAATAATTTCCCCCAATTAATTTTATATATATTCTGATGACTGATATGGAGATGGAACATTCTTGCCTAGTAGCTCAGGATAGAGTTTTTACTGTATGTAACTTTTCATGTCTTTTAACTACAATTTTAAAAAAATGATTATTCTTTTTAGTATAAGCATAATTATCATAGATGCAGCGTCACAGTCAAGAATTTCTATTTCAAATAGAGAAGAGGGAATCATTGGGAACATTGGCTCTATCTCTAAGTTGAGGACTTATGGAGATACTGACATCTGACTTTAGCCAGGAAAGAAAGTCAACCTTTAAAGTGTGGAAACTAGTTTGGGCTGAGAAATTATAGGCTATTTACCTATTAATTGAGTCAGCTTCAGCAGAGGCATCACAAAATTCTGGATGCACCTTTTGGCATTGCAGCATACATTTGTGAGACACATGGGCCTATTCAAATATGCAAAACTGGATGTACAGCTGGGTGTTGCAACAACAAAAGGCTTTCCCTACACAAGCGGTGACCCCAGTTTGAGAAACACTGATCTACAGCCTTGCTGCATACAGTACAGAACAGCACATTACCATCTATGTGAAATTTGTTCTTGCCAAACTCAGTGACATGGATTTTAGAGGTGATTTTTAAAGTATTCAGCATTTGTTTATAACTTTAATTACTCATGACAACCACAAGAGGGGGAGGTTGTGCACATTGAATAAGTGACAGGGGTACTTTCAGTAAAAGTTTAGTTAAGAGATGTTCTTATTTTTTCACAAAATGTAAAAACTAAAGAGTCTCTGCAAAAACAAATTCCATGGTCTTCTGAAGCAAATGGCTTTCTAGGATCTGACTATTGCTGCTTTCTCAAGGGCAGCACCCCTGTATGTCTGACACGGTGAAGCGTCACTGACAGTGGAGGCACAAGGCACCAAGAAAAAAAATCCAGAACCCGACCGGCATGATGAGATGGGAGAAGTTGCTACAAATATTAGAGATACCAAGCCCCAGAGAAAGGAAAGGGAGGAGGTTAAAGTCACACCTCAAAGAGTGGTTATGATGGAGGCAGTCAAACACAGCCAGTTCACGTCTTACTCAGCCTGTTAGCAATGAGTTTAGTGCCACCTAGAGGGGCCAAGCTAAAATGCAAGATGAGAAGCACTGGGCTTTCTGACTGGAGCAAAAGAAGCTGCTTACAGCCAGTTCTTTATGGTAGCAAGAATCCTCAGTAACCCTATGAATAGACAAAGTGGTGTCATGCTGAGAAGGCTTGAGGGAGACTCGTAGTGAACGGATGATCCACCAGAACTATAAGCAAGGAGCAGCAGTGCCCTGTTACAGCGCTCAGAAGTGCTGAATGCCACCGGAATATCAAGGGAGGTGATAGCACCTGAAGGATCACCATGCCGGGGAATAGGAAATTAGGAGGTAGTAAATGTTGTGCCTGTGAGCACTGCACCTCCAGATTTTAGTGCCAAAGCTACAGTCCTTCCTAGCACAGAAAGATTTGAAGCCATGACTGACAACTGGGGCCAGCTTGTGGGATAACTTGTGGAGAAGCGTGGCTCACCTGCCTGGATGGCAGCCACTGTAAGAGATTGAGGATATTTTCAGAGAAGTTGCTCATGCTTTTGGATTATGAGAATTTTGAAAGTTGGATTGACCAGGCCACTGAGGTGGTCCCAGAGTAGCAATGCAGAAAAGAGGGGGAAAGAGGATAGCAAAAGGCCCTAGGGTCTGCAGAACCAGCAACTCTGGTGCCAAGTACATTACCTAGTTGCCCTGGAGAGAACATATGGAACCACAGAGTAGTGAGGACCTGTACTGCTGGTTCAGAGGTCTTTAAATGACATCAAGAAGAAAAAAGACCTGAGTTTCTCATGAGATTTCAGCAGTTACTCATGAGAGTAACTCTGAAGAAGGGTATCCAGCTGGAGAGGGTGAACCAAGCCCAAATTACCCAGGTGTTCAGGGGGACGCGCTTTGCTGACATCATACTCCTCAACTTATATGTAAAGAGGTGGAGGACCCACCCACCTTCCTGGCGCTATTTAAGGAAGTCAGAGAAGAGGAGAATAGGCAGGCAGTGAAGAAGGACCCTGTATTGCAGACTAAAGCAGTAGCTCCCAAAAGTCCAGGAGAAGGAGTTAGCCCTTGGGAAAAGGGAGGTAGCCATCCCACATAGCCACATGATTTGCAAGTATTGGAGTAGGCTATGCCCCCAGAAAGGCAGAGAAGACCACTTCCTACTAGGAGCAACAATCCTCTGATCTGTTTGAAATGTGGGGAAATTGGGCAACTCAGGAACGCAGGAGACTTCATTTGAAAGATCCTACAAGGTTGAGTGAATCAAGGAAACATCAGAGGGGATCAATGAAGGAATGTACTTCAGAACTACTGAAGAACTACTCCTGCAAGGTTAATCTAACTGAGGCAATGCCTACCCCACAAAAGCAGCTGTCTAAAGACCTGGTAGGACCTGCCTCAGAAATTACAGTGAAAGTGGAAAGATACATCTCAGACAGTGGACTCTAAGTAATCATCATATTCCGCTCCCTATCCGACAAGTTACTGATGTAACACAGGTACATGCTTAGCCTAAAAGCTCAGGAGAAAGGATATGCTCTGTACAACTTTTCATCTCTTTCTTTTACTTAGATATTTTTAGATTTTTTAAAAAGATTCTACTAAGTATAATTGTGACAAATGCAGCTTCATCTGTCAAAGCAGCAAAGAGTCCTGTGGCACCTTATAGACTAACAGACGTTTTGGAGCATAAGCTTTCGTGAGTGAATACCCACTTCATCGGATGCATGTACATGTATGTATTCATCCACAAAAGTTCATGCTCCAAAACGTTTGTTAGTCTATAAGGTGCCACAGGACTCTTTGTTGCTTTTACAGATCCAGACTAACAAGGCTACCCCTCTGATACTTCATCTGTCAAGAATTTCTATTTTATATAGAGGGAACTATTGGGAAACAGATATTATCTCTAAGTCTAGGACTCAGGGCTTGGCTACACTGGAGAGTTGCAGCGCTGGTGGTGGGTTTACGGCGCTGCAACTTAGTAACCGTCCACACCTGCAAGGCACATCTAGCGCTGCAACTCCCTGGCTGCAGCGCTGGCTGTACACCTGGTCTGTTTGGGATGTAGCAATTCCAGCGCTGGTGAGGCAGCGCTGCTCATCGAGTGTGGCCACCAAAAGCACTGTTATTGGCCTCCAGGGTATTAGGAGGTATCTCAGAATGCCTGCTCACAACAAACCGGAAGAGTGGCTGAACTCTGAGCTCACTCCGAGCTGTTTATCTAAAAAACAAACACAGCTGCTGTTTGCGCAATTGGAGGC
This sequence comes from Gopherus flavomarginatus, assembly GCF_025201925.1. Classification (NCBI taxonomy): domain Eukaryota; kingdom Metazoa; phylum Chordata; order Testudines; family Testudinidae; genus Gopherus; species Gopherus flavomarginatus. The sequence continues at coordinate 81,842,134 of NC_066622.1, read as the reverse complement.
AGGCAGGGGAATTGGTTTGGAAGGTTCACAGCTGTTTGCTTGAACAGCACACAGCAGAGGGGGAGGGGGGAGTCCGTGTTGAGCAGCTGCTTATGTGATCTGAAGGCCATTTAGGAGTGCATAATTTGCATTTAGTGAATAAGAGAGGGGTGGGGGAAGGGCTCAAAATTTTAAATTGATTGCAGGTTGGTGCTGTGTATCTTCCAGTCCTTAGAACTTGCAAAGCAGGGAGCTGACACAGTGTCACCTCCAAAAATCCACTCTCTCTGTCTCCCCCACGCTCCCTGTCACACTCCACCCCACCCCCCTCTTTTGAAAAGCATGTTGCAGCCACTTGAACGCTGGGATAGCTGCCCATAATGCACCACTTCCAACAGCGCTGCAAATGCTGCAAATGTGGCCACACTGCAGCGCTGGTAGCTGTCAGTGTGGCCACAGTGCAGCGCTTTTCGTACACAGCTATACGAAGACAGCTGTAACTCCCAGCGCTGTACAACTGTAAGTGTAGCCATACCCTCAGTGAGATACTGACTTTGACTTCAGACTAGCCACATTAGCCAGAAAAGACATTAATGGAGTTCGAATTTGGCCTGGGACATCATGAGCTATTTATACCTATTAAGTCAGCTGAATTCTAGGTGCATCTTTTTGCACTGCAACATAAATTTGAGATGTATGGTCCTCTTCAAATGTGCAAAAGCAGAATTTGATGTACAGTTGGGTGCTGGGACAACAGAAGGCAATCCAGTCTGTCTGCACTGGGAAAAGGAAGAGTCTTACGAAGATATCAAAGGGAGTCTTCCAGACAGAACAGAGGTTATTGGAGCTCAAATATTACTGTAATGGGATCATCTATGCACCTTCCTCCTTTCATGCCATTCATTTTGTTTTGAAAAGATTTTCTTTGTTTGTAATTAAACTGCTTTTACTTGATGATCCTTGTGATCTGAGACTGTTTCGGGAAATTCATTCAGTCTGTCATCTAATTCCATGTAAACCTTTGACACCTGAAAGTACAGTGTGTACAACAGATCACCGGCAAAAAATCAAGCAATGAACAACAGTAACAAAATGCGGTGGCTTATATTCCTCCAGGTCACTACACATTTCAACAAATAGATCCGAGTTTTAATACAAATATGTCCTGAAATAATTCCAAGTAGAGAAGCACAGAATACTTCTTAAAGTCAAATATGAGCTCTTTGGGGGTATGTCTTCCTCGTGTTTGTACAGCTCCTTGCATAACTGAACTCTAACCTAGAATGGAGTGTCTCTGGAGTACAGCAATAGAAAAACAAACAACAAATGTTAACCAAGCAAGACAATGCACTGCCAAGCATGTTCGTTAGCCATACAGGTGACTTCTTGTGGCCAATCAGAAAAATGTCAAGTCTGTCTTGTATTTCCTAGGAGACTAATCCATCAATGTATCTTTCTGCATGGGGTTGCATCTACTTATTTGGATTTTATCAGATTCAGTACATGAAGGAAAACTACTTTCTACTTGAACTAACCTTGTTTAGCACAACAAGCAGCCCCTTTAAAAATGATAGATATTTGATTTTAACATCCTATATACACCTCTACCATGATATAACATGACCCGATATAACACAAATTCAGATATAACACGGTAAAGCAGTGCTCCGGGGGATAGGGATGCACGCTCCAGGGGATCAAAGCAAGTTCGATATAATGCGGTTTCACCTATAGCGCAGTAAGATATTTTGGCTCCTGAGGACAGCGTTATATTGGGGTATAGGTGTACCTGCAAAGCCCCTTTAAAAATTATAGTTATTTGACTCTAACACACTAGAGCATGTGTCATTGCCACCGAGTGAAGCAAAGGCAATATGACAGATGGTTTAAAATTCACACACAATTAGCCGTTTGTCTCCACAGGATTTGTCATTCCACTTTCCGCTTGAATAGACTTCTACACAGTCCTCAACATCACTCTCATTATTTGGTTTCCCTGTTTGCCAGTTGGAATACACAATGTTTTCTCCATTTAGATACTTGAAGTGACCCTCTGTCTGAATATCATTTATCCCAAGAAACACTGATTTGTTGTACAAAACAACTATCTGCTGGATGGCAGCATTCTCGGCGGCATTCCGAGGAGAAGCAAGCTGGCCTCCAGCTTGGGAACACCTTTGTTTCAGACTGTCAAAGTTGCCTTCATAGCTACTGGTCATGAATATCTTTTCACCAACAATTCTGCCATTCAGGAACATTATAACTAGAAAACAAAGAGATATCTCCACATTAGACCTCTAGCTAAATATGATTTTGTGAAGTCAACAGATTTATGGAGCCAGGTGGTGGAAATCAGTTAAAGTCCATTGATTTCAATGGAGTTATATCACTTTACACCAGCTGATGGTCTGAACCATGGAATCTATCACTAAAGTATGGTGATCCTTATTGCTACATGCTAAATTACAGAATAAACCCCCTTTCATCCCAACCCCAAGCTCACAGATTCTATGCCTAACAGCCTGATCTTAGAGCCACTGAAATATTCAAAGAGAGGCATTTTCTGTGAGAAGCTGAAGATTTCGGAATTCACTCCTCACTTCTTGGCCTGAATTAGCTTCTGTCTGTTCTGATCTTTAGGGATTGCTGCAAATTCTAATCTCTTTTTCCAGCACAGCTCACTGAGTATTATAACCAGAACACCTCCACCCACCCATCTCTCCCTGACATTCTCCCCCTGAGTATCCCATTAACATCTGGATATTTCAGCATCTCACCCTGATGTCCTAATGTTTCCTTTTATATCTTCAAATTTCTATCAGAACTGGAACTTTGCCACAATATGGTGATAAAGGCTATTCCTTCAGGATTTCTGGCAGAACCAACATTGGAAATACTAAAATGTGACAATGAAAAATTATTCTCACAGTATTTCCAGACAGGACCAAAATTTTATCTGGTTTACCAGCACTAGAATGGCTCAAAGCCTGCTCTGGTGAGATTTCCAATCCAGCTTTTGCAGACTTGAGATGTTTGGCTACACATTCAGGTTTTAAGTATTTATCCAAATTGAACTCTGAACCTTTGGAGGTTTCCCCATCACTATCCTAGGATGTGTTTATTACAAGATATATTAAAAGCATCTGTTAAATATGTTGGCTATATTGTTAACTAGTCACATCTAGCTAGGAGCTCATCCTACATTAAAAGACCATACAAAAAAGTAAGTCAGCATGATAAGTGCAGTACTTAGAGTCAATGCATACAAATTGTGGAGCATATTGCTGTCTCAGTAGCTCTTCAGAAGACAGGAAGAAAGCATTGAAAACTTTTAAAGCCTATAATTTAGCATCTTCTTGCAGAGCTGAAAGTACATAGACATCTGGGCTAGCGGTGTTTTGTGAGGGTTTGTATGCACTTGAAGATGCATAATCTTAGGCATCAGTCTAAATCAAGCCTAAGGCACATATTAGAACATCAGACTGCTATAATTTGCCTTGGAAAGTGTTCTGACATTCAGCTTTCATTTATTAAATGTAGCATCTTGATTGCTCTTGCTGCTAGAATGGCATTATCACAAATAAATATCACTTTAGGACAGTACTACATGATGCCAAACTCCCGTTTCCACCATGACAACCCACAAGCTTTGCATTCATTGGAGAAAGGCCTGAAAATGCACAAGTAACAAAGAAGTCCTAATGCCACAATGCATTGATTTAATTTTCCAGACAAATGTTATCTCACAGCTCTTTTAATAATCTCCCCACACCCCTGTGAATCCCAGAGGACAGCTTTTTTGTTTATTTCTCAAATAGTTTTTGCTGGGTGGGCCAGATGTTAGTACAGACATTATCTTGTGGACACCGATTCTCCCATTTGTAATGGCTCACAGCTCCTCCCCGCCATTATCAGTTACATGGGCCTCCTCCACTCCTATGTGACAGCATAAAATCTCTGCACCAGCTACAGCGATTGTTAACATTAGGCAAGTGTTTTATGCCTATTTGGCTGTTCTGGATGTGATTTAGCAGCTGGAAATAAAAGGGAGGAGCCAGCACCATGTGACGAGTCAATTCTCTACAAACCAGCAGCTGCTGCTGCATGGACTTCTGTTTCAGAAATGGAGATTACCTACCTGTAGCTGGAGGTTCTTCAAGGTGTGTGGTCCCTATCTGTATTCCACATATGGGTACGCATGTGCACCTTGAATCTGAGACTGGAAAAATCTTTCAAGAAGTGTCTGTTGGTACCGTTGTGCCTTGGAGTTCCTTGTATTCAGTAGCAACGGTTTGAGGGGAGGTGTGGACTGATTGCTTCTCTGTTTTCTCATCTACTGAGAATCCAGTCATGATCCAAAAGAGAGATGAAAGAGGGCAGGAAATGGAACACACTGATAATTTGGTCTGTTATTCAAAGGGTGGCCTGATAAGTATGAGAGTACAAGATTGAGGTCCCATAGTGGTGTCAGCTTTACTACCTTGGAGGGTCCTAGTGAGACTCTTCAGAAATCTGGTTGTTATTGAGTGAGTAGAAACAGACTGTGCAAAGGTATCTGATACAAGACTTCAACTCTGGCCATGCAATGGTAGGAAGGAACTGGAGAGGCAGGTCAGTCTGAATTACCCCTTATAGATTGGTATGTAGCACAAGGAGCTCCAGGGCACAGACACAGTTCTACAGGCATTACTGACAAGATTTTCAGGTGTCAGGAGCATGATGCACATCTGAAGTGGACTACACATAGGGCTCAGCACTCAAAGAAAAACTCCTGGTTTAAATGGTCTCAGGCTAGCCAAACACACACTGGTGGATACAATTAGCAAATACATAATTTGCATACAATTCTAGTTTTTGGAGTTAATTACTAGAGCTGGACAGAGAAAGGTTTCCCAGAGGAAATGTTGGCGTCACTCTGATTCAGAACAAAACCTCAACATTTCCAAATTCTCCCCAAAAGGGAATGGAGTCCAGGCTCAGGAGGTAGTCATCCTGGCAGGCTGCCCCTGAGCTGTGGAGGCTGGAAGCCCTACACTCCACAGCTCCAGGGCAGCCCACCATGGGAATCCAGGCTGCCGAGGAGCCATGAGCTTGGCAGTCAGGACTCCAAGGGCTTCCAAGCTCCCGACTCCCTGTGACTCCACCACGGGGGTTGCTGAGGAGCCAGGTGGGTCAGCTGGCAGGAAACTGGGCAGGTTTGGTTCTATCAGAACTTCACTGAAAAGTAAAAAGTTTTTGGTTTCAATGAATGAGCAAAGTACAATAAAAGAAGGTTTCACTGGAATATTTCTGACCAACTCTATTAATGACCTTGGCAGTAGGCCTGGCCTATATACAAAGATGCGCCAGTTTAACTAAAGGTGTACTTTTAAACCAGTTTAGTTAAATTAGCACAAAGCCCTGTGTAGACACTCTTCATTTGATTTAAAGCTGGCTTAGTCAGCTCTATTTGATTCCTTGAGGATTTAAGCTTAAATTGATATAATCCAGTATATAATCAATTTGAGAGTGTTCACACAGGAGTTTTCACCAGTTTAACTAAGTCAAATCCAGTTTAATTAAAGTGGCACAACATTTATGCAAAGAAAAGCCCTTTTCCACGCAGGGCCTGATCTTGTGAAGAGACCAGTGCTTACTGAGATATGCTCTGTGTCTGTAACTGGATTCAGTGAGATCTGACGGTACTTGGGATCACTCCAGAGAATTCATCTCTCATTGGATTGGGCCTTTGTATTGTCTTTGGGGCAGAGAATGTACTCTGCTCTATATTTTATAAAGCATCACATAAGTCTGAGGCATTGTATAATTTATTAATAATGAAAATGAACAAAACCACTGTTTAATGCATCAGACTATAAACCAGAAGGCTTAAAAGAGATCAGAGCTAAAATTGTGTTGAAAGGCACCATCCTACTACAGCATCATCTTACCTTGTTTGTACTTGGAGAAGCTGCTTTGCAGAGCTCTCAGCTGCCCTTCCAAAGTACTTACTTGTCTTTTAAGGAGATTGATCTCTGAATCAAGAAAGTTCCATTAATCTTAATGTTAAAACAAATAAGCAATACGGACAAATAACAGCAGCCTGTAGTTTCTACTCTAGATGTCTTGGTCACGATCTAAACCTCTATATGTCCAGGTCATAGATTTAAACCTGGATTGCCTAGTTTTTTTATATGATAAGAATTACAAAGGATGTGTGGATGTTTCTATCCATAACCTGAAGGAAAGATTGCATCAGTTCTGCTTACTCCTTCTCTTTAAGAAGAAGCCTGGACTAAACATCATTACACTATCCACACAGATAGTGCTTGATGAGCTAAGTCTGTAGATATATCACTTTCTGAGGGCTGTCTACACTACTGCAGTAAATCGATGTAACTCATACAACTTCAGTTATGTGAATAACGTAACTGAAGTCAATGTAGTTAGATCCACTTACCACAGTGGCTACACGGTGTTGTGTTGACAGGAGAGCATCTCCCATCTACTTCCCTTATGCTTCTCTGAGAGGTGGAGTACACAGCTTGATGGGAGAGTGCTCTCCTATCGATTTAGCATGTCTTCACCAGATCCGCTACATTGACACTCAGTGCATCGATTCTTGCAACAGTACCGATCTGCTGGTAAGTGTAGACATGCCCTGAGTGCCCAGACTGGTCTTCCTGGGCTACATAATGCCAAAAATGCTTTTCCTATTGCTATTATATCACTGAGATGTGTCATTTTACATTCTGTAAACAACTAGGTGGAGTTGGAGGAGGGTGTTTTGAAGTTGTAGATGGCTACGGTGGGAGGCACTTCTAAATGGCACCCTAGGGACTGGTTCACAAATTGTTACGAGCTTGGACATGCTGGTTTTACTTCATCTACATATGAGGTATTATCTAGATCTCAGTCTATTTATCTAGATAATATACATACACACATGCAAACACTCTGTAACAGACAGTCTGCACCCTCGGATAGTGCAATATTTCGATTCTTTCATTATTCTCAGCATGATCTCATTTTAGCAAGCTACCAAAAGTGATATCCAACATCCACCCTTGGGTTAATGTCTGTGTTAGAGGAGTAGAAAATAATGGATAGTTAAGCTCTAGGGAAGTGTTTTATCATTTGTTCTAAAGTAAGAAGTTCCTTGCTCCTCCCCCTTCAATATAGGGATTAAAATATTCTACAGCGAGCTATATCCACAAATATACTGGAGTCCTCATGAATACTTCAAGATATTTTTTCTCAGGTAGAAAAGAGCGAGAAAGGAAGCAGTAATTTTTTAAAATGATTTTTGAAAATATGAATTCATCATCGATTTTGAAAATTTTCTAATTACTAGAATGGGTTTACTATTCTGTGATGTGGAAAGAGATATTTTTATGATTTGAAATCTTGGTTCCATTATGTAAATAGGAGTTTTGTCATCGGATTCAGTGGGACCAGGATTCTATCCATGAAACAGATGGCTGCTATATAATTTATAAAATACTACTGATTAATCTTATATTTCATAGTGATATTTTGATCTTTATGTTTAGATAATATCTTGCATTTTGCAGGTGAACCAGTTTTACATAATATAAATTATGCACATGTAAATTGAATATACATTGGGAGAGACAGACTGTCTCTTCACACATTTTTTTCCCCAGGTGGAACTTACTTGAGCCCACTTGTCGATGTGGGGCAGAAAGTGGTCCAAAATTCATTAGCACACACCAACAGAGAAAACCCTTAAATCCCTTCCCCAGCAAACAAACAAACCCCATTGCTTTACTTACCTGACAGTCCACTGTCTCCGTTTGTTCCTTTTTCACCTACTGAACCTTTATCACCTTTTAGTCCAGGAGAGCCAATTTGCCCTTTGGGGCCCTGTAAACCTGAGCTTCCTTGTAACCCTGTTGTTAGAGCAAGTGAAACAGATACAAAACCAACAAGTTAATCTGCAGGTAGTTTTTTAATTTCATATTGTAGCAAGGTGGTTACCCTGCTCCTGCCCTGAAGGGCTTAAACCAGCCCTGGGAGAAGGTTGTGGTGGGGAGCCACTAAGCTGGGCTGATTGGGAAGTGGCTGCAGCTGTGACACACCCTAATCAGGCCACAGCTGGCCTGTATAAAAAGGCTGTGAGCCAGAAGCCCAAACAGTCTCCCTCTTCCTGTAGAGGGAAAAGGGCTTGGCTGCAGGGAGCTAGAGACAGGGTATCTGAGTGGAGCAGGGCTGGGGAAAGGCAGAGGAGCTGGGGAGCTCCAGCCTGGAAAACCCGAGGCTGCAGCCTAGCACAAGGCCAACAGGTACTGAGGGTTGCAGAGGGCAGCCCAGGGGTAGGACAAGGCAGCAGGTCCAAACCCAACCTTGCCAGTGATGAGTAGGCTGATACTGCAGTCTGCCCCAGGGTAAAGGCGCTAGACAATGATTGGCAGTAGCCGTATGCTGAGGCGAGATGGGGATAGTGGGTGGGGGTTTCCCGAGGAGGCACTGGGTCCAGAGAGGGACACAGAAGCCAGAGGACAGGCAGATCACCGGCCTGCAGAGTGTGCTCTGGGAGCTGGAACGAGCTAATTCCCAGAAGTCACCAGCAGGAGGTGCCGCAGGGTTGAGTCTGCTCCTCTACACATATATAAAATAATGGGCATTAACCTGCGGTCTTTCCTCTAGAAATCTCATATTTTACCAACAATTGATCAATTTAGCCTTGATGCCGCCTTTGAATGAAGTAGTAGTGTGCCCAGTTTGCAAATGAAGTAACTGAGACCCAGAGAAGTCAACCATATTGGACAAGGTCACTTAGTGAAACAGTAGTAGGGCTAGGTATAGAATCCAGGTGTCCTGACACACAGAACATCCCTCTAATAAATGGCTAATATGCTCTTGCATATTTTTATTTATTTGAACACGGGGCTGAGATCCAGGGCTCCCAGATTTCTAATAAAAGCTCTAATGGAAACTTGCTGCTAATCTTGGACAAATTGCAACTTCCACAGGTTTTGCCCCAATTTCTTCATTTGTAAAATATGGATAATCACAAACCTTCAGAAGTGAGTCATATTTGTAAAGCGCTTTGAAAATGCAAAGCACTATATCACTATTAAAGATAATTATAGTAGTGACATATATGCTCTTTGCCATTTGCTTGATGATACTCTGCCTGAGCAACAATTAAATAGAGAAACGTGAAGAGTTCATCTAATAATGGTAGCTGTAACTCCACCATTTAATACCCATAAAGTCTAAATGATGAATATCAGATTACTTAGGAATACTAGATTCTCTTTTCAAAGATAAAGCAATTCTATTTAGACTTAAATAATTCTGACATTATGTAGAAATTGCAGGTAAATACAAATAGAGGTTCCGTTAAGATTTATGTATCAGGGGTAGCTGTGTTTGTTGCTTTTTACAGATCCAGACTAAGAGTCCCGTGGCACCTTAAAGACTAACAAATGTATTGGAGCATAGTGTCTGACAAAGTGGGTATTCACCCATGAAAGCTTATGTTCCAGTACATTTGTTAGTCTATAAGGTGCCACAGGACTCTCTGTTGCTTGTTAAGATTTAGCAATCCATGTACTGTTGGGTGATTAAACTAATTTCAATAAGATATGTCCTTATTTGAACTCAAATTAAGGATTTGTTTACTATCAGGAAAGTTAGTTTAACTTTCTGCGAATGCTTATTTTTGTACTCTTAACTACACTAAGGGCTTGTCTACACATGGAAATTGACCAATTTAGCTACAGTGCTGTCATAGGCATGCATACGGCATGAGGTGTGCCCAGGCACACCCTAATGCGGGGTGGGTGAACTATGGCCCAGATCCGGCCCCTCAGGGCTTTGGAAATGTATAGAAAGCCTGCGTTCACTCGTAGCATGCGTCCCCACTACTGCAGCGCCACATTACCATTGGTCCTCCTCTCCCCCTCCAACTACTATTCTAGAAAATTCTTTGACCTATATAAGCGTCCATGTCAGGTGTGTCCAGTGCAGTGTCTACAGTGTTTGTCATCTTTGTCGCGTGTACTCTACTGAAATAGCATAACAAGCCCGTGGCTTTACGTTTTAATTCAATTGTATGATACCCCCTTTTAATTTTAAAATATGGATTGGTTTGTTGTTAAGATAAGAAAGAGAGCAGACAAACTGAATTATAATGAATGTGGTGATAGTAGTGCAAATACTTCGGACTCCTCAGTTAAGAACTTACATGAAGATAATGCCACCATCAGTTCCAGTGCATGCAGTAAACTGAGTTATGACCAACAGAAACAGACTTTGTCTCTGTTCAGGTCAGTGTAGTTCCTATTCAAAGCTATCAAACATTCCATCTGATGACCCGGTCTGTGATATTCCAAAAAATAGATTAGAATGCAAGTCTCGATTATCTAGAGGTCCTTATCAGCCTAGATTGAGCATGTTTCCTATAAGTAAAATAGGGAATAAACAAAAAAGTTTTCAGTTCGATTGTTATGAAAAGTATATGTGGGTAGAATATAGCCCATCAAAGGATGCAACATTTTGTGTTTACTGCCATTTCTTCTCCCCTAATGATGCAGCAAACAAAAGTCACACTGATCCAGTATTTATTGATAAGGGATTCGGAAACTGGCATAGGTCTAATGAATGTTTTAAAAACCACCAACTGTCAAAATCTCATGTGTTGAGCTGTTCTTCATGGTCAAGTTTTAATGAAGGGAAACCTATTGATGTATTTTTGGATGAGGGCAAGCAGGCTTATCTGTCTAAACAAGAAGAACGGTTCCATAACTGAAGTCGAATGGAGCAACTGACATTGTTCTGTGTTTGGCGGAAGGTGGGAGACCATTCAGGGGTCACAATGAAAAAGCTGACAGTTTTGAGAGAGATTTATTTCTAAATCTTGCCAACATGCTCCAAAAATATGATCTCGTAATGGAAAAGCATGTGCAACAATCTCCTTGAAATACTACCTACCTGAGTAATCGCATCCAAAATGATTTAATTGTGGCCTTTCACAACGTTATGCAACAAAAGATTGTGTCTTCACTAAATGGAAAAATGGTCTCAATAATTGCCGACGGCGCTACTGACTTTGGACACCATGAACAGATGTCCATTGTGGTGCAGTATTTTGACAATGAAAAACAGTCCAGTTGAACATTTTGTGTCTGTTCAGAGACTATTAACAGTTGCTGCTCAGTCTATTTTTGACCAGTTAAATGATGTCTTTGGCATTCTTAAAACTGACTGGTCATTAGTGATGTCTGTCTGTTTTGATGATGCATCTACTATGTCTGGATGTACTGCAGGATTTCAAATGAAATGTAAAGAAAGAAAGTGAAATACTCTATGTACACTGCTATGCACATTGTTTGAACCTCGTCCTAGTAGATTCATGCACTTCAAGTAAACAAAACAGAACTGTCTTTGATTTTTTTGGTGTTATTCAGACTCTTTATGCCTTCATGGAGGGAGTCCTGTGCGACATGCAGTAATGGAGAAGATTTCACAAGAAGTAGGATTCCAGTTGAAGACTTGGAAGTCACTGTCAAACACAAGAGGCGCATGCAGAACAAAAGGAGTGGCTGCTGTAAAACAAAACTACTCTATCATTTTACAAGCTTTACAAGAGATTACCAAAGCAACTCGCCTTGCTGACACTAAAATAAAAGCCAGGGGCCTTATCCATGAACTAAATTCATTCAAATTCATCTTCTTCCTTCACATGATGCACCCTATTCTCCAGATGGTGGCAAAAGTGAGGAAGGCTCTTCAAGCTCCAGATCTCAACTTACTTACTGCAATGACAGGAGCGAAAAGCTTGTGTAAGTCTTTGGCTGTGATGAGAAATGGCCCAGATTATTTTCAATCTATTTTCAATGACGGTGTGAAAATGTGTGCAGAGAATGATATATCGATTCCTCCAGTTAAGAAGAGAAAAAATGTCCACTCCTTTTGATGACGCGTTTGAGTCCCAGCATCACCTCTTTAATACAAAAGAGGAGCAGGAGAGAATAACTTCATTTTACCCACTCCTAGACTGGATAGTTTAGTGGTTTGAGCATTGGCCTGCTAAACCCAGGGTTATGAATTCAATCCTTGAGGGGACCATTTAGGGATCTGGGGCAAAAATTTGGCTGGGGATTGGTCCTGCTTTGAGCAGGGGGTTGGATGACCTCCTGAGGTCCCTTCCAATCCTGATATTCTATGATTACTGGCACTGACCAGCAGTTTGAACAGGAGACTTGTAAAATTGTGACTGCAATGGGAAAACTGCTGAACTTAGACATTGGCAGGGACAATATGAGAATTATTGCCAACAAATTTAAATTGTCCTTGGATGAGTTGGAAGCTGAAGTCAGATTGCTTTGGGGTTATAACAGATCTGTTCCCAAAGGTAGCACTACGAACACCACCAGAGGGTGGCTTGATTGGGTAAAGGAATCATATCGGTCTTCCACGTTCCACATTTTTTACAAATCTATTCAATGCTTTGCAGTCTTACCTGTTAAAAGCTGTTCAGGTGAAAGAGCATCTTCGGAACTAGCACATGTAAAAAACAAACTAAGAAGTACAATGTCCCAACAGTTCCTAAGCTCACTCATGATTTTGTACATTGAACAAGAATTGGCTTCGTCAATTAATTACAATGATGTGATTGAGGAATTTAAGTCCATAACACCTGGTGAGCGATGTCTCATTCTCTAGGACAGGAAGATGAAGAATCCTTAATCTGTTTTCATCAGTTTGGGTTAGCTCATTATCTGGTTAAAGATAAAGATCATGAAAATTGACTGTATCTTTGTATATGCCTGGATATCCCTACCACAAAAATTTGGTATTTTGTGTCATTTTTTAAGTAAAATTTTGTTGTTAATTTTTTTTAAATTAAGTTAAGTTTTAAGTTTTTTCTTTGTTTGATGAATAAAAATGTCCTTTATGATTGAGTATTCAATAAATGTTCGCCTTTAAAAAAAATTCTCTGGGTGCACATCCTAATGAAATGTGCTGCACATGCTTATGACTGCTACATATCTATTCCACTATTATTATGCCGGCCAATTTCCCTGTGTAGTTAAGCCCTAACTGGCAATGGTTAAACATGGAAACATTGAAATACTGAATTCTGGAAAAAAAGCAAGCTATTCACTCAGTAGTTTTCTATCGGTTAGAACTAAGAATTCCCATAAATTTCATTAGAGAGGCTGTATTTCCAAGAGCTGAGTCCTGATTTCTAGGGCAAAGGGGATTTGGTTATGCTTCAGATAAGTGTACAGCTTTTGGCTTTGTATTTAACCAAATGGAATCTTGAACCCTTTCAACTTGTGTCCGTCACTATATCCTAAGTCTATGGGACAAGTTCTTGGCCGATATAAATGGAGGCAACAGAGCAGTGGCAATTTGCAGCAGCAGAGAAATTGTTAAATTGGAAGCAATCTTTGCAGTGCAGAATTAAAGCCTGTCTACATCACTTACCTCTGTCTCCTTCTGCTCTCTTTTCACCTACTGAACCCTTGTCCCCTTTTGGCCCAGGGGAGCCTGCGATTCCTGGCTTGCCCTGCGAACCTGTAGTTCCTGGAAAACCTAGGGGGTGACGAAAGAAACGAGATGTACAAATCCAGCAATTTTATTATCAGGTGCTTTTTATTACAGTGAGTCTCCTAATGGGAATAATACTGGGCTTTGCCGGTTACTTGATGATAGTGAATGCACAGGGAGACTTGAGGAGTGTGTGGATTTTGAAATCTAGCACCATCATATGACAGATTATAAATATCAGAGGGAAAATTCTTACTGCTTTTTGGCCCACAGTCATCAAACTATCCCATCACAGCTAGATGATTCAATTGCGACTTTATAATTCCCACACCGTATAGAAATTAGAGAAAGTTAAAGAAAATTGCACATGTCCAACTGCACAATAAGCCACAACGATCTATTTCTGAATACTGTACAGCACCATTAGATTGGAAACAATCACTGAAGTTTACAGTACAGTCTAATGACACCACTTACCTCTCTCCGCTTTTACTCCTTTTTCGCCTGGTGAACCGTTATCCCCTCTTGGTCCAGAAGGGCCCGCATTGCCTGGGTTACCCTTCAAACCTGGGACTCCTTGTAATCCTGATGAAACAAGGTGAAAGGGAAATACATGAAATGTTCAGTTATATCATAACCCTATTAAAACTACTGTCCCTGCTGGGAAAGATCCATTCTTTTTTTAATAATGCCTGACTTGTTGCAACTTTGTTTGTGGGCAACAAATTGAGATGAACAGATTGAGAGTTGTGAACCAGGAATGTTATAACATACAATCAGTAGTCAATTCAATAATCAAAATTAGATTGCTCTTTTTGGCGCAAAATCCTTGACACACACTTTTTTTTTTTTTGCAGAGGAAGGGAGTTCTGTTTGAAATTAGAGAATTGTGACAAAGTTAACCTTCCAATCAAAATAATCATAGCTCTTACCTCTATCTCTAATATCTCCTTTTGTGCCTTTTTCTCCTAGTGAGCCCTTCCCTCCTACTAGTCCAACAGGGCCCACCTTTCCTGGTGGACCTTGTGACCCCTTTAATTCTTGTAATCCTAGTGTTGGGGCAAAAGAAAAATAGATTTAAAAAAGAAAAAAGTGAGTGAGCTGTAGGAGATTTGCAGGTGAATAGAATAAGGTTTGTTAAATTAGGACCAAATTCTGTCCACTGCTTCCAACGTGTCAAGATGGTTTAATGATTTATTTTAGATTAAAATGATTGTAGTAGCAAATGGAAGACACATGTTGAATAGGGTGCTCACACTGGGGCAAGAGTCAAGATACGTAACAGAAATCCATATTACATGAATCAAAGAAGAGAATATTCTCCTGTGTGTTTAAATAATCATGGCTCTAGGCCTGAGCAAATATAGCTAGGAAGTATTGGTTTAATATTCTTGCACATAACACTCACCAATCCATGTCCACTTTTATTTATGTATTCACGAAACTTGTGTTTTTATTCACAAAAATGGTAGAGGAGAGCAAAACCATTCCAAATACCACTATGAATATATATTTGTAAGAGCATTCACAATGGAAAGGCTCCTGTGACTATTTTGAACAGCTGTTTTCATTATTCACACAATGGATTCGGTAGACAATTTATAATGTTCAAGGATAATTTAAACAGGCTGGGCCATAAAGTAACAATTGGGCCCTTTACATTCGGGGATTGATGGTTAACATAGTACATTTCTCCCTTTTTGCTAAATACCCTGTTACAGAAAAATATCAGAAAAGATCAAAGGTTCGATTTGTTCAGAAAGGCACTGAACTAAAAGCCAGCTGATAAACTCAGTGTATTTTAGTAATTGGCAGCCAAGAAATTAACAAGCATACCAGAATTGGCTTCTATTGTACATACATTTCACCCAAGCATGAAAAGGGTTAGCTAAGCACTGACAGGTTTCTCTGAAATGGTTAAAATCAAACCTAGAAGTACACCATCTGTTTAATAAGCAAGAGATGCATTACTCAGAATCATTTAATACAATGTGACCCTCTATATTAGATTTCAACCTCATATATGGTAGAAGTATTCAGAGAGTTACATAATACTCCATAAATATTTTAAAATAAACAAAACATAAATTTTCCTACATGCTGAATGCAACTTAATCATTAAAGGACAGAATTAAAAGTAACAGTGTTGATGATATCCAGTCAATTACTCTAATTTCTGGTGCTCTACAGAGGCATTACAGGAATGCTTTAATAAGAGTTCAACTCTCCACTTATACGGTATGCAATGAGTAACATGACATAGGGTTTCTCACCCATATCACATTCCAGTAAACAGAGTTTTAGTTTTACTAAAGAACATTTCAACAATCTAGTTTATCTTGAAACATTGGTAATAGGGAAGGCCAGGTACAAGAAAGAGATTTCCCACAAATGCAAAACAAAGGGAAGTTGGCATTGATCTGGCCTAAGAGACTGAAGGACAAAATCCAAGCCCACACACTAATCTGACCTCTTGAATATTTGGCCATCTTGGAAAAAGCGTGTGCAGTTTATAGCTCAGCATAATTTAAGCCTGTGCAAACTGCACATGCTGGGTAGGATCAACAGGCCAAGGAAATTGACAGGCTGTGGATCAGGGTCATATGAGGGATAACTTGGATCTCATTACATTTAGCAGTGTGATAGGGGGCCTCTACTCACTGCAGGATGGCACCACCTCCGGAGTGTTCTGGGGCTTAGCTCTGTGCAGCCAATGCCCCTTCCATCTCTTTCTGTTCTGCAGCCCCCCTCTTGCTGCAGGAACTGCAGCGTCCTCTTTATGACTTGGCCCTCCGTCCAGGTCATTCTGTGGTTTCCTCTTCTGGAAGAGATGTGCATCAAAATTCCTGCTCACCAGCAGTCTCAGAAACTCCTCCCATTCACTGACCCAGGTGCCACTCCTTCAGTGGCTGGCAGGGGAACCTGGGCCCATCCTCTTCTCCAAGTTCTGACTCAAGAACCCTCTACACAGCAGCCAAGGCCTTTCCCTGAGCCCCTTTTTGCTCTGAGTTCCGGGGCTATATAAAGGCCCCTCCTCTTCCTTCACAGGTCAGCTTTCTCCTAGTTAGCTCCCTCATTGGCTGCTTAACTGTCTGATTGAGCCGATCTGGCCTAATGCAGCCCTCTCAGGGTCAATGCAGGGAGTACACCCATCACAAGCAGTAAGCCAATGTCTAAAATGTACACAGAAAGGAAAGGATCTAAATAATCTCTGCTATATACTGAGCTCAAATCACGTTCTTTTCAATAAATGGTATATATCAGAGCTCTTCTCATACCATGCATTTTTGTCTCAAACAAATGGACACTATGCAACCCATTTTCCCACTGCATATTTTCAAGAAGCAATGGCCTACTTATTTCTGGGGATGGTTGGTTGGTTGAAAAGACATAAAAAACTCTCTGGACCCTTCAGCCATTTCTTGAATCAAACAGGAAAAAAATAGTTTTAAAAAAGTTCTGAAAGGTTTGCATAGGGCTTTATTATTTCTGGGCAGGGCCACAATCGAAAGTGTCACACCAGTATAAGAATGCCATCCCCATGTGATGATGCTCATGGGGAGAAGTGCCACTCTGCAAACCCAAGAGGTGCGGACTGTTTGGATAAGCATCCCAACATTTGTATGCTTCTCTGAACCACACAGGGTCAGCTCCAGGTTTTCTGCTGTCCCAAGCAGTAAAACAAAACAAAACAAAACCGTGATAGTGCGATTGCACCACTCCACTCTTCGGGGGCAATTCGGCAGCAGGTCCTTTGCTCCGAGAGCGACTGAGGGACCTGCCGCCGAATTGTTGCCGAAGACCTGGACGTGCCGCCCAACAGTGGCCGGAGTGCTGTCTCTTGGTATTGGCCGCCCCAAGCACCTGCTTATTTAGCTGGTGCCTGGAGCTGGCCCTGGAACCACACCCATCTTCAGACACTTTAGAGGTTTCCCCATTACTATCTACTGCATTAGTAGTGTGCAGTGACACAGACAAAGATACTTTCCGCGGACTTCTCTTGTAGGGGTCGCTCCGTACTGTCTAGCAGAGCAAGGAGAACACTGGTGAGGCTTGGCTTTTTGTAAATTTCACACACAATTTCCTCAGGTCTCCCACACAAACCAAAATTAACATTTTTTTAATTATCTGGCTGATTTATAGCCCTGCTTGTCAAAAATTGTCAGAGTGGAACCTTTTAGTTATTGTAAATACATTGTGTTATCACCCAATAGTCATAGACTGTATTGTACTTCTACAATGCCTTCCAACCAAGCATCTTCTAGTTGCTTTACAAGCAATAAAGAATTAATCTTCAAGACATCTCTAAGTATTTTCTCTGTTTTATCAAAGGCTCAAGTCAAGATTTTCAGCCGAAGTAACCTGCTAAATCAATAGGCTACTAAATCAGTGACATGATTTTCAGAAGTGCTGGGCATCCAAGATTATCAAAACTCATGTGTGATTTTGGGTTCCCAACTTGAGACATCTTAAAGTGTCCTGATTTTCAGGCAGTGGGATGCTCAGCACTTGCTAAAAAACAAGGCCCTTTAAGGTGTCTCAGGTTGGGTACCTAAAAATCGAAACATCCAAAAATCACTCATAACTTCGAGAAGTTTGACCACAGTTGTTCTCATTGACAGCGTTGTTGAATGCTCAGTACTTTTGAAAATTCATTACACCTAAATGTGGATTTAGAAGCATGACATTAGGTTGCTGCTTTTAAAAATTGTGGTTTTTAAACATCATACCCACATTAAAACATAACATCTATGGTGGCTCTAGGAATACATCCCTAGATCTTAATCCCCCACGGTTATTTAAACACAAAACCATCTTTTCTCTCATGAGACATCTTTTCAACTGAATTGCTTTGACTTTCTAATCCTACATCCAATAATCACAGACTACTGCAAAGCTTTGTGATAATCTTGAGTAAATTTATGCACTCATAGAAAATAAGGTGCATGCATGAATTTGTTAACAATGCTATCCAGAGGACAAAGAAGAGAATTTGCACCAGTAACAAAACAAATGGAAAGAGGAACTGGCGTGGCCTAAAAATAATTACGGTGTAGAACATGTGCTAGTCTGACCCCTTGAATATTTGGCAAGCTTTGAAAAAGAGGGTTGCATAATTTGTAGGTAATGGTACAAAGTACACATATATTGAGTCTGATTTTTTGTTTGCTTGTTTTATTTGTTTTCTATAACTAATTCCATTCTCTTTTCTAAGGTTGAGATGCCAGTTGAAAACAGATCCTAGTTTTGCCAATTATTAGAAAACAAGTAGCAAAAAAATTATATCATTAGCTAAGACGATATAGGCAGAATTAAACAGGATAAATACAAACCACTGTATGTTAGATTCAAATAATGCTACTCTCACAAGACTAATTTCTACAGTATGGCCTTCTGGCAATCCCAGGCAACATAAAGGTAGTTCTAAATAGACAGTACACTATATGAAACCCACTACATACAAGTTCCCTGAAGACAATGTTTAGAGTAATCTGTCTCTGTCTCTTATTGAAAGTTCTCTACTAGATATAAAGGGGCCTTTCTGGGAGCTTCTCCTCAGATAAATTTTGATTAAATTGGCCTACCACAGAGTATTTTATGACTAGGAGAAACAATCTATATTGGATATGCTAAAATAACCTATTATGGAAAAAAAAGATGATTTATTGAAATGGTTATTGGCTAATTGCCATCTATTTTATCAGGACTCCAAGAGTAAAGTATAAAATAGTTAATAACCTGGTTATTTCTTCCCCTCTCCCACATCAGCAGGGGAAGAAACAAGAATGTCACAGCCTTTGACAACAGCCTCTCCAGTTAGCACCCAGATTTGCAGCTTAAGGTTTGCAAGTCATCGTGGGATGCCTTACTTTCCTCTCCATTGCATATTGTTGCACTACTTCTTAATACTTCGGTCGTTGTTAAGATTAAAAGCTGCAGCTAACAAACTAAGTCAGTCTAAATTGCTTTGGTAAGCAAGTGAACACCCCATTATTCTTTCTGGTAGACAGGGTCAGTAAGGAAGTGAGATACAAATAAAGGGGAAAAAAAACTCAGGCTAGAAGGGGTCGAGTTATGGTTAGAAAGGAGGAGGTGAGCCTAGCAAAGGAAAGGGAGGAGATGGCATGACAAAGTCTCCCTATAAAGGGAACTTGAAAGGGCTGAGAAATGACATTAAAAAGATCAGTTTATTAAAAGGTGGGAAGGGGTTTGTAAAGCTTAATATGAACAAGATAGTTTTGAAGAATTCTATTTTTAATTTAATTAGAAACAGGATTTTAAATTTGAACTTGGTTATTTTCAGCTGGAATCCCAAACACAACCAATGCTTAAACTCCCTTTGTTTTTTGGTTGTCACTTTGATAACAGTAATGACTGAAAATAAACTAAAACACTGAAAAAACCCTTCATCACAAGGGTTTAAAATCCATTTTAGAGAGAATCCTAGACAAGGAAATCTTTCTCCAAATGAATGAGACTTGACAAGTTTGGTTGACAAAGCACCAGGTTTCTTTTCTTTCTTCCCCCCCTCCCTTTTTTTTTTTTTTTTTTTTTTTCTCTCTTCCTGTTTTGTGCTTCACTCAGTTTAGACAATGAAAATAGGCTGGTCATTTTCATTTTATTTAGGGCTAGAGTCTTCCATACCCGCTCACTCTGTGTAATAACTTTTTACACAAGTAAGAAAGGGTTGCAGTATCTGTCTTTTGCTTGTCAGTTTCCCTTTGGCTGTGTTTGGTATTGCCTAGGAAACTGACTTGCTACTGACAACCATTTTTAGCAATGGGTTCCCTGACACAGTTTTAACGACTGCAGATAGGAGAAAGCAATTTTGGCAGAGTTAAAATGATCTTGAATGGGACTTCAGAGTTCGTTTCTAGTGGGAAGACATCATAGAATGTTATCTAAATTGGCAAAGATTAAATTTTCTTTAGATTTCTGATTAATGTGGGAATATTAGAGAGACAAAGTGAGAGAGAAAATATCTTTTATTGCACCAACTGCAGCCAAGTTGTCTCTCTAATATCCCAGGACCAACAAGCTACAACTATGCTGTATACAATAATATGGAGGCAGTTTCATTGACATGAGCCACCCATCCATAATGCAGTCATTTGTCTCCAAGTAGATATTAGATGCTCTCGCTATATCCAGTCCTAAAGTCAAGTTAAAATTCTTGGCTCCAGAGCTTTGCAGAAAAAAATGTACTCATTGATATTATCAACAAGGAAAACAACTTTTGATTTCTTTCTCATATTATGGCTGATATCATGTTTCTGTAAGGGACAGCTTAATTTGCATTCATTTATTAATGTTTCTATATGGTATTAATGTTGAAAAACACAGCAAACAGACTGGTGATGGTCATTCAGATCAATGAACTTAGTCTCTAACTTTCTGGGTCATCCTATTGCCTTTTGTTACCTTTTTGAGTCTGCTAACAATAGTGGGATAGGACATATGCTGCTGCTTTGATTTAAGGCTGGCTAAATTAATTAACAGTTTTGCATGGGTAAGTAATTTTTAAGTTGTGTAGAGCCTAGGTATGTGTGCTTGGTTTTTAAATGGAAAGTATCTAGTTTTTATTACTAGTGTACATGAATTGGTTTCCCTGTTCAGTTTTGTGTTGATTCCAGATGGAATGCATAGGTAAATTAAAAGGGACTGTTAAAGAACAAATCAAGAAAGGCAAGATACACACCTTCAAAGGAATTAAGACAACAGTGCCTGGGCCATCAACTGGGGGCAGAAGCGATCTATCTGGCATGAATCAGGCTATGATGTTTTACCCTTTTTAAGGCTCAGCCTAATGTCTAAATCCTTTTTGACAAAGTCCCTCCTCTGCCTTGGTGGATTTTACTCACCTCACAGATTCACCCTGTGGGTCGGGAAACAGCCCAGAGACCTTTCCTTCTGGTAGAAGTCATAGTCCAGTTCAATTCCTCCTGTGTTTGATCAGGAGTTGGGAGGTCTGGGGGGAACCCAGGCCCACTCTCTATTCCTGGTTCCAGCCCAGGGCCCTGTGGACTGCAGCTGTCTAGAGTGCATCCTGGTACAGTTGCACAACAGCTGCAGCTCCCTGGCTACTTCCCCATGGCCTCCTCCCAACACCTTCTTCATCCTCACGACCTTCCTCCTAATGTCTGATAATGCTTATACTTCTCAGTCCTCTAGCATTACACCTACTCACTTTCAGCTTCTTGCACACCTCTTGCTCCCAGTTCCTCACATGCATTTCCTCTCCCCTGGCTCCCCTTTGGGCTGACTGGAGTGAGCCCTTTTATAGCATTAGAGGGGCTTTAATTAGAGTCAGGTGCTTAACAGCCTCACCTGACTCTTAGCAGGTTAATTGGAGTCAGATGTTCTCATTAGCCTGGAGCAGCCCCTGCTCTGGTCACTCAGGGAACAGAAAACTGCTTATCCCATGGCCCGTATATCTCCTTTCTACTGCTCTGCTGTTCCCAGCTGGCCTGAGTCTCTCACACCTTATAAAGGCTAGTCGGTAGAAAAAGGAGGGAGTTAAGTGAGTGGACAGCGATGCTATTCAGTGTGGCAATGAAAAGAGCCATGCAGGCTGTTTCTCAGAGATAGGGAATCAGATGGACCTGCCTGAGCTATGGATAGAGAGATTAAGCTAGGTATGGAAAAATGCATCTAGGACTGTTTTTTTGTTTGTTTGTTTGTTTGTTTAATAAAGTTGCTATTGAATAAATTAGATGACATAACTAAAATGAGGAAGCAAAGATCCTCAGTTCATCGGACCATAGTAGGTACGAATCCAGAGTAAAATAGTTGAGTCCATGAGGACCTTGAAACAAGTTCCTCACATCTCAGAGCAGGACGAACACGGAGATGAGGTGCTTCACCAAACACCAGCAAAGTAAGGCTTCAAGGAATTGTTGAAAGCTGCCTTAGACCGGACAGATTTCCCTCTGGAAATTCTGGGTAAATGGCCTGGAGTCCCTTTATTTCAAGTACTATTCATGTTAAGGCAACTAAGCACATTTCCAGAATTTTTTTCTGACCCCTCTATTATCAATGGCATTATCACACCAGAGTCCCTATGAGCACTGCAGCTTTCCCTTGATACTGTACAATCAATGTTAGATGCTAACCTCAACAAAAGTGAAATAATACATGAAACAAAAAGCATTAATCCAACAAAAGTGTATCAAACCACCAAGCAGTGTGTTTGTTATCTTGTATCACTGGCCTTTCTCCTCTCTCCCATTTCCCTTATCATCTCCTCCAATTTTGTCTTCTCTGTCTTGTCTTTATTTAGATTGTAAAATCTTTGGGGTGGGGTTTTGTCTGTCTGTAAAGTGCCATGGCATTTGTGAGTGCTGAATAATGAGACTTAAATCCACAATGTGCCCAAACTCCAGTGGGCTATCAAGGGACACATGACCAAAAACTTCCGGAATCTCTCCGCCCATTTCAAGAACCTGAGAACAAGGCTGTAAATAAGCAGCCTGTAGACCTGTAAATGGTTTTAAACAGAGATTAATGAAAATCCAGCATTTCCATTCTCTTACATTTCACTTTAAGACAAGTATATACTTATAAAGCTAAGGCATTCTCTGCTGGAACTATGTGGAGCAGAATGGTCATCTTTTGGCATTTTTCATGAGACACAACCCTGATCTGTATTTCTGTCAGTTCCTCATGATAGTCACTTTTGTTCAAGTCTCGCAGCACTTGTAGTATCTCCTGTTTTAACCACCTATGAACACAGTTCAAGGTTGCATGATGGTTTTATTGCAATTCAATTTATCATAATAGAAATTTCAGCACGATTCAGCATATCTATATCTTTACATCACTGATGCAGCACACTAATCAAAATGTGAAGCTATTGTAAATCAACAAGGTTATATAAGTATTAAAGCTGCAAGCCAACTTGCACTAACTGATTTTAATTTTAAACCACAAGGGAGATTAAAATTCACAGATTATTAACCGTTTATCATTACAGGATTTGTCATTACATCTGCCATCTGGATATACTTCTACACAGTCTTCAATTCCACCAACATTATTTGGTTCTCCTGCAGCCCAGTTTGAGTATCCTATTGCTTCATCACTTAGATACTTAAATGAACCTTCTGTTTGTATATTGTTTATTCCGATAAATGCTTTTTTGTTATGATGAACTGCTATTTGTTGTATGGTGCTGTTCTCTGCAGAATTCCTTGGAGAAGCAATCAGGCCATCAGCTTGGGAACATGTGGCTTTTGAGATCTCAAAGTCACCTTCAGAGCCATTGGCTTGAAATGGTTTTTCACCGGCACTACTGCCATTTATGAAAAAACAAGCTAGAAAAAACACAGAAGTACAGTACATCTAAATTACTTTTTTCACACACTTTTCTTTACATTAGAGAAACAGGTTCTAGGACCCTGGAAGAAAAGACAGTTATTTTTGTTGATTCATTCTGTCAGACCAGCTGAGACTTATGCACACTACCCAGAAGTTTAAAAGGGGAAGAATATTTTACTGGTGCAGAGAAAACTATGGACAGAGGCAAGAGGTCTCAGGAAGACCCTATAACAACCAGAAGAAATCTTAGGTTGAGTCTTATGCTTTATTATTGTTATTTCAGTTAGCAATGAAGGCATAGCATGTTTTTACTGTCCTAGAGAACAGACGGGGATTGAACACAGTACCAGAGTTTGAATACAATTAACCACTGCTAGCCTCATATATTGCCATGTCACTATTGTAAGGTGCAGTGTTTGGGAACATTACCGCAGTACTTTTTATGAGGCCAGGCCCATTGGTCTTGATATGGCACAGTGATATGGCACATCATTCTATTATCTCAATTAGCATTTGCACCTCTCTTTACAGGTAAGAATCAGGGGCCTGTTCCTGTACCAGAGGAAGTAAATGGGAAATCAAGGGGCAGAATGAGGCCACATGTGCTGTTGATGTCAGAGAGTGGTTGTCTCCCACTATTCTTTTTGGTCACAGGACAAATCAAAAATCATTTCAGACACAAAGTGGACCCTACGCAAGCCACACTATTTCATCTTAAGTATTATTTGGATGGGATGTTTTCAGCACCTGATCCCTCAGCTATTCCCAGATGTATTTTCCTAATTACACCCAACTAGAGACCTGCCAAGGCTAACTATACATGTGAGAGGGTTAGACCTGCACTGCCCATACTGTAGAATTGAAATACTTATTAAAACATCCAACAAGTACATAGAAGTTTGAGGTATGAATTAAGTGCCAAAAGCCCAGATCAGATGCCAGATATGAATCCTTTTTAACTCTGAAGAAGTACGCATGTAGATCTGCATCCACATTTCTCAGTTAGGGCTTATCTCTCACTGACTGGAATGAACAGCATTTAATTTGTCTTACTTTTTAGTATTTTGCTGACAGTAGCTTTCAGGGCCTTCAGTTGTTCTTGCAAAACACTTATTTCAGTTTTTAAAAGCTCACATTATGAAGGAGAAAATAATAGTATTGTTCTAATTGTGTCACATTAAAATACAGAAGGTTTTCTAAAAGTTTAAAAAAGCCAGAGAAGTCACCTCCAGAACTAGTAATGAATCACAAGTGTAACACCAAAGATACTGTTTTTGATTTCTTGGTTGCTCAAGAAGATACAAGTTTAAAACTGAGGTGTTGAGGCCACAAGTCCACTGAAAATGAAACTACCTGTTCTCAATAGCACCTGCAGCAATGCTAGCTTTTCAATTTCATTAAAATTAGAAGCACATCCTTCATCCCATGAACCCAGGGATCAGGTACCCATCACTGCAGTGTTTCGCTCCTATAGGATGTTTGAGTTCATCAGACCAGCTTCTGGTAACCCTGGAGGCTCACTCACTTCTCTCCCTTGAAAACCAGACTGTCTGATTTCCCCAGTGCTCACCTCTGAATATTTCTCCCTCACTCAGAAAGAAGCAGCAAAGCCTTACTGGAACATTTATGAAATGAAAACCATTCAAACATCCATAAGGGCCTCTCTGTCTGCCCTGTTGGGCTTCTTCTTTATCCCCCCCTCAAAAGAGGGGCACTGCTTACCTCTGCCTCCACAGTCTCCCTTTGGTCCTTCTGCACCTCTGGCTCCTTTTGGTCCAGGGGATCCATCCTTTCCTGGAAGACCTGGTATCTCTCTTAATCATTGCAATGCAATGTGTTTAATTCAGGAAAAAGGAGAGATAAAATTAAGGCAAGTAAACAATAGAATTTGTAGGTGTTAAGAGTTTGTGATGTCATAATTAGAGATGGACGAAGATTAGATCATCAAAACAATGAATTTTGGGAAAAGTTCAGATCCTGATCCAGATCCAAACTTTATAACTAGGTTCTATTGCTACAATTTAAATATAAAATGCAAATATCTGAAAAGTGTTCAGAAGTTTGGTTTGGATTCACTTCTAAATGGAAATATTAGTATGTGAGTGTAGCTGGAATTCCTAAAATGTTTCTCAGCATTTAAAGCCATATTTTCAAAAGACTTTGGAACCAGATTTTGAAGTGCCCAGCATCCAAAATTGGGTCAAGATCTTCAAGAGCTTAAACACTCTCATTGTGACACTTGCAGCTTAATATTCAAAATAACTCCGCACTCAGTGCACTGTTTTGAAAATATGGTGCTTAAATGGGAGCTATGCTCCTTTGAAAATTTAGTGACTCTAGTCTATAATCCCTTGTGCCTCCATTGCCCATCTCTCAAATGGAGATACTACTCCCGTCTTTCTTTCTTTCTCTCTCATCTATTTAGTTTGTAAGTTCTTCAGGGCAGAGTTTTTCTCTTACCATGTTTTATGTACAGTGCCTAATACGATAGTTTTCAAATCTCAGCTGGGGACTCTTAAGTGATATTGTAATACAAGTAAATACTGCGTACAGTGTACTTACAGCATAACTATTTATAGTACTTCTAGAGAGTGGGCTGAATGCCTCTTACAAACTATGCACAACTTTATAATTAAAGAACAGACTTAAAAGAGAGCAACAATACCATCCAATCACTTACTTTGCAATGCCTGGTTTTCTAGAAAAATCATTCACAGGAAAAATTTACTGTGAGTTTGACCCCGTATTTATATGCTACAGATTAAGTAACATGAGCTCTTGTTTCTAAGCTATGCTCATTTACAAGAAAGAAAGAAAGAAAAGAGTTAAAACTGGTTAAAGGCAGGGCTGTCCAGAGGATTCAGGGGGCTTGGAGCAAAGCAATTTCAGGGGCCTCTTCCATAAAAAAAATTGCAATACTATATTCTCGTGGGGGCCCCTGCGGGGCTCAGGGCAAATTGCCCCACTTGCTCCCCCTCACGGGCGGCCCTGGGAAAAATAAACCTTCCGCATCTCAGCACAAACCTAGTTTTGAGAACTTCTTTACAAGGTATCACTGGTTCTTAGCATCAGCTAGTGCTAAAAGGCACTAAAGCTCATTAAAAGGGTTGGACAAATATTTTCCGTCAAAACTTTTTTTGGATAGAAAACTAGGGGGTTTTAAAAAGCAGAGAAAAATCACCGACAATGTCTGCTTTCCTTCAAAATTTGTGGTGGTTTTTTTAATTGAAAAGCTCAAATTAGTCTGCTAAAACCTGAATATGGTTTGGGGTTTCAGATATGTGTGGCCAAATATTTGCTGCTTGCTGTGTTTGATTGTTTAAAGAAACAATAAAAAAATTCTACTTAAAAAAAATCCAAAACTTTGAACCACCTCAGCTTGTGACCAAACGTCTGAGCCCATCCAATCAGAGATTTTTCCAGGTTTCTGATACTCTGCTGGCTTCCTTGACTCATATCTGTATCCATAACTTTGGGTTCATTTAGATTAGAACATAAGAACAGCCATACTGGCTAAAACCAAAGGTCCATCCAGCCAAGTATCCTGTCTACAGACAATGGCCAACGCCAAGTGCCTCAGAGGGAGTAAACCTAACAGGTAATGATCAAATGATCTCTCTCCTGCCATCCATCTCCACCCTCTGACAAACAGAGGCTAGGGACATCATTCCTTACCAATTCTGTCTAACAGCCATTAATGGACTTCACCTCCATGCATTTATCTTTTTCCTAGAAACTGGCTCCATGGGGTCCCGCACAAACTGGAGACAATTACTGTGGGTTTGTCTTTAGTATAGCTTATGTACATACTCCATGAACTGAGCATTTGAGCTTGTTCCAGAATCTGGGATGAGCCTATGTTGTGAAAACTGAAATGCTCAAAATAGCATATGCATGTGAATGGACACAGGGTGCTAAAATTAAATTAACCCAGGGGTTCTCAAACTGGGGGTTGGGACCCTTTGGAGGTCACAAGGTTATTAATGGGGGTCAAGAGCTGTCAGCCTCCACCTCAAACCCCACTTTGCCTCCAGCATTTATAATAGTGTTAAATATATAAAAAAGGGTCACACTCAGAGGTTTACTATATGAAAGGGGTCACCAGTATAAAAGTTTGAGAACTACTGAATTAACCCCTTTGAAGCCTCAGGGAATGCAGGGGAGGGGCGTCTCTCTTGGTAGGGTTGGGAAGGAGGTAGGTGGTATACGATATTGTTCTTCTCATGTGATCCCTCCCCCAGTGGCTAATTTTAAATGAAGTTACCCTCCCCTGACATGAATCTCCCTTTGGCACTGAAATTAAATATAGACTATAATATGGCATTTGAGAAGTGAAAGGGATGGTAGCCCTAATGGAAAAGCTAACAGCTTGGCTCTTCTGCAAGCCTCAAACTGCTGAATGAGCTTTACGATAGGGAAGGCTGTGCCTCCCAAACAGCCTGGCCCTACCCCTGATCTGACCCTCCACCCACTTCCTGCCCCCAAATGCCCACCCCCCTCAGAATCCCTGACCCATCCTGCTCCCTTATCCTCTCACCATCCCCCAGACACCCCTCACCACCACCTCTCTGGGACCCCACCCCTGCTCCCTGTCCCCTAACTGCCCTGCCCCAACCCCTATCCACCCCCCCGCTGAGCCCTGACAGACCCCTAGAATGCCCACGCTCCAACCCCCTCATTTCCTGTCCCCTGACCACCCCCACCACCTCTGCCCCTTCCCTGTCCCCTACTGTTGCCGGGATTCCCTGCCTCTTATCCACGCCCCGCGGCCCCGGCCCAAGCCTCTTACCGCCAGCTCCCCCCTCACCTGGAGCCTCAGCGCGTCGCATCCAGGAGCATCCCTGAACAGCAGTGCAGCGTGGCTCCGGCGAGGCCTGAACTCCTCCCCGCTCAGAGTTGCGTGGTAAGGGAGTGGGGCTGGAAGCTCCAGTGGGGCCTAAGCTCCCTCCACTTGGCTTGGAGTTCGCAGCCCTGCTCCCTTACCACATGGCTCTGAGTGGGGAGGAGCTCAAGCCCTGTTGGAGATATGCTGCAGCTGTTCAGGGACGCTCCTGAATGCGCTGAGGCTCCTGGAGAGGGGTGGAGGCAGAGGTGGGGTCGGGCCAGGGCAGGAGCCTCAGCCGTTCTCTTGGGGGCTCCTGCAGAACCTGGGGTCTGGGGCGAATTGCCCCCCTCCCCGGGTGGCCCTGGTTAAAGGAATCAAATACATACAATAATTGCAAAGTTCTTGGTTCAGGCTTATAGCAGTGATGGAATAAACTGCTGTCTTAAGTCAAGTCTCTGGTTGCTTCCAAATCATTGGAAGGTCCTCAGTCCAATGGTTACAATGCTCCCATTAGTATAAATCCATAGTCCAGAGGTTTGAGCAGGAAAGAGGTAAAATGGAGAAGTTTCCAGAGCCTTTTAAAGCTTCTGTCATGTGGAGGGAAACCCATTGTTTCAAACAAAGCCCTCAGCACAACTAGTGGAAGATTAAGGTAAAAGAGGGAGTTTGGAGTCACATGAGCAAGTCACATGTCCATGCATGACTTCTCTTAGTCATGGCAGGAAATTCCATTAAGACAGTGTTTCTCAAACTAGGGTCACCGCTTGTGCAGGGATAGCCCCTGGTGGGCCAGGCCGGTTTGTTTACCTGTCCTGTCCTCAGATCCAGCCGATTGCGGCTCCCACTGGCCGCGGTTAACTGCTTCAGGCCAAAGAGGACTGCTGGAAGCGGTGTGGGCCGAGTGACATATTGGCCGCTGCTTCCAGCAGCTCCCATTGGCCTGCAGTGGCAAACTGTGGCCAGTGGGAGTCATGATCAGCTGAACCAGCTGGGCCGGTTTGATAGATAAACAAACTGGCCCAGCCTGCCAGGGGCTTTCCCTACACAAGTGGCAACCCCAGTTTGAGAAACACTGCATTAAGAATAGACACACATCTTCCATTGTGAGTTAAGTGTTCTTTAATTCTATTTGAATAATTCCTTTAAAATGTGCTGTCTAAACTCCTTGTTGGTGCTGACCAGAAGCAAACACCTTAGAAATACAGGCATATAGTTTAATACTACTAAGTTCATGTACAAAAATGATAGATGCATTCAAATAGCATAATCGTATTCAGCAAATCATAACTTTTCTACAGACATCTTATCTGCCACATTTTGTACAAGATTTGTTGCAATTATATAACAGTGGTAGCAACAATGATCTACCTGGTTCTAGTTTAATCAGTTAACGTCACACCACTAATGCAAAATCAATGCAGGAAGGGTTATCCTAGACATTGCTGAACGCATCACAGGAACTTCCATTCTTGGTTCTGTATTACTAGATCTTCTAACCCAAAACTAGAAATGTCAGCGTATAACAGAAATGGTTTATCAAAATCATGTTTGTCTAAAACAGGCTTTTTCTTTGTAAGGTTCATTATGAAAGTAACAATATTATTGAATCGCTTTACAAACCCCAGGTGTTAAGGCTGAATCCCCACTCTGTCACTGTGAGTGCAGAAGTGGGGCCCACAAGGATTTAAAAAAATAATACTGGTCATTCTAGGCTTGTATTACACTCCCAAGGTTACAGCTTTTCTCTGACCTTGGCTTGGTAAATGTTGCCACCACCCAAATTGAACCCCCTTTGAACCCATGAAGGAGCACTTGGGAATTCCTCCCTGTGGGGTACCCTCAAGCCCTTTCACCCTCACTCTGGGGAAGAGCTGAGAAAGAAAACAAAGGAAATTAGCGGTGGCTATCAGCTAATCCAACAGCACGTGCAAACCTTTTAGGACACCAAAAATCCAATCTTGTTTGGAAAAAAAGGAAATTTTATTAAAAACAAAAAGGGTAAAAATACATCTGGAACTCAAGCTTTTTGCTAGGTCTTAAAAGAAACAATTCCAAAAATTAAGCACCCAATTAAGCTTTCTTAGCGGTTTAGCTTAAAGGTTACAAGCAAACAAAAGCATCAGGGGTTAGCACAGAGGAGATCCACAAGCCTTGAAAATAAAAGAAATAAACCTGATTGCATTTAGCTAAATATTCTGATCTACTTACTCATTTGGAGTTCAGATAAATAGTTCTAGGTATGATTTATGATCATACCTGACTTAAAGCTGCTTATAGCATGGCTGCTCTGTCCCTCCAGCCCATAGACCAACACACAAAGGGAAAGTTTCTTTCCTCATTTCAAAAAGTTCTCGTTTTTCCATTGGATCTTTTGGTCAGGTGCCTCCTTTTTTTGTCTTTGCCTGGGGGACTTTTTAACCTTACAGGTAAAGCAAGTAAAGAACAGCTACCAAGAGGGATTTTACAGCTAACTGGCTGGCTGGGTGTCCATCAAAGGGAACTATCCCCCCCTCTTTATTTATCACATACTCTCCAAATCACAGACAGTGCTGGTCAGTCTGGTTAGTGTCGGATCCACACCAGCTGGGATTTCTTCCTGGAGGTTTAGGAAACAGAGTTAATAAGATACATGCATCTCTAATTTCACTAATAATTATATGAAGAACTAAACAGTAATTTTTTCAATGACTACAATGACTTAGAATACAGGGAAATTTTCACCCAGCTGATTCTGGGAAATCTTCCCAGGAGAGTGCATCAGCCACTTTGTTAGTGGCTCCTGAAATGTGTTGTATTTCAAAATCAAAGTCTTGGCCCACGTCCAGACTAACCCGCGGCATCGGTGGGTTAAAATCGATTGCTCGGGGATCGATATATCGCGTCTAGTCTGGACGCGATGTATCAATCCCCGAGCGCGCTTACGTCGATTCCGGAACTCCATCAACCCTAACGGAGTTCCGGAATCAACACGGAGAGCCGCAGACATCGATGCCGCGCCGTCTGGACGGGTGAGTACCTTGATTTTAGAAATTCGACTTCAGCTACGTTATTCACGTAGCTGAAGTTGCGTATCTAAAATCGATTTTAATACCCTAGTCTGGACGTGGCCTTGGAGAGCTTCTTCTCCACTGAAGAAGTTTTTTGTTAGTCTCTTTGACTGTGTGAAACCACTTCAGTGCAGCATGGTCAGTCTGCTGGTGGAACCTCAGTCCCCAAATATATGGGCATAGCTTCTCCAGAGCATACACAATGGCATAACATTCTTTTTCTGAAACTGACCAGTGGCTTTCCCTCTCAGAAAGTTTTGAGCTGAGAAACACAACAGGATGGACTTGTTGATCTGGTCCTTCCTGCATTAAAACTGCTCCTACACCATGCTCAGACGCATCTGTGGTTATGATAAATGGTCGATCAAACTTTAGGGCTCTCAGTACAGGGTCAGATGTAAGGACCACCTTAAGCTGGCTAAAGGCTTTTTGACACTTCTCAGTCCACTGAATGGTAATTGGCTGTTTTTTCCTAGTCAGGTCTGTCAGTAGGGTGGCAATTTGGCTGTAGCGTACAAATCATCTGTAATATCCAGCCAAGACCAAGAAGGATTGGACCTGCTTCTTTGACTTAAGGACAGGCCAATTTTGGATAGCATTGACCTTAGCCTGTAGGGGGTTGATAGTTCCTTGAACCACCTGGTGTCCAAGGTACGTTACCCTGTTTAGGCCTATTTGACACTTTTTGGCCATAACAGTTAATCCTGCCTCTCTTATGCACTGGAAGACAGCTAGGAGGTGTTCCAGGTGTTCTGCCCATGAATCTGAGAATATAGCCACATCGTCAAGGTAGGCGATTTCAAATTCCCCAGATCCAGCCAGAAGGTTATCTACCAGTCTCTGGAAGGTGGAGGGTGCATTTCACAGTCCAAAAGGGAGCACATTAAGTTCATACAACCCTACATGGGTGATGAAGGTTGACCTTTCCTTGGCGGGGTTATCTAGCAGCACTTGCCAGTACCCCTTAGTTAAGTCTAAGGTGATGAACTGGTCATGTCCCAGTTTCTCCAATTGCTCATCTGTGTGTAGCGTTGGATAGTTTTATGGGCTAGTTATGGCATTTACCTTACACTAGTCCACACAAAAGCGGATTTCTCCATCTTGTTTGGGAACCAGAACCACTGAAGAGGCCCATGCACTCTCAGGGTGGTAGATTACACCTATCTGTAACATGTCCTTGATCTCCCTTTCTATTGTGGTTTTCGCTTGAAGGGCCATCCGATAGGGTTGGGATCTAATTGGGCAAGTATCACTTGTGTCAATGGAGTAGTATGCCCGTTCTGTCCATCCTGGGATGACTGAAAACATTGATGTGAAGCTGCTGCAAAGCTCCTGGATTTTCTGTTGCTGCTTATGCCCAAGTGTCATGGAAAGGCTCACCTCTTCCACATCACCATTGCTTTTTCCGTCATAGTAGACTCCTTCAGGCCACTCAGCATCATCTATCTCCTGGGCTGTAAACTGGAGAACCTTGATTTCTCAGGAATAAAAGGGCTGCAGAGAATTAACATGAAATACTTTAGGTTTTAGGGTAGGATCTGGGACCTCTATGAGGTAATTAACAGTTCCCAGGTGCTCTCGGAACATAAACGGCCCCTCCCATGACACTTCCATCTTACTGGCCTGGAGCGCTTTCAGGACAATGACTTGGTCACCTACTCTGAACGTATGCTCTCGGACATGTCTATCATACCAGGCCTTCTGCTCTTGTTGAGCATCCTGTAGGTTTTCTCGAGCAAGGGCTAGAGAGTCTTTGAGGGTGTTTTGTAGTTTGGTTACAAAGTCCAAAATGTTAGTTCCTGGAGAAGATGTAACCCCCTCCTATTGCTGTTTCACCAACTGTAATGGCCCCTTAACTTTGTGGCCATAAACGAGTTAAAAGGGTGAAAATCCCAAACTGGGATGTGGTACAGCCCTGTAGGCAAAGAACAACTGCTGGAACACTAGTTCCCAATCACTGGAGTGCTCATTCACAAATTTACTTATCATGGCCCCCAAAGTCCCATTAAACTTCTCCACTAGGCCATTTGTTTGATGGTGATTCACCCCATGAGCATCTCAAAGATGTTTCATGGTCCCTACCAGGAAGTTAGTGCCCGAATCCATAAGGATGTCTGACAGCCAACCTACACTGGCAAAAATGTCTGTCAATGCCTTGCTCACGCTTTTAGCCCTGGTGTTGCTTAGAGCTACTGCTTCTGGCCATCAGGTTGCAAAATCCATGAAAGTCAGTATGTTCAGCTTTCCTCTGGGTGTCTTCTTAGAGAAAAGACCCAGCATATCCACAGTTACATGCTGAAATGGAACCTCAATGATGAGGAGTGGCCTTGACTTGGTCTTGGGGTTTTCCCACCCTCTGGTACACCTCACAAGACTGGACATAAGTAGAAATGTCCTTGCCCATTCCCTCCGAGTGGAATGACTTCCCCAAACAGTCCTTGGTCCTGTTCACCTCAGCATGGCCACTAGACTGATCATGGGCTAAGCTCAAGAGCTTTTTCCTATACTTAGTTGGAACTACCAACTGTCTCTGAGGATACCAATGTTCCTTGTACCTACCAGAAAGAGTGTCCTTGTATAAGAGTACTCTTTCTGTACCAAACCTGGACCTGTTAGAAGAGCCAAGAGGCAGTGGGTAGCTCCATGCCGCCGTCCAAGATCCCTTGAGTCTCTCATCTGCTTCCTGCTCTGCCTGGAACTGTTCCCTTGATACTGGAGACATTAGTTCCTCACTAGGTTGTGGACTCTGGTGGGGTTGCAAGCACGGGCTCTGGTGCTGACTCTTTCGCCAGTTCCAATCCTTGGGCTGGTTCTGGCTGGCTTCCAGAAACTGGATCTACAGCTGATGCCATAGACTCTGGCCTGGAGTCTCATTCCACCACCTCTGGCTGGGTTTCTGTAGGAGGCTCAGGAATGGAGTTAGGTGTTTAGGCTGACTGTGGGTGACCATCCCCATCCTTTTTGTTAGCCTTACTTGGTTGGATAAGTCTCCCAGCAACATGGGAATGGGATAATAGTCATAGATTGCAAAAGTCCATATCCTTGACCAGCCCTTGTGCCAGGCAGGCAACTTGGCTGTAGACAAGTTAAAAGAGTTGCCTTAAAGGGTTGCACCATCACTTGGGCCTCTGGGTCGATGAATTTGGGGTCCACCAGGGGTTTGTGGATAACTCACACCTGTGCTCCAGTGTCTCTCCATGTAGTAATCTTCCTCCTGCCCATACTCACAGTTCCCCTTCACTCTGGGGGTATTTGAGAGACATCTGAGCCTGAAGGCTCTTGGTGGGACTCCAGGGTGATGAGCTGTAGTCGGCAGGTGCTCTTGGGGCAGCTGACTATCACATGCCCCAACTCA
Organism: Gopherus flavomarginatus; assembly: GCF_025201925.1. Classification (NCBI taxonomy): domain Eukaryota; kingdom Metazoa; phylum Chordata; order Testudines; family Testudinidae; genus Gopherus; species Gopherus flavomarginatus. Next base: position 81,807,105 of record NC_066622.1, on the reverse strand, counting down.
TTACATTTAAAGCATTGTCTAGCTGTGTGCTGGCATGAGGTGGGTGGTTGGAGAGTGGGGTGGTGGGACGAGAGGGCTTCTGGGGTCTCCCTGGCTGTGTGGAGGGCTGCTCCTTGCAAGGTGAGGCTTTGGGCTGACCCTGATGGTGGAGTATTGTCTCGGGTTGCCCCCTCTGATATTCGCTTCAACTGCTACTAGCTTTCTTCTTCTCCACCACCTCCACCCATTTGGTCTCCTCAGTTACAGTTTTGGGCTTCCCATCTAGGATGCACCTTTCTATTTCCTCAGGAACACCCTCTAAGAACTGCTCCATTTGCATTAGGAAAGACTGATCTTCCAGGGATCTAACATTTACTCCTGATATCGAGGCATCCCAATTTTTTATAATGTGGTAGGCGCGTCAGGAAAATGCCACATCTAGTTTCCACCTTAGGGCTCTGAACTACCGACGGGCCTGCTCGAGTGTTAGCCCCATTCTAATTCTGGCCTTTTGTTTAAAATGGTTGTACTCGTTCATGTGTTCTTTAGCATTTCAGCTGCCACCTCTGCTAAGGGCCACTGAGTTGCGGCCTCAGCTCCACCATATACTGGTCTATAGGGGTGTTGTACCCAAGGCAGGCCCTTTTGAAATTTTCTAAGAAGGCCTCTGTATCATCGCCAACCTTGTATGTGGGGAGTTTCTTAGAATGGGGAGCGATACCTGGACAAGAATTGTTAGGGTTACCTGGTTGATCCAGCTTAGCCTTTTCCAGCTCTAAGTGCTTCATCTCTAACTCCACCTCCAAGCGCTTCCCCTGCATTTCCACTTCCAGCTCCAAACGCTTCGCCTTTCTTTCCACTTTTGCCTCCAAGCACTTCACCTGTCTCTTCTCCTCCACTTCCACCTCTCTTTAGTCCTCCGTTCCAAGTGCAACATCTGCAGGAAGAAATCCCTATCTTCTGTAGTCAGAACGTGGTCTGGGTTAAGGGCATCCCTCCAGCTTGGCACCTGGATCTTGGTTGGGGGAGGGCTGACCCTTCCCTCCTGGGAAGTCCCCTTTCCACCATCCACTCTCCTAATTTCCATCATGGAGCTGGATGTCTGGGTTTCAGCGGGTCTGTCTTCTCCATGGCTGCCGCTTTGGGAAGACTGGTTTTTCTAAGGTTTTAGTGTCTGACCTCAACCTCATGCACAGCCAAATAGAAAAATGTGTCCTTTTAAAATCCTAAGGTCTGTGCTTCTGGTTCAAAATGATCTCACTGCTCTGCCACCATGTTAGGGCTGAATCCCCACTCTGTCACTCTGAGTGAGGAAGGTGGGGGCCCGCAAGGATTCTAAAAATTAATACTTGCCACTCCAGGTTTGTATTAAACTCCCAAGGTTACAGCTTTTCTCTGACCTTGGCTTGGTAAACGTGGCCACCACCCAAATGCAAAAAAAAAAACCTTGGACCCAGGAAGGAGCACTTGGGAATTCCTCCCTGTGGGGTATCCTCAAGCCCTTTCACCCCCCTACCCCCTCCCAGGGAACAGCTGAGAGAGAAAACAAAGGAAATGAGCTGTTGCAACCAGCTAATCAAACAACATGCACAAACCTCTTAGGGCACCAAAAATTCAATCCTGTTCTTAAAAAAGGTAAATTTTATTAAAAACAAAAAGAAAGGAAATACCTCTGGAATTTAGGCTTTTGCTAGATTTTAGAAGAGCAATTCCAAAAATCAAGCACCCACAATAGCTTTCTTGAGGGTTCAGCGTAAAAGTTACAAGCAAACAAAAGCAACTGGGGTTAGCACAGAGGAGTCCACAAGCCAGTAAGAAATAAAAGAAATAACCCTAATCACATCTTTTTAGACATTCCCTAATTTTACTTACATATCTGAGGCTCTAGATAAGTAGGCTCAAGGTATGAAATGATAATCCATAATAATACCTGTTTTAAAGCTGGTTACAGCATTACTGCTCCATGTCCCTGCAGCCCAGAGAACAACGGACAAAGGACAAGTTTCTTTCCCAATTTTAAAAATTCTACCTTCCCATAGCTCTTTTGGTCAGCTGCCCACTCCTTTTATTTTACCTGTGGGCTTGTTAACCCTTTACAGGTAAAGCCAGCAGAGAACAGACCAAGAGGGATTTTACAGCTGGCTGGCTGGCTGTCCATCAAAGGGAGCTATTCTTCTCCGCATCTTCATGTATCACAACATGTAAATAAGGTATGTCTCGGTCTCATTATCATCCCTGAAGTACTCTTGGATTCCATGCATCGTGACTCCAGGGGGCACGTATCAAAGCGATGACAATAACAGAAGTCATTGTGTGGTTAATTCTCTGCAAAAGGTACTAATTAATTGAGCTTGATTAATGAGTCTCTAATTTGAGGCAATGAGGTCCGGGAATTAAATTATTTTGTATAGAGCTGAAATAAAAAGCAAACTGCCATGAATACCATTTTACTTTAACTTTTAGGTCGTTGGGCCAAATACTGATAGCCAGTGATCTCTCACATCTGCCAGTCAGTGTAAAATCAGGAGTAATGCCAGTTAAGCCAAAGAAGATCTAGTTAGTATAAACTTTGCATAAGGGAAAAGAGAATTCAGGGCAATGGAACTTTTGCCATTAACTTCAGTGGGACTGGGATTTAGTGCTCTTTCTTTTTAAGCTTCACAAAAAATTATCCAACCCTTAGCCTGACTCCCATATTTCCTTTCCCCAAAGACTAATGCACAATCCTTCCAGAGTTAGAAACAGGACCTACTTGTGGAGAACTGAGCTCCTTGGCACTAGCTAATAGACTACTGACCCCCAGAGCTAACAATGTGATCTAGGAAATCACAGCCTTGTTTCTTCCTGCTCTAACCATTAGGGCACATTTTGTTGGGAGTTGGGAATAGACACGATTCAGGCGTGATAATTTGCTAATCTTTCATCAAAAAGCGTTCCTCTCAGATCTTCACTGGCTTCCCTGCTCTCCTCCCTTCATCTCCAAACAAGGAAACAGTGAGAAATTAAGAGAAACAAGAAGAGTGAGCACTGAAGGAAAAACTCATTGCAACCCATTGTTTCAAAAACAGCTGATGATGCCATAAGGTAACAGTGAAGACAATTTCAAAGTAACAAGTTATTCATCTCTCCAAATAAATCCCGATGCTGCCCCTCCAAAAATCCTCCCTCACCTACTCCCTCCCTTTGCTATTTGCCTGCTCATCTGCCAGTGCTTAAGACTCCTTCAGATGTTTTGTAGCTTGCCTGCCCTGGCATCCCACACATACGTACCCTCTTATTCGGTTCTCGGCTGCTGCTTTGTTCCTCTCACTTCCATACACAGAGCTGAAGTGCCTGCCTAGCTTTGCAAAATGGTGGTGGGACTCTCCAGCTGGTCCCATCTCTCCCTGTGCGGCACCTGAGAAAAGTCCTGAAGATTTTCTGTCCCAACACCCCTGCTGATGGTTTAGGTAAGAAGCACAAATGGCTGCTTCTTGCATTGACTTTTTCTGTTTTCCCTCCAAGTGCTAACAGGCAAAGAATAACTTTTCTAGAAATAGCAAAAAGATAGCTCTACCACACTTACTCATGTTGAGTAATACCCTACTCCATGAGTAGTTCCAGTGATTTCAATGGGGATTTCTCATGGAGTAAAGTACTACTCGGCTTGAGTAAGGGTGACAGAATTTGACATCGACTCTTTAAGAGAGTTATACCAGAGTGTGTCAGAACAGAATTTGGTCCCAAGTGATGCAGTGATACTCTCCACTTATCCAAGATACAGTAAGAAATAGTTGAGAAAAAAGAGACATCTGCTTATTCTATGTGGTGCTCCCTATTCTTTAAAAAAATAGAAGTGGAATAAATTCAACATAAAGAGGCATTTCTCACTGCCAGTTATAAGGAAAGTTGGGTGAAAGAGAGACAGACTTTCTAGAATGACTATTCATGATTAGCTTTGAAAATGAGTAGCAGGCAGGATCTCATATTTCAGTAGGTGAAGTTCAATAGCTCTTTTTGTTGCATCACCAATAAGCCACCTATGGAACAATGTGTGCTCACCGTGACACAACCAAGTACTCTGACTACAATTCATCAACATACAGACACCCACCAACATATAGACACCCACTTACCAGTAACACCAAGGGCAAGGGGACAGGAAATGGAGGCCAGTGTCCCAGACCTGGGCTTTAAGATGAGGAAGGGGAGCTGAGACTGGCATTACCTCATTGGCAGGCTCGGGTGCTGCAGTTACTTTGAAGAGACAATGGGGGCAGGGGGTGAGTGCTGGTGCAGAATGCCTCCTGTCTGCACTCACACAGCACCAGGAGCCCTGACCAGCCCACTGCTGCCATGGAACGATTACATTGATACAGGGACAAGGGTGGACAAAAACAAAGGAAGAGGAGAGAACAGAAGTTGGTAAGAGGGGCCGGAGAGAAGGGGGAACAGCGAATGGGGACAATATGCTGGGTGAGGGGACAGAGGCAAATAGTAGGAGAAGGAAACACCCAGGGAGTTGGGACAGGTGAAGGGTTGAATGCTCTGAGGCAAGAGGGAGTGGAGCAAAGAGATTGGTATGGGATTGTTGACTCTGTGGGACAGGACCACAGTAGCCCTGATTCTGCTTCTAGCCTTGGGCCCTGGAAATCCCAGAAGCAGTCCCATAGACACAAGAGTCACAACAAACAGCCGTTATCCCAGAAGCCTGAGATTCTAAAGGGGAAACCACAAATTCAGCTATTAGGGAGAATTTATCTCCAGAGTCATCATCATCATCTTCATCATCACCTTTCTCGTGCTGAGGTCACTGGGAAGCAGCAAGACCCAGAAATCAGCCAGTCACACCTGCTTGTAGAATAACTGTCTGAATTCCTTCTGACCCACTGTATCCAAACCAGAAAGTGAAGGCTTTAGTTTGCTCAAATTTTAATAATTACCTACCAGCACCTACCTTTACTTGCCCAAAACACAATGAAGTAATGTGACACACTGCCAGCTAATCTAACAGATGACGTAACAGAATGCAGAGTACAAGAAACCTTAAGAAATCCAGTGGATTTCTCCCTAGCTCCATAATCAAGCAAGAATATGTTAGACTTGCTAACAGAGGCAATGAAAAGAGATTTATATTGATAAAAGGTATTCCTGTGTTATCACTGTCCTTGCACAACTCTAGGGATTGCACACTGAACCTGATATCTCACTATTTACTGGTCTGGATGTTGTTTTTTGGAAAATATTTGCTGTTGACTGCCTCACCTCATGCAGACCTTGGCCACACTGCAGTTTAATTTAAAAAGTCAACCCTCCCCGTCTCATTCCAGTAAATGAAACTGCTTTTTTGTAAGGAAATCGAAGAGTACACAACGTCCTTCTCCTAACACTCTATACCTTTGACAACACCCAGGTATGTTTGGCATTCCCTGCAGCAGGGTCAGGTCTAGCCATGGGAAATATTTGCCTTGCTAAAAACATCTTTGATTATTTTTGTTTGCTGATGAGAAGTAGAGTACATAAAAGCAACTGCTGGTAAAAGATAGTAAGCAATCAAGGCCATTTGAAATTAATTTCTTCACTGCTGTATGCTTTCTGAGTGCCAGGCACCAGTTGGCAGTGTGGAAGGAGGTTGGATGTCTCATTGGTGGTTAGAGAGAAGAGCAGCTTGTATGGTGGGGTTGATTGCAGCACTGGTTGTGGGGAACCGTTGATGGCAATTGAAATGGGAAGGGTTGGCATTGCCATGGGCATCTTTGTGTAATGAATCAAAGCCACAGGGATAAGACATTATGCTGAGATGCAGGAGTGACTGGCAGTAGCAGTGGCTATGCCACCTCCGCCAACTTCACACAACCCACAGTATCCATGTACCTCCTTACTCTAGATTTCTCTCCCTAGCAGGGAGCTAGTTCCAATAGTAGGGTCATCTCCTTTCCCATGGTTTAGTTTCTGGGTCCTGCAGTTCTCTCAGGCCAGGGGAGAAGGGAAGAGTCCCTTAGCTGGCTGCTCAGGTTGTCTGTTTATGGCCAACCACTTGGTGTTTTGGCTCATAGGGAGAGAAGGCAGAGCCTGGGGAAAGGTTCTGGGGAGAGACACTAAAGAGATGAGTGAATGATTGAATTTTCAGTTTGAGGGTCAAACCAAAACTGTTTTTTTTTTTACCAGAATGAAAAGAAAAGGGAAAAATAGTTTTGGGTGAAACAAAACACTTAGTTTGACCAAAATAATTTTCCCTTTCTCCCCCTTTTCTAAATGAAGCATTGTTCTGAAACAAAAAGTCTAAATGTTTCATTTTGGAATGACAGGAATGAAATGTTTTGGTGAATTTATTATTTGCTGAAAAAAATTGCCCAGTTCTAATCCAAACACACAAACACAGGCCTAGTTTGCATTAGAAAAGTTTAACTGAATAGACTGCAATAAAATTGATCTAGTTAATTGAAAATTGATCAGTGCAACCCTTGGGATGCGACTCAAATGCTTCTAGAGTTCTCCATTTCAACAGTGACTTATTAAAAGGTTGTAACAGCAGATCCTAGGGTATGTCTACACTATGAAATTAGGTAGAATTTATAGAAGTCGGTTCTTTAGAAATCATTTTTATACAGTCAATTGTGTGTGCGTCCCCACAAAAAGTGCTCTAAGTGCATTAAGTCAACATATTGTGTCCACAGTACCGAGGCTAGCGTCGACTTCCTGAGCATTGCACTGTGGGTAGCTATCCCACAGTTCCTGCAGTCTCCGCCGCCCATTGGAATTCTGGGTTGAGATCCCAGTGCCCAATGGGGCAAAAGCAGTGTCACGGGTGATTCTGGGTACATGTCATCAGGCCCCCATTCCCTCCCTCCCTCCGTTAAAGCAACGGCAGACAATCGTTTTGAGCCTTTTTTCCTGGGTTACCTGAGCAGATGCCATACCACGGCAAGCATGGAGTCCACACAGCTGACTGTCATCATATGTCTCCTGGGTGCTGGCACACATGGGACTGCATTGCTACACAGCAGCAGTTCATTGCCTTTTGGCGGCAGACGGTGCATTACGACTGGTAGCCATTGTCATCGTACTCCTGGGTGTTCTTTTAACTGATCTTGGTGAGGTCAGTCAGGGGGTGCCTGGGCGGACATGGGAGTCACTCAGCCAGGTCATTCCCATCTTCTGCCAAGCACCCAGGAGATGATGATGGCTAGCAGCCAAACTGCACCGTCTGCTGCCAGCCTAAAGATGTGAAAGATAGATGGAGTGGATCAAAACAAGAAATAGACCCAATTTGTTTTGTATTCATTTGCTTCCTCCCTCCCTTCCTCCCTCCCTCCCTCCGTGAAATCAACAGTCTGCTAAACGCAGGGGTTTGAGTTCAATCCTTGAGGGGGCCGTTCTGTGTAGCAGTCATTTGTGTTTCTCTTTGATGCAAAGCCACCCCCTTTGTGGATTTTAATCCTTGTAAGCCATGTCGTCAGTTGCCCCTCCCTCCGTCAGAGCAGATTATCATTTCATGGCTTTTTTCAGCCCAGATGCCATAGCACTGGGATCATGGAGCCCGCTCAGATCACTGTGGCAATTATGAGCACTGTAAACACCACACACATTATCCTGGAGTATATGCAGAACCAGAACCTGCCAAAGCAAAGCCAGGCAAGGAGGCGACGGCAGCGCGGTGACAAGAGTGATGAGGACAGAGAAATGGACATAGACTTCTCACAAAGTACAGACCACAGCAGTGCGCACATAATGGTGTTAATGGGGCAGGTTCATGCTGTGGAACGCCAATTCTGGGCCCAGGAAACAAGCACAGACTGGTGGGACTGCATAGTGTTGCAGGTCTGGGATGATTCTCAGTGGCTGCGAAACTTTTGCATGTGTAAGGGCACTTTCATGGAACTTTGTGACTTGATTTCCCCTGCCCTGAAGTGTCAGAATACCAAGATGAGAGCAGCCCTCACAGTTGAGAAGTGAGTGGCGATAGCCCCGTGGAAGCTTGCAATGCCAGACAGCTACTGGTCAGTTGCGCATCAATTTGGAGTGGGCAACTCTCCTATGGGGGCTGCTGTGATCCAAATAGCCAACGCAATCAAAGAGCTGCTGATATCAAGGGTAGTGACTCTGGGAAATGTGCAGGTCACAGTGGATGGCTTTGCTGAAATGGAATTCCCTAACTGTGGTGGGGCGATAGACAGAACCCATATCCCTATCTTGGCACCAGAGCACCAAGCCAGCGAGTACATAAACCGGAAGGGGTACTTTTCAATGGTGCTGCAAGCACTGGTGGATCACAAGGGATGTTTCACCAACATCAACGTGAGATGGCCGGGAAAGGTATATGATGCTCGTGGCTTCAGGAACTCTAGTCTGTTTCAAAAGCTGCAGGAAGGGACTTTCTTCCCAAACCAGAAAATAACCACTGAGGATGTCGAAATGCCTATAGTTATCCCTGGGGACCCAGACTTCCCCTTAATGCCATGGCTCATGAAGACATACACAGGCAGCCTGGACAGCAGTCAGGAGCTGTTCAACTATAGGCTGAGCAAGTGCAGAATGGTGGTAGAATGTGCCTTTGGATGTTTAAAAGCTCAGTGGCACAGTTTACTGACTCAGATAGACCTCAGCGAAACCAGTATTCCCATTGTTACTGCTTGCTGTGCGCTCCACAATATCTGTGAAAGTAAGGGGGAGACATTTATGGTGTTGTGGGAGGTTGACGCAAATCGCCTGGCCACTGATTATGCGCAGCCAGACACCAGGGAGGTTGGAAGAGTACAGGAGGGCCCGGTGTGGAACAGAGAAGCTTTGAAAACCAGTTTCATGACTGGCCAGGCTATGGTGTGAAAATTCTGTTTGTTTCTCCTTGATGAAAGTGCCCCCCCCGGCTTTGGTTCACTCTACTTCCCTGTAAGCTAGCCACCCTCCTCTCCCCACTTCGATCACCGCTTGCAGAGGCAATAAAGTCACTGTTGCTTCATATTCATGCATTCTTTATTAATTCATCACAGAAACAAGGGTGTAACTGCCAAGGTAGCCTGAGAAGGGTGGGGGAGGAGGGAAGCACCGGGTGGGGTGGGGTAGGAGGGAAGGAAAACATCACACTGCACTTTAAAACTTAAAAACTTTAAAACTTATTGAAGGCCAGCCTTCTGTTGCTTGGGTAATCCTCTGGGGGTGGAGTGGCTGGATGGCCGGAGACCCCGCCACCGCGTTCTTGGGTGTCTGGGTGAGGAGGCAATGGAACTTGGGGAGAAGGGCAGTTGCTTACACAGGGGCTGTAGCAGCGGTCTGTGCTCCTTCTGCCTTTCCTGCAGCTCAATTGTACACTGGAACACATGAGTTTGATCTTCCAGCAGCCTGAGCATCGACTCTTGCCTTCTGTTAGCAAGCTGATGCCACCTATCATCTTCAGCCCACCACTTACTCTCTTCAGCCCATCACCTCTCCTTGCGTTCATATTGTGCTTTCCTGCATTCTGACATTGTCTGCCTCCATGCATTCTGCAGTGCTCTGTCAGTGTGGAAGGACAGCAGGAGCTCAGAGAACATTTCATCCCGAGTGCAATTTTTTCACTTTCTAATCTTCACTAGCCTCTGTGAAGGAGAAACATTTGCAGCTGATGGAGGAAAAGGGAGAGTGGTAGTTAAAAACACACATTGTAGAGAACAATGGGTACACTCTTTCACGTTAAACCTTGCTGTTCACATTACACAGCACATGTGCTTTCGTTACAAGGTCGCATTTTGCCTCTTGTGTTGAGAGCCTGCCGGTTTGGTGTGAGAGATCACTCCTCCCCCCACTGCAAGGCTGACAGCAGGGAACATTTCTGTTCAGCCACAGCCAAGCAGGAACGGGCACCTCTGAATGTCCCTTAATAAAAGCAGCCTATTTCAACCATGAATGATATCACTCTCCTGAGGATAACACAGCGAGATAAAGAACGGATGTTGTTTTAATGCCAGCGAACACCGGCACCATACACTGCTATGCTTTGGTATGCAATGATTCCCGACTACGTGCTACTGGCCTGGCAGGGTAAAGTGTCCTACCATCATGGACGGAATAAGGCCACCCTCCCCAGAAACCTTTTGCAAAGGCTTTGGGAGTACATCCAGGAGAGTTTTGTGGATATGTCCCTGGAGGATTTCCACTCCATCCCCATACACATTAACAGACTTTTCCAGTAGCTGTACTGGCCGTGAATGCCTGGGCAAATTAATCATTAAACATGCATGCTTTTAAACCATGTGTAATATTTCCAAAGGTACACTCACCAGAGGTCCCTTCTCTGCCTTCAGGGTCCAGGAACATGCCTCGGGTGGGTTCGGGGGTTACTGGCTCCAGGTCCAGGGTGAAAAACATATCTTGGCTGTTGGGGAAACCGGTTTCTCCACTTCCTTGCTGTGAGCGATCTTCAGTCTCTTCATCATCATCTTCCTCATCCCCCAAACCTGCTTCCGTGTTGAGTGATTCTCCATTGATGGAGTCAAAGCACAGGCTTGGGTAGCGGTGGCTGCACCCCCTAGCATGGCATGCAGCTCATCACAGAAGCGGCATGTTTGGTGCTCTGATCCGGAGCGGCCGTTTGCCTGTCTGGTTTTTTGGTAGGCTTGCCTTAGCACCTTAATTTTCATGCAGCACTGCTTTGCGCCCCTATTATGGCCTCTGTCCTTCATCCCCTTTGAGACTTTTTCTAATGTTTTGGCATTTCATTTACTGGACTGGAGTTCAGCTAGCAGATTCATCTCCCCATACGGCGATCAGATCCTGTACCTCCCCTTCGGTCCATGGTGGCGCTCTTTTGGGATCCTGGGACTCCATCATGGTCACCTCTGCTGATGAGATCTGCACTCACCTGCACCTTGCCACGCTGGCCAAACAGGAAATGAGATTCAAAAGTTCATGGGGCTTTTCCTGTCTACCTGGCCAGTCCATCTGAGTTGAGAGCGCTGTCCAGAGCGGTCACAATGTAGCACTCTGGGATAGCTCCCGGAGGCCAACACCATCGAATTGCATCCACACTACCCCAAATTCAACCTGATAAGGCTGATTTCAGTGCTAATCCCCTCATCAGAGGTGGAGTAAAGAATAAATTTAAAGAGCCTTTAAATGGAAAAAAAGGTCTTCATCGTGTGGACAGGTTCAGGCTTAAATCAAGGTAACGCTGCTAAATTCGACCTAAAATTGTTGTGTAGACCTGGCCTAAGTGTTTCCACTCTTTCATTCAGAAATGACAAAGCTCATCTAGCACATTTGTAAAGTGTGTGCACAAACCATTCATAATTTTCAGGCAGTAATTTAATTTAATTAATTTAATTTAATACTGGCAGATCTATCCTTGTTCCAATGCTCTCACTTTCTTCCACACAAGACTGTACTGCTTACTCTCCACCACTAAATCCCTTTGGCCTACTTATGCCTCGTGAACTTTTATCCCATTTCAGCTCAGTAGGTTCCACTTTTTCCAGTGGGACTTTGTATCTCCATCAACCCTTTCAATGTAAGGTGCTAAATGAAAAGAAAGACAAAAATAGAGCAAGTGAGTAACCTAATTTTCCAGTCGTGTCAGCATTTGCAATTGCTGTCATAACTGCAAATTGGCACAGACTATAACACTATATACTGAACTCTGGGGGAAATTCAGATCCCAGTGCTAAACCAAAATTCATGGCTTGATCCAATTACCCTAATGGACTCAAATTGGAATACCAGCTCTGAATGCCTGCAAATGGGGCTTAGAAGTTTGAATGTGGACTTGGCATGTTTCTTAATCAAAATATGAACAAATGCATTTCACTAAAATTCCAGAATTGCTTCCAAATGTGTACACATGTGGGTCAACTACCTAGCAGCATAGCTCCAATGATTTTTTTTAGTTGATCAATCATTGATTTCAATGGCACTATCCTTATTTATAGCAGCTGGGCATCTGACACAAAACATTTTTGTAAAGTCTATTCCTGGGCAATATACACATGGATGTGTGACTAATTTGGCAAATCCATATTCATGCACATCACTCTAATTGTGTAAGTGATCCCACTGACTTCAAACTCCTTCCTTTTGACCTCAGTGGGACTACTCACAAGACAAAGGAGTACTCCCTTCAATAAACGTTTGCAGGATCAAGCTCTGCATTTCTGGAGTCTGATAATTCCACATGGCTGTCAGGAAGGAAGTGCCTTATTGAAATGACTTCGGAGTTATTCAGTGGAATTCAGCTCACAGAGCAGATGGAATTAAAAGGTTCTTTTAACTTTCTATATGTGCAACACAACAGTTGTGCTTGCATGGATAGGTTAGAAACACAGGGAAAGGTTTATAGGTGAAAGTAACAATTGCTGCACATGTGCTGAAAATCATGTAACCTCTGAATGCTATTGCAAAGGGTAGAAGAGATTGGTTTCTCACTAAACAATGTTCTCTTGAGTGCTAGGTATTGTGATCCTTTACTATCACAATTTTAACTATTTTATGTGATTTCAGTGTGCCCTGAACTCATTGGAATGGGGATAACTCTTCTGTTCAAACTGCTGCCCTGATGCTAACAAGGGGTCACATGATTGTAACATGTGTAACCCCCACTTGGGGGTGGGAGACACAAAAGACTAACCCATTCTCCCCACATCCTCTGCTGGAGCAATAGTGACATTTCTACAGGGTGGGATATGGATGAGCAGTCCACTTGACCAATGACAAGCCAGGGTTGCACAGCTCCAGCAAGATAACTGGCAAAGAGATAGCCTGATTTTACACACAGAAAGCGTTTAGAATTTGGAAGCTGGGAGAGAGAAAGCACAGGTGGGGAGGCCCTGATAAACTCCTACTCCTCCTCAAAGAGGTTGATGTTTCTCAAATACTCTGGCTATAGGGATCAGGTGACTTCAGCACCCCTGTGACTAGCATTCAGAGCGAGAGAGCGAGAGATCATGGTATCAGGCCTGGCACTGGCCACCAAGACCCAGCCAAAACCCCAGGATGATTCCAAATAGGGAGCCGAGGTGGAGGCAGAAGAAGACTCTGCCCCATCCAGGGGTGAAGATAAAGTAAGGTAACTTTTGTTTATGTCAGCCAACACCACACCATTGCAACATTCCAATCTGAGACACGCATCCCAGGCTGAACCATCCATGTTGTGAGTGTGCTGTGGGGGAGCTGGGGTTGGAGGAAATTCAGACTGATAGGATGTGGGGAAATGGCTTATTTATAAATGTTGAATAGTTATTAATTAACCTTAACCCGTTTCTCTTGTTTTCATTTTTTTTCATTCAGTTTGCATCTAGTGCTTTCCATGTGTTCTACAATTGTCTGCCTTCAGACATAATCTACAGCCTTGCTGCATACAGTACAGAACAGCACATGACCATCAGTGTGAAATTTGTCCTTGTCAAACTCAGTGACATGGCTTTTAGGGGTGATTTTTAAAGTTTTCGGCATCTGTTTATAACTTTAATTACTCATGCCTGGAGACTGAAGTAAAATTTGAGATGCATTAATACATGAACCCCTATATGCCACTGAATAACCTCCATATGCCGGAAGCAGTTTATTGGAGTATATTTAGCTATGTAAATTTAAAATGCCTTCAAAAATCAACCACAAGAGGGGGAGGATGCACGCACTGAATAAGGGATGCGGGTACTTTCAGTAAAAATGTAGTTAATGTATGTTTTTATTTTTTCACAAAACGTAAAAACTAAAGATTCTCTGTAAAAACATAAATTCCATTTCTTCTGCAGCAAACAGCTTTCTAGGATCCCTGACTATTATTGCTTTCTCAAGGGCAGCATCCCTGTATATCTGACATGGTGAAGCATCACTGACAGTGGAGGCACAAGGCACCAAGAAAAAAAATCCAGGACCCGACCTGCATGATGAGATGGGAGAAGTTGCTACAAATATTAGTGATATCAAGCCCCAGGGAGAGAAAAGGGAGGAGGTTTAAGCCACACCTCAGAGAGTAGTTATGGATGGAAGCAATCAAACACAATCAGTTCACAACCTATTACTCAGACTGTTAGCAATCAGTTCAGTGCCACCTAGAGGGGCAAAGCTGAAATGCAAGATGAGAAGCACTTGGCTTTCTGACTGGAGCAAAGGAAGCGGCCTACAGCCAGTTCGTTATGATAACAAGAATCCCCAGCAGAGGCGTAGCGAGCGCCCTCTGTACCCTCCGACCGGAGGGGGCCCCGCAAGGAAGGGGGCCTCTAAAAGTGGCAAAAAAAAATGTAAGGTATAACTAGGTAAGTGACATTTATTGACGCTATTGCACAATCCATGTCAGCTTTACTGACAAAACCGTGAAGTCATTATGATACATCATAATGCTACTGGCTACATCAGTTGTCTGTCGGTCAGTTTTGAATTTTAGTTGGACCCATTCAAAGAATGTGTATTTGCGTTCATAATGGCAATCGGCAGATAAATGTTATTAATTTAGTTGTTTAGTTTTTTATCGTTTCTGCATTGTAAGGGTCCCGGACCTATGTTCGGAGGGGGTCACGTTCTTTGTTGCTATGGCCCTGATCCCTAGTAACCCTACGGATGGACAAACTAAGTGTTCTCATGCTGAGAAGGCTTGAGGAGCTGTAAGCAGGGAGCCACACTGCCCAGATACAGCACTCAGAAGTGCAGGCTGCCACCCAGGGAGGTAATAGCACTGGAAGGATCACCACCCTGGGGACAGTGATTTAGGAGGTAGTGAGTGTTGCACCTGTGAGCACTGCACCCACAGATTTTAGTGCCAAAGCTAGTTTTTCCTAGCACAGAAAGATTTGAAGCCAGGGAATGTTCCTCTTTCATCCATGACTGACAAGCTGGGACCAGCTTGTAGGATAACTTGTGGAGAAGCATGGCTCACCCTACTGGATGGCAGCCACTGTAAGAGATTGAGGATATTTTCAGAGAAGTTGCTCATGCTTTTGAATTATGAGGCTTTTGAAAGTTGGATTGACCAGGCCACTGAGGTGGTCCCAGAGTAGCAATGCAGAAAAGAGAGGGAAAGAGGATAGCAAAAGGCCCTAGGGTCTGCAGAACCAGCAACTCTGGTGCCAAGTACATTACCTAGTTGCCTTAGACAGCACATATGGAACCATAGAGTAGTGAAGACCTGTACTGCTGGTTCAGAGATCTTAAGAAGAAAAAAGGCCTGAGTTCCTGATGAGATTTCAGCAGTTATTCATGAGAGTAACTCTGAAGAAGGGTATCCAGCTGAGAGGGTTAACCAAGCCCAAATTACCCAGATGTCCAGGGACCCTCTCTTTTCTGACATCATATTCCTCAACCTACGCGTGAAGAGGTTGGAAGACCCACCCGCCTTCCTGGCCCTATTTAAGGAAGTCAGAGAAGAAGAAAATAGAGAGACAGTGAAGAAGGACCCTGTATTGCAGGCCAAAGCAGTAGCTCCCAAAAATCCAGGAGAAGGCGTTAGCCCTAAAGAAAAGGAAGGTAGCCCTCCCTCATAGCCTACTTCAACGCTTGCAAATCATGTAGCTATGCCCCAGAAAGGCAGAGAAGATCACCTCCTATGGGGGGCAACAATCCTCTGATGTATTTGAAATGTGGGGAAACTGGGCATAACATTAGAAGATGTCCTCAACTCAGGAACACAAGAGACTTCATTTGAAAGCTCCTGCAATGTAGAATGAATCGAGGAAACACCAGAGGAGACCAATGAAGGAATGTACTGCGTACTGACTGAAGAACTACTCCTGCAAGTTTAATCTATCTGAAGCAATGACTACCCCAGAAAAGCAGCTGCCTAAAGACCTGGTAGGACCTGCCTCAGAAATTACAGTGAAGGTGGAAGGATATATCTTAGACAGTGTACTCTAAGTCAGGGGTTGGCAACCTTTCAGAAATGGTGTGCCGAGTCTTCATTTATTTACTCTGATTTAAGGTTTCGCGTGCCAGTAATACATTTTAACGTTTTTAGGTCTCTTTCTATAAGTCTATAATATATAATTAAACTATTGTTGTATGTAAAGTAAATCAGGTTTATAAAATGTTTAAGAAGCTTCATTTAAAATTAAATTAAAATGCAGAGCACCCGTGCCATAGGTTGCCTACCCCTGCTCTAAGTAATCATCATATGCAGCTCCCTATCCGACAAGTTACTGATGTGGTACAGGTACATGCTTAGCCTAAAAGCTCAGGATAGACTATATGCTCTATATAACTGTTCATCTCTTTCTTTTAATTTGAAATGTTTAGATTTTTAAAAAAATCTTTCTACTAAGTATAATTGTGACAAATGCAGCTTCATCTGTCAAGAATTTCTATTTTATATAGAGGGAACTATAGGGAAACATAGATGTTATCTCTAAGTTTAGGATTCCGTGAGATACTGACTCTGACTTCAGACTAACCACATTAGCCAGAAAAGACATTCATGGAGTCTTAATTTGGCCTGAGACGTCATGAGCTATTTATACCTATTAAGTCAGCTGAATTCTAGGTGCATCTTTTTCTATTGCAACATAAATTTGAGAAGCATGGTCCTCTTCAAATGTGCAAAAGCAGAATTTGATGTACAGTTGGGTGTTGGGGCAGCAGAAGGCAATCCAGTCTGTCTGTACTGGGAAAAGGAAGAGTCTTATGAAAATATGAAAGGGAATATCTCAGACAGGACAGAGGTTATTGGGGCTCAACTACTACAGTAATGGGTTCATTTAAGCACCTTTCTCCTTTCATATCATTAATTTTGTTTTGAGAAGAATTTCTTTGTTTTTAATGAAATGGATTTTAATGAAGATCGTTGTGATCTGAGACTGTTTGGGGAAATTCATCAGTCTGTCACCTAATTCCATGTAAACCTTTCACACCTGAAAATACAGTGCTTACAATAGTTCACCGGCAAAAAAATCAAGCAACGAACAACAGTAAAAAAATGCGGTGGCTTATATTCCTCTCAGGTCACTAAACATTTCAACAAACAGATCCGTGTTTTAACACAAATATATTCTGAAATAATTCCAAGTAGAGAAGCACAGAATACTTCTTAAAGTCAAATATAAGCTCTTTGGGGGTATGTCTTCCTTGTGTTTGTACAGCTTCTTGCACAATTGAACTCTAACCTAGAATGGAGTGTCTCTGGAGTACAGCAATAGAAAAATAAATAATAAATGTTAACCAAGCAAGAGAATGCACTGCCAAGCATGTTCGTTAGCCATACAGGTGACCTCTTGTGGCCAATCAGAACAATGTCAAATCTGTCTTGTATTTCCTAGGAGACTAATCCATCAATGTATCCTTCTGCATGCGGTTGCATCTACTTATTTGGATATCAGACTCAGTACATGAAGGAAAACTACTTTCTATTGAACTAACATTGTTTAGCACAACAAGCAGAATCTGGTGATTTTGTTTTAAACTTTGATATCCTATATTCCTGAAAAGCCACTTTAAAAATGATAAATATTTGATTCTAACATACTACATCATGTGTCACTGCCATCGAGTGAAGCAAAGGCAATATGACAGGTAGTTTAAAATTCACACACTATTAGCCGTTTCTCTCCACAGGATTTGTCATTCCACTTTCCGCTTGAATAGACTTCTACACAGTCCTCAATACCTCTGTCATTATTTGGTTCCCTTGTTTGCCAGTTGGAATACACAATGTTTTCTCCATTTAGATACTTGAAACGACCCTCTGTCTGAATATCATTTATCCCAAGAAACACTGATTTGTTGTACAAAACAACTATCTGCTGGATGGCAGCATTCTCGGCAGCATTCCGAGGAGAAGCAAGCTGGCCTCCAGCTTGGGAACACCTTTGTTTCAGATTGTCAAAGTTGCCTTCATAGCCACTGGTCATGAATATCTTTTCACCAACAATTCTGCCATTCGGGAACATTATAACTAGAAAACAAAGAGATATCTCCACATTAGACCTCTAGCTAAATATGATTTTGTGAAGTCAACAGATTTATGGAGCCAGGTTGCAGAAATCAGTTAAAGTCAATTCGGTGGAGTTATATCACTTAGCAGCAGCTGAACCATACTAAAGTATGGTGATCCTTATTGCTACATGCTAAATTACAGACTAAACCCCCTTTCATCCCAACCCCAATTCCACAGATTTTGTCCCTAAGGTCCCGATCCTAGAACCACTGAAATATTCAAAGAGAGGCATTTTCTGTGAGAGGCTGAAGATTTTGGAATTCACTCCTCACCTCTTGGCTTGAATTAGCTTCTATCTGTTCTGATCTTTAGAGCTTGCTGCAAATCCCAATCTCTTTTTCCAGCACAGCTCACTGTGTATTATAACCAGAACACCTCCACCCACCCATCTCTCCCTGACATTCTCCCACTTAGTATCTGATTAACATCTGAATATTTCAGCATCCTACCCTGATGTCTTTATGTTTCCAACATTGGAAATACTAAAATGTGACAATGAAAAATTATTCTCACAGTATTTCCAGACAGGACAAAAATTTGACCTGGTTTACTAGCACCAGCATGGCTCAAAGCCTGCTCTGGTGAGATTTCCAATCCAGCTTTTGCAGACTTGAGATGTTTGGCTACACATTCAGGTTTTAAGTGTTTATCCAAATTGAACTCTGAACCTTTGGAGGTTTCCTCATCACTATCCTGGGATGTGTTTATTACAAGATATATTAAGAGCATCTGTTAAATACGCTGGCTATATTTTTAACTAGTCACATCTAGCTAGGAGCTCATCCTACATTAAAAGACCATACAAAAAAGTAAGTCAGCATGATAAGTGCAGTTCTTAGAGTCAATGCATACAA
Organism: Gopherus flavomarginatus; assembly: GCF_025201925.1. Lineage (NCBI taxonomy): Eukaryota > Metazoa > Chordata > Testudines > Testudinidae > Gopherus > Gopherus flavomarginatus. The sequence goes on along the minus strand of NC_066622.1, from coordinate 81,788,406 downwards.
ATTGGGGAGCATATTGCTGTCTCAGTAGCTCTTCAGAAGACAGGAAGAAAGCATTGAAAACTTTTAAAGCCTGTAATTTAGCATCTTCTTGCAGAGCTGAAAGTACATAGACATCTGGGCTAGCGGTGCTTTGTGAGGGTTTGTATGCACTTGAAGATGCACAGTCTTAGGCAGCAATCTAAATCAAGCCTAAGGCACCAGTCTAAATCAAGCCTAAGGCGCATATTAGAATATCAGATTGCTATAATTTGCCTTGGAAAGTGTGCTGACATTCAGCTTTCATTTATTAAATGTAACATCTTGATTGCTCTTGCTGCTAGAATGGCATTATCACAAATTAATATCACTTCAGGACAGTACCACATGATGCCAAACTCCCCTTCCACCATGACAACCCACAAACTTTGCATTCATTGGTGAAAGGACTGAAAATGCACAGGTAACAAAGAAGTCCTAATGCCATAATGCATTGATTTAATTTTCCAGACAAATGTTATCTCACAGCTCTTTTAATAATCTCCCCACACCCCTGTGAATCCCAGAGGACAGCTTTTTTGTTTATTTCTCAAATATTTTTTGCTGGGTAGGCCAGATGTTAGTACCGACGTTATCTTGTGGACACTGATTCTCCCATTTGTAATGGCTCACACCTCCTCCCTGCCATTATCAGTCACATGGGCCTCCTCTGCTCCTATGTGACTGCATAAAATCCCTGCATCAGTTACAGCAATTGTTAACATTAGGCAAGTGTTTTATGCCTATTTTACTGTTCTGAATGTGATTTAGCAGCTGGAAATAAAAGGGAGGAGCCAGCACCATGTGACGAGTCAATTCTCTACAAACCAGCAGCAGCTGCTGCATGGATTTCTGTTTCAGAAATGGAGATTACCTACCTGTAGCTGGACGTTCTTCAAGAGGTGCAGTCCCTATCTGTATTCCACACATGGGTACGCATGTGCACCTTGAATCTGAGACTGGAAAAATCTTTCAAGAAGTGTCCGTTGGTACCATTGTGCCCTGGAATTCATTGTATTCAGTAACAAGGGTTTAAGCGGAGGTGTGGACTGATTGCTTCTCTGCTTTCTCCTCTACTGAGAATCCAGTCATGATCCAAAGGAGAGGGGAAAGAGGGCAGGTAGTGGAACACACTGATCATTTGGTCAGTCATTCAAGGGTGACCTGATAAGTACTGAGAGTACAAGATTGAAGTATCATAGTGGTGTCAGATTCACTACCTCAGAAGGTCCTAGTGAGACTCTTCAGGAATCTAGTTATTATTGGGTGAGTAAAAACAGAGTAGCTCTCTCCCCAAGGATGGAAGATATTTACTGCTGCTAGGTGGGCTCGCAGATAGCTAATGGAAAAAATCCGATGTCTTGAGAGTGAGGAGGTAGTTAAAAAAGCAGGAACACCTACTGTCTCTGGCCACAACTAGTTTTGTTGTGCCAAGGTAGAGAAATGCCTCCATTTAGCTAGAGAACATTTTTGATGGAGTCTTATCAATTGTGATTAAGAACAGTTTGAAAAGCCTCCGAAGAACAATGCTTTAGGTCCGGCACCTATACAAATACCAGGCCATGAGGTGAAGGGAGGCCAAGCTGGGATGGCTGATCCCATCATTCTCCTGAGTTATCAGATCTTGGAAGGGCTGAATGCTAATGAAAGTATGGACTGACATTTGTTAGAGGTCCAGAAACCAGAAATGCCTGGGCCAGTTGGGTGCCAGCAGGTGCCGATCTTGCAGCTTATTAGTCAGAGCTCAAGTTGGTACAGACAGATCCTTGCTTATGCATGTCTTATCCTTTTGGTCAGCAGGTTTAGATGGGCCTAAGACTTTAGGACCTGAGTACAAGGACTAACCTGATTTAGAAGGAGTCAGGGTAGGGATTTCTTCCTGTGGGACAAGATCTGGAAGGAGATCTGGTCCAGTGTTAGTGAGAGTGCCCCTTATTCTCATGAAAGGCCCTAGATAATGGGGCCCTAGATTCTGGAGCTCATGATTAGAGAGGAACTGCTCGTGGACTGAGACCAACGTACTAGGGGGATGGGCATCTCTCTGACTAGGGTCTCATGACTTTCTCCATGAGGCACTTCCTCAGTAAAAACTCTCATCTATCTCAAGTTCAGGGAGGGAAGGAGCTGTGGATGCTGCACTTGGTGGCGATGAGTCTCCCTAAGGTAGTATGAGCTGCCAATGTGATGCAGCCTTGAAAAAGGCTAATGCAGTTCTAGGATGCATCAGGCAAGGTATTTCCAGTAGGGACAGGCAAGTATTAGTACCCTTATACAAGGCATTGGTGAAACCTCATCTGGTCTCCAAATGGTTAAGAAAGATGAATTCATACTGGGAAAGGTGCAAAGACAGGTTAGTTGGACGATCAGATGAATGGAAAATCTTCCTTAGGAGAGGAGAATCAATGAGTTTGGCTTGTTTAGCCAGACCAAACAATGGCTGAGGGGACATATAATGGTGCTCTATAAATACATCAGAGGGATAAATACCAGGGAATGAGAGGAGTTATTTAAGATAAGCGCCAATGTGGACACAAGAACAAATGGGTATAAACTGGCCATCAACAAGGTAAGGCTTGAAATTAGACAAAGGTTTCTAAGCATCAGAGAAGAGAAGTTCTGGAACAGCCTTCCAAGGGGATCAGTGGAGCCGAAAAAACTAACTGATTCAAAACTGAGCTTGAAAAGTTTATGGAGGGGATGGTATGCTGAGACTGCCTATAATGGCATATAGCCGATCTGCGACTGCTAGCAGAAAATATCTTCAGTGGACGGTGATGGGACACTAGAAGGGGAAGGTTCTGAGTAGCTACAGAGAATTCCTTCCAAGGTGTCTGGCTCAGTGGATCTAACTGATTGCCATATTTGAGATTGGAAAGGAATTTTCCCCCGGGTCAGATTGGCAGAGACCCTGGGGTTTTTCCCCTTCCTCTGCAGCCTAGGGCACAGATCACTTATAGGTTTAAACTAGAGTAAGTAGTGGATTCTCTGTAACTTGAAGTCTTTAAATCATGATTTGAGGACTTCAGTAACTCAGCCAGATGTTAGAGGTCTATTTCAAGAATGGGTGAGTTTCCATGGCCTGCAATGTGCAGGAGATCAGACTAGATGATCCTGATGATCCCTTCTGGCCTTAAAGTCTATGAGTAGCATCCTACCAAATTCACAGTCACGAAAAATGCAGCACAGACTGTGAAATCTCCGCCTCATGAAATCTGGTGTTTTGTGTGCTTTTACCGTATACTATACTTCTACCATATACTATAGACATTTCACATGGAAGACCAGCATTTCTCAAATTGGGGATTCTAACCCAAAATGGAGTTGTGGGGTATGTGTGACAAGGTTAATGTCGGGGGGGAGGGCTGTGGGATTGCCACTCTTACTTCTGCGCTGCCTTCAGAGCTGGGTGGTTAGAGAGTGGTGGCTGGTGGCCGGGCGCCCAGCTCTGAAGGCAGCGCCCGGCCCGCAGCAGCACAGAAATAAGGATGGCAATACCATACCACGTCACCCTTGCTTCTGTGCTGCTGCCTGCAGAGCTGGGTGGTTGGAGAATGACCGTTGCTGACTGGGTACCCAGCTCTGCAGGCAGCAGCGCAGAAGAGTGGCAATACCATACACTGCCATTCTTATTTCTGGGCTGCTGCCACTGTTGGTGACTCTGCCTTCAGAGATGGGCTCCCAGCCAGCAGCCGCTGCTCTTCAGCTGCCCAGTTCTGAAGACAGTGCTACCACCTGAAGCAGTGCAGAAGTAAGGGTAGCAGTACCGCACCCCCCCGCTACAATAACCTTGTGACCCCTCCCACAACTCCTTTTTGAGTCAGGACCCAGACAATTACAACACCTTGAAATTTTAGATTTAAATACCTGAAATCATGAAATCTATGATTTTTTAAAAGCTATGACTGTGAAATTGACCAAAATGGACCATGAATTTTGTAGGGCCCTATCTATGAGTCAAGGCAGCACTGGTGCTCATCAAGAAGGAGAACACACAGGTTACAAACTTGTTGAACTCCAGAACTCTAGGCACGGCCCTTCTCCCGAGGGGGAGAAACAGGAAGGGTCCCCAAGACAGGGAAAACTAATCTACGCTAACTATAAAGAGACTACGAAAAATGCCAGACTAACAACTATGTACAATTATATTTACAGACTGTGCAAAGATATCATCAGACACAGAGGACTCCAACTTTGGCCATGCAGTGGTGAGAAAGAACTGGAGAGGCAGGTCAGTCTGAATTGTTCCTTACAGTCTTGGTATGGAGCCCGAGGATCTCCAGAGCACAGACACAGTTCAACAGGCATTTCTGACAAGATTTTCAGGTCTCAGGCACATGATGCACATCTGAGGTGTGAACTACACATAGTTCAACATTCAAAAAGAAATTACTGGTTTAAAGGGTCTCAGGCTAGCCAAACACACACTGGTGGATACAATTAGCAAACACATGATTTGCACAGGATTCTAGTTTTTGGAGTTAATTACTAGAGCTGGACAGAGAAAGGTTTCCCAGAGGGTTTCATTATTTTAAATGTTGGCTTCACTCTGATTCAGAACAAAACCTCAACATTTCCAAGTTCTCCCCAAAAGGGAATGGAGTCTAGGCTCAGGAGGTAGTCATCCTGACAGGCTGCCCCTGAGCTGTGGAGGCAGGAAGCCCTACACTCCACAGCTCCAGGGCAGCCAACCATGGGAATCCAAGCTGCCAAGGAGCCATGAGCTTGGCAGTCAGGACTCCAAGGGCTTCCAAGCTCCCGACTCCCTGTGACTCCACCATAAGGGTTGCTGAGGAGCCAGGTGGGTGAGCTGGCTGGAAACTGAGCAGGTTTGGTTCTATCAGAACTTCACTGAAAAGTAAAAAGTTTTTGATTTCAATGAATGAGCAAAGTCCAATAAAAGAAGGTTTCACTGGAATATTACTGACCAACTCTATTAATTACCTTGGCAGTAGGCCTGGCCTATATACAAAGATGCGCCAGTTTAACTAAAGGTGTACTTTTAAACCAGTTTAGTTAAATGAGCACAAAGCCCTGTGTAGACACTCTTCATTTGATTTAAAGCTGGCTTAGTCAGCTCTATTTGATTCCTTGAGGATTTAAGCTTAAATTGATATAATCCAGTATATAATCAATTTGAGAGTGTTCACATAGGAGTTTTCACCAGTTTAACTAAGTCAAATCCAGTTTAATTAAAGTGGCACAACTTTTATGCAAAGAACAGCCCTTTTCCACGTAGGGCCTGATCTTGTGAGGAGACCAGTTCTTACTGAGATATGCTCAGTGTCTGTAACTGGATTCAGTGAGATCTGATGGTACTTGGGATCACTCCAGAGAATTCATCTCTCATTGGATTGGGCCTTTGTATTGTCTTTGGGGCAGAGAATGTGCTCTGCTCTATATTTTATAAAGCATCACATAAGTCTGAGGCATTGTATAATTCATTAATAATGAAAATGAACAAAACCACTGTTTAATGCATCAGACTATAAACCAGAAGGCTTAAAAGAGATCAGAGCTAAAATTGTGTTGAAAGGCACCATCCTACTACAGCATCATCTTACCTTGTTTGTATTTGGAGAAGCTGCTTTGCAGAGCTCTCAGCTGCCCTTCCAAAGTACTTACTTGTCTTTTAAGGAGATTGATCTCTGAATCAAGAAAGTTCCATTAATCTTAATGTTAAAATAAATAAGCAATACAGACAAATAACAGCAGCCTGTAGTTTCTATTCTAGATGTCTTGGTTATGATCTTAACCGCTATATGTCCAGGTCATAGATTTAAACCTGGATTGCCTAGCTTTTTTCTATGATAAGAATTACACAGGATGTGTGGATGTTTCTATCCATAACCTGAAGGAAAGATTGCATCAGTTCTACTTACTCCTTCTCTTTAAGGAGAAGCCTGGATGAAACATCATTACACTATCCACACAGATAGTGCTTGGTGAGCTAAGTCTGTAGATATATCACTTTCAGAGGGCAGTAAATGGATCTAACTTATGCAACTTCAGTTACGTGAATAATGTAACTGAAGTCGATGTAGTTAGATCCACTTACCGTGGTGGCTACACAGCATTGTGTCGATGGGAGAGTGTCTCCCGTCGACTTCCCTCACGCTTCTCAGGGAAGTGAAGTACAAAAATTGATGGGAGAGTGCTCTCCTATCGATTTAGCATGTCTTCACCAGACCCGCTACATTGACACTCAGTGCATCGATTCTTGCAGCAGTACCGATCTGCTGGTAAGTGTAGACATGCCCTGAATGTCCAAACTGGTCTTTGTGGGTTACATAATGCTAAAAATGCTTTTCCCACTGCTATTATATCACTGAGATGTGTCATTTTACATTCTGTAAACAATTAGGTGGAGTTGGAGGAGGGTGTTTTGAAGTTGTAGATGGGTGGGGTGAGGGGCACTTCTAAATGGCACCCTAGGGACTGGTTCACAAATTGTTACGAGCTTGGACATGCTGGTTTTACTTCATCTACATATGAGGTATTATCTAGATTTCAATCTGTTTATCTAGATAATATACATACACACATGCAAACACTCTGTAACAGACAATCTGCATCCTAGGATAGTGCAATATTTCGATTCTTTCATTATTCTCAGCATGATCTCATTTTAGCAAGCTACCAAAAGTGATATCCAACATCCGCCCTTGGGTTAATGTCTGTGTTAGAGGGGTAGAAAATAATGGATAGTTAAGCTCTAGGAAAGTGTTTTATCATCTGTTCTAAAATTAGAAGCTCCTTGTCCCTCCCCCTTCAATATAGGGATTAAAATATTCTACAGTGAGCTATATCCACAAATATACTGGAGTCCTCATGAGAACTTCAGGGCATTTTGCCTCAGTCAGAAAAGAGCCAGAAAGGAAGCAGTAATTTTTAAAATTATTTTTGAAAGTATAAATTCATCATACATAGGAAGATTTTGTAATTTCTAGAATGGGTTTACTACTCCGTGATTTTTATAATTTGAACTCTTGGCTCCATTATGTTAGGAGTTTTCTAAATAGGAGTTTTGTCATCGGATTCAGTGGGACCAGGTTTCTATCCATGAAACAGACGGCTGCTATATAATTTCTAAAATACTACTGATTAATCTTATTTTTCATAGTGATATTTTGATCTTTATGTTAGGGTAACATCTTGCATTTTGCAGGAGAACCAGTTTTACATAATGTAAATTATGCACATATAAATTGAATATACATTGGGAGAGAGAGAATCTCTCCTCACACATATTTTCCCTAGCAGGGCTTACTTGAGCCCAGTTGTCGTGTGGGGCAGAAAGTAGTCCAAAATTCATTAGCACACACCAACAGAGAAAACCCTTAAATCCCTTCCCCAGCAAACAAACAAACCCCATTGCTTTACTTACCTGACAGTCCACTGTCTCCCTTTGTTCCTTTTTCACCTACTGAACCTTTATCACCTTTTAGCCCAGGAGAGCCAATTTGCCCTTTGGGGCCCTGTAAACCTGAGTTTCCTTGTAACCCTGTTGTTAGAGCAAGTGAAACAGATACAAAAACAACAAGTTAATCTGCAAGTACTTTTCTAATTTCATATATAAAATAATGGGCATTTACACTCTGTCTTTCCTCTAAAAATCTCTTAATATTTTACCAAAAAACAATCAATTTAGCCTTGATGCTGTCTTTGAACGAAGTGTAGTATGCCCATTTTGCAAATGAAGTAACTGAGACCCAGAGAGGTCAACCTTATTGGCCAAGGTCCCTTAGCAAAACAGTAGCAGGGCTAGGTATAGAACCCAGGTGTCCTGACACACAGTACACCGCTCTAATACATGGATAATACGCTCTTACATATTTTTATTTGAACACGAGGCTGAGATCCAGGGATCCCTGCGTTCTAATAAAAGCTCTAATGGAAACTTGCTGCTAATCTTGGACAAATTATAACTTCCACAGGTTTTGCCCCAGTTTCTTCATTTGTAAAATATGGATAATCACACACCTTCAGAAGTGATTCATATTTGTAAAGCACTTTGAAAATGCAAAGCACTATATCACTATTTAGGATAATTATAGTAGTGACATATATGCTCTTTGCCATTTGCTTGATGATACTCTGCCTGAGCAACAACTGCACAGAGAAACGTGAAGAGTGCATCTAATAATGGTAGCTGTAACTCCACCATCTAATTCCCATGAAGTCTAAATGATGAATATCAGATTATTTAGGAATACTAGATTCTCTTACGAAAGATAAGGCAATTTTATTTATACATAAATAATTCTGACATCATGTAGCGATTGCAGGTAAATACAAATAGAAGTTCTAAGATTTAGCAAATCATGTACTGTGGAGTGATGAAACTAGTTTAGATAAGATATGTCCTCATTTGAACTTAAATTAAGGATTTGTTTACTGTCAAGAAAGTTAGTTTAACTTTCTAGGAATGCTTATTTTTGTACTCCTAACTACACTAAAGGCTTGTCTACACACGGAAATTGACCAATAAAGCTACAGTGCTATATATCTATTCCACTATTATTATGCCGGCCAATTTCCCTGTGTAGTTAAGCCCTAACTGGCAATGGTTACACATGGAAATACTGAAATTCTGGAAAAAAAGCAAGCTATTCACTCAGTAGTTTTCAATCGGTTAGAACTAAGAATTCCCATAAATTTCATTAGAGAGGCTGTATTTCCAAGAGCTGAGTCCTGATTTCTAGGGCAAAGGGGATTTGGTTATGCTTCAGATAAGTGTACAGCCTTTGGCTTTGTATTTAACTAAATGGAATCTTGAACCCTTTCAACTTGTGTCCGTCACTATCTCCTAAGTCTACGGGACAAGTTCTTGGCCAGTGTAAATGGAGGCAACAGAGCAGTGGCAATTTGCAGCAGCAGAGAAATTGTTAAATTGGAAGCAATCTTTGCAGTGCAGAATTCAAGCCTGTCTACATCACTTACCTCTGTCTCCTTTGTCTCCTTTTGCTCCCTTTTCACCTACTGAACCCTTGTCCCCTTTTGGCCCAGGGGAGCCTGCAATTCCTGGCTTGCCCTGCGAACCTGTAGTTCCTGGCAGGCCTAGGGAGTGATGAAGGGAATGAGATGTACAAGTTCAGCAATTTTATTATCAGGTGCTTTTTATTACAGTGAGTCTGCTGGTGGGAATCATACTGGGCTTTGCCGGTTACTTGATGATAGTGAATGCACAGGGAGACTTGAGGAGTGTGTGGATTTTGAAATCTAGCACCATCATATAACAGATTATAAATATCAGAGGGAAAATTCCTACTGCTTTTTGGTTCACAGTCATCAAACTATCCCATCACAGCTAGATGATTCAATTGCAACTTTATAATTCCCACACCGTATAGAAATTAGAGAAAGTTAAAGAAAATTGCACATGTCCAACTGCACAACAACCCACAACGATCTATTTCTGAATACTGTGCAGCACCATTAGATTGGAAACAATCACTGAAGTTTACAGTACAGTCTAATGACACCACTTACCTCTCTCCCCTTTTACTCCTTTTTCACCTGGTGAACCCTTATCCCCTTTTGGCCCAGAAGGACCTGCATTGCCTGGGTTACCCTTCAAACCTGGGACTCCTTGTAATCCTGATGAAACAAGGTGAAAGGGAAATACATGAAATGTTCATTTATATCATAACCCTATTAAAACTACAGTCCCTGCTTGGAAAGATCCATTCTTTTTTTTTAATAATGCCTGACTCGTTGTGTATGGGCAATACATTGAGATGAACAGATTGAGAGTTGCTGACCAGGAATATGACAACATACAATCAGTAGTCAATTCGATAATTAAAATTAGATTGCTCTTTTTGGTGCAAAATCCTTGACACAATTTTTCCCAGGGAAAGGGAGTTCTGTTTGAAATTAGAGAATTATGAACACAAAACTATGACCAGGTTCACTGAAAAGTTCAAAAAATTTCACATGTACCTAGATTAGTACTGAATGAACATGCCCTAGCCTCATTTATAATTTTGTCTGAAAATCACCGAAATTTGTAATTTTGTTACAAAACTGGTTGAAATTCAAAGTAAAATATTTTTGGATGAGAAGGTACAAGGATTAAGGCTAGATAAATGCTTTGTTCAAACTCTTATGAAGCTAAGCCATTGGTTTTTACACAATTTTACTATTAGGCCCAAAGTAAGCACTACATCCAAACTTTATGGCATAGGTTTCTCTCTACTATCAGGAGATTTTCGCTATCCCCTGGGTCAGTATGGGATTGCTCCAATACTGTATATATACATATATTTGGATATTTAACCTAAATTTACTTTTGTTCAGCTTTTATCCCAATGGTAGTAGTTATAAACCCATAGATCATGCATCTTAGGTACTCAAAGGTCCCCCATTAAGATTAATTTAGCTGGAGTAAACATGCTTACTTTCAGGTCTGCTTAATTCCAGTTCTTTTAAGCTTTTTTCAGATGGTTAGTGACTAGTGATCACATTAACCTTCCCAATCAAAATAATCATAGCTCTTACCTCTATCTCCACTATCTCCTTTTGTGCCTTTTTCTCCTGGTGAGCCCTTCCCTCCTACTAGTCCAGCAGGGCCCATCTTTCCTGGGGGACCTTGTGACCCCTTTAATCCTTGTAATCCTAGTGTTGGGGCAAAAGAAAAATAATAGATTTAAAAGAGAAAAAAGTGAGTGAGCTGTAGGAGATTTGCAGGTGAATAGAATAAGGTTTGTTAAATTAGGGCCAAATTCTGCTTGCAATTTATCTGCAATTCATCAGGGTTTAAATCAGGTAAGAACCTGCTCCTTGTAATCTATAATAAAATATAAAGTCTGGTGAGTGTCTATGGTCATGATTAGATTGCAATTTTAGTATTAGTTCATTAACTGTCCACCTCTTCCAACGTGTCAAGATGGTTTAATGATTTATTTCAGATTAAAATAATTGTAGTAGCAAATGGAAGACATGTTGAAAAGGGTGCTCCTGGGGCAAGAGTCAAGATAGGTAACAGAAATCCATATTGTGTGAATCAAAGGAGAGAATATTCTCCTGTGTGTTTAAATAATCATGGCTCTAGATCTGAGCAAATATAGCTAGAAAGTATTGGTTTAATATTCTTGCACGTAACACCACCAAGCCATGTCCACTTTTATTTATGAAGTAATTAAATTTGTGTTTTTATTCACAAAAATGGTAGAGGACAGCAAAACCATTCCAAATACCACCATGAATATATATTTGTAAGAGCATTCACAATGGAAAGGCTCCTGTGACTATTTGAACAGCTCTTTTCATTATTCACACAATAGATTCAGTAAACAATTCAGAGTGTTCAAGGATAATTAGTGAACAAAAAGAGGGGAGGAAGGGTGATTTCTGTTTACAAAACTCAAGTCACTCATGCAGGGATGGAAAAGAAAACCAGAGGACTTACAGTTATAAACAAGCTATGCAAAATAATACCAAAGACTCAGAGACGAGTCTGCAAATAAATCTTCGCAAAACTGGTCAGCGAGCAATTGCAAAAAATGAGCTAATATACAAAAGTGATGAACTGTTTGTAGACAACGTACAAAAAGGAATAAGGACTAAATTGTTCAGATACATTATTCACAATGAATAATATGACAGGTTCTTTTAGGTACCTATTGTAAATTAATTAATTCCCTTTTTATAATTTGCAACCAAATGAAATATTATTAAATGAGAAAGTAATCCTTCAATGTAAACCTCGATATGGGAAACCTTTGTTAGTCCTGTAGGCCAGTTTTTTTTTTCTAGCATTATTCTGGAATTTATATTAGGAATTAAGTAATCGTGCAAACTACAGAGTAATACCCTGCAAGGTATCCTGATGGAGCTCTTGCTAAACCGAATTGATCTGAGGTAAGGGGTAGGTAGAAAGGAAAGTGTTTTTATTGTAGCTAAGTTATTTTAAATATTCAGGGTAAATAAGACTACTTTGAAAAGAAATATCACAGTCAAATTCTCTGCTTTATTTTACTGTTGAACACTCACTCACCCAAAAGAGTATTTACTCATGTGAGTGGTCCCACTGAAGTGAAGCTAGCTCCAACTGAGTGTTTACATTCAGCATGCATATTTTCCCTTGTTTGACCCTCTGTCCTCCTCAAACTTCTGGATATTTTTGGGAAAGAAAATTTAGAAAATTTTCAGGGTTTTTTTTTTGAGCCAACAGAGAGCTAGTCTACATTGTTTGTTGTTTTAAAAAATTGGGGAAAATTGAATTTTAAAAATCTGTTTCTGAGCCATGTCTAGCATTAACAACTTTCAGTTACTACTAACCGAAGTCAGATATCAGACTGGTGATCCAGAGATTAAAGGTTCTGCAGCACTTCATCTACCCCAGAGGCATCTGGTCCTATATAGTAAGAGGTTTCATTTTGAATATGAACAATACTGTCAGCTCTATCCCAGCCTTCAGTAATTACCAGTAGGAACATAAGGACCTTCAGATTATACATACCATATGATTAGCTGTATCTTTTTGTACATGTTTTGCAGAGCTAAATGGTTTGTAGGAAGCATCTTTTAAAGGAGAAACGGTTGAAAAATAATACCAGACAGATGTGTGAATAGTAAGCATAACATTAGGAAGTAAATACTTCTATACCTTGACTTCCCTTTTCTCCTTTAGGGCCTTCCTTCCCATCTCTTCCATCTCTGCCTGGTAATCCGTCCTGAGCAGGTCCACATACAACTACTGCACATGCATTTGGATCCCATTTTTGAACATTCTGGCTTGGACTTGCTGTGGATGTTTTTAGCAGGGATATTCCCAGAGCAAAAGTGATCAGTGTTGAATGCAGCAGCATTGTTCAGGTGTCTAACTTGTTGAAAGAAAGCACAGAGTTACCCTAAGAGCATTTTGACTCCATGGAATCAGTTTACATTTCGTAGTGCAAACTGATTAAACAAAGTCCCATCATGCCATCCACTATTTAAGTGTTTGCAAACATTTGCAAACTTGGGCCCTGATCCTATTCCTTATCCCTATGTGGTTCCCCACTGCAGCCAATGGGGCTCCAGGTAGGTGCAGAGGTCCTCCTATGCAGAATATATCTGCTGAAGCAGGCCATAATTCTTAAGATTTAAGTGAGCAGAGCAACTGTTTTTCTAGATAGTGAACTGGGTTGAGCCCTTCTCAGGTGCACTGTGCATGCTGCGAAGAGGGCACCCAGGCTGGACAGGATTGCTGTCCTTGTAATTCAGGACACAACTGCAGTCCTGGTCACACAAATGTTGATGTGGACAGGGGCTGCTTTGGAGGATTTAGGAAAGGGTCAGAGTCATGGCTCTTTCCCCCACATCAGCCAGCAGAAAGGATCGTAAGGAACACGTGCTGCACCCTGTTCAAAGGTAGCTCAGTGACCATAGTTCCCTTGTGGTCTTGCATCAATTGTGCCTGCTAAAACATAATAGCCCCAAGAATCTCCTGCTGAGCCACTACCCTTTAAACAGGCTGGGCCATAAAGTGACAATTGGGCCTTTAACATTCGGGGATTGATGGTTAACATAGTACATTTCTCCCTTTTTGCTACATACCCAGTTACAGAAAAATATCAGAAGAGATCAAAGGTTTGATTTGTTCAGAAAGGCACTGAACTAAAAGCCAGCTGATAAACTCAGTGTATTTTAGTAATTGGCAGCCAAGAAATTAACAAACATACCAGAATTGGCTTCTATTGTACATACATTTCACCCAAGCATGAAAAGGGTTAGCTAAGCACTGACAGGTTTCTCTGAAATGGTTAAAATCAAACCTAGAAGTACACCATTTGTTTAATAAGCAAGAGATGCATTTCTCAGATTCATATAATACAGCACCACCCGCTATATTAAAGTTCAACTTCATCGACAGTAAAGTATTCAGAAAGTCACATAATATTCCATAAATAATATTTTAAAATAAACTCAAAATATAAATTTTGCTACATGCTGAATGCAACTTAATCATTAAAGGAGAGAATTAAATCTAACAGCATTGATGATATCCAGTCACTTACTCTGTAATTTCTGGTGCTCTACAGAGGCATTACAGGAATGCTTTAATAAGAGTTCAACTCTCCATTTATATGGTATGCAATGAGTAACATGACATCCGGTTTCTCACCCATATCACATTCCAGGAAACAGAGTTGTAGTTTTGAAAAAGAACATTTCAACATTCTAGTTTATCTTGAAACATTGGTGATAGGGAAGGCCAGGTACAAGAAAGGGATTTCCCACAAATGCAAAACAAAGGGAAGTTGGAACTCATCTGGCCTAAGAGACTGCAGGACAGAATCCAAGCCCATACACTAATCTGACCTCTTGAATATTTGGCCATCTTGGAAAAAGTGTGTTCAGTTTATAGCTCAGCACAGTTTAAGCCTGTGCAAACTGCACACGCTGGGTAGGATCAAAAGGCCAAGGAAATTGACAGGCTGTGGATCAGGGTCATACAGGGGATAACCTGGATCTCATTACATTTAGCAGTGTGACAGGGGGCCTCTGTTCACGGCAGGATGCCACCACCTCCTGACTGTTCTGGGGATTAGCTCTGTGCAGCCAATGCCCCTTGCATCTCTTTCGGCTCTGCGGTCCACCTCTTGCTCCAGGAACTGCAGCATCCTGTTCATGACTTGGCCCTCCGTCCAGGTCACTCTGTGGTTTCCCCTTCTGGGCGAGATGTGCACCAAAATTCCTGCTCACCAGCAGTCTCAGGCACTCCTCCCATTCACTGACCCAGGTGCTACACCTTCTGTGGCTGGCAGGGGAACCTGGGCTCACCCTCTACTGCGGGTTCTGGTTCAGTGACCCACTACACAGCAGCCAAAGCCTATTCCTTCCTGCACCTTGCTGCCTTTCCCTGAGCCCCTTTTTGCTCTGAGCTCCATGGCTTTATATAGGCCCCTCCTTTTCCTTCACAGGTCAGCTTCCTCCCAGTTAGTTCCCTCATTGGCTGCTTAACTGGCTGATTGGACCCATGTGGCCTAACTCACTCTGTCAGGGTCCGTGCAGGGAGTGCACCCGTCACAAGCAGTAAAGTCAATGTCTAAAATTTACACAGAAAGGAAAGGATCTAAATAATCTCTACAATATACTGAGCTCAAATCATGTTCTTTTCAATAAATGGTATATATCAGAGCTCTTCTCGTACCATGCATTTTTGTCTCAAACAAATGGACACTATGCAAGCAATTTCTCACTGCATATTTTCAAGAAACAATGCCCTCCTTATTTCTGGGGATGGTTGGTTGGTTGAGAAGATTTAAATAACTCTCTGGACCCTTTAGCCATTTCTTGAATCAAACAGGAAAAAAATAGCTTTATTAAAGTTCTGAAGGGTTTGGATAGGGCTTTATTATTTCTAGGCAGGGCCACAATCGTAAGTGTCACACCAGTATAAGAATGCCATCCCCATGTGATGATGCTCATGGGGAGAAGTGCCACTCTGCAGACCCAAGAGGTGCGGACTGCTTGGAAAAGCATCCCAACATTTGTATGCTTCTCTGAACCACACACATCTTCAGACTCCTTAGAGCTTTCCCCATTACTATCTACTGCATTAGGAATCTGCAGTGACACAGATCAAGATACTTCCCCCAGACATCTCTTGTAGAGGTCGCTCTGTACTGTCTAGCAGAGCAAGGAGAACACTGGTGAGGTTTGGCTTTTTGTAAATTTCACACACAAGCTCCTCAGGTTCAACACAGTAACCAAAATTAACATTTTTTAATTATTTGGCTGATTTATAGCCTTGCTTGTCAAAAATTGTCAGAGTGGAACCATTTAGTTATTGTAAATACATTATGTTATCACCCAATAGTCATAGACTGTATTGTACTTCTATAATGCCTTCCAACCAAGCATCTTCTAGGCGCCTTACAAGCAATAAAGAATTAATCCTCAATACATCTCTGTATTTTCTCTGTTTTATCAAAGGCTTAAGTCAAGATTTTCAACCAAAGTAATCTGCTAAATCAGTAGGCTGCTAAATCAGTGACATGATTTTCAGAAGTGCTGGGCATCCAAGATTTTCAAAACTAATGTGTGATTTTGGGTGCCCAACCTGAGACACCTTAAAGCAGGGCTTCCTCGAGGGGGAGGCAAGTGGGGCCCCCTTGAGAATGGCTGAGGCTTGCCCCCGCCATACCCCCGGTGCTTCAGCGCGTCATGGACAGCCCTGCAGCCGCGTGGCTACGGGGAGGCTGAGCTTTGCCCCGCTCAGAGCCACGTGGTAAGGGGGCAGGGCTTTGAGCTCCGGGCCGAGTGGCTCCTCCCCTTACCACACATCTCTGAGCGGGGAGGAGCTCAGGCCCCCCCTAGCCACGCAGCTGCAGTGCTGTTCAGGGCTGCTTCTCAACACACGTGCCGAGGCGCTGGGGGTAAGCAGCCGGGGGGGGGGGGTTGGATAAGGGGCAGGGATTCCCAGGGACAGTCAGGGGACAGGGAGCGGGGTTGGATGGAGCAGCGGTTGGTGGGGCGGTCGGGGACAGGGAAGGGGGGGTTCGATTGGTGGGGTCTCAAGGGTGGTGGTCAGGGGACAAGGAGCAGGATGGGTCAGGGATTCTAAAAAATTCTCATTTCATTTGAAATGTTTAGCAGGGTTTTTATTTGTTTGTTTTTGTTTTTCTGCTTCTTGGTGAAACAAGAACCAAAAAAGCCTCCAAGGTATTCAGTTTGTTGTTACCCCTCTACCCCACCTCCTTTTTCTCCCTCTTTACCTTTTTCTCTCCCAGCCCCGAGAGGAAAAAGGAGGCGAGGAGAAGGAAAGCCCAAGAGAGGAAAAGCTCAATGAAAACCATTTGTAAAGACTTTAATTTAAGTGGAAAACAAAAGTTGAATGAAACAACATTTTCTACACATTTTTTCTTAAACATTGCTTTGATTGAACAAAAAAATCACCCAGCTTTAGTTGTAACCGCACAGGCTTCTGTATGCTTCTTATACCTAGCCTGAATGGCCCACTAGCCTGAGTTCAGTCTCATAGGGGGCAACTGCTAAATATAGCTTGTTTACCTCAGGGGCAGCTCTTGGCATTTTGCCACCCCAAGCATGGCAGGCAGGCTGCCTTCGGTGGCTTGCCTGCAGGAGGTCCCCAGTTCTGCGAATTTGGCGGCAGCCTATGAGAGGTCCGCCGAAGCTGCAGGACCAGCAGACCCTCTGCAGGCAAGCTGCCGAAGGCAGCCTGCCTGCCGCCCTCACGGCCCTCACGGCAGAGCGCCCTCACGGCGACCGGCAGAGCGCCCCTTGAGCAAGAGTACTTGCCATCCCAAGCACGCGCTTGGCGTGCTGGTGCCTGGAGCCGCCCCTGCTTACCTTAACACTCAGCTTCTCACCCAGCCTCTGTCCTAGTGCCTAGATATCTGGCTGGAACTGTTACTTTTGCTGGATGGCATGAGCACATTCCTCCTTCTGATCTGTAACTGAGTCACTCCTTGGGCAAAGAAGAAAAATAGTGTATTTCTGCTCTTCAGATTAACCACAAGATATTTCTACATTATTTTACCCAAGTATGTGCTTGGCCTGCCTTCTGCGGCTCAGTCATGTGCAGGTAGGTGAAATAGTGGATGAAAAACTGGTTGAAGGACAGTAATCAAGGAATGGTTATCAATGATACACTTTCAAACTGGGGAAATGTGTCCAGCAGGTCCCACAGGAGTCCAGTACTATTCAATATTTTCATAAATCAATTGGATAATGGAGTCGAAAGTTCACTTATGCAATTTGCAGATGACACCAGGCTGGGAGGGGTTGAAAGCACTTTGGAAGACAGGATTAGAATTTGAAATGCCTTCGATAAATTGAAGGATTGGTCTGAAATCAGCAGATGAAATTCAATAAAAACAAGTGCAAAGTACTACACTTAGGAATGAAAAATCAAATGCATAACTACAAAATAGGGAATAACAAGCTAGGCAGTATTACTGCTGGATAGGATCTGGGGATTATAGTGAATCACAAAGTGAATGTGTCAACAATATGATGCAGCTACAAAAGAGACTAATATCATACTAGTTATGACATATGTTGCAACCTTGTACAGTATCTCTGGGGATACATATTGTATTAAGCTTATGAATGGTTTATGAATCACTGTCGGCCAGGGACTGTATGCAACTTGGGGCAGTGGAGGAGAATGAGGGAGAATGATACCACAGCTTCTCCAGGAACTAAAAGCAGTGGATGGTGTTTTAAGGTGAATCACTCAGATTGTAAAGACCTCCAGAGAGGTACCATGCCTGGGGATGCTTGCATAAATCGGTTCAAACTAGGTTTTCCAGAGACCAACTGACTAAGAAAGGTTGTTTGGCATAAAAAGTCTACATTTAAGCTGACTCAGGGCCTTCTTTTGATTCAGCAAGCAGACAAGTCCTTCTGACCAAAGACGCAACCATTCCAGAAGGGCTGGAAGAACTTTGGCTTACTAAGGCCCCCGTCAGATTGAGCAGTGACATCTGATTAGCTTTTAGAGTGTGTCATAAACATACAGTTAAGGGTTAATTCCTCTTTTGCCTGTAAAGGGTTAAGAGGATCACATAACCTAGCTGACACCTGACCAACAGGACCAATAAGGAGACAAGATACTTTCAAATCTGGGAGGGAGGAAAGTCTTTGTCTGTCTGTTGTGTGTGCTTTTGCTGGAGAAGATCAAGGAGGCAAGCCATCTAACTCCATTAAAATTCAAAAGTTTTGGATTTTTTGTAAGCAGATTTTTTTATTGTTTTTTTAAACAATCAAACACAACAAGCAGCAAATATTTGGCCACACACTTCTGAAACCCCAAACCATCTTCAGATTTTGGCAGACTTATTTCAGCATTTCAATTAAAAAGACCACAACAAATTTTGAAGGAAAGCAGACATTGTCCGTCATTTTTTTCTGCTTTTTAAAAACCTTTAGTTTTCGATCCAAAAAAAGTTTTGACGGAAAATATTTGTCCAACCTTTTAATGAGCTTTAGTGCCTTTTAGCACTAGCTGATGCTGAGAACCAGTGATACCTTGTAAAGATGCCTTGAAAAGAAATTTTCTCAAAACTGGGTTTGTGCTGAGATGCGGAAGGTTTTTAAATGTTTATTTTTCCCAGGGCCACCTGGTGGTTGGGGGCAAGTGGGACAATTTTCCCTGGGCCCCACGGGGGCTCCCATGAGAATACAGTATTCCATAGTATTGCAACTTTTTTTTATGGAAGGGGTCCCCAAAATTGTTTTGTCCCAGGTCCCCTGAATCCTCTGGGCAGCCCTGCCTTATAGTGGCCTGATTTTCAGGCAGTTAGTTGCTCAGCAGTAATGAATTAATCCTCAAGACATCTCTGTGAGTATTTTATCTGTTTTATCAAAGACTCAAGTCAAGATTTTCAACAAAGTAACCTGCTAAATCAATAGGCTGCTAAATCAGTGACATGATTTTCAGACATGCTGGGCATCCAAGATTTTTAAAACTGATGTGTGATTTTGGGTGCCCAACTTGAGACACCTTAAAGTGGCCTGATTTTCAGGCAGTGGGATGCTCAGCACTTGCTGAAAAACAAGGCCCTTTAAGGTGTCTCAGGTTGGGTACCTAAAACGCAAAGCATCCAAAAATCACTCATAACTTTGAGAAGTTTGACCACAGTTGTTCTCATTGAGAGCGTTGTTGAATGCTCAGTACTTTTGAAAATTCATTATGCCTAAATGTGGATTTAGAAGCATGACATTAGGTTCCTGCTTTTAAAAATTGTGGTTTTTAAACATCATACCCACATTAAAACATAATATCTATGGTGGTTCTAGGAATATATCCTTAGATCTCAATCCCCCACGGTTATTTAAACACAAAACCATCTTTCCTCTCATGAGAAATCTTTTTAACTGAATTGCTTTGACTTTCTAATCCTACATCCAATAATCACAGACTACTTCAAAGCTTTGTGATAATCTTGAGTAAATTTATACACCCATAGAAAATAAGGTGCATGCATGAATTTGTTAACAATGCTATCCAGAGGACAAATAAGAGAATTTGCACCAGTAACAAAACAAATGGAAAGAGGAACTGGCGTGGCCTAAAAATAATTATGGTACAGAACCCAAGCACATGTGCTAGTCTGACCCCTTGAATATTTGGCAAGCTTTGAAAAAGAGGGTTGCATAATTTGTAGGTAATGGTACAAAGTGCACATATATTGAGTCTGGTTGGTTGTTTGCTTGTTTTATTTGTTTTCTCTAACTAATTCCATTCTCTTTTCTTCAGAGAGTCTGAGGTTGAGATGCCAGTTGAAAACAGATCCTAGTTTTGCCAATTACTAGAAAAAAAGTAGCAAAAAAATTATACCATTAGCTAAGACCATATGGGCAGAATTAAACAGGATAAATACAAACCTACTATATGTTAGATTCAAATAATGCTACTCTCACAAGACTAATTTCTACAATATTTACATTTAGTCTAGCAGCAGGCTGGCATTAAATTGACGCAGTGCCAGGTTGAATGAGTTTTTGCCCCATTTTGAAATGTCTATTAAATATAAAGTTGCTAAAGCTCTTCCAGACACAGAAAACCAGTTCTTTTGAGGGAGTAAAAATGGAATTGGTATATTATAGGTTGAGAGAGGTTGGGGAGATTAAATTAATTCCCAGAAATCAGGAATGGGGCTGCTGCCAAGACTACCTGCTGCTTTAGCTTGTGGGTGCTGGGGTCACTCGATCCATGGGAACATGGCTCTGCAGCCCTTCCCTTGGCCTGGCCCCAAACTAGTCTTGTGTGCTGGCTCTGCATAGGCTACTACAAAGACCTATTCCACAACACACGGGGAGGTGTTTGTTCCACTGGCTGATCCACTGCACAGCGACTATACAGGGATCATGTGGAGGGACTTACTCTGGATCTCTGCAAGCGGCGTGAGTTTCACTGTCTAAGCCAAAAGACAGTTTCTGCCTGTAAAAAAATACCCTCAATGTAATAATAGTAATAACAGCAACAACAACAATAAAAGCCACAAGCTACAGTAACACATGAAAACAGAATCATTTTTTTTTCTGCCAAC
The DNA here is from genome assembly GCF_025201925.1 of Gopherus flavomarginatus. Lineage (NCBI taxonomy): Eukaryota > Metazoa > Chordata > Testudines > Testudinidae > Gopherus > Gopherus flavomarginatus. The sequence goes on along the minus strand of NC_066622.1, from coordinate 81,767,383 downwards.
AATGATTTGTTTTTCTTCTCACAACGTTTACTGCCAGGTTATTGCCGGTTATCATCAGCATCAAGTTAATTGTTAATATAGTATTAGGGATTTTACAGAACTAGTAAAAGACAGTCACTGACTCAAGGAATATTCAAATCTAAGAGCCAGATCCTGCAGCTAGACTTGTGGAAGGACTTCAGGCAAGTGCAAAGGTTTGCCAGTGCAGATGAAATTGCAGGATTGGACTCTAATTTTAGACATGATACAATGGGTAAGAGCTACAAACAGTGAGAGGCAAAAACAAGGGAAGGTGAGAGTTGCAATAACATGATTACACAGTTCCTGAATTTCATTGTGTGTACATAAGTGATCCCTTTTCCAAAATAAATTTAATGATTAAATGGGTTTATTTGCCATCAAACAACTGTTATGCAGCCTTGGCCAGAAGCTGGGAATGAGCGACAGGGGATAGATCATTGATGATTACCTGTTGATTCCCTCTGGGGCACCTTGCATTGGCCACCGTCAGAAAACATGATACTGGGGAAGATGGACCTTTGGTCTGACCAATGCATGGTTGTTCTTATGTTCTAAATTCCCCATTATTTCACTATGAATTTTGGACTCTTTCCTTCTCCCATTGATGTCAATTGTTAAAAATTTTGGCCCTTTGATTTTAACTTGAAATTAACAAAACATCTGGCAGATCTTTAGGTCCATGAGACCCTAATTGCAGCTTCACAGAGGACTCCTTTGTTATTCATATTACAACAGCTCCTGGGATTGGACAGTTATTGTATTTGATTCTTTGGTCTGGACGCAGAGCAAGCTTGAAAACCACAATTCTCATGAAATCAGATGTCCTGGAGCCACTATAGCAGCAGCCTTGCACACTTTATCACAGCATGGACCATATTCTAATGGAGAGATTGCATGAAGGATACTTACACTCTGATTGGTGTTTGAACCCACTCTCTCCTCCTACTGAGATTGACATAATATTCCTGTGGCAAACAAAGAAATTGTTCACACAGAAAATTAATATTAAGAAAGTTATTTTAGCTCCTTTTAACATGATTGAGGTGAAAAAGGAGAGTCAACACTATGTTACGAGCCATCTTTCCTCAGACCACCAGCAAGCCCCCACAGCCCATCTTCAAGGGATAGGCTTACAAAGCACTGACTACCTCTACATTTCTGTCTTTTGCTGCATCCAACGCTACAGTGTTTCTTCCCTGCAGAATTTGCCTCTAAACTCTGACATCTGTTGAATTCATTGGGAATTATTAGAAAAGATTTCGTTGTTATAAGCTGTATGGTACATTCTGTACATTGAAATGTTATGTTGAAGGTTACGAACTATGTAGCAATGATAGCATGAGTCAAGGACTAAGTAGCAGCTTAACTCTAATTTATATGGCTTTTTGAAGGGGAAGAGCTTTGTCAGGTTCTTCATATTAGTTGACTAATAAAGTTTTGTACTTAATGGAGCTTCTCATTCATAGCTAGGAGGCAAAGTATTGTCTCAATTTTACAAATGGAGAAATTTAGACAAAGTGAGGTTAAGTTATTTGTTCACAAGTCACAGGCAGAGTCAAGATTAGAATCTAGGTCCCCTAATTCCCAGCCCCATGGGCTAAATGATATACAACACTCCCTTTTTTCTTATATTAAAGCTAAATTAACCATTTGTATTCCTACAAAAATTCTTGGTTGACTTGCAATCCAATCACAATGTTTCATATTTTATACTATTACTTGTTCATATTTATTTTTTATAATAAAAACAAAACTCTCGCTTTATTTCCAGTAGATTTGAAGCTTTTAAGACAGCGAAACTGTCAAGTAAGTGGCCTTTTAGCAAACCCAGGCAACAGAAAGGTAGCCCTAATTAGACAGTACACTATATGAAACCCAATATGTACAAGTTCCCTGAAGACAATTTTTAAAGTAATTTGTCTCTGTTTCTTATTGAAAGTTCTCTACTAGATATAGAAGGGCCTTTCTGGGAGCGACTCCTCAGATAAATTTTGATGAAATTGGCTTACAGCACAGTATTTTATGACTAGGAGAGACTATCTGATTACAATAATTGGATATGCTAACATGGCCTATTACAGAAAAAAAAGAGGATTTATTGAAATAGTTATTGGAAAATTGCCATATATTTTATCAGGAATCCAATAGTAAAGTATAAAATAGTAATAACCTGGTTATTTCCTCCCCTATCAACAGGGGAAGTAACAAGAATGTCACAGGCTTTGACAACAGGCCTATCATACCTTCCCAGTTAGCACCCAGATTTGCAGCTTAAGGTTTGCAAGTCATCGTGGGATGCCTTATGTTCCTCTTCATTGCATATTGTTGCACTACTTCTTAATATTTTGGGTGTTGTTAAGATTAAAAGCTGCAGCTAACTGAAACTAAATAAGTCTAAATTGCTTTGGTAAGCAAGTGAACACTCCATTATTCCTTCTGGTAGACAGGGCCAATAAGGGAGTGAGAGACAAACAAAGGGGAAAAAAACTCAGGCTAGAAGAGGTCGAGTTAGGGTTAGAAAGGAGGAGGTGGGCCTAGCAAGGGAAAGGGAGGAGATGGCATGACAAAGTCTCCCTATAAAGGCAACTGGAAAGGGCTGAGAAATGTTTAAAAAGATAAATTTATTAAAAGGTGGGAAGGGGTTTGCAAAGCTTAATATGAACAAGTTAGTTTGGAAGAATTATATTTTTAATTTAATTGGAAACAAGATTTTAAATTTATTTGAACTTGGTTATTTTCGTTTGGAATCCCAAACACAACCAGCACAAACTCCCTTGATTTTTGGTTTGATAACTGTAATGACTGAAATTAAACTAAAACATTGCAAAAGTCTTCATCACAAGGGTTTAAAATCCATTTTAGAGAGAGTCCTAGACCAGGGAGTCTTTCTCCAAATGAATGAGACTTGGCAAGTTTGGTTGACAAAGTGCCAATGGTAGTTATGACGAAAAGAAGAGTGAACAAAATCTCTGTTTGAACTCCATCTGCCGACAAGGAAAATGCTGGTGGCATTGCATATCTAAACTAAATAGGTAAGGTCAACAAAAATCTTATGCTTGAAAAAAGTTGTCATCTCCATAAATAACCAAATTAAAAACTAAAATCTAATTTTTTTTCTGGTGTTGCACTTCACTCAGTTTAGACAATGAAAATAGGTTGGTCATTTTCACTTTATTTAGGGCTAGAGTCTTCCATACCCGCTCACTCTGTGTAATAACTTTTTACACAAGTAAGAAAGGGTTGCAGTATCTGTCTTTTGCTTGTCAGTCTCCCTTTGGCTGTGTTTGGGATTGCCTAGGAGACTGACTTGCTGCTGACAACCATTTTTAGCAATATGTTCTCTGAATTGGTGCTAAAAACAGCTGTAATGACAGTGTAGATGAGAGAAAGCTATTTTGGCAGGCAGTGTTAAATTGATCTTGAATGGGACTTCAGAATTTCTAGTTGGAAGACATACAATGTTATCTAAATTTGCAAAGATTAATTTTTCTCTTAGATTTCTGAGTAATGTGGGAATATTAGAGACACAAGGTGAGTGAGGAAATACCTTTTGTTGGACCAACTTCTGTTGGTGAGAGCGCCAAGCTCTCTCTAATATCCCAGGCCCGACACAGCTACAACTATGCTGTATACAATAATGTGGAAGTAGTTTCCCTGACATGAACCACCCATCCATAATGCAGACATGTGTCTCCAAGTAGATATTAGATGCTCTCGCTATAATCCAGTCCTAAAGTCAAGTTAAATTTCTTGGCTCCAGAGCTTTGCAGAAAAAAATGTACTCACTGATATTATCAACAAGGAAAACAACATTTGATTTCTCTTTCTCATATTATGGCTGATATGTTTCTGTAAGGGACAGCTTATTTTGCATTCATTTATTAATGTTTCTATATAGTATTAATGTTGACAAACACAGCAAACAGACTGGTGATGGTCATTCAGATCAATGAGCTTAGTCTCTGTGACTTTCTGGGTCATCCTATTGCCTTTTGTTACCTTTTTGAGTCTGCTAACAACAATGGGATAGGGCATATGCTGCTGGTTCGATTTAAGGCTGGCTAAATTAATTGACAACTGTGTGTGAACATGACTGTATTGCCAGGGTAAGTAATTTTTAGGGTGTGTCGAGCTTATGCCTTTGTGCTTGGTTTTTAAATGGAAAATGCCTAGTATTTTTTATTACTAGTGTAAATGACTTGGTTTCCCTGTTCAGTTTTGTATTGATTCAAGATGGAAAGCATAGGTAAATCAAAAGGGACTTTTAAGGGGTTGTTAAAGAACCAAGCATGAAAGGCAAGATACATAACTTCAAAGGAATTAAGATAACAATGCCTGGACCATCAACTGGGGGCAGAAGCGATCTATCTGGCATGAGCCGGGTTGTGATCCGCATTGGTTGGCTCACCGAGCCACTAGGGGGAGGTGGGGAGCTACTGTCTCACTGGCCATCCTGGGTCACGCCTCTCACTGGGGAATTAGCAGAGGGAGAGGCACCGGCAAGGGTCTGTAGCGCGCCCCTCAGGTAGGGGAGCGCCGGCAAGGGTCTGTAGCGCCTCTCAGGCTGGGAAGCGCTGGCAAGAGTCTGTAGTGTGCCCCCTCAGGCAGGGGAGTGCCGGCAAGGGTCTGTAGCGCGCCCCTCAGGCCGGGGAGCGCCGGCAAGGGTCTGTAGCACTCTATCGGGGTTTTGCTACCCGAGGCAGGTTGGCCGAGGTAGGAGAACGCAGGCCCACACAACTCCACTGTGGTCCAGCCCAGGGTCCTTACAGTGGCGAGGCGAAGGTCCCACCACTGAGTCAGCGGGGTCCTTCCGCAACACGATGACCAAATAGACTCACCGCTCTGTGCAGTTCTGTCCCTGGGCTCCTTCGTACCCAGTCCCTTGAGCGAGTCCCTCCAGTTCTTCCAGCTCATCCATGTACTCGGCTGCTGGCAGCTCCAGCTCCCACTCCACTTCAGGTTCCTCTAGCTTCTCCAGGTACTCGGCTGCTGGCAGCTCCAGCTCCCCTTCCACCTCAGGTTCCTCCAGTTCCTCTGGGTGCTCAGCGGCGGGCAGCCATGGCAGCCCCTGTCCTTCCTCCAGGTCAGGTTTCTCCTGGGCCAGGGCCTCCGCTGGACATGATGTTTTACCCTTTTTAAGGCTCAGCCTAATCTGCAAATCCTCATAAAGGCTAGTCAGCAGAAAAAGGAAGGATTTAAGTGAGTGCCCAGCGATGCTTTTCTGGGTGGCAATGAAAAGCAGAGGCGGCTCCGCCAAGCTTGTGCTTGGGGCGGCAAGCCGCGGGGGGCGCTCTGCCGCGCCGCAAGGGCAGCAGGCAGGTTGCCTCCGGCGGCATGCCTGCAAAGGGTCCGCTGGTCCCACGGCTCCAGCGGACCTCCCGCAGGCATGCCTGCGGAGGGTCTGCTGGTCCTGCGGCTTCAGAGGACCTCCCACAGGCACGCCTGGGGGAGGTCCGCCGAAGCCGCGGGACCAGCGGACCCTCTGTAGGCAAACCGCCAGAGGCAGCCTGCCTGCTGTGCTTGGGGCTGCAAAATCCCTAGAGCCAACCCTGATGAAAAGAGCCATGAAGATGAGGAATCAGATGGACCTGCCTGTGCTATGGGTATAGAGATTAAGCTAGATAAGGACTTTTTATTTTGTTTAATAAAGTTGCTATTGAATAAATGAGATGATATAACTAAAATGAGGAAGGAAATATCCTCACTTAATGGAACCATAGTAACTATGTATCCAGAGTAACATAGTCGAGTCCATGAATATCTTGACCCCTCTATTATCTGTGGTGTTATCATACCAGGGTCCCTATGAGCACTGCATCTTTCCCTTGACACTGAATGATCAACATTAGGTTTTAGCCTAAACAAAAGTTAATTAATACATGAAACAAAAAGCATTAATCCATCAAAAGTGTGTCAAACCCCCAAGCACTGTGTTATCTTGTATTACTGGCCTTTGTCCCCTCTTCCATTGCCCTTATCTCGCCCTCCAATTTTGTCTTCTCTGTCTTGTCTCTATTTAGACTGTAAAATCTTTGGGGCAGAGATTTTTTCTGCCTGTAAAGTGCCATGGCATTTGTGAGTGCTGAATAATGGGACTTAAATCCACAACATGCCCAAACTCCAGTGGGCTATCAAGGGACACATGACCAAAAGCTTCTAGAATCCCTGTCCTGCCCATTTCAGTAACCTGAGAACAAGGCTGTAAACAAGCAGACTGTAGACTTGTAAACAGCTTTATACAGAGATTAATGGAAATCCATATGCTTTACTTTAAGACAAGCATATAGTCATAAAACTAAAGCATTCCCTGCTGGAACTATGTAGAACAAAATGGTCATCTTCTGGCCTTTTACTTAAAAGACAACCCTGATCTGTATTCTCTGTCAGTTCCTCATGATAGTCACTTTTGTTCAAGTCTGAAACTGTGTAGGTATTGATTTCTCACAGCACTTGTAGTATCTCCTGTTGTTGTCAGACGCTACCGGTGTGGTGCTCTGCTCTGTTCAATGTTGATATCAATTGGCTGCGTGCCTGTGTTCCCTCTGTGGGCTGCCCCAGCTCTGCGCAGATAGCTGACACAGCAGATCCTGAGAGAACCCCCAATGACCACAGACTCTAGTAAGGTACGAAGGCACGTCGGCCAGGTTTATTGTCGAAGAGAAACACAGTCTCCAGCTCATGGGCAAATGAAGTCCAAGGTGCTGCTAAGGTGCTGCTAGCCAGTACCTATGTGCTCCCTGACAATGGACTCAGCTCAGTCAATGGCGAGACTTTCCACTGCTCCCTCGGCTGGACAAAGACATCCACTCAGACGTGCATTCGTATACAGAGGTACAAACAAGTTACACATCACTCCTGGCATATTGAGGTGCAACCCCTCTACGTAGCAAGGTACAACCTTTCTATATAGTAAGGTGCTGCCTCTCACCTTGTACATGTTGGTTCGAACAAAACAACTCTATCCATCATATTCCCCTTTTGGCCCTGTCATTGGGATGGGTCAGCTTGTTCCTTGTTATCTGTGTGGAGTGTACGAGTATGCCAATGTTCTGATATCTGGTGTCTAGTACCTTTTAGGTATGTCTCTTTTCACAGCATCAGCCCTTTCCTTGCCAGCTTCTGTGAGCAGGGCCTGCCTCTGGCTCACAGCTTAACTTTGCTTTATGTTAGCAAAGTCTTGACCATTACTTTAGTTCAGGCCTCAGGCCTCATACTGGGCCTTTGATAAGAGTTTATGTTTCAGGGCCTTATCCTACTACACCTGTATTAACCAGCTATGAATACAGTTCAAAGTTGCCTGATGGCTTTATTGCAATTCAATTTATCATAATAGAAATTTCAGCAAGATTCAGCATATCTATACCTTTACATCACTGATACAGCACACTATTCAAAATGTGAGGCTATTGTAAATCAACAAGATTATATAAGTATTAAAACTGCAAGCCAACTTGCACTAACTGATTTTAATGTAAACCACAAGGACAGGGAGATTAAAACTCACAGCTTATTAACTGTTTATCATTACAGGATTTGTCATTCCATCTGGATACATTTCTACACAGTCTTCAATTCCACCAAAATTATTTGGTTCTCCTGCAGCCCAGTTTGAGTATGCTATTGCTTCGCCACTTAGATACTTAAATGAACCTTCTGTTTGTATATTCCAATATATGCTGCTTTGTTATGACGAACTATTATTTGTTGTATGGCGCTGTTCTCTGCAGAATTCCTTGGAGAAGCAATCAGGCCACCAGCTTGGGAACATGTGGCTTTTGAGGTCTCAAAGTCACCTTCAGCTCCATTGGCTACAAATGTTTTTTCACCGGCACTATTGCCATTTATGAAAATCCAAGCTAGAAAAAACACAGAAGTACAGTACATCTAAGTTACATTTTTTCCCCACATACTATTTTTCAGATTAGAGTAACAAGTTCTTGGACCCTGGAGCAAGAGGCAGTTATTTTTGTTGATTCATTCTGTCTGACCAGCTGCACACCGACCCAGAAGTTTGAAAGGGGAAGGATATTTTACTGGTGCAGAGAAAACTATGGACAGAGGCAAAAGGTCTCAGGAAGACCCTAAAACAACCAGGAAAAATCTTAGGTTGAAGTTTATACTTTATTATTGTTATTTTAGTTAGCAATGAGGGAAGAGCTGAGGAAGTTTTTATTGTCCTAGAGAGCAGAGTTGGAATTGTACACAATATCGGAGTTTAATACTATTTTGGCACCCTAAAATATTACCATGTCACTATTGTAAAGTGCAGTGTTTGGGAACATTACTGCAGTATTTCTTATGAGGCCAGGCCCATTGGCCTTGATATGACACAGTGAGAATTTCTGTCATCATTCCATTATCTCAATTAGCATTTGCAGCTCTCTTTACAGGTAAGACTCAAGGGTCTGCTCCTGTTCCAGAGGAAGTAAATGGGAAATCAAGAGGCAGAATGAGGCCACATGTGCTGTTGATGTCAGAGAGTCGTTGTCTCCCACTATTCTTTTTGGTCACAGGACAAATCAAATAACATTTCAGACATAAAGTAGACCCTACGCAAGTCACACTATTTCATCTTAAGTATATTTTGGATGGGATTTTTTTAGCACTTGATCCCACAGCTGTTCTTGGGGGGACTTTCCTATTTACATCAAAGTGGAGACCTGCCGAGGCTAACAATACTCGTGACAAGGTTAGACCAGTACTGCCCTTATTGTAGAATTGAGTTACTTTATTAAAACATCCAGCAAGTACATAGAAGTTTGGAGTATGAGTGAATAGCAAAAAGCCCAGATCAGACACCAGATATGAATCCTTCTTAACTCTGAAGAAGTAGAGATCTAGATCTGCATCCAAATTAGTCCGTTTGGGCCCATCTATCGCTGACTGGAGTGAACAGCACTTTATTTGTCTTACCTTTTTGGATTTTGCTGACAGTAGCTTTCAGGGTCTTCAGTTGTTCTTGCAAATCACTCATTTCAGTTTTTAAAAGCTTACATTATGAAGGAGAAAATAATAGTATTCTTATTGTGTCACATTAAAATATGGAAGGTTTTCTAAAAGCTTAAAAAAGCCAGAAACATCACCTCCAGAACTAGTAGTGAATCACAAGTGTAACACCAAAGATACTGTTTTTGATTTCTTGGTTCCTCAAAAGATACAACTAGTTTAAAACTGAGGTTCTGAGGGCCAGAAGTCCACTGAAAATAAAACTACCTCTTGAGTGTAATTCTCAGTAGCACCTGCAGCAATGCTAGCTTTTCAATTTCTTTAAAAAATTAGAAGCACATCCTTCATCCCATGAACCCAGGGATCAGGTACCCATCACTGTGGTGTTTCGCTCCTATAGGATGTTTGAGTTCATCAGAGCAACTTTTGGTAACCCTGGAGGCTCACTCACTTCTCTCCCTTGAAAATCAGACTGACTGGTTTCCCCAGTGCCCTCCTCTGAATATTTCTCCCTCGCTCAGAAATCAGCAGCAAAGCCTTACTGGAACATTTATGAAATGAAAACCATTCAAACATCCATAAAGGCCTCTCTGTCTGCCCTGTTGGGCTTCTTCTTTACCTTCCCTCAAAAGGGGGGCACAGCTTACCTCTGCCTCCACAGTCTCCCTTTGGTCCTTCTGTACCTCTGTCTCCTTTTGGTCCAGGGGATCCATCCTTTCCTGGAAGACCTGGTATCCCTCTTAATCCTTGCAATACAATGTGTTTATTCAGGGAAAAGGAAGAGAGAAAAATAAAGCAAGTAAACAGTAAAATTTGTAGGTGTTATAAGAGTTTGTGATGTCATAATTAGAGATGGATGAAGATTAGATCATCAAAAAGAACAATGAATTTTTGGGGAACAATGAACTTTGATCCAGATCCAAGCTTGGTTCTATTGCTGCAATTTAAATATCAAATTCAAATATCTGAAAAGTGTTCAGAAGTTTGGTGGATTCACTTCTAAATGGAAATATTAGTATGTGAGTATAGCTGGAATTCCTAAAATGTTTCTCAGCATGTACAGATTTAAAGCCATATTTTCCACAGACCTTGGAACCAGATTTTGAAGTGTCCAGAATGCACAATTGGGACCAGATTTTGAAGTGCCCAGCATCCAGAATTGGGTTAAGATCTTCAAAAGCTTAAACACTCTCATTGTGACACTTGCGACTGATTATTTAAAATAACTCTGCACTCAGTGCACTATTTTGAAAATATGGTGCTTAAATGGGAGCTATGCTCTTTTGAAAATTAATAAAAGCAGCAAAGAGTACTGTGGCACCTTATAGACTAACAGACGTATTGGAGCATGAGCTTTCGTGGGTGAATACCCACTTTGTCAGATGCATGCTCCAATACGTCTGTTAGCCCATAAGGTGGGAGGAGGGATAGCTCAATGGTTTGAGCATTGGCCTGCTAAACCCAGGGTTGTGAGCTCAACCCCTGAGGGGGCCATTTGGGGATTGGTCCTGCATTGAGCAGGGGGTTGGACTAGATGACCTCCTGAGGTCCCTTCCAACCCTGACAGTCTATGTAATTACTCATGCAAATGGATTCTTAGTGGAATCTTTTAAATGGGGGGGGGAGGGATAGCTCAGTGGTTTAGAGCATGGGCCTGCTAATCCCAGGGTTGTGAGTTTCATCCTTGAGGGGGCCACTAAGGGATCTGGGGCAAAAATCAGTACTTGGTCCTGCTAGTGAAGGCAGGGCACTGTACTCAATGACCTTTGAAGGTCCCTTCCAGTTCTAGGGGAGTGGTATATCTCCAATTATATAAATTTATATTTTTTTACAGATCCATACCACCACAGCTACCCCTCTAATACTTCTGAAAATTTAGTGACTCTAGTCTATAATCCCTTGTGACTCCATTTCCCATTTCTAAAATGAAGATACCACTCCCGTCTTTCTGTCTTTCTCATCTATTTAGTTTGTAAGTTTTTCAGGGCAGAGTTTTTCTCTTACCATGTTTTATGTAGACTGCCTAACAAGATGGTTTTCAGATATCTGTTACGGACTCTAAGTGATATTGTAATACAAATAAATACTAAGTACAGTGTGATTAGAGAATAACTTCTTATAGTAACTTCTAGAGAGCAGGCTGAATGCCCCTTCATCCTTTGCCTCTATCTGCAACAGTGAGACCTAAACAACTTTTCCAGGGTCTGTCTCTTCAGTGCCAATTCAGCTTATTTTGAGGTTTGACAATATCAGAATGTATATCACCCTGGTATTGGCCATCTGCTGACACTACCAAGAGTGCTATTAGTCTTATTTATTATGTATGTGTGTTTGTGTGTCTCTTAACCACCAAGAAATGCACTGTAACAGCAAGTTATTTCACATAGATCACCGGACAGGCATTGGCTGGTAACAAGTTTCAGACACTGCCAATCTGGATCAGATTCAAAACTGGTGGCCTGGAAGTGAAAGAGTCTAAAGCACATTACCTATATCAGAAGCATCTGGTTCCAAATTGTAACATAGCTTTTATTTTACTTTGAACAATACTGCTAGTTTCATCCTAGTGTTTTAGTAATTAGCAATAAATTAAGGATCTCTGGATTGTTCATGCTTGACAAAATTTTTTGCTAAGGTTCCATCTAGCTATATGATTTGAATTATGCATCCTTTTTTATTAGCTTTAAAAAAACCACAAATCTGACCAACAAGTGAACAAGTATCAGAGGGTAGCCGTGTTAGTCTGGATCTGTAAAAGCAGCAAAGAATCCTGTGGCACCCTATAGACTAACAGACGTTTTGGAGCATGAGCTTTCGTGGGTGAATACCCACTTCCTCAGATGCATCTGAGGAAGTGGGTATTCACCCACGAAAGCTCATGCTCCAACAAGTGAACAGTAAATCAATATTTGTTTACCTTGATCTCCCTTTTCACCTTTAGGGCGACCTTTTCCATCTCTTCCTGCTAGTCCGTTCTGAGCAGGTCTGCGCACAACTAGTATACATGCATCCTGATCCAGTTTTTGGACATCCTGAGCAGGATTTGAGGTGGAAGTCATCACCAGAGTTAATCCCAAGACAAAAGTGTTGAATACTGGAAGCAGCAGCATTGTTTGATTCCTAGCCTGTGGAAAAAATCATTAAAAGAATTACCCATAAGGAATTTTGAGTACACGTAAACTCTTTATGTTGCAGTATTACACATTGGCTCTATAAATGAATGCTAAATGTCTACTTTCTAAAACATTTGTACTAGTTTGTTATATTTTTAGTCTGAGCTTCAGTGCTCATGAAAAAACTTTTAAATTATTCTTTATTCAAATCTTAATGAAGTACTCCTAATTTTTGGAATTTGTCCTGCTCCAAAAACCCCACAACTTGAAACAAAAAAAGCAGCAAATTTCAATTAAGTCCCATCAGGTTGCCTACAAACATAATCCTTAAAGTTTTAGTAGATCACTGCTTTTAAAAAATTGAATTATGTTTGGGCCTGTGCAAGTGCACTGAGGATAGAGTGGAAGTGAGTACCAGGGCTGGACCACAATTGCAATATTTGCACTTGGGAATATAGCTGTATGCTTTCATTTCAAAGCTAACGTATGGCGTAGACTCCCCAACTTATCTGGTAATTATTTATAAAATTGCATATACTTCCTAAATGAATAGCATAAAGAATTAGACAAGATGTATTTTGTTGTACTATGAATAAAATAGGAACATAAAACCATGAGGGTTATATAGTTTTATGAGGATAAACCAGTGGTTTGAGCATTGGCCTGCTAAACCCAGGGTTGTGAGTTCAATCCTTGAGGGAGCCACTTAGGGATCTGGGGCAAAAATTGATCCTGCTAGTGAAGGCAGGGGGCTGGACTCGATGACCTTTCAAGGTCCCTTCCAGTTCTTGGAGATCGGTATACCTCCAATTATTATTATTAAAATACATAAACTATAATACACTGTAACCTTAAACTTTGAATGATGTGGAAAACCATCACAGATGTGTTTAGTACACATAAATAAAAGATTTTAAGGAAATTTTTATCATAACCTTCTTACAAACTATGCACAACTTTATAATTAAAGAACAGACTTAAAAGAGAGCAACAATACCATCCAACCACTTACTTTGCAAATCCTGATTTTCTAGAAAAAGCATTCACAGGAATAATTTACTATGAGTTTGACCCCGTATTTATGTGCTACAGATTAAGTAACATGAGCTCTGGTTTCTAAGATATGCTCATTTAGAATAAAATGCTCATTTAAAAATAGTTAAAATTTACAGTAAATAGCTTTAGTGATATCTTGAAACCATGATAAGAAAGATAAAGCACAAAGAATTATTTTTTTCCAGTTGGCAAAAAGGAGGAACTGAATCGACTGCAACTCAGACTTCCTCAGAACATCTTTTAAAGCAATGCACTTTTTATATGCAGCTGACAATTTAACTATATGTAAATTGTACATTAATAACTAATAATCCTGGATTTCACTGACATTGTCAATAAGTCAAGATACAAATTTACCTAGACTAGAGATGGTTCTGAAAATTTTTTTCTATACGATGGGTTCAAAGAGATTTGTTTGTACTACCTAAACAAGAGCTCTGTGTAACTCAAAAGCTCATCTCTTTTATCAATAGAAGTTGGTGTCACTGTGCCTCCATGGGTCACAACTGAGAATACCAAATTCAGGACAAACTGCTGAGAAATAGGGCAGACATCCCCCAAAACTGGCAGTTATTCTCCCATAAAATATATCAAACCAGCAACAAAAGTTAACTTCTGTTTCATCACACTGGCTAACAAAAAGTCAGAAAAGAGGTTTCCTGAGGCATTCCAATCCTGGATTCAACATCCAGATGCTAGACTTAAAGATAAGTGGTTCTTTAAAATCAGTTTAATTAAACAAAGGTATCTTCTGCTCCCAAAGGACCAGTCACACACCCAGGTCAATATACAATTCAGATCTTACTGAAAAATCACACTGTTGCCAATCCTTCAGTATCTAAAATCTAAAGGTTTGTTGAAAGAAAGAAAGAAAGAAAGAAAGAAAGTTAAAATTGGTTAAAGGAATCAAATACATACAATAATTGCAAAGTTCTTGGTTCAGGCTTACAGCAGTGATGGAATAAACTGCTGACTTAAGTCAAGTCTCTGGTTGCTTCCAAATCATTGGAAGGTCTTCAGTCCACTGGTTACAATGCTCCCATTAGTATAAGTGCATAATCCAGAGGTTTGAGCAGGACAGAGGCAAAATGGAGATGTTTCCAGCACCTTTTATAGCTTCTGCCATGTGGAGGGAAACCCATTGTTTCAAACAAAGCCCTCAACACAGTAGTGGAAGACTACAGGTAAAAGATGGAGTTCGGAGTCACATGTCCATGCATGACTTCTCTTAGTCATGGCAGGAAATTCCATTAAGAGTAGATAGGTGTCTTCCATTGTGAGTTAAGTGTTCTCTAATGGATCATTCTATTTGAATAATTCCTTTACAACGTGCTGGTTAAACACCTTGTTGGTACTACCCAGAAGCAAATACCTTAGAAATACAGGCATATAGTTAATTTCATGTACAAAAATGATAGATGCATACAAATAGCATAATCTTATTCAGCAAATCATATCCTTTCTATAGACATCTTACCTGCCACATTTTGTACAAGGAATGAGGAGTCCTTGGGGCACCCTAGAGACTTATAGATTTATTTGGGCATAAGCTTTTGTGGGATATAACCCACTTCATCAGATGCCTGGAGTGGAAAATACAGTAAGAAAAATATATATTATAGCACATGAAAAGATGGGAGTTGCCTTACCAAGTGGGGGGCGGGGTCAGTGCTAATGAGGCCAATTCATTCAAAGTGGATGTGGCCATTCATGACAAGAAGGTGTAAGTATCAACAGAGGGGAAAATTATTTTTTGTAGTGACCCAGCCACTCCCAGTCTTTATTCAGGCCTAATTTGATAGTGTCAAGTTTTGTACAAGATTTGTTGCAATTATAAAACAGTGTTATGATCTACCTGATTATAGCGTAATCAGTTAACATCGCACCCCCAATGCAAAAATCAATGCAGGAAGGAGTGTTCCAGACACTGCTGAACACATCACAGCAACTTCCCATTCGTGGTTCTGTATTACTACAGCTTCTAACCCAATGTTAGAAGTGTCAGCATATAACAGAAATGGTTTATCAAAATCATGTTTGTCTAGAACAGGTTTTTTCTTTGTACGGTTCATTATGAAAGTAATAATATTATTCAATCCCTTTAAAAACTCAAGGTAAAACTTGCTTAAACCAGTAGTGGATTGGATCTGCTCTTGTAGAGTAATTCTTGTATGTCTTGTGATCTTGCCCATAGCTAATGAAAATACCTAATACCTTCCTCATGCATCTGAGGAAGTGGGTATTCACCCACGAAAGCTCATGCTCCAAAACGTCTGTTAGTCTATAAGGTGCCACAGGATTCTTTGCTGAAAATACCTAATTTATTCATACAAGCTCTGGGAAATGTTTGGAACCCAATTAACATCAAGTTAATGTAGATATTAATGTTCTCCATAGTGCAGGAATCTTGGCATTTAACCATGAAAGCAATATGATATAGTGCCTCAGTTTTCCTTTTTATGCACCGCATTAGGTGTGTAATGTCTTTTCTCCTGTGTACAGTTTCAAGACTGGTTACAGGCACTAACTTTGAAATATCAGTATTACATGACCTTAGACATAAAGTATATTGTCATGTAATGAAACAGTATAACCATAAAGGCTTTTAGCACACAGTGAGGTCTTATGTATCACTCCCAACATGGTCAAGGTTTTTTTTTCAAAAGATCTTGCACATTGTACGTGTTGACAGTTTTCTACCCATGAAAGCTTATGCCCAAATAAATCTGTTAGTCTTTAAGGTGCCACCAGACTCCTTGTTGTTTTTGTGGATACAGACTAATACAGCTACCCCCCGATACATAAGCAATGCATTAGTTAGAAGAGCTAACGTCAGCAATAATATTAATATGAAATCTATCACAAGTGTACATTCACAAGCATTTTTGTCATGTCTCACCTTTGGCACAATACCCTTGGGCTTTTGGCATTCTAGGGTTCCCCTGTGGCTTCCATTTGTAGGATTAAATTTTTCCCTTACTCCCTGTCAGTACCATCAAAGTCTGAGGTCTTTTGTGTAACAGAATTAATCGGCTGGCTAGGTGTGTCCTCTTTGCTAACAGTTATGGACAAGTCTTCCTCCTCCCTGTCAGTCAGGTAATTTGCATCAACAGAGACACTGTACCAGGGGTCTCAAACACGAGGGCCATGGGGCTATTTTCTGCAGCCCGCTAAGCGCCCTGTGCCCGCCCACCGGCCTACCTCCAGGCCAGGGGTGGGCAAACTACAGCCACAGAATTGCCCCCATCGAGCCCTGCACCACTCCCTGTGGCTGGGGGATGGGGAGAAGCAGAGGGCTCAGTCCGTGTGTTGCCCTGACTGTCAGGCACTGCTCCACCCCCCCGCAGCTCCCATTGGCCAGGAACAGGGAACCACGGCCAATGGGAGCTTCGGGGAAGGTACTTGGAGGCATGGCAAGCAGCGTGCGGAGCCCTGCATCCCCCCTCCCCCAGGGGCCATAGGGACATGGTTCCACCTACTTCCTGGAGAGGGACCAGGGCCAGGGGTGGCAGCCTGCCCTGGCCCTGGTGCGTGCCACTGCCACCCCGAAGCCCTCATGCACCTTGCCCCTAATTCCCTGCCCAGAGCCCCCTGCCTGTACCTGAACCCTCTGCTGCACCCCAACCTCCTGCCCTGACCCCTCTGCCGCATCGCACACCTGTCTTGCACCCCAATCCCCTGCCCTGAGCCTCCTGCTGCATCCCACATCCCTTCTGCACCCTGAGACCTCTGCCTGCAACCCAGCCCCCTGCTGCACCTCACCTCCCTCCTCTGAGCCCCCACCACACCCCTGATGCACCCTCTAGGGGCAGGGAGGGGGTGGAGGTGGGGTGGGGACTTCAGAGAAGGGGTGGGAAGAGGTGGGGCCTCATGGAAGGGGTGGAGTGGGGGAAGGGTCAGAAGCAGTAATGGGGCGTGTGTCAGTGATGCGGCCCTCGGGCCAACGAACTAGCCCTCATGTGGCCCTCATGGTCATTTGAGTTTGAGATCCCTGCACTAGACTTTACACATTTTCAGATGCTTAACTGTTACCAACTGCAAGGCTGGACTTTGTCTTAAAAAGATACCATCCATTTTCACTAGCATGTTAGACTCAAGGTCTTTTTGTCCTTCCATTACCAACCTTTGCTTCCACATGGAATCGGCTGTTAAGTCCACTAAGAGACTACAAAACATATCCAAAGTGTCTAGAGATGAGAGTTTGCCTGTCATCCCCTGTATTCTTGAGAGATCAATTGCACAGCTGTCCTGCTCTGTAGATTCAGCTATCCAGTCTTAACCTCTGAACCTGAGACACAGACTGTTCACTT
Source organism: Gopherus flavomarginatus (assembly GCF_025201925.1). Lineage (NCBI taxonomy): Eukaryota > Metazoa > Chordata > Testudines > Testudinidae > Gopherus > Gopherus flavomarginatus. The sequence goes on along the minus strand of NC_066622.1, from coordinate 81,749,937 downwards.
AAAGAATCAACATGGAAACATTCCTGTCCCAACAATAGTGTCTTCCCAACAAGCTGGCCAAACACAGTCAATTGATCATCATAGGGCCATTCAAATTCCCTAAATCTTCATTCCACCTTGTAAAAACCTTCTTTAAGTTATCCACCCTGGGGGTTAGTCTACACTGGCAATGCTAAAGCGCTGCCACAGCAGCACTTTAACATGGCTTGTGTGGTCACGGCAGACCACAGCAGCTCTAAAAAAACCACCACAACAAGGGACATGGCTCCCAGTGCTGGGGCACTGTCTACACTGGAACTTTACAAAACTGAAACTTGCTGCGCTCAGGGGGGTGGTTTTTTCATGTCTGGTCTCTGGGACTTTGTTATGACACTAACAGGATGCAACCTATTTATAATGTCTTTCTCTCTAGCAGACACAAACTTAGGAACATTTCCTTCCTGGGCTTTAGTTAAATCCAGAACCAACTCTGGGACAACTGATAAATTCTCAAGTAGCATAAGCTGAGAAGTACTTTCTGTCTGTACACCAAGAGGTACGAACTGCTTGGATAAGCATCCCAATGTGTGTATGCTTCTCTGAATCACACCCATCTTCAGACTCCTTAGAGATTTCCCCGTTACTATCTACTGCATTAGGAGTTTTCAGTGACACAGACCTAGATTTTCCCCCAGTATCTCTTATAGAAGTTTCTTTGTACTGTCCAGCAGAGCAAGGAGAACAATGGTGAGGTTTGGCTTTTTGTAAATTTCACACACAAGTTCCTCAGGTCCCCCATACAAATCAAAATTATCATTTTTTTAATTATTTGGCTGATTTACAGCCCTGCTTGTCAAAAATTGTCAGAGCTGAACCATTCATAAATACATTATGTTATCACCCAGTAGTCATAGACTGTATTATACTTTTACAATGCCTTTCAACCAAACATCTTCTAGGTGTTTTACAAGCAATAAAGAATTAATCCTTTAGACATTTCTGAGAATTTTCTCTGTTTTATCAAAGGCTCAAGTCAAGATTTTCAGCCAAAGTAAGCTGCTAAATCAGTAGGCTGATAAATCAGTGACATGGTTTTCAGAAGTGCTGGGAATCCAAGATATCCAAAACTGATGTGTGATTTTGGGTGCTCAATTTGACACAACTTAAAGTGGCCTGATTTTCAGGGAGTGGGATGCTCAGCACTTGCTGAAAAACAAGGCCCTTTAAGGTGTTTCAGGTAGGGTGCCCAAAAGACAAAATACAGTTTCTGCATGTAAAAATACACCCAGTATAATAAATAAAATAATAATAATAATAATTAATAGCCACAAGTTACAGTAACATATACAAACATTTTTGTTCTTGTTCTGCCAACAATGGTTTGTTTTTTTTCTTCATGGTATTTGGTTATTGCCTGTTATCATCATCATCATGAAGCTAATGTTTATATAGTGTTAGGCACTTTACAGAACAAGTAAGAGACAGTCACTGACTCAAGGAATATGCAGTCTAAGGGCCAGATCCTGAGCTAGATTTTTGGAAGGGATCCATGCCAGTGCAAAGGTTTGCCAGTGCACATGAAATTGCAGGATTGGACTCTAATTTTAGACATTATACAACGAGGAAGAGCTACAAACAGCAAGGGGCAGAAACGAGGGAAGATGAGTGTTACAATGACATGATTACACAGTTCCTGCATTTCATTGTGCGTACATCTATGTGATCCTTTCTCCAAAATAAATTCAAAGTTACATGGGTTATTTGTCATCAAACAACTGTTTTGCAGCTAAAATTTCCCATTATTTAACTATGAATTGTGGACTGTTTCCTTCTCCCATGGACGTCAAGTGTTAATAATTCTGGCCTCTTGATTTTAACTTGAAATTAACAGAACATCTGCCAGAGCATTAGGTCCATGAGACCCTATTTTCAGCTTCACAGGGGGGTTCTTTGCTGATCATATTACAGCAACTCCTGGGATTGGCCACTCATCATATTTTTGTTCTTTGGCCTTGATGCAGAGCAAGCTGGAAAAGCCACAATCCTCCTTCTCCTGCAATCAGATGTCCTGGAGCTACTACGGCAGCAGCCTTGCACATGTTATCACAGCATGGACCACATTCCAATGGAGAGATTGCATGTGGGACACTTCACCTCTGATTGGTGTTTGAATCCACTCTCTCCTCCTACTGAGCTTGACATAACATTCATGTAGCAAACAAAGAAATTGTTCACACAGAAAATTAATATTAAGAAAGTTATTTTAGCTCCTTTTAACATGATTGAGGTGAAGGAGGAGAGTTAATAATATGTAATGAGTCATCTTTCCTCAGATCACCAGCAAGCACCCATAGCCCATCTTCAAGGGATGGGCTTGCAAAGCACTGACCAGCTCTACATTTCTGTCTCTTGCCGCATCCAAAGCTACAGTGTTTTTTCCGTGAAGAATTTGTCTCTAAACTCTGACATCTGTACAATTTATCGTAAATTATTAGCAAAGATTCTGTATATTCTAAGTTTCAACACGACATTTCAAACTATGTAGCAACGATGGCATGAGTCAAGAACTAAGTAGCAGCTTAACACTATCTTACATGGCTTTTTGGAGGGCAAGAGCTTAGTCAAGCTCTTCATATTAATTTACTAATAATATTTTGTACATAATGGAGCTTCTTATCCAAAGCTAGTTACATTATTTACAAAGGAGGCAAAGTATTGTCCCAATTTTACAGATGGAGAAATTTAGACAAAGCGAGGTCAATTCATTTTGTTCACAAGCTTGTTCATTTTTATTTTGTATTATTGTTTATTTTATTTGATAATAAAAACAAAACTCTTGCTTTCTTTCCACTAGATTTGAAATTTTTAAGAATACTAAGCTGTTGAGGAAGTGCCCTTCTAGCAATCCCAAACAACAGAAAGGAAGCACTAATTAAACAGCATACTATATGAAAACCAATACTTACAAGTTCCCTTAAGATAATTTTTAGAGTAATCTGCCTCTGTCTCTTACTGAAAGTTCTCTACTAGAAATAGAGGGTCCTTTCTGGAATCTCCTTCTCAGATATAGAAAACTGTTGTAAGTGAATTTCCATTTATCATGGGACATCTCCATCGGAGGCATCACTTCAAATAATATCCAAGGCCATCTATAAAGTTGGAAAACAACAGCACTTCCCTCTTTTCCCACAACACATCAGGTAACTGAAATCAATGGCAATCCTATCTCTGCAATGGAGCTATTCAGACCGACAAAATAATTCTCTTAAGGACTTTCTAACTTTAGGTTAATGGGTCCATATCTGAGGACAGTATCAAGCGCTTATATGAGATCTCAGTAGAGCTTCATGCATTTATACAGGTATTTCATTTTAAATTCTGATGAAATTGGCCTACTGCACAGTATTTTATGACTAGGAGAGACTATCTGAATACAATAATTGGATATGCTAAAATGACTATTACAGAAAAAAAGAGGATTTATTGAAATGATTATTGGAAAATAGCCATTTTATCAGGACTCCAAGAGTAAAGTATAAAATAGTTAATAACCTGGTTATTTCTTCCCCTCTCCCCCATCAACAAGGGAAGTAACAAGACTGTCACAGGCTTTGACAACAGCCTATCATGATTCATATCTCCCCAGTTAGCCCCCATATTTCTAGCTTTGGGTTTGCAAGTCATCATGGGATGCCTTACATTCCCTATCCATTGCATATTGTTGCACTGTTTCTTAATACTTTGGTCATTGTTAATATTGTAAGCTGCAGCTAACTGAAACTAAATAGGCCTAAATTGCTTTGGTTAGCAAGTGAACCCCCCATTATTCCTTCTTCTAGAGAGAGCCAGTAGGGCTGTAGAGACAAACAAAAGGGAAAATATCCTTAGGTTTGAAGAGGTCGGGTTATGGTTAGAAAGGAGAAGATGGGCCTAGCAAGGGAAAGGGAGGAGATAGCATGACTGAGTCTCTTTATAGAGGAAACTGGAAAGGCCTGAGAAATAACTTTAAAAAGATCAGTTAATTAAAAGGTGGGAAGGGGTTTGCAAAGCTTAGTATGAACAAGATAGTTTTGAAGAATTGTATTTTTAATTTAATTGGAAACATGATTTTAAATTTATTGGAACTTGGCTATTTTGGGTTGGAATCCCAAACAAAACCAATGCTTAAACTCCCTTGATTTTTGGTTGTCACCTTGATAACTAGCTAAGTTGAGGAGTTAAGTGCACCACTGACAGCCCAGCCAGCACGTGGCTGAAAATAATATCTAAACCAACATGGAAAACCAAGTTTCAGTTCTCTGCACTTCCCTCAATCCCCACTCCGGAGGCAGTGAGACATTCGATCAATGAGAGGCTGAAAAGAATCTCAAATGCCAGGTTGCCAAAAGAAAACTGGGCAACTCTCTCAATGTGCACTTATAACTGTAGAACACTGATAAGGCAGGAATCAATAAACCATCTCATGGAGGAAAAGGCAAAAACAGCCTGCGATGTGCTGGGCATTTGCGAAACACAACAAAAGAAGGAGATGGAGGTCAGCTGGTGGGATGGAAGCACGGTCATTCTAGGAAAAGAAGAAGGCACAAGGATAGCTGGAGGAGTTGGATTCATCATAAACAAGGAATGGGCTTCAAAAATCATCTTGTGCCATTTGAAGTCATCGCGTATTGGGGTGCTTTACCTCTGATTGAACCAATACAGCACTCTCAAAATCATCCAGATCTATGGTCCCACAACTGCAGGCAAAGATGATGATGTGGAAGGATTCTATCAGGAGCTGGAGGAAACCTTCACTCAGAGTTCCACATATACGATTGCGATAAGAGACTTCAATGCCAAGGTTGGAAGATGGAGAGAGAGCAAAAAGTTCATAGGAAGGTACGGTATCAGAGAATGTAACGTGCGAGGAGAACAACTAGCTATATTGGCAGAGACAAGGAGAATGTTAATTGATAACACCTGGTTCTGAAAGAAGGCCAACAGGAGATGGACTTAGATCACACTGAACATGAAGACAAAGAATGAAATATATTACTTTCTGATCGGTAGACGATGCATTGTGAAGGATATTTCAGTATTGCCATCATTTAACATAGGTAGTGATCATCGCCTACTGAGAGTCAGACTCATGTTCACTGTGAAGGTAGAGAAAAAGGCACTGTGTATGGTGAACAGAAGGCACCAACCGGTAGCTTTTGATGAGGCAATCCTGAAGGAAAACATTTCCAGGGAAGACTGGAGCCTCCTGGATGACTGTGGCGAGGATTATGAGAACTTCAGCAAGAGACTGAAATGGTACGTGAAATCAGCTGAGCGTGAAAGACCAAAAAGAGATAGAGGAAGAATCTCAGAGAATATAAAGACCTTGTTGGAGAACAGAAGGAAAATTAAAAGAAATGGAAGCGACAGGCTTGAGTACTCTCTTCTCTGCAAGCCCACATGAATGAAGCTGAAGGAAGACTTCAAGAAATTTCGAACCAAAAAGCTCTTAAAGGCTGCTAAAGATCATAAAAGTCTCAAAAAATGCAAATGGGAATTGGCATTGTATAAGTCATCATTATCGGTTTGGATGAACAAGGATGGAGAATCAGTAACCGGTCAAACAGAGATGGAGGCAATCTGCAGGAATTTCTATACCCAGCTGTTTGCATCCCGTATAGATGTCCTAATGCTATCACTTCAACAAACCGATGAACACATACTCCAGGTTCTCATCAGCAAAATCCATCATGCAGTCTATTAAATGGAAAAGGGGAAAGATCCAGGCAAGGATGGTCTGACAGCAGAAGTGCTTACGGTGGGTGGTCAGGAACTCTGGAAAGCTCTCCCCCAAAGGTTCAGCAGTTACCTGGAAATCCAGAAGATACCATCCAGGTGGAAAGAATCCAATACCATCTTGCTGCATAAGAAAGGCGATCGAGAAAATCTAAAGAACTATCACTTGATCTGCCTGCTTTCGCATGTCTATAAGTTGTACACTAAAATAATAACAAATAGACTGTTGTGAAAACTGGATGAACAGCAACCTAGAGAGCAGGCCAGTTTTTGAAGAAATGACTGCACAATAGACCACATCTTCACTCTAAACCAACTACTAGAGCGTTCAAGGGAATACAAGTTCCATTTGTGCATTGCTTTCATGGACTACGAGAAGGCGTTTGATAGCGTGGAGACCAACGCCATTCCTGAAGCTCTTTCAGAACAGGGAATCAGCGAAAAATATATCACATTATAAAGGAAGCAAACTCTGGCTGCAGCACAGATATATCGCTATTCGATACTCCGCTCCAAATACCCATCGAGAAAGGTATGAAACAAGGAGATACAGTTTCACCAAAATTATTCACAGCCTGCTTTAAATTGGTCTTTTGATGAGCAGTCCCGAAAGGTGGGATTAATATCCATGGCAAGTGGCTAAACCATCTCAGGTTCGCAGATGATATAATGCTGATAGCCAAAAATACAGTCCAGCTTGTGAAAATGCTTAAAGAACTGAACTCAAACAGCAGTCACGTCGGATTAAAAATGAACCAGTTGAAAAAGAAATATGAGATCAGATGTTCTGCCAAGAACTCAGATAACTCTTGAAGGAAAGCAAATCCAAGAGGCTGACAAATATATTTATTTGGGCTAAGAAGTCAACATGTGCTACAATCAGAAAGGTGAACTGTCACACAAAAAAAAAGCTGGATGGTGCGCATTCAATGACATCAAGGACATCCTCCAAGGAAAGATCAGCAAAACAACGTATACAAATCTTTTTAACTTGACCGTGCTTCCAGCGATGCTATATGGCAGTGAAACATGGTCGCTGATGAAGATTGAAGAACATCAACTGTCTGTCACACAGAGGGCAATGGAACGATCATTTCAGGGCATTTTGCTCCATGATCACACCTCCCAATGAAATAGTTAGGCAGCAGTCTGGAGTCGAGATGTTGTTGTTGAAAGCAGGCTCAGAAAAATGCGATGGGCAGGACATGTGGCCTGACTCAGTGACAACAGATGGACTGCAGCTATATCTGACTGGTATCCGCAAGAACTGAAACGGCCATGAGGTCAGCCTCCAAAAAGGTGGGATGATTTTCTAATAAGGAGATATGGACAAACATGGAGAAGGATGGCCAGAGTGAGAGAAGATTGGAAGATGTATTGTGATCGGCTCAGTCTTAACTGATGAAGGACTGACAGTCTATGAAGTCTACCTTGATAACTGGAATGACTGAAATCAAACTAAAACACACTGCAAAACCCTTCAGCACAAGGGTTTTAATTCCATTTTAAAGAGAGTCCTGAATGAGGGAGTCTTTCTACAAATGAATGAGACCTGGCAAGTTTGGTTGACAAAGCACCAATGGTAGTTTTGAATAAAAGTAAATAAAAATAGTCTGTTGGAACTCCATCTGCCTACAAAGAAAATGCTGGTGGCATTGCAGAAGATGGAATTGCATATCGAAATTAAATAGATAAGGTTAACAAAAAAATCTTACGTGTGAAAAAAAATTATCTCTATAAATTACCAAATTAAAAACTAAAATTGAATGTCCTTTTTTCCCCCATTTTGCACTTCACTTATTTAGACAATGACAATAGGCTGGTCATTTTCATTTTATTTAGGGCTAGAGTCTTCCATAGCTGCTCCCTCTGTGTAATACCTTTTTCCACAAGTAAGTAAGGGCGGAAGTATCTGTCTTTTTCTTTTCAGTTTCCATTTCAAATTCTCATGGCTGCGTTTTGGGTTACCTAGGAAACTGACTTGCTGGCGACAACCATTTTTAGCAGTCGGTTCCCTGAACTGGTGCTAAAAACAATTTTAGTGACAGTAGATGGGAGAAAGCTATTTTGCCAAGGTTAAAATGATTTTGAATCAGACTTCAGAGTTAGTTTTTACTGGGAAGCCATCATACAATGTCATCTAAATTTGCAAAGATTCAATTCGCTCTTAGATTTCTGAGTAATGTGGGAATATTAGAGAGACAAGGTGGGTGAGGAAATATTTTTTATTGCATCAACTTCTGTTGGTGAGAGCGCCAAGATGTTTCTCTAATATCCCAGAACTGACACAGCTACAACTACGCTGCATATAATAATGTGGGGCAGCAGTTACGTGCCTCCAAGTAGATATTAGATTCTCTCTCTATAATCCAGTCCTAAAGTCAAGTTAAATTTCTTGGCTCCAGAGCTTTGCAGAAAAAAAATGTTCTCACTGATATTATCAACAAGGAAAACAACTTCTGATTTCTTTTTCTTATATTATGGTCAATACCGTGTTTCTGTAAGGGACAGCTTATTTTGTGTTCATTTATTAATGTTTCTAAATGGTATTAGTTTTGAAAAACACAGCAAACAGACTGCTGATGGTCATTCAGATCAATGAGCTTAGTCTCTGTGACTTTCTGGGTCATCCCATTGCCTTTTGTTACCTTTTTGAGTCTGTCAACAACAGTGGGATAGGGCACATATTGCTTCTTTGATTTAAGGCTGGCGAAATTAATTGACTTAACTGTGTGCGAACTTGACTGTATTGCTAAGGTAAGTAATTTTTAGGGTGTGTAGAGCTTATGTCTTTGTGCTTGGTTTTTAAATGGAAAATGCCTAGTATTTTTTATTACTAGTGTGCATGACTTGGTTACCCTGTTCAGTTTTGTATTGATTCTTGACTGAATGCATAGTTAAATCAAAAGGGACTGTTAAAGAACCAGCAGGAAAGGCAAGATACACACCTTCAAAGGAATTAAGGTAACAATGCCTGGACCATCAAATGGGGGCAGAAGCGATCTATCTGGCATGAGCCAGGCTATGATGTTTTACCCTTTTTAAGGCTCAGCCTAATGTCCAAATCCTTATAATGGCTAGTCGGAAGGAAAAAGAAGGAGGTAAATGAGTGGCCAGCGATGCTATTCAGCGTGGCAATGAAAAGAGCCATGCAGGCTGTTTCTCCCAACTTAGAGATGGGGAATCAGATGGACCTGCCTGAGCTGGATAGAGAGGTTAAGCTAGGTAAGAAAATGTGCATCTAGGACTGTTTTTTGTTTAATAAAGTTACTATTGAATAAATGAGATGACATCACTTAAATGAGGATGCAAAGATCCTCACTTCATGGGCCCATAGTAGCGACAGTTACATAGTTGAGTCCATTAAGATCTTGAAACAAGTTCATCACATCTCAGAGCAGGACAAACATGTAGATGAGGTGCTTCACCAAACAACAGCAAAGTAAGGCTTCAAGGAATCTTTGACAGCTACTTTAGACAGGATAGATTTCCCTCTGGAAATTCTGGGTAAGTGGCCTGGAGTCTCTTTATTTCGAGCACCATTCATGCTAGGGCAACCAAGCATATTTCTAGAAATTCTTTCTGATCCCTCTATAATCAATGATATTTTCATACCAGGGTCCCTATGAACTGTGCAGCTTTCCCTTGACACTAAGCAAAAGTGAATTAATACATAAAACAAGCATTAATCCACCAAAAGTGTGTCAAACCACCAAGCAGTGTGTTATCTTGTATTATTGGCCTTTGTCCCCTCTCCCATTTCCCTTATCTCCTCCTCCAATTTTGTCTTCTCTGTCTTGTCTCTGTTTAGACTGTAGAATCTTTGGGGCAGGGATTTTGTCTGTCTGTAAAGAGCCGTGGCACTTCTGAGTGCTGAATAATGGCACTTAAAATCCACAATGTGCCCAAACTCCAGTAGGCTATCAAGGGACATGACCCACACGCTTCTAGAATTCCCCCCCATTTTAATAACCTGAGAACAAGGCTGTAAATAAGCACATTGTAGATCTGTAAATGGCTTTAAACAGAAATTAATGGAATTCCAGCATTTTCATTCTTACACTTCACTTTAAGACAAGTATATACTCATAAAGCTAAGGCATTCTCTGCTGGAACAATGTGGAGCAGAATGGTCATCATTTTTACACAAGAGACAACCCTGATCTGTATTCTCGGTCAGTTCCTCATGATAGTCACTTTTGTTCAAGTCTGAAACTGTGTGCGTATCGATTACTCCCAGCACTTGTAGTATCTCCTGTTTTAACCAGCTCAGGTCACAGTTCGAAGTTGCATGATGATTTTATTGCAATTTAATTTATCATAATAGAAATTTCAGCAAGATTCAGCCTGTCTATACCTCTACATTACTGATAGAGCACGGTATGCAAAATGCGAGGCTAATGTAAATCAACAAGGGAGGGATAGCTCAGTGGTTTGAGCATTGGCCTGCTAAACCCAGAGTTATTTTTATAATTTTTAAAGCTGCAAGTCAACTTGCACAACTGATTGATTTTAATTAAAACTACAAGGTCAGGGAGATTAAAATTCACAGATTATTAATTGTTTTTCATTACAGGATATGTCATTCCATCTGCCATCTGAATATACTTCTACACAGTCTTCAATTCCACCAAGATTATTTGGTTCTCTTGCAGCCCAGTTTGAGTATCCTATTGCTTCACCACTTAGATACTTAAATGAACCTTCTGTTTGTATATCGTTTATTCCAATATATGCTGCTTTGTTATGACGAACTACTATTTGTTGTATGGCACTGTTCTCTGCAGAATTCCTTGGAGAAGCAATCAGGCCACCAGCTTGGGAACATGTGGCTTTTGAGGTCTCAAAGTCACCTTCAGAGCCATTGGCTACAAAGGTTTTTTCACTGGCACTATTGCCGTTTATGAAAATCCAAGCTAGAAAAAACACAGAAGTACAGTACATCTAAGTTACATTTTTTCCCCACATACTATTCTTTAGATTAGAGAAACAGGTTCTGGGACCCTGGAGCAAGAGGCAGTTATTTTTATTGATTCATTCTGTCAGACCAGCTGCACAACAACCCAGAAGTTTGAAAGGGGAAGAATATTTTACTGGTGCAGAGAAAACTATGGACAGAGGCAAAAGGTCTCAGGAAGACCCTAAAACAACCGGGAAAAATCTTAGGTTGAAATTTATACTTTATTATTGTTATTTTAGTTAGCAATGAAGGCAGAGCTGAGGAAGTTTTTATTGTCCTAGAGAGTAGAGTTGGAATTGTACACAATACCAGAGTTTAATACTGTTTTGGCACCCTAAAATATTGCCATGTCACTATTGTAAAGTGCAGTGTTTGGGAACATTATTGCAGTATTTCTTATGAGGCCAGGCCCATTGGCCTTGATATGACACAGTGAGAATTTCTGTCTTCATTCCATTATCTCAATTAGCATTTGCAGCTCTCTTTACAGGTAAGACTCAAGGGTCTGTTCCTGTTCCAGAGGAAGTAAATGGGAAATCAAGGGGCAGAATGAGGCCACATGTGCTGTTGATGTCAGAGAGTGGTTGTCTCCCACTATTCTTTTTGGTCACAGGACAAATCAAATAACATTTCAGACATAAAGTAGACCCTACGCAAGCCACACTATTTCATCTTAAGTATATTTTGGATGGGATTTTTTTAGCACTTGATCCCACAGCTGTTCTTGGGGGGACTTTCCTATTTACATCAAAGTGGAGATCTGCCGAGGCTAATGATACATGTGACAAGGTTAGACCAGTACTGCCCATATTGTAGAATTGTGTTACTTTAGTAAAACATCCAACAAGTACATAGAAGTTTGGAGTATGAGCAAATAGGAAAAGCCCAGATCAGACACCAGATATGAATCCTTTTTAACTCTGAAGAAGTGGGGATCTAGATCTGCATCCAAATTAGTCCGTTTGGGCCCATCTATCACTGACTGGAATGAACAGCACTTGTCCTACCTTTTTGGATTTTGCTGACAGTAGCTTTCAGGGTCTTCAGTTGTTCTTGCAAATCACTTATTTCAGTTTTTAAAAGCTCACATTCTGAAGAATAGAATAATAGCATTGTTCTTATTGTTTTACATTAAAATATGGAAGGTTTTCTAAAAGCTTAAAAAAGCCAGAGACTTCACCTCCAGAACTAGTAATGAATCACAAGTGTAACATCAAATATAATGTTTTTGATTTCTTGGTTCCTCAAGAAGAAGTTTAAAACTGAGGTGTTGAGGCCACGGGTCCACTGAAAATAAAAGGGAAACTACTCGTTGAGTGCAATTTTTAATTGAACCTGCAGTAATGCTAGCTTTTCAATTCAATTGTAAAAGCTAAAAATTAGAAGCAGAAGACAACGTAGTTAGAAAAATAAAACCTTGGAAATTAGAATAAAGTTAATTAGCAAAGTTCTGAGGAGAGTTGTGAAGAATATGTGCATTCACTAGAAGCCCATTTGACCTTTGCAGTAGGTAGAACTATCATGATGTTTGCCAATCTCAGCCTATGCGGGAAAATTTCATGAACAAGAACTGAGATCATTTGTACAGTTGCTCCTGGTGAACCCTTGTAGGACTTCTTTGTCTTTTAGCAGCATATCCTTCATCCCACAAACCCAGTGATCAGGTACTCATCACTGTGGTGTCCAGGGGCGACTCTAGCTATTTCGTAGCCCCAAGCACGGCGGCACGCAGTGATGAGCGCTCTGCCAGTCACCAGTCCCGCAGCTCCGGTGGTCCTCCGCAGAGCGCCTCCCGCGGCATGCTGCCCCAGTGGTATCTGTCTCCTTTAGAATGCTACTCTTAGACGTTTGAGTTCATCAGATTAACCCTTCAAGCCTCACTCGCTTCTTTCCATTGCAAACCAGACTGTTTGGTTTCCCCAGTGCCCACCTCTGTGTATTCCTTCCCCACTCAGACAGAAGCAGCAAAGCCCAACTGGAACATAATAGCTTCTGTGTATGCACTGTTAGACTTCTTCTTTACCCTCCCTCAAAAGGGGGGCACTGTTTACCTGTGCCTCCACAATCTCCTTTTGGTCCTTCTGCACCTCTGTCTCCTTTTGGTCCAGGGGATCCATCCTTTCCTGGAAGACCTGGTATCCCTCTTAATCCTTGCAATCCAGTGTGTTTATTCAGGGAAAAGGAAGAAACAAAAATAAAGCAAGTAAACAATTGACTTTGTAGGTGTTATAAGAGTTTGGGATTGCTGTCATAACTACAGATGGATGACGATTAGATAAAAAAAAAAGACCATAATGAATTATGGGAAAAATTCAGATCCTGATCTAGGTCCAAACTTTATAGCTTGACTCCACTGCTATTATTAGAATATCAAATTCAAACATCTGAAATGTCTTCAGAAGTTTGGTTTGGATTCACTTCTTAATGGAAATATTAGTATGTGAGTGCAACTGGAATTCTTAAAATGTTTCTGAGTATGTACAGATAAAGCTATACTTTCAACAGACCTTGAAACCAGATTTTCCGGTGCTCAGAATCCACAATTGGGACCAGATTTTCAAAAGAATATAAACTCTTTCATTGTGACCCTTGCAACTGGATATTCAAAATAACTCAGCACTCAGTGCAGTGTTTTGAAAATATGGTGCTTAAATGGGAGCTATACTCTTTTGAAAACCTAGTCCATAATCCCTTATGCCTCCATTGCCCATCTGCAAAATGGACATACTACTCTCATCTTTCTTCCTGTCTCATCTATTGAGTTTGTAAGTTCTTCAGGGCAGAGTTTTTCTCTTATTATGTTTTACGTAGATTGCCCAACAAGATGATTTTCAGATCTCTGTTAGGGATTCTAAGTGATATTGTAATACAAATAAATACTAAATACAGTGTGATTAGAGAATAACTTCTTATAGTAATTTCTAGAGAACAGGCTGAATGCCCCTTCATCCTTTGCCTCTATCTGCAGCAGTGAGACCTGAACAACTCTTCCAGGGCCTGTTTCTTCAGTGCCAATTCAACTTATTTTGAGGCTTGACAATGCCAGAATGTATATCACCTTGGTGTTGGCCATCTGCTGACACTGTCAAAAGTGCTATTAGTCTTATTTATTATGCGTGTTTGTCTCTCTTAACCACCAAGAAATGCACTGTAACAAGCAAGTTATTTCACATAGATCACAGGACAGGCATTGGCTGGTAACAAGTTTCAGACACTGTCAATCTGGATCAGATTCAAAACTAGTGGCCTGGAAGTAAAAGGCTCTAGAGAATATTATCTATTTCAAAGCATCCATTTTATTTCTAATCTAGCTTTTATTTGACTGTTAGTTTCATCCTAGTGTTTTAGTAATTAGCGGTATATTAAGGATCTCCAGATTTTTCAATGCTTGACAGATGTTTTTGCTCAAGTTCCATGTAGCTACATTATTTGAATTATGCTTTCTTTTTTATCAGTTTTTTTTAAACACCAATCTGAACAACAGGTTAACAGTAAGTAAATATTTCTATACCTGGATCTCCCTTTTCCCCATTAGCACCATCTTTTCCATCACTTCCTGGTAGTCCGTTCTGAGCAGGTCCACACACAACAAGTGTACATGCATTCTGATCCCATTTTTGGACAACTTGAGCAGGATTTGAGTTGGAAGTTGTCACCAGAATTAACACCAACACAAAAGTGTTGAATATTGGAAGCAGCAGCATTGTTTGATTCCTAGCCTGTGAAAAATTATTAAAAGAATTATCCTAAAGCAGTGACGGGCAACCTGCAGCCTGTGCCACTTCCACAGCTCCCATTGGCTGGAAACGGTGAACTGCAGCCACTAGAAACTGTGGGCAGCCATGCAAATGTAAACAAACTGTCTGGAGGCCCACTCGCAGATTACCCTGATGGGCCACAGGTTGCCCACCACTGCCCTAAAGACATTTTGAGTGAAAATAAGCTCTTAATGTTGCAATATTACACATTGGCTATATAAAGGAATGCTAAATGTCTATTTCCTAAAATATTTGTACTAATTATTTTTTTTAAATCAGAGCTTTGGTGCTCCTGAAAACACTTCTTAACTATTCTTTTCTCAGATCTTAATGAAGTACCCCTAATTATTGGAATTTGTCCTGCTCGAAAAACCCCACAACTTCTAGCAGAAAAAGCAGCAAATTTCAGTTAAGTTCCATCAGGTTGCCTGCATTCATAATCCTTAAAGTTTTAGTAAAAACTGTTTTTAAGAAAGTGAATTTTTTTCAGCCCTGCACAAGTGCACTGGGGATGGTATAGAAGTGAATGCCAGGACTTGAACTTGGTAATACAGCTGTATGCTTTCAAGTCAAAGATAATGTAGGAATAGACTCCCCAACTTACCTGTAAAATTGCATATACTTCCTAAATGAATAGCATAAAAAATTAGACAAGACATATTTTGTTGTACTCTGAACAAAGTAGGAACATTAAATCATGACTGATATTTTTTTCAAATTAAAATACATAAACTATAACACAATGTAACCTTAAATCTTGTCTGATGAAGAAATAAACAGAGTTCTACCTTTTAATACACAAAAATCAAAGATTTTAAGGAAATTTCTATTGTACATTTACCAACTATGCACAACTTCATAATTAAAGAACAGGACTAAAAGAGAGAGCAAAGATATCATCCAGTCACTTACTTTGCAGTACCTGGTGTGCTAGAAAAAGCATTCACAGGAATAATTTACTGAATTTTACTGTCTATTTATATACTACAGAATGAAGTAACAAACTCTGGTTTCTCAGCTGTGCTTATTTACAGTAAATAGGAGTTATAGTTTATTTAAGAATAATTTCACGGTAGAGTAAATGGCTTTATTGGTCTTGAAACCACGAGCATAAAGATAGATACAAAGAATGAATATTTTCCCATTGGCAAAACACGAACGAGGAACTGAACCAGAAAATCTGTGAAACTTGAAAACAATGTAGGTATTGTATTCTACTGACAATTTAAGCTTATGTAAATATTAATATCTGATAACTCTGGATTTCACTGACTTGTCAGTAAGTCAACATAAAACTAGAATGGAGATGGTTCTGAATAATTTCTTCTATATGATGTGCTGAAAAAAAATTATTTGCGCTACCTAAAAAAGAGCTCTGTGTATCTCGAAAGTTCATCAAAGTTGGTTCAACAGAAGAAATTACTTCACCCACCTTTTTTCTCTGATATCCTGGGACCAACACAGCTAACAATTTTTACTACTTGGCCTTTACAGTAGGTATTTTCTTGTAATTTATTTTTGCATCAAGCACACATATACCTAGCAAAGAATTTCCCACTCTGTTTTTATCAGTCCATGTCTTCCTTATTTATCAGTCCATGTTGTCCTTATAAATGGTAAATTTTTAGAATTGAGAGGTGTAACTAGTGGTGTTCCCCAAGGATCGGTCCTAGAACCAATCCTATTCAACTTATTCATAAATGATCTAGAGAAAGGGGTAAAAAGTGAGGTGGCAAAGTTTGCAGATGATACTAAACTGCTCAAGATAGTTAAGACCAGAGCAGACTGTGAAGAACTTCAATGAGATCTCACAAAATGAAGTGATTGGGCAACAAAATGGCAAATGAAATTTAATGTGGATAAATGTAAAGTAACGTACATGGGAAAAAATAACTCCAACTATACATACAATACGATGGGGGCTAATTTAGCTACAACTAATCAGGAAAGAGATCTTGGAATCATCGTAGATAGTTCTCTGAAGACATCCACGCAGTGTGCAGCAGCAGTCAAAAAAGCAAACAGGATGTTAGGAATCATTTAAAAAGGAATAGAGAATAAGACAGAGAATATTTTATTGTCCTTATATAAATCCATGGTATGCCCACATCTTGAATACTGTGTACAGATGTGGTCTCCTCATCTCAAAAAAGATATACTGGCATTAGAAAAGGTTCAGAGAAGACAACTAAAATGATTAGGGATATGAGGAGAGATTAAAGAGGCTAGGACTTTTCAGCTTGGAAAAGGGGAGACTAAGGGAGGATATGATAGAGGTATATAAAATCATGAGTGGTGTGGATAAAGTAGATAAGGAAAAGTTATTTACTTATTCCCATAATGTAAGAACTAGGGGCATAATGAAATTAATGGGCAGCAGGTTTAAAACAAATAAAAGGAAGTTCTTCTTCACACAGCACACAGTCAACCTATGGAACTCCTTGCCTGAGCAGGTTGTGAAGGCTAGAACTATAACAGGGCTTAAAAAAGAACTAGACAAATTCATAGTTAAGTCCATTAATGGCTAACAGCCAGATGGGTAAGGAATGGTGTCCCTAGCCTCTGTTTGTCAAAGGGTGAAGATGGATGGCAGGAGAGAGATCACTTGATCATCTGTTAGGTTCACTCCTTCTAGGGCACCTGGCATTGGCCATTATCCATAGACAGGATACTGGGCTGGATGAACCTTTGGTCTGACCCAGTATGGCCATTCTTATATTCTTATTCCTGTGGATGTGCAAAGACTAAAAAGAGATCATCATCAGAAAGCCTCTCTGATGAGACTGACAACACAGTCAGAAGTTCCATTCTGGAGACCCAGAGGTTTAGACTGCTTGGGTAATCATCTTAACCCCTGCATGTCTCTCCAAACCAAACCTAAACTCTGACCCCTTAGGCCATGTCTATATAAGGAAAAAAGGGGCTTTAACATTTATTAGCTAACACGTAAAAATCTTAATGACGATAAGGCTATCATAGCTACAGTACATTGACTGGTTGAAATGATGCCAGGTCACCTCACTAGGGCTTACTTGTACCATCTAACAATTATTAACTGCCTTGTTTACAGTAGGATTTTAATATGCATTAAATTACACTTTTTTTTCCTGGTGAGGACAAGGTAAGATTTGTCTATACTACCTAATACATTATCAACAGACAGTAAAACAGAGGGGGGGAAAAAGAGTCATGCAGACTACATCATCATTTTTTCCATGAGTCCTTGTTCCATTGCAAGAGACCAAAAGAGTCTTACTCACTCCAAAGGCCCATCTACCATGAGAAATGATTGAAGAGCTAGTATGCTGAAGTGGGATTTGTCCAGTTCCTTTTATGAGAAGTGTTCTTGAAACTTGATAGAATGCTTTCTGCAATAATGCTGAAGAAAACATGTTTATTTTTTCAGCCTGGTTCATGTGGACTCATTGCTGACAATAATTGTCAGCATGTGGTCAATTTCCTAGTGTAGACAGGCCTAAAGATCAGGCCAGAGTTCTAAGAAATAAGAGCTTCTTGCCATTCTTTCTGTTATTTTTGTCCATGTGCTGTTGCAGCTGAAGATAAGGATAATTACAGATTATTTTAAAACATAAATAAATAAAAGTAATATGCAAGAGGATGATTTATAAGGCTGAATAAGAATAGAAAAGTTTTCAAGAACTTAATTTCCATATAAAAGAAATGCAGTGTTGTATCACAAAGACCACCACTGTACCTGGGATGTGACAATCAGGAAGTGAAGCTCCTAAGAAAATAATGAAATGAAAGTACAACTAATAAATCCATTGTCATTGTTTAAACAGAGAGAGTTACAAATTAGAGAAAGGTAAATTAGACTTTAATTCATAATTCAGTTTATTTAATCTAAGATACTATTAACAGAGGGACTGGGCCAGATCCTCACCTGTGGGAAATCAATGGAGTTATGGAAATGTATGACAGGTGAAGATCTGGCCCATGAGATTAATCAACTATAACCTTCTAAAGAAAAAAAAATCATGCCAACTTCCTGCCCACAAGCACTTTTCTCTGTGGGCAGATACCAGTTCAAGCAAGTTTTCTGTTTACTTTACTTTTTGTTTAAACTACCATTAGCTCTCTGCTCAATTAGGCAGAACTGCCAAGTCTCACAGATCTGAGGGAGACTTCTTATCTGGGATTAATTGTATGAAAGCTCTCCTCTTGTGAAGAAGGACTTCACAGTATGTTTCAATGAGCCAGTCATGGTCTGAATTCTTTTAAAATGTACACTATTCCAGTTATCAAGGTGACAGCCCAGTGTAACTGAATGGATAATCACCCAAGTGCCCCCTCCTGGCCTGAGATCACTTTACAGAAGTCTGCCTCATTTCCCCTTCAAGAGACTTCTTAAATTAGCCCTACACACACAGTCTAAACGTAATTCAAACATTCCCTTTCTGGGGTCCAATTTATTTAGTCCTGACATACATGCATCCTTCAGTCCCCAAACCCAGTTCAGTGTCTTTCTCCTCTGAGGTAGGGAGTTCCTAGCCCTCCTTCCTGGAGTTTTGTCCCAATTCAATGGCTCTTTCGCTTTCTTCAACTAGGAGTTTGGCTGGCCAGGCCTCAACTCTTGTTCAATGTCCCTCTTCTCTTAGGTAGGAAGTCCCCCGCCCTCCTTCCTAAAGCTGGGTCACAGTTCAATATTTCCCTGCAAGAGACAGTCTTGCTCCCTACAGCAGTTTCCTCACACCAGCTACAGCTTCTCAGGCTTCTGCTTTCTGAACCTTCTTCCTCCCATCGCTGCAGCTTTCTGCTCTCTTCTAGGGGAATAGCTTGATCCTTGCTCAGGTGTGTCTGTTTAGTAACTAGGGTTGGCTGGCCCTGGCCCACAATGGGCTACATCACTCTGTTACACTCAGTCTCAAAATACTTTAAGACCCTCTGTACACTTGGAAATCAATCCGTTGCTGATGACTTTTATCAGCAACGGTTTTCCCTGAACTGGTGCTGAAAACATCATTTCCAGCAGTGTTACAAAACCATTCTTGAACGGGACTTCAAGTCAGTTTCTACTGGGAACCCACTTACAATGTTACCTAAATTTGCAGAGATTAAATTATTTCTTTGATTTTTTGATTAATATAGGGACAGTCTAGTTGATATGGGCCCCCCATCCATAATGCAGACATCAATCTCCTGGCATTTATTAGATGCCTTTCTCTACAATCCAGGCCTAAAGTCAAGTTAAAATTCTTGACTGCAGATCTTTAGGAAAAACATTTCACATGGTGATATCATTGTGGCAAACTGGTGATAACCTGTAATAAGATGAACAAACCTTATGGAATTAAGATAAACTTTACTGAATTAAGCTGAACCTTATTGAATTAGGGTTAACACCTGTGGGATTCATTATATTAAACATATAACTGTGTGTATGTTATTGTGGCATTTTATGTACCTCCTCAACTGGGGGTGGGGGAAGGCTAATACTCTTCATCCATTATCAACCCTTTAGTGCCAATCTTCTGGGAAGAAATGGATATACTATGTAAGGGGACTGTTGCCCCCTTACTAACATTCAGTGGGGGTTGGCTAGCTCCCAGCACTAAAAGGGGAAGAAGGGTCGATGGGAAATCAGGATCCTGAGCCTGACAGTCCCCAGGAACAAAGGGGAGAGGCCAATGCTCCAGATCAGCCTGATTAACAGGGCGGGCAGGCTAATCAGGGAGTCAGGAGGCCAGGGTGGGTCCTGGTCCTCCACGTGAACTGGAATTGCCTGAGTCAGACGGAGTGGGGCCAAGCTAAGGAGAGAGTGGGGGCCCAAGCTAAGCTGCTGGGAGCAGAGCTGTAGCAACCAGAGTCAGAGGGGCCCAAGCCGAGTTGCTGGAAGCACAGCTGCAGCAACCAGAGCCAGAGGGGCCAGATAAGCAGCCCAGGAAGCAGGTCAGAGCTGGGAGCAGAGTCACAGAAGCAACCTGCAGAGCAGACCTGCTCTGGGAGCAGAGCTGTAGCAATCAGAGCCATAGAGGCCAGAGAAGCAGTCCCGGGAGATGAAGGCAGAGCAGCAGCAGCAGCTGTGCTGAGGCGGAGTGGAGCTGGAGCTGGGGCTGGAGCTGGAGCAGTCTGGAGCTGGGTGCGATGAGCAGCTGGGGAGAGCAAGGAGGATCCTGGGCAGTGGCCCCAGCACAGGGAGGCGCCTCAGCCAAGAGGCTCTGCAGGCCGGACTTGGAGGGGGATAGTAACTCTAACAGGGCGGGGGCGACACTGGGAAGAAGGGTCCTGCCACCTAGAGCCTGACAGCATGTGGCCACCGCCAGAGGAAGTGTCCAACCCACAGCATCCCTGCAGCACAGCTGGCCTGGGACCTACAAGGAACAGACTGAACTGCCCTGATGTTCCAGAGACACTGTTTGTAATGTTCCCTGCCACAGAGTGGGGTGATGTGTATTCCTTTAACCATTCCCATTTTTCCTTATTCTTTTTTTAAATTAATTGTTAATTAAATAACTTGTATTTGCTTTAAATTGTATGAAATGATCAGTGGGTCAGGGAGGAGCCCAGTGCAGCGAGAGTACCCCAGAGTGGGGTCACCCTAGCCCCTGTCCTGGGTGACGACAGCAGGGTTGGAGGTGGAGCCCCCCCAGGAATCCTGGGCCCAGCCTTGTTGGGGTTACGAGGACTCTGCCAGACAGGAGAGTGGAAGGGGAGTCCTTGAGGACAGGGAGGTCTCTGGGTAAAGGAAGTGGGAGCGAGGACTCAGATTCTTTCGCTAGCCCACTTCACTGGGGTAGTGCAGAAGCCAGGAAAGTCCCCCACAATAGCGGGACCATTCCCCCACTTACTCAATTTTCCAGGGGCCAAAAGACAAAGGATTTTTGGATAAATACCCTGGGGTTTAGTTCCTCCGTCAGGATTCTGCAAATGGACAGGATCCTAATTGACAGAGAGCCCCAATCCTTAGGGGAGGATAGGAAGACTCATAACAGTAGGTACATGTTCTAAGATGAAGCTCTGATGAACTTGTAACCACAAGGAAGCCCCTAGGATGGGGTGTTGAAAGACTGCTCTTGCCTGAGCCCATGTGAGAGTTGGGATGAATTCTAGAAAGCTCATCAGCATGTGTGTACATTCTTTCATTGTATTTAATATATTTCAGCTGTAAACCTCTCCTGGCATTAGGTGCTTATGCCGTTTTAGCAAGAAACTGGTGGCGGCAGACTTCCTAGCTTTCAGCCCAGTAGTTAGGGTACTCACCTGGGATGTGGGAAAAGGGATTAGAAGTAGGAACTGCCACCTTTCAGGAGAGCGCTCTAACCAGTGAGCTATGGAATATTCCGTTGTGGCCCTCTCACAGTCTCTCCAATTGAAGCTGTTCCACTGTGGCTAAAGAATTTTAAAAAGTCACTGGAGCAGGAGGACTGGACCCTGGATCTCCCACTTCAAAGTGAGAGCTCTATCCACCAGGCTATAGTGTCATTCATGCTTTCTCTTTCTGGCCCAGTGACTGTTAATCCACAGTGGAACAGCCTTAACAGGAGAAAGCCCCTACCCCATCAGAATATCATCTGGCTCAGTGGCTAAAACACTCACTGGAAGGTGGCAGATGCCATTTCAAATCCCTTTGCCTTTTCCAGTGGAGGGGAGACATGAACTGGTGATCTCCGACAGCACAGGTGAATACACTAACTACTGGGCTAAAAGTTCTGAGCATGGGCCTACCAAATTCGTGGAGCATTTTAGTAAATTTCACGATCCTAGCATTCAAAAAATCTTGAATTTCATGGTTTCAAATATTTAAATCTTACATTTCACAGCGTTGTAACAAAGCACGAATATGTATTTAAAATGGAAAAAATATAAACATGTAAAGCCCTTAAGTTAACAAAAGTGGTGGAAAAAAAAGTTCTGGTTTCAAATGTCATTAATTGAATGGGAGTATCCTGAAACGATGTCTTTCTTCATTCCGTCTCTCCCCTGAGAACACAGCTCTTTCTGCATCCATGTAGTTCACTGGAATTGTCAGACAGTGCCAAGATAGCCTTGCGAGGCGAGGGATTCTGCCTTCCTCTGAAGATCAAGTTCATCGTCAGCATGTGCATTTGTGTGGAGTCAAAAATATGCACAATTTTTAGGAACCCTGCTCCAGGTTGTTGAAACTTTTGAGCCATTTTTTCTGTGTCGCCTGACTCTTCCCTGTAGCTGTAATATTGTTTAAGCTTCTTTGCCATGCAAGAAAACACCCGCTGAGCACTGGCATTTAACTCAGCATTGTCAGAGTGATTTTCGTTTGACTGTCAGTCCAGAACAGTACATCCATTACTTTTTTGTATGCTTGGTGGATTGTGACATGTCGAGATTCAAATCAAGTGATTAAGTCCATCAGTCCTGTGGTATTCTTGGCAACGAACTGAACTTCTTCATTCAGCTGAGCATCATTTAGAAGGGTTGAAAGGTCTGTTAAAATCTGCATTTTCGGTGTCCATGTGAGGTCTTCTGAGACAAACTCAGAGTAGCACTTCTGGTGAGCTGCATAGTATTGTACAGCCAGAAACCAGGAATTCCAATGAGTAATGACTCTGGGAGAAGTGCAATTTTTTGTTCTCCTATTTCAGACATTTCAGTCACATTTGCAATGTTCTGCCTGTATCAAAGTTTGAGGCCAGGGCAGTGTTTAAAGATCATTTTAATGTGGCTGACCAGTTTATCAACTTTACCAAGCTTGCATCTCCACAGACAAGAGAAATTACATATGCATTACATCTAATATGGACAGCACTTGGCATTAGACCTTGGAGAACAGATTTGAAAGATTTTGTCACGTAAGTTGCATTGTTGCTTATGAAAGCAGATACTTTATCAAAGTCTGCACCGTGTTTTGAAATGGTTTTAATTATCACTCGAGAAATTATAGTGTAGTTAACAGCATCCAAGTAAACGCATTCTGTGAACACTGTTGTTAGCTTTCCTGTCTCTACATCTCCAGCCTTGTTAGAAATAAAATCAAACAGAACATGCAGTACATGGTTGTCCTGCTCATCAGTGAACTCATCAGAAATAATTGCAAGAGACTCACATGAGTTGAAGACTTTATCATCTCAAAATATGTAGCAAAAACTTTTGGAAGTAGGGGTGGCTCCAGACACCAGCGCACGAAGCGTGTGTCTGGGGTGGCAAGCCGCGGGGGGCAGTCTGCCGGTCCCTGTGAGGGCAGCAGTCAGGCTGCCTTCAGTGGTGCGTATACGGGAGGTCAACCGGTCCCGCAGTTTCGACGGCGGGTATGCCGAAGGTCCAGGACCGGTGGATCTACCACAGGCATGCTGCCAAATCCACATTACCAGCAGTCCTCCCGCAGGTGCACTGCTGAAAGCTGCCTGACTGCTGTGCTTGCGGCAGCAAAATACATAGAGCCACCCCTGTTTGGAAGGTAGCCTTGTCATAGCTTCTTTGTACTTGGTAAGCAATTGACATTTTGTACATTCCATTGAATGAATTCGGGCAGCTTTGGATGATCAAGTGGCATAGTAGCACTTGCAAAATGCATCTACATGTTCTATTGTAGTTAGATGATGGGTCTTAGAGCTCTCTGTCATCTTCTTAAAAAGAGATGAAACAGTTTCTCAGCAATGCTCTATCCTCTGCCCTTTTTCTTGTTCTGTGGCATTCCAAGTCTAAGTGGTGCTGAACTGCTGCTCACTGTGAGTGATCCAACAAGACTCTGCAGCTTGTACAAAACAGTTGCCACCATTGGCATGTAGAATTTGGCTTCCAAATTCTTTCACATGACCCTCTGCGGTTATGATTGTAGAGGTTTTTGATTTACTTTGGACACTCATTTGAAAATAATTCCACTTGTCTTATGGTAGGCTACCACTTGAGATCACTACAATACAAAACTACCCTGGATGCTCATTTCTACCAACCACTGAGTTGAGCCCTGAGTGTTATTTGCTGCTGTAAAGTATTAATCAACAAACCCTGTCAAGTTCATGGCCTTTCTTTTTATATTGAAACAAGCTAATAATCACATCTGGGACCTGTAATGGTACATGTAACTGCACTGGATTTTACTGTAGGGTAAAAGTACACAAAACATCAGATTTCACAGTCCGTGACACATTTTTCACGGCTGTGAAGTGGGTAGTGCTCTAGTTATGAGGGACATCCTCCTCTACCCAACCCCTTTCTAGATAAGCTTGCCTACAGTGGGCCGATCCTGTTGGAGAGGTCAGAGCACACCTACTGGATTGGGCTCCACAGGGGAGTGGGCAGAAGGATGCCTATGTTTCCATGGTTCATACACCACACTGAGGCAGAGGTGTCCAGATGCCTGGCATGGAGCTGCACTGTGTGTGCACTCAGAGGCAGAAACATAGATGGTAGGGAACTTCTATTGCAAAAATGTAGGTGCCAAGTGATTTTAGATGCCTATAGAGTTTGGAGGCAGCTGAGAAGGGGTTTTGTGAATCTCACTATATCCTGATTCAGAGATTTAGGTGCCTAAAGCCTTTTGGGAATCTAACTCTCAGTATTTAAATTTATTTAGAGATTTTAAAATGGTGTACATGGCACGTGATAAACTGACACAAATGTACTAAATATAGGCCTTCATATGTACAAGACAAATACAACTTTGAGATAATGTTTTTTAGTACATGCCTACAATTGTTCAAATGGCAACTAAAGACCTCAGCAAAGAGGTAGGTTTTGCACCTGAATCTCTGGTGGGATTCAAAAGTAGCAAGTCCTGGAAAAGTTAGATGTCCACTGAGTGTACCTGTCCCTGCTCTAGGAGAGTTCAGTCCATACAGCTACAACACACTGAGTCCCAGACCACATACAACTTCATAGATCATGAGCAATATGTTGAACTATACCTGGAAATGAGCAGACGTCTAATGCAGAGTTTTGAGGTCATTTCCTCATTTCCCTTTGGAAAAATACAGTTTTTAATTTCACATTTTCATAATTGTGTCTATTTACAATAAGTACTTAGGTAATGCTATCACTTTCTTACTTCCTTTAATTTAGACCTACTTAATGCATCACAAAAATCAGATCTAGATCTGGATTTCAAATAACTAATAGTTTGAAAGTGTTGGGTTCTGGTTCAGCCCTTTATACAGCTAGGAGCCATATGCACCACTCAGTTATAGATTCCACTTCAGATTTCAAAGTTCAGGGTCAACAAAATTTGGGACTGAATTCTAAAGAAGCCCAAAGTTCAGGCATGTTTGGATCAAGAATCCTAGCTCATGTCCATCACTGCACAATAATTTCATACACAAATTCAACTCCTGGCACATGGTACTCTTAGGCAGCCAGCAAAAACACAAGCATATATTGCGCAAACACAATTAGATAAATACCAGAGCTCTGCATATCATTTAAGATAATTTCCTGTTATGTGCAATAACAGATATGCTTTTGTTGGCTTATGTCGGGGTATGGTGAAATGGTCTTAGGGAGCAGAAGCACGGGCAGGCACTGTTTCTGCGCTTGAGGGATAAAGTGCTACCCTTCTCCCTTCCCTTCTGCTTGCTAAGGATTGATAAGCGTTGCAGTTGTTGCACAAGGCATGTGGCTGTCTGAAGGATCCCCTTTGTGCAAAAAGGTGTTATCTCCCCCCTCCCTTCCTTTCTCAACTACATAAATGAGCTTGGGGTCATGGCCCCTTCCTCCCTTCCCTGCATACCGCTGATTAAGGGAATTTGTGGCTGCCATTACTGAAAAGAAATGTATCTTCAAGGTAAAAATGTCTGTGGAATATGCTTAATGCTGTAAACAGTAAACAGTTATATTCATTGTATACCTATTAATATTCATTGTATGGGCATTCATATTACTCAGTAAGGGTTTTGGGGGTGTTGTAGTAAATGTAGGTATTTACATACTAACTTAGATAAAAATAATGTGTTATAACTAATTCAGGGCTTACTGGACAATTGGGCTGAGGGGAACAAGTATTGCAATAAAGAAGCCTGTCTACTCAATCTGCCTCTGAGTCCTCTTGCTCATTCTCTAACAGCGTTTCCTAGAAAAACTTTAACAAGCTAAACTTTATTTTAGTGGGAATTTAATGACAGACCATATATTTGAAGAGCTGTCACTTAAGATATGGTTAAATTGTGTCACTTAAGTTGTGAAAAAAACACAACATGCAAAGCTGTTCATTCACCTCAATGAGTTTGGTCTCTATTAACTTCTGGCTTAGCACATTGCCTTTTAGAGTCTTTTGTAGCAACAAAGGATGGGGTTCATTGTGTTCCTCTGAAATATATTCAGTTAACATACCTCACTGTATGCAAACATTACTAAACAATTGAGTGGTTAGTCAGTTTGCACTGTAAGTCTAGCTATTTGTCAGGACTTAAGTATAGGTTTTGGGGGGGGTTATTTTATTTTGTTTTGTTTTTATTTTAAGAGATACTGAACACAGTTTTTTCACATAGGCAACAGGTCCAAAGGGAATTCAGTAGTCTTGTTAAACAGTGTTTTGGCTGACCAGTGCTTACAGACTTTGTTCTGTACAAAGTATCCTAAAACACTTCACAAAATACTGGAAGTGCAGTGACTGTGCAGGAAACTGTGACAGCTTTTGTGTACTGAGCAAGAATGTTGTGTAGCCTGTTTAAGCTGAAAAGGAAATGTCAGCCAGGAAACTAGGACTGAGAGTTCTACAGTACACAGGAAGGGCACACCAATTGCCTCTGCACTCAGAAAGTGCAGTATTCCAACCACTGCCTGTCAGTCCCATCTCACCCGCATCTAGTCTAGTCTCTCAGTGCTGCTTAGACACAGGGCCAATCCTGTCCCCACAGGCACTTGAGATTTGCCTTTGGACCAGTATTTGGCTCCAATCATGGTATAATTAGATATATGTTATGAATCTGAATTTCTGTTCCATGGGAAATTCCAACATTGTACAAAAAAGGTGTTCTGTTTCAGAATGAAATGCAGAATATTCTAAATTTCCCACAACAGGGGGAAAAATAATTTGTAAAATGTTTTGGAAATCGTTGAAACCTTTCATTAGAAAAAATCTGAAATGAAATTGAGCCTGGGAGCCCAAGCTCCAGAGCAGAGAAACTCTGGGGGCCACAGCAGAGCTGGGAGCCTTGGAGCATGGAAGTGTGATAGCCTCCATGTTTCCAGCATGTCAGCAGGGGAGCCTGGAAGCCATGAGAGTCCCTTCTCAAGCATTTTCTGATGAAAACCTGTTTCGTCACAATGTTCCCACCAGCTCTACTCAATTCTTGAATTCTTTTGCCTTCTAATGATGTTGAGCTGGACTAGGAAGTTGCTGGGATCCTCATTACATTTGTTTTTTCCTAAGTGTTTTTCCATAAGCAAAACAATACACTTTTTAAAATCTCTTGCAGAGGTACAACCAGCAGTCCAGTTCATAAGGCACAGTATATGCAGGGTATAATTTCTGCCTCATTGTAAGAAAATGCCTCCAATGTATTTTGAAGAAGAAACCAAAAGCTACAGCCAACAATTACACAACTATTTCATGTAAAACAAAGGAGTAGTTTCCATTCCAAGCATATTGAAAGATTTAATCAAGGAAGGTTGCCAAGAACATGAAAACTTTTCCAGAACTGACAGTAACCAAAGGCTAAATCTATGCAAAAAGCAAAGCAAACTGTATAAAGGAAGGAATTTTGTTCCTGAGAGTGTTGAAAATCTCATTTTAAATGCTTAAAGATTACGTCCTTTTGGTATGAAAATGGAATTGGAAAATACCCCCTTTGCTGGAAGTAACACTATTACTACATATCAGAAAGAAAGTACAATATAAAGCAATTAAATTTCCCTGGCAAGGTTTGTCTGTCAGGAGTTGTTTTTGCAGATACAGAGGCACCCAAAACAATGTTTTCACACTACAGACCTCTCAGTCAGAAAAGAAAGTGAGTTTATGAATGTTTAAAAAAATAAAAATCAAGGCATATAAATGGATCTTTCTTTGAGTCATCATAAGACTAAGTTTTGACAGAGATTTGTTATCCTGGCATATAATAAGATATTCTCCTTATAAACAAATGTTCACACTAAAAATCTAGGGCCCAGTTCTCCTCCTATTGAAACGATGAAGTTTTGTCATTGATTTAAATGAAAGGTGATAACTTAGCCACATTATAAAGTGTGAACACGTGATAAATTTTATTTGTCATACAACTGTGACTACCTCACCTGTAGTCTACCAAACTCTAATAGTTGTTCATCTCTAATAGGACAATTAGACAGGTAAGAAAGAGATCTTGGAGTCATTGTGGACAGTTCTCTGAAAACATCTGCTCAATGCACAGTAAAATCAAGAATGGTCTGCAGAAAGTGAATAGGGAATTGTTATTTACCTCTTCACATAATGTAAGAACCAGGGGCCATCCAATGAAATTAATAGGCAGCAGGTTTAAAACAAATATAAGGAAGTATTTCTTCATATGACACACAGCCAACCTGTGGAATTTATTGCCAAGGGATATTGTGAAGGCCAGAAGCATAACTGGGTTCAAAAGAGAATTAGGTAAGTTCATGGAGGTTAGGTCCATCAGCTTAACTGGGCAGGGATGCAACACCATGCTCTGGGTGTACCTAAACTTCTGACTGCCAGAGGCTGGGACTGGATGACAAGGGATGGCTCACCAGATAATTTGCCCTGTTTGTTTCACTCCCTCTGAAGCATATGGCACCAGCCACTGTTAGAAGACGGGATGCTGGGCTGCATAGACCACTCATCTGACCCAGTATGGCCATTCTTATGACTATTTCTGTAGATTCCAAGCCCCTATCTTTAAACAGCTTAATTGCATCTGTCTCCAAATAATAAGCCACAAAAAAACCACAAAGCAAACAAACAACAAAACACAGAAAAGAGCCAATCTCTGCCATGGCAGATGAACAATCTAAAGAAATGTAGAGTTAAATTGAGAACTCAGCCTTAACTCTGACCATTTTCCCTTATCTCTTAGAAAAGTGGTTTCCCTTGATATTGTTAGAGTGTCAATCATCTCCCAAAAGGACAAAGTGTGCACAGAGGTATACTTTTCTCCACCCTCCAGTTAACAACTGTTAACTGTTTTCCTCTACTTCTCCCCCCACACCTTCCATGGTTGCTTTTTTAATGTAAACAGCAGTAACTCAGAATTAAGATAGCTGAACATCTAAGATGAATGCTTCTGAAGCACAATAAATATTTTAGAAGGAACTCACTAAGGTAACTTTAGCTTTTTTAAACAAAAAGATCAGGGAAATTTGTGCAGGAAACTGTCTTTTATTAATTCCCCCCCAAGAAAATCCATTGAATACCCTCATCCCAGTCAGCCAATAAATCTAAACTGGAGACGAACGATGAACACAGTCAGTGGCACGTGATCCTTCCCTTTCTCCCTCACTGCTGAACAAATTATTACAAGACCACAAAGATGCTGTCAAAGACAACAAGAGCCTTGGAGGCTGATTAGGAGAATGTTCTTTGTTCCCCCAGGGAGACGTATAAGTAATCATTGCCAAACTAATTCATTGATGTTGGCTACCAAAGCAATAACAAAGCCAACCGCTTCTGTGCTAGGTGTGTGTGACATACAGGCCCATATGTGGTTCATATGTGTCAGCAACTCTTTTCAGGCCTGACACACTCACTGCACTTCACACTCTAGTGTTATGATATTTCTTTAAAAGGTGACATAATATATTGTTTAAAATCTAACAAACTACTGGTCATTAAAGTCACTGTGGAATGTTTGTAACAACTGTGTAGTTGAAATTACAAATACTCTCTGATATTATGTCCTGGAAACTGCAAACAAACAGGTTTCTTGTATGTAAAAGGGAAAGAAAATATGGTGGCAGATGCCTTGTCAAGAAAAGAGGGCTCTGACCTGCTCCATCCAGGTCACCCAATGGCTCTCTCTCCTGAAGCAAAAGGGGAGAGTACCTTATTTAGGAAGTGCAATTCAGACAAGTGATGGGTTGTGTCACCATCTGCACTGTAACCTGGGTTCTCACAATACCTTGCTGTTGAAGCTCCCAACCTGGACTGCTCCCATCCATTCTACCAGCATGCAGGTCACACCCTGAGTGTCTATGTTCTGGACAACCCTTGTCCAGCAGCTCTGACTGCAATGGACTGTCTAAAGCTTCACAGCTCTACCCTGGCTTCCACCAGCCTTGATTACAACCAGCAAGAGGATACTAACATACTCTCAGTCCCAAATTTGCCCCAAACCATGTGACTGTGATGCCTGACTGGATCACACTGAGAATGCCAACTCAGGGCAGACTGCAAACATTGGGACAGACAATTCTCAAGATTGGTGATTTATTCTTTAATTAGATTCAGCAAGCCACACTGGTTATCCAGAAGTCAAACACAGTCCCCTTAGGCAATCCAGTCTATGGCTCCCGCCCAGATAGTCACATCTACTATAACGAGGGGTTATTGAAAACCTTATTCACCACACTTGAAGTTCTACCAATGTGAGAAGACTAGACATATTGCCCACCAGGTCAATGAATATTTCAGATCTCACCCAAATACACATTTACAGCCAATCCTTAGTAACTAAATCTAAGATTTATTAATAAAAGAAAAAAAGAAAAGCATATATGGTTAAGAGTTCAATGTACATACAAATCTGTGTAACGTCCTTAGGCCAGTTTCATAGCAGAGACAGTGAGGCTACTGATTTGTAAAAGTCTTTCTGGAATCAATTTAAAAGGTTATAGTCCAAAAGAATTTGTTCACATTCTTCCATGAGAACTTCTGGGTAAATCCAGAGTAAACCTGGAGACCTCAGTCTTGTGGCTTAGACCTTCCCTGTCAAAGTTTAAGCAAACCTGAGATAAAAAGGATCAGGCCTGAAGATTCTTTTATAGTTGAAGCAAATGGGGTGCTGACAGATAATTCCACCACATGGGCTTTGATGACAGTGAGCTGGATAGTTTGATCTCTATTTAATGGATCCTTTCTCAGACAAAACATTAAACAATAGCCATTCAAACTAATAAAACAGTTCATTATATCAAATAATTTAGCTGAAGACAATGTAAGTAATATTATTTCCTGCAGTATCTTACATCTTTGATCTTTGAGTCAATAGAATATAGCAATGAAGAATTAAAAGACAAGAACAGGATTTCAGAATCTATAAGCTAATTAGATCACATTATTAAACTTCTAACAAGATATAAGTAAACACAGACAAAATACACTTAGCATCTACTGCTTAATTCTCTGACACTACAGGCAAACATGTTAAAGATTCATGTCTAGTTAAGATGGCTTTGATAACTATGTACAAGGAATGGCCCTGTTTACCATTTCAGTGCCTCCTGTTAAGTTGTTATGGGTCACTCATCAGTTTACCAGTCTGTCAGTGTCACAGTTGGGGTCACCTTGCAAGTAACAACCCAGACTGGTGGAAAAGGGTTGCCAGGCCTCCCCGCTTGTGACCTGAACACCCAGTCGAAAAGGGATCCTGGCTGCTCCGGTTGGCACCACCGACCGGGCTGCTAAAAGTCCAGTCGGCAGCACAGCAGAGGGCTCAGGGCTAAAGCAGACTCACTGCCTGCCCTAGCTCCATGAAGCTTCCAGAAGTGGGCACCAGTCCTTGCAGCCCCAGGTGCATGAGTGGCTAGGGAAGCTCTATATGCTGCTTCCGCCTTGAGTGCTGGCTCCGCAGCTCCCACTGGCCAGGAACCATGATCAATGGTGGCTGCGGGGGTGGTGCCTGTGGGCATGAAGGCTGTGTGTTGCCTCCCTGGCCACCAATTTGTCTAGGAGCTGCAAGGACCTGGTAGCCATGGTAAGTGCCACCGGGACCCTGCACCCCCCCACACACCCTAACCACTTTGCCCCAGCCTGGAGTCCCCTCCTGTACGCCAAACCCCTTATCCCTGGCCCCACCCCAGAGCCTGCACCCCCAGATGAAGTCCTCAGCCCCTGCCCCAGCCCGGAGCTCTTTCCCACACCCTGGACCTCTCATTTCTGGCCCCACCCCGCAACCCGAGCCCAGAGCCCATACCCACCCCTCAGTACTACAACCTTCTGCCTCAACCTGGTGAGAGTGAGGATGGAAGAGAGTGAGGGAGGAGAGATGGAGTGAGCAGGGGCAGGGCCTCAGAGAAGGGGTGGGGCAGAGGTGTTCGGTTTCATGCCATTAGAAAGCTGGTAACCCTATGGTGGAAGCCAGGGTGGAACTGTTGTGCTGTAAGGCAGGCTGCTGGAGTCAGAATTGCTGATACAGTGCTGCACAGCACAGACACTTGGTGTGACTTGCATGCTTGTCCACTGCTGTCCAGGTTGTGAGCCACAGCAGCAGGACATTTGAGGCACCAAGGGTACAGGACAGGTGGTGAGAAAACCCTCACTGGCCTGGATTGCACGCCAGAACATGGGAGTAGTACTGCTTTATTTGGACCACAGCCTGTTCCATCTGTTGCATTCCCTGTAGCTAATGGTATGGATTTCTCTTCTAAGCACCATCTACCCAGTCAGAGTCAAAACACACACACTATCAATCACTCCTCCCTCCCCTGCATGCTTTGTTCAAAATGAGGAAGTGGAATCTCCTTTAAACTACACAATTGCTTCTGCTACTGAATTCTAGTACAATATAATACCTGGGTCATCCTCAGACATATATATATGAAGTATAGTGCCTAACTTTATTTCCTAGTTTTTAAAGCCCTGGCCATATTGGATAAATAATGTGTGAGGTTATCTACTCAGGTGCCTACAGATATTTTGGTGGTTACTTGACTATCTCAGTGCAGGTCTAGCCTCAGGTTCCGCACCCGGGACAGAATGTACCTTGCTTAGTATTTCCATGGCTTTTTGTCGTATGTGGCCTTTTATTATACAGAAGAGAGTTAAAGCAGAGTAAAACTCATCCTTTGATCTAAAAAGGTCATGCTTTTCCACTGTTGCAAGTTAGGGAAGTCCTAGTGATACCTAGCAGACCATTAGCCATAAAAAGTAGGCATCAGGATTCCATTTCAAGCCAAAACAGAAGAGATTGAATGAGATGCTTATCCCCCAGGTGAAATATTTTAGTACAAACTACTAGAAGCAGTGTAAGCTGCTGTTCACACATCTGATGAATACAACTTCCATCTGTGCCTCATTGAATTCTGGCAACATGCAGTATTGTTTAGCCTATTATTGCTCACTCTGCAGGGAAACTTTGTTATAGCAGGAGATGGAGGCAGCTCTCTATGGAAGAACAAATCTGTGATTGTGATGAAAGAAGTCAGAACTCCACATTCCAGGGGTGTGCTGATGCACTGAGCTGGTAATAAGCAGGACCTTGTGACACCTCTAGTTTGGGGTATTGAGAACCAGATTCAACACAGTGGTATTCTAGTTTCAGGCCACTGATTTCAGAGATGCACTGGGGTAAAATTGGTGTAATACAGTGATGAATCAGCTCCTTTCTGCATAATTGCAGCTTAAACTCTCTTCTTGTGCTAACAGCATTAGAGATGAGCTTAGTTTGGGATCCTAAGTTAAATATGTTCCTAGAGCTATGTAGTTTGAAACAGATTATAGATCTGATACGGAGATAATGAATAATCAATCAGTAGCTGTAAATCTGCCTTTTGAAAATACTAGCTTTACACTATTTGCTTTCTTAGTTCAAGGGGAATATGCTATTAAATTTGATTTAATTATTTTATGTACCACTCAAACTTTCCAGAAGAAAGCCAAGATTTCCCATTATTTAGTCAGACCCTTTTATTATGAAGTAATCTTCAAAGCAGTAGGGGGTGCATTCGCATAGTTACACAAGGAGTAATCGGCATATAGTACATAGAGTTCGACCACGGACTAGCGGCACAACTAAAGGTTGCTTCCTTGCTCATTCATTCTTTTTAATGAGGTCTCCCAGCTGCTTGAATACATAAGTATATGTGTTTCAAATTTAAAGTAGCTAAACATGATTAAGATTCAATTCTCATTCCTCATCATGACCTTTGAGAAATGCCAGATATACTCAAGAATCATTTATTTAAATTTATGGGATACATAAGGAGTCACTAAAGTTGTGAATGTATTTGATGAATGCATTTTATTAACAAATTGAGCTTTTCTAGGTTCTCATTTCCTCCATCATTTTCAGCCACCTTTTAAAACTACTAGAATGTAGGGCTGAGCTAATAACTGAATATTTGGTTTGGCTGCAAACCTGAAAGAAACTGAAAAATAAAATGATTCAGGTCAACCAAACATTAAAATGTTTCTAAATCATCAATAAAGTGAAATGTCAAAAAACCTTTTATTTCAATTTTAAGGTTTATAAGAAAATATTTTAAATAAAATTGAATGAAATTCAGAAACAAAACATCTTTCTGAAATGAAAGATCAAAATGTTTCATTTAGAAGATGCCAGAATGAACTCATTTGACATTTGAGGGTTTTTTTCCAACTGAAACAATCAGCAAAAATTGAACCAAATCTATATTTTTCCACAAAAAAAGCTCAAAAAAATTTGCACAACTCTACTAGAAAGTGTTTCTTTTCCCAAATATTTAAGATAAAAATAGTACATTAGATTTGTCGTGCATCTGCATATTGTTTGTTGTGTCCTGCGAGAAAAATAATACATAATGAACATAAAAAAAATTAATAAAAGCATAATTTGGATAAAGAAATGATTGTGTATAAAATCAACTGGATGTATGATATTTTCTCCTTTGATTATTTTGAGGCTGATTCCCTATGTATCTAGAGGTTATGAGGGAAACATTTTAAATCAATTAGGTCTCTCTCTATTGCTACTTGTCTGAATTAAGTCAATGCCCAATTGTTGATGATGATTTTACGGTATTATTTGTATTTACTCACTTCTCTTTTCAGAAACAAATAAAATGGCGAAGAGATCATGTCTAAAATCTATCTACATAGATTTCTGCATTACATATATGCAAGTTTGTAGATATACTGCCTTAGGGCTCATTTGTGGCTTTGCCACAACCCTTGCAGAAGCAGCTGTGTTGACCCAGGAATAGACCCAGAGGGGAATAGATTGTGACTCTCAGTCTAGTTCCCAGTTCTCCCCTGGGACAGGGGGAAGTAATCTGCAGCCACCCTCTGCCTGACATAAACTGAAAACCTCCTAGTGCCAGCTCAAGTGAACCAACTGGCACACTGAGGCCATGGGGGAGGCCAAGTTTCCACCCAGTCCCTATCCACCTATGCAGGAGGGAAAATAGTTGCTTCACCAAGGCCACTTCCCCCCATTTTCAAGCATTGCTATGCACCAGCAAAGGGCATTAAGAGGACACCTAAAACCTCCTTACATCCCTGCATGGGTGCAGAGGACAAGTTAGCATCTCACCTTCAAAAACTGATGTAAAAGGAAGTTCTTGGCCATCATGCAGTAAGGCAAAGCATTTTAATATTCTTTGCATTATCTGCAGTGATATTTTAATTGATATGATCCTTTGTCATTTTTTATCATCAGAGATTTTCTTAAAATATCTGTAGTCAAATGGGTAGTCGGTAGGCAGGGAGGGGAACTTGATCTCTACCACTCTCTATTAACTATGTATCCTCAATATAAACAAATAGCCATCTGCCTATGGATAGGCAGGGCAGGTAACATCAACTGTTTTATTATCAGTACCTTTCTCATGTTTTGTCATATTGCTTTGAGGTGTTTTGACTCAACTGCCAGAGCTCTGGTTTATGTCAGATCCTTTTGTATGGTATCTTTCAGCATGAAAAATCACAGTAATTGACATAGCAAGTTACCCTTTGGATATGAAAAATCATGCAACAGCATGAGAAGTACTGAAAATGTGTTTGAAGTGACGGGATAATACCTTTAGGGTGAAATTCACCTCTATGTAGAGGCCTAACACCAGACCTACATACCACTTGTATCTCACATTCGTCTGTCCAGGAATGTCACCACAAGATACTTTGCAAATACAAACCATTCCACAGTTTTACCAACCTCAAACATTCAAAATCCATGAGTCAGGACGCCTCCCCCCAAAAAATGAGGTTGGCTCAAAAATCATTAGGTTTGTTTTTTTTTAAATAAAAAGGTTGGGTTCTTTGTATTTGTCTCCTGGTTTTTGCAGCTCCATGGTACACTCATATAATTGCCTGTCTCCAGGAGCTGGGCTTTAAGTCAAACAGCAAATATCATGAAAAACTTGATAAAATTGTGAGTGTTGGCAACACTGCATTCACTGGCCCAGAGTTGACACTGTCTCTCTAAAACAGAGAAGATAAAGAAAAAAAATAAAATAAAAACAGCCCCGTTTACAAATACTTTATCTTTCTCTCTCTCTATGCCTATTTGGGGCAGCAAAGAAAAGATAAGATCATGAGGCCTCTAACATGCAACAGCTGTTCATCATACCCTTAAGGAGAAATTCTGACAACCCAAACGATTAAGGTCAGAATCTGACAACAATTAAACTATTGTAAATCTGGAGTAACACTGATGTAACAGAGCCAAATACATACTTTAAAACATTGGTTTTGATGTATTTCTTAATTTAATCCATTATATTTAGAGGTAAAAAGACATTAAAGTTCAGGCTTCAAACGGTCTTCAGAATTTTGGGGCTACAGCAGAGTAAACATACTAACTTTAATGGAGATTTAGACTGCTGTGACAAAGCAGAATCTGGCTCAAATTTGAGGAGGTTGATGGGGAAAGGGAAGAGGTAAAGTCACATCAACAGC
Source organism: Gopherus flavomarginatus (assembly GCF_025201925.1). NCBI lineage: Eukaryota > Metazoa > Chordata > Testudines > Testudinidae > Gopherus > Gopherus flavomarginatus. The sequence continues at coordinate 81,712,793 of NC_066622.1, read as the reverse complement.
ATTGTAGACAGTAGAGTGACATTATACCTCTTAGCACACATTCCATTACATCCTTCCCAAGCCAGAGGTGGAACACGGCTTGAAAACTAGTTTTCCACTCCTTTCTGTCATTTGTTGCTGTTTCCATCTGCTCTCTCAGATCAACTGTTCTGCCTATCCTGCCAAGGGCTCTTATTAAGATTTCTCTTGGGGACCCTCTTTTCTTCAAGCCAGTTGGTTTCCACTTGACAGCTTCATGTGGCAGTCTGCGTGTTGGCAGCTAGAGTACATGCCCCAAATATGTCCAGTGCTTCCATACAATTCTGGTGGAGACTAGCTGCTAGCTGGTGATTTCTCGGATCTCTTTGTGAGTGAAGAAGTCTTTCCATCCAATGCCCAGAATCTTTCATAGGCATTTATTTTCAAAGGCATCTAGTTTTCTGTCTAAGGGTTTGGTAGATCTCCAACTCTCACAACCATATGTTAATACAGATTTCATTTCAGCTGAAAATTCTCAGTTTTGTTGTGGGGCTGTATAACTGATTTCCAGATGTTGTTGAGTTTAATTAATGCTGTGGATTCCTTTCCTATCCTTGATGTCACTTCCTTCTCAAGGTCCCTATTGTATAGGTCAAGATTGTATTGGGTGCTGCTCAAGTAAATGAACTGTATACTTTCTTGATGTTTTTGCCTTCTAATGTGATGTTATTGCTTAATGGCTGGGTTTCAAGAATGTTTGTTTTGGCATAACAGATCTTGACCCCCTGCGTGGCCTGCTCTTTTTGCCAGGTTGTCTGTCTGTCTGTCTTTGTAGCTTTTTGGGGTATTGCTCAGTAGTGCAACATCAGCAACAAAGTGTAGATCTTCTAGGCATTTGCCATCTACCCATCCTATACCAGTGTTTTTGTTGCTAATAGACTTCTTCATTATCCAGTTTATGGCAATATGAAACAGCAGCAGAGAGAGAATGCAGCCCTGTTTCATGCCAGTGTCCACTTTGAACCACTCTGTTGTCTGGTTTTGAAGTGCTCTGTAAAGGTTACTCCTTGGGCAATACTGCACCACTGTGCATGTGCAGAATTCATGTCCCCTGCAGATTTCTTTGTTTCCCTGCAGAAAATTATGGGGAAGCAAAGGGAAGCCACAAGATCAGTCCCACAATCTGTGCGGTCATGTTGTTTGGGCGCCCAGAGCAGCCAGTGGAGAGAAAAATGACTATGGGGATCGGGGACTTTCCAGCCGCTGGCTCCCACTCTGTGCCAGGTTCAGCTCCTAGTCCCAGCTGGGACTCTTCCCCTTCAAGGAGAGGCCGGGGCTGGGTTAGATCCATCCCCAGAAACCTCCCCCAGCTGCAGGAAGCTCTGCCCCCCACTTGCTGCCCCCATCGCTCCTTAGCCACAGGGGGAGAGGTCACTGTACCAGGAGCTGCTCTTGCATGCATCTGGACCCTCTCCATACCCTGCCCCCCCATGCCCTGAATTCCCTGTCAGGCCCCACCCCCAAAGACCCAGACCCTACACACCCTGACCCTTCTACTGACTCCCCTCCTGCACCTAGACCACCCCCAATACACTCAAACCCCACCCTGACAAGTTGCACTGGACCACCCTGATGAGCCCCCCACACTCAGACCCCCACCCCACTGAGCACCAAACAGCTGCACCCAGATGTTCACTTCATCAAGCCCCACTCCCACAGCACCTGGACCCACCCACTGACCCCAATCATCTTCAAGTGGACCCCCTGCAGAGTTGTATTCCTCCTGCACCCAACAAGCCACTGTGCATCCAGATCCACCCTAAACCCAGACCACCCACTGAGCCACCCGCACCCAGATTGCCTCACACAGAACCTTCTGACACCACACCTGGATCCCGCCAGGCTGAGCCTGCCTGCTCTCACCTGGATCGGGGGCCAGGGCTGGGAGTTCATGTGGGACTCTGTCCCTCTCACTTTTGGTGCACCTGGCATGGAGGGGCAGGGACCTTCAGTGTTTCTGGATCAGGCCCCTCCCTTGCACTGCATCAGGGTTGAGAGCAGATGCACCGCCGAGTCTGTGTTCTGGGGGAGAGTGGGCTGCTGGGTGATCTCCAACCTCTGTGCAGCCAGTGGCCTGTGCTCCCCACTGCCATGATGGAGTCTCCACATTTATTTATTGACAAATAAAATCTGCAGAATTTTGCTGAATGTTTAACTTTTTGGTGCAGAACACCCTCTGGAGTAAAAGGTGAACCTCTCTGTACATGATCTTAATAATGTTGACATAATAATGTTAAGCTTGGATTCCATGGGACAGAAGAATATGCCACAATATATATCTGTGCAGGCTGACAAATGACTTTTTCTTAGCATGCAGCACTTGTTCAGTTAAACAAAAAGTGTTAAGAAGTCTGTTACATTAAGTAGCTTTGATGGAAAACATATGGAAGGATCTTTACTTACTGAATTTTATATATCTCAAATCCTATCAAAGAACTATGGGAAACTTCATTCTAGAGAGAAGACACTTTCCCTGATGTATCCTCTTAAATGTCCTCGATTTTTCATCAATAATTCTCTTTGTACTTTCTCAAAGGACAACTGTGGAATAATTATACTTTCAAAATAATGGTTGAGTTTTCCTTTAAAATATTTTCCCCATTCTAAACCATTTCATGTTCTTGCTTCTAGAGACTGTCACTTCTTCCACAGACTATAATTTTATGCATAATTCCTAGTTTCTGTTGCAGTTTGTATAAGCTATGTGTAGGCACTGACACACACACAAGCACACACACAGGGCAGGCAACTTGAAAAATCCCACAATATGGTAACTGTTTATTTTTAACAGCAAATATTGTCCACATTCTATGTATATACGTGATAACCTGTAGTGTCAGGTTCTGATACCCTTACTCACCTTGAATACTACCTCAGGGCTTGTCTACATTATCGACAGGGAGCAACTGATCCAGTGGGGATTGATTTATTGTGTCTAGTCTAGACACAATAAATCAACTGCCAAGTGCTCTCCCGTCAACTCTGGTACTTCACCGGAGTGAGAAGCAGAAGTGGAGTCGATGAGAGAGCGTCAGCTATCGACTTACCAGAGTGAAGACACCACGGTAAGTAGATCTAAGTAGGCTGACTTCAGCTACATTATTCATGTAGCTGAAGTTGTGTAACTTAGATCGATTCCCCTCCCAGTGTAGACCAGGCCTTACTATACTAAATCAACTTTGTGGAGTCAGGTTCTATTAAACCAGAGTAAGTGTATTAAGACCTGGCTGTATTTCTGTGGTATTCTCTTTACATGAAACTTCATTTTCTAAAATTTTCCTTCTTGTTGCTGCCACCTCCTCCCCGAAAACACACATTCATATCCCATCATTGAGAACGGACATCAGAAAGGGATCAGGAAACTGGCACTAACTGAAAGGGGCATAGGCCTATTATGCCATATCCAAGAATTTGCCTGGCTTGCCAGCCAAATTTATTGCCTTGTATTTTAGAGCTAAGGACATTTAAAGGACTAGCTTGGTCCAGGCTATTGAGGAAAGAGAGAAAATTAAAGCTGGAAAGCAAAAGATCAGCAATTATATATTTTTGAGTAGCAGTGCACTAGTGGTGCCTAGATACAGGAGGTTGGAACATACAGTGCCTGCGTGATTTGTTAAGGGTAAGAGAATAGGCAACCTCTATGTGTACTTAAAATTACTACTACTACTAATTTCAGGCTGGAAGGATCAGAACAGTGTCTAGATGGTTATGGGAGAACGCGCACAAGGGGTGGTGTGGGGGGTTGGATAACAAATAAAAGGCCCAGATTATGTCCTGTCTTCAGGACTCTGCTCTCACTTAGCCCTGTGAGAACTGACAGTGTTACAGGATAGAGGCCATGTCCTGTTTCTCCAATTTACGTATGATAAGATTCAATACCAAAGACAAATATTCTGACACTGGGTTCAAACTAGGGCATGCATGTCCTTTTGCTTTGGTTTCAGTCAATACTAGAGAAATTTAAACCTGTGCCAATGTAATCTGAAAAACAGAACAAAATTAAAACTCTTTCTCTGCAAAGGCTAAAGGAGAAACCAAATCCCTCCTTTTGCTTGGTATATTTCTGACTTACCTTCATTCTCTCTGCTCTCTCCAAATTTTTTTTTCTTGTCCTGAAATTCCTCTTTCTTGTCTTTCTTTCTCTAGGCCTTCCTCACGCTGCCTGCTCCTTAGACTTTTCTTTCATGCACTCTTCCTCATTCTGATTATGCTTTTTATGTTTTATTTTTGCAACTTTTTTGCTACTTCCCCAAATCCCCCCTCTCTTTCTCCAGGTTTCACATAATTTAGGTATTTTAAAAGCAGTTTCTCTCTCCTGTTTTCTCTCTCCTGTGTGATGAAACAAACACACAGTTCAGGATGCATATTCAATTATGAATGAATTTTTAGAAAGTTCATAAATACGTGTACTGGGCAAAAGTTTCAGAAGTGCCTAACTGACATAGGAGCCTAAATCCAATTTTCAAAAAGTAAATTAGAAGCCTAAATGCCATTGGAAATTTATGGGACTTAGGTGCATTTTACATTTTTAGTCTGTATAATTTTTTCTCACATGCCTTCCTTCTTGCTACATATATATAGTGTCTTACTGTAGTTAGTGATAAAAGAACCAAGACAGGGCCAAATTTCTATGTCTGGGGAAACGCCACAGAGGTTGGGACTGGATTACCAGACACAAATACATAAGAGGTAGCACAGGTTCCACGGGCATTCATATTTTTAAGTACAGCACCACCCCCAGAATCCAAAAAAAAAGTCAAAATTTACTGGCCTCTAAAGCCTTCCAGGGAGGCAGATAGGAAACCTAGGAAAAAGCTGCCTCTCTCTGGTTCTATATTTTATATGTCCCTTTTCTGTGTCTTCTTCCTTCTGCAGTCCTGGCCTCTGCCCACTTCAGAGTTAGGATCAGGCTAGAATTGGGAGAGGGTAGGAAAGGACGTGCTTCCCACAAAAATCTCATTTAGCACAACTTATGTCCACTAATGACAATCTTCAAGCTTCACTTTCCCCACAACACTCCATGCTCATTTCCCCCCACAGTAATCACCTCTTTCCTCTCTATTGTTGTCCTTATATTTCCTATTTCTGCTCTTCATTTGCTCTATGCACTTCTTCTCTTTGTGTCTTCTGAGTTGTGCAGTTTTAATGTGGGTTGCTAAGAACCTGCTCAGTTCCACTCAGAAGCAGCTCTCTTTCAATGATCTGTATATATGTTAGAATATAATAATATGAGATCCTTTGTTGTCATTATTTATATGGCAGTAGTGTCCATAGAACTAATCAGGATGGGCTCCCTATAGTGCTAAGGGTTGTGCAGAGAGACATGACTTTCCATCTAATGGATGAAAGCCACTCGAGCAATCTAACTCTGCTTTTCATTTCTTGCACTTCCCTTCTGTTGTTGCTTTCTCCTTACTTTATTTTCCTTTGCCACTGGAAACATTGAGTGAATGAGCTTTTCTTGTGATATTTCATTTAGCACACAGTGAGAACAACTGAAAGTTTTCCCAACAGATGTCTCTATAGCTTTGTGCCAGTATATTTGAAGCTTATCCATTATCAGCTGACCTACAGGGTTTTCTGCAAGGATCCTAATTTTAAAGTGGACAGCTTCCCTGCCCCTAAAGATATCATCTCTGGTAAGACACAGAAGGGGGTGAAAGAACCAAGCAGTGGCTAAAACTAAGGCTCAACATTGTCATGAACATAGGAGTGATACAAATAGATCAATGCTACCAAATTAGCTTACAAACAACATCCATAATATTAGGACTGTTCAGTGGTGAAACATCAGGTGGATGAGGAGCGCATGCTGCACAAACTAATGATCTGCAAAGCTGTAACTGCAGCATCCCCTTGTGGACGTGACTGGGGATTAATTAAGCTGTTCATGGTGTTTGCTCAGTACTGTCAATGGCATTTAAGGAAACCCACTGTTTTGATTTTCTTTATACTTTCTGCTGTTAATGTTGATCACGACCAATGAAGAGTTGGCCAGGAAGGGGGCGGAAATAAACATGCTCATAATTAATGCAACCTTTGCATTAGGAATATTGAAAACAAATGTTAAGAAACCTCTTTTATATTTTGAATATGGGCACAAATATTACTATTCTTACTATTAGATTTAGGGGGAGATGTGTGTACATCAGCCACTGGGGGGAGCTTTAGACTAAATAGTTTCTTAGACTTGAAGAGAGAATTGTTTATCCATTGCTGTCATCTGGCTGAATCAGAATCTAACCTTTATTGATAAGATTATTGTAATTTCTTTGTTGTTCGTGCAGAGTTTTCTAGGGACTGGCTGCAGCATTAACCCTATCTCTCTCAGTTAAGCACATTGCCAAGAGTAATCATTTATTGGAGTTGAAACAGTCATCTCATTTGTTTTTGAAGGACATAAGTGAGAGGGCGGGGAGAAGGGGGGGAAGAACAGGATGTTATTTCTGTATTCAAGCAGAGATGTTGCTTTAAGAATCAAATTCTGAGGAGCTGGTTAGCTCAGGTGTAAGTAATGGAATAAGCCAGCGTGTTCACTCCAGCCTAAGCTAGTAGTGATTGAAAGCCATTACCATCTGACAGCTGTTTTATAGCCTACATGCAATGAGTTGGTGGTCTCTGTCTGCTTCCCAATGAGCAGGTGTACGCTCATGCTACAAGAAAGCACCACCCACATAAGCATTCTTGGTAAACGGGTTAGTTAGTGAGAGGGGGGGGGAGGGATAGCTCAGGGGTTTGAGCATTGGCCTATTAAACCCAGGGTTGTGAGTTCAATCCCTGAGGGGGCCATTAAGGGAACTGGGTTAAAAATCTGGGGATTGGTCCTGCTTGGAGCAGGGGGTTGGACTAGATGACCTCCTGAGGTCCCTTCCAACCCTAATAGTCTATGATTCTATGACAGCCTGAATTCACTGTGGCTGTACTTAACACTGTGATTTTTCATACCCCAAACCCTCTGGGAGTCCAGTTTCACTGGTATGGACTCCAAAAACACCTGACCACTGGCTATGCTTCCATTAATGGGGTTATCCTCACCAATATCACATGTCTGGGAAAACCTGGTGAACCGCCTTTGGCCCTTCTGCATCCATATTAAGGCTTATGACAGGACAGAGCCAAGGATGCTTTCTCTTCTCATTGTATATCTGTTCTGTGGATAAAGAACATGTCAGTCTCCAGTGCTGCTATTCTGACACCTTTCCCCAGCTCTGGTACATTTCAATTAGGTCCTCCCTCAGAACATCAGGGTCTCCCCAAAGGACTATACTGCACTCTAAATCATTAATCCAAACATAGCACACAATCAGCTGTCACCCTTGCCCCATTCCACACAAGCCTGTTGCTCTTACATATTGTAAATTGACATCAGAAATACAGTCATGAAACTATGGTTACAGAAAACGTTACCTATGGCAACAAACTAAATCCCAGACATTTCAAGGTTTGTGCACAAGTTTTTTCCTTTTGCATCTTATTTTGATTATCACATTTAGGCTATGATAAATTGGCAGATATTAATCTAAATCAACCTCTTCTTTAAAGACTATCCCCAAGACATACAGCAGTACTGTAGTAGACTCCGCTGAATGTCACCTGACTGAAAGATATGCAAAACTATATTATGCCTCATCATATATGACTTGAAACCATGTCAGAACTGTCCAATAAGGACTGAGCTGAGAACAACCAACTCCTTTCATTTTACCCCGACTCTTCCTCCCTTGTGTATAGGTACTTATAATACCACCACCTTATCTATCATCTACACTTGCAGCCTTGGGGTCAGTGAATGTTCTCCCCTCCTAAATACACATCTAGGCTACTTCAAAATCCTGCCATTTCACTATAAGATATCAACCATTACTCTGCCTTCAGCTAAAACAATTGTCCATGCCTTGCTCATCTCCCTTCCCAACAACTATAACCACTTTCTTTGCTTTCGATTTTCTTTCCCTCCAGTCTATCCAGAGCACAGACACCAACACCATCTCCAGCTGCTATGAGCAGGTCACTCCCCACTCACCTTGACCCACCATATCAAGTGGAAGACTCTTGTCCTCACCTTCAGGGCAGACAATTATCAGGAATAGCTGTGGTGAGGTCTTCATCCAAAGGGAAAGGTTGCAGCTTCCTGGAAAGTCATCATAACACTCTCAGCCCCTGTGCACACTATAAATACCAATATGTTTATATAACCAGTTTGACATGCTCAACTGACCATGTTGTAACAAAGTTTGAGTCACGTCCATACTGCAGTTTGCTCCCTGGAACTTGGTTGTGTGTCCATAGCACAGTGATTAGCCATGTTTGCATCAGTGCTTTCTGGGAAAATCAGGGCAGCTATTCCACCGTTCCTCATCTGGGAACAGAGCACATATACAGACCCTGGTACAACCAGCATATGAGGCAATGCACTCCCAGGATGTCCTATTGCACAAAAAGCTGGGAAAGAGAAGGATCAGCTTAAATAGGTACACATGGACTAAAAGGGTCCTGTCCACATTGTAAAAACAGTGTGTGAAGAGGCACAGAAAGCGGTAACTTGCTAGCCTATGCCTCTGACCATGAAAAACTCTAACTTCCACAGTTACTAACCAAATATTAACCATGTTGTGTATGGACACAAACCATGTTCAAAGCCAATAATGATACTAGCAGATGAAGAGTTGTAATGTGACTAGAGTCTTAGCCACTTTCTACTGCTACCTGTATATCCAAAAGGAGATGAGAATCCAACAAGATCTTAGATTGCAAACTGAGAAACAACAAACAGGCTAACTCCTTCATTTGCCACTTATTAGGGTCATTTCTCCCAGTCTACCACCATCTTATCTGGCATGAATCACTCTAGCCTGCCAGCATGCAAGACCCAGTCCTAGTAAGGTACTGGATAAGCTGATCAAATTCCACAAGCTGCGTCTCATGAAGAAGTGACAGTCATATGCCATCTGGATTCTAGGGCCACCACAATGCATGCTACATTCATCTCCCCAGAGAGACTTCCATACATGTTGAACAGAAGATGTGATGTGACAGAAAAAAACTCTGCAATAGTTCATGAGAGATCTCTAGAAGAGTAATCACCTAATACTAGCCTCAGATCCTAGTCAGAAAAGAGTGATCACACTTTGCTTCTGAAACTGCATCCAGAGGAAGCACCCACTCTGACATTCCCCAAGAACGGACCTTATAAAACTATTGGTTGTCAATAATATTAATTGCAAATATAGCCTTTCTTGCAAATTGCTCACTATAGCCTAATGGGCTAGTTTGCCTTTGTTATATTCACTGCTTTTCATTATATTCAGGAGTAATGCCAGAAACCTACTGGCCTGTATCCTGTGAGACATTAGCTTCAACAAGTTAATGTAAGGCTTAAGATTTATGAGCTTTGAACAGGTAAACTTTGCACAGATAAACGGCCCAATGGAAAACTCCAAGTATTTGGGGAGCTGAAAGTTTAAGAGGAAGTTCTGACCACAGGTACATAATTCAACCACAGAAGTGTCCTGGCAACAAACTGACATACATAACAATTACATGAGCTACACCTAAGGCTAGCCTACTTTCTTGCCTATATATCTTTTCTTATAGGTTTGATTATTTGTTTTATTATAATAGGTTTATAGTTAGAGTATATTTTGGCTGTAACACAAGGGACCTGCAGGCCACATCTTGTATGGTGAGCTAAGGCAACGTTAGCATACATATGTCTGGGATCTTTCACTTAGATAGATGGTGATGTGCTAAAGCATAAGGTCCATGTATGGATGTGACCTTTAACATAGAGGATGTGAACCATGGTCACTGGGAGCTGTGGGTGGCCATGCCTGCGGACGGTCAATGTAAACACTGTCTCGCGGCCCGCCAGAGGATTACCATGACAGGGCACATGTGGCCTGAGGGCCGCAGGTTGCCCGCCACTGCCATAGAGGCTTTCCTAAGTTCATATCCTTTTAAACTTAACAGGTACACAACAACTTGGAAAGAACTGAAATAATCAGTTAAGACAGAAATAACAAATGTGATACCTAACAACAAAAGGGCCTTGGTAACAAATGGACATTTATGATAATAAGATGAGATAATTGATATACTAACCTACAGGAAATAGACACTCCAGCATTAGTCAGATGAGGAAATACAAATGAAGAAAAGCGGAAAAATCCCCTACTGAATATGCATCAAACATAGTGGCATCAAGGTAACATATAAAAGTGGCATCCCAGTCTAGGGTCAGTAGGAGAGAGAGAGATGTAGTCCTTGAGAGATGCCAGAATGATGGCCACTGGTGATGATGGGGAAGGTGATGGTGATGAGGAAGATGGTGGCTAACACTTCAGGTTGTACAAGAGATGGTGAGAGTATATGGGTGTGCAGATACACATTCTGTAGTATCTATGTTACTAAATCGGGGTATTGTGACTGTGCTAAATGTATTAATAAACTATATTTGCAAATATTAAAGAATTCCTATAGTGTGAGTGTTGTAACTGTACATCAGGGTTCTCAACTATATAATAATAATACTGGGCCTGATCTTGGGACAAGAATCTGTCAACCCTCAAAGTGATAATTATATTGATTACTTAAGAATCCCCAGTTAATACATACTTTAAAGATAAGGAAACATCACAAACTGATCTTGATTACTACCAACATATTAGCTATTTGTAATTGTTCACTTAATAATTTCTTCTACACATTTCAGTCTATGGACTGTTCAATAATAGTTCACTTTGGCTATATGTGGCACATGATTAGACACATGAGTCACATGGTATTGTTTCTGCTCCTCGATTAGGTGGCAAACATTTTAGAGAGAATGAATGAATGAAATGTCAAAACACCAGACAATGAACACCACACGTCAAGTGCGAAGTTCTGGATGATTACTCATTTGTGCTATAATTTGTGAAGCTTTTTGGATTGGATATATTCACAAATACCTGGCAGATGTCCAAATTCTCTCAGTCGTGTTGGGTCACAATATTGTAAAAGTAACCTCAACTGACTACTCTTTTTGCATGCATCACTTTCTGTATTATTCAAGCAGCTCTGTCTCATGAAACTGTTCCTGCAGGGAGAAATCTAGGAATTCATACAAGTTACTGAGAAAGACAGACAGGTTACTACAGAGCACTTAGGATAAGTTCAGGCCTTCAAAATAACTAAAATACGTAGCTACCAGCTGCACAGTCACATCCCAAAACCCATATTCCTCTCCCCATTTGCCAGAAATCTGTCACATACAAATAAATAAATGAGAAGCCACCATTTCCCAGTTCTTTGGCAGTTGCACTTTTGTGCTGGTTTCAATAAGTCAATACACTGTCTTGGCTCCCAAGCAGCCAAATGAGAGTTCCCAGGTTGAGCAGCTGCAGTATAATTATTCTGCTGGATGCAAGCCCGACAGACCAATGGTAATGAAAGCTTTTCTCCAGAGTTCCAACTCTGCCATTTTTATCTACCCTGCTAGAGATAAACCACAAACCCATGCAAACTTCCTCTGGTGCTGGTTTCATTATAAGCTGAAAGGTTCATAAGGAGAACATGGGCCTGGTGTTGAGCTAACTTTGGCTGAGGAAGGACTGCATGGAAGCCACATGAAATTTGCAGTTTTGGACAGCCAGGGTGAAATTGGGTTAAAACCAGCTCTATGATTGAACTTTACTGTTACTCAACATGAAATTATCGGTAGAGGGAAACTGTTGGGAAAAAAAATCAAACAAACCTCAGAAAGAGGTAGGAGAGGAAAAAAACAACAGCAAAAGGAAAGTAAGGTGGGAGGGAAAAGGGAACAGACAGAGGAATGCACAAGAGTCATGCCCCATTGAGGACTGTGGCAAAGAGGAATCAGAGTCTTCTAGTCCATTAGCTATGGCCAGGGCTGGCTCCAGGTTTTCTGCCATCCCAAGATGTGGTGGGGGGGAAGCTGACCGGCGGCACTTCAGCAGCAGCTCAATCATGATGCTCTATTCTTTGGTGGCAGTTCAGCGGCGGGTCCTTCACTCCCTCTCTGAGGGACCCCCTGCCAAATTCCTGCTGAAGACTCGGAAGTGCCATGGCTGCCCCAAGCACCTGCTCCCTCATCTGGTGCCTGGAGCCGGCCGTGGCTATGGCACTTGCTGTAAAAAGGTCCCTCTGCCTTGCCCTGAGGGAGAGGGTAGACTCCAAGACTGGCTCTGCTCCAGTCATTCTTGAGGAACAGTGAGGGTATATCACAACTGTGGCACAATGAGCACATGAAGGTATTTGGGCACAGAAACACCTGTGGCATTTTTTTGCCCCATCCCTGTAGTTGTCCTGTTCCAGAGAGAACTGACGCCATCTGTCTAGAGTGGCGACAAAAGAATATGAAGAAAGCATGCAAGCCAGCAAAAGAATTGCAGCTTGAAAGCAGGCTAGTGATCAATCTTCCTAGCAAGAGGTAAACAGCAGAGGGAAATTCCATTGGTCCGGACCAAATGAGCAGGAACAGATACTGCACACAATAGCAGGTATCTTCATACAATACAAAGGCTTTATTCTCTTCCCCAAGCTCAGTCCTACAAATTAATTAATGTACAGGGTCCCTGAAAGATATTATACTTACTGTTTCCGTTTGCTTATCAGCAGTTCATTTTCAGATCAGCCATTGGCCCTCCCCCCACTAGTAAGCATTTTATTTTTCCTTATGTCACACCAAGTGTGTGAAGTCTCACTCACTCTCAGCTGCTGTCATCTTTTCTTGGCTTCTCAAGCCAGGTGACTGGAATTCTTGCATCCTGTGAAAGCTAAGTTAAGCATCTCTGTTGAGCACCACACACATTTTGTGGTGATGGACAGACTGATATGGCTTTAGGGCTGACCCAAGACAGCAGTTTCTGTTTGAGAGAGGAATCAGATCAAAACCAGACTGAGGCTGGAGCTGTCCCCTTGCAAGTTAATTGTTCACAGTCGCACTGATGACGAGCCAATCTATTTTCGATGAGTTACACCGGACGAACTGTCTGGGTCAGTTGTTCTCTAATATCTTTCAGTAATTGCAACTTTTCATCTAATCATTTCTCAACCAGCTTCAGCTAGACTAGCCGTCTATGTCACTCATGGTTTCGGCTCCTTGAAGTAATTATGACCATTAGGCCTTTAATATCATACCTGAGTGCCAACACGGGAAGATGACAAACTACAGAGAGAGGGAGTGGAGCATGGAATTATCCATGCATAGCTTTGCAGGATCTCCCCTATTGTTCATGCTTGTCTCACTAGGAAGAATTATACAGATACAGAGCATTCCAAACAACCTAATTAATCACATTCTACAAGTATTTATTTTCATTTAAGATATGTATAAAATACATCTGTTCAATTTTGTATAGTTCTGGCCAATATTCTTGCTGTTACTGACTTTAGCATTTTCTTCCATCCCTTTCAGCTTTTCCTGTTTGTGGCGTTTTGTTTTCAAAAGGAAACTCCCAGCACATTTTTATAATTTAAAAATGGTTGTGAGAGAAATTGTAAGTTTCAAATAAAGTCGGTTTTCTTTCCATAATATGTGTACACTTATTAGTATAGAGTTTTGATGACTTCTGGATTGATCAGTAAATATTACCTCCCTTTCACACATGCTTGTGGGTACAAATCTGATCTCACTTAGATGGATGTCAGTCTGAAGTAATGTCACTGCCTTCAGTGGTGTTATTCCACATTTACAGAAAAGTAACTGTGTTCAGAATCTGGTCCATAGGTTTGCTTGACAAATTCATAAAACAGTTTCATTTATAGCACTTTGTTTTAACTTGCTCTGAACTTTCAAAGAAATTATCTTTTGGAGCTGAAATTGCTTATATGTAAGCACTGCCAAAGGATGTTTGTTTTTTTAGGAGAGAAAAATCTGTAAAGACATTTTTGAGTTATATACAAGTAAAAAAAAAATACTGCTAAGCTTTATTTCCATACATATTAACTCAAAAATGGCTTTGACACTTGAGAGTCCGCATATATATAGTATTCATTTAGGTTAATAATTGTGATTAAGGTTTTTTCAAAACAGAAATGAGGGGAAAATAAAGTTCTAAGCACAGTTGATAAAAACGTTTCCAATTCTGACAAAAAAATTGAAATGAATTTTTAAAATGTCAACAGAAAGAAGTTGATAAAATGTTCACATTTAATATTTCCCCATTTCTGATAAAGACATATGGAAACATAAGAGTACTGTTGCATTCTTATTTTCAGATGTCCAAAAAACACAAACAGAGGGGTCCAATCCTGCAAATATTTCACTTGTGAGATTTCTCATTGACTTCACTGGGATCAAGCCTAAGTTATATTATGCTTCTATAATGAGCGACCTGTATGAATATTAACATGCCAATGCTGGCGTTGGCTATTTTCTAAAACCCATGCAACTGTTATTTCAGTAGTAGCCACAGACTGTAGAAAGCATTAGCAATTCATGAGCACTGATACAAACTTTAAATATACATGAAGTAATATTAGAATCTATTGAACTAAAGGAAACCCATATGTTATTTAAAACCTGGTAAAATCTTCACACCATGTCAGAGAGACAGCATGATTAGTGCAATACACAGGTGGAGATGAAGGCAGAGGATGGGTCTTGCTTAACATTTTAATATTTTTCTTTTGGTCATAGGCTATATAATTCCTATTGATTAAACAAAACCATTGTTCCAGAATGCCTTCTTCCTACAACTTTTTAATGCATCTTTGTACTCTTATGCTAACTTTACACTAAGCCCTCTGAAAGTACGGTAGACTCTCTTACTGTTCAGAATTTGTCTTATTTTCCATAGCAATATTCTCTTAGACAGATGTAGCTTTGCTCTTACATGATAATTCTGAACATGGCTGCTTCTCTCCCCCTCTTCTATTCACTGTTAGCAGTAACTTATTAGAAAAACTAAGTCTCAGTGAGTTCAGCTTTGTGCTGATGTGGGTGGAAAGACTGACACAGCTACAGCACTGAAAAGATATAATAACGTAAGATGGAAGAGTATGTGCTGATTCATTCGCCCATAACTCACAAAAATGGCCAAAGGAATTTTCCTTAAACTTTCCAATAAATGTTACCTATGGGCTGAGAATTAAAAAACAAACAAACCCAAAAAACCAGGAATGTTTCAGCTCTCAAGGGGATTTTATCAGAGAGTTGCGAGCATGTGAAAACAGAGGTTTATAATGAGAGTCCCAACATAACCAGAATCAGGTAACCAATATGATATCCACTTTTAAAATATTTTTCTCAAAATACTCCTTGAAATTAGCTTTGCGGTGGTTGGCAAGTAAAGTCTAAGTGGGCAAAATTCCATTGACTTCCGTGGTGCCAGGCTTTCAGCCTATATGCCTGGAATGATGGGTCTGGTTATTGTCACTGATAACAGCTGCACACACTCATTGCAATGTACAGAAAAAGGTACAGCCACCTTCAAAAAAATCCTGTATGGGATCAGGGAAAATACTTAGAACAGGGAGGAGACTACATGCCTAATTTACCAAGAAAAACAACAGGTTTTTCTAAACATCTTGTAAAAACTGAATAGCAACTAAAGAAATGAAGCATGGCACCTTGGCTGTCCATGTGGTGAGGTAAGTCCCAAATGGGAAGCATTGGACCTTGGTAGTTTTTTTTAACACAAATGAACAGATATTAAAAATATGTTAGGAAAAAGCCTACTCCCTTGTCCTCGTGGTTCAGCCTGTATCTGAGGTGACAGTTTGACTCAGGACATTTTTCTACTGGGGAGCCAACAAGTGCCTTTACATATCTGTAGTTTCAAAAGAGAATCAGTGATCACATTCCCCTTCCTTCCCCCGCAATCCCACAAAGGGCAAGTGAACCATGAGGAGATCACTCAGTCGAATGACCCCCATCACTTCTTTCTTCTGCTCACCAGCATTGCCACGGAATGGGATCTCAAACAAACTCAGGACAGATCTGGGCTCCTGTGCGCTAATAAAGATTTTTGGATCCATTACAATTCTCTTGGTCATCATTCTAAAACAGGTTCAGTCACTTCAGCTTTAAGTCATGTATTTCTGGTACATCTGCTGGAACAGGACTAGCTGTCTGGAACATAGATAATTTGTGCTAGGTATAATAATTCTGACCTTGCTGAGCTTGTAACATTGAAGGTTCACAAAGGGGAAGCACTGGTAGAGTGCATATATGTATTTAAGATAATGGTTAGTTGTACTATCTTAGTGTTTCTTGCTTTGAACAGGGAGAAAACACATGCTTTGAGTTACTTCACATGTCAGATCTTTATGGCTGCCATAATTCTAACCAGAGCTTTTCTGAGGTTTGAAAATTTTGGGTTATTTTTTTCTCTCATTATTTTTGCACTTGTACTTACTTCCAGGTTCTAGGTGAAAATAAAGGTGCTTCGAATATGACAAAAATAGTTGCTTGCTGATTATTTTCACAGGGAATGGAAGCAAAAAGTGTTTGAAATCCTGTGAGAAAGATTGTTTTGCAGGAATTCCTCATCAACTTTGCACAATCAAGAGCTTAAGAGAGTTCATAAAAGCATCCAAACTTTTGGGTGGTTATCGAAACCAAACTTGAGACATTTTGAGATACATCTTTCACTATCACCAACTGGATATAAATTAAGAACAAAAACCAACCTAACAAGGAATGGTTAGCATGCAAAAGCAGATCCAAACAGCAACACTACAACAGTAGTACAGAATCCCATCACTTCTACAAATCAGGATCTAGGGTAACATTTTCAAAAGTGACTAAGCAACTTAGACTTTGATTTGCAATGTAACTTAGGACTTCAAGTGTCTATTTCACTTTTGAAAATAGGACTTAGGCTCCTTAGTCACTCAGACTCTTTCGAAAATTTGATTCCTAGGCAAAGAGATGTTTCTACAGAACGAGTCTTCCAATTTCACTCTGAAGTATTGTTCAAGTCCTACATTAGAAAGCCCAGTGGTTGGTGTGATGTGAGATGTCATTGTACAACTTTGGTAGATTCTATACAGAGTTTCAGTAGTGATATAGCAGACTTCACAAAAGTAGGTTTTTGTTTCACAAAATCACAATTTTTATAGCTCCACGACTTCTTTGATTGTATATATCTTCCTAGTTAAAATTACTCCAATGAAGTCTAAATAGCTTTCAGGCAAGCAGATGGTGGCTACACAGAAAGCCATTAGCCAAATGAACCGTTGGGTCTTATCATATAACTTCAGGAGTGAGCATACCTGCAAGATTTAAATTCTGGCTTGAATTTATGAGAGTTTCATCCAATGAACATTGGACTGAATGGCACCAAGGGACCAACCTAAATAGTTCACAGACTAAACCAGCATATAAAAAGAAAATTCCACAAACTTAAAATCCCTCTGAAAGATCCTGCCAGCTATCCTAGAAAGAAAGTGCTCTTTCTGTATAGCAAATGGACCTTGACTAAATATATGTGGGTTCACTCATGAGCACATGTCCTCTTGAGTTTTACCAGAATATGAAAACACACAGTGCTGAAATCTGACCATCACCTCAGACATTCTCCCTGTCTCTTAAGTAATCAAGGGAAAATGTGGATGGAGGAGGAAGAGGGAAAAAGATGCTCAAGTTAAAGGCCTGGTCTACACTACGAGTTTATTTCGAATTTAGCAGCGTTAAACCAAATTAACACTGCACCCATACACACAACATAGTCCTTTATTTTGATATAAAGGGCTCTTACTATCGATATCTGTACTCCTCCCTGACGAGGGGAGTAGCGCTGAAATCGATATTGCCATTTCGGATTAGGGTTAGCGTGGCTGCAATTAGACGCTATTGGCCTCCGGGAGCTGTCCCACAGTGCACCACTGTGACCGCTCTGGACAGCAATCTGAACTCAGATGCACTGGCCAGGTAGACAGGAAAAGCCTCGCAAACTTTTGAATTTCATTTCCTGTTTGCCCAGGGTGGAGCGCTGATCAGCACAGGTGACCATGCAGTCCCAGAATCAAAAAAGAGCTCCAGCATGGACTGTTTGGGAGATACTGAACCTGATCTCTGTATGGGGAGATGAATCTGTTCTATCAGAACTCCGTTCCAATAGACGAAATGCCAAAACATTTGAAAAAGTCTCCAAGTTATGATGGACAGAGGCCACAACAGGGACTCAACACAATGCTTCGGAAACTTAAAGAGCTGAGACAAGTGTACCAGAAAGCCAAAGAATCAAATGGACACTCATGGAGGGATGGGCGACTGACGACTGTAGCTATCCCACAGTTCCCACACTCTCTGAAAACCATTTGAATTCTTGGTTGAGCTCTCAAAGCTTGAAGGGTCAAAAACTTTGTCGTGAGTGGTTCAGGGTATATGTCATCAGCCCCCTCGCCTCCCTTCCTCTGTGAAAGCAAAGGGAAAAAAATCGTTTCTCACCTTTTTTTAATGTCACTGTATGTCTACTGGATGGTGCTGGCAGACGCAGTGCTGCAGAGCTACACAGCAGCATCCCCTTCCCTTCGCTTGCCTTGCAGATGACAGACAGTACAGTAGGACCGATAGCTGTCATCGTCGTCCCATGAGTGCTCCTGGCTGGCCTCGGTGAGGTCGGCCGGGGGCGCCTGGGCAAAAATGGGAATGACTCCAGGTCATGCTCTTCTTTAAATTTTGTCTCCTGGAGATTCACTCCTGCCTGGAATATCATAACAGGTGGAGGCTGCCCTCCTCTCCCCTCCCCCCTTTAATCTCTGCTTGCAGATGCAATAAAGTCAGTGTTGTTTCTTATTCATGCATTCTTTATTACTTCATCACACAAATGGGGGGATAACTGTCACAGTAGCCCAGGAGAGGTGGAGGAGGAGGGAAGCAATGGGTGGCATTGTTGCAGGGGCACCCCCTAGAATGGCATGCAGCTCATCATTTCTGCAGGATGTCTGGGGCTCTGTCCTGGAGCGGCCATTTGCCTCTCTGGTTCTTTAGTAGCCTTGCCTGACTCTCCCTTTAGACAAAACTTAAAGAAGAGAATGACCTGGGAAGTCATTCTCATTTTTGTCCATGCACCCCCGGCCGACCTCACCGAGGCCAGCCAGGAGCACCCATGACAGCAGCAGGTGGTACAGTATAACTGGTAACTGTCATTGTCAACTTGCAAAGCAGCAGACAGTACAGTAGAGCTGGTAACTGTCTTTGCTAATTTGCAAAAGGCAAGGGGATGCTGCTGTGTAGTGCTGAAGTACCATGTCTGTTAGTAACATCCAGTAGACATATGGTGACAGTGAAAAAAGGCTGAATGGGCTCCAGGGTTGCCGTGCTATGGCATCTGCCTGGGCAATCCAGGGAAAAGGGCACAAAATGATTGTCTGCCATTGCTTTCACGGAGGGAGGAGTTACTGATGACATTGACCCAGAATCAGCTGCAACACTGTTTTTGCCCCATCATACATTGGTATCTCAACCCAGAATTCCAATGGGCAGGGCAGACTGCTGGAACTATGGGATAGCTACCCACAGTGCAATGCTCTGGAAATCAACGCTAGCCTTGGGTCATGGACGCACACTGCCGAATTAATGTGCTTAGTGTGGCCGCGTGCACTCGACTTTATACAATCTGTTTCCAAAAATCGGTTTCTGTAAAATCGGAATAATCCCGTAGTGTAGACATACCCAAAGAGGAAAACAGGTGTGGAAAGCAGTAATATGATAAAGAGGAGCATGGAGAGGCTGAGATTAAGAAAGGAAAATAGAGACAGAGAAAAATAACTTTGGAGTAGACAGAGGAGATTGGTGAGGTAGAAACAAAGTTATTGTCTAGAAAATAAGAAAGGAACTTTAAAGAACAAAGTACAGTTTAAAAGTTGAATATGTTGGTGGAGTGAAAATCTTCCCTTTCTCCAATATGTATCAGCTCCTTTACAGGAGACATTTATAAAGCATCAATATGGGCACCTTGTGACTGTCTCCACCATGTACAGTAATTACACAACTTCTGTCTCAGTAGGACTGAAAATCTGTGTGATTAAACAGAGGATTCCCCCTGACAGGTCTACAGTTTAATGCTTCAGTGGTTCCCCATACAGATTTCTACAATTGTCTGCAACTCCTGTGGCTGAAAGGAATACTCCGCAGGAGTTGGTAATGGGAGGAAGCAGCTCTGTTAGGAGCTGTTCCAGCTGATATTACTAGCACAAACAAAAAGTTCCAGACCAGTTTATAGAATCTTAAAGTATTTTTAAAATGACACCATAGACAGTGTATATGGATAGAAATGATGTTGACTGTGACACTGTAGGGAAAAACACAGCCATCATGTGCTTAACCATAGCTCAAACACATTGCTGCAGGGAACAGAACCTGCATTATTGAGAGAAGGAGTATTGGTTGGACATGGATTATCCCCTGCTTGGTAGGAAAAGTTCCTTAAAGTTCCATTTCCGCAGATGAGCACAATGGAGCTTAGCTGATCATAACATCCTCAGGATGCACCTCTAACAATGTAGCTTTCCTCTGTCACTGAAATACAGTGCCAGCATTGGGGATAAGCCCAATGCCTGATATAGAGATGAAAACTATAATCTTCTGGACAAGAGAGGGCATTCCCAACAACTGAGTCATCCTTACTGAGACCTTATTCAGTGTGTCCTACATTAGAAAAATTAAACAGAAATGATTGCTGTCAGGATCAGTTCATTTCAGTGGCAGGAAGGGAGATCACAGAGATGAGATAGGTGGCTAAGACAGGCCTGGTCTACACTACACGTTTAAACCGATTTTAGCAGAGTTAAACTGATTTAACGCCGCACCCGTCCACACTACGAGGCCCTTTATATCGATATAAAGGGCTTTTTACATTGGTTTCTGTACTCCTCCCCGACGAGAGGAGTAGCGCTAAAATCGGTATTACCATATCGGATTAGGGTTAGTGTGGACGCAAATCGACAGTATTGGCCTCCGGGTGGTATCCCAAAGCGCACCACTGTGACCGCTCTGGACAGTAATCTGAACTCATATGCACTGGCCAGGTATACAGGAAAAGCCCCGCAAACTTTTGAATTTCATTTCCTGTTTGGCCAGTGTGGAGCTCTGATCAGCACAGATGACCACATAGAGCTCATCAGCACAGGTAGCAATGCAGTCTCCTGAGAATCGAAAAAGAGCTCCAGCATGGACCGCATGGGAGGTACTGGATCTGATCGCTATATCGGGAGAGGATTCAGTGCTAACAGAACTCCGTTCCGAAAGACGAAATGAAAAAATATTTGAAAAAATTTCCAAGGCTATGATGGAAAAAGGCCACACCAGGGACTCAGTGCAGTGCAGAGTGAAAGTTAAGGAGCTCAGACAAGCCTACCAGAAAACCAAAGAAGCAAACAGAAGGTCTGGGTCAGGGTTGAAAACATGCCGCTTCTACGCTGAGTTGCATGCAATTTTAGGGGGCTGCGCCACCACTGCCCCACCCCTGTCCGTGGATTCCGAGGTGGGGGTTGTAATCTCAACCATGGCTGAGAATTCTGCAGAGGGGGATGAGGAGGAGGAGGAGGAAGAGGAGGACGACCTTGCAGAGAGCACACAGCACTCCGTTAGCCCCAACAGCCAGGAGCTTTTTGTGACCCAGACGGAATTACCCTCCCAGCTCTCCCAAGGCACTAGCCCAGACAGTGAAGCCATGGAAGCAACGTCTGGTGAGTGTACCTTTGTAAATATAAAACATGGTTTAAAAGCAAGCGTTTTTTAATGATTGATTTGCCATGAGGGTTTGGGATGCATTCGCGGCCAGTGAAGTTACTGGAAAAGTTTGTTAACATGTCTGGGGATGGAGCGGAAATCCTCCAGGGACATCTCCATGAAGCGCTCCTGGAGGTACTCCAAAAGCCTTTGCAGAAGGTTTCTGGGCAAGGCAGCCTTGTTCCGTCCACCATGGTAGGACACTTTACCATGCCATGCATGTAGCAAGTAATCGGGTATCATTGCATGACAAAGCCTAGCTGCGTATGGTCCTGGTGATTGCTGGCATTCAAGAAACATCCATTCTTTATCTTGCTGTTATCCTCAGCAGAGTGATATCGTTCATGGTAACCTGGTTGAAATTCAGGAATTTAATTAAGGGGACAGAGATGGCCATTTTCCTACTGGGCTGTTGCTTAAAAGAAATCCTTCCTTGCACGTAGCCAAGTGGGGGGAGGGGAGGAAGGATAGCACTGAGCTTTTTTGCGTTTGGCTAGCAGGAATCTTCCCAGCTACCAGCCGTGCGGTGGGGGGAGGGGTAAAGCAATCATCCTAGAGAATTAGGTGGTGGCGGGTTAGCTTCTGCTGCTGCATGTTAACAGAAAAGAAGCAACAGAGGGCGCTGTGTATATGAAGGCTGGAGAAGCCGAAAGACAATGGCTTACCATGGCCGCATGCAAGCTGAATTCTGATGCCCGGACCTGCGTCTGTGAGATCTGTAACACCAGAGCCACAGGCATTCAATATTAAGATGCAAAATGCGACCTTGTAGTGAAATCACATCTGCTATGTGAGGTGAATAGTGTTGTTCACTGTGAAAAAGTATAACCATTGTTCTGTAAAATGTATCTTTTAAAATACTTCTCTCCCTTCTTTCCCTCCCTCATGCAGCTGCACATTTTTCAAGTCTCCCTACTCCATCCCAAAGGCTATCTCAGATAAGGCGGAGGAAAAAGAAGACATGAGACGAAATGTTCTCGGAAATCATGGAAGTAACCTGCAATGAAAGAGCTCATCTGAATGAGTGGAAGGACATGGTAGCAAAGTACAGGAAAGATGCCAGTGAACGTGAGGACAGGAGGGACCAACGTGAGGATAGGAGAGACGCTCAAGATGAGAAGTGGTGGCAGGAAGATCAGAGGTGTAGGCAGGAAGATCAGCAGTGGCAGGATGCAACGCTGGAGCTGCTGCGTGATCAAACTGACATCCTCCGATGTCTGATGAAGCTTCAGGAAGAGCAGCAGGGTCACAGAGTGCCGCTGCAGCCCCAGTGTAACCACCCACACCACTCAAAATGTTCCATGTCTTCCTCACCCAGACATGTAAGAACGCGAGAGGGAAGGCTTCGTGCACCCACCCACTCCACCCCCGTGGACAGTCCAACCAAAAGGCTGTCATTACATTGAAATGTGTTTAGTGGCCTTCTCCTTCCCTCCTATCCTCCTCCCAAATCACACCCGGGATACCTTGTCAGTTCTCTGCCTCTTTTTATAATGACTTTTTAATAATGAATACATGATTTTTAAATGATAGTGACTTTATTTCCTTAAGCAAGCTGTAATTGAAGGGGGAGGGTGGGTTGCTTACAGGGAAGGAGTCAATAAAAGGGGGAGTGGGTTCATGAAGGGGAAACACACACAGCAGTCACACCGTACTCTGGTCTGTGATGAAACTCGTTTTCAAAGCTTCTCTGATGCACACCGCTTCGTGGTGTGCTCTTCTAATCGCCCTGGTGTCTGGCTGCGTGTAATCAGCGGCCAGGTGATTTGCCTCAGCCTCCCACCCCGCCATAAAGGTCTCCCCCTTACTCTCACAGAGATTGTGGAGCACACAGCAAGCAGCAATAACAAAGGGGACATTGGTTTGGATGAGGTCTGAGCGAGTCAGTAATGTGTGCCAGCGCGCCTTTAAACGGCCAAACGCACATTCTACCACCATCCTGCACTTGCTCAGCCTGTAGTTGAACAGCTCCTGAGCACTGTCCAGGCTGCCTGTGTATGGCTTCATGAGCCATGGCATCAAGGGGTAGGCTGGGTCACCCAGGATAACTATAGGCATTTCAACATCCCCAACTGTTATTTTCTGGTCTGGGAAGTAATTCCCTTGCTGCAGCAACAGAGCAGTGCTTCTGAAGATGCGAGCGTCATGAACCCTTCCTGGCCATCCCACGTGGATGTTGGTGAAATGTCCCTTGTGATCCACCAGTGCTTGCAGCACCATTGAAAAGTAACCCTTGCGGTTTATGTACTGGGTGCCCTGGTGCTCCGGTGCCAAGATAGGGATATGGGTTCCATCTATCGCCCCCCCACAGTTAGGGAATCCCATTGCAGCAAAGCCATCCACTATAACTTGCACGTTTCCCAGAGTCACAACCTTTCGTAGCGGCAGCTTAATGATTGCTTTGGCTACTTGCATCACAGCAACCCCTACAGTAGATTTTCCCACTCCAAACTGATTCCCGACTGAGCGGTAGCTGTCTGGGGTTGCAAGCTTCCAGAGGGCTATTGCCACTCGCTTCTCCACTGTGAGGGCTGCTCTCATTTTGGTATTATGGCGTTTCAGGGCAGGGGAAAGCAAGTCACAAAGTTCCATGAAAGTGCCCTTACGCATGCGAAAGTTTCGCAGCCACTGGGAATCGTTCCAAACCCGCAAAACTATGCGGTCCCACAAGTCTGTGCTTGTTTCCTGGGCCCAAAATCAGCGTTCAATGGCTAGAACCTGCCCCATTACCAGCAGGATCTCCAAAGCACAGGGGCCAGCAGTCTGAGATAATTCTATGTCCATGTCCTCATCACTCTCGTCGCCGCGCTACCGTAGCTTCCGCCTCCTCCTCGCCTGGCTTTGCAGGTTCAGCATAGACTGCACGAGAATGCGCGAGGTGTTTACAACGTCCATGATTGCGCTATTGATCTGAGCAGGGTCCATGCTTGCTGTGCTATGGCGTTTGCACAGTTCACCCAGGAAAAAAGGCGCGAAATGGTTGTCTGCTGCTTTCACGAAGGGATAGGTGAGGCTGTACCCAGAACCACCCGCGACAATGATTTTTGCCCATCAGGCACTGGGCTCTCAACCCAGAATTCCAAGGGGTGGGGGAGACTGCCGGAACTATGGGATAGCTACGGGATAGCTATCCACAGTGCAACACTCCAGAAATCAACGCTAGCCTCGGACCATGGACGCACACCATCGAATCAATGTGGTTAGTGTGACCACATGCACTCGACTTTATACAATCTGTTTTACAAAACCGGTTTATGTAAAATCAGAATAATCCCGTAGTGTAGACGTACCCACAGAGTTTATACCTGTATGGGCTGCTCTTTGCAAGTCCTGGTGAGCTTAGATGACTGTAGTTAACCTCAATCAAAACTGAAGACACAACTTAATCCAAGATGAAAAACAAACAACACTATCTGAAAGATGATTGCAAGCATTAGCAAACAGCTGGGAAAGAGAAAGGGCTAATGGCCTAAGAATTGTACACACACAGCTAGTCATGATTTGCTAAACATATTTATTTTTGTTAACCCTGGCTTCCTCATCCCCAACAAGACCATAGGTCTGTTTCATGCACTTGTTGTGTCTTGGTCTTTCAAACTGTGAACTCTATGGGGCAGTGACTGTCATTTACTATAAGCCTAGCACAACAGGATCCCAAACTGGTTTAGTCCTAGTGCTAACAAAAATGTTAAGCAATAAATAACAATAAAAATATAAAGAAGGCTGAAGCACCCAGGCAAATAATTTGATATGAAATTTTCAACCATGTGTCCTCAGAGTGCTTGAGATGGGGAAAAAAAAGACAAAAGTATAGCAGTCTGAAAACCAGGAAGAAAAAAAAAGGAACCTGTTGCAATTCACCAGTGAAAAATAGTCACGATTCACTCTTAGCTGCTTTAATCCACTGTGGCGCTAAATGCTCCATCAAAAAGTATTGGAGGATTTTAGTAGCAACCTGACTACAAAAGTGGAGTAATTTCACCATGGTCTTTTAGAACATCATATAAAATCCCCTTAACTCAAAGTATTAGAAGAGCCTTGGTTTGATACCTGTACAACCTCCTTCAGGGCAGGGAGTGTGTTTGAGATATTTTATGCCTTTCTGACTCACTAGAAGCTATATTATGGCTACAGGTTATTAAAGAGAAACTCTCTCACTGGAACAAACTTGGAAGAGAAGATAGGACATTTATACAAAAAGAAATTAACTTGGACAATCAACTCTCTCTCTTCCCTTCCCCCCTCCCCATTTTAGATATTTGTGCTTGGGTGAAAACACACAGTCCCCCAGTGTCTAGTTCTTCTACTGCTTAATCCAGGCATGAAATCATAATTCCATGTTTGCAATATCACTAGACTGGAAATGAATGTGATTTCACATAATCAGCTGTGTACAATTCTTCTGCAGGATGAATGAAGATGTTAAAGGGCTCATCCTGCATGGTGCTGTGTGTTTGGGAGAATGCTGAGTGCTTTCCACAATCATTGAGAAATCCTTGCAAAGCCAATTGGTTTCAGCTAGTTTGGGATATGACAGGAGAATTCCAAGAAATATAAAACTCTATTAATGTACGGATCTTAAAGTTTATTTTGAGTCTTGTGAAGTCGAAAAATCATTCTATCTAAACATATCCCTAAACAAATCAGGAGTTTGAAATAGTTTAAAAGTACTTATAAAGTACAGCACCATTTCAATTTACATAGCTTCTTTCATAGAAACGGTATTTCAAGTCACACTGCAGAGATACTCCAAGTTCAACTGCAGAGTTCAATAAAGATTAAATCATAGGTGAAGTGAGGGTGACAGGGAAAGGAAATAAGAGATATTGGCAAAGAACAGATTTGTGTAGAGCTTTGATTTTAAATTAGAGACAGGTTGTTCCAGCAGCTGCAGAGGATAAGGCTCTTGCACCACAAATAAAAAGTTTATGTGGACAGACAAGAAGTGAAGCAGTTTTCATGAGATTAAGAGAAAGCAATCACTACAGCACAAAGCAATGAGGGACTATAACAAACGTCTTAGCCATATAAAAGAAATCAATGAATCAAAAAGTATCCAACTCATTTAAAATCATAAACAGAATGTACTGCCCGTTGGGCCCTGAATCGTGTATTGGGGATTGTTATTGTTGTAACCACAAACAGAGCTCTGTAGTAACAGGAGAAATATGGAGTCTTGAGCCATGGAGAGGTGAAGATTGAGCTTGTCAGAGAAGTGATGTGTTGAGCCCTTAGAGAAAAGGAGAATGAAAACTGCCATTCCAAAAGAGCCCTGGTAACCGATCCATAAATCTGCACCACATCTGCTACCCTGACTTTCAGGAGATGTCCAGATGCAATTCTGGGCAGCAACTTCAAGGGAAGAAAGGAAAGAAGTAGGGAAACAGTAACAAAAAATAGAAGAAAGACTGCAGAAGATGAATATGGGTAAAGACCTGCCTCTACTGAAGTAAAGGTAAACCTCACATTGATTTCTACGAGAGTGAGACACCTAAGTACCTTTAAGTATCTTGCCTCCAGTGACTTTATAAAATAAGAGGAAAAATTAGAGGACATTTTCTCTGTTTAATTATTCTTGGTGCTAACCCAATATAATTTATTTGCCAAAAAGTAGCATTAATTCTGGCCCCTGAAGTTTTGGCATCTTCACTGAATTCATTGGGTCAGTCTGAAGATTTATTTGCAACGGTGAGGATCCAATTTAATTTTTTAACTAAAAAGTTGGTTATAAATTACTCATAGAATTGAACAAATGTGTCCCAGGCACTTGCAGCCGAAGAACGAACGAACGAAGACTAGTGTCACTGTTCTCAGAGCTCAGTGCAAAACCCATCTTTCTACCTAGGCTTTACTGCAATAGTACCCCCATTAGCACTTCTCCTCCCCACTACTGAAATCACAAGCCCTGCCTCTTGGTGGCAGGGAAGGCAGAGATTTAACTTGTTGAAGGCACACAGATGATGATGAAAGCCATATAAGGATGTAGATAAAGGCACCCTGTTTTCACGTATCTTCCAGTACATACATCTTCAAATAGTACAACTTTTTCTAACTATTTTCATACCCACTCTTCTAACTGCACCTCAGACACTGTGTTGGGGGCATCAGCCACAACAGAGTCAAAATGAAATCACCAGCAACACATTCTGTAGCATCAAAGGAGGGAGAACCCCCAAGGAAGGCCTAAGTTCTGACACAGCTAGGCTTGCTGTATAAGGTACCATGCAGCCCACTGCAAAAGGAACGATCGCAGCACACTGCAGCTGCAGGTATTGTATGGTTTATAGTTTGAAATTGCTTTGATTTCAATAACAAAACAATGTCTGAGTGTCTTTTGTCCTTTTCCACTAAACAATAGTAAAGTTCCAATAGAGTGTGTTGCCTTTTAAAAGAAATTAGCATGTTAAATTAGAGATGAGTGCACTTATTTTGCCTAATTCAATCCCTAATCAAAGATTCCACATTCAAAAAAAAATAAAAAGTCAGCTTGAACTTTAGCTTTATTAGATTCGCAGTCCACTTAAGTAAGACTGAAAACAAGTGGGGCATAATGGAGCTGAGAGTGTGCAGAGTGAAAAACAGAGAGAGACTGTGGACAAAGAAGCAGAGAGGGTGAGAAGCATTCTAATAAAAAGGACAATTCATGGACCTGATCCAAGTTTCACAGAAGTCAATGGAAAGACTCCATTGACTTGTGCGGACATTGCATCAAACCCCATAACAACACAGGACACGGATTTGAACCAGTCAACATTTCAGAGTTCTTCATCGTCAGTATATAGCTAGGAAAAGCTTGTTTTTAAAATCAAATCACACTTGCAAAAGCATGGTCCTAAATTACAGGCAAAAGAGGGTCAGGAACATGAACTAACTAACCTCCTATCTCCATTTCAAATGTACTTGAGCAACACAATTTTTTCGTGTATACTACGAGCCTTCTGAGAACTACAGTAAACCAAGTATGTTAGCCTCTTCCATGCAATACTGAAACCTTAAATGAAGCAGTCATAATTAAAAGCACAGACATAAATTATAAGTAGGGCTGTTGATTATTGCAGTTAACTCATGCAATTAACTAATAAAAATCACGATTAAAAAATTATTCACGATTAATCGGAGTTTTAATCACACTGTTAAACAATAGAATACCTATGGAAATTAATGAAATATTTTTTGATGTTTTTCTATGTTTTCAAATATATATTGACTTCAATTGCAACACAGAATACAAAGTGTACAGTGCTCACTTTATATTATTTTTTATTTCAAATATTTGCACTGTAAAAAAGATAAACAAAAGCAATAGGATTTTTCAGTTCACCTCATACGAGTACTGTTGTGCAATCTCTTTATCATGAAAGTGTAACTTACAAATGTAGATTATTTTTGTTACATAACTTCACTCAAAAACAAAACAATGTAAAACTTTAGCGCCCATAAGCCCACTCAGTCTTCTTGTTCAGCCTACATGTAAGTTTGTTTACAATTGCAGGAGATAACGTTGCCCACTTCTTATCTACAATGTCACTAGAAAGTGAGAACAGGAGTTCGCATGGGACTTTTGTAGCTAGCACTGCAAGATATTTACATGCCATATATGCTAAATATTGATGTGCCCCTTCATGCTTCTACCTACATTCCAGAGGACATGCTTCCATGCTGATGACGCTCATTAAAAAAGATGTGTTAATTCAATTTGTGACTGAACTTGGGGCAGAATTCTGTGTCTCCAGCTCTGTTTTACCTGCATTCTGCCATATATTTCATGTTATAGTAGTCTCAGATGATGACTCAGCACATGGCTCAATTTTAAGAACACTTTCACTGCAGATTTGACAAAACGCAAAGAAGATACCAATGTGAGATTTCTATAGATAACTACAGCACTTGACCCAAGGTTTAAGAATCTGAAGTGCCTTCCAAAATCTGAGAGGGACGAGGTGTGGAGCATGCTTTCAGAAGTCTTAAAAGAGCAACACTTTGATGCAGAAATTACAGAACCCAAACCACCAAAAAAGAAAAGCAACCTTCTGCTGGTGGCATCTGACTCAGATGATGAAAATTAACATGTGTCAGTCCACACTGCTTTGGATTGTTATCAACCAGAACCCACCATCAGCATGGACATATGTTCTCTGGAATGGTGATTGAAGCAGAGGCAGCTCTATGTTTTTTGCCGCCCCAAACATGGCAGGCAGGCAGCTTTC
This sequence comes from Gopherus flavomarginatus, assembly GCF_025201925.1. Lineage (NCBI taxonomy): Eukaryota > Metazoa > Chordata > Testudines > Testudinidae > Gopherus > Gopherus flavomarginatus. The sequence continues at coordinate 81,682,886 of NC_066622.1, read as the reverse complement.
GGCGGTGCGCCTGCGGCAGGTCCGCTGGTCACGCGGATTCAGCGACATGCCTGCGGGAGGTCCGCTGGTGCCACACCATTGGCATCCCTGCCGCCGAATTGCCTCCAAAGCCACGGGGCCAGCGAACCTCCCACAGGCGCACCACCGAAAGCCGCCTGCCTGCTGCCCCCTGCGGCTTGCCACCCCAGGCACGTGCTTGCTGCGCTGGTGCCTGGAGCCACCATTGGGTTGAAGCGTAAAGGGATATATGAGTCTCTAGCGCATCTGGCATGTAAATATCTTGAGACGCCAGCTACAACAGTACCATGTGTATGCCTGATCTCACTTTCATGTGACATTGTAAATAAGAAGTGTGCAGCATTATCTACTGCAAATGTTAACAAACTTGTTTGTCTGAGCTATTGGCTGAACAAGAAATAGGACTGAAAGGACTTGTAGGCTCTAAAGTTTTACATTGTTTTATTTTTTAATGCAGTTATTTTTTCTACATAATTCTACATTTGTAAATTCAACTTTCATGATAAAGAGATTGCACGACAGTACTTGTATTCGGTGAATTGAATACTATTTCTTTTGGGGGTTTTTACAGTGTAAATATTTGTAATACCAATAAATATAAAGTGAACTAGTTGCTACTGTACACTTTGTAGTCTGTGTTGTAACTAAAGTCAATATATTTGAAAATGTACAAACTATCTGAAAATATTTAAATAAATAGTATTCTATTAACAGTGTGATTAATCACATAATTAATTTCTTTAATTGTCTGATTGTGATTAATGTTTTAAATTGATTGACAGTCCTAATTTATAAGTCTCAGTACAACTGAGACAGACAGAAGAAAGTGAAACAGCAGCAGGAAAAAAGTGAGAGGGAACAGAAGAGACTAATTTGTTGTCCATTTAGTTTTATTTCTCATGTAATTTTTTGCCTCTTATGTAACTTGGTCTTTTGTCAATGTCTGAATCTTTGGACATGAACTCTTCCTATCCTATGGTATTATTTGCTGAAGTTTATGCTCTATCTCATTGGAAAGTATAGTCATCTCTCTTGGGGCACCACTCTCCCTCCTGAATGGGGTATTTCTAGGCTGTAGTTCCCTGCCTACACTATGAGTTTCCCAGAAAGGCAGATTGCCTAAGCAGGCCGGCTTTGCTTTCCCTTCTTCCTCAGAGGTGAACAACAGAGCAATTGCCCATAGTTAAATTACCACACAGGTTTTTAGACCAAGCACATTTCTTTAAAGGTAAATTCACTACAGAGGAAACATATTAAAAACAATAAAAGAATGTACATGCATGCTGATAATCATACCAGCACTCACCTTTCCCTCCATCTCCGCAAGGGCTCTGGTTGGTGTCAGTCCTGCCAACCCTAGCCTAAGGATTGGGCCCTCCCCTTGGACAGAAAGTCCTGTCCATATGCTGGATCAGAAAGCAGGCCCGGAGTCAGTTTAAACTCAGGCCTGGTCTACACTACGCATTTAAACTGATTTTAGCAGCGTTAAACCGATTTAACGCTGTACCCATCCACACTACAAGGCCCTTTATATCGATATAAAGGGCTCTTTAAATCGGTTTCTGTACTCCTCCCCGACAAGAGAAGTAGCGCTAAAATCGGTATTATCATATCGGATTAGGGTTAGTGTGGCCGTAAATCGATGGTATTGGCCTCCGGGCGGTACCCTACAGTGCACCACTGTGACTGCTCTGGACAGCAATCTCAGCTCGGATGCAGTGGCCAGGTAAACAGGAAAAGCCCAGCGAAATTTTGATTTTCATTTCCTGTTTGCCCAGCATGGAGCTCTGATCAGCATGGGTGGCAATGCAGTCCCAAATCCTAAAAGAGCTCCAGCATGGACTGTACGGGAGATACTGGATCTGATCGCTGTATGGGGAAACAAATCTATTCTATTAGAGCTCCATTACAGAAGACGAAATGCCAAAGCATTTGAAAAAAAAATCTACAGGCTACACAGTGCTGTGTGACAAGCGTAATGGGAAGCCAGAGACTCAAATGGACGCTCATGGAGGGAGGGAGGGGGTACTGAGGACTCCAGCTATCCCACAGTCCACAGCAGTCTCTGAAAAGTATTTGCATTCTTGGCTGAGCTCCCAATCCCTGTAGGTTCAAACACATTGTCCGGCCTGGTTCAGGGAATAGCTCATGAATGTACCCACTCCCTTTCACTACGTGAAAGAAAAGGGAAAAAAAAATCATTTCTTGACCTTTTTTAATGTCACCCTATGTCTACTGAATGCTGCTGGTAGAAGCGATGCTGCGGCAGTAAAGAGCAGTATCCGCTCCTCTTCCCTCCACGGTGGCAGACAGTACATGCTTGATAACTGCTGAATACCCCTGGCTGGCCTCAGGGGCGCCTGGGTAAAAATAGGAATGATTCCTGGTTATTCCCAGTACAGAACGGCTGGTAACCATCTTCATCATAGCCACTGGGGGCTGAGCTCCATCAGCCCCCTCCCTTTCCAGTGTAAAGAAAAGATTCTGTCCTGCCTGGACTATCATAGCAGCGGCATGCTGGGCTCCTCACCCTCGCAATGCTTAATGTCCTGCCTGGACTGTCATAGCACGGGGAGGCTGCCTCCTGCTCATTTTATCTCACTAACAAGTCACTGTTTCTTATTCCTGCATTCTTTATAACATCATGACACAAATGGGGGGGACACTGCCACGGTAGTCCAGGAAGGTTGGGCGAGGAGGGAAGCAACAGGTGGGGTTGTTGCAGGGGCACCTCCTGTGAATGGCATGTAGCTCATCATTTCTGCGGGATCTGACACGGAGCAGCTGTGCTCTGATACACTGCTTCTCTAGTACATTTGCCCCATATTCTAGGCAGGACTGACTAGAAACCATAAAGGAAGGATTGACTCGGGGAGTCATTCCCAGTTTTGCTTTTGCGCCCCCGGCCGATCTCAGCCACGGGCACCCATGATAGCAGCAGACAGCACAGAAGGACAGACAACGGTCATCTCATTGCCAAATTACACGGGCAGCAGACAGTACAGAACGACTGGTAACCATCTCTGCTATCATGCAAAAGCAAATGAATGCTGCTGCGTAGTGCTGGAGTATCGCCTCTGTCCACGGCATCCAGTACACATATGGAGCCTGTAAAAAAAAAAAAGGTGAACGAGCTCCATGGTTGCCATGCTATGGCGTCTGCCAGGGAAATCCAGGGAAAAAGGGCGCGAAATGATTGTCTGCCGTTGCTTTCCCGGAGGAAGGAATGACTGACGACATTTACCCAGAACCACCCGCGACAATTATTTTTGCCCCATCAGCCACTGGGCTCTCAACCCAGAATTCCAAGGGGCGAGGGAGACTGCGGGAACTATGGGATAGCTGCGGAATAGCTATCCACAGTGCAACGCTCTGGAAATCGACGCTAGCCTCGGACCATGGACGCACACCGCCGAATTAATGTGCTTAGTTTGGCCGTGTGCACTCGACTTTATACAATCTGTTTTATAAAACCAGTTTATGTAAAATTGGAATTATCCTGTAGTGTAGACGTACCCTCAGGCTATTCATCCAAAAGCCCTTTCTTTGTCTGCTGGCCTCTATGGAGTCTAGTTTGAACTAATCTAGGTGAGTCTTCCCAGGAGACTCTCTGGAGGTGCTTCAACTTGAGTGAATTTGCTTTATCACCCCTCACTGTTCTTAGTTCCTGCATGGGCGGTGGTCACCCTCCCTCATGGAATTTCATATTGTTCCTGGCCCCACAATGATACATAAGTTAATACAGTAAGATTTTTCAAAGATATTGCAGGAAATTGCCATAACTTCATAAAAATAGCTACCTAATACCATATAGTTTATTTACCATTGTAAAAGAAAATGGTATTGTTTTCCAAACAACTCAAACAGATGATATCCCTAGAGTATTAATAATAATAGTACCTAACTATCATATAGGATGCAAAGCCATTTGTCATCACCTCCATTTTACAGATGGGGAAACTGAGGCATAGAGGGATGACATGACTTGCCCAACATCAGCAGCAAACCAGTGCCGGAGGAGTAAAACCCAGGTAAACCCAGTGCTTAATCCACTGGGCTGCACCACCTCTCTACACTGTGTGCAAGGCTATAGCTTTTGTGGGAGTCAGCATACAGTAGAACATTGATTTTGTTCCTGTCTAATGATAAACATCAGTCTTGTGGTAGCCTGGCAGCAGCACAAAGTAGTTCTGGGGAGCAGGTTATTTTTTCAGATGCCATTGCAATGATCTAGGGATGGCACCTGATTTTCATTACATGCTAGGCAATGCACAACAGCTCTTTATCAAAGAAGGGCCACATTTTTGTCCTCCCAGCAAGAGGTTAGGGTCTTGCTGCTCTGCCACTGATTGTGAAGGTGAAAAGAGAGATGGATGTGGGGAGAAAAGAGGTACAAAAGGAGTAAGAGACCCTTTCTTAGATCACATAATTAGCGTTGGAGAGACAGGGTCCTTGTTCGGTCTGTAGATACAAAAGAGAAAGGAAAAATAGCACTAGAGTAGATACTCTCACCCTTACTTGTAACATTTGGGGATATGAACCTCATGCTGTTTTTACAGTATTGGAACAATCCTTGCCCCCACTGAAGTTAATGGGATTCTTCATTGACTTCTATTCAAGCAGGATTCAGGCTCCTGCTTCGTTCAGTCCGTTCAGCTTCCAGCTTAGCCTAACATTAATCAAAAGGTCCAAGTCGCTGATTCTCTCTCACAGAATTGAGGAGGTTGCTGCAACTGAGATCATTATCAATATATTGCAGCACTATGAAGGCCTCCAAAGAGATTTATTTGCTGTATTATACTCCCTGAATACACTGTCCATGCTCTGTCTATGCATTTCACACTTGCTCACATCAATACCTTAATCTTTCTGTTGTTCAGATGATGGATATGACTTTAGGAAATGTGTTCGTGGTTGAGGGTATTCCGTTTATTGCAACATCTGAAGTGATCCTCCCACACTCAGATTCCTCTGCTTTAACTCTGCTCATCTGCTGGTTGCCCAGCAATCAAAGTGATGCTTGAAAGAAAGGGGAGAATCCTCTTAATTCCAAGTAATGGACTTTGTGACATCAGACCAAATAGTCCATTTTTATTTTTGGAAGGGTGGTCTCTAGGGCTCTTGGAAAATAACTGGCTTGTGTCCACCCCCTCTGCCCTCTCCTCCTCCCCACAAAGTAGAGAAGTCAGATGCTTATAAAGCTCAGGATGCAGTGAGCTGTGAGAAAGGCCAAGCCAGGGTCAGACGCAGTCATTGTCTCACTGTCAGGGCACTAATCACTTTCGGTACATCAATCTCCCAGTTCCTGATGGCAGCATAAATTACAGGCAGTGAATAGAAAGTTAATTCTTCACCTATCAGTAAATAAAGACACAGCCTAACAGTCCCTGTGCAGTACTTAGAAGAGAGTGAGAAATGAAAAATGGATCCATTTTCAGCAGATAAAATTCTATATATGCTTTTTATTATTGTTTTGCTGCAAAGTGAATTAGAGCAATAGGTATTTCCAAAGTGCATCCACTTGTAATATTTACCGTGCAAAGCACAGCACTGGAGGGAGGGGATAAATTACAATAATACAAACAGTGGTTAAAAAGATGCACATTAGAGCTTTGTAGCTCTCTTGTGAGCTGAATGATTCCTGTCAGCTTTTGTTTAAAAGCAACTAGAGTGATTACAGTAAGCAAAATAAGCCATTGCTGGTTTAGCTACACTCTTGAAATACTTACACCAACCCCAAACGCTTTCTTTTCCCAGCCATCTTCCACCCACTGAGGAGTCACCTTTGAGAAAATCTGGATCTGGTAAGATTATTTGGTTAGCTGAGAATGTGATTCAAGTTATCAGCACGAAAAGCAGAAAAAAATGCACAGGACAACATCATGACACAAAAGAAGTGCTGAGACTGCATTGCCCACTCAATCTAATGGCCTATTAGTGCCAAAACATTACCCACTTCTGACGGTAATCAGGATGTACCTGCTAATTACCCACACATATGGGTGTCATCTTGGCTTTTGCTACTTGAATTAATTGCATACATATACTGCTTAGACTAGGAGTTGATAAACCTGAGACAGTTCATAAACATTTATATCTTCCCTGTTATATTTAAATATGTCATTCAGCAAGAGTGGAAGGGAGGGAGATGGAAAAAGTGGAGGAGGGGTAAAAGAAGGACAAGAGTGAGGGGAGATAAAAGGGAGAGAGGAGAGGGAGGGAGGAAGGATGGATGGTGAAGGGGAAAAGAATGAGAAGAGGAAAGAGGTGCAGAAAGAATTTTGACCGTGCTGTGCCAAGTATGTCAACAGCCTCCAATTTGTCTGCAGACCTTTACATGGAACCCATGGGTGGTGGTAAAAGCATCAGTGAGTCATCACGTCTTTTTGTTTAGACCATGGGGAATCAAAATGGCACAGCATCCCTGTCTGTTTCTATCTTCTGATGTTTCTGAGAGAGTATGACTTCTTAAAAAGAAGCAGGTATAAAATCCTTTCATATCAAGCAAATAGCATCACTGGATACCTACACTACCATGTGTGACAGTGGCAGCAATGACTGGCCACCTTAGTTTCCTGTAACAAAAACTAAAGGTTTTATTTATGCTGTGTGTCTTAGAGGAATTTCCTACTTTAGATTCAGCCAAGTAGCCCTTGTCAGTATTATTTTACATGCTCAGAATGGTATACCCTAAATTTCAACATTTCTCTGTTCAAATTAGCCAGATGCTACCTCATTTTCCAAATCTGCATGATTGCATGATGAAGGCAAGTAGCCCATAATGAAGCACAACCATTAAGTGAGACACCATGAAAGCATGGGAAATACCTCTGAAGGAAAAGGGAAAAAATACCCCCAAACACTTCTTGAATTTTAATAGACTTGAGAGATGATTTTATGATTTATACCTTTGAGGGTTCATAATAGAAAACCTCTGCAAGGAAAAGACAAAACTGCTGATATAATGTACCAAGCACCAGAGTAGTGTTAGCTATGAAATGTGTTTGGTAACCATGGGTACTAAACATTCTCATGAAGACTTTAGATAATCTAAAAACCATAAATGGATTTTCGAAACAAGGTGGAAGCTTAATTGCAGTATCCATGGATTACTGATATTAGCAAAATACATTTGTATATCCTCTGACAGACATTGAAAGGTATTTTCAGGCAATCCAGTCATCTATTTATTATCTGTTTCTCTTTCCATTCACCCCTGCCCCTCCACCTCTTGTGCCTGAAGCAAGCTGCAGTCAGGGAGATAATAAGTACTCTGCTTATTATCAGCTCTCACCTACCTACACTTTAATTTTAGAAAAGGGACAATGGCAGAATTATGCATGGCACCTAAGCACCAAGGAAAATGAAAGGTAAACAGTCGCTAAGCAATTCAGCATGTGAAGGATGGCAGGAGTATTAAGCTGGCTGTAGAAACAGATCACTACAGAAGTTAAAGTGATTTGTAAGTCTTTTGCAATGTTATAATGTATTTGTTCTCTCTTGTTGCTTATCACTCCCCTTCAATAAAAGGACATTTTCCTTAGCAATGATTTAAGCAAGTCAGTAGAGCTCCCCATCTGTATAGGCAATGCTAATGTTAAGTGATATATAGCTAAAATTGACATGCAGATGCCTTAACAATTAAACTATTTAAGCCAGGTTCTCAATGTTCCAACCTCAAAACGGTCATTTAAAATTGACACCAGTACTGCAGCTTCTGAGATGAGAACTCTGTTGGTCAGATTAATAGGCAGGGTTCTGTTATTTTAAAGTATTCAGCATCTTCAGTTCAGACTTTAACATATGACTCTCTGCCTTTTTAATCATCTACAACTGTCCTTCATATTTCTGTGCTTTAGTAGAAACAGGAACTTGCAGCTCTCATTGGGGATTTTTCTATGAATATAACAAAAAGACACTATAATTCATGGAAACATGAGTATATTAAGCCTTCTGTCTCTTTACTGGTAACAAGGGGAAAATCATTGGTATTTGAGATTGGACATAAAAATTAGGAAGTCTCTAAATAGGGAGAGGGATAGAAACAAAAATATGATACCTTGAAAACTTTTAGAAGACTATAAAAATTCAAAATGTGGTCATCCTACATTGCAAACATTTCTGATATACTGTTTAAACTTGGGCCCAAATCCTGAGATCTTTTTTCAGTCCTTGCTGAGGAAAACTACCACTGACTTAAATAGGAGTTTGTCAGGCTTGTCTTCACTGCAGCTTTAGCTCACTGGAGTGTTGCCCCAACCCAATTCTTGTCCACAAAAATCTTTAGCTTGAGCTGTGTTTTAAACCCAGGGTAATTTCCCCCTTGGGGCATGAGGGGTTGACACCTGAGTTAGTAATACAGCTATAAGATACAGTTTGAGTTGCCCAAATCATCAACTAATCTAGTCACTCTTTACTTCAGGGCTGTTGCTCAGCCTGGCTATTCTCACTCACTCATTAGGCTAGCTTTGGGTGGAGTTACTCAAATCCTGAGTGATCATCAAGCAAAAACTGAGTAAAAACCTCAGCGGCTGGTCCTTACTGAATATAATTCATGGATGCTCAGTCCTTAAGGGAAGATCCTACAAAACATAAAAAAATGCCTCCTTTTCTATAAGTTAACTAGTCTGTGGACTTTACACTTTAGCTGACATCTAATGATCATTAAAGAATCTTCTCATTACTTTTTCAAATGAAAAAGTATGTAAAATATAAGATTCAGGCAGAGATGTATTTTGATTCATCCTTATGCCTAGCATGGGTTATTAGATTATTAATAACTTTTGTTTCAAAATGAACAATCTCTCTTAGAATGGACTGCATCTCCATCAACTGCTTACTATTATAATTTTAATTGCCCATTAATTAAGATTTTAATTGCTAAGCTATTAGCACTTAAAAGTTTGAAATGCTAAGAGGTTATCTGCATTCAAGAAATACTAGAAGTTGAGGAACAGAGTTGAGTAGGTCATTGGGAAGAGATGGGAACTGAACTCAAGGAGGCCTGGAGGAGACCAAAGAGTTGCTTTGAACTCCAAGACGCTGGCAGAGCTGCACAGATCTCATTAAGGGAGTTTACATTTAACAGACCTAAAGAACAATGGTCCCTTCCTTCAGACTTTAGCAAAGGAGACAATGGGAAACAAGGAAAGAGGCTAGAACCAGGAACTCTCTGAGGACAACACTCTCTGAGGTCTGATACCAGGGAGCAGAGCTGGTTTGAAAAGCCAGAATGACCACTGCCAATTTTTTCTGCAATCTAGTGATCTTACTACTCACCACTGTTATTTGACCCAAATTGTTTGGGCAGCTATGGCATCATCATCTGGAAATGACTTTTTTCATCTATAGCAGCCCAAACAATTGGTTAATGTCGCATCAGCTGGTCATGAGAAAATCATACTGAAATCAAGGGGTTAGACATGACTTGTCCCTATCTACAGTAACTGCAAAGCTGTTTAACATAATTTTTATTAATATGACTCCTCAAAGTCATGTGTTATCAAAATTTAATCTAGCGAAGACAAGCTCTAAGAGTGATGCTCACAGTATCTATTCTAGAGCATTCTCAGTGGAAACTCTAGAGTTTTTACCATGGGAAATACAGTTAAGCATAAACTGAGCCACTTTAATGGATCAGGGCATAGGCAGTCTGGCCTAGCAGTCATGATAAGGCTGAGGTCTGCCAGCAAAAGATGGCACTCGCTGGCAGGAGCTGGTGATGCTAGTGGTTGTAGTCGCATATCTGCAGGTAGGCTGCTCACAACACCAATTATAATTGCTTCAAGGAACGTTAGGACTTTATGTGACAATCCTACCACCACCCAGTGCTTGCTGCAAGAGAACTGGCCAGGTATAGAGTTGACATGGCTGCACTGAGTGAAATCAAACTCACTAATGAAGGAGAACTCACAGAGATGGGTGCAGGGTACACGTTCATCTGCTGAGGTCATCCATCCTCAGAGCCATGGAAATTGGGTATTGACTTTGCCATGCAACTCCATTGCTTCCAAGATTGAAAGTGTACATAAAGGCATTAGTGATCATTATGGTTTTACCGTTGCTATTGAAACATAAGTGTTTTGTTACCGTCATCAGTGCTTATGCTCCTACCATCACAAATGCTGACGATAAGAAAGGAAAGTTCTACAGTGACCAAAACAAACTCATCATGTTCACACCAGTGTCAGATAAACTGATGATCATGGGGACTTTAACGCAAGAGTTGGAAGTACTGTAGTACTCTGGTAGTATGCCATCAGACAGCATGGAGGGGATGGTATGATGACACTACCTAAAATGGCATGTAGCTGATCTGTGACTGCTAAGAGCAAATATCCCCAAAGGCAGATGATGGCACTCTAGATGGGGAGGGCTCTGAGTTACTACCGAGAATTCTTGACTGGCTGGTGAGTCTTGCCCACATGCTCAGGGTCTAATGATAGCTATATTTGGAGTTGGGAAGGACTTGTCCAGAGGAGGAGTAGGAGTTGTTTTTTGCCTTCCTCTGCAGCATGGGACATGGTCACTTGCTGGTTTAAACTAATGAAAATGATGGATTCTCTGTGACTTGAAGTCTTTAAACTATGATTTGAAGACTTCAGTAACTCAGCCGGTGGTTAGGGGTTGATTACAAGAGTGGGTGGGTGAGGGTCTGCGGCCTGCAATGTGCAGGAGGTCAGACTAGATGATCCCTTCTGACCTTTAAGTCTATGAGTCTATGAGGATGGGACCGGGAAAGAGAATAGTAATATAACTCTTCTACTTAGTGAGTATGTTACGTGGCAATTAGCAATCATGAATATCTTTTTCCACTTGCCAGGAAAAAAGGAAAACATCATGGATGCACCAAAGATCCAAACAAAGGGATCTTATCGACTACACCATTGTCTGGCAGCAAGATCTATTTGATGTACAAATCACCCATGCACAGGGCAGAATGCTGGGCAGACCAATGCACGATCCACTCCAAATTGTTGCTGTTAATTCAACCAGTGTGGTGCAAGTCCTCTTGTAAATTTATCAGATGGCTCAATGTAAAGGGATTACAGGATGAAGCTACACAAGCACAGCTATGTAATAACATTATGGCAGCTTTGTCTGACCCTGATGGCTTGACTATTAATGCTAATGTAAACAGTGAGTGACTTTTTGCAACACTGTTTATCAGTTTGCTCTTGCCACCTTGAGTACAGCAAAATGATGTCATCAAGATTGGTTGGATGAGAGTGATCCAGAAATTCAACAGCTACTCACTAAAAAACATGAGCTGCATCATCAAATTCTTGTATGCCATGTCCCTGAAGGCACAGTTATAATATTCAGGAATCTATGTCATGACATCTAAGCTAAGTCTAGAGATGCAGGAACAATGGTGCAATACCAAGGTAAATGAAACCAGGACTATGATGACTATCATAGGGCCAAACACTTCTTTGGAAGCTACTTTGAAAGACATATGGTCCTAAACACACAACAGTGATTTTGACGAATGAGGATGACCTTATGTTGATCATTGATAAACGAGAAATCCTTCAGAGATGGCAACAGCCTTTCAATGATCTTTTGAATCCATCATCACAGATGAGGCCAATAAGAGTAGTGCATTAGCCAACACATAATGACAACATGGATGCAGCCATGTCCCTTGACAAAATCAACACTGCAGTCAGTGCCATGAGGAACTGCAGGGCTCCCAGATCTGATGGCATTCCTTCAGAAATATTCAAGTAGGGAGATGGATTCCTGCTAAGATGACTGCATGGACTATTTCTCAATACGTGGAATACTGAAGACATACAGCAAAACTTCAAAGACACCACCATAGTCACCATACATAAGAGGCAGGGTGAGAAGTCCGACTGTGGTAACTATCACAGTATCTTGTTACTCTCCATTGCTGGAAAGGTTCTGACTAGAGTTCTCTTTGAGTATATGCTACACAACATCACTAATCACATTCTACTGGAGTCACAATGAGGTTTTAGGCCAACACAAGGAATAACAGACATGATATTTGTAGTCTGTCAGGTACAGGAGAAATGTAGAGAATGGGACCGCAACCTTTACACTGTGTCTTTATTGACCTGGCTAAAGCATTTGACATCATCAGTAGACCTGTGCTTTGGCCATTACTGCCTAAGTTTGGGCATCCAGAAATATTCACCAACACTCAGAGGCTATTTCACGATGGAATGATCAAACAAATCTGTATAGATGGTGTTCTGTCTGATCCATTTCCTATCACTAGTGGCTGCTTAACTGGTCCAGTCTTATTTAATCTCTCCTATGTAGCAATGCTTGATGATGAGACCTAAATGCTGGTATCAGGATACATTTCTGATCCACTGGAAAATTATTTAATTTGAACAGGCTGCCATCTTCCACAAAGATGTTGGAGGCAATTCTTGAGCTGCTGTATGCTGATGACTGTGCTCTAGAGGCCCATGCTCTAGAAGAGCTACCATTGATTATGGACGGATTCGCAGACTCTTCAGAAAGGTACAGGCTGACAATCAATCTGAAAAAAGAGGCCACATGTCAACCTGCACCAGAGAAACCCTGCACACAACCAAATGTCACCATCAGCAACACACAGCTGAATGCTCTTACAGATTTCTGCTGTCTTGGTAGTATATTGTCAAATGATGTTACTATAGACAAGGAGCGGACAAGTCGTATCAACAAAGCCAATTCATCATTTGGCAGACTCTGGCAGCAACATGGTATTAATCTTTAAACTAAGTTAAAAGTCTAAAAAGTGGTTGTGCTGTCCAACTTGTTGTAAGGGAGTGAGACCTGCTACAGGCATCATATTAAGCTTCTAGATAAGTTCCATTTAAGATATCAGGGTGCCATACACTGCACCAAATGACAGGATAAAGTTACCAACAACGAGGTTCTGGAACATAGTCACTTCACAGTGATTGAAGCCATGTTTATCACATCACAGTTACGCTGGGCTGGTCATGTGCTGAGGATGGATGACATCTGAACGCCAAACAGTTGCTGTATGACAAACTGAAAGTGAGCATCTGCATATGAGGCAGCCAGAAGAAACACTTCAAGGACATGCTGAAGCATAACTCAAAAGCGTGCAACATTGACGTAGACAACTGGGAGTCGTCAGCAACAGATAGATCACGCTGGCAAACAGTAGTCAGCGATGGGTTCCCACTTTGAGATTTACTGCTGTACGGATCTTGAGGCACAGAGGCAGAGTTGTAAGCAACAGCGGGACTCAGCAGTCACAGATTGTAATCCCTTCTTCCTTGGCATCGGGTTACCTATGCACTTCATACGGAAAGGACTGCCTCTGGAGCATTGGCCTTTTTAGCCACAACCATACTCACAAGACGTAAAACTGTCATCAGCATCATCTTTGGTCATGAATGGTAACATCACAAAGTTTTGGAACAGCCTCCCAATAAGAGTTGTGGGGGCAAACAATTTAATTAGTTTTAAGAGGGAACTGGGCAAATTTATGTATGAAAGGGTTACTTATGCTAATGGAAGGTACGGCTTGGCAGCCCTTCTGGTTCATGCTGGACATTCCTAAAATCTCGGGCTTCAACTGGTCACATGTAGGGTTCAGGAAGGGATTTCCTCCTTCAAGCCTCAGTGTTTTCTGTAAAAAGAACAGGAGTACTTGTGGCACCTTAGAGACTAACATTTTATTTCAGCATGAGCTTTCGTGAGCTACAGCTCACTTCTTCAGATGCACAGAACGGAACACATAGACAGGAGATATTTATACATACAGAGAACGTGAAAAGGTGGAAGTATGCATACCAACAGGAAGAGTCTAACCAATTGAGATGAGCTATCATCAGCAGTGGAAAAAAACTTTTGAAGTGATAATTAAGATGACCCATAGAAGGTGTGAGGAGAACTTAACATAGGGAAATAGATTCAATTAGTGTAATGACCCAGCCATTCCCAGTCTCTGTTAAGGCCTGAGTTAATTGTGTCTAATTTGCATATTAATTTGAGTTCAGCAGTCTCTCTTTGGAGTCTGTTTTTGAAGTTTTTTTGTTGCAAAACTGCTACCTTCAAGTCTGTCACTGAGTGGTTAGAAAGGTTGAAGTGTTCTCCCACTGGTTTTTGAATGTTATGATTCCTGATATCAGATGTGTGTCCATTTATTCTTTTGCGAAGAGACTGTCCGGTTTGGCCAATGTACATGGCAGAGGGGCATTGCTGGCACATGATGGCATATATCACGTTGCTAGATGTGCAGGTGAACGAACCCCTGATGGCGTGGCTAATGTGATTAGGTCCTATGATGGTGTCACTTGAATCGATATGTGGACAGAGCTGACATCGGGCTTTGTTGCAAGGATAGGTTCCTGGGTTAGTGTTTATGTTGTATGGTGTGCAGCTGCTGGTGAGTATTTGTTTCAGGTTGGGAGGCTGTCTATAAGCGAGGACTGGCCTGTCTCCCAGGATCTGTGAGAGTGAGGGATCATCTTTAAGGATAGGTTGTAGATCTTTGATGATGCGCTGGAGAGGTTTTAGTTGGGGGCTGTAGGTGATGGCTAATGGTATTCTGTTATTTTCTTTGTTGGGCCTGTCCTGTAGTAGGTGGCTTCTGGGTACTCTTCTGGCTCTGTCAATCTGTTTTTTTACTTCAGCAGGTGGGTATTGTAGTTTTAAGAATGCTTGATAGATATCTTGTAGATGTTTATCTCTGTCTGAGGGATTGGAGCAAACACGGTTGTATCTTAGAGCTTGGCTGTAGACAAAGGAACTTGTGGTGTGTCCTGGATGGAAGCTGGAGGCATGTAGGTAAGTATAGCGGTCAGTGGGTTTCCGGTATAGGGTGGTGTTTATGTGACCATCACTTATTAGCACAGTAGTGTCTAGGAAATGGACCGCTTGTGTGGATTGATCTAGGCTGAGGCTGATGGTGAGATGGAAATTGTTAAAATCATGGTAGAATTCCTCGAGGGCTTCTTTTCCATGAGTCCAGATGATGAAGATGTCATCAATGTAGCGCAAGTAGAGTAGGTTAGTGTTTTCTGTGGTTCTCGTTGTTATGTGGTGAGTTTTTTCCTCCTTCCTTTGAAGAATCATAAACAGGCAGAGCTGGAGATGAGATTGTGACCCAAAGACCTCTTAATGCCAACTTGCAAAGAGTTACAGAAATTTCATGAATCTTCTATGTACATTCAAGTTCACTGCAGAATGTCATGTGAGGTCTGAAATAAAAGCTAGTGCTGCCACAGTGGTCCTTAATATCCTTGTGAAATATATGGCATCATGTGTGTATATATATAGAAAATATGTTTTCAAGCCTGTTTTAAGGTAGTAGTCACCAGCAAAAGATGACAAACAGGTTTCCTCCAGGCAGGAGGTAAGACATGTATCTCTCAACATGTAAATTAAAAATTGCAATGGATACAATGGATGCACACTTACACCTCCGCCCGACATCATCCTGCACCTATGAAGTAAACAGACTGTGTTTACATTCATGCAGATGGGATCTCAACCAATTTTGATTCCAAATGGTGCAGAGGACTTTGGATGAAAAACATGGGGTCTTTATTACCACTTAAACAAATGGAGCTTTCATTATGGGAATCTTTACATCGTCATAATGAGAGAAGGATACTTTTTAAAAGTTTATTACAAATAAATATACATTTAATTTCATCTGAGGTGGAACATAAGTTCTCAAGGAGAAGGACCTTGTAAATTACATAAATGTAACATATTGTTTGTATAACTACGGTGCTATATAAATAATAATGATATTTAAATCTACCAATTATTTTTCCAGTGAGGCCTACTCAACTCCTACAACATACTAAGGGTGAGAGATACTAAATGCTCTCAGCTTCCAATCAGCATCTGAGAAGACTAGGCCTTTAAGAGAGATTCTGATAACACAGGGAAAAGCGCATCAGAGAGAAAAATTTTCAAAGTGGCCTCACCAGGTCACAAGAAAGCTATGGCAGCAGCAAACATTCAGTTGCAGAGCACTGTACAGCTTGGTAGTGGCCAGTGTTTAAAACCATATACAGTATAATTCAGAGGTAATCAGTGCTATAGTCAGAGACAATCAATGGTTTAAATGGTGTCCAAACAAGATAAATCAATCTATTTCCTTTTTTTAAATTACTATGTGATGAAAAGGACAATAAGTCCAAACAACGAAGATGATTTGGGAGAAAATCTTTTTCTGGGCAAAATGTCTGTCAGCTACAGCTAAGATGGCAACATACCAAATTAACAAAGGAACATAATTCATCTTCCTATCAATCCCTGGCTTGAGTTCCTATGCTTGGGGCTAGCCATACATGCCTCTCTTCCTAACACCTCCCAAGGCTCATACAGTCTGCTGTACTAATATACTCTTCTGTTGCCTTTCAGTGTTGGAACCCAGCTCCTTATCCCTTCCAGCTTGTACACTCACCTCCTCCCATATGGCTGTAGATACACAGTCTTTTAAAGGACTTATATTATTCTTGGTGCAATTCCAAAAGAACACATGGGATGTTTGCTCAACAGACTGTCAGAAATGCTGGATTTTCTGTTGTTCCCATCAAAAATTCCCAATTTCCCACTTTACATAATGTTAATAAAACACCATTGCTCTACAGTGTTAAATTCTCTGGAAAATAGTGTTTAATTTTAAAGAGAAATCTGCCAGGCAATATTTTAAATAAAGGTTTATCCAAGGTTTCAATGTTTTGTATTCGTTGTTCTGCATGTTGTGTAAAATGAGAAAAATGGTAATGACTTTATTAGTCTCTTACATGTGATATTTTACTAGTTGCAGAGTGTGCTCTAGCACTTAGAGCAAGAGAATGAAAAAGCAAGATTCTGTGCTTCTGCCTGGATAGTCTCTCAGGGTTTGGGTAACCTCTCTGTGTCTCAGATTTTCATTATAATAATAATACTTAATACTTGTCAGGTGCTTTGAGGTCCTCACCTGAAGCTTGCTATAGCACTGAAAAATACTAATATTAGTGAAACTTCAGTAGAAGGGCCAAACCTTCAGAGCTCAACTGGTAACATTTTGAGGTGGTTGAACTGCATGTTATCAGGGATGCTACACAGATCAAAGGGTGTTCCTCTGTACAGTAACATACAAAGGCAATAGTTCAGTTTTAAATTCTGCCTGTGGCTATAGGTGGCCAATTCCTAATATGAGTTTTGTGCCCATAACTGAGAATAGAATGTGGTTCTTACTCCATATGTTACCTCCACATCCCCTCCAACAGCGTACAAACCAAGAAGGTACAGGGGAGGAGACACCCAAAGCCCACAATACATATTGTTCAGGCATCATTGCCATCTAATTCAGAAGTGGGCAAACTGCTGCCCGGGGGACCGTCCTGCCTGGCCCTTGAGCTCCCAGCCAGGGTGGCTAGCCCCCGCCCCTTCCCTGCTGTCTCCCTCTCCCTACAGCCTCAGCTCACTGTGCTGCCAGCACTCTGGGCTGTGAGCTCCTGCTGGGCAGCGTGGAGGTGTGGCTGGCTCCAGCCGGGTGGCACGGCTGTCAGTCCTGCTGCTCTGAGCTGCCTGGTAAAGGGGCAAAGGGGTTGGATAAGGGGCAGGGAGTCCTGGGGGCAGTCAGGTACAGGGAGCAGGCGGCAGTTAGATGGGTCAAAGGTTCGGGGGGGTGGTCGGGGGACAGGGAGTGGGGGTATGGATAGGGATTGGGGCAGTCAGGGGTTAGATGCGGGTGGGGTCCCCGGGGGGGAAATTAGGGAACAAGGATCAGGGGGGATTGGATGGGTGGGGGGCTCTGAGGGGGAAATTCCGGGGGCAGGAAGTTGAAGGAGGCGGATAGGGGGCGGGGGTTAGTCTGTATGGGTAGGCACAACCTTCCTTACCTGGCCCTCCATACATTTTCGGAATCCTGATGTGGCCCTCAGGCCAAAAAGTTTTCCCACCCTGATCTAATTACAGCAGATTTTAACTTATTAAAAATGCAGATATGATTGTGAAATGTTAACATTAGTTCAAAAAGAAAGAGTGCATTTATAAAGATGACCAAGTTTCATAGATTCATAGGCCAGAAAGTGTCATTGTGTTCATCTAGTCTTGTATAACACAGGCCATAGAATTGCACCAAAATAATTCAGAGATCATACCTTTTAGAAAAACATCCAGTCTTGATTTTAAAATTGCGAGTTATGAAGAATTCACCATGACTGTTGGTAAATTGTTCCAACAGTTAATTACTCTCACCATTAAAAATGTACACCTTCTTTCCTGTTTGAATTTGTCCAGCTTTCACATCCAGCCACTGGATTATGTTCTCTGCTACCTTTCTCTGCTAGATTGAAGAACCTATTACTAAATATTTGTTCCCCACAAAGGTACTGACAGTCTGTAATCAAGTCATCCCTACCAGAGACTGACATAGTCTTGAATTAGAGGATGGCCTGGAAGGGCAAACAGGCAGTCGATCTGCCGAGACTTTGATACCTGTGGAAGGGAAACACATATAGTGACCTGTCCAGAAAGCAAACTCGTGAAGAGGGAATGTGCTGAGTCCCAGCGAGCAAGAGGGGCTGTGGTGAGAACAAATGACAGACAGTGTCAAACTTGGATGGAGATAATCCCCTGAGCAGCCAGAGGAAGAGCCCTAGTAGTGAATAGAGCAGCTTGTTACAAGTTCTCTCTCTCTCTCTCGGGTTTGTTTTAAAAGAGACAGCCCAATGGGGGTATATTTTTCTCTCTTCCACTCCACCCCCTACTGTTTCTGCAGCAACCCAGTTATTTCTTAGCGCATATGCTTATTCTGTGACAACTACGGACATGGCATAATTATTGTGGTGTTCAGTTTAATTGGTGCTCATTATTTCATATTATTTCATTTTATTTTGGTTTTAATTTTCCCCTCTTCTGAGATGTCCTCCGATAGATGACAGAAAAACAAAGGAGGAAATATTTATCCAACATATCAGTCTAGGGACCTATTAAGTTGAAAAAATTGGCATAGGGATTCCTGGTTTTCCTTTCCTCTTTGTATTCCAGAGTAGATGCTGTTAAATCAGTTGAAACTTTGTCTTCTGCTGGTCCTTTAAAACTAGCATCAATGAGTGTACTTATTTTATAAAGCAAAACAGGCTACTGAATCTTGACTGGGTCTATTCAAATCTAACTTAGATCTAGTTAATTTTAAAACAACTCTCTTGGGGCAGGGAGAGGGAAGGCAAGATCTGTCGAAGATTTAATGAATAATTTAGGACAATAAATAATCTGATTTAAAACTCATACTGGAAGTTTAAAGACTCTCTCTTGAATTACTAAGCATACTGATTTGCAAGCTTGAAGTTATGAAAAATAGTCTTTAAAGCTTGTAACATTCATAGTCTCATGCCACCAGAAAAAACCAGAAGCTAATTCACTAGGTAAATTAATTTAAATTACTGGTGGTTGTGTTAAAATGAAATAAAATCCCCATGCAAACTATCAAACTTTGCAAGGATACTTCTGAGAACGATGCCATTGGCTCCAACTTTTCAGTACACTGCTGAACTTTAGTTTTAAGGTCTGTGTCTAATTCAGATAAGGAGAAAGTTATGGGAACAGGCTAGAAACATAAAAGTTACTTGAACAACTGTACCTAGGGAATAAGGGCTCAGTTCAGCAGAACACTTGGGTAAATACTTAACATTAATAATGCACATTATCACATTGACTTCAAAGATCTACTCATGTGTTTAAAGAAAGGTATGCGCTTAAATACTTTGCTAAAATCATGCCCTAGTGCCCATATTTTCCTGTATAGCAAGAGGAATATAGGCAAGGAAGGAGAAACTAAAGCTTTTTATAAAAGACCTATGGCCATGGCAGTGGGTGACAATCTCCACCTTGTTCTCTGCTATATAGTAGATTATTTCTGAAGGATACAACAGTTACTTTAAAAGTGATGTTAAATTGCTATTTTCTGAACAATTAGGACCATTAAAGTTGACTATTGGCTCCCATTGATTTCAGAGGGCTTATGATGCATCCTTAGAAAAAGAAAGGGAGATTTGACAAAAGATAATCTCTCTGGTTTTGGTGAGGATTTAGGCCCAGATCTTCAAAGGTATTTGGATGCTAACTCACAATGGGACTTAGGTGCCTGGTTACCTTTGAGGATCTGGGCCTCAGTGTTTAATTCTATAACTCCCAAAGGTGATATTATGTATAGTTTTTACTTAACTGCTTTATGTTAAGCCATTTATATTCCAACAAGCTCATCTTTAATTGCAGGATTCCTGGGCTATTAAAGCTGTCTAGCTATTCCTTAGCCTGTTCTCTTAATATCCCAGGATATATAAAAAGCTTTGACAAGCTCCTAAATTGCTTTTATCCCCCTCTTTCCTCATTACTGTCAAATTTGAACAATCTGTTATTGACTTTTTATCATGAAAATATAATGGTTTTAAAAACAAACATCATAGACCTAAACATGGTCCTGCTGCACCTTGACTGCAATCATAGGAGTTAAGTAATGGGTGCATTTGGCTCATTGTGTAGGCCAGGGGTCCCCAACCTTTTTGTGGCTCGTAGCACATTCATGTTTTCAGAAGAGCATAGCAGGCGCCAACAATTACTCAGATGCAGGGCCGGCTCCAGGCACTAGTGGAGCAAGCACATGCCTGGGGCAGCACATGCTATGGGGCGGCATTCCATCCATTCTGCAGAGTTGGAGTGGTTTGGTTTTTTTGTTTTTGTTTTTGTGTTTTGGGTTTTTTTGGCGCTAGTTCTGGGCAGTGAAGAGAGAAGCTGGAGAGAAGCTGGGAGGACAGAGAACACTGGCGCCCGCAGCCTGCAGCCCCGGAGTTCTCTGTCCCCAGTAGGCGTGGTGCGGCAGCTTCTCTCCCCTGCTGGGCACTAAGCGGTCACACATAAATGCCCTGGTGGGCGCCATGGTGCCCATGGGCACCCATTGGGGGCCACTGGTGTATGCCAATGGGGAGTTTTCAGAACTAAATATCTCTTTGAGTTTATTTCCAAACTAACAAGAGGAAGAAATGCACAGTATGAAATAATTGCTGGATGTTCTCAGTTATACCAGGAGGAACAAATGTAGCTTAATGTAACTTTCCATTTGTTATTCTTTCATAACTAGAAAAAAATTGCATATGGAGAACAATGTATATTTCTCTTGGCTAATGCACATACATATGATAATGCAACTTTAAGGTAGAAAAATCAAGTGCTACAAGATTTAGACAATGCAAAAAAAAATATGGCTCATGTTTATGCCTGAAAAATATGGTCTCTTTATGCCAATATATGTTGTCAATATATAATTAACCTAAAATAATTCTGTAGCTTCAGAAAAAGCAAATTTTCACCACTGAATTATAAACTATTAAGAACAATTTGGATTATGGAGTTGCTGGAAAAGCCTTAATTGCTGACAAAGTTCATGGAGTGCTGCTAAGAGATGAATCTAGGAGGTAAACCTAATAGGAAGCTTTAGTGTTATAGGTTGATGGTAGGGCCACAACTACATGAATTTCAATGACTTGATATTTTGACTGGAATTACATGGGGGCCTATGGGATGATATGATCTGAACTGAGCTCTTTTGGCTTTGCATGAAGGATTGTGCACAGAGCATATTCCAAGTCATCATCAGGCAGTGACTGAAAGGGGAGTGGACAATGGTATTTAGAAATACATCAGAGAAAGTCCAGGAGCTGAAGGATCCCTGTCTGATACCCGGAGTATCAAAGCAGGCAGTTTTCAAAGAGGCTGCTACTAGAGGAGACCTCTTTAGCAGTGCTCCCAACCAATGAAAATCAAGACCCTTTTGAAGTATCTCATGATGGGCACCAAAAATCACTAGTTGCTCTGAAAATCTTGGCCTGGGAACTTTTTCACAGTGACCTTCCTTTCAGAGGATGTAGTGTTATACTTTGTTATTATGTAACGTGAAGTCTAGGTCCGGTCAAAAGTCTGTTTGGTGAAGGTATTGAACTGGAATAGATAGTTCTACAGAAAACTGCAAGAGAACTGTTCCTGTGTCTATTCAAAGGGAAGTTTTATGATTTTTAATGTGGAAAGGCAACTAAGCAAGATCTGGCGAGGTGATTTGGGAAACTACACAGCCTTGGAAGCAGCCTTCTTTAGATGTTATAAAACCCCCTTAAATAAAAGTTACAAAGTGAAGCAGCAGAGTCAGCAAGTTTGAATTCTAATACCAAAAGGTGTGGGCAGATCTTACCTACTATTCCCTCACTTTCCCAGTGAAATACCATATTAGCTGTTCAATTAATATCAAAAAAGGAGACTTCTAATGAAAACTAACACTTTGTAATATTACTACTTGCACTATATTTTTTCATTGTTACTAAAGAACAGTGTTTAAGATTACATTAATAGCAGACTGATTTAATTTTTATTTAAAAGGACAATATACAATTTTAACTCCATTTACTTATGCAGAGTCTTTTTTTTAACCTTAATCTGCCAGGGAGGAAGTCTGACATTTGGACAAAATGAAGTTGTTGATTGAATATTGATAATCCAATTTTTGATGTATCAAAGATTGTACAGAGGCACCATACTTATACTACATACTCATGAGAAACTCCAAGTGTTGAGAGATGATGATGTGTGCAGTAAAATATTGCTTGGGGGGCCAGAGCTCTGGATGGGCTGGTATTATTAGAATCAGAACCTCAGAATGGGAATATAAAGCGACTTCCTTAGGGGAAATAAAAAGCAGGTGAGGAGCGTGTCAGAAGGACTGAGCTGAACAGGAGACATATTTGTGTCTAGTCTGCACATAAAATCCACTTCAAATCTGTATGAGAGCCCAAGAGCTCTTTATGCAAAGAAGAGTTAACAGCACAAAAAATGTTAATGTTTCACTTCTCCAGGTTTTCACAGCAAACTAGGTAATTGGCACAGAAGTTTCAGCATGCAGCCCAGATTGTCAAAATCTGCAAAGACTTGCAAAATTTAACATCCAAACAGAGCAGAGAGGGAGAAGATCATCATCATCATCATCTTTAGTATATTCAGAAAAAAACTCAAAGGGCTGCAACAATCACAAAGCCAGAGGTGGGGGTAAGATTTCAGGAGAGGGAACATAATTTCCCCCCAAAACCCACGGGTGGATTTTAAAGAATAAAATGGCATTTTATAGTAGAAATGACCCAGTGTTTGAAGGCAAAAAAGGTTCATTTCAGTTTGGATATGCAATTAAATACTCAGAAGCTCAGACGTTTGTAGCCTAGATGAACTGCATATAACTCTTGGATGTGCACAAAATTGGACCAGGATTCTCAAAAGAACAGGCTTTCCTTTGGGATTTACAGTTAGTCTTTTTTTCTAGTCAAGCTGGAAAAACCCACAGAACCAGGCTTTCTAGCCTTTTTGCTTCCACTGAGGATGAGAAAACACTAATGTGTGAAAAAAGGCGGGGGGGGGAAGAAAAGAGGAGTGGGGAGAGAGATTAATGGAATGTTTTAGAACTTTGTAAAAAGTTGAGTCAAAATTTGAGTAAGTTTCACTGGCACAAGCCACTTTGCCCAGCCACAGTGCTGTTACAATACATATAGTTTCTTCTTTTATTACAACCCTGGATCTTCACTTTCTTCTTGCTTTTGCAGAAACCCAGTGACATTGAAGTAATTCATGCTACAAGGCAGGAAGTCTCTTGTATGCTAGCTGAGCCTTTGGTTCAGCATTTTAGGAATAAACAGGCATTACATGCCTGCTTACTCCATCTCTGGAAGAGGTAGGTAGATCCTAAACTTCATTACCCCTATCTTCCCAATGGCAAGCCAATGCAGTGAGGCTGATGTAGGAGAGGGTGTTGTAAAATTTACTGCAGTAAATTACTACCTTGCCAAACCCATTGAAGAGAGGAGGAAACAAAAGAGTTTTCTCTGAATTACAATGTCTAGCTGTGCTACTCTTGGGGTGCAGCTTAGGTACCACCTGTTGCTGAGCTCTGTGCCCAAAGTCACAATTTAACCATTAGATTACATTTTCATAGGAGTACATTTTTCATTCTGCAAAACAGAAGCAATATTCCCCCAATACAACTCCAATTTCAGAAAACTCAGTTTTGGGCTTATCCCAAGAACAGTGAAGGTTAAACCCACAAGGAAATATTTTTAAAAAATTATGAGCATCTGCACATGCTATAATGGCAACCATTTTGCATTCTTAATTATGTTTGCCACGTGCAAGTGGCAAGGCATTAAGTGTTTGCTATTGCTTCAAGAAAATCATCACTTACATACAGTAGTATACAGATACCAGATTTTTAATTTTCATATGCAAATATTTATGCTTCCAGTGGCTGCAAGCTTGTCCATTCTAGGGAGAAAAACAATACAAACTGTCAAATATGCCTAATTTAAAACATGAATTCATGATCAGATCCTTAGAGCACAAAATTTCAGAATGAGCATATATTCCATTAAGAAAAAGAATCTGGCCCTAAATTATGAATTTGGGCTGTGATATACTTACTACTCACTTTCAATAGTATGTTACACCATGAACAGAACTACTGAAGTCAATGGGATGGTTGTGGAGTAAGTTACTACTAAGCTTGTATAAGGGTATCAGAATTTGGCCCCTCATTTTAAATTATTCATTCAACTCCCAAATGTTCACACTCTCTCTCTCTCTCTCTCTCTGCATATATAAAATATGAAACAAAGCATAAAGGTTTCATTAACGTGTATCTGGGGTGGTTACATAACTTTTACTTGAGCTCTGAAGATTATCCCAGTAAAATGCACGGATATACAATGGGGCTGAAATTCAGTGAAGATCAACTCACTGAAAGAATTTGGCCTCATTTGTACAATCCATAATACTGTCTCAATTCAAATTTCTTCACCCTTGGATCCTACTAATTGGGAACAGGAACTTGAAATATTAAATTGATAATGAACAACATTTTAGACATTGTCTTCTAATAAGAGTGCATCAATTTGCATAGTTCTGTGAACCTGTCTGTTGGAATTAATGATGCGTCTCCATAACAGTATGATAGAGAGAGAGGGATATGACAACGTTTACTTCTGATACTATTAGGGTCCCTTCAATGACAATCATTAAGAAGTCCATTAATGAGAAAATATTGCCCTGAGGCACTACTGCAGTTAGACATCTTACTTTAAAACTATGCTCTCCAGAAACTGTATTCATAAAGCAATGAAGTCCCTGAACTGTACAAAGGTTATTAGTCAAATTATCTCAGCAAATGAAGAAAAAGACAGACTTCTTCATATACTGTATGCTGATGGCACTGAAGATTAGGGTGAACAGTACGCTATATGTTTCACCAAGCACTGTATTAGAAATACAATGGTTAAAAATTTCACCTCTAATGACTTTAGATATGAGCAGCATTCACTCTCCCACACACACACCTTTAAAAGATCAAACTTAAGTGGAGTAAGATCAGAAATTGATCACACTAATTAATTTTATTATCTAATAATAGAATCATTGATTTATTAAATCAAAAATCTAGTTTGCTTGAATTCTGCACCATATACTCATGAGTGTGGAATTGACTGGAATAAGAGCTATTGTAACATGTTATTTTCTTTCTCCTTAGTAGATGATACATTTACTTCAAAAAGAGACACATTAATTTTAACCTAAAATGATCTTACTATCAGGAAATATAATCCGCATATTAGCCCCTGTGAAACTGGTTTCAATCTAGCGCCTAACAAATGGTGGCCATGTAACCCTCCCCACACCACAACTAGCATCCATGTTGGTGCTCTCAGGCAACACTTATTAGGGTGTGTGGAGTACAGGCTCTACATGGGTCGCTACGCACCACAGTGAAAGGCTCTGGCAGTGAGGAGAGATTCTAGCAAGGGGAGGCAGCATGGAAAGGTTTCAGCATGGGGGAGCTGCCAGAGCCTTTACCCACAATATCCCCCTGCCAGAGCCTTTCTCCATTGCTGGAGCCTTTCACTGCTATTTATGCCCATGCTAGCTGGGCATGCAGTGTCTGTATGTTACACGCTGCCATAAATATAGACCTACCTTCAGAATGACAACTACTGATGTATAAGAAGGTGGTGACAAATTCAAAACAGATAAAGGGAAATTTTTTCATACAACATGCAAATAGACTGCAGGCTCACTGCCACAGGAAGTCATGAAGGCAAGAATTTAGCAAAATTTAAAAAACAAAAACAAAAAATGGATTGGCATTTATATGAACAACAAGAATATCAAATGTTAGAATAGTTAACACTAACAAACATTTTGGAAGAGATATTCAACTTCATGCTTTAGGAGACCTAAAAAAGTGTGGGGCATATTCTCCAACTTCTGCCAACTGTAGCATTCTCACACCTTCCTCTGACATATCTGGTGTGTCCACTGTCAGAGGCCAGGTACTGCAGTAGATGGACCTGTCATATGATCCTGTCTGAGAATTCTTCTGATGACTACAGACACGGGTATTTTGGTTTAAAAAGCAATTATTTCCATTTAACTTAATCCTGTAAAAACAATGCATTAAATTAAATTGAAATAAGCCTTTCAAACCAAAAGAAGAGCATCTATATGCAAACCTGCATAAATTAAGATCAGTTTAAACAAACACATTAGGTCCAATGGTGCAAATTTGTGTGTAAGCAAGGCCTCTGACATTGACTCTGGCTGTGGACAAGTCACTTACAATAATTGTCTCTTCCTCAGTTTCCCCATGTGTGAAAATCCTTGCTGTAATTTACAGGTTAATTAAGTATCTTCCATGAACAATACAACACAATTATTACTGGTAGTTGGAAAGGAAAATAAGTTTCTCAGTAAGCAAGATTATTGAACTTTGAAGCTGTTATAATTTATTGTGAGTAACATTTTTAAAAGGAATTTTGGATGTTTACAAAATAGGTATATTTTATTTAAAAAAATCTCTTTTGAGTAACTTTACAAAATGTCACTCTTTTTAAAATGCAAAACCGGGGTTGGGGTATACAGGTAGAATGAAGCATTTTAAAATCTCAAAGCCCGCCCCACCCCCATTAAAACGATACAAACTCTTTAATTCCTGGAAATCTATCGTGATAATGTGTGCTGAACTCAGACTAAGTTTGCCAAATCTTACTCTAGAATGAATACATTACAGATCACTTAGAGTCCCCTAATAAGACGAAGCACATTATAATGAACCCTGATTAGAACAGCAGTACTTACAGGACCTTGTTATGGGGATAAATACTGTGCCAAAATTAATCACTGCCAAAAACTTACAGTTGGCTTACTTCTACCAAGAATGCTGATTTATTTTAAAAGGCACCAATATAATAAGAGATGAAAGTATGGTAGGGGAAGTCTCATCTACAGCTGAAATGATAAATGGAGGTGAAAGTTTTGTTTGATTTTTAAAGATAACACTCTATGGACCAAAAATGCTTTGTATTCTGCAAACCAATATGATCGACGTTTCTGGTGTATTAAGCGCTCAGATAAGGAATGATCAAGTCTTCAAATTTGCTAGGGAATTGTGTCCAGACCTATGTGTTTAGCCACGTAGAATGTTCTAAGGATATAGTTCTCCTATGCTTTGTTTCATTGTCTGAGTATGAAGTCACTTAATGTCCTGGAATCACATCTCATGTAGTTGAATTAAAGCTCTTAATAAAAACCCTTTTAAAATCTCTTTACACATCACACATTTTGTGTTACATAAGGTGGGCTGGCTCCAAGGTATCTACTTCCCTTGGCAAATCAGCAAATGTCTATTCCTACCAGCCCCAGGCTCCTTTACAAATAGTCACTGCATTTATTGCCCCAAGTTACCAGCTACTACACCACTACCCCAATATAATGTGACCTGATATAACATGAATTTGGATATAATGCGGTAAAGCAGTGCTCCGGGAGGGGCGGGACTGCGCACTCGGGCGGATCAAAGCAAGTTCAATATAACGCGGTCTCACCTATAATGCGGTAAGATTTTTTGGCTCCCGAGGACAGCATTATATCGGGGTAGAGATGTGCTATATAATAGCCACTGTTGTGTACATTAGAGTTTGGGATCTTCAAAGCTAGAAAGTCAATTCAATGAAGCTTTAGGTTTTCCCCGTAAGATAATTCACAAAGTATTTTATGTGGACTTTATAGAATAATTGTCTCAAGTGTTTCTATCTTAAGAGTGCAGCGAGTATTGTATATTTTGTGATGCCTTGTCATGTGCCAAACAGTCTATTAATGCATACTTTGTTGTACTACATTGTTCTGTCTCCTTGAGACTTGGCATCTCATTAACAAGACGGCCCCTGTGGAAATAATAGAGACGTTTTTAATTCTCTTGGGGCAATGCCTCTGCTATTACTCCATAGTTCTGCTGACTCAGTGCCTCTGCAAATCACACGCAGGATGTGCTGCCTCAAAAATGCTGACTTTGCAAGACAAGAAGGCAGCCTGGGCTAACAGCTTTTAGAAAACAGTTGGAAAAAATCTTTGGAAATTTACCAAGAAGGAAAAAGGTGTTGGGGGGAGAATAAAGTAGTACAATGAAAGGAAAAGGAGAACTGGAAAAGAGGAGGAGAGGGGAGGAAAAAAAGGAAGATGAACTAGGATGACGAAGATGGGCAAGAGAAGGTAAGGAAAGAGAGGGGATAGCATAGAGATAAATACATGGAAAATTACCCTTTCCTCCATCTCCATAAATGTATAGTATACATAGTGTAATCTCTCTCTCTCTCTCTCTCTCTCACACACACACACAGAGGAACCACTTCACCTACCATTGAAATACAGCCACTTCTAAAGGGAAACTTGTCAGCTGTCTAAAAGGCTATAATATTAACAGATTGTTGAAGACTGGGCATTCCTATTAATTCTTTCAAGAGCAAGGAATTAGACACTATAATTAAAAGTAAAAAAAAAGTAAAGAAAATACTTTTTGGCCCAATGCATAATTAATCTGTGGAACTCATGACCACAAAACATTATTGCAGATACCAATCCCTTCTAGCAGCTTGGGCTGGCTCCCTTGGGTTGAAAGCTGAAGCTCTAAGTGAATGCTGCAGGAGATAACATTGAACTTCCACAGGAAACTGCAGCAGTTGTGTAGTCGAGGGTAAACATGCATTGTTTACCCACTTCTCATTTGAGGAATATGGAGTTGAGGTTATTTTACCCACTTTTTTTTTTTTACCGCTACATCTCTGAATTGCAGCCCAAATTGTGTGGATTTACAGGAGGCATAAGCTGCATGTCTCTCTGGATGGTCAAACATCTCTTCCTAAATCACATGGCATAAAAGTGGAGGGGCTGCTGTCAGCTTACAGGCGGGGAGAGGGAGGAAGTATGTTTCATAACGTTCACTACCCTCTGCACGTGGCTGGATTTGGCACAAGTTTGGCCTCCTCTAATGCACAACTTGTTCCAACTTGATGCAAGTTACAAAGCCACTTATAACCAGTTACACCACCATTTATTTCACTACAACTTCTGAGAACCTCAGGATCAAAACCAGAAGTAAGATATGATTGATGTATTTTTACCACTTAAACATCACTTAATTGCTATTCAACATACAATGGAACTATCATCAGTAGACAAACCTACCAACTACCAAATATAGCTTTAGTGAAGACTGATGAAAAATACAGCTAAGCAATAACTGTAATAAAGAATGATCTTATGATCTGCAGGGCTCTGTACTCGAACATAGTTCAAAATTTCCAGAAGGGGAGCTCAAGGCATGACACTTTCAGCTCAGATTCTGATGCATTGGGAAGGGAGGAGGAGAGGAATTGGGAGTCTGATGGCAAACTGTCCTCCATCAAGATCTCATTTGTCAGTCTCTGAGTTGGAAGGCTTATGTTGCATATAAGGAGATGAAGTGGATTCTTGCTTTGCCTAATTTTAAGGCGGGCATTCACCTATAAACTTCACTTTTGTGAAATTTATTAAAAAATATATATATATATCTATATCTTGTGATGCACAGTCCATCCTACTAGTTCACCAGAGATTCTGAAAACCATAGAACAATAAAGTTTGCACTTGGGATGGGCAAACTGCTTTGGATGAGGATCATTCAAAATGTTTGCTCAAACTTAACCCAGAACTTGACATTTCCAGAAAGGTGAGCTACTTTTTCCTTCCTGTCACTATTGAGATTTGCTCACCTAAAGCACATCCTGGCTCCAACCAGGCCTAAAACTGGAAGTGTCAAAATACAACAAAAGCCGTTGCAGTATTATTTCCAGTCCAGCTTTTTGTGTGGCACTATTTATAAAGTGACTTGAAAATTTTAGTCTCATCCCAATAACCAACTGAAAAATCAAAGTATGTTTTTTTAGATAGACCTCAGGTATGAAGACTTTATTCTTTTCAAATAAAATGTAAAATATAACATACTTGTGAATGGTAGTTTGGCAGGAAAGTACATTAACTCACAACATATTTCACATCTGTTTAAGTTGACCTGACTAAATTGCAAGAAGTAAAAATTAGTTGATCATGAATTTAAAATATTCAGGATGATATATTTAAACTGTCGCTCTTTGTGTATGGGTTCACCAATCAGTTCTTTTTAAATTGCATAACGTTTGGCATTACTGCTAACACCTAAGTTAATTACAGATGCCAACATGCAATCAAATATGATTATGTTGCATTTTTGGAAACTGATCAAATCGTTCATACCGAAGCTTAAAATAGACTTTAAAAGGTGGTGTTAATTAAGCAAACTACAAAGTTCTACTATTTTGTCAGCTTTAGAATTACAATGACAAATTCTCAGTACACCATGCACTCAAAAGTTTTGCACTGGGAAAACTGAAAGGAGAACTGTGGGGAATTCTGTAATGACATCTTTTATACTCTAGGAACACAAGCCAAAGGAATGTTCTCAGGACAAGACTCAAGTTTGGGTAAGGACTTTCCACTTTTTTTCTACTAAATCCCAAAGCACCTTAGGAGAAATAGCACATGCGCACTTGATAGTTT
Organism: Gopherus flavomarginatus; assembly: GCF_025201925.1. Classification (NCBI taxonomy): domain Eukaryota; kingdom Metazoa; phylum Chordata; order Testudines; family Testudinidae; genus Gopherus; species Gopherus flavomarginatus. The sequence continues at coordinate 81,651,938 of NC_066622.1, read as the reverse complement.
GGTTCATTCAAAAGGCAACGAAGAGGGTAGAGAAGTTGAGTAAACTACAATATTCCAAAGAAAAGAGATTGATGACAGCAGCTGAGGGAGCAGCACTCTGTCTGCAAAAGAAGAGATAAGAAGAGGGGAAAACAAAAGGGAAATGGAGATAGAAGATATCTATGGAGTAAGTTGGGGACTGGAGTTCCATAATGCAATACGACAAGTGTTTAATATCACCAAAAATATATAATTCTCTCTCTTCCTTTGGCTTTCCTTTCATTCAGCCACCCATTATCTCCCATCTTGTTTGAAGTAACTTCTTCTTCAATGGCCTCCCTAACATCCACATTGCCGCTATGCAGTCCATTCACAATGTTGGTGATAAGTTTTCGCTTCCTTCCGATCACATCACCCCTCCTCTCCTTGAATCCCTCAATGGCTGCCCATTTTTTTAGTGCATAAAAGTCAAGAATCCTGTCCTCGCCGTCAAGTCCATGCATCACCCTGACCTTCCTGTCTCTTTACTTCATCACTCTTCCCCCATCAGTGCTGCCACTTAGACCAGGTTTTCCTAGGGGTGCTGGAACAATTTGAATATTTGGGGTGCTGAGAACCATGGAACCAAACTGTAAACTCTGTATATGAGGGAAACCACTTCAACCAGCACCTCTGGGTCTCCCACAAAGATAACCTGGCTTTCTTTTTATGTGTGAAATACCCATCCTGGAACTGATTTACAAGGACACTACCTTTGCCTCCTTCAGCTCCCTCCACAGGATGCTCTTCTGCAGTGATACCTAAACACCTACTGTCATCACTATTGATGGTTAAATTAAAAGGGCAGTTGGAGGCAATGAACATTTATTTTTAAAAGCTTCAAACAATTGGGAACCTTAAATTTGTGCACAGCCAGCTAGCCTATGTAACTGTACTTTCATAACCATTACTCCTGTACTTCTTCCCCACTGTTTGTTACACTCATTCATTGTATTTTGCATCAAAATAAACTGAAAATTCTTTGGGGCAGGGATGTGCCTGTGTGATTGTAAAATGATTAGCAATACAAGGTATCCGATTCTGATTGAGGTTTTTATGCAGAATTGCTATGCAAATAATGCATCTATTTGACATAGAAAGCAAGATGGCATATGGTTCTGAGCACTGTATGCATAACCAGAACTGAACGCTTAAAGAAAAAAAGTCAAATTAGTTTTATATTTGGTCAAAATTCAGGCAAAAGTCTTCCTTTTCTGCCTTCTACAAAATAAAGAATTCTGTTACGTCAGTGAACTCATAACTGAAATGAGAGCAGATGCAGTTTAAAATTAAGAGCTGAGAGATGTTAAAATAATAATGAAAAGCTCTGTTTTTATGAGTCATGCAAGCTAGGAGCCAGGCACTCAGGAAGCTGCAGCAACGAACTCTTGTTTTGCTCGATAATATATTTTTCCATTTGTAGCACATTATTTGTTAATCAGTTTGCTATTAAATGAGTCCCACAGCAGAACACTTCAGATGAAGAAAGTAGGGATAAGGTGTGGGTGGATAGACAGATACAGCCTGTAAGTGCCTGATCAGAAAATGGAATTACTCATAAATGAGGGTTTCATGTGCAAAATTAGGTGGCAGAACCATATCTATTTTCTTAAAAAAAAAAAACAAAAACCACCACAGCCCCTCAGGTACAACCAGCAAAAGCCCTAGTAGCAAATCAAAACAGTTTTATATTTCATATTACTAATCAAGGGCCTGGTCCTGCATGGTGCTAAGCATCCTCCACTACCATTTACTTCAATGGGATAACTTGCATGAATAAGCACCATTCCTGTAAGAAAGAGTTTGCAGGATCAGATGCTTCATGTAATTGATGTGCTGGAGGGATGTTTTCGAAAGCTTCCAAGGAGCCCCTTATTAAAATTTATCCATCAAATTGAAGGGAAGATTGGGATGATTTCCCTGCTTCTGATGGAGCAGAGCCCCTTTAGAAGCTGCTAAATCATCCCAGCTAGAAAGGATTATATCTCTGACATTTATAAACCTATTCGTGAAGAGCATATTGTTTCCTTTGGAATGGACGGATTGCATCAAATGGCTGAAATTTACAAAGGATTTCCCAGAGAAGGATAGTCCTGAATCATAGTACAAGGTCTTCAACCCCACACCCACTCAAATGGCAAAAGGTACTATTAATATAATGCTTAGTATGTGTTTTAATAAAAAAATACAGCATGAGATAGTTACATCCTTCCGTTATTATTCTTCTAAGAGGGTCTTCATCCCCAATGCAACAATTTTCCTGATCTCTGATCCCTCCCTACCACTCCTCTTCTGCAAACCTCTATTCCTCCAATCTCTCTTGCTCTCACAGACCCTCATTCCCATCAGACCTATTGTGCACACTTCCCTGTCCTTGAACAATTAAAAAATAATCCATCACAACTATCAAGACATCTGCATAAACAAACTCTGAAACTGCAAAATTTTACTTCTATAACCCTTTCCACCATTTCTTCTCCCACTGTCTGTGGCTCACTCTTTTAGCACATTTGGCTACATGCTGATTGTGAATGCTTCAGGGCAGGAAATATGTTCTTTTATAGGTCTTGGAATAAAAAATAATACATACATGGTACAGAAATAGCCCTGTAAATGCAGATGCACAAAAAACACCACCAAAGAAGTTAACCATTGAATTTCAGACTTTGAGTTTGGTTTGATGGGGGGGGGGGGGCGCGCAGAAATTGAAGGTGGTTTGTTTTCCCTCCTTTAATTTTTTTGAATTGAAACCGTGTCCCCTATCCTTTCTCAGATAATCTCTATCCTTTCAGAATAGTTGTGGCTGTATTTGTTCTTCTATCATTTAGTTCTGCAAAGTTGTTTTTTTGTTTGCTTGTTTTTTTTGTTTCAGGAGACAGAGGGTTTGAGGCCTGAATTTACAGATTTTGTTTTTTAATTGGGTGCATTGAGGTATCACATAACTTTACTACACATATAGGTTCCTTTTCAGAAATGGGATTCACTGTCAATGACAGACACCTGAAGCACTGTAAATGGTGGAAAGAGAACAAAGTGAGAATGTTGCAGCTACCCAGTAAAGTAATCTACTTTATATGTGTGACTTCTCTCACAACAAACAACTCATCGAGTGGAATGTTGCCATGGAGCAAGGCATAAATAATAGGAAACTAAGGTCATCTCTAAAGTAGCCTCCCACTCCTAATGAAATTGATGCAACAAATACAAGATGCTTCTTACTTGCACAGAAGTAGTAAGACACCAACCCAATGAATCATAATTCAAGGACACAATGTACCACACCTGTTCTTCACGTAGGTTAATTCATTTAAGTGGAGTTACACAAGAAATACACTTGACCCAATGGGTTGCTGCTTTAAAACTGTTTTCTTAGGAACTGTAGTTGCAGCAGCAGCGTTGCTGTCATTGATGCACTGGATGCAGGTTTAACAAAGACACATACAAGTTCAGGTTTCACGTATCAGAGGGGTAGCCGTGTTAGTCTGGATCTGTAAAAAGCAACAACGAGTCCTGTGGCACCTTAAAGACTAACAGATGTATTGGAGCATAAGCTTTCGTGGGTGAATACCCACTTCGTCAGATGCATGTAAGACGCGTCTGACGAAGTGGGTATTCACCCACGAAAGCTTATACTCCAATACATCTGTTAGTCTTTAAGGTGCCACAGGACTCATTGTTGCAAGTTCAGGTTCGTTTGTTTTTCTCTTCCTGTGTAACCCAGGCCTTCCCTAGCATTTGCTGTGCTGTGACAGCTTCTTTAGAACGGGGTTCCCAAACTGTGGCACATGTACCCTTAGGAATATGTGAGATATCTCTGGAGGGTACAAGAGAGATTGTGTAATGGGGGATTTTATTTATTCCATTTTCATAATAGACTACTCCAGATGAAGCTTTAAAACTGTGGGAATATGTTATATAAAATACAGTAGTTAATTTACTTCAAGGTGTACCAATGAGAACACAGATGCACAGAGACGCTCACCTCCAATCCCTGTACAACATGGGTTCAGTTGCCCAGCAACTGTCCACTCTAACTGAGCTCAGAACTTAGACCTTGTCTACACTGCCACTTTACAGAGCTGCAACTTTCTTGCTCAGGGGTGTGAAAAAACCCCTCCCCTGAGTGCTGCAAATTTCAGCACTGTAAAGTGGCAGTGTGCATAGTGCACCAGCGCTGGTAGCCATGCTCCCAGTGCTTTAGATACTCCCCTCATGGGGGTGGTTTTTTGTATAGCGCTAGGAGAGCTCTCTCCCAGCACTAGTGCTGCAACTACACAGCCACACTGCAACTACACAGCCATGGCAGCGCTTTAATGTTGCTAGTGAAGACATGCCCTTTCTCAAGGGTTTGTTTTTTTTCTGGTTGTATACGTCACACTATAACTATACCTGTACGTAACAGTGAAATATGGGCAGATGGCTAAAGACAGGTAGTGTTAAGAACACCACAGAAAATATCATTGATGAGAAAGGCAGGGACATGTGGGCAGCTGGTAGATTGGGAATGGGGTCCACAATAAAAAAAAGTTTGGGAAACTCTGCTCTGGAACACATACAGGCTGTCTCTGGGTGAGGTCTCTCTACAGAACACACTTTTGGGCTAAAAGTGCCTGATTTTGTTAAGGGACTTGTCTCTGTCTCATTTGCAGCTGAAGAAATACTAGTGTCAGCGATCAAATGGCTTAGTGGAAATAAAAATGGAGAGAACCTTTTACATCTAGGTCACCATAACAAATCTAGACAGGACAGTACTGACTGAAGGATATTATCTGAAAATGGTTTGGGGATGGTGACCTTTGTGAGGGGATGTGATGTCACAGTCTATTCCTCGTGAACAGGTGTGCATATCACAATTGGCAGTCTTGTTGACAGTCACCAGAAAGGTCAAGGATTGAATGGGAATGAAGAATAACAGTATTCAACTAAGTGGCTGTGCTTCTTTCCTGTTCTGGAGGGACACTGGCAGGGCAGTGAGGGAAAACTGAAGAAGTAGTTTTCTGTGTGAACCAGTTTTGCTAATAAATAAGGGAGACATAAGTCTTCAGAGCTATCATCCCAGGACTTTTCACGAGCTTTGAATTCATGTTTTGAAAACTAAAGTAACAATCCATGACTTGTAGCTTTAAATTACTTTCATCTGTCAATTACAGTAAAATATTCTGGTTTTACAGCTTGTTTAGAGCAAATGATGATTAATTTGTATTACAAGAGTTATTTGCTCATACATTTTTAATCATTGCACAGGGATTCACACTTTTTTTGCTATCATCCTCTTCGGATACATTTTTTCTTTATGCTTTAGTATTATTTTTGGTGTGTAAGTGCCAAGTTACAATCTGTGCTTAAGTTTTACTATTTAACTGTGAACATGGATTTATGTAGTGACTCTATCACATATCATTATTAACAAGTAGAAACATAAAGCAACCAGAATGCTCCTCGCTGTTATATGAGATAATGGCTGATATTCTAAACACCATGTTTTTTTTACTGCTAATTAAGGCATATATGGTCTAATTTTGCTTGGAATAACATAAGGATCTCTCTCTCTCTCTGTTAGCGATGTCTTTGGTTAAACATATATCTAGTTTAGATTTCGGAATAGCAAGGATTGTAAGTTAATCAAATGGCCATTAATTATTTAAAATGTGCCATTTGATGTTCAACACTATACAAATGAATGATACAGATTAAGTTATTCTAGTTAAGACTAAAAAAAAAAAGGATGTTTTAGCAATCAGTTAATAGCCAGTGTTTAACAAATACATTTGGCAGCCAACTGGTGTTTGTTTATACATGAAGTATCTTATTAAAATCAAACAAATTCCTGTTGTTTTTTTAAAAAAAGGCATGATCTCACTTACATTGGTTTTACTCCATTAATTTCAGTGGGGTTATTCCAGTCTCACACTAGCATCATATCAGGATCAGGGCTAATGAATTTAAAGTGTGACCCACAATTTAAACTTTCTTAAAACAGTATCATTAAAAACATTTAAAGCATAATATGCAGCAAAAACATGATCTCCATATTGCACATTGTTTGCCCAGAGTAACTTAATATTCAAAGTCAGGCCAAAAAATAATTTGTATTGGTTTCCGGTATTTTCCCCTTCTCATTTATATGGATACTTCACCATTTTAAATAAAAAGGTGCATGAACTGGCTTCAGAGACAATGTGATTTTACTGTGAATATAATGTGTATAATGTAATGTCAATAGCTGGAGCTCAGATAGATTATAAACTGAAGCTCAGCCTTTATAAGCATATCTCCCCCTATCTGCCTGCATTGGAGCAAGACAGTTCTGTGTCCATGTTACCCTCATCCCCTTAAGGAACCCATGAGTGCCTCTACGAGTGCACAGTGAGGTTTTGTGGGTGGGAGCAGGAGGGGAGAAAGCAAGGGACTGGTTGATCTCTGTCATGCCATGTCCTGTTTAATGGGAATGAGAGGAAGGATGTTCTTATCATCAAGGAACTGGACCGGGACTCTGGAGATCACAGTTCAATTCCCAACTCTGTTTCATATTGAGCAAATCATATAATCCTCTTTGCCTTCTTGTCCCCATGTTACAGACGGGGAAAATAATACTTCCTTTCTCCAAGCCTTTGTTTGTCTTGTCTAGACTGTGGCAAGGACTGTCTCTTATGATGCAAAATGGGATCCTGATCTCAACTGGGGTCTCTAGGTGCTACAACTGGCGGGAGGATAGCTCAGTAGTTTGAGCGTTGGCCTGCTAAATCCAGGGTTATGAGTTCAATCTTTGCAAGGGCCATTTAGGGATCTGGGGCAAAAATCTGTCTGGGGATTGGCCCTGCTTTGAGTAGGGGGTTGGACTAGATGACCTCCAGTCCCTTCCAACTCTAATATTCTATATTTAAAAAAAACTAATGTAGAAGGAGGGGAATTACTACAGCATGGAGATGCAGTTACTTCCTCTGAGTAGCCTTTGTTAATGAGTAGCCTAAGGAAGGTCTAGTCAGCAGAATTATGCCTCCTTGTGCAGTCAAGCTATTCAGGCAAAGAAGGGGACAGATCCACAGAGCAGCATGGAGGCAGGAAGCATCCTGATTCCACCAGTCTGGGATCAATCCATCTCCTCAAAATTCTACAGCAGCCAAAATTCCACAAGATCTTTCCTTCCTTCTGGCCCCTCCTGTAGATTACCTTGCAGTGGGAAGTGATCAGTTTCCATGGGTTTTAAAAAAGCCCAACACTCTATGATAAACAGGAAATTTTAACTGTCACACCATGTCCCTACAAGCCAAACCTACAAGTCAACATCATTTTTGGATAGTGAGGGTGGTTTTATTCTTTAATAATATGATCATGGTTGCAATATAAATTAATGCAACCAGGGCTTTGGAGCAGATCCCAGAACTGGAGTGCGGAGCAGCTCCAGAGCAGTGGAGCTGCATGCTTTTTGTTGGAGTTGGAGTGGAGCCGGAGCACAGCTCCAAAGCCATGAATGCCACTGCCTGCCTCTGCATGGATAGCTAGGGAAACACATTATGAATTACTCAGTTGTGACAGAATATACCCTTCTATACACTCCCTACATATTATTGTAATTATTTTTGTACAAGGCATGTCTTGTGAGATATTTAAAAACTCACAATTTGTGGATCAATAGTATCATGGCAAAATGCATGTAGCGGTGTTATATGTGAAGTTATAAATATATAAGCAGAGATAACTAAAAGTATGTTTTCATAGAAGTGGCCAAATCAATTCCTCAGAGACAAAGGGTAAGCTGACACCTCAGCCAAGCGTAAACAAGGCTGATGGGCCATTGCCTGCTAAGCAGGGTGACCAGATGTACTGATTTTATAGGGACAGTCTTGATTTTCAGAGCTTTTTCTTATGTAGGCTCCTATTACCCCAGACCCTGTCCCAATTTTTCACATTTGCTATGTGGGCACCCTACTACTAAGCGACCATTCTTTGACTAGAAAGGGGGCAGGGGTAAAAGAACCCTACATCTTAGCAAAGAAACAGCATGGATTTCCCTTCCACACAGACTGCCTGTTGTGTTGCTCCCAGTTAGAGATGCTTCTCAAAGGGGGGACAGGAGTATTACAGAAGGGGAAGACACCCCAAGACACACCTCTCTCTCACCCTCCCCACCACATTCACTGCACCTGAAGCAATAAAAGAAGCATTCATTGGACTCTGGGAGAAGGCATCCTTTGGTCAGTAAGACTGCTGAAAGCATGTTGTGAGAAATTTTGTTTTGGATCTGATACCGTTTGTTAGGTATTAGTAAATGTCATATCTTTATTTTTATTGTAACAATTTCTGGCTTTTATGCCTCATTACTTGTACTCATTCATAATCTCTCTTTTTGTAGTTAATAATCATGTTTTTATCTAATCCAGTGTGTTTAAATTGAAGTGTCTGGGAAACTCCATTTGGGGTAGCAAGTTGTGCACATATTATTCCTTTTCAAGAAATAACAGCCTTTTCATAAACTTGTATTGTACAGGACATACATTTCTGGAGGCAAATCTAAGAGTGGGTGATGGGGGGTGTTCAGGTGCCCTTGCAGTATTACCAAGGCTGGAGAGAGCCAGTGTGTAACCCAGGTGTGGCTGGCTGGCAGCAGTTACACACAGACACACAGGGTGTGGCTTGAAGGCTGTTTGTGAGCAGCCCAGGTGAGAGCTGCTTCAACCAAAGCATTGCAAGACACCCAGGGCAGGGGTGACACAGCTGCTCATTAGTCTGGATTGTACCTGGGTATGTCACATCCATCCATATATCATCCAGGACAAAACTGGCTCTCTCAATCAGTGCCACAGTCAGAAGTTTATAGACAAGACCCTTCTTGTTTTCAGTTTTTATTTTGTTTAAAATTTCCTGGGAATTTATCAGTGTTTATTTCAAAAATTTTAAAAATGGGTAAAAATCAGTGCAAAAAATAGCCTCTCTGTTTTCTGGCAAATACTGGGATTAATACTGGGAGATTGGAGGAAATTAAAAAAAACAAAAAACTACAATTAGAGATGAGAAAGATTATTGGCAGTTTAATGCTGAAGTTTATTTAATAAATTGTAGACTAACATACCTACACAGGTGCTTGTGTGTATCTTCCACTACATTGCGTTACTTTAACAGAGCCTCACATTTACAATTCAACTAACATTATTAATATAAACATTTCTACCTAATGTAATATATTGGATTTTCTTAATGCAATCAGTATTTTCATGTACTTGAGTGACCCAAAAGTCAGATGAAAAATCAGTGGAAACTGAATAATATCTTTTGTAAAACCTGGGAAATTTTCAGTTAAAAAAAAACAGTAAAAACTGAAGAGCCTTATTTACAGGTTATGCCCATGATTTCCTTTTTAAGTACCTGTGCAATCCTTCTGATATTCCATGTCACATAACTTCCTTCTATAGGTGACCAATTTGCCAAATAGGAACATAAGAAAGATTTAGAATATAAAATAAATCCTGACAATTCTTGTTTTCTTAATATTATTGTTATTATTTATGTACTTCTCTAAAGGTATTCATTTTGTGAAGCTTTTGTTTGTTTAGGAATTACAAATGAACCTAACAATATTATTAATGAGGTTTTCAAGCTAGATAGGGGGGTTAAATTTATAGGAATAAAGCGTCCAAATCCCATAGGGCCTTGAAAAATCTCAGCCTGCACATATGTACTGCTTTGCTCAATCAATATCCCTTGATTTCTTGATGAGCATCAATGTCTAGGCAAAAGCATGAGTCTCAGTTTAGCAAAGCAAACCCAATATTTGGACTAACTTCTCCTCTGCTACACCATTTCTCCACTGAAATCAATAAAGTTGCACCAATGTAACAGAGGGGAGAATAAATTTGTTTGTGAGAGGTAGATGGATGAAAATGAGGGGGGGCTGAAAATAAGTGTATATAAGATTGAAAGAAACTAATGAAGAAATAGTTTGAAACATCACCCTTCACATTCCTGGGCCTCATCAGTGAGTGGAAGCCCCAGTGGGGTCAAGGAGACATTCTCACACGAAAGTCTGTATGATCCAGTTTCCCTTCTACTTTTTTACTTACAGTGAAAATGATCAATCTATTTTGCATTTGATTTCCTCTATGTGGAGAGCTGAGAAGGTGGCATCAACTTGTAAGGAGTTATACCAGTGGTCCCCAACCGTTTCGTCTGGCAGGCGCCAGACGAAGGACTGCGGCGGAGGTCGAGCATCCGCCGAAATGCTGCCGAAGTTTCCTCATATGTTTATGCCAACAATCCTAACCTTAAAACAAGAAGTCAGACATAAATGGAAGGATCAGATTCAACGATGCACCTATTAAATAAATATAAAAAGGGTATATTCTAAAGGCTTGACTGAAAGAGGAAATGAATCACTTTGACGTTGAAAGTATCTGATGTCACCACAGAAAGTTCCATTCACAAATGAGAAGCCTGATCTTAACTACTTGCAATCTCTGGATTACCTTAGACATAGCTGCCTAATGTGAATGACATATATACTGACATACCATAGTCTGTGCTTTTATTTGCCTATCTTGCTAATCTAAAGCATTCCTTTACACTTTCCATCTCTGGCTGGCTCAGCTGCTGCTGTCTATGAATATTTTAATTCTCATCAAAAATACATCACTGCTACATTGCACTTATAGCTTCACCAGGCTGCTGGAGGCATACATATAATCTTCCCATGCCTGTCCAAGACTGACAAATTTCAAGAAACTATTCTAAGGCCACGCTGGACTCATTTACTGCATGTTTTCTGTGTGGAGATGGTCATTTATAGTTTAAGCCATATAGGATATTTACTTTAAATTTTGTGTAATGACACTACTTTGGTGCATTCATAATACCTTTTCACCCCTCAACAACTCACAGCTTGATAGTAGTATGTCCATTTTTGACTAAGATAAAACTGAGATGTTAAGATTATAAACTCTTGAAGCAGGGACTATATGTTCCCACATCTTTATACAGTATCTAACACAATGGGCTGTACCCTAATTCAGGTTTCTGGGTGGTACTGAAATATTGCTACATTGTCAGTAGTAACAATACGCACTGAAAGTCAAATAACTACTATAGATATAAATACATACACACATATTGCACATAAAAACATTGACATTATCAAGGTTACAAAGTCAAGCCCCCCAAAATTAGGAAATGTCACAATTAAGGATGCCTGTGCAACCTTAATTTGTCCCCCTTACATGTATGGATTGAGATTGAGACAGTTTTAAATTATATCATCACATAATATTTATTTATTTTTTCCTACAGGACCCATACATCATTCAGCACACAGGACAGATCTGCTCTGGGGATGAATCTGGGCTGTGTACTGAAGGATACATTTCTGCCCACTCCTCCTCAGATGTGTTCCCCACACCCCATGTTTCCTCTCATACCACTGGGTCCCAGTCCCATGCTCCAAGCTCAGTCAGTTTTAGTCTCTGCCCCCAACTACTCACTCAATACCAGCCTTACCCAACCACTGGCTCCCAATCCCAGCTTCACTCCCCTCAACATTACCATGTCTCCAGTCCTAGTCTCCCTATGACACAGGCTCCTTCCCTCGATCCACTCCAACTGGCCATACAGAAGGTACAGCTTTTGTCCCATGTGCATTCAAATCAGGCCATTTCCTTCTCCCTGGTCGCTAGGCCTAGCAGTGGGTAGTGCTGAACGCTCAAGAGAGAGAGAGGTTCTCTGCTCAGTTCTGGTGCCCAGCCTGGCCTGCACAGCCCTGAACTGCAATCAGAGGGAAAGTCTGACTCAGCTTCTGAGTAATCTTTGGCGAATGTAGCAGAGAAGCTCTACTAAGTCTCTGCTGAGGATCTGCAAACTGTGATTTTTGAAAGGCTTGTAACTTGACCAAGTTTGGGCATCTTTTCCTGGGGATGGCAAAAGGCACGTGCAAAGGCCACTCTCCTACCAAATTTCAAGTCCCTTGGGAAATTTCACCAGTTGTTTTTAACATGGACAGAACATATTTCTCTCTAACCTCATTCGTAGAAATATCTGAACTGTTTAGCCTGAGGCAGACACCCAGCATAGAAAATTTCAGCCCAAATGGCTAAGTTTGGCAATTTTACAAGCAACAAAACTGGGAAGTGTCTGGTAACCTTAATAACAAGTGCTATTACATACACATACGCACCCACACCCTCTTCATATCACTTCAACATTATTTTCTAAATAAACAACACCAAAATATTATTTCTCTATCTGTAGTGTTATTGATCACTCAAGAATCATCACAAATGGACTCAAAGATATGAATGATAGCTAGGGGCTCTTAGCTCTGGTCTACACTATGGGGTTAGGTCAAATTTAGCCGTGGTAGGTCAATTTTATAATAATATGTCTACACAACCAACCCAGTTCTGTCAACCTAAAGCGCTCTTAAAATCGACTTCTGTACTCCTCCCTGGCAAAGGGAGTAGTGCTAAAATCAACCTTGCTGGGTCAAATTTGGGGTAGTGCAAACGCAGTTCGACATTATTGCCCTCTGGGAGCTATCCCAGAGTGCTCCAGTGTGACTGCTCTGGACAGCACTGTCCTTCCCTCCTACCCTTCTCCCCCACCCCACCCGGGATACCTTGTCAGTTATCTCACTGTTTTTTTTTAATAAAGAAAGAATTCATGGTTTCAAAACAATAGTGACTTTATTTCCTTTGCCAGCTGTGATCAAAAGGGGGAGGAGGTTGGTTTACAGGGAATTAAAATCAACAAAGGGGGCAGATTTGCATCAAGGAGAAACACACAACTCTCACACTGTAGCCTGGCCAGTCATGAAACTGGTTTTGAAAGCCTCTCTGATGTGCAGTCCGCCCAGCTGTGCTCTTCTAATCGCCCTCATGTCTGGCTGCTCAAAATTGTCCACCAGGCGATTTGCCTCAACCTCCCACTCCATCATAAACGTCTGCCCCTTACTCTCATAGCTATTATGGAGCACACAGCAAGCAGCAACAATAATGGGAATACTGGTTGCGCTGAAGTCTAACCTAGTCAGCAAACAGTGCCAGCGAGCTTTTAAACGTCCAAAGGCACATTCTACCACCATTCTGCACTTGCTTAGCCTATAACTGCTCTTTACTACTGTCCAGGCTGCCTGTGTATAGCTTCATAAGCCATGGGAGCAAGGCTCGACCTCCAAGGACAACTATTGGCATTTCAACATCCCCAAAAATAATTTTCTGGTCTGGGAAGTAAGACCCTTCTTGTAGCTGTTCAAACAGCCCGCAATTCCTAAAGATGTGAGCATCATGCACTTTTCCCAGCCATCCCATGTTGATGTTGGTGAACTGTCCCTTGTGATCCACCAGTGCTTGCAGCACCATTGAGAAGTACCCCTTGCGGTTTACGTACTGGTTGGCAACATGGTCTGGTGCCAAGATAGGGATATGGGTTCCATCTATTGCCCTACAGTTAGGGAACCCATTGCAGCAAAGCCATCCACTATGACCTGCACATTTCCCAGAGTCACTACCCTTGATAGCAGAATGTCAGCGATTGCATTGGCTACTGGAATCACAGCAGCCCCCACAGTAGACTTGCCCACTCCAAATTGATTCCCAACTGACTGGTAGAAGTCAGGTGTTGCAAGCTTCCACAGGGCTATCGCCACTCGCTTCTCAACTGTCAGGGCAGTTCACATCTTGGTATTCCTGCGCTTCAGGGTGGGGGAAAGCAACTCACAGAGTTCCCGGAAAGTGGCCTTATGCATGTGAAAGTTTCACAGCCACTGGGAATCATCCCATACCTGCAACACTATGTGGTCCCACCAGTCTGTGCTTGTTTGCCGGGCCTAAAATCAGTGTTCTGCTGTATCAGCCAGCCCCACTGCTGCCATGATGTCCCAACTGCCACAACCCGTGCTTTAAGGAATGTCTGCGTCCATGTCCTCCTCACAATCATCCTCATGCTGCTGTCTCTTAGCCAGGTTCTGCACATACTGCAGTATAATGCGTGAGGTGTTTAAAATGCTCACATCAGCAGCGATGAGCTGAGCAGGCTCCATGCTTGCCATGCTATGGTGTCTGCATGGGTAACCCAAGAAAAAAGGCATGAAATGATTGTCTGTAGTTGCTTTCATGGAGGGAAGGGAGACTGATGACATGTACTCAAAATCACTCACGACAATATTTTTGCCCCATCAGGCATTGGGAGCTTAACCCAGAATTTCAATGGGCAGCAGAGACTATGGGAACTGTGGGATAGCTACCCACAGTGCACCGCTCCGTGAGTCAATGCTAGCTATGGTACTGAGGACACACTCTGCTGACCTAATGTGCTTATTGGGGACATACGCAGTCAACTGTATAAAATCAATCTAATTTCGTAGTGTAGACACCCTTAGAAGCTGTGGTATAGGCTGTCTAGAGGTGCATTTATAATGGAGTTCAATAGAGCGGAAAGCTAGTCTAACAGCTTGATGTAAAAAACAAAGTTTGCTAGCTAATGATATTAAAATGAACATCATGTGTTATCCTAAAAGGATCATTAGGCATCCTCTGTGTTTAATAAAAATAATGTTCAAGTGCTGGAATCCAGTTATCAGTGACATCATGAGATTAATGTACAACCTTGACTTCAATAGCTGAAGCAGGTTATTAACTGTCACATTCTGGGGTGCAATCCAGACCAGTGAGGGGTTGGTGTCATCACCTGCCCTGTAACACTGGATGCCTTAAAATGCTCTCCTGCTGTAGCTCCCTTGTCTGGATGGTACCAGCCAGTATACCAGCATGCACTGAGTCTCTGTGTGATAAGAACCCCTGGGGATCAGCAGCTCTGTCATAGAATATCAAGATGGGAAGGGACCTCAGGAGATCATCTAGTCCAACCACTGCTCAAAGCAGGACAAATCCCCAAACAGTTTTTTACAGCACAGTTCCCTAAATGGGCCCCTCCAGGATTTGAACTCACAACCCTGGGTTTAGCAGGCCAATGCTCAAACCACTGAATTATCCCTCCCTCAACTGTCCCTAGCAGCCAGCTTCCTACACCACAACCACACTCTTGCCTCTACCAGCTTTTTGGTTACACCTGGCAAAATGACCCCAGCATCTCTCCCTCACTCCTGAATTTTCCCCAAACCATGTGTTCCACAATGTCCAACCCTTTCCTGTTCCAGTCAGAGGAATGATAAGGTTTATTTACTCCTCTAAAGATTTCTCTCTTTAATCATCAATGCTCAGATTCTCACTTTAACAGGATAACTGGATTTATCGGTCACTTCAGTTCAAACACAGCACTGGGCTGGTTTAGATTAAAAATAAAAACAATTTTAATAACAAAAGGAGATAGAATTTTAAGTGAGCCCAGGTATGAAGGCAGCAAAGAATCCTGTGGCACCTTATAGACTAACAGTCTATAAGGTGCCACAGGATTCTTTGCTGCTTTTACAGATCCAGACTAACACGGCTACCCCTCTGATACAGGTATGAAGGATAGTGTTATAAAGGTTACAAGCAAATAAAAGTGAAAAATGCTTTCCACTGGCTAGATTTAACAAAACTATAGTTGTGGTTCAAGGTAGAGATGTTTACCACAAAATTGCCAACCAGCTGCTTTGTTCAGAATCTTCCACAAAGTGCTCAGTTCCTGTCACAAGGTTCACTCACTGCTGGTGGTGTCGCCTTCTGGCTGTCCTGGGGATTAGCCCCGGCCAGATGTCACACCGTCCCCTGGTGCTTTCTCTCCCATTGTCCTCTCACACTGAGGACACCTCTCACTCCAGGAACCACAGCAGCCTCCTCTTCATGACTCGGCCCTCTGGCCAGGTAACCATACATGTTCCCTGCTTTTGAGGTATCAAAGACCTAGTTGACAAATGGGCTCAGGCAGTCTTCCTGCTCACTGCCTAGGGCCACCCTCTACTCTGGGTCTCAGCTCACGGGCCCTCTTTAGCAACCAAGGTTTGACCTATCCCATACTTGGCTGCTTTTCCCCTGAGCCTGACCCACCTCTCTGGCTCTCCCCCTTCTCTGGGCTTGCCAAGCCACCCTCCCTCCTCCCAGGGAGTGACTGTAGACTTCTTACTCCTAGCCCCAGACACAACTCCCTTCTCCTGGGGAGTGACTGCAGACTTTATCTGCAGTCACTTCTGTTACCAGCTTCCTGGCTTACATAAGCCCTTCCAGTTAAGCCTGTTACCAATAAATTCCCTGATCCATGGCTCCTCCTCCAGGTGCAGCCTGTGGAGTTAATTGGCCCATCTTAATCCCTTCCAATCCTGTGTGCAGTGGACACTCAATCACAGTTCCGTTGTACCATTAGGTGAAAAATAACTTGGGTTTTTTTGCTCCTCTCTTATACTCCAGTGAATTTTTCACATGGATTCAAGTTGTGAGAAAGTAGACAGGGGATCTCATGGTGATGGAGGGTGGTTTCTTTCCCCACTTGGTGTTTGATAAAATGCATGTTGATCTGGTCCTTCAATCTCCCCCTCCTGCTGCGATGCTGAGTGGTTATCTCCTCCCTTTGTTGACTTGATGGTTTTGTTTACCTTTTATGTCAATTGCATTCTCATTGTCTCTTAAAGTACCACAGAATATCTTCAGTGTGGTAGAAGCACATTCCTTAGTCTGGGATGGGGTAAATTCAGCACTGCCTGGCAGACACACTTTAAGAACACAGTTCCCAATATGTCTGTAATTTGAATTTATCCTCCTCACATACTCCACACAATTCTATTAATGATCAGTATGTTATTAGCTTTCTACTGATATGTTACATGATACCTTTTAGATACAAGTTTAACAGGTAAATCACGCCAGCTGAAACTCTCTACCAGATACCAATAAGCCCCTTGCCCTCTTGCATTGGGAAGCTATTAGGGTTACATTAATATTAGAAAATTCTGACTAGGAAATGATTCAGAATCTTTGTATATTTGAAAGATATGTGCATGATGTTGATCTGTTGTATTTCCCTACCTTTGTATTAGCATGTCACCCAATTGCTTGTGCATATTACAGTCACAGCAGGCTAGAGACCTTAGAGGTGAGAGCAATCACATTCAGAAATATCTAATCCCCTTACTTTTCAAATTTATTATTATTACTACTGTTCTAAGGAGTAGAAAGAATTAAAATTGCCTCACGTAATAACATTAACAAAAAGCTTGCACAGCCAAAACAAACCATCATGAATCTGAATCACCAACCTGCATCATGGCATATTGTAAAGCCAGGACATGTATGGAAATGTACAATGATGAAATAGAAGCAAATGGGTGACTCAGGTCTATCTCTCTGTTTAGTTAATTTATTTCCTTCAAATATTTACTTAAATCCATTAAATCTCTTACATTAGCTATTCCTATTACTTTCTTCACTGAATCAATTCATTTTCTTCATACTGTCAGGCTGAAGGAGTTCCACAGGACTTGATCTTTCATTACCTCTTTAGTATATCTTTAGTTCAAGACCTCTCATTCTTGGATTTGACATAGTTCAACTTGTCTTGTAGCATCTATCTTGACCTTCAGAACAGGTTTTGCCTCACTGAGGTCACCTTTCATTGTTTCATCCTTTTTTCTTTTAATATTACACTTATTCAATGTCATGTTGAAACAAAGAGCACAAAGAAAATAAAAAAAACATAGCCAGAAGTGATCTAGTACAGGACTGTGTTCCAATTACACAGCATTTCAAATAACTTGTTCCTGCTGTATGTCAAAAAAGGGAAAACCCAACAATTCTAACAGATCATAACGAAATATATATATATATATATATATATATATATATATATATATATATATATATATATATATATATATATATATATATATATTCAATTGCTGAGGAGGGAGGAAGGAACTGGCAGAGACATTTTGTTACCCCTCATTTGATGGTGAGGGGGACTTGAGGTGGAATGGAGAAGGGGCCCCTCTCTTCAAAATAATACCCATGGACTTTCACTGGTGGGAAGGAGGAGCTGATAGATCTTCATTTAGAAAGGGGTAGGTGGAGAAGCCCTTCTTTTTCTTCTTCCTGGTGCTATTGTCAATGCAGCCCTGAAACTCCACAGCTAGATGCTACTTCCACTTCATATTTCTCTGAATGGTGAGTCCTCATTTCAACAGCCAACAATACAGTGGGAGGAGCAGTCTTGTGGGAGTGTGGCCACCCAAGCCAGGGAAAAGGAGAGAAAAGGGAACACAGTCTACTCAAAATCTAGCTTAGTATGGAGCACAATATTCCAAAGCTGGCCTCAGGTTACCAATCCCTTACTTACAATAGAGCCAGGTGAAATATTTTCTGCAAATAATTCCATTGTCTTCATCATGAATGACTATGAATTGCCACACTGGGCTAGGGAAAGAGAGTGGACAAATGACTCTATAACCTGACGGTTAAGGCACTCACCTAGGATGTGGGAGACCCAAGCTTCAAGTCACTGCTGCAATAACTAATTATTTATACGAAGTGGAACAGCATCAACATGAAAGACTGAGAAAACCCCACACTAGAATATCCCATAGCCTGGTGGCAAGGACATTGTTCTGCAGTGAAAGACCCCCAAATTCAAATCCTTTCTTCACAACAGTCAGAGGGGAAAACTGACCCCAGAGTCTCCCACATCCCAGGAGAGTGCCCTAAGCGGTAGGCTAAATTTCATAAGGGAACTGCTGCCATCATAGCCATCTATTCCTCCTCTTCCTCCAGCTGTTTTGAGAACCTCCATTTCCTTTCCTTTGATTTTGTCAAAAAAGCCTAAAATCAAAACAAAAATGTTCAAAGTCCAACAAAACACTTTGTTTCAACCGTACTCAAATTTTTTTGGCTTTTCAATTTGCCAAGATGTTTCAACAACAACATCACTTTCAGTTTGACCAAAGATTTTTATTTTTCACAATTGCCAATGAATGGGGGGAAAAATCCATTTTTTTGCCCAGCTCTCACACTAGGGTGTTTTCAAGCTGACTTGTCCTCATTCTGATTCATGAAAGATTCTCATCTAGTTGATGCCAGCTGTCTGGGACTAGCTTACTTTTCAACACAATGTAATACTAGTGAAAAAACAACCACTGACAATAATTGGAATGGAAGGATGGGAGGCATTATTTCTCTGTACTGCTTAATAAACCTGAATCCTTGCAGCTGACCTCCTGCAAGGTCCCAGAGTACCCTAATGGTTAGACTAGGGCATGTAATGTGTGCGTACACCTGCTGCCAGTTTAAAGCTAATTGCAGTCTCCAACCATTTTAATAGCGAAATTGATTTCTTCCTCAGTAACAGCTGAAAACATCCAACATTTTGACCTCTGGAATATTTTCAGCAAAACAATTAACAGTCTCATAAGTTGTAATTATGAAGCTAATAGTGCTACCACTTTCCTGACTCTGGTGGCAGCTTAGAGCTGACCATGCATTAACCAGTATGGCACGATACTACATGGCATTATAGGCCTACCTAAAAGAGAGCAGTGTCTGTTTGAGAAGAACTGCAACGATGTTTTCCTGTGACTTCCATTATCCCCAAAGTTATGTCACCCATCAGACACAGGAGAAATGCCATATGTATGATGAACTAACTTGTCTGGATTAACACTGGTCAGAGTAATCTCTCACCCTATCTCCACTGAATCTTGAACTCTTTTTAAAATACATGTTTAATGTCAGTGACAGAGTGGAATCAATAGATATATGGTGGTGGTGAACTTAATGGCATTTGAGCCCAGGCATTCCAGAGTGAATTCACTGGACTTACATGGTGGCCATGTGAAATGAGTTTAGTTATCTCACTCCAGTTCCCACTGGGCAGGCTTTCGCAACACAGTAACCACTACCATAATTGCCTCCATTTGGTCCCCTTGTTGGCAGTGTCTGAAATAAGGTCAAGTACTGAATGAGCAGAGGTGATGAGTTATCTTTTCACTGCTGAAGGTGATTCATCCACACGAGAGTTTGGGCATTTAGGTAGGGTACATGGAGAAGCAATGTAGTGGTACTTGTTCTGTGGATGAACAGAGGACTTCTTCCTCCAGGGATGTCAATCTGTACTTGTAGTAAAAACTCTATTCTCATATATACAGAAATAAGAGACTCATTCGGACACAGCACCACTCCAACATGCTGTAGCACTTTAGATGGTCAACAATTTCCATTAATGATCATTAAGATTGCCCCTGGCTCACAACCTTAGTCAATTTGGCAGCTCTTGTTTCTAAGCCTGCTTCCTTTATATGAGGGTTTACCCAAGTTCCTTCTGAGGAATAACAGATGGAGAAACACGAACATAAATAATGCCAAGAGATGTTTGCTTAATGATGTGTGTGGGGGGGAGTTGGGGATGGGGGGGGGAGTGGAAAGAGGGAAAATCCCATAAAGTTCCAAAGACATTTTTCAATTATAATCTTATTTTTCAGTAATTGTAATAGAGTTTTAAATTACCCGTTATCAACAGAAGTATTTATGAATTAGTACAGAGCACCAAGAAGTGTAAAATGTGTTCGAAAAGATAAAAGAGGACAGTGTCATTGGCTGTCACTTGTTTCACTGAAGTAAAAGCTTGACTCCCCACTATTTTTTGGCATTTGGAAATCTGATAAGATATATATATATATAAATGCCATTTGTTTTGGTTCTCTATAATATATTAATATAAAAAATAAAATGTCACAACATTATGCATTCTGAATGGGGAACAGATAACAGGACAGGAGAATGTGGTTACACCTCTTAAAAGACAGTTCAGAAAAGGTCTCTTCAAGGAGACAACTAAATGCAAAATCTACCAGACAAAAAATTGAAAAAAGAATAGCAGCTTTCAAGTCTTCCTAGAAAATGTGTCCAACTATGGGCCAGATTCTTATCTCATTCACATTGGTGTAAATCCAGTGCAACTCCATTTAATTCCCATTATGCCACTGCAATCAGACTTTAGTTCACAGAGACACAAGTTTCCCAATAACTATTTCTTCCAAATAAAATCTAGTATGTTTTCCCTATTTGAAATCTGGTATTAGTGAATGAATTTGTACAGTCCCAGAGATTAAACACTAGTGGCATGTCTACACAGTAGCTAGGAGCTTGGCTAGATGCATGTGCACTAGCTCTGCTCAAGCTAGCGTCTAAAAACTGTTGTGTGCCTGTGGCCACATGAGCGGCAGCCGAGACTAGCTGTCTGACCATTTACCCAAGGGGACAGGTGGAATTGTACTCAGGCAGTTAGCTTGAGCTGTTGCCCAGGCTGCTGTAGCCACAGTGCTCTTTTTAGGCTCTAACTCAAGCAGAGCTAGCACGTGTATGTCCATCCTGTATGAGTAGGCACAAGACTGGCTTCCATTCCTGCTTCTGCCTCTGACCTGCTGTATGCCTCAGTTTTCACAATCTGCAAAACGAAGAAATGATCAGTCCCTTTCCTTCTGAAGTATTTTGCGACACATGGATGAACAGCGCTCTACAACAGCTAAGTATCATCAACAGTGCACAGCAATGTTACACAACAATTTAGAACAAGAAGCGAGGAAGAATGCCACATCCATTTGAAACCAGAGCATAATAAACTGATCTGGGGTTTTCCTCGACACTGAGATCACCAACGCTCTCATCCAAGTGGGAGCCGCTGGAAGGCTTAGATTCAAACAGATCAGAAAGATGACAGCAATGCAGTTTACCACCTTACTCTACCACTGACTCCAGGAGAACAGTCAGGAAAATAATGATGAATAACAACAAACATCTCCCTCATTAATTAACATGTGCCATATTACTTTGCTTTCACTACAGGTATGGACAGTGCTTCCTGCTATGCCAGAACTGTTTGAGATTTTTAAGAGAAGGTTCCCTTTTTTAACTGATACATCCAAGAGCAGTTATGCCCCATGTGAGCTCTCTTAGTATTTACATGGGCCCTCACCACCCCAGTAAGCAACTCACAGCCTTTTAACATATTGATCCTCACAACACCCCTATGAAGTAGGGCAATGCTATTGTCCCCATTGTGAAGCTGAGGCACAGAGAGTCTAAGTGATTTGCCCAAGATCACACAAGAAATTGGTGCCAGAATAGGGAATTGAACCCAAGACTCTTGAGTCTTAGATTATTTCCTTAACCACTGCACCCTCTTTCTTTTAACCCATTGGTGGACAACCTGCGGCCTGGATGCAGCCCTTCCCGCAGCTCCCATTGGCCAGGAACGATGAACTGCCTGCAGATGGTCAACATCAGCAAAATGTCTCACAGTCTGCAATCAGCTTACCCTGATGGACCACAGGTTGCCCACCACTGCTCTAACCTCATCACATACGGGCCTGTGCCCTACATTCAAATTGAGATCCAAAGGAATCCGGTTTGGAACTACTTCTAAGCCTTAATAAACCTCACATTTATACCACTTTTAATATAGAACAGAACACGGCCCATGGCATTTAACTCACAAATCTTAGTTCAGACCGATATTTACAACGCTGCTATTCTCTGGTTTCCTTCCTGCTCTCAGTAGATATGCTGAGATAGTGAACTGTGGCTGCTTTGACTGATATCTGCTACCCATCCAAATTAAATCCATGCCTGTTCTCTATTTCCACTGTTCTGTGTTGGTGGTTTCTATTTCATAGTCACTAAATGGTAACACAGTAATGGGAACATAAGACTTGCCACAAGGGATCAGACCACTGATCCTGGTATCCTGTCTCTGTACAGGTGCACATTTTTCAGTATTTGAGTTTCATATTTCAAACAAGCTTTGTGTATGCGATGGGAAGAGTTTAAAACAACTTCCTCATTTGTTTTGGGTTTCATTTTGTTAGTATCTGATTTGGCAGAATTTAAAACCGCAAAAATCAAGGTTGCAAAAAGTTACAAAATAGTTATCCAGGGCATCAAATGCCTCAACATCAACTACATGGGTGAAACCAGATAATCACTATGCTCTTGAATAGAGCTCACACAGAGAAGTAATAAAAGACGAAAACACCCGAGCTAGCCTGGGAGTGATCACATTTTTCACAGAATGATCACTCCATATCTGACCATTCAGTCCTTGTCCTCAAAGGAAACCCTGAACAACACCTTCAAAAGAGGAGCCTGTGAACTTAATTCATAATTCTGCTGGAAACTAAAAATCATGGTCTTATTAGACCAAAGGTTTTACAGCCCATGACAGCAACTTGTAACACAGGCTGCTGTCCACTACCCCCCATTGTCCCACCACAGCAGGGGTTTTAATTGAACATTTCATTTTTAAGTGGTCTCCTACACTGTGTGTGAACCCCTTATGCTTAACTATCTGTCCCATCTGGTGTCCTTCCTCAGACCTGAAGAAGAGCTCTGTGAAGCTCAAAAGCTTGTCCCTTCTACCAACAGAAATTAGTCCAATAAAAGATATTACCTCATCCAACTTGTCTCTCTCATATCCTGGGACCAACAGGGCTACAGCACTGCAAACAAAAATGTTAGTCAATCTAAAAACAAGTTAAATAAAACAAGCAAATCGCACACAGCTCTCTCTCTTTTCTTCTCTGTCATATAAATAATATAAATAGTTTTTTTTTACATGAGAAAGAAAGACAGATTTTTCAGTCACCTAAGGGCTTTAGGCATCCAATTCCAATGAAATTAATGGACACTGGAGAGCAAATGCCATGGGCAGCTATGAGACTATCAGCAATAATAATATTCCTCACTCATGAACTTTCTGCAGTTTAAGAAAAAACAGAAATAAAATCAAGTTAAAACTGCACACTCTGTATGCTTGACACAGCATTTTTCCTTACCAAGTGAAATGGGCAACAGACCTAAATATCCACAGACATAAGTAAGTATCTATCTGGATATCTGCAGACTGAACTAAGCAAATCATTCTATGAACACACGCTCGCCTGCAGAGTCATCTCACACTCAGTGTACTCTCATTACATTTATTTTCTTTAAAAATCAAACAATTTAATACAAAGTTAATACACAGTTGTTATGGTATAATTCCCCACTCTGAACCTTAGCGTTCAAAAGATGAGGTACCAGCATGAATTCCTCTAAGCTCAATTACCAGCTTAGTACTTGTAGCGCTGCCACCCACCAGGAATTCCAGTGCCTGGTACACTCTGGTCCCCGCAAAACCTTGCCTGGGGACCCCCAAGTCCCAGTCCCTCTGGATCTTAGCACAAGGAAAGTAAATGCTTTCCCTCACCGGGCTCTCTCCCAGACTTCCCCTCCCCTGGGTTACCCTGGAAGATCACTGTGATTCAAACTCCTTGAATCTTAAAACAGAGAGGAAAATCCACCTTCCCCTCTCCTTCTCTGTCCCCCTCCCAGACTCTCCCTGAGAGAGAAAGTAATCCTAACATAGAGAGAAATTAACCTCTCTCTCCCCCTTCCCTCCTTTCTCCCCACCAATTCCCTGGTGAATCCAGACCCTGTCCCCTGGGATTTCACACCAGAATAAAAAAACAATCAGGTTCTTAAACAAGAAAAGCTTTTAATTAAAGAAAGCAAAAACAGTAAAAATTATCTTTGTAAATTTAAGATGGAATATGTTACAGGGTCTTTCAGCTATAGACACCGGGAATATCCTCCCAGCCCAAGTATACAAGTACAAAGTAAAAACCTTCCAGCCAAATACACATTTGCAAATAAAGAAAACAAACATAAGCCTAACTCGCCTTATCTACCTAATACTTACTATTCTGAACTTATAAGAGCCTGTATTGGAGAGATTGGAGAGAAACCTGGTTGCATGTCTGGTCTCTCTGAGCCCCAGAGTGAACAACAGCCAAAATTTAACAGCACACACAAAAACTTCCCTCCCTCAAGATTTGAAAGTATCCTGTCCCCTGATTGGTCCTCTGGTCCGGTGACAGCCAGGCTCACTGATCTTGTTAACCCTTTACAGGCAAGAGATATGAAGTACTTCTGTTCTATTAACTCTTACTTATCTGTTTATGACAACAGTTTAATACAAATACAATAACAAATGCAAGATTGCAGTGGAGAAGTTTAAATGAATTGAAGTGAGGAAAACCAAACCTATCTATCCCAGTCACATTGTGGTGCTAAACCTACACACACACACACACACAACACTACACATGCACAAGAGGGTCTTCAGTGAACCACTGCTTTAAATCTCTTGACGTCTGTGCATTTAAGATTTTCAACCTTCATATGATATACATAGGATTGTTTGGCATTAATGTAGCAGTGAATCAGCACTGTCCACCCACAGAGAAATAAACCAACCAGAGCACTAGCCTCCCAGATAGCATGTGGGGTTGGTAAGTTGGGGTTTGACATTCAGGGCTCCAGTGCTAAGAAAAGAAGAGCTGGAAAACACTTCTAAGTACTTCTGGTAGGGGATAGCCCTGGAAGCACCGAAAGGCTGGTACAAAGTGCAGGTACAGCATTCTGAAGTCTTCCAGCACAAGCCCTGCCAATGCTGCATGTCAACAGGAGTGCCAGACACACAGAGCTTGCAGAGTCAGGGCCTACAATGCAGACAGTATACAGGTGCCAGGCATTTGAACACATCATTATGCTAATAAGGCAGCATCAGGAGGGATCAGGCGGTATACGGAGGCAGGATACAGGAGATCACTGGAGTGCTGTGACTACACTGGCAACAAATGTGTGTAACAGCAAACAGAGTTTGGAGTGGAATTAGCCCTCGCACTGCATGTCCAGGATAGGGCAAGTGACACTGGATACAACACAGTCCGTGCAGAAAAACAGGATGACCCAGAAAGTAGGAGGAAAAAGTAAATACTCCTTCTCTGTTGTTTTCCATTGGTGCTGGTCCACAACCTAACCAAGATCATTTTGTGGTTTAGATACTATATATTTCTGTGATCATTGTATGGAGACAGACAGGCTTGATCTTGCACTATTGAAGTAAACAGGAGTTGTGCCATGGATTTCAATGAGTGCAGGGTCAGGCCATCTATTTACTCATTATGGGTGTGTAATGGCAAGTGTCAGCCAGCCTTAACCATGGGCAATGCTACCAGCTCCATCTAGGCCACCTCTTCTTAGGAACCCAGTATCTCTAATTCCTTGACCCACATCTGGTGAATTTTAGGGACTGGAACACAACAGCTTGCACATATCAAATAATGGACTTTGTGTTTTGTTTTGTTCCCCCCTCCCACCACTTAATTCCCCAATAGTAATTCCCTGTAAGATTTCCCCACAACTACCCTCATTGCATTGAATGTCTTAGCTTCTAAGAGTCAAGCCTCAAATATTCTTAACACTTTCTGGGAAATAAATACTATTCTCCTAATTGTTGAGCCACAGATCCCTGAAGCTAATCTGCATACAAGAAGGATTTCACAGAGCCTGTTGTGTTTTTCTCTTTTCTTATTCCTTCAGATGCAGCAGCAGAGCTTGGCCAAACTGTCAGCTCCCATTGCTTCATCAGACAGAGAGGAGTGGCTGTAGTTATTGAGAAACCAATTGCTTTGAACCATGTTTATAAAAGTCAGCATTCCTTGCTGACATCAGGCAGAGGAAGGTGGTCTCTGAAGACTTAAACACTCACAATATACTGCATATCCAAGCCTGGAGCCTGGTCAGAATATTTTCTGCTAAATGAAATTTGGTTGAAGCTAATTTTTTCATGGAGACGTATCCATCCCCTACAGATCTGTGCGATGTTGTGACTACATATATCCTAGACTCTGGTCACCTTAGAGTTCAGGATTGTGTGGCAGAGACAACAATTGTCCTGTTAAAATGAAAGCAATAAGTTTAATAAATAGAGAGTGTTGAAAGGAAAGGGAACTGCTCTTAATACATTGGGCTTACAATGGTACAAGTTTACTTCACCCTCTGCAACCAGATACTCCATAAAGCTGTCCAGTGAAGTACATTGCTTTCTGAAGTTGCTTTGAGCAGTGACGTAGGAAACAAGCACTGCAGGCTAGCTGACTTTTACCTTTAAGGAGTTTGTGGAAATTAAATCTGATAAATTATTTGCCCGAATTTATTGTAAAGAGGAAAAAAGTGAGTAGGTTTCTAGGGGATTAAGAGGTTGAGAACGTTTAGGGTTTCGTGCATGAAATCTCTCTGCCTCTTCAAACCAAATTAAATATCAGTAGAAACTTATTTTGAATCTGAGACTCTAGTGGGCTGGACTGGAGACTCTTCCTGCTACATCTGTTTTTTCAAGACTTGCAATCCCACTGGATAAACAAAATTTTGTTTGTAGATCAGATATATCTTTAAAAGCAGCAAAGAGTCCTGTGGCACCTTATAGACTAACAGACGTTTTGGAGCATGAGCTTTCGTGGGTGAATACCCACTTCGTCGGATGCAACGATGAAGTGGGCATCCACCCACGAAAGCTCATGCTCCAAAACGTATGTTAGTCTATAAGGTGCCACAGGACTCTCTGCTGCTTTTACAGATCCAGACTAACGTGGCTACCCCTCTGATACCAGATGTATCTTGTGCCTGACTGCATCAGTGGTTCATACTAACATGAGGAGCTTGTTTTTAGTAATAAGCAGAGGGGTTGAAAATGGTATAATGTGCATCTTAGATTAAAAGCCAATAGAATTTCAATTATCTTTCACCTCTTTGGCCTCTAAAGTTTATACATTCACGTTTATATACTGGCAGAAATCCCCAAGTATTTCATCCTGTTTTCCATATTAATGTAAACTAAGAGCCTTTCTTTTTACATTGCTGTGTATGGAGCATTTTGCATGCATATTGCTTCCTAGTATAATTCCCATTCTGCAATGTGGAACTTTACTTGGAGGGTAGAACAAGGTTTCTCTGGAAAGTTTTCATAGCTAGGCACCACTCCTTAGTGAACAGTTTCACTGACAGCAGAATCTGAGCCAAAGTTTTATAGTAGGGCTTCAGTGAAGCAAGCCCATAGAAAATCCACCAGCCAGGAGCAGCCAAGGCAGGGACAGTTGGATTGGCTGTTTGCTCCAATCTTTCCCTTTCCCTTCCCTCATGATGTCTTCATCTCAGCTTCACTCCACCCTTCTGTCCTGCCCTCCGAAGTAAACACCAACCCATACACACATACACGTGCACATGCAAGCTCCCCCTCCTTCCCAAATAATATGACACTGATATGACATTTGCTACCATCACATTGCTCACTTGGCTTGTGTGATCCACCCCTTCTCTAGTCTATTTAGACAATATGACCTTATTGTTTCTTTGTACTCCGCCATCTGTCTATGTCCATCTGCTGTCTCTTACACTTACATTGTGAGCTCTTTGGGGCAGGGACTGTATTTCTCTTCTGTGTTTCTACAGAGCCTAGGAAAATGGGGTCCTGGGCCATGACTGGGGCTCCTAGGCACTACCAAAATACAAATAATGTAAGATCCAAAAATAAAACTATATATATTCTACCCATTTACTTTTGGGTTAATAATATACTGGAACTGTACTTTAAACATTTACTAGCTATAATCTATACTGTAATGAGTGATTACTTAAAAGTTTGGAAACCAAGTTTTGATAAATTTCTTAGATTTGCTTCAATTTGGCAGTAGGTCTTGGAAGTCTAGACACTTTCATAATATTACAGTGCTACTGCCCTCTGTACCACCTAAAATTATCATCACTGAGTACCAAGAAGGCCTAAAATGAGCTGTCAAAGGAGGATAAGAATTGCTTAGACTCTGAATATTTATAATCATGTTATCATTCTATATATCGTACAGATTGTAAAGGATATGGCTTAATGTAGCTTCCACTGTTAGTAGGTAGGTAGTTTTTAATGAAAGAATTGATTGCCAACATTCTTTTTCATTGTTTACATGATTCCAAATGGATTGAAACTATTTAAAACATGTTTGCCAGAAGCTGGGAATGGATAACAGGGAATGGATCATTTGATGATTGATGATGATAATGATGATGGTGATGATGATTACTTGGTCTGTTCATTCCCTCTGGGGCACCTGGCATTGGCCACTGTTGGAAGACAGGATACTGGGCTAGATGGACCTTTGGTCTGACCCATTATGGTCGTTCTTATTTATCTTTCACTCTCTTACTCCATTATTCTAATGACATGCTATATAGTTACAAGATCATATTTGCCTTTTTTCTATTTAAATACATAACTGTACTTGACTGCAGCTCCTGACATGTGTCTCATTCTACAGTGAGTAAGGACATAGTGAGAGCATCCTGTACATTATTGGATGAGAAATTAACTACAGCAGAACATCTGAGTTACAAAGACCAGAGTTATGAACTGACCAATCAACCAGACACCTCATTTGGAAACAGAAGTACTCAATCAAGCGCTAGTAGGGATGGAAAAAAATAGCAATTATAGTACAGTGCTGTGTTAAACAAACCACTAAAAAAATAAATGGAAAGCAGCATTCTTCTTCTGCATAGTAAAATTTCAAATCTGTATTAAGTCAATGTTTCGTTGTAAACTTTTGAAAGAACAACAGTAAAGTTTTGTTTAGAGTTACGAACATTTCAGAATTACAAACAATATCCCTTCCCAAGGTGTCCGTAACTCTGAGGTTTTACTGTAATACTTTTGTTTCATTACAGTAGCATGCATAAAAAAAAAAAAAAACACTGAGGCTAGACTACTCTAGCTGCAGAAAGAGCACATGGAACATAGGTCTAAAGAAAATAGCTATTACTATTCATAATATCAGTGCTGGTGTCTTGTCAGAGTCTTGTACGTAGGTGATAAATTACACCAGTACAGAGTTGAAAAATTGCCTTATTAAAATACAGTAGTAACTAAAATAAGGGAGCTGATCTCAATCAGATTAGATCTAAACACTCTCCTAATATATTGCTCTTTTTTTAAATTAACAGTTATGGCACTACATAATGTCATGCCTCTCAAGTGTACCTGACCTGAACTCCAAATTTTCCATCCTCGTGTTGTCTGCGAGTAAACAACTGCCAGAAATGAACTTCAGCATAATATTTTGACATTGCTTCTCTGTTTCTAATGTTTGCTTAGGTGAC
The DNA here is from genome assembly GCF_025201925.1 of Gopherus flavomarginatus. NCBI lineage: Eukaryota > Metazoa > Chordata > Testudines > Testudinidae > Gopherus > Gopherus flavomarginatus. The sequence continues at coordinate 81,621,993 of NC_066622.1, read as the reverse complement.
ATCATCAGGGAGCCAACACGTTGCATTGCACTAGGATCACATTAATCCCCAACCTTCCACTGTAATTCAATATGAATGGGCAAGATAACTTTACTGTGCTCCTTCCTCTCCCCTATACATAACAGACCCTATGACAGTATTATCCAACAACATACCCCTTTACCTTAAACTTATGGATTCTCTAAAGCAACATAAGACTCATCTGGAGACCTTGCTTTGATAATTGGGTTTTAAGAGGGATGGGGGATTTCTCTTTTAAGGACCACCAGCAGTCCTTCCCCCCTCTTGCCTCAGAGAGGCATTCAGCCTTTTATGTTCCTGAATCAAACTTCAAGATGTGCCTGGGCTAGTTACCAGTGTAAATCAGCAGAAAACCTCTGTTTCAGACCACAGCGTTCTGAAGCCTGTTCTCCAGTGACAACTTCCAATATACATCTCCATATGACATCCCCTTATAGCTTCCAAGATTGAAAAATGGCAGTCATCCAAAGTTATATAGTGTATTACAAATATAGATGGGTTCAAGCCAGAATCCTAAATAACCTCAAACTCTGAGGCTATATGTTTAAAAGCCAAACCCACATCAGGATCTAAATATTGCAGCTTAGGGCCAGTTCTAATTAAAGTTAGCCTTTCAGCAATATGTGATTTTTCTGAGCAATGAAACCTTACACTGCTTCCAGACTGGCTGTTCTTGATCCTTCAGCTGTATGTAGTAAGCATTTGAGCCAAGGAGCGGGAGTGAGAACTTAGATTCTATTCTAATTTTTACTACTGAGATTCACTGTGAGACCTTGAGCAAGTCACTGAACCTTTCAGTTTATCCATCCGTAAAGCATACCATTAGCTCTGTGTGAAAAAGAAATACATAAAAATTGTAAATAACACTGAAAAAACATATATCAGTTCCATTTTATGTCTCCAAAATTCCACTTGCCTATGAAATTCTAGGCCATGAATATTAAATTTGTTGATAAGTGGAATAGCAGCTAATATTGACATTTTTTCTAGAAAAACCATAAGGAGGGGCAGAGGAAATAAGAAAAGCAGAAATTTTCCATGTTGCATCATGTGCTTTCTTCAAGATCTTCTATTCCAGTCCAGACTCTTGGATTATAGGCCTATCAAACCAGCTAAATGAGATAGAACATAAAGGGATGGATTCTTTAATGTGCTACAGCTACTTTGTGTCTTATACATGACTCAGAATGGCATTAAAACTAGAGCTGGTTGGGAATTTTCCAACTAAACAGTTTTATCCAAGAGAAAATATTAAATTTGTTTTACCAAAATTGTTTGTGGGAAAAGGCTGGTTTTCACTGAATCTTCCTGTGGCAAGGTTCCCGGGTGCAACCTGAACTGTGGGACCACTGAGTCCTCTGTCCCACCAACCTGGGGTATCCCTCTCACTCTGATGCTGTTGCCAAGTTACAAATCTCTGACAGCTGCTGCACTTACACAGACATCCACAGACAGGGACACACCCAGTTGAGTTACATGAATTCTTCTCCCAGTCACTCATAAACCAACAATAGAGAGGTTCCAGCCAATTCCCCCAACCTCCACCCCCAGCTCTCCAGCCTCGCACCCCAGAACTGGACCGTCTTGCACTGGTCAGAAGCCTGACGAGTGTAAGTTCATTACTCACTCTGCCCCTCCCTTGATGTGAAGAGGACACACACTAGCCTTAGTAAACTGAGCTGAGATTTCCCAAACACTTCAGCCAAAATGCACTGCTTTAGGTAAAAGATAAAACAGATTTATTAACTACAGAAAGATAGATTTTAAGTGACCATAAGTAGCAAGTACAGAGACCAAACTTGATTACTTAAGAAACAAATCTAAATTTGCAGTCTGAGTTCTATAGACTAAACAAGATTTGAATCAAGCAGTGCTCATCCTGATAGAGGATACGAACAGGTCATAGATCTTCAATACACAGGCTGGAATTGCCTTTCAGTCTGGGACCACCCGCCCCGCCCCCCAATTCAAAGTCTTCATCCTGTGATGTGTTTCCAGATGTTGAATTGTGGGGAGAGTGAGGCCAAGTCATATCGTCACTTCCCCTCTTTTATAGTTTCTTCTAGCTTACTGGAAAGATCCTTTGCTATGACTTGGATCAAGCAGTCTCCATTGTATACGTGCTTTCTGAGAAGTCTCCGTTGTATACAGTTCATGAGATAGTGGATTCTCTTTAAAGGGCCATCAGCACATCTGGCTACTCCATTGTTGTACCTGAAAGGCTGGTTGTGGGTGTTCCCAACCTCAAAGCGTGGGATGGGAGAAATTTTTGAAGCCTCTAAACCTTTCCCAACCAGCCAGTGGAGAATTTCCCCTATGTACAGGGATTCTCTACTAACAGAGTAACTTCCGGAGCCAGCTGCTACCCCTATCACCATCACACACATCCCTGGAATAAGAGGAGGTATGGGGCTCCACTGGAGGAACTTTACAGCAATGGCCAAAGTCAGAATAGGCTTTCTGTTGCTCTAACTTCAGCTGGGGCTGGGCCTAAGATCAGGGAGCCACAACCAGCTCCCTGCAGCCACCGCTAACCATGTAGCCACCACTATATCTGGACTATGCTAAGCCTTTTAATTACATCGTACTCTCAAAAATTAACATTGAAAAGTTACACTGGCCATTCTCCATTCTGACAAACAGCTTTAAAAACAATGATTTGGAAATTTCAGTGACACTGTCACGCATCTCAAACAAATAAGACACATACAAGTTTTTTCAGGATAGAATCAGGAAAAGAAGATCTTGCAGAAACAAGCAGGGACTTTAAATAAGACTTGGGCTCCTAAGGACCTAAATCACTTTTGAAAGTGGGACTTGGGCTTTGCAACTCTGAGCAAAGAAAAGCCTAAATGCCTTTAAAAATCTGGGCCCATGTGCCCATTCTTTAAGCGCTAGGGCAGGATGAATAGTTTCTGTGACTGACCAAATTTAGCTGTCCTTACAATTGTAAATCCAAAGTGCCGTATGGATGTCCGAAGAATACAACCTTCCTTGGATACCTTCAGACCTGTCTGAAAAGCATTCAAAATTTCCAAGAATATGGTTGCTTCCATCAGCATACAATCCCCTTCCCGGGAACAGTTCTTGCGATAAAACCTTCCTCAATGAAATTCCAACATCCCATTGGCCTGCTACCCCTACCAATGTTTGTGGTGGTTGGCAGGCCTGCTTCCCCCTTCAGCCATAATTTGTATGTAGGCCAAAGCAAACTAGTCAAAATGGATTTTAATATCTCACTGAGAACATGGGGAAGATCCAGGCCATCAGGGAATGTGAAGAAATACAATAAGGCTTCAATCCTGTCAATCCACTTCAAAAATGGAAAATGTACTACAAGAAGGGACATGGACACTCTATGGACTTTCAGGTCATGAATTTAAAAGTTATTTCCACCAACAATTATTTGAATTCTGTGGGATTGCTGAGATCTTCAAGAGCCTCCAATTTTGTCATGAAAATTTCACACAGCCCTAGGAACAACAACACTTAAATACATCACAGGGGTGTTGTGAGGCTTAATTAATATTTGTAAATCACTGAGTTCCTGGGATGAAAAGTGCTACAGAAGAGCAAAGTGTTATTGTTAAAGCTAATAAGGCCAGATTCTCATCTGTGTTAATTGGCATTGGTCCCCTGGAGTCAAAGGATCTATCCAATTTATATCAACTAAGAATATGCTCCATAAAAATCAAATGGGTGTTTACAAAAGCACAAATACTATTATTTTTACAAGGACTTTTGCAAGAGAAAAGGGCAGTTTATCAGCATACTTCATTTGCTAGTCATCATAAGAGTTTTTAAATCATCTGAAAGGAATTACTTTATTTCTAATATATGAATATACAAAAGAAAGACTGTTTGTGTTTTGTAATTTAAGAAAGTACCCAACAGCCCAGAACAACAAAATGTTCCATTTGTATTGATAGAGATAGAGATCTTTCTTGGATTCTTATATGGCAGCAATCAGATAACACAGTGACAGTTGTCATATAAAATATATTAAATTGGAAATGAGGGGTCAGGCCCTTGGCTAACGTAAACTGGCAGAGCTTTTTGGCTGAAATGACTGCATTAGATAGATCTAGGTACTCTATTGATGTGCACCAGGCAGCTAGAATGTTAAAATAAAGTTATTTTCATGTCTATGTGGTTTTGTTTATGAACAATTTTCAGTGCTCCATAAAGAGTACAAAATTGCATTGCAATTCCTCAGCTCTATGACTCACACTTGCAGGTGCAAATGGTTACCATGGTGACACAGATTTACTGTGTACACATCTCAAAATCATGGGTGATTTCTTGCCACATCCTGCAACAAGCTTCTCTACCACAAACCAAAATTCCTTCTACAGGGGTTCGAGGCAATTAACCCACAAGACATTAACTGGGGGGAGCTTGCACCGGGAATGAAGCATCAGCATCCTTTCAATTGCTTGACTGTGCTTCTAATGAGGGATGAGAGAAGAAATCAGAGACAGTCAATGTTTGGTATTAAGGTTGTATTCTGAGGTCAAACCTGCATTCAAAAAAAGTAAAGATTTATAAAGAATAGAACAGAGACATTTCATGAGGATTTTTGCCATAACAAGTATTTGAGCATCTAATAAATCTCAAAGTATTCATAAGTGCGCACACATGCAATATTCTGAAAAGCTATTTTCTTTAATATAATTAGCTTGGGAGGAGTGAAAAACAAAGAACAATCAACATCAAAACACCAACCCTGATATACCAAACAAAAGGAAAAAGGAGCCAAAGCCTCTTGTACCTACGTAACCTCTGCTAAGTCCCTTGAAGACATTGTCTCTCTCACCAGGGACAATAGGTTGATTACAGTTTGGTTCCCACCTTCATTCAACACTATTTGCTGTCACTAATTCACAATTGCTGCACTAGGCTCTGTCACTGCAGCCTTTGGAATGCACACTCTCATAACACCACAATCACTAAGTGCAATATCATACTAATAAACCAACCTAGGTTGACAGGTCTAAAACATTCCTACAGCTCAAAAATAATTGAAACTAAACATAAAACAAAAAATTCTGCTTACTTAGGACCTTCCAACCAAGGACCCCAAAGTGCTTCCTAGAAGCAGCTCATGTTAGCAGGTTTGTGTATCAGGGAACTCTTGACCAAGTGACTCAGAAACCTGCTTTCCTTTGATCACATTTAGTTCCAGTGTTCAGAAAACAGGTGAAGAGCATGAGTCTTGTTTACATTACTCTAGTTGCTTATTAGCAAAATCTTCCCTAATGAAAGCCAGATTTCCTTAACAAAACTTCTAAAGTAAAAAAGTGTCAGCATGTGGATTTTAAAGCACCTTTAAATATTCTTCTCAAATCATGAATTTTGGTTTCAGGGCAAAAGGAGACCCTTGCAAGACACTCAGGCACAGAGCGAGGACCGCACACAATGCACACTCCCTGAAAACTGCAAAGAATTGGGGCTCAAACTCATAACACATGGGTGCAACTCATATTCAATGTCCATGGGGTGTCACCTTGAGCCATCTAGATACTGTGACAACACACTGCCCGCAAACCCTCTGGCTTCTGCAGTACTCTAGTCTTGCTGCACATCCTCTCTTTTAGGCATGTCAGTTCAGCTTGTGCCAACCAAGAGTTAAACACTTTGCCATTAATAACCTTATCAACATTATTTCCCTAGAGGGGCAGTCAGTGCCATGCACTAGCTGAGACAAATCAGAGTGTCTGAGGTCACTTTGTGGAGAAGCAAAGCCATAGTTTGAACTCCAGACATGTCTAAATAAGATCAATGTGATTTCGTAAATACCTGAATTTTATGGGGGCTGTAGCTTAGAAAGCCCTTTGCCCAAGCTCTTGGGGAGGCACTGGAAATTTCAAGGCAATCTGAGTCACCACATGGATTTTAGAGCACTTAGAATAGTCGACCTTTAAACAGAAAGTCACACTCAACCTTATTGTTAGAAAAATCTAGTACTGAAAAAAAAAATCTATGCAGCAAATGAGTAGTGCAAAACTGAAAACCTTGTGAAGTGAAATCCAGACCAGTATGGTCACCTGGTTTTAACTTTCCTCACAAACCTGAAACTCAAGACAAGGACACAACCACTGCTGCATTTTTTAGGGAATCTGGGCCAAATTCCTAGAAAGCTTTTGCTGAGTTTGGAACAAACCTCAGTTGAGTTTTGAGTGAATCCGGGCCAGTTTGCAGGGTGGAGTTGGAAATGTGCAGAACTTACAAAATGATGTGAGCTTTTACCACACAATGCTCCTAGGGTGACCAGATGTCCCAATAAAATCAGAACTGTCTGATAGTTAACCTTTTGTCCCATGTCCAGATCAATGTATGATCGGCATGCCATTTGTCCCGATATCCAGGTAAGCAAGCAAATGGGAGGGAGGCACCGACTCCGTGGGTGCTCCAGGGTTGGAGCACCCACGGGGAAAAATTGCAACCTAGCTCCCCCCTCATCACTTCTTCCCCCCCCCACCCTCAAGCGCGCCGCATCCCTGCTCCTCCCCCCTCCCAGCACTTCCCGCCACCTAACAGCTGTTTGGTGGCACTTAGCGCTTTCCAGGAGGGAGAGGGGAGCAGCAGGAACGTGGTGCACTCAGGGGAGGAGGTGGAGAAGAGGCAGGGCGGGGCAGGGGGTTGGGGGAAGGGGGTGGAATGGGGGCAGAGTCAGAGTGGATGCTTGGGCAGGAAGAGGCAGGGGGTGGGTGAGCACACACCCAGAAGAGGGGAAGTCGAAGCCACGGGGATGAGTGGCGGGAGGGGGAGCAGGTGAAGAGACGAGTGAGTGGCCAGCCAGCCGGTAGGCAGAGCGAGGAGGCAAATGGTGGGATGGGGACTGAGGAGGGATGCAACAAGCCAACAGGGGGCCAGGGGATGAAGAAGGGCATGGGTGGGGGCAAGCAGGGAGGGGCGGAACCTGGGGCAGAGGGGGGTGGAGCTTGGGAAGAGCTGAGATGGACTGTAGGAGGGGCTGAAGGCAGCCCAGTGTGTCCCAATATTTTAGTGTTGTGATCTGGTCACCCTAAATGCTCCTGAAAGCAAGTTAAATGCTGACCTTTGCAAGAATTTTCCATATAGCTCAGACAGGAATTCACAGACACATGGAGTAATTTCTTCCCAAAGCAGAAGGGCAAACAATGTGACAAACTGACCCAACAACCTCATGTTGCCGTGAGACTGTCCAGCAAATAAAGAAGAGACGTAAAACCTGAGAAATCTAAATTGGTCCTAGAATAGAAAGATTGAGCTACTGTGAGTGAAATCCTGAAATCTTTCCCATGCATGGAGCAGTATTGGTGCAAAAATGAGCTTCCAGGCAGGATATCATTTTACTTAAGACAAATGGGGAAGGTACTTTCCAGTTCTCTTGAAGCTATTTAGAATGCTGTTGGCACTCTATTGTTTAGCAATTATTTACTGCATCTCTTAGGAAAATAAAATACGTTGGGAGGGAGGACTAAAGAAATATTAAGTTAAAACATATGTTAATGAAACATTGCTATTATAAGACAATGTTTTCAAGATTATGGCCCAGATCCTCACCTCCTATAACTCCACTGAATTCAAAGGAGCCAATGTATATCCGTTGAGGATTTGGCTGCGAGAGTCACAGTGCAACAAATGCCTATTTCTAGAATTACTGATGTGAGCATAATGATACATACATAACAGGGATGATGTGAAGTTTAAGCCATTAAAGGTTTGTTTTCCTGTCCCACTTAGGAGGGGTTTATAAAAGTGCAAAGGCTGATTATCTCATGCCCTGTGTGAAATGATCAATGTTTTTCCATACTTTTTTGCAATTTGTTTTGGACTGCTTTGCATTTGCACAATTTAAATGGGGGAGGACAAGTTCCCTTGTCATTTCTGTTATCCTCATTTGGATTCTTTCCATCATACTGCTTTAGCGATATACACATTGGAGCTTGACGCTTTTAAACATAAACTGCAGATATTCCTCTAAGTGTAGCCTAACCAATGTAGTAAACAGAGGAATATTTACCTCTATCCTACACTTACTACTTTTTTTTTAAACATCACAGTACAGCTTTTTCACAGCAGCAGCAAACTGCATGTTCAAGTTAATTTTTTTCATCATTCTCCGTTATAGGTGTTTTTCTCCAGCACCATTTCTTAACTTACATTCTCCTAAATTATATTCACGAACCAGATTATTTCTCCTCAAAAGGAACCACCTTGACATTTATTCTAACTAATCCTCACTCTATTGATTTCTTCATTGTTGTAACTCTCCTAGATATTGCTTTTAACTCTTTCTTGTTTAAATTTTAACATCTCTGAGTCTTGACTCATCAGCAATTTTGAGCAGTATACTCTCCACTTTGTACAAAGTTATTAGTCTCCAAAGTTAGTTCATTAAGAGTGGCAATGAGCTAATCAAAATGAACCAAACACAGATAGTTGGAGGATGGAGGCTACAGAATACATCCTACAACACTGGGGCTTTTTCTTTTGTGGCAATTTCACAACAAATCAAAAATTACACAGGTTTTGTATTATGAAAAACAATTCAATTTTATGTATGCAGTGCAGTTGTAACTGTACTGATTCTGGATACTAGAGAAGTGGGTGATGTAATATCTTTTTTTGGATCAACTTCTGCTGGTGAGAGACAAGCTTTCAAGCCACACAGAGATCTTCTTGACCTGAAGAAGAGCTCTGTGTTATCTCGAAAGCTTGTCTCTCTCACCAACAGAAGTTGGTTCAATAAAAAGTATTACCTCACACATCTTGTCTCTCCAATTCAATTTCAGCTAACTCTTTAAAATGGTTATTTTTAAATGTTATGGACACTGACATCAACAATAGGAAATTTACCTACTTCTTGCTACTAAGTATGTGGGGGGAGGGTTGCACTCTCAAAATTACATGAGGTGGGATGAGCATTCAAGATCCACACTAGCGTAGGGCTATTGTTGTGAAGTTTCCATCCCAAATGATAGAAATCTTGTGTAATCAGCTGTTCTCAGAAGTTTTCGAGGAGCTGGCTGCATCCTAACTAGATTTGGAAAACAGACCATTTCTGGTTTTGGATTCAATGTGCAAACAAAGCCTGACAGCTGGGTTTTGATTTCGTGATTTTCATCTACTCTGACCTCATGGGATTTGAAGAGGTTCTGATTCAATGGTCTAATTCCAGCCCATTTCCAATACAATAGGATCCCTTTCAACTTGCTGTGAAGCTGTCCAGAAGCCAAGTTTTGTCAATTTAACTTCCATGCAAACTGTTTAGCACAACCCTCCCTCTGCCCCTGGATATGTAAGGAGGGGTGATGGGGCCAATTCCTCTGTGTTTTTCATCCTGTAACTACTACCCTTTGAGAAAGTGATGGTTCCCCATGAATAATACAGATGTATTAAACACACAAATACTTGAGAGGCCAATATACTTCCCAGAACTATTACCTTTCATAGGTGAAATGGTCTGAAGTGGACAAAAATGTCTTAATTCTTTGCTATTGAAACTACATGCTTTTCATGTGGATAGTCTATGTTTACAATGATGTTGGAATCCACTGTGAAAAGTAAAGTGCCTTGTACTGATCTGGCAGTCAGTTATGTGAGGGGTATTTATCACAGCTTGGCGTTGTCTTTTATGTCTTTCAACAGCAAAGTTACCAGAATTTTCAATTAAAATTGATCTGTCTCTCTTCTCTGCCCCCATATGCTACTATCTGGATGTTTTCTGCTTACAGGCATAAAACGGATACAGTAGCAGTTAATAGTAGAATTTAACTTTGACAGACTATTGAACACAGTAGTTTACCCAGTTTAGTACTATCTCCTGGGTTACCCAGTTTTATCAGCTATTTATAGATGAATTTTTCATAGTGGAAGTTTGAAATTTCAGTTGTAAGCCATACAAGAACAGACCTGCCTTTGACAAAGTGCAGCACAAAGGTATTTTGATATTTAAAACATGTCTTGGAATTTTATTAGCAAAGTGAGATAACAAAGGGAACACCTCAGCATCATAAAACTGCATTGTCTGGCTTTTCCCCTGAGATGGGATGGAGAATTTGCAGATGATGTGTTAGTTTGATATAGAAGTCCTCAAATAGGGTAGCAACAACAATGATGGAAAGTAAAGTACATCAGCTTCTGTTCAGTGCTTCCTCATTCTCACCGAGCATCCAAGAGAGGACATGAACTTCCTCGTCAAACCTTAATGGTGCAGAAATTTCTCTGACTACAGCAGTCTGAGGCACATGCTCTAATTTATTGCATTTAGGGCTATAAAGCCATGTTTTACTACTGAGACTAATTCCACTTGACTCTTTCATCACATTAACACGGATTAGGCACCATGACCTTTGGATGATCCAGGAAGCCCTAATTTAATAATTTAGAGAGCGTGTGAGGTCTCTGCAGACCCAAAGGGGAAGGAGATATAGTGTGAAAAATTATCCTATTTTAGTAGTGGGCAGATTTTCTTACTAAATCTGCCAGATGAACTTTGGTGGATGCTTCACTGTAACATCTATGCGTCAAATACGGTACTCCACGCTTCCACAGTACTGTTAGAAAACTGTGCAATGAATTGTTAGTCAGATAGATGTTCGAGAAATTCTTATGTCTATATTGTGTCATAAAAATAGAAAGGAATTTTTGCTTATTGTGTTTGTCTGAACTGGTGCAGCATTTCATAACTTAGCTGAAATAACTTCAAGGTTGTGTAAAACCCTGCTGGAGCATCTTATTTGTAAAAACCTTGGCTAGGGTAAATAGCAGGGTGAAGCTGAATGTCCTGAGGGAATTGTTAATTAGGTGCCCCCAAGACAAGCTAACAAGTAAAAATCCAAGGCCCAAAGAACAGAACAACAATTGTAAGATAAGAATGGCATAAAGCTAGTGAAGTGGACAGCAAAGAATAGATGAGAGAAGTAGATAGATAAAAGTTTTTGCAGGATCAGTAAAAGTATATTAATTTAGGTTAGTTACTGAGATTTATGCACAGGAATGTTTTAAAGTAGGGGTTTAGAGCTATGGGTACATAGATGAGGTAACTACGTTTCCACAAAGTTATGGAGCAAGGGATTAAAAAAATAGGAATTTCACAACAAGAGAGTGGAAAAGACACAGGAAAAGAACATAGCAGAGACCAGAGATTTGAAGAGAATCATCCTGTTCCCAGGAAGCCTAACAAACAATTATCTTTCTTGCTTTGTCTGGTTCTGCATGTAGATGTAATTCGTAGGCTATTACAACAGTGTCTTAAAGCATACAGAATAAAGGCTAAAAGAAACTGTTTAAGTGGATTTCATTTTTCACCCAATAGTACCATCTAGCCCCCAGTGCTGGTGATGTAGTGTTCTATCACACACAGTCTCAAACTACAGACTCCCCTCTGGAGCTCATTGACACTAACAACACTACCAAAAAAGAAACATTTCAAAAATGGCAACCAAAGTAGCATCAGATTGCATAGTATCAGATTGCATTGCATTTAAGAAAACACATCTGCAATTCAAGGGACACTCGTTCAGATTTGACATTTGTTAAAGGGATAGTTCTGCAAGAAATTACAAGGCCAGATCTGGCTCTTAGATGACAGCACACAACATTCAATAATTTAACTGCATGTTCGTGTGAAAGCAGAATGCGACTCAACCCAAATAGAAATGTTTTAATAAATTCTTCTTTTAACACAAGTCAGTGAAAAGAAGATTCTTGTTAAAAATTCATCATTTCCCCGACCGGTGGCACTCAGAACTAGCAACACTGTGTGAGTGCATGAGAACTAAAAGCTGAACAAACATGAAGTTAGACTGGCCAGCCTCGTTTTATTTTACAGCACAAGCTGAGGTCTCAACACAGGAAGCCCATAAGCATGTGCTTAACCTTAAAGTAAATGCTTACGCACCAATCCTACTGGGATTTAAGCACAGTATGTCCTTAAGTGTTATTCTGAACAAGGATGTGTTACTGAATCGGGGCCACAGTGAATTGCCCAGTGTGCCTTGGGAAGTTAGAGTTTTAAACTTTTCATCTTTATTATTTATTTATTTATTTTTCCAGTAATTACTTTTATCTGAACAGATGCTCTAAATTTCTTACTTCAGATATTAATTTTAATTTAATAAAACAGTTATGAGATGTTAAAACAGGCTTTTAACAGGAAACGAATGTTTAACAAATCTGTAATAGTTACTGCATGGTTTTTAATCAGGAGAAAATGGCTACATGCATTCACATAGCATGATGATTTTTAAGCAACTGTAACACTCACCAAAAGGTGACGAACAGCATTGGAGAATGCAGTCTTATTTATCCACAGACAAGGCATTATATATGCCACAGTAACAAAATTTCACCACACCACCTTTCCAGTAAGCCTCAGACCTACTTGGTAATACTCTGATGTAAAAATTTCAAGTGTTTCAAGAATTATCAGACACATAGAAGAACATGCTTTGTAGGGGAAGAGACAACATGGTTTTTGTAAAGGGAAGTCATGTCTCATCAGTCTACTAGAATTCTTTGAGGGGTTCAACAAGCATGCAGACAAGCGTGAACCAACGCATATAGTGTACTTAGATTTTCAGAAAGCCTTTGACAAGGTCCCTCATCAAATGCTCTTAAGCAAAGTAAGTTGTCATGGGATAAGAGAGAAGGTCCACTGATGCATCAAGAACTGGTTAAAGGATAGGAAACAAAGGGTAGGAATATATGGTCAGTTTTCAGAATGGAAAGAGATAAATAGTAGTATTCCACAGAGGTCTGTACTGTTCAACATGTTCATAAATGATCTGGAGAAAGGGCTAAACTGTGAGGTGGAAAAGTATGCACTTAATACAAAATTATTCAAGCTAGTTAAGTCCAAAGCAGACTGTGAAGAGTTACAAAGGGACCTCACACAACTGGGTGACTGGGCAACAAAATGGCAGCTGAAATTCAATGTTGATAAATGCAAAGTAATGCCCATTAGAAAACCTAATCCCAACTAGACATATAAAATGTTAGGGTCTAAATTAGCTGTTACTACTCAAGAAAGAGATCTTCGTGTTATTGTGGATATTCTCTGAAAACATCAGCTCAAATATGCATTATCAGTCAAAAAAGCTAATAGAATTTTGGGAATCATTAGGAAAGGGATAGATAATAACACAGAAAATATCATATTGCCTCTATATAAATTCAAGGTATACCCACATCTTGAATACTGCGCACAGTTCTGGTCACCTCATCTCAAAAAAGATATATTGCAATTGGAAAAGGTACAGAAAAGGGCAACAAAAATTATTGAGGGTATGGAACAGCTTCCATAAGAGGAAAGATTAATAAGACTGGGAATGTACATCTTGGAAAGGAGATTAAGGAGGGATATGATAGGTGTCTATAAAATCATGACTGGTGTGCAGAAAGTAAATAAGGATGTGTTATTTACTCCTTCTCATAATACAAGAACTAGGGGTTACCCAATAAAATTAATAGGTAGCAGGTTTAAAACAAAAGTAAGCATTTCATCATGCAGTGCACTGTCAACCTGTAGAACTCTTTACCAGAAGATGTTGTGAAGGCCAAGACTATAACAGTGTTGAAAAAAGAACTAGATAAGTTCATGGAGGATAGCTCCATCAATGGCTGTTAGCTAGAATGGGCAAGGGATGATGTCCCTAGCCTCTGTTTGCCAGAAGCTGGGAATGGGTGACAGGGGATAGATCACTGATGATCACCTGTTCTGTTCATTCTCTCTGAAGCACCTGGCATTATCCACCGTTAGAAGACAGGATCGTGGGTTAGATGCAGGGCTGGCTTTAGGCCGTTTCCCGTGAATCAAGCCCCGCGCCTAAGAGGGCCCCACAGCTTCTGGAAGAGGGGCCCTGCAAGGTAAGGCCCCAGAAGAAAACTGCTGCCGAGGAAGGAACCTCTGCCGAAGTGCTGCCGGAAACAGCAGCAACCGATTGAGCTGCTGCCGAATTGCTGCAGCTGTCCTCAGTGGCATTTCGGCGGCAGCTCTTTCGAATTGGGCCTCACACATCCTAAAGCTGGCCTTGGTTAGATGGACCTTTGGTCTGAACCAGTATGGCCAGTCTTATGTTCTTAAGTGTTGCCAACCCTCCTGTAAATTTCATGGTGCTATTTTCACGACTGTGTGTACTCAGCCAGTCAGTGCCTGGGCCACTGTAGTTCTTACTTATGGTCACTAGAGGATGTGATTTCACCTGCTAAGCAGGCAGATGCTGCTCCCCACAGTTACTCCACTCCTTGATTTTCATTTTGAAACTAGGATTTTCAAAACTAGGAATCTATGACATAGGTCCTAAATAAATAGGGTGATTTTCAAAAGTGCCGGGTGTCCTGCAGCTCTCACTGAAGTCACCACAGCTTCAGATTCTACCAACTAAATTAACTTTTTTCTTTTTTACAGTAGGGTTCCTAACCCACAAGGTTATGAAGACATCCTTCCAAATACGAACTGAGAGTAACGTAGGGCAGCATTAGTTCCCTGAGACTACAGGCAGCCTGAAACAATAGCTTTAACAGGTACAAACTTCATTCTCCATTCATTTCACTGGGGCAATAGCTCTAAAACCAGATGACACTAATGTAAGAACTAACTACTCAACTACTGATTATGTTAGTGGATTAAAGGTGATGGTGTGAAGCCTAAGGGAGGACCAAGAAGGAAATGCAGGAAGAAGAATAAAGATGCACAGATAGAAAGAAAGAAAGAAAGAGGGACAAATTGCACGAACAGCAATAATCCTAAAAGTGAGCGTATTTCCTCTCTGAGTGGTGCTGAAACCAATAATAAGGTTCTGGATAAACTACTCTTAAAAGTTTAGTTACTACATAACAGCCAGATTCTACTCCTTATCTTTATGCATCAGTGGGAGTTATGCTATTTAGTGAGGAGAGTGTGCAGTCCTAAATTTATACCCTGGATCATAATTAAAAATAGAATCCAGCATTTCCCACAGAATTAATTGGACACCTCTGCTCTAGAGAGAGAAAACCTTGGAGAATGTCTCAAACGGTAAATGCACACTTTTTCAGCCATGCAGCATTGTATGCTTCATGTTATACCCATAAAAGTTATTTCATTAGAAATGGGGCAGCATGATGAAAATGCATAAGCTGTTAAATTACAGGGCAGCTCTGCTGCTGACTCAGCCTCCATGGAATTAATAAACTCCGAACATCTTGATCTAAATACAAACCGAGAAAGGTAATCTGTTGATACATATTTCATTCTACAGAATGTAAGGAGACTACTTAGTTTTCTCTCTCATTAGAAGGGATGCTTCATTCTTGCCAAGAATAGCATATGTACTTTCTGTGGCAGCTGTAACTTCCAGTTTGCTCTAAAACAAAGAGCAAGGAGAAAAGAAACTAGTTACATTCACTTTATGAGCGTGGGCAATATTTATACTTAGGCTGTTTTCACACTTTGAGCAGAGTGGCCTAGATTTCTGATTTTCTTCACTCACTACCCGATTAATAGTTGTGTCATGCTTCTCTCTCTGTAATGCAAGCAATTTTGTCTTTGACATGGAATTACAGTCTTCAGCATTTAGAACCCATTTCATGAACAATTTCTGCCCCAGTTATACTAGGATTTTGCAGTAACTTTCTTGTAAAAGCAATTTAACACGCCTCCACTCACAGTGCATTCGTCAACACAGCTTGCACATGGCAGCCTGGGAAGCAGTTTGCAGTGCCATCCAGGACAGCTAGGCTTCAGGAGGACATCTAGACTTTCATTCCCTGGGCCAGTGCAGCTCAGACATAGAGCAGCAGTGATACGTTCACACCTACGTGAGGATACCTATCATGCCCTTCTGAGTATGTTCACTGCAAAGTTTATCTGGGTCCAGGCAACTAGAATAAAGGAAAGTAATGTAATTAATGACAATCTATGAGGATTTATGGAAAACAAATGCTATCTAGTTAGGTTGATTTTTTTTAATGAAATTACAAGTTTGGTCAATAAAGGTCATAGTGTTGATGTAACATACTTGGACTTCTGCAATGCAATTGACTTAGTACCACATGACAACTTGATTAAAAAACTAGAAAAGTACAAAATTAACATAGCACACATGGAATACATTAAATGGGATAAATGTTGGCTAACTGAGAAGTCTCAACACTCAACAGTGCCATTTCACCCACTCAAGGGGAATCATTATTGAGTGGGTGAAATGGCACTGCTTCCACATGCAAATGAACTAAAGTCCATCTCATAGCATGTAATATCCTCCATAACAATAAATGCATTGACTATAAACTGGTAAAACCCTCCCACTTACGATGCAATCCCCGCCCCTCCAAACCAACAACAGTGGACTGGCAGTGGACTCTTAAACCCGGCAGTGGCTGTGCTTCTGTTGCTGTTTCTTCTCCCATCTGTTCCCTAATCCCCAAATAGATCTCCATGGACTCTGGGCTGAAGACATCCTTTAGTCCCTCTGCCCTGATGGTCTGCTACAGCTCAAGAATGTGTTTCAGTTCCCTGGTCCAAGTAAAGGACATTTGGTCACAAAAGCCCATTAAGCTTGACAAGAGGCTCAGTGCTGAGCAACTGTTCAAACTCCTTGTAGTAGGTTGATGGAGTTTTCAGATTTGCTGTTGGCAACTTCTGCTTTGCAGTTCATGTCCTTCATATTTTTATTCTCTCCCTGAACTGATTTACTGTTTTCTCAGTTCTCTCTTCCAAAAGGCCAGAGGAGATGTTCTTGTGGAGGGGTCGATTTCAGATATCTTTCCCAAAAATCATCTCTGGTGCCGTGAATAAATGGCGCAGGTAGCATGGAATGAGGAGTTTGGATGCAAATCAGGGTGTATAAACTGGTAGGTGACTTCTGGCACAGAAGAAATGAGTAGGTAGAAGTGCAGAAAAATACAGCCCGTGGGAAATTATAGGAAGGCACTAGGGGACTATCAACACCAGATATCGGTGAAACGGCCCTGGTGATCCACTAGTGCTTGCAACCCCATTGAGAAGTAGCCCTTTTCGTTTATGTACTCTTTGGCAAAGTGGTCTGGTGTCAAGATAGGGATGTGCATTCCATCCATTGCCCCACTACAGTTAGGGAATCCCATCAGGGCAAAGCTGCCCACTATGTCCTGCACGTTTCCCAGAGTCACTACCCTTCATAGCACAAGTGAATTGATTGTCCTGGATACTCGGATCACAGCAGCCCCCACGGTAGATTTACCCAATCCAAATTGATTCCCGACTGACCGGTAGCAATCTGGCGTTGGAAGCTTCCACAGGGCTATTGCCAGTCACTTCTTAACTGTCAGAGCAGGTCTCATTTTGGTATTTCTGTGCTTCAGGGCTGGGGAAAGTAATTTGCAAAGTTCCATGAAAGTGGCCTTACACATTCAAAATTTATGCAGCCACTGCTCCTCATCTCATATCTGCATCACGATGTGGTCACACCAGTCTGTGCTTGTTTCCCTGGCCCAGAAGTGGCGTTCCACTGTGTCAACAAACCCGGCTGCCGCTGCCAGTATGTGCGAATTGCTCCATTACATGGCTTCCAGCACAGCTATTTGCATGGCATGACATTCTTCCGCGCAGCTGCTCCTGGCTAGGCTCTGGAAATACCACAGGATAATATGTAAGGTGTTTGTGATGCTCACAACAACAACGTACAGCTGAGCGAGGTCCATGCTTGCTGTGCTATGGCATCTGCATGTGTAACCCAGGCTTAGGTGCAAAAATGATTGTTTGCCATTGCTTTCAAGGAGGGATGGAGGGAGGAGCCAAGTGCATCATGGGAGGCTGATGATATGTACCAAAAACACCTCACAAAAATGTTTTTGTCTCATCAGGCTTTGGGAGCCTAACCCAGAATTCCAATCAGCAGCAGGAACTGTGGGACAGTTGCCCACAGTGCATTGCTCTGTAAGTCAATGTTACCCATGGTAGTGGAGATGTGCTCCGTCGATGGAATGTGCATAGTGGGGACAAATATAATCGATTCTGTAAAATCGGAGGCTACAGGTCAACTTTAATAAATTCAACCTTATTTTGTTGCATAGGCAAGCCCAAAGAGACATGAATACAGTGATATCCCACATTTACAATTCACTTAAATACTATGATGTTCTTTTGATCTCTGAATTAACAGAATACAGCATAGACAGGGACTGTTGATTACATTGTTGACCATTACCTATATATATGTAAATACAAAAAAATCACAAACATTCTCTTTATAGATCTTTAAGGGTTGAATTTCAGTCATTTATTCTGCAAGATGTTTAACTCTTTCTGGCCATACATCACAGTATCATTGATGCTTCTTTAGCAGAGTCCTTTAACTGTTGCACCTATGACCAGTATCTCTCTCTTCTGATTCAATAATGGGCACTTTAAATCAGTCTTGACCTGCTTTAGGCTCCAAATTTAGCAAAGCACTTACGTACATGTTTAAATCCCATTGAAATCAATAGGACTATTCACATGCCAGAGAACTTTAATGCTAGATGCTGGGTTTTCAGTGCGGCTACATGATATGTGCATGCTTTAAAACAAATGCAGACAAATTTCACAACAAGTCACTACTCCATTATGTAGTGTTTGCCTATAATGTATCAAATGTGATTATAATTCCTATTACTTATGTAAGGAGTGCAGGATCTGCCTATACCATTAATTTAGATTGGTGATGCTTCCTTTCTTTCAGTGCTACATCTCTCCCACATCTTTCATTCTCCTTCATTTCCCATGAGAGACAGTAATGCACAATGTACGGTATATGTTAAGAGGCTGTTGTAGCCCAGGGTACGCTGTACAAGGGTCCCTTAATGTGCAACCTGCTGTGTCCTTAGATACTTACAGGGTTAATAAAAATGACAATTTCTTATCAAGATGAAATTACAGGGTTCTCTAAGCAACCAAAGGACTTTTTCTTATATTTAAATATGTGTTTACCCCAGACGGAAAATTATTAGTATAAAAATTATTATTGTTGGAGGGAAACGGGGAAAAATTATAGCCTAAAATATTTGAAATATACCTCTGCCTCCCTTCTGAAGGGAAAATTTCATCTATAATTTACACAAAACACTGAATAGAATGGCATCCTTCCTTGAAATGCTTTTCACATGCTCTAGTGCCTTATTTGGTTTTGACGTGATAACTAACCTTTAAAGTGCTGAGTGTCCATCTAAAGAACAATCAGAGAAACACTGGTGCCATGTGTGAACATTGCATGGGGATGGGGAGAGGAAATAAAGGATGCTGCATTTGGGACCACTTTACATATTGGCTAAGAAGAGCCTTACAAGAGATTAAAACATTTCAAAGAAATATAATTTCACTATAAAGGTGCAAAGTGAATTCCGTCTTGCAATTTACTGTCTGCAACCAGACTCATCAAATGCTAATTAATCAGCCTCTAAAAGTGCTGAAATCAGGAATGTGAGAAAGAGAGAGAAATTTTGGAGACAAGAAGAAATTTCCATAACTAACAAGAGTCTTATTGCTCTTATTTTAATATTAAGAACATGGAAAGGGGCAGGTTAGAGTGAAAATGAACCTCTCTGAATAAGTGTGCTGCATTGCAATTCAACTCTCAGGGTAGAGAAGCATTCTGTTACCATACATCTCCAAAGAGCCGGGGCAGAGAGAAATGTGAATGGCACTACATGACTCCTTCATATTCCTCATTGACAACACATTTTCTGTGAGTTCTAGGAAGAGACCTTCCTCAGCAAGTTAGTATTTTCAGAGCTGTAGCCGTGTTAGTCTGTAACAGTAAAAACAACTAGTAGTACTTGTGGTACTCCTAGCTGTTTTTAGTATTTTCAGATGTTTTCCTCTGTTGGTCTATAATGGACGCACATGTCTTTCCACTTCCTTGCCCACCTATGAACTTGGGGCAGGAATTTCAAGAGCATCCAAGAGGCTAAGGAGCACAAGTTGGAAGTCAAAATGACTTGTTCTTCCCAAGTCACTCGAGACCTATTGAAAACCACATTGTGACATTTTGGGGTCACCCAGACTGGTAAGTGGTTCTGTCACTGCCTGCCCTGTAACCTCAGGTGTTTTGGTGCCCTGTGGCTATGGTTCAGATCCCTGACATCAATATCCTGCCCACAAATGCAAGGTCTCATCTTAGCTTCCACCAGTCTACTCCCTTCTTGCAGGGTGACATCTACATCCCTTCCAATCTCAAGTCTCCCCAGATCCACCTTCCCTAAGTTCCCAAGTACCAGACACTTGGGATGTTCCTCTACGATTCATCACCTGCAAATGCAGGAAATCTGCACCCAATTATCAGTTCCTTTCTGGTGCACATACTCCATGGTTTGCACAACAGAGATCTGCCTGAGGCAAAAATGAAAAGTATATTTGGTAAAAAAAACCCACAGATTTCAAGATGGAATAGTACAGAGGAAGCAAACACATACAAGTTACACACTAAATAAACAAAATGAAATATCAGGTTTTATACCTCCACATTAGATAAAATCCCTTTTCTAACAGAAGTTACCTATTGCCTTTGAACAGTTTCCAGCATAGCCTCTAGCGCAATGGGGAACCAACATTAATGGGTAGCTTCCCAGCTGGCCTGCCTACAGGCTCGCTCTCAGTTTCTAGATGAAAATGTCTGTTTCAAGCCTCCTTTTTTAAAGGCAAATTTTTCCCTCTCCCTGCCCCACCTTGGCATAATGACTCATGGTTACTCAGGGAGGTGGAATTCCCAGTTGTCTCAGTGTCCTTCCATTAACTCTAATGATCCATCATTGTAGTTGCACAAAGGATTATTACTTGATTCTGGTTTTGTGTAAATACCTGGTCTGTGAGGGGCCGCCCTTTCCCTGTCTGATCACTCACCACCCTGCTGTGAGAGGGAGCCAGAATTTATGAACCCAGTTCCCCATATGCACAAATACATACATTCATAACCATAGCCTGTATACAGATCTCATAATGATTAAGTTATGAAAGCTTGCAATGTTCTAAAAAGACCTTGCTACATATACTTCCATAGTACAACAATACAGTACACAATTAGTTGGTTCAGTTGC
Organism: Gopherus flavomarginatus; assembly: GCF_025201925.1. Lineage (NCBI taxonomy): Eukaryota > Metazoa > Chordata > Testudines > Testudinidae > Gopherus > Gopherus flavomarginatus. The sequence goes on along the minus strand of NC_066622.1, from coordinate 81,600,951 downwards.
TCATTTTTGGGGTCTAAACATTCTGTTCTTCCCTTAGGGCATTGGAACCTTTGGTCCCAGTAAAGAGGTGAAAAAGTCAAATCTCATTACCTTTTGTTGTCATCTTTATAGGTATAGGAACATCATGTTGTGCCAGCTATTAATTTATGCTGAAACTCCCTACCCAGAGTTGCTATGTAAAAAAATGTTAAAATAGAAGACTGCTTGAATATGACATTTTCCCAATAGTGCTTCAAAATCAGAGCTGTGTTCAGCCTCTCGAGTCTGCACATTATTTATTATCCATTTAGCACATTAAAAATTATTCACCCGTGGGGGCTGGATGGTTTCAGCACCACATCTGACTGGCACGTATTTTCTTTTCTATTTTGATGGCAGTCGAGGAAGGGGGGGTGGGAATCCTTTTGAATCAATCCCCTTCTAATGGTGAAATCTTTGTTATAATGCTCTGATGCCAGCTATGGTGATTTTTTTGATGTCCTCATTTATCTTTCTCATCCCTTCTCCTTGTTGGCCGCAGAATACGTGGCCCTCAGACCCATGTTCAGGATGGCCAACTGTTTTATTTTAGCAGCGTAGCCCCAAATGTCAGATTTTATTGAGTGTTTTGTAATATTTGGCGTTTTTCTTAAAACTCAGCTACTGGAGACATGCGTTTATATAAGAATTTCAGCTTCCACTAAAAATGTTAGCTCTCCTGGTTGAGAAAAGTTCAAAAATGTGAACTCCCTCAGACGCTGCAGTCTATTGATGATATAAGCCCAAGTACACCGATCTACTACAGCTATTGGAGATTCTCCATCAAGCAGTAAAAGAGTATGTTCAAATCAAATGCTAAGTGAATCAATAATGCCAAACCTGCAGAAAGACCTCACAGGCTTAGGTTGCATAAACTATCTGAATCCAACCCTGCAGATTTGATTCACCTCTACTCACAGCGGTGATAGAAAATGACAATCAGGAACCTTTTAAGTGGAAAATATGTAGCAAAATCCATTAGATGCTTGAGTGTTTTTACTAGATTTACAAGACATTTCAAGAATGAACTAGAATTGCATGAAGTCCAACAGCTCGAGGCGCTGCCAGGGCTTGTCATGCTTTGAGTGGACTGCCTGAAAAGCCAAGACTGATGGTATGGAGTGTCTAAAATAGCACTTATTGGGCACATCTCTGTGTTGCAGGGACCTTTTATTCTGGCCCACACTTATCTCCTCATATCCCATTGATGTTTAACTGTCTTCTCTTTGTCATGCCTTGGAGCTATAAAAATTGCCATGATTTCCTGTCAGCCACCCTATAAAGAAATCAGCTGAAATGTAACTATCTGCTGACATTTTGAACACAGACATTTTGTCTGATGTGGCAGCTAGAGGTGCAGAGAACTAACAGAGGATGCAATAGCTTAAAAAAATTATCTCAATCATGCTCTAGAAATGCATTAAGTGGATGAATATTCTCCCAAAGAAAGTGTTTGAAGCCCTGTCACCTGGCACCTTAGCCAAAGACTAGGAAAAACTGAAGATGATGATAGTCCTATATCTGCAGGGAAGGCAGCTGTGATCTAGTAGCATAGGGTGGGAAAGCAGGCGCTGCCTTGGGTTATGCTCCTGAGTCACTTGCTGACTTGAAGTGTGTCCTTGGGCAAGTCACTTAACTTGCATTTCAATATACGATGATAGCTCAGAGAAACTCATAGAATTTGGAAGTTTCAAGCCCAAAGAAATCTTAACATGAATCTCCTTGTCATCTCTCTCCAGATCTGACCCATCTGATCAGTGACCAAGTATGCCTCCATACTTGTTTCCTCTGTTAGAACATCAGATCATAAGAACGGCTGTACTGGGTCAGACCAAAGGTCCATCTAACTCAGCATCCAGTCTACCAACAGTGGCCAATGCCAGGTGCCCCGGAGGGAGTGAACCTAACAGGTAATGATCAAGTGATCTCTCTCCTGCCATCCATCTCCACCCTCTGACAAACTGAGGCTAGGGACACCATTCCTTACCCATCCTGGCTAATAGCTATTAATGGACTTAACCTCCATTAATTTATCCAGTTCTCTTTTAAACACTGTTATAGTCCCAGCCTTCACAATCTCGTCAGGTAAGGAGTTCCACAAGTTGACTGTGCGCTGTGTGAAGAAGAACTTCCTTTTATTTGTTTTAAATCTGCTGCCTATTGCATGCCTGTTGCATCTATCACCTTAAAAAAAAAAGCCATTTCCCATGAGTTCCTTTAATTTAAGCACCCGACATGGCATCTCCTATAGATGTACTTCCATGAACTCATCTAAAACACATGATGTTCCATCCTACATTGTCTCTAATATTCCTAGGACTTCAAGACACTGATCCCAAATTCTCCATCCTTTCACCAATACTGCAAAAGGAGAGAGAAAGTAAGAGGAATAGGACAAAGAGAAAAGATGTTTTCTTTCAAAAGAGATTTCCAGTGACATGTAGGGCCAAAGAGATGGCAAGATACAGGAAGACTATTCCAGATAGCAGGCACTACAGTGATGAATTCTCCCATCCTAAGAACTGTGGGATTACTAGAAGGGGCAGGGAGGAGGCTAGTGCTAGGTTAGCAGAGAGAGGGGTGTGGGAGACCTTTTCGTAGTATTACAAACCTTATGAGTACCACTAAAGTCTTCCGCTTCTTGTTAATCAGAAGCATTTCTTTCCCGAGAGCAGGTATTCTGGCAAAATGAAGAACCTGGCACTAGAATCATTTCCTATATAAATAACTGTCTAGAAGTGCCACGATTTAAATGGAAAGCTGGGACTTTATCCAAATCAATAAACTGCATTGCCTTCCATTTTCCATAATCCAAAAACAAGCAAAGCAGCCAAAGAATGACATCTGTGTATTCCAGATGCAAGAAAAGCACATAGATATTTTATATAGACGCCTAAAGACAACCATAGCAATTATTAGCATTTTCTCGAAAAGCAAACATAAGAGAAGGTGTCCCCTCCAAGAAGGATAAAACTGGCAATCCCAAATGCTTGTGAAAAAGGGTATCTCCATAGTTACAAAAAAGCAATTAGATGGAAAGTGATTGAAAGAAAATATATATATTAACTTGAGAAATTGTTCCATATAGTGCAGCAACACAATCTTCCAAGCAGATTAGAAAATGTTGTGTGCTCATTTTTGTGACCTTTTTGCATGGTTGGTCAGCATTGCTCCCTTAACTACAAGCTATCTTTTCAGCATAAGGAAAGTTAGACTGGGGGAGGGGAGAGAGGAAACGAATCTAAAATACTCAGCCCCTGCAGGATACGGGGTGGAGGTGGGGGAAATCTCCAAATGATGTGGCTCTGCCATTTTATGCAATGTTTTAATACTTAATATCTCAGATGGTTTCTGTAACAAAAGGCAATAGTGTGCAAGACAATTAAAGCGGACATGAGTCAAAGAGATTCCTAAAATGTATTCTTCATAAAAGCTCCCCTAATCCAAATCACCCCAACACAAAACAGAACAATTTTTAGCCTAAAGCAAGACTCAGCACCAAAAAAAAAAAAAATTGCATAGGAGCATGATCTAAAGCCTGTCATATTTGGGTTGCAATGAAGGAGCAAAGCTGTACAAGGCACGTTTTGGGGGCAGGAGAGAATAAAATGTTCTGAGATACACAATTATGGGACCTTGCAAATCAAAGTGTTCTAAAGCTAACCTCCAGATAGAGGAGGTAATGACAGCTTTCCCTGCAGACCTCAACTGTCAAAAAGGGACTAAGGATGCTACTACTACCTGGTGCATTCACCTAAACAAGGAACTTGTAGTGTGGTTACCTTAGCAGCTTCTGCATTCCTAGCGCTTCCTTAGCTGGATCTATATGGGTAACTCAGAGGGAATTCACCAGGTATTTTACAACCTTCATCCCTGGACACCAGGATATTTGTATGATATACACAGACATTTAAAGGATGTAAGTCTTCCTTGGACTCCGTACAATCATGCTCCTTGTGATAATGCAGGGCACTTTGAGGAAACACTTCCTTTATGAGAGCAGTTATGCTATTTAAATAGTCTAACCCTCTGGATGCTACTTCCAGAATAAGGCTGAGCTCGTACAAGGCCAAAAGGTGTTTTCTTTATAGGCCTGAAGGTCCTTCAAAGAATATGGTATTGAACTGAATGAACTGGATAGGACTTCTGGATTTGGCCTATGTAATAAAAGTCATAGTAATGACATTGGAAGACACACCATTCAGACCAGATCTAAATCTTTATTTCATGTGTCAGACATCACACCAAGAAATCAAGAACATCATTAAAATCAGTGCAGTTATGAAGAAAGCCTGACTGACTGTGGTATAAATTATTTCAGCCAGAAACTCAATACCTACCAAAATAGATTGCTCAGGGTATGTCTATACTACCCACCAGATCGATAGTGGACAGTCGATATATCTAGTCTAGACACGATCAATCAACCCGTGAGTGCTCTCCCGTTGATTCCTATATCCACCCACGAGAGGCATAGGTGGAGTCGACAGGGGAGTGGCAGCAGTGGACTCAACTGAGTGAAGACACCACAGTGACTAGGTCTAAGTACATTGACTTCAGCTACGCTATTCACGTAGCTGAAGTTGCGTAACTTAGATCGGTCTTAGTGGCTCTATCCATAGGACAAAAAGATAGAGCAAACACAGTTCGGCCAATACAGATAATCTCATTCAGAATTAAATACACAGAAAATCGTGGCCTACTTTGCAAACTAAGCTCCTGAGGCTTCCTACTGAGCTGGGGAAGGCAAGCATATTTCATTTATGGAGAGTTCCATCTTTGGGAATTGGCAGAAGTCGTTTCTTGGAAAAGAAGACTTTTTTTAAGGGAATCTCAGCACAATTCACAAAGTGCAGCTGAAATTTATTACAGTCTTTCCTGAGGATGGTTTTCCTGAGCTAAACTGCCAGGCAAGTGCTTGCCAGCAGGAACCCACACCCTTCAACTTCCTCCTCTTTTCACTCCACGGGTGGTTCTATTTGTTTTAGATTTGCATTTAATGAAAGTTTCCCATGATTTGTTTCCTAAAGTAATCAAGACAATAGCAGCCAGAGTGACAGAAGTTGATTCTCAAGGAAAAAACAAAACTGCCTTGTATAACTTAGCTGAGCCAGTTGCCTGAACTATACTTGATACACAGGCTTTGCCCCTTTCTTCTCTGAAAATTTAGCAATCTTTCTACAATCAACCATTATCATTTTATCTGCCAAACAGGTGTGCTTTACTGCAACCAAGCTACAAAATCATGAAATGTATAGCACATTCCAGTGAGGAAGTAGTCCACATGGTCTCCTCAGCACACATTGCCCCCTCTTGAGGGGGCGTCATTCAAACAAACCGCAATTTCTCCTGGATAAATTAGTTTTACCTATGGCAATCCTTAATTCTCATCCAAAGTCAGTCCTGTGTGGGTTTTACCCTGGTTTACTAAGAAAGATGCACTGGAAGGGACTTGTAGTCATACTTATTTAATTTTACACTCTACCTCCACTCCACTCCCCTCCCCAGAGCACACAATCTTCTTGCTTGGCAAATAAGCTCATTCTCCAGTTATCAGTATCAATAGACAGAGTGAAAAATATTTGTAAGGTTTTCTTATTTTGAATCAATTCAATGAATTGTGGGTTCCATTCTCTGAATGCTGCTGACTGCAACACCAAATCAAATTATTAGCTTTCCAAATGCCACCTACCTGCATCAATGGGTGGGAAAATAGATGGAACTGGCGGTGAAAGGGTACAGTGTCAGCCACAAGGGAGAGAGACATTCCCCAAGTGACAATAGGTAGCTCAAAAGGGAGTCACTGGCACCCAATGGCCAGCTGGGGGAGACGGGTGCTGATTGGACAGTATTCCCCACCTCCAAGGTTTTAGATGGGTGCAGAGGCCATGTGGAGCTTCTTCTGGTTCCATTCCAGCAGCCCATCTCACCAGTAGTGCAAGTAAGTGGGAATAGTCAGGTACGCTGTATCATTAAGACATTTATTGCTGGTACGCCATACCGGAAAGACACATTTGATATCTGCTGAACACTGCAGAGCTCTCCCAGAAACTGCAGCAGTGAAAGGAGCAGAACTTGGGGCTGCCCCACACCTGCAGCCCCTCCAGCGTGATTGTAATGCCCCCAGCCACACCCCCAGTCTGTGTTTCTGAAGAGTATAACCAAAGCCAGCACAAGGACTTGAGAATGAGAAAGCATGGAATCAAAGGGAAGATGAGCTCTGCTCCCAAAAGAAGTGACGGACTTTGGAACGGTAGGCGACGAACAACTAAAAGTAATACTCAGTGGCCCATATAGTGAACAATTCAACAATGTTTTGCTATGCATTAGTATTACAATTAAATACCCACTTTTTCCTTTTTCCACATGTATTGTTGCTTTCATTTTGCTAATTTATGCAAGATGGTGTCCTGGATAATTTCCAATAACTAAGTTAAATAAAACAAAATTGTTAAATACATAATCATTGTCCTCCTGCAACGTGAATTTAATCCAGAATTTTCATTCTTCTGTCATTTGCTGTATAATTTCAACAGTTAACCATTTACAATACAATATTTTATAGTCAATAAAATGGCATTGTTTTATTCAGTCATGTTACTGTATTGCACTGAGCAGTAATTTCCTATAACCTTTATCGACTAGTTATGACTTGAAAAGAAATCACAGAATAAAGCTTAATCTGGCTGTGTATTCCGAAAAGCCAGAAATGTTGTTAACATAATAGGAGAAACTGAAACACACACTTATGGGGATGATCCCATTATATTCACTCACTTGAGGAAAAAGTTCAATTATTCAAACAGTGTGAAAAGAAGCATTACAATCTTCAATGGGCAAGATTTACATTTTTACCAGTCAAGCAGATTGCAAAAAATTAGATTTCAACATTTCTAAAATTTTGAATATTTTCCAGATAAAGGCCTTTTCATAATACTTATTCACATAAGACCAATCCAATTAAATTTTTAAATAAAATCCAATTTGCTGTAACTTGATTGATTGGAACTATAAAGAGCTTAAAAACCCACACAGCTGGATGGCAGAAGACCAAGAACCACAACACCACCACCACCACCCCCAAAACCAAACCCCAAATGGGCACATGCTTTATTGCAACATTTGACAGCATAAAAATAAGTCAACTTGCCTGAGTATTCTTGCAGAATATATGTATACATGCACTGTACTAAAAATGCCATCATCATCAACCAGGATTCATCAGTATGCATCTGCTTATTGCCTTAGAAATCCATCAAGTAGAAAACATATCACCAGATTACCGTACACTGCAAGCCTAGTAATTGTTTATATACTTTGACAGAATTTGCTTTGTTCTCATATATCCAGATAATGGAACAAAACAAAGTCAAATAAAGGCAGTTTAGAGCAGAATGATTTGTGAATTTGGTAATAGTATACTTGGCATTTTACATGCACAATGTACATCTCCTCCTTAGTTCCACTGTCAGATATCATTGCTGCAGCACAGAGCTGGTCAAATTAATAGTTTGTAAAGAAAGTAACCCCTTTTCTGATTGCAAATTGTCCATAGGTGGCTTGGTGGGGGGGGGGAGTGTTTTGTTTTGTTTTATTAACTTATTTTAACGAACGTGTTTGTTATTTGCAACATTTGACAAGCTCTTTGTGCAAACAGATTCCAGCCTACAGTGCAGGATGATGATCATCAAAAGGATCAGATTAGATTAGAATCATTTGGAATTTTTGATGTTTGTACCCTATGATACATCATATAAACCATATAGTATTATTTCTTTTCCCTTATTGGATGTCCTAAGCATAAGGTTCCCAAACTTTGCTCCATGCTATGTTAAGCACTAATTGGTAGGCTGCAGAGATATGGCTAACTATCAGGAGCAGCATTGTCAACTATCGTAAGTCTTACGATAGTTGGCATTTTACTTAAACACCCAGCTTCTGAAAACAAGTTACTCAAGAATCTCAGCTTTCATAACAACCCTCCTCCCTCAAACACACACATGCTTTGAGTCCTCCCGGTTGTGGAGAAAAGCTTGCAAATGTGACCCATGTGGATCCTAAAGGCTTAGAAACCAGAAAGAAATGAAAAGAAACCACATTTTATGCATGTATTTGAAATTTCATGATTTTGGGGGGGAAGGGTCAATTTATTTATTTATTTTTGAACTATCTGAGGTTGGCAATACTTTGAGGTTGGCGCTGCACCTCGTTACCAGTTGAAGAAAACAAAACAGATGGAAGTGGGAGAGAAAAAAAACCAAACGAAGAGCAAAAATCAGTGTGGTTTTCTTTTTCCAAAACTGTCAAAAGCTTGATCACCCCAAAGAGAGATGAAAATATACGAATACTTTCCTAACATTTATTTCCTCCATGGAAACAATTACCATAGTTGACACAGAAGTCATCTGATGTTAAATGCGAGAAGAGATCATCTGTGCAACTGCAAAGACTAGGAGACAGCTCATGCATATGGGCAGCTACCTGAAGGAAGCCCCAAAGGAATCACTGACGATAGGGTGAGTGGTAAGAAAAGCAGTGATGAGACGGGACAATATGTTCTTGTAGCCAGGTGGAAGGCTAACAAAAGCAGGATGTATTTTAATGTACAACAGGGTTACAGTTTGTAAGTCTTCTTTAAAAACAGTGTAATTTGAGAAAGGATTTTAAGATCGGAGGGAAAAGACGTGGTTGAAATTGGCAGGTAGTTCCAAGCCTAGCAGGAAGTGGGAAAGAAGGCAAACATGGGCTTGGGAAGAAGACATAATGGAAGAGAGCATCTAAGTGAAGAAGAGTTGGAGGAGGAGAGTAAATGTGGGCCTTGAAGTGGAGCAAAAATAAGTGTCACCCACACACCTCTTCGGTATGGTGTTCTGTCCCATTTAGTGGCATCAGGCCCACTTAGAGAGAGAAAATGAGTCTGCTCTACAGCCTTAGCTAACAGCTAGGTAGCTTTTAGCTCATGCGGTAGAGGCTCATGTACTAAACTCCAGAGACCCTAGGTTCAATCCCGCCCGCTGACTACTGGGGTCTGTCAGCATTACGTAAACAGATGAGAACATCCCAAATTAGGGCCTGACCCAAAGCCCACTACAACCAACATGAGACTCTCATTTGACTTTGCTGGAGCTGAATCGAGCCCAGGTCAGTTCTATAAAGGGTTTTATTATGGTAATGAGTGGCCTCGACGCCCAGAGGTCTGTGAGAATATGGATAGAAAAGGCACTGGAATGAGGCTTCCCTTAAGGAATACTATGGAGCGCTATTTCTAAGATGAAATCTGCAATCAAACTCTGCTGCCTCTGTTTCCACAGTGTGGCTTGCTGGAGCAGCACTGAGTGATATGACATTGAGATGCTTTCTCTACCTTTCTCAATGATTCTGCAAGTAAAATAAAGGCACTAAAGGGAGAGCCACTGAATAGTTAGAAGGGATAAAAAAACAAAATGTGGACTTGGACCAGCTCATGACTTGGGCAAGTTGAAATAAATGGATTAGAAATGAATAGTTATATTTTCCCATCAAATCATAGCATGATGAAGATTGGATATTTAGAGTTAAAATATTCAAATACCAGTTGGGGACCATGGTAATATCTTGATTTCAACACTACTGGGTGATTGAATTTCAGAAATCTCTCTTTAGTTTGAAAGACTGCTAGATGCAGCAGTTAGAACAGGAATCATATTAATACCTTTCACTCCATAGGTCCCAAAGGCGATGGATTTCATGGTGGGTGGGGGAATCTAACTCTGACATGAGGGAGTTGGTCCAACATAGAACAGAATATTTCTTGCAGGACCATAATATTCCAGAGGGGAACAGACTTTTGAATACAGCATATTTAGACTAATCAGAGGGTTCTGAACCACTGAACAAAAATTACTGTCACTTTAAAGTGTAGTTCAAATCCTGAAAAAACAGCATTGTGCAATTCCACACTTCTTGTGCACCTGCAATCTCCATATTACATTTTCTCAGTTTCCTAGTAAAAAGATGGATTTTATTCCTTAACTGCCAGTCCTGCATACACCGTGAAGGAGGTAAAAGTCAAGCTAGATTCTGTTGGGCTCATGCATCATCACCAGGAATAAAGATTCTGCAAGGAAGTTGCTTACCTCAGTTATATCTCATTGTGCAACCCCATTGTCCTTAAGTTACATGCCCTGATACTCGTGAAATTCTATTGCCTTCGGTGGTGAATTGCTCAGGAGTAACAAAGTACATAGTTTGAAGACAATGGAGTTGCATAGGTGGCCCTGCAACTGGAATGTAGTTAACAATTCTGCTGATAACATTTGAACCAGAAAAGAATCCAGTTCATTTTACTCAGAGCTGTGTTGGTTCTGTGGGACAGACAATAGAAAAAAAATCAATTTACTTTTATTGAAGCTAACAGATCTAAGTCTGCTGAATATAATATCTAGTCCTTATATAGCACTTTTCATCCATATATCTCAAAACGCTTTACAAAGCAGGGTGGTATCATTATCATGGTTTTATAGATGGGGAAACTGAGGCACAGAGCAGGGAAATGATTTGCTCAAGGTCACCCAGCAGGCCGGCGGCAAAGTCAGGAATGGAACCCAAGTCTACTGAGTCCCAGTCTAGTGTTCTAAGAATAAGAGTAAGATGGTGCCTTTTGTACAGTCCCAGAGCCCTAAAATTCCACCTGTTCTGCAATAGACACACACTGTCTACAGGCTACATGGAATGGTAAGGCCCCAGATCTGTACATCATCTCTTTCTCACATTAAAAGGGTGGTTGAAACAAACCTTATTTATCATGCAGACAAGTCACACAGATTGGTGCATCAGAATTACACACACTGCATAAAAGTGTAGTATAAATATTTTATCAGCATGTGTTTAAGATGGCTGCATTACTCAAGTTTCCCAAATAAATGCCAGTCAAACCTTTATTACCACTCCAGTCGCCTACTATTCTATGTATGCCACGTACGTTTCAGAAAAACAATTTTACAAACATTCTAGAGGATTTTTTTTTAAATTGGAACTATTTTTTTGAAAATTCCATCCTATTGACAGAAGGAGGGGTAAATGTGTTTCTGGAAGGCTGTTTTTCGTTTGTTTGCTTGCTTGCTGTTTGGTTTTGTTTTTAATGGCAGCTGTTTGTAGCTGCTTAAAGATCTGAAATGTTAGAATGATTCTTGAGAGATTGACTAGTGGGCAAAGGGAAGGTGAAGAGGACAAAGATTTCATGATACGTTTATCAAATGGCCCTGAAATTTATTAATGGTTATAATCTCCACAGGCAGGGTACATATGTGTATAAAATATGTGTACTTCATATATTAGAAGGCCAGAAGGGTTGTGATCATCTAGTCTGACCTCCAAACTCAACTCTGCACAGGCCAGGACTCAAACTTGGGCTTCCCAAGTGGGAGGCAAGATTTTTACCCCTAATTTTTACCAAACCACTAATGTGATGCAATGAGCTGCAGCGATGCAAACTGTTAGGTTGATAAACTAGACAATTCTATATTATTCTAAAGCAATATTTTCTTGCAGACTTATGTGCCTGTTGTCATAACGTTCAATGGACTGACAAGGCCAAATTGGATTGGATTTTAACAATTTTCTACTGCGCTCAAGACGACAGACAAAGCAATGAACATTTGGTGCTTGAGATGTTCAATTTGCAGTTGAAGGGATGTTATTTAATTATAGGGAATATGAATAAGGGCATGATAATTAAATTATGACCTTCTTCAGGGCAGGAAATTTCATATCACAAAGGAATTCATGTTGTTACATTGTAATAAATCAAATCTATTGTGCCATTTTGAATTCAATTTGATAGCCTTTTTATTAACTCCCATACATCTCAAACCCATGAAACACAGCCAGTGGATCAGGGTGGAAGTTTTATTAAGGATAAAAAAGTCTGAATGTTATAAAACTGATTTAGATTTCTCATAAATATAATGAACTGGTTTTCCTGCTAAAACATTTACCAGAGAACTCTGCCCAGAGTAACATGTTACGCTGATAAGAAGCCCCATTTACTTCTTGACAGCATACAGTAGCAATTCCAACTTCTACATGTACTACCCTGTTGAACAAAATGATTCTGTTTAAATGTTCCATTTTGGAAGACAGAGAAAGAGAAACAGAAAGATGTGCTGGTTGTGGATTCTGCAAACAGAACAGCTAGTGACACATCCATTATACCATGCCTGACTTCATTAGTACCATGACTTCATCTGCACCATTTCCCAGGTTTCAGCTACTGCAACCGTGGACTACTGACCAGAAAGTGCATTACTATATTATTAGTATGTCCTGGGCTTTGTATCTCCATCAGTATCACATTAGTGCAGGTTAATGTTTGTGCTACAGAGGGAATAATAGAAAGACTATAGAGAAATCAGAATGGTTACTGACTTCTTTCTTGGTATGCAGGCTACTCTTTACATTAATGGAACTCCTCAGTGACAAAACTGATACTCCACTTAGGCAAAGAGTGCCAAGAAGGTAAGATGATATAACCCCAACTTGCTGACACAGATACTTCCTGCTGTTAATCACCCCATCTTTTAATGTATTAACTTATCCATCCTCACATTGGCAGGTCAGTGTGGAGCTGGCTCAACTACAGACAACTAGCATTCGCGGTGACATCCATATGGCTCATGTGCTACAGCAAAAATGCCCAGAGCCCCTCAAAAAGGGGGTTGTGAGGCTTCCCCCACGGCAATGTTACAATACTCCATACTAAGGGCTCCAAACCAAGGTAGTAGCATGATAGCACAATACAATGTTTTAGACCAGAGTTTCCCAGACCTGGGATGTCATTTGTGCAGGAAAAGCCCTTGGCGGGCCAGGCCAGTTTACCTGCCCGGTCTGCAGGTTCGGCTGATCGCGGCTCTCACTGGCCACAGTTCACTGCTCCAGGCCAATGGGGGCTGCAGGAAGCAGTGGCCAGTATGTTCCCTTGGCCCACGCTGCTTCCAGCAGCTCTCATTGCCCTGGAGCAGCGAACCGTGGTCAGTGGGAGCCCCGATCAGCCAAACCTGCAGATGCGGCAGGTAAACAAACCGGCCAGATGTAGCGTATTAAAGCGTTGTCTGTAGGAATGTGCTACTGACTACATGGAGCAGTTTAATACACTACACCTGCCCACCAGGGGCTTTCCTTACACAAGCGGCATCCCAAGTTTGGGAAACACTGTTTTAGACCATTATGGCAGTGTTGTCTGTAAAAGGATTTGTGTGCTCTAGGGGCTGGTGTTGGCTGGGGAATCCCGATGGAAGACCATGAGTAACCATCCTCGGGGAAAGTAATCATACAGGAACTCTCAACTCAATTAACCGTTCTTCATTTTAAACAACTCTGCTACAGATAGCACTAGCTATTAGTTTGAAATGAACACAGAGGTTAGTATTGCCATTTAAACCATCCCAAAAATAAACTGTCCCTGGGCTGCAGGCTTAAAATGCCAGCCACATGAGATGTTGAGCCTACACGCCTCTAGGTTATCAATTTTAATCCAGTTCAGGTTAGTGGGAACTGCAGACCAGACATTCTGCTCTTGCAAAGGGTGGCCAGAGGTGCAGAAAAACTCCACAGAGCTACCATTTCAGAGTTTCCTTTACATTGCTCTATGGGAGGGGTGGGGGGAAAAAGCTTAAAGGGAAAGTCTTTGGTTGCCAAGATGTTCAAGATTTAAAGAGGCCTGATTTTAGAAGGTGGGAGCTCAACATTTTCTGAAAATCACACTCCTTTAAGATCTAAGATTGTGCACAGCTATAAACGCAACCAAATTCACTGGTCACTTTTGAAAATTTTGGCCTGAGAGCTCTGGCAGCCAAAATTTAGGGGATCCATAGGATGTGAAGGCAGTATATCTGAAGACCAAGGGTTCCATGCCTGTCTCCTCCTTCCCATGGCAATGTGGTCACTGAAGATGCATTGCATAGGCTGCTGCAGATAGTGGGTTCCTCCAGACAACCCTTCAGATAGAGATTCCATAATGTGGTGGGAGCACACAGCAAAAAGTTAATAACATTTCTGTCATAATAATCTTTACTGCATAGAGCTGGTATGCTGATGAAATTCCAGCATATATTCCTGGATATATTTCCCTCAGCTGAAAACACAAAGTGCAGAGAAATGCTGTTACAGAAGCAATAAATAAATAAATAAATAAATAAATTTGACAACTATTTTTCCCCCCATCATTAAAAAGGGGCTTAGCCTAGGGTTATCTCAAGTTTGGGTCATCTCTTTTCTTTATCTTATTTATTCACTTTGCCTAAAGGTTTTTTTTCTATAAGGCCCCATTTCAGCAAAAATTGAAGGTCACACCTGACTTCAAACATGTGAGTAATCCCATTCACTGTCTACATACTTAAAGCTAGGCACATGTTTAAGTACGAGAGTGGGTGAGGATTTTTTTTTCTTCAATGAAAAACTGAAACTTTTGTTTTTGACCAAACTTTTCTACAATTTTTGGGGACTTTTCATTGAAAAAAAAAAGATCTTTTAGATTTTTTTTGTTCAGGTTTTTTGTTTCAACCAACTATTGAAAATTTTCACCCAACTGATCAAAACCAACAAATTTTTGCTGAAAATTGACCTTTCTTGAGGAAATATCAAAGGTATTTTCATCAAAAAAATTTCAAATGAAAAAAGTTCACCCAGTGGTATGCCATCTATGTATACAAGGCACGCATTTCATGCCCTACTAGCTATGCATTTTTCAATTGATGGCCCAAGGGAGAGATCTGGCCTGTGGGACAATTCTGTCCATTGCCCATGGAGGATGCCATTTTGTACAGTGTGACTTTGCACACACCCTATCTGTGAGGTCAAGCTGCACAGAGGATGCCATTTTGGATCACCTAAGGCATGCAAGTGAGTTGTTGCATGTCTTAATAGAGCTATCACAGCATGCCACTGAGTTCTAGTAAGTACCTTGCTGAATTGAGGCCTTAATGTTTAAAGTTTAACCATTTATGAAAAAGTAACGCTTACTAATGCTTTAATTTTTGTGTTCTTCACAACAAACAGAAGTCAGATCTTTTAGGTAGAGTAGGATGTGCTTTTGAAGGCTTTGAATGTCATTGTTTTGCCCCCTTCTCCAAGATGGAAGAAATACACTAAGGTTATTTTTCTTTATCCTCTGTTTCAGTTCATAGAATCATAGATGGATGAAAGGGACCTCAAGAGGTCATCACGTTGAGTCCTGCACCTGTGAGTCAGGATCATAGACCATCTCTGACAGGTGTTTGTCCTACCTGTTCTTAAAAACCTCCCTGGGAAGACTATTCTAGAGCTTAACTACCCATATAGTTAGAAAGTTTTCCCTAATCTCTTACCCAAATCTCCTTTACTCCAGATTAAGCCCATTACTTCTTGTCCTACCTTCAGTGGACATGGAGAACAATTGATCTCTGTCCTCTTTATGACAGCCCTGAATATATCTGGTCCTGCTCAGTCTTTTCTCAAGACTAAAATATGTCTAGTGTTTTTAAACCTTTCCTTATAGGTCAGGTTTTCTGACCTTTTATCATTTTTTGTTGCTCTCCTCTGGACTTTTACCAATCAGTCAACAATCTTCGTTAAAGTGTGGCTCCCAGAACTGGATACAGTACTCCATCTGAGGTCTCCATCATTCCAAGTAGAGTGGGACCACTACCTCCTATGTCTTACATATGACATTCCTGTTAATATACCCTGGAATATTAGCCTTTTTTGCAATTGTATCAAAGCTGGTCTTCACTATAGGGAGATTGACACTGCTGCAATCAATGCAGCAGGGGTCGATTTAGTGGGTCTAGTGAAGACCCACTAAATTGATGGCAGAGTGCTCTCCAGTCGACCCCAGACCGCCACCTCTCCAAGAAGAGTAAGGTTGACCAGAGAGCATCGCCTGTAGTTGCAGTGCAGTGAAGACACTGGGGTAAATCAACCTAAGCTATGTGGATTCCAGAATAGCATAACTTAGGTTGACATACACAAGTAGTGAAGACAAGCCCGCATTGTTGACTCATTCAGTTTGTGATTCACTAAATCCCCAGATCCCTTTCAGCACTTCTATCATGTAGCCAGTTATTCCCCATTTTATACTTGTGCATTTGATTTTTTTTCCTTCCTAAGTGCAGTGCTGACAAAACTAACAAAAGCATGATGAACTCTACTGTGATTGTCCAATGGTTGTTTCAGTAGCCTTAGTGAAATGGGTTGGTAGATTCTATCTGTTTCTAGTAGACTGGTGTCTATTCTGTCACACAAACTACCACAAAAATTGTAGCATGTGGTAGGGTCCCATGCCAGAGCACACACCCTCATATCACAGCATCGCCACAAGTACCAGGATATATCTTTGCGCCTAATAATAACGTTTTTCTGTAAGATGGGGGTGGGTCTTTATGATGTTCAGAGATGTACAGGTTATTGAAAGTTTCCTAGCTAATGAAATTATAGTTTCACAAGCCATTATGTAAAGATGATACGCAAAATCATAACAAATTACTGACAAAGTGCAATGTAGCAATAAACATGTCAACTGCGGAAATTCAAAGATGTGCTCTGAAAAGCAAATGAAAAGTCTTTTCACATAAAGAGGTCTTTGATAAACAATGAAAAGGTATTCATATTAAGAGGGTAAGATTTCTTTACAATGAAAGACTAGCAGTTCAAGAAGCAACACCACACACGGGGCCATATCCTCAGTTGAAGTACATTGACATAGCTGGCATGACACTAACATGGAGCTAAGGCTATGTCTACACTAGCACTTTTGTCAGCAAAAAACACCGCCCTGAACAACAAATTTCACCGACAAAAGCGCTGGTGTGGACAGCGCTATGTCAGCGAGAGACACTCTCCTGCCAACATTGCTACTGCTGCTCATTGGAGGTGGTTTAATTATGCCGATGGGAGAGCTCTCTCCTGCCAGCATAGAGTGGCTACATGGAGACTTTACAGTGGCACAGCTGCAGTGGTACAACTGTGCACTGTAAGGTTTGTAGTGTAGACATAGCCAGAGCACCAAGTGACCTACAAATATACTGATCTACCCTAACTGAGGATCTGCCTCTTCTAAAGCCATGGATGCAGGGCTTCCTGTGGACTGCAAAAGAGGAGAAACTCACCTATAGCTATCTAACATCTAAAAGAATTTCCAAGGATGGAGTCAAATTTTACTCCAGTGGGAGGCTGAGGGATGACTTCAGAGAGAAATTGGGGTATATGTGGTACTAGCAGGACTCTAAAGGGGTATGTGTGTGTTCTCTGTAACTGTAAATCAGCCAGGGAGCTGGAATGGGTCCACCTGGGTCTCAAGAGAACAACATTCATGTTCACATTTGAAAGCAGAGCTATCAGTGAATCGGGAGGACGTGTACTCTCATCCTTCCCAATGACCTTTAAAATGACCCAAGATACTGAATATTTTTCTTATCTTTACAAAAGTTCAGGTCCCTTTCCCTCTTTCCATTCCTAGCCTCTGTGTGAAAGAGGAAAGCACTGAGATATCCATATGGCATATGTATGTGTTGTTTGTTCATTTACGTTGCATCCTTCAGCACCAGATTGGGTCCTGTCCCTGGAGTCCTCTGCTCTCCTTCTGCACTGAACCCATCATGCCTGGTCATCTTGTTGCAGAACCAGCCCATCCCTCTCTTTCATACTTAGACTGCAAGCTTCTTGGGACAGGCACTGTCTTTTTTGTTCCGTGTTTGTACAGCACCTAGCACAATGGGGGTTTGTTCCACACCCAGGAGTCCTAGGGTAATACAAGTAATATACACACACACACACACACAATCACTGTTCTCTTGAAGTTTTAGTCAATATGTCTGTACTGAACACAAGGCTCCACACATACTGTCCTACCATTTATTGGGAACTCCAGAACTACAGCCGATATACAATAGATAAAGGAATTTTATGGGGGGGGAGGGTCTCCTGGTTTACACAATCAAAGACATCCTGCACCTTTAAGCAAAGAGTAAGACTGCTATTGAAAAAGGGAGAGAAAGGGTCTTGTAAACACTCTTTAAATGTTAATTCCAATGTTTAATTGTAGCTCACTGCGAGCCTATTAAACCCTGACTAAGTGCACCTGACAGACTGACAACAGCATAATGCTAATGCATGCCAGGGAAGAGCAGTAATTAGCTTTTTAAATGGGTGCGATTTGGGGGAAACTGCTATCAGAACAAAAGGAAACACTTCTGAATCGGGCGGGGGGAGAAATGACTTTTTTGTGGTTATCATACCTTTTAAGCCTTTGTGCAGATCTTTTCCCAGAGCACAGAAGAATACATGGGGGAGGGGGAGGTGCAGAGGAGTTTTGAAAGGCAAATGAAGCCAATGACAGAAGTGTTTTTTTTTTCCTTCTTGCATGGTGTATGGATAAAGAAAGACAAAACTAAAATTAGTCTGAGGGGGAGAGGGGGCGGGGAAGTGTTGTACTAGTTCCTAGACTTCACTTCTCAGAGATATCTGCTATCTTACTGTGAAGAGCTGGGTGTTTAGTCAGTGAATATAATCTTGTATAATTAATTCCCAATCTTACCATAAATGTTAGAGGACAGAAGAGCTCCAAACAGAGCAAGGGAGAAGTGGAATGGGTGCATACCCACACAGAGTTCATAGTGGGCAATCTCCTCTTCTGCTAGATGATGACTTTACATTTAACTGCATATGAAAATTGAAAGCTAGCACTGGCTTTACAGTGCAGCCCTGTTTACTGAATTCCAATTAAACAAAGGTCAGTTGTGTCCTCTAAGGCCTGATCTACACTTAAAAATTAGATTGACCTAGCTACATCACTCAGAGCTGCGAAAAATTTTGCACTCTGAGCACTGTAGTAGACAGACATATCCTGTGATGTAGACATGGCTAAGGATGACAGAATTCTTCCATCGAGCTAGCACTGCCTCTCAGAGAGGTGGATTAACTACGTAGATATAAAAAACCTTTTTTTTGATATAGAAAAAGTGTGTACACTGCTTTAGCATAGGCTGGCCCTTCGGGCTTTGGTGCTGTGGAGTACTGAAGCACCATAAGGGTTGAGCTTCGCTTCAGCTCTCTAGATGTTTCCAATTTCCCCATAGCCATTAATAAAAATATGTATTTACTTGAACATTAGAGCCAGGGGTGGCTCCAGGCACTAGTACACCAAACGAGTGCTTGGGGTGGCAAGCCATGGGGGGCACTCTGCCAGTCGCCGCGAGGGCGGCAGGCAGGTTGCCTTCGGCGGTATGCCTGCGGACCGTCCGCTGGTCCCGCGGCTTCAGCGGACCTCCCGCAGGCAAGCCGCCAAAGGCAGCCTGCCTGCCATGCTTGGGGTGGCAAAATACCTAGAGCCACCCCTGATTAGAGCTGGTCAACTGTCATACTGAAAACACAGCAAGCCTGGAGGGGAAGTCTGATTAGTAAATCTTTGATGAACCAGTTCTGCTGGATGCTAATATATTTGGTATGTTTATAGCTATTCACTGAATACTTTAGAGGAAAGATCTTCCAACAATTGATTGTTCTGGAGTTGTTCATTTTGATGATCTGCTATTTATGGTGATTGGTCATGTGATACCGTTCCTGCTCCTTACTGGAAGACAGGCTACATAACATGTAACAAATAATGCATTTCCAGAACAAATGACAGACTTTTGACACCTGTGAATGCAGCAGGCTGCCTAGTTCTAGAATCCTGTGGAAGGTTACAACTCTTCTGCTGAGGAAACATGGGCAGAGCCAGAGGGAATTTTTCAGGCAACAACCTTAGAAACAACAAAGCTTAGGAATGAGCTTAGGCAGAAGTCTGTTTGTTATTTAAGTCTACAAACAAGGAAAACTCTAGGAATACTGCAAGTTTGGACTATGTTCAGGGACTATATACTGCTTGGAGCAAGTTGGGAATGCCATCTGCTTCAGTTATAACTAATATTTTATGAAGTCCCAGGGGCATGTGTGTGAATAATGGAATAGGATGAGCCCTTAAATAGGAATGAATGGATGTCATGCTTCTTATACACTAATATTTCCACATATTTGTTTTATTACTAGGCGGCTAACTTCACTGTACACTTAGAGTCCTACTCAATATAAGTCAGAAGGATCCCAAATTCTTTACTTTGCCAATTTCAATTTTGATTACTGTACTTAAACCACTTAAAAACTAATTTGATGCTAACTTTTTGCATTTCACACATCTGGGACAGAACAGCGACTAAAATGGGTTTCACTTTCTGCTTCTAGTTTCAGTTTTTGGTTCACATGCACTAGTACAAGACTGCTGTGTTCAGCCTCCCAAAACTTCAGGGAATATTTACATTAAAAATCATCATATTTTGTTTTGAAATGTTTAATTTCATTAGGTTTGTTAAAACAGTTCTTTTGCAAAGCGGAAATGTTAGTGCGCTTGAGTACATCCCTTTAACTGCTATTGAGTTAAGGGTTGTAAATAGCAGAGCAGTGTACAATACATCAGGTTACTTAAGAGTTACTGCTCTTGTAGAGCACAATTCCCTCTCAGGCCCTCAGATTAAGAACCATAACCACAGTAATTAGCAGCCATTTTTGTTGTAGAGCTTTTTGTGCACCTGGCAAGAGTGCTGTTACTCTAAATGGCTGCCCCAGGGAAGGGGAAAATCTGAGAATTGAAGTGATCCAGTACTAGCAGCACAAGCTGTTCAATCATTGGCTGAACACCTGCTCTTTGTTGTAGGTGACCTTGCAATGTTGTGGTGTGTGACCCTGAATGACAAATGCCATCTGGTGGTGCTGAGGGGAATGCAAAATATTGAAAATAGGAGGGGGGACAACAAAAGTGTCTGTGAGGGGAGAGAATAATCAGTCATCCTGCTCTTTGCTCATAAAAGGCTCCTGAGGGTTGCTTTTTTTCTGGATTTCCCATCAACCCCAATATCTTATTTGTCATATTGATTTATTTATTTGTGGAGCAAAATTCCCTACCAAAACAACAGGATGTTAGCTTGCAATCTATTATGTTTATCATCTGCAGTTTTGGTTGCCAAGAGTAATGGTGGTAGGCTATTCAAAGCTATTTTATATCTGGATGTATACCCCTATGTATTACACATTCACTCATGAATTGTAACAGCTCTTAATGTTTCTGTGGGTCAGCACATCTCTCAGTACAATCAATTACTGTAAGTAAGAGTCTAAATCAATTAAGTTGTCTGTTTTCGCTGTTGTAAAGAGATTTGTGATAAAAATGATCCTGTTGTTCTCAGTTTGTGTCTTTAGTGACCCACCAACATTTGGAAGCACTTGTTCACAAGCTGCCTTTGTTCCTGGATCGTTTCCATCATCTGTTTCCCCACCTGGGATCTGTGGTGATTCACATGATTATGCCAGCTTCCTCACTGTGATACCATGTGTCTGAATGGGAGGCAGTCATTCTCCGTGTGGCTTGTCCTGTGGATTTTCTCACACCTAATTCATTTCATCACCTGAGCCATAGTGTAAATGGGGGAGGAGATTTGGAGTAGGGAGAACTATAGGTCACCAGCTGTTGTTGGAAGTCACTTGCTGTCCTAAGAAAGGGCACCTCCAATTAGCTCTCAATTTCCCACAAGGCAATGACTTGAAGTATGTCACAGCCCTGATGCCTGTAAGGAGAGGAATCTGCCACTCCCTCTTTATTCCTATCATTTCTCCTCACTATTCCAATAATTATCCCTGGAATACTTAGCATCTGACATATAGTTGGAAGAGCAAGCAACCAGCCTTTATCAATGCTTCTATTTGTCCCACCTCATAGATCAGCCAGCGGAGGGCACTTGAGACCACACCAAGTTAGTTACCACAACAGACATACAGTTTCTTCTAGGGGAGTAAGCACAAGTCCCAACCAACCCACATCAATATGTTGTACTCCCACTCAGGACACCAAACTGCATTGTATTGTTTGTTATCCATTCATTTTGTCACAAGAAGAAAAAACAAGGGTCTGAACACTCTTAAAGATTCCCCTGCACTTTTCACAAAAGCAGTAAAGTTTTGTGCATTTGAAATTTCAGGCAAATGTGTCACAAGGATCATCTGTGAGAACAAGGAAATAGTAAAGTCCTATCACAGACGTACCATACACAGACAATGAAAGAGGGCAGCAGCTAGTAGATCTCTACCCTGCATGGGAGCAGACCGTAGTCCAAAAGAGACCAGCCCCTCTTTTTCATTTTCTATTTTACTTTCCTCTTTGCTATACCGACTGGAAGGGAAAACAGCCACTGAAATCTAGCCAAAATTATCAGGCCAATAAAGGAAATGCACCGAGGACCCCTACAGCCATTCAAAATAACATTTGTAAAATCATGTAAGGACCACTTATTGCACATTTTCTCATTCACTGGTACAGCTGCCGCAGGCACTTCAAGAAGCAATTCAAACCAAACTCATTTCTGAGGTTGAAGAAAGTTTGGTAGATGTCTTTAAAAACAAACAAACAACAAACAATATTTGTGCACCTAACCCTGGTTAGTTTCATGCTGAAGTGAAAATACCACAAGAAAAGCTATTCTCACAACATGTCTGATTAGGCTGACAGAGTTGGAATAAGAACAAACAAATGGAAACCAGATCCACCAAAATAAATCAGCACCCTATATAGAAGCTTCCCTTCAGTCCCGCTACCCCATATGATTCTGTGTCTTCCACCTACTGTTCCTTAAACAGACAATGCCTTCTTTTTTCATTGCTCTGGATAAATCCTTCCTCTCTGTTACCCCCTACACTTCACCTAAACTCCATCTTTCTCTCCTAGCTGCAGACAGACCCTTGGTGCCAGATGTTCTACTCATTCACACCTGCACAACATAACTGGCTTTAATGAAGTTGCAAAGGAGTAACTGAGGACACACACTGGTCCTTGGATTCTCAATGGCTCACTGCTCTGTCCAGACCCCCTCTAACCAATAGGCCCCAATTCAAAGGATCCTTCATCCAATAGTGAGATGTAATTAATTTTTTCTGAGAGAGCTTGTTCTCTTGCTGTTTCTAGACAAAAAAGGCTCACAGATAAGAATTTTAGAAGTCTATTCCTCCCAAACTGACAAACGTTCCTCCACCACTGTGAATGATAAAATGGGTTAGATTCTTCGTTCAGAGATCCTCGTGAAAGACAGGTAAGGTAAGGGCAAGAGGGAAGAGAGAGAGGAAAGAAGGAAGAAAACAGAACACATTCTAAATGTTATATTTGATATAAAAATTTTAAAACCCTTAAGTCAACCATGAAATTAGTGATTGAACAACAATCTGTGCTCTTCAAAAACTGAAATTGCTACTGCAAAAACTCCCATTTACAAAAATCAATATCCCCACATAAAGATTACTCAAATTCCTCCAAGGATATGTTTTTTTTTAAGCTGCTACAGATACTATTCTCATTAAAATAAAATAAACAGAATGCATTCTACAGTGAAGGCTTAAAGGTTATTCAATCTCTTCTTGCTAGAGAATTCTGGCTCTGTGTGTCCAAATAAATAGCCCCTAAGGATGGCTTTCCAATTTTAATTCTGGAAAGTGTTTATCTCCTACCATGTCTTCCTCAGAACACGTACAGAGCTCAGCATTTTAAAGAACGGAACAGTGTGAAAGGGGCACACAGATGAAGCAGTGATAATTTACTTTTATGTGAAAGACATTTTTCTGAACAGCACATGGCCAAGTGTATTATTATTCTCTGGTAGCAACTGATTCAATAATTGACTACCTTGTATCCAGTTTTGGGGGAGGTGTCTCATGGGATACTATAATAAGGTTTAAGGTTTTTAAAAACATCTCAATAATGATCTAATGTGTTAATGAAATTTGCAGACAGTACTAAATAGGGAGGAGTTATGAACATCATTTACAATGGAGAATTATTATAAAGAAATGCAGAGAGATTAATGGGCAGAAAATGACAAATTTCAGTTTAGAAAAATACAAGTAAACACATTTAGAGAATACAAGAACATAAAAATGGCCATACTGGATCAGACAGTGGTCAATCTAGCTCAGTAACCTGTCTTCTGACAGTGGCCAATGCCAGATGCTTTAGAAGGCATCATTGTGGGTCACAACTGAGAATACCAAATTTGGGACAAGCTGCTGGGGAAAAGGGCAGATAAACCAAACCAACAACAAAAGTAAATTTCTATCTTACCCACTAGCTAACTAGAAGTCAGAAATGCAGCCTCCTGAGGTATTGCAGTGCTGGATCCAACACCCAGACACTAGATTTAATGATGAGTGGTTATTTAAAACCAATTTAATGAAACAAAAGGGTATTTTCTGCTCCCAAAGGACCAGCCACACACTCAGGTCAAAATATAACTCAGATCTTATCCAATAATCACACTGTTGCCAATCCTTTGGAATCAAATATCTAAAAGTTTATTTATAAAAGAAAGAAAGGTGAGTTAAAATTGGCTAAAGGAATCAAATACATACAATAAATGCAAAGTTTTTGTATCAAGCTTATAGAAGTGATGTTAAGTCTCTGGTTGCTTCCAAATTATTGGGAGGTCCTCAGTCCCTTGGTTAGAATGCTCTCACTAGTATAAGTTCATAGTCCAGAGGTTTGAGCCGGAAAAAGGCAAAATGGAGAGGTTTCCAGGGCCTTTTATAGCCCCTGCCAAGTGAAGAGTAACCCATTATTCTCACTGTGGAAAATTACAGAGAACAAGATGGTATTTGGAGTCACATGCCCATGGATGCTTTGCTTAGTCATAGTAGAAGCCATCGTCCATACTCTAGTTAGAACGGTCACAGGAAAGTCCATCCAGTGTAGATAGGTTTCTCCCATGGTCCATTGTGAGTTAAGTGTTCCTTGATGAGCCATTTAACTTGAATAGCCCCTTTAAGATGTGCAGGCTAAATACCTTGTGGGTGTTACTACAGGAGCGAACATTTGAAATCCAAGTATAGAGCCAATACTCATAACTTCAAAAACAAAAGTGATACATGCATACAAATAGCATAGTCATATTCAGCAAATCATAACCTTTCCATAGACACCTTACTTGACACTTTGTATAAGATTTGTTTCAATTATACAACAGTGGTAGCGACAATGATCTACATGGTCATTTTAATCAGATAACATCACAGAAGGAATTAACAGAACAGGGCACTTATTGAATGATCCATCCACTGTCATCCAGTCCCAGCATCTGGCAGGTAGAGGCTTATGGACACCCAGAGCATGGGGCTGCATCTCTGACCATCTTGGTTAATCTTGACTTATCCTCCATGAATTTATCTAGTTCTTTTTTGAACCCTGTTATAGTCTTGATCTTCACAACATCCTCTGGCAAAGAGTTCCACAGGTTGACTGTGTGCTGTGTGAAGTACTTCCTTGTGTTGTTTTAAGCCTGCTGCCTATTAATTTCATTGGGTAACCCTTGGTTCTTATGTTATGTGAAGGGGTAAATAACACTTCCTTATTCACTTTCTACACACCAGTCATGATTTTATAGACCTCTATCATATTCCCTCTTAATCATCTCTTTTCCAAGCTGAACAGTCTGTCTTTTTAATCTCTCCCCTCATATGGAAGTTGCTCCATACCCCTAATAATTTTTGTTGCCCTGCTTTGTACCTTTCCTAATTCTAGTATATATATTTTTAAGATAGAGCAACCAAAAGGACACACAATGTTCAAGGTGTGGGCGTGCCATGTTTTATATAGTGACATTATGATATTTACTATCTTATTATCTATCCCTTTCCTAATGGGTCCGACACATTCTGTTCATTTTTTTTTTTACTGCCACTGCACATTGAGCAAATGTTTTTAGAGAACTATACACAATGACTCTAAGATCTCTTTCTTGAGTAGGAATAGCTAACATAGACCCCATCATTTTGTATATATAGTTGGGATTAAGTTTTCCAGTGTGCATTACTTTGCATTTATCACCACTGAATTTCATCTGCCATTTTATTGCCCAGTCACTCATTTTTGGGAGAACTCTTTTATAACTCTTTGCAGTCTGCTGCAGACTTAACTATCTTGAGTAATTTTGTATTATGTGTAAACTTTGCCACCTCACTGTTTACCTCTTTCTCTAGATCATTTATGAATATATTGAACAGCACAGATCAAAGTACAGATCGTTGGGGGACACTGCTATTTAGGTCTCTCCATTCTGAAAATTGACCTTTTATTCTCGCCTTTTTGTTTCCTGTCTTAAATAGTTACTGATCCATGAGAGGGCATTCCCTCTTATCTGACGACTGTTTACTTTGCTAAACAGCCTTTGGCCAGGGACCTTGTCAAAGGCTTTCTGGAAATCTAAATACACTATATCTACTGCATCACTCTTGTCCATGCGTTTACTGACCCCTTTATAATTCAACACATGACTGGCTACTATCTGGGTGTGAGAAACCTGAGAAGTAGTAACAGTGAAAGAACAAGGAATAATAGATGCTAATATATTATGGCAGTAAAATAAAAGGGGAAAAAGCTAGTGCAGTTGTGGAATGACCATGGAGCCCAGAGATTATAACCCCCTCATCCTTTGTACAGTTTCTGGGGTGGTCACACTAAGAAGAGTGGGCTCAGTGCTGGGTAACACTTAGCTACGAGAGTGACCAATTAGAGCAAGGTAGGAAAAGAACAGCAGAGCAGACTACGATGATTGAAGGATTGATTTATGTGGGAAGATTTATAGAGTTAAGTATTCATAATATGGCTAACTGACAAACTAGGGTGGGAGGAGCAGATTTAACAGCCCGCAAATATCTAAAGGATATTAACACTATGAAGAGAAAGACAACTTACTTAGGTCTGAGTCCATCAAAGTACATAAACCCACACTAAATGCTTAAGTGCCTTCTAAATCATAGCCTTCATGTGATACTTGGGGATATAACTAAGAGTTACCAGATAATGAGGCTCAGTATCAGGCAAGTCTTCCAAACAGTAAGTTGTATGAAGCTGTGCAATAGTCTCCCAAGTAATGTGATGGAGTCTGTTTGCATAGGACTTTTAAAACTAGACTGGACAAAAAACCATTAGCAAATACACAATATGAAGAATCCCATAGTGGCTTGCACAGAATCTGTAATTCTTTAAGATACGTTATCTAACAATTGTAAATTACAATACACCAGTTCCACTGCCACTGTACTACATGTAAGGATCAATTAAGATGAACTCCCACCCAACGTTTGAACCTTACGGATGGATTCATATGATGGCGATGGTTTCCCAAGTAAGCCAAATAGACAGAAGCAAAATACAACAGATGTTTGCCAAGTCAGGACACTCAAGTTATTATTAGCTCTAATTAGCGTTTCTGCAAACTATAATATTCTTAAAACTGCAGCTGACAGTCCCTGAAAAAGGCATGAGATTATTTCCTGACTTTGAAAACATGAAAGAAAAATCAAAGAAACTTCCAATCTGTTCTGAACAAGGGAATGACCCAGTTATCTGTGCAAGTTGAGGGGCAAATGCATCAGCAGCAACTGAAAAGCAAGTTTTAATTTATAGATACAAATGGTCATTACAGCGATGAACAAATCCAGCTGTACTGTGCATGAACTTGATTATGAGCAAAGGAAAAGAATGAAAATGAGGTGAGGAAAGGGGAGGAAAAGAATCACTGATGTGATGGCACAGAATATCTTCAATCATTACTGTGGATTCATTACAATCAGAAAACCACTTGCATATTCTAATTAGGTTGATCCCTGTTTTGCTTATCTGAAGTTGCTCTTCCATATTTAAAATATGTTTTTTTAATATATGCACTGATGTTAAGTGCCCCTTTGGAAGCAAGAAAGGGAAATATTTTCTCAGCCTTCGTCTACACTATGAGTTTAGGTTGAATTTAGCAGTATTACATCGATTTAACCCTGCACCCGTCCACACGACAAAGCCATTTTTGTCGACTTAAAGGGCTCTTAAAATCAGTTTCGGTACTCCTCCCAGACAAGGAGATTAGCTCTGAAATCGACCTTGCTGGGTTGAATTTGGGGTAGCGTGGACGCAATTTGACGGTATTGGCCTTCGGGAGCTATCCTATAGTACTCCATTGTGACCGCTCTGAACATCACTCTCATCTCAGATATACTAGCTAGGTAGACAGGAAAAGCTCTACAAACTTTTGAATTTCATTTCCTGTTTGGCCAGCGTGGAGAGCTCATCAGCACAGGTGACCATGCAGAGCTCATCGGCACAGGTGACCAGGCAGTCCCAGCATTGCAAAAGAGCTCCAGCATGGACTGAACAGGAGGTACTGGATCTGATCGCTGTTTGGGGAGAGAAATCCATGCTATCAGATCTCTGTTCCAAAAGATGAAATGCCCAAATATTTGAAAAAATCTCAAAGGGCATGAAAGGCAGAAGCTATAACAGGGATCCGCAGTAGTGCCAGGTGAAACTTAAGGAGCTCAGGTAAACCTATCAAAGAACCAGAGAGGCAAACAGCTGCTCCAGGTCAGAGTCCCAGACATGCCGCTTCTATGATAAGCTGCATGCCATTCTAGGGTAGCCCCTACAACTACCCCACCCCTGTGCGTGGACTCCATCAATGGATTCTCATGCAACAGGGATGCAGATTTTGGGGATGAGGAAGATGATGATGAGGACGATGTTGAAGATAGTGCACAGGATGCAAGTGGAGAGAAAGTTTTCTCCAATAGCCAGGAACTGTTTATCATTCTGGACCCAGTACCCTCCCAACCCCCCCCAAGGTGGGCTCATGGACCTTAAAGGTGGAGAAGGGACCTCTGGTGAGTGTACCTTTGTAAATATTGTACAAGATTTAAAAGCAAGCGTGTTTAATGATTAATTTTCCCTGAAGACTTGGGATGCATTCATGGCCATTACAGCTACTGGAAGAGTCTAACAACATGTATGAGGATGGAACGTAAATCCTCCAGGAACAAGCTCCCCTGGATGTACTCCTAAAGCCTTTGCAAAAGGTTTCTGGGGAGGGCAGCCTTATTCTGTCGTCCATGGTAGGACACTTTGTTACGCTAGCCCAGTAGCACGTAGTCTGAAATCACTGCATAACAAAGCATGGCAGCATATGGTCCCAGTGTTTGCTGGCATTCAAGCAACATCCGTTCTTTATCTCTCTGTGTTATCCTCAGGATAGTGATATCATTCATGGTCACCTGGTTGAAATAGGGGAATTTTATTAAGGGGACATTCAGAGGTGGCCGTTCCTGCTGGGCTGTTTGCCTGTGGCTGAACAGAAATCATCCCCACTGTTAGCCACACGGTGGGGGGGAGGGGTGAAGCGATCATCCCAGAGAACAGGGTGTGTGTTGGGGGGGGGTAGTTGGGTTTGTGCTACACATTAACCTGAAAACCACAGCTTTTCCTTTTAAATGGCCAAGCCATTTTAAATGGCCAACCCAACGGGTGCTTGGTATGGGAAATGAGGGCGCTGCTGTTTGAAACCATGTAATGTTAACAGTTTGGTTCACTGAGAAAGAGTCTACCCATTGTTCTCTAAAATGTGTCTTTTTAAATACTTACTACTCTCCCTTTTTTTCCTCCTGCAGCTGCAAATGTTTCAACGCTCCCCGTATCATTTGCATCCCAGAGGTTAAAGAAGATTAGAAGGGGGAAAAAAAAGCACTTGCAATGAAATATTCTCTGAGCTCATGCAGTCCTCCCACACTGAAAAAGCCCAGCAGAATGCATGGAGGCAGACACTGTCAGAGTGCAGGAAAACACTAAATGAACACGAGGACATGTGGCGGGATTAAGATGATAGGTGGCGTCAGCGTGATGAGAGGAGGCAGGATGCAATGCTGAGGCTACTAGAAGATCAAATTGATATTCTCCGGCATATTGCTGAGGTGCAGGAAAGGCAGCAGGAGCACAGACCACCACTGCAGCCCCTGTGTAATGAACCATCCTCCTCTCCAAGTTCCATAGCCTCCTCACCCAGACACCCAAGAACACGGTGTGGGGGGGGCCCTCTAGGAACCCAGCCACTCCACCCCAGAGGACTGCCCAAGCAACAAAAGGCTGGCATTCAATAAATTTAGAAGTTTAGGGTGACCAAGTCCTTCCCTCCTTCATAGGGCCGGCTCGAGGGTTTTTGCCACCCCAAGCAGCGCCAAAAAATAAAACTAAAAAAAAAATCACGATCTGCAGCACTACCGCCACTGCTTCATTATTCAGCAGCAATTCTGCAGCAGGTCCTTCACTCTGAGAGCGAGTGAGGGACCCACTGCCACCAAAGAGTCAGACGTGCCGCCCCTCTCCATTGGCTGCCCCAAGCTGAGCTGGTGCCTGGAGCTGGCCCTGATACTTCACCACTCCACCTGGTGCTTCCTTCCTCCTCCACCCCTCCTGGGCTACCTTGGCAGTTATCCCCCCATTTGTGTGATGAAGTAATAAAGAATGCATGAATCTGAAACAATAATGACTTTATTGCCTCTGCAACAGGTGATCTAAGGGGAAAGGGGAGGGTGGCTGGCTTACAGGGAAGCAGAGTGAACCAAGGGGACAGGTTTTTATTAAGGATAAAGAAACAGAACTTTCACACCGTAGCCTGACCAGTCATGGAATTGGTTTTCAAAGCTTCTCTGATGCACAGCATGCTCTGCTGTACTCTTCTAACTACCTTGGTATCGGGCTGCATGTAATCAGCAGCCAGGTGATTTGCCTCAACCTCCCACCCCACCATAAATGTCTCCCTCTTACTCTCACAGATATTGTGGAGCACACAGCAAGCAGTAATAACGATGGGAATATTGGTTTCACTGAGGTCTAACAGTCAGTAAATTGTGCCAGCTTGCTTTTAAACGTTCAAAGGCACATTCTACCACCATTCTGCACTTGCTCAGCCTATAGTTGAACAGTTCCTGAATGCTGTCCTGGATGCCTGTGTATGGCTGCATGAGCCATGGCATTAAGGGGTAGGCTGGGTCCCAAAGGATAACTATAGGCATTTCAACATCCCCAACAGTTATTTTCTGGTCTGGAAAGTAAGTCTCTTGCTGCAGCCATTCACGCAGACCAGAGTTCCTAAAGATACCAGCATCACGTACTTTTCCCTGCCATCCCACATTGATGGTGGAGAAACGTCCCTTGTGATCCACCAGTGCTTGCAGCACCATTGAAAAATACCCCTTTCGGTTTATGTACTGGCTGTCTTGGTGCTCCGGTCCCAAGATAGGGATATGTGTTCCGTCTATCACCCCACCACAGATACGAAATCCCATTGCAGCAAAGCCATTCACTATGACCTGCACGTTCCCCAAGTCTCTATCCTTGATAGCAGCAGCTCAGTGATTACATTGGCTACTTGGATCACAGCAGCCCCCACAGTAGATTTGCCCACTCCAAATTGATTCCCGACTGATCGGTAGCTGTCTGGCATTGCAAGCTTCCAGAGGGCTATCGCCACTCGCTTGTGAACTGTGAGGGCTGCTCTCATCTTGGTATTCTTGCCCTTCAGGGCAGGGAAAAGCAAGTCACAAAGTTCCATGAAAGTGGCCTTACGCATGCAAAAGTTTCACAGCCACTGGGAATCATTCCAGACCTGCAACACTATGTGGTCCCAGCAATCTGTGCTTGTTTCCCGGGCCCAGAATCTGTGTTCCACGGCATGAACCTGCCCCTTTACCACCATGATGTTCAAATTGCTAGGGCCTGGGCTTTGAGAGAAGTCTGTGTCCATGCCCTCATCACTCTAGTCACCACGCTGCCGTCGCCTCCTCACCTGCTTTTGCAGGTTCTGGCGCTGCATATACTGCAGGATAATGTCCGTGGTGTTTACAGTGCTCATAACTGCCATGGTGATCTGAGCGGGCTCCAGGCTTGCCGTAGTATGGCGTCTGTGCGGAAAAAAGGCGCGAAACAATTCTCAGCCATTGCTCTCACTGAGGGAGGGGGGCCTAACGACATGTACCAGAACCACCTGCGACAATGTTTTTGTCCCATCAGGCATTGGAAGCTCAAGCCAGAATTCCAGTGGGCGGCAGAGACTGCGGGGAACTGTGGGATAGCTACCACAGTACAATGCTCCGAAAGTCGATGCTGGCCTCAGTACTGTGGACACACTCCACCGACTTAATGCACTTAGTGGGGACACACAATCGACTGCATCAAATCGATTTCTAAAAAAATCAACTTCTATTAAATCGACCTAATTTCGTAGTGTAGACATACCCTCAGTCTTTTCACCTTCCATTGAACACCTGTACATAGTGTATTATAAGGTCATTCATGTTGATTTTAGTTCATGAAAAAAAAAGGTATGACAATTTTGCCAATTACATGCATAAGATATACGATGATTCAGTAGGTTATACATTATTTTATTTGTATTAGTTCAAGACTGCTGCATTGTGCAGTTGACCACAGATTTGTATTGGGACCTCCAATCTAGCAACTTTTGATGTCTCTGCAGCTCACAGCCCTATTGTACATAGGGATTTATATGATCCTGATCACAACAGTATCTGTCTCTCACACCTAGGGCTGGCTGGAAACCAAGAATTATGTTTTGCAAAAAAAAAAAAATAATAATAATTGTTTTGAGATTTGTTTTCATTCCACACTGGAACAAAAGGAAAAATTTCAAGTTCTAGCATAATAAAGATGCCCCCATCCCGCCATGTATAACAACCAATATTTCAGTGGTCAGGGCACTTGCCTGAGACATGGAAGACCAGATTCAAGTCCCCGCTTTGCCTGATTCAGAGTTGGGACTTGAATCTGGGTC
Source organism: Gopherus flavomarginatus (assembly GCF_025201925.1). Classification (NCBI taxonomy): domain Eukaryota; kingdom Metazoa; phylum Chordata; order Testudines; family Testudinidae; genus Gopherus; species Gopherus flavomarginatus. The sequence continues at coordinate 81,568,246 of NC_066622.1, read as the reverse complement.
TCCACATAAAAGGTGAGTCCTTAATCAACAGGCTATTGCCCATTACTGCCCCAGGTGGGGTTCCCAGATATTCCATCTTAGACCTGAGAAAACTTCCTAACAAAATTTTTGTCAAAACTGATACATTTCTGGGGGGAAAAAAATCAGTTCTGTACTTTCCAACAAAAATTGTTTGGTTGAAAATTCTTAACTAGCTTCACTCACTGCGTAGTCTTTAATATGCTGATCCTCATCATACCCTCATGTGGTAGGGCAGTGATATTATCTCCACTTTGCAGATGGTGAAATGACGCATGGAGGGACTAAATTACTTGCCCAAAGTGACATACAGGAAGCCTATAGCAGAGCAAGGAATTAAATCTAGGTCTCCTAAAACTCCAGCCAGTGTCCTAAGTCCAGGAGGGCAGGGAAAGAAAGAAGTCCTCTCCATCTTCTCTAATTGTCTTCCATCCTGCTATCTCACTGGGTTCCACCTTCATCTCCTTCTATTCCACACTGCTGCTGTTCTCCCATAATATCCTGTTCATCCCACCAACCCTTTGTATCAGCTGCCTTTACTTCTGTTCCATACTGTGTGCTGAAGTTATCTTCACAGGGGGAGGTAAGATTTCTGCTTTGCCTGGAAGAAACTATTTAAAAAAACTTGCACTATTACAGGTGAGTGCTAACAAATTATTACCGTGGCAATTCTAAAATTTGGTAATATTAATTAGCAAGGCAGAGATTCTTGTAATGAGGTGCATAATATGTCTGTGGCATAAAATATGATTTCTAACACGCAGGTTGCCTTCTGCAGCCTATTGCACATGTGGTAGATTGTTTATGAGCCTGGGTAGGTTTTCTGCCTAAAAAATTATTTAGGGATGAAGTAAATCAGTTTTAGAAACATCTGAGTACTCTTTGAAACCAGCAGCCACGTATCGAAGCGGCGATCAGAAAAGGAAACGGAATGATCAACCATGGATTACGTTTCTGATAATTATCTTTGCAAATATACATCTACTCAAAAAGGTAATATGGTGTCTGATGACAGTCAATGTGGCCTTCGGGAAGAGCACTGTAGTGGGATTCAGGAGACTTCAGTTCAATGCCCAGCTGAGTGACGTTGGCCAAATCATTTCACCACTCTGTGCATCAGTTTCCTCATATTTCAATAGAAGTAATTATACTGACTTACTTTTTTATAAATCATTTTGAGATCTACAGCTGAAAAGCATTATTCAAGAGCTAAGTATTATCATCTCTCTGTGTGTAGGGCTTTCTGCCTGCTTTACTGCAGGATATCTAAAATATACCAGTTTTGGTGCAGAGAGTTACCTCTGCTCAACAAAGCCACCATAGTTCAGTCTACATATGAGCAACTCTCTATATTTAACCATTTTTACAGCTATCCTCCTTCCCTGGCATAGAAAAAAAAAAAGGAGGCTGTGAACCTATCTAGTGACTGGAAAACCATATCAACCCCATTCTCTCTCACTCAGCTCTACCTCCTTATCTACCTCACATTTGAATCCAATTCAAAATTGCCCTGGTAGTTTTTAAGCCTCTCTTAATGTATGCCTGGCTAACACCTCTTGGATCCATCTACCTAATATTCTCCCTGTGCACTCTGCTCCTTCATTCTTGTCTTCCTCTGCACCCTTTCCACAGCTGAGGATTTCTCTTCACTTGTGCTCCTCTCTTGAGCCACCAAGCCGTCTTTAATTTTCACTATAAAATCTCCCTGCTTTGAATAAACTTGGCCACTGGACAGTGCAATTTACTGAAAATAGCTGAAAGTACAAATAACATCTATTTGGCAAGAAATATCATCGTATAATAGCTAGCTGGAAGCAATTCTTCCCTCGATGAAGAATGAATGGGAGACTTAATATGATATGCTTTTAGCACTTTGGCTATAGGCAGATAAAATCCATACCATGCTTGCCGCAGTTGGATTCACACAGGGTCCTAGCTCCATCTCCTAAATGGTGCTATTTTAGTTTGCAGATGCATCGTGTTAAATTTCTCATTTTACACATGTACTGGTGGATTTACATACATAAGTTTTCTTGTAGGTTAAACGGTCACCCATAACTTAGCACGTTGCATAGTATAAAGTCCATGCTCAGTTTCCTGCCTTCCATTAAAAGTGCATTGGTTTACATTTCAAAGCTATAAGAGGAGCCACAAGAGAGATTTCCATGCTACATGTTTCCACCAAACTGCAGCCTACGGTAGGTTAGCAACAAGAACAAGAAATAGAGATGTTAGCATTGCTAGACAACCACTTGTCTTTTTAGCCCTACCGGTTCCTGACCCAAGCTGTAAGAGTGAAGAGCAGAATTTATTGCCCATCCTCAGAAACCTCTTCAGATGTATTTGTTGCTTTTTGTTTTAAAAAAAGAAATACACTCATACTTGATTCACACTTCACATTTAGGGTTTACAAATAAAAAAGGGAGCAAAAGAAGAAGGTGGGTTTACGAGAACTATGACTAATTTGATATTTTATTTCAAATGATTTTGTCCCCCTTAAATATTTTCCTGCAATAAGGTGAAGCTAAACACAATAGCATTATAGTAGTGCACGAGAACTGTAAGAAATGCAAACAAAATTAGGTTCCAACATTTCTTTACACTTTAGTAGTTTTTGGAGGTGTTAACATACAGGTAGGACTTTTTTAAAAAAATGTGATTTTTTTAATCTCGGTAATGCCTCTTTGAAATCCACCTGCATTTCCGACAAGCCAACTGGCTAATGGTGAAGTGTGATTAGTACACTACTGCTAGTAACTTTTTTATTAGATAATCTACAAGAAGTATGCCCTCTGAAAGGAGGCAAAATCATAAAATACACTGGTCTACAATTTTTGAGAAGTCATCTGCTTCAGAGAGAAAATGTGATATTTATTATGTATTTTGATGTGCTGAATTCAAATATGACAATTAAAACAACTGATTGGCTACTGTTTCTAAGATATTTAAGTTTTTACATTTTATGTCTATGTATATTGTGTAGATAGTAGAGTTTTAATCATAAATTGTAAACCTAGGTCTTTTCATGTGTTTATGGTTGCTTTACATGATAATATTTCACCTGTCCTGTTTATGTAACCCTTTAAAAATCAGCAAAAGGGTTATCTAAATAAAATTTATTATGAAACAAAAGGCAAAAAACTATTATGTACATAGTTTAGTCCTATTCAGTGTCTACTCGGCGCTTCTTGGCTTGTCTCTTGTATTCATTAAATGGAGCATCTCTTGTCACTGTCCAGCAATAGTCTGGAAGCATTGATGGGCTCCATTTGCCCTGATAGCCTGCCAGGAGATTCCACTGCTGTAGTCTGGAGCCCAACAGCTCTGCCTTACTCTTGAGTAGTTCCAAATCCCTGACAAGATCATTTAGTTCACCTTGTGTTATGAGATGTGGTTCAGAGGAGGAGGATGGGAGAAAATGTGGGTCCTGTGACATTGATGGTTCAGGACCAGAAGTTTCATCCTCTTCCTCTTCCTCGTCTGACTCAAGTGAGAAGGATTCTGGTGCATCAGGAACCGGCAGTCCTTCTCCGTGGGGTACTGGGCGTATAGCTGATGGAATGTTTGGATAATGCACAGTCCACTTTTTCTTCTTTGACACACCTTTCCCAACTAGAGGCACCATGCAGAAGTAACAATTGCTGGTATGATCTGTTGGCTCTCTCCAAATCATTGGCACTGCAAAAGGCATAGATTTCCTTTTCCTGTTCAACCACTGGCGAAGATTTGTTGCACAAGTGTTGCAGCATATGTGTGGGGCCCACCTCTTGTCCTGATCTCAATTTTGCAGCCAAAATAAAGGTGATAGGCTTTCTTAACCATAGTGGTTATACTGTGCTTTTGTGATGCAAAAGTCACTTCACCACAAACATAGCAGAAGTTATTTGCACTGTTCACACAAGTACGAGACATTTCTGCTCACTTTGGCTAAACAGAAATGCGTCCCTTTGCAAAATCAAACACTGACAAATAAGAGAGCACGACACCGTATGATTTCTAGAGCTGATATAGGGCAATTTGTTCAGCAGAGTGATGTAAGCTTTGTTATGATTGCATCATCCATGACTTCTAGGAATAACATGATGCAAGTCATATCGTGTATGACGCAATACCAGCTTCAGATTGCATCATTCATTGTTTTGCCTAAAAAGCAAGTACTGTCCAAACCCAGTCATAGATTTATTCATAGATCCAGTCAAAGATGTATTTTAATCATTTCTGGTTTAAATTGAGGTCCCTTCCCTTTATAACTCACTTATCCTCCGCCATTCCCAAGTCAAGGGTCGTATATACTGACCCAATAGCATATCTTGAAAACTAGAGCCAATCAACAATTTTAAGCATCATTTTTGTTCTCAGTGACCCAGAATTAGTAAAGTTGGACTACATTTATTTCAGAAGCATTATGGCTGTAGAGCAGTGTTATCAGCAGTTTCCATGCTCTGTTATGCTATATCTCTCTGTAGTCCATGCAAAAGAAGTGTTAATGTGATATTAAGGCTAAGAAATTAAATACTCAAAAGGGGGGCAATGCATGATTGTACTTGAAAGCTCAACCATAAAACCTCATCCCTGACCCAATTCACTGTTGCCCTGTACCTGGTATAGTCATTGACACCAGTATAAAGTGAGTGTAAATACTATCAAACAATAACGAAGGTTTTATGCACACAGTTGTCATGGTCTAACTGATACAAGTGTTTGGCAATGATGAATCAGGTCCATTATGTTTATAAAATATGATCTCTCTATCTTATATGTATTTATATTGACAGAACAGAAAATACTTGACATTAAAGTTAGCTATGTATGTGTCCCCATGGTTTTACATTGTAAGCCAAGAAAAGGAACCCTAAGGAAAATCCTGCTGTGTACTCAAGAGGAAAATACAAATAACTTGCTGAAAGTTGTCCAGAATAGCATTCCTTTTCCATTTCCTCAGAAGCTCCATGATAAATAGATTTGCCTGAATTAAGGTGTCTTGTACCATTGCAATCAGAGATGCCAAAGACATGGAGTTTGATCTCTGACTTCTAAAGAGTAAGCAACATGAAGGTGGTTTTTTTTTGGGGGGGGAAGGGATTTTTAATGTGTGCGTACACATATATACACACACACAGAAAAGGATGAAAAGCAATACCGTGGGAGGCTAAAATGATTTTATGATAATATCGTCCAAACACACACTCTTTATAAAAGCAAAATCAGTGCAGTGGTTTTATTAGCTCAAATCTCTCAAATCTAATTAAAAAAGATTTTTAATATTTTCACTGTACTGTGTTATGTTGATATCACCACAGACTGATAATTTTTGTATATCATAAAGGTCTGATTTGAAACAAAGGTAATTAACCTTTTTTTTAAAAAAAAAAATCCCATTTGGCTTTCCATTTTATATGGTACATCTAATTCTAACATTGGCCTCCATATGAACAATAAGGATTTCCATACAGCATATGCATCTCACAGTATTTTCTACTCAGTATTTTGTATTCACTTGTGATACATAAAAGCATGCAGTACTATCCACAAGGATAAGAGAGAGAGCTGGTGGGGAGGGAAATCCTAAGTATTGTCACTGCACCAGTTGAACCGAAGCTTCATTTTTGTGTGTTAGATTAATTTGCCTCTTTCAATCAGATCTAGATCAGAGTTTGGATAGTAGAGAAAATGAAACAATTATCTAATCAGGTTGGCAAATCCTATATTTTAGCCACAGCTGGAAGAAGGGCTGTGGTACATCTGAAGTCTCTGGCTAAATGAAGGAGTAGATCAGGTACTGCAAACAAACACAATTCTTTGGACAATATTCACAGTCCCCTTCTTATTCATTCTTGTGAAAAGTTGTGAAAGCAAAATCTGGTTCACAAGAATGTTCGCAGAAAGGAAGTGTTAGGAATACTTTCCAAATACACATTCACAAAGAAAATGTACACACAGCAACATGCAGTCTCTTGGTGGTTTGGAATCATCCAGTCTGGGAGCAGAAACAAAACCATATGAAAACAATCATACTGTACAGAAAATAAATTATGAATATAAATTACTCTAACTAATAGTTTGTGTGTAGTTAGGTGGCAATGCATAGGCTGCATAGACTGAAATACATTCACGTATACCAGTCATCTAATGATGTCAACTTGTTATTGCAAGTCCAAGTCAGGTTCACAGATAACAGGAAAGGAGGTTAAATTAATCAAATAAGGTGTTTGCTGCAAATTCTTTGCCCATTTATTTGGTAAAGAAAAACACAATATGAAAAGCTGTCAAGAGGACAATCAACCAGTTATACGTAGTTTGCAACAATTGTACCTGCAGACAATAATGACATCTGCTAGTGTCACTACATTTCGGGTTTATTTCCATTTGTATTATTGGGCCATAACTATAGTTTTATGACAGTAGCTAAAGGTCAGATTGAACAGCCAGGTAAGATCCTGTGTTCTGAAGGGACCACCCAGAAATGGAGTACAAATGCCACTCTCTTCTCATGGGCTTGGGGGGACAGTTTGGGGTTCTGTAACTTGTCTCCCAATAGAACTTTAATTATCTTCCAACAAGAAAGAGATCTGCTGGGAGAAAGGGCAGCGAGGTGAGCCCAAAGATAACATGTCACAGAAATTCAAAGGAATATATATTTATAGCTGGTATGGTGTACTGGAAAGACACAGGAGAAGTAGAACGTGGAGCCGCTGGGTGGCCCCATGGCGGCAAGTCCTCCAGCACAGCTATACAACCCCCAGCCCTTCCAGGCAAGGTCTCTTCTGTCTGTGCAGCAGCCCTGCCAGACGACAGGGCTGGAGGAGGTACAGCCACGGTGGAGGAGCTGCTGGCATGGGGCTGCCCAGTGGTCCCCTGTCCTGTTCCTTTCCCTACTGCAGTTCCTGGGAGACCCCTGTAGATCAGGGGTCTCCTGGGAACCGCAAAAGGGAAAGAAGCAGAACCCCCAGCTCTGCTCCCTGCCCTTCCATGGAGCTGCATCTCCTTTGGCTCCATCTGTGCAGCAGCAGTCCCACCAGAGGACAGGACTGCGACTGGGAGTTGTACAGCCTCCAGAGGAGCTGCCAGCATTCTGCTCCTTTCCCTGCTGAAGTTCCCAGGAGAGCCATGAACCGCAGGGCTCTCCCAGGAACCACAGCAGGGAAAGGAGCAGAACATGGGGCCACCAGGTGGCCCCACAACGGCAGCTCCTCCAGTGCAGCTGTACCATCCCCAGCCCTGTCCTATGGTGGGCCTGCTGTGCAGATGGAGGAAACCCTGCATGGAAAGGCTAGGGCAGTACAGCTGCGCTGGAGGAACTGAGGGCATGTTCTGCTTCTTTTGCCACTGTGATTCTGAAGTCTTCTGCACAGCAGGAGGAGAATAGAGCCCCTTTCCCCTCCACATAAGGGGTGGATCATGGGGAGACTGTGGGGACACTGGTCTGGGGGTGGAGTGGGGAGTCATGTGGAGGGGCACATGAGGAAGTCACGTGTCCCCCCTCCCCATTATCTGCCACCCTCCCACCCTGTATTGGTAAGAAATGGATTCCACTTGCACCACTGATGAGCAATACAATTTTGGGGTGGGTTCTCTGTCACCAAAACATGTAGTGAAATGCAGCCTGAACTCAGAATATCTGGATCAGATTGTTTGACTAGGGTTTACATTTGTTTGTTGCATATTTGTAGTTCATGGAACCAGACTAAGGAAATTGAAGCTGCTGAGCTGCCTCATCTCCCCAAGCACATAGCCCTTCAGAAGAAGTGCTCAGTACTTTCCAGGATGCGGTCCTGGAGGAAAGATGAAAGTGAAATTTTTGTTTGTGCCCAATGCTTAGAAAAATCAGCTGTGTACTTGTGACTGGTTTCCTCAGTCAGTTCCCACCGCTTCCTTGCACTTTGAGAGAAAACGCATCATATCGAGATTGGATTTATTTTCCTTGAGCCAACTCATTCTGGCAAGATTTTATCTTTCAGCCCCCATCATTCCATATAAATGCTGAATGTTCACATCTCCCACGGCAGAGTACAACCCAGACCTGAATCAGACATCTTAGAAAACTAGATAAAAAACACATTTGCATCTGGAAACAGGGCAAGCACAATCAATTCTGCATAGATCATGTTTATTAGGCACAGGGAAACTAAAAGCCTATGGGTTTAATCTGTGAAATTATGCATGCTTGAACATGCGTCTCAGATAGTAAAATTACTGTGTTGGAGTACATAGCAAGAGAATGTTGATGTGCAAACTTTCCATGATTGTGCTCAGCTCTTCTTCTCTGGTATCTATGCTAAATATATGCTAAATCTTTCAGATTAGGGTGAAGAATCCATCATTTTTATGCATTAGATTAATTTGCAGTGAAGTATTTAGAGCACAGCAATATATCTCAGGACATCTCTGGTAGGGTTCCAGATTTATATTTGTAAAGGCAGATTGATAGGTGTGATGGGAAGGGAAAAGTTGGAGTTTCTAATAAAATTACTTCTCTGCTGGATTTAAAGTTTCTCTTTCCATAGAGAAGCAAGAGTGAAAATCTTCTCCCCCTAAATCAAGACTGTAATCGCAAGGAGACCTTCTTATCAAGATGCTCAAAATTTGAGGTGAAATCCTGGCCCCACTGAAGCCATTGAGAGTTTTCCCATTAACTTTAAGAGGGCCAGGATTTCACCTTTGGTGTTTAAACTGATCTAGGTGAGGTCTACATTACACAGAACCTATTTTGGCCTCCTAATATAGATCCAGTGTATGCCAATACAAGGAGTTTGTCGGCAGGTGTAGGAACTTCACATTCCCAGACAATGTTACCTAGGCTGACAGAAGCACTCTGTGGGTGTAGCTGTGTAAACACTGGCCGTTTTGTTAGCATAGCTATGTCCCTAAGGGAGGTTGTTTTTTCATAACTTGGACCGATATAAGGTAAGTGTAAGGTTTAGCTATTTAGACCAAGTGGTACTAGTGATGACTGTTAAATGTCATTTATTGGACTAGGTGGCTGATGTGGTTAAAGCTTGCAGTTTGTGAAAGATACTCCTGAACACCAAGAATAGTTTTCCTTAAAAATAAATTTCCCTTTTGATTTGAAGAGTGGATTTGGATGGTAATTACAAGCTGCCTTTTAAAATAATTCTCTTGCCAAGTAGTTGCTGCAGCTGCAGCACTTTGAAAAAAACAACCCTCAAATACTGGGAGGAATTTGGGCTACATTATGCCCCAGACTCCCAAGTATGTTTGCCCTAGGTTGCATGCAGAATGTGGGGACCTTTTCAAGCTGTGGTACCTGGAAGCCCATACACATGGACTCTAGATCAATAAAATAAAGCAAATCTTCATCACAAGTGAAGATCCACTACTGTGTGTAACAAAGTGGAATGGGAACTTTCATGAAGTTCTATAGATTGGTAAAGCATCAAAAACAGATCTCCATTCCCCCAATGGAAAGGATTTCTCTACAAAAAACAAATTTTTTTAGAGAAAATGTCAATTTGTTACAAATTGTCAGTTTTCATCTAAACACTTTTTAATATAAATAATTGCTAACTTTCCTCATTAGCCCTTTAATCTAGCTCTCATAAATTGAATGGCAGGTGGCATGATAAAAGAGTTGAGGAGAGGGTAATTACTCTTGCAGGTCAGTTGATGGAGGATCCTTCTTTATATAAAAGACGAAGCAAATGGAAAGATTCGGATGTTTGTGCAAAAAGTTAACAAATGGACAGAAAAGGCATCTTTGGCTCAGGAGGCAGAAATGTTGATGGGCGGGATGAGACAGGATAAGAGACAAGAGTGGAGAAGAAGAGAGGGTGAGATGTAAATAATCTTGTAACTCCACTTTGGTGACAAGGGAAAAGGAAGAAAGGGTGTTGAACCAAGGGGAGGCCAGAGAGAAGTCATAGGAGATCTGGCTGATCTGTTATTTGTGAAAAGCCCACACTGTGGGAGAGCATGCTGCCATTTAAGCCCCCTGAATATGAAAGGCAGTCCATCCTCGTTCTTAATGGAAGCCAAAGTCATTCAACTGAAAGATGCCAAAAAAATAATGATTTACAGTGAACACGTAAAGTTGCTGAATTCCAAATGGACTACAAAAATGAGAGTTAACAGGGCAGTAAATTCAAATCAAGGGTCTGATAATTTCTTACAAATGGGCAGCCGCTTTGAGACACAGAGCGGAACTGAGTCAGCAAATGAAGTGAAAGGTAAATACAGTGACACATCAAACTAATTTAAAAAGGAACTTCACAGATTGGCAGAATTAAAAACCTAATGTAGTTTAATTTTGTACTGATATTTTTTAATTTTTTAAAAAAAATGCAACATTGATATTTTGAAATGTTATTTTAATGTTAAAATTTCACTTGATGCTGAATGATCATGTTGTGAAAAGTGAAAATACTGGGACACTTTCCCCGTGCCCCATGAAATTTCACTCAAAAAAAAAAAAGGGGGGGGGGCAATCAACATTATCCTAGTAAGAATCCTTAAAATGAGGCCTTTCCCATAAAAACGAAGAATCAAAACTGAAATCTGTACAAATCCACCTTCATGGTTAGACCCTACAAAAGACAGTAAGAAACTACTTTGGAAAGAAGGAAGGCAAATTAATGGAGCAATGATTGCGGAGTAATGGAGAAACTCGTTTAGCATGTTCTTTTAAGTAAGACAATGACAAAATCATTTTCAGTGCAAATGGAAAGATTTTGGAATCCAATGATGAAATAAAGGTATCAATGGTATCAGTGGGAGAAAAGCAATGACAGGGAAAAGCAGTAAGAGTCCTTTAAAAGGTGGAATTGAAAGGGATCACCCACGCAAAATGTTTAATTAACTTCTTTTATTAAGCAAATTGGTCACAGCAACTATAAGTCTTATTCCCACCGGCTCTATAAGTTCTATGATATTAAGCAAGCCTATCTGTCTAGCAGCATAGGAAGGGGGATCTAATTAAGAATGAGGCTAGCCATCTTGGAGAAGCTGCAGATTGCACTCTCCAGAAGGAGGAATTTATGAAGTGTGCTGCCTCTGCTGGAAGGGATGAGATAGAGGATCCCAATGGTAGGAGCCGTTACTTTCTGGCTGATTGTAACTTAAAATAGCAACCGTACTGTAGCACTGTGAGCCCCTTTTATGTTAGAGCAGTGCATCACAACAAAGGAAGTTATGACTGTTAGTACAGAGAACCATTTTAATTATGGCTAGGCTAGTGCTGGAAGGAGAATGTAGTAGTGTAGCAGAAGTAACAGAGCTGATTCAGTTTTGTTAAAGCTTCCAAAAAATCACCGAGGCTTAAGTACATTATCAACATTTGATATTGGCTCTGTAAAATGTGTCATGTTTTTAAAAATGTGGAACATTCAGTTCCTCTCTGGCGGACCAACCACCTGAGCACTTCTGCCTCTAATGACAAAGGGCTATAGATAAGCCAAGAAGATGGGTTTGGAAGGAGGCCAGATAGCCACCTCTCCCACATCTGGCAGCTTTTCTTCAGGGTAAGTCAGGGATGAGAAAGGAAGAAGGTGACTGTCCTCTTCCTCACCTTCTGTGTGATTGCAACAGAGGCAGCAATAGGACCTTTGATACCTGTGATAGGACCTTTGTCAGACTCTTTGCTAGACACTCCCACTACTACCGAATTCATGCCCCATTCACTATCAGAGAATATAGGAAATTTGAGATAAAGAAACGGGGCTAAAAGACTGCCTCTATGTGTCATGTCTTGCCATGCAATGAAGGAAAGGTAAAAGGAGGAGTCATAGGAAAGAGGATCTTTGCAGGAAGAAACCAAAGCCAGCAGGGCAGTACTGCTGGCTCTTAGGAAATGTGGAAGGCAGCGGGGCCCATGTTGACACCTCCTCTATGTCTCCTCTGACACAGAGTGGAAGAAAGAAGATGGCCATTATGTTTGATTTCAGGTACTTTCCATGGATGGGAAAAGTTAATAATTTTCCATGTTAGATTTGTTTTAGGTGAACCAAGTCTCCCAACCCTAGTGAGTAATGGTCGAAGAAGAGAAGCACTTTTTTTCCATTTTTATCAGCAAGTATATTATATAGAAAGCAAAGAAACACAATATACACCTAAACCTCTCTGGCCTCCTAGTGGATCAGTGGGCTTGTCTTCCCTTGTTTCACCACAGGCAGTTTTGTACTGGTGATAAAATCTGCATACCTACTTGTCAGTGTGTACACATGGTTTCTTGAGTCTGAGCCAGTATCATGTTTGCAGGCTCAATAATCACTTAAAAATATTACTGACTTCTGCCAGAATATGCATGATAAAAATATGGCTAAACTTAAATTCCATCCTGAATTCCTGTGGAAGAGTAATTGAGAAAAAGAGAAACTGTTTTTTATAACACGAGTGGGAGTTTGAGCTTTGTAAATATAACAGCTAAATATAAAAATTAAAAATTGACATCCAAATATCTTAAGTTGGGCAAAGTTGAAATGTGACAGATTCAAAACTGTCATTAAACAAATTATTGCTGTTTGTATTCCTCTCCCCATTTATATTGTTATAGATAATATTCCCGATATTACAGACTAACTAGATACAGGAAACATTGCCATAAAATTTACCCCAAATATGGATAATAGCAGCTCCATGGCATTTTGTTTAAACAAATATAAAATACATATAAAATAATTTGCCTGTTATTCATATTTACAGTAAAGCTATTGATTTTCATGGCACTATCCAGAGATAAAATGTAGATTAATTGTCGTTAAGATTGCCCAACACATCCCATTATAAGACACTGTTTTCAGTTGCTCGTAACTTTGCCAAACTAACTGTTCAGGCTGAAAATTTCCATACTCGGTATCTACCTCAGGCTACATCTATATCAAAAGAGTCTTTCCTGTGTTCTTGATGCTCTCACTTCTGGTAACCTAAAGGAAGAAGAAACTGCCTGAATTGAACGCAGAGGGATGAGGAACAGGGTGGGGAGCTGGCAGAGACTGTATAGGCCAAGCATGGGGGGAGGTGGATAGGAACAGAGAAGTGGAAGGAGATCAGACTGGAGGAGAGGGGACCAGACACAAATGGGAGCACAATGGCTTATCACCACTAAACCACACTCCCCTCCAGAACCTGAAATTGAACCTAGGAGTGCAAAGTCTTTACAAGCAGCAAAGAATCTTCTGGCACCTTATAGACTAACAGATGTTTTGGAGCATGAGCTATCTGAAGAAGTGGGTATTCACCCACGAAAGCTCATGCTCCAAAACGTCTGTTAGTCTATAAGGTGCCACAGGATTCTTTGCTGCTTTTACAGATCCAGACTAACACGGCTACCCCTCTGATACTTGACACAAAGTCTTTACATTACTCTGCTGTAAGCAACTAGCCATGAAACCCACAAGCAAAGTATGTGTCTGTCCCACTACTCTGCCAGCTCAAACAATACATGTCTGTGCTGTGGATCTAAAGGTCCAAATCCCACTGATGATCCAAACTGAGGGTCAAAGTGGTGCCACATGCATAGATGGATTAGGGGTTTGTGGAGCCCTGAGCCAGAGCAAGCAGGGGCCCCTCCCCATCCCTTTCACCTGCAGTCCCTTAATTCAGGCATTTGTGAACTAACATTCTATTAAAGTAGTGGTTTTGGATAAAATCTTATACACTTATAATAACTGGACAAGTAATTATGTATGCACTCCATATTTTCCACAAGACAGGTTCAGCTCTTCCTGTGCACTCTGGGATCTTTACACAGTTCTGACAGTGCAAAGCAACCTTAACACCAGCAGGTTGGCATCTTGAGGATTCTCCCTCACTGAGGGAATCTTTGGATGGCAAAGAGTTAGTGGTTCCTCTCAGCAACTGATGGAAGGAGAGTGGCTGGAACTCTGGAGCACATTGAGTATTGTCAAGGGAATGGCCCTTCAATGCTGCTACAGTGAACACCAAATAAGACTGGCAGCACATTCTTACCTACAGCAGACACTAGCACCAAGGCATGAACTGTCTTTACACTAGACTTCTGTGTTCCAGACACATCTTCTTCTTGATTATTTCTTGTTCCAATATGGGGTGGGGTGGGGTGAGGATAGCTCAGTGGTTTGACCATTGGCCTGCTAAACCCATGGTTGTGAGTTCAATCCTTGAAGGGGCCATTTAGGGATCTGGGGCAAAATTTTGTCTGGGAATTGGTCCTGCTTTTAGCAGGGGGTTGGCCTAGATGACCTCCTGAAGTCCATTCCAACCCTAATGTTCTGTTTTCATGGCTATAAGTTTCCCAAGTAAGGCAGCACCTGTCTAGTGCTGTAATATGAGGTTTTTCACTAGGCCAGCCTTTCTGCATTCCCCTCAAACAAAAGACAATCCGGAAGACAGAAATTAAGCTGGGAAGCCACTGATGGATTTTACAGTGAGTAACAAATCTCAATAGTAAATACATTATTTGTAACATTTAGATTGTGGTGGAGCTGAGAGGCCAATACAGTCAAAGAGAGTCCAGAAAATCGACAGAAGCCTGATCTTCAATGGAGGCTTGTGAGCAAAAGCATTTCATTTGATACTGCTAATGCCAAAGAAACTGGATACTTAAAGCATAACTAAGTATAGACCATTACAGAAAGACTTTCCTTTCCAACTACAAAGCACCCATACTGCACTTAAGTTAGGCTTTTGTTTGGTTTGTCTGATGCTGACATTTAGAGCAAGATAAATCAAAAGTAGAAGAAAGTGAATATGTTTAATTATCTAATTAAACTACCTTTAAAAATAAACTAAATGGTGCAGTTAACAGCACCCACAAAGGAGTAACCTCTTAAAGCATATATTTATCTAATTGGTCCATTCCTAGGTTTAATCTACAATAGAAGAGAGATATGAATTGCTTTTGACATGCAAAATGGCAAAAGTAAATAAAAAAATGCAAAATGGCCTAAGTATAATTCATGCAATTAGCAGGAAAAAATAGATTCATTCCAATCTAGTATTTCAACTGAGAAAGAGATTAGAAGGCAACTGCTCTGAAACTAGGAATAATACACTAATGTTCCAACCAAGTAAATTCATTTTCTATGGTGATAAAGCCTATTTTAAGTAACATGTGCAATGGGTTATTTGATGTCCACACATCCCCACCAAGCAATAACTTTTTGAGTATTAGGCTTTCTGGGGGATTTGCTGAGGAAAAAAAAAAATCAATGGCCTGAAATAAAATTATTTCCTTGGAAATGCCCTGGCTCTTTATTGCTATTGTAGCTTTAATACATAAATAAAAGAACTAATAATAATATATTTATTGTCTTGCTTTGAAAGAATGATGGCACCGTGGGAAGGATGTGCTTGAGGTCTAATATTTATTGTATAGAATTCTGTTTTAGAGCAGGTTTCCACAATTCAGTTTAAATGCTTATTTGAAATATTGCCCTCAAAGTTATACACAAAACTAAATTTAAAGTAAAACAAAAAAAGGGAAACAAAGGCTGTAACACAAATGGCCAGATAAAACGAACACAAAAATGTATTTCAGCAATAAATAAACTGAAGCAAAACACTGAAGTTTTCTTTTTTTAATATTGCTGCTTTTTCATTTATAATTCAGTAGCAAACTCTTACCGTCTAATTTAAAAAGTGGCAATAAATTTAAATTGAACATCTAGGGTTAAAATCTAACCTCAGGCTCTCCAGACATACAAGAAAGGCTTTTGTGTTACGTTGCTGTTCACTTGACAATTTCTAACTGTTGCAAGAAACACAATGTTTTAAACAAACTGGTGGATTTTTCCTGTGGTGCTTTCACAGATTTCACTTCCTGAAGGTGGACCTTCTGATAGAAATTACACAAAACCATGTGTAACAAAAGGTATGAAACTAGCAGTTTAAGCAGTGTGGGAATATCACCCTGACTGTAGAGTTGTTTTGTTTTTTAAAGAAGTTAATTTCAGCCTACCACTTTTCAGACTGCTGTTTTACTATTATGTTGGATAGGTAAAAGACATTTAATACCTACAGCACTCCATTCTCCGCTTAGTTTACTGAGACAGTCCTAGTGCTGACAACTGCTGATACACTCACTGAAACAATAATGAGACTGCTAGGATTACAGATGTGAATATCTGTATAGTCCCTTCCCATATATCTTTATAAACCAGAAAAAGATGGATGCTTACAGGTCTACCTTTGTTTTTATTTCAAAATAACTTCATTTAGAAAAGTATTCTGCCTAAAGTGGTGTGTGCTTTTTTTTTTAAATCATATGAAATCCTAGCAATATATTCAAGTTGTTATTAAGCATGAAACATTTCAGTTTCCCAAGTTTTTCTTAATATTAAATAGGGTGACATCTTCCTGTTTATCATAAACAGGTTTCAGATGAGACCTCCCCAAGTCTCAAGTGTCAGTCCTGAGATTTCCATGATTTAGCAACCTCCACATAGTCATGTGCCATTGGGATTTGTGCATTTCTCCCACCACACTCACCAGTCTTGGTCATTGCTAGTTGTTCAGTACACAGGAGGCTACCCAGTGTAGGAAACATTCCTCAGAACACAGGGTAGCACACACATTTAACCTCAACAAGGCTACATTTCCCATGGCAACTGGTGGGAAGTTGCTCTTCAGACATTATATTAACAAATTACTAAACAGTGCTATTTAACACCACACCCATTGTATGAGTGATCATCTTGCATATAAATTGGCATTATGGTTGGACTGCCATATATGGAAAAATTGGCCAGGAGATGTATAATTTTCCAATAGTACACTGCCAGCAAGAAGGCCCTCTGAAGAGGCATTATTCCTTTAATTTTCAAACCCTTCTGTGGAGATTTAGCAAAGTGGGATTCATTATTTATGTGTTTATAAATATGTACCTCTAGTATTTGGATGCAGTGACTGAACATACTTTAAAAAATTACAGCAAAATTGAAATCCACACTATAACAGCAATACTCACCAAGACGGATAGTAATCTGCAACTTGACGACAATGTCAGCAACCCAGTTCAGGAGGGCAAAAGAAAACTTTTAAACAGACGTATTTAAAAGTCAGTGGGAGTCAAGCAGATAAAAATCTAGTGCAACACTTTGAAACTGTAGCCTTTCCATTGGAGTTGTGCACAAAAAAGTGACCTTGTAAATATGATGTCAAGAGGTTGCATAGTGATTCTCTGCGCTTCACATCAGGGCTTTGATGTGTGGCTATTGGTAGCGGGAATTCTCTCAGTGGGTAATTGTTGGGAATGGAGAGTCAACATGAAGGAAATGAGGGAATGATGAGAAAGTGGGCTTTTGAGTTAGTCTTTCTTTAAAAGACAAAGAAATTAAGACCAAAACCTGCTAGGTAAGGGTCCCTCTGCTTCCACACTTTGGGGTTTATATAGGTCAAACACTTGGCTATGACCCACTTCTGGTTCTGCAAAAACCAAAACCCAGTTGGCTAAGTTTTGCAAAACTAAAATTGATCTCTTCTTCAGTTTGTCTCATTTCTGGCTGGCTTAAAAATAAAACCTGTGAATTATTTTATTTTGGGGGCTGCAGGGGATTCAGTTAAATCAGTCATTCTTGTCAGATCATTCTGATTTCTTCTCCAATATCTTATGATTAAAAGTACTGATACTGACACACTTTAACAACACAATGACGAAAGTTAATGCAAGGGCTAACAGACAGAGTCTCTCACCATAGACCAATTTCATAACATTAATAATACAGAAAACATCCATTAATATGTAATTCAATATCCAGGATGCACAGGCTGTCAAAACTAGGTAGCCAAAATCATTCTTCACATACTTTTAAGCCTCTCGCTACCCCTGGTGCCCCAAATAGAGACTGTCTCAGGCAAGGCCATGAAACTGCTTTCCTACCAAAGAGGCATGGATGAAAGATGCCTGTCACCAGATACTGATTCCACCAGCAATCAGTGCCAGCTCAGTGAAGCAAGATGCCTTTTCTAAGCCACTTCCATCTGGGAGAAGAGCAAATATTTAGGTTGCTAACCTGTATTCCTGGTATACAGGCATGCAAATATAACTGCAGATATAGATTCATCATTTGCATTACTTGAAATTTCAGGGTTTTGAACAATGTAATTTTAAATATTATTTATACCCCTACCATTGCTAGATTGAATTAATTAACAAAACCAAATCCAGTAATTTTTATTGCTTCAGAAACCATGCCTGCACTACACCAATATAAAAGATTTAGAGAAAAATACACCTTGTTAGCCTGGGGTCTGAGATAGAGACATGCCAGTGAAGTGTCCAGCATCTTATTGGTATGATATAAATAAAAACAAGACCCAAGTTTTCCAAGCAACGCATGATTTTGGCTGGCAACCTGAGGCACCTAAAAAGGGGCCTGATATTCAGAAGGAGAATACTGAATACTATCTGAAGATTAGGCCCAAAGTGCCGCAAAATGGGAGTTCAAACGAAGCCTCCTAAAGTAATGAGTCACTTAATAAAGTAGGCCTAAAAAAATCACAAAAAACCTGTGTCAAAAAACCAGTAAGTCTTAACCCTTTAATATTCCTGGAGAACAAAACAGAAGTGGGGTACTCTTTGAGGCTATGTCTACACTGCAATCAGGGAGTGTAATTACAGTGAGTGGAGACATAGCCGAATTAGCTTCAATCTAGCTAGCTCAGGGAAGCTGCGGCATCATGGACTTCAGTGCAGGCTATCGAAGCCCATCCAGATAATTACCCCGGGTCCTTAATGGGCTTGTACAACCTGCACTGAAGCCTGTGCTGCCATGGCTTCTTGGTACCTGAGCTAGCTTGATTAAAGCTCTCTCAGGTATGTTTATACCTGCTTTAGTCACTCCTAGATTGCATACCTTTAAATATCATCCAGCTTTACACATCCCACAAACAACATCCACCAAGACACTCCCCACAATTCCTCCTCATTCAGTCAGCTAACCAGAGAGTCACCAGTTTTTCTTAACCAAACCCACCCAGTGCTGCCAAGCTTTGTACAAACTTCCACTTCTAATCTCACCACTGCTTGTAAATGTATAGATATGCAAATTAACTGAACTAATCTGCATCAAGTGTCACAGAGCTGCACAAAACTTGGCAGTTACTGTAACATTGTAAAACAATATAACTTTTGCACTTCTACATCTTTCATCCAAGGCCCAAGCACTTTGCAAACACTAATTAAGCCTCATAGATTTATTACATCCTGTCAGTAGATTCATTCTTGATCAGTTCTTGTAGATAGCCAGACCATCTGTCTAAGTCTTCAATTTGCCTGTGGACAAGTGTCATAAATTTTACCCTGCTCTTCCTCAGTAAAGCTTATTTTCTGCTCATCAGCATCATAATGAAAATGTATGAAAGCCTATCATCAAAACCAGTAATTTTACCTTGGCAAAAGAAGCCATTTCCAAAAGCCAGAAAGTTTAGATTTTTTAAAAGCCAGTTTAAATCTTGGACTTGCTAGTTTCGTAATGTATAGATTTTAAAAATATATGTAAGTGTAGTGTTGTAATAATGTTTACATTCTGACTTAGGCAAAAAAGTCTTAGAAATTTCTCAGTTGAGAATGTTTCTGGGTTAACTCATCTCATTGTATCTAGAGAGAGCAACTCCTTGAGGCCCCATTCCTGCAATCAGACCTTGCAGCAAATCCTTGCACCCATGCAGAAACAAGTGTTATACAAGTCCCTTGTAAGCCATTGGCCCTCTGAATAGGCACTAGCAGCTGGTCACATGGATCTAAAACAAGATCAGGGCTGTAGTCCTCAGTGGGCCCCTGAACATGGGATGATTATCCTCAACTGCAATATACAATTCCTGAATCGATTAGATAAATAGATTAGAAGGATACTTTATGGATCACCTGGTTGCAAACATCCCTGATTTTGGCGGTGGGAGGTTTTGCAACTCTAAAGAGAGTCAAAGGTCCTAGCTAATTCTTCGTTGTCTTGCTCATGTTAAAAAATTCTTGAGACCTTCTTTGAATAGCTCCAGCACCTGCAAGTTTGGAAGTTTGATTTTTTTTTTAAATATGGGGGTAGGAGGAAGAACCTCTGTACCAGGGATGTACCTACAGCTGTCCCCAAGAAAATCTGCCTGAACTTGGCCAAGTTATAAGCCTTTGAATAAATTGCATGCTCAGTAGAGATTTCAATTTTAGCAGCTAAAATCTCTGAAGACTCCATCCTCACTAAATATTCTGGAGCCTCTCAACTCGTATTGCTGAGCATACCCTCATAGCTTCTAGTGCTCCATACCAGGGTGGGGCTGGATGACACCTAAGAACTGCGGAGAAATAAGCTGTCTGATTCAATTGCAGAAGGGACAAAAGCTGGATTTGGGGGGGCA
Source organism: Gopherus flavomarginatus (assembly GCF_025201925.1). Classification (NCBI taxonomy): domain Eukaryota; kingdom Metazoa; phylum Chordata; order Testudines; family Testudinidae; genus Gopherus; species Gopherus flavomarginatus. The sequence goes on along the minus strand of NC_066622.1, from coordinate 81,547,948 downwards.
GGGATAAAAGGAGTGTATTGGAACAAGGAGTCTGGTGAGATGGACTGGAGAGAGAAAAATGTTACTAGGAGTTGAAGGAGATGGGGTGACTAGGACTGGTTGGGCAAGGAAAAGAGGTAGGGGACAAAGGCAGGGGAGACAGATCTGACAAGGAGCTGGGGGAGACACTGGGTCTGGCTGGGCAAAAGACACTGGGATAAGGAGCCAAAAAGGTGGAGAGCAGAGACAGATTCAATGAGGGTGTCAGGGAAGGAGACTGGGAATGGGATGGGAAAAAGAGAGACAGCTAAGGTGAGGAATTAGAAGGAAGAACTGTGACTGGGAGCGGGGAAGGAGAGATTGGGACTCAGACAGCGATCATGGAGGGTGAGACTATGACTGACTGGGCAAGTAGACTGAGGTTATGATGAGAAACTTGAGGAGACTGGGACTTGTTAGGCTAGATCAATGGGACTGGGACAGGTTGGAGGGGATGGGGCAGATGTGCCTGACTTTGCAATCTTAACACTCTTTAAACAGAGTGTGTGTGTGTGTGTGTGTAAAATGCATACATATTGGCCTGATTTTGAAAGGTTCAGCCACCCGCTGCTCCCATTGACTGGAGTCAGACATGTGGGCTCTCAGTACTTCTGATAATTAGGCTAATAATGTACATAATATATGGGATACCATGTACATATAGGTGCATGCACAGAAATGTCTGTTCATGTGGTGTAGAATGTTTGTTGGCACTTATTTGGGGTGACTTCCATAACAATTTGGAAGCACTGTTAGATCCTTCTTACTGAAGGGCCCTATCATGTGTTTAGTACTTGATCATTTCCAGCATGAGCAACTAATACAGACTGGTCTCAATCGCTCAAACACTTATGCACACATGCTTGACATTAGTAGTTCCACTGATTTTGATGGGACTGTAGATGAGATTAAAGTTATCTGCAGGATTGGGGCTTTTACTGTTAAGGGTAATTAAGCAAATGTCCTTGGTTTTTCTTTTTATTATCTATATGAATGTGTTTAATGTAAGTGCATCCAGAAACATCAGGCCATATTTAAATCAGTGGATTTGAAGGAGATTGGGCATATTGCGACAAGTATAGTTTTTGAAATTATAACACTAATCTAGCATACAGATCCACTAGTTATCTCCTATCAGTGTGTTATTTATCTTTCAAGTGCTTGAGTTTTTCCATGGATTTTACATATTATATAAAAAAAATTTTTTTAAATGACCCAGGGAACTAATTATGGGTCAAAAATAAAATGATAGTGTAGTTCAATTCCTGTATGATGGAAATAGATCTGTTATTTCAGACACTGAATTGCCTCCCCCAAAGAAAATCCTACGGGGATAAAACCCTCCGATAGACATTCTGACCGTAGTTGGAATGCAAAGCTTCACTGCTAAGGCATCCTGTTATCAGATGCTTGAACACTGAATGAAGGTGCAGTGGGATTACTGTCAAATTATACTAGCAGGTGAATTCAGTTAGCTCCAATCTGAATTGAAAGGGGTCAGATTCTCTCTGTCTCAGAGACTGAAGAAATTAGGATCGGAAAAGGAGAATATGGAATGAAAACCCTAAGAATAACCAGCCTTGGAATGATTGTAGTTTGAGTATTTATTTGTCTTAACAGTAAAGCCAAAGCCCAAGAGGTAGGTGGTTTGGACTATACACTTAAATATACAAGGGTGGGAACTCCAGCTGTTTACACAATGATATACTGGTATCTCTGGAACCTGAATACAGAGCCCTGATACATATGCTCAGAGGAAACCCTTCATCTATTGAACTGTAGTAACATGAAAATAGTTTAACAGCCCACAAAACTTCAGCACAGAAAATGAAGATAAGTACAGTTTGCAAGTCCTAGAGGAATTTAGGTAGGAATGTGGGCAAGACTTTCACCTCTAGCTTTGCAGAAGATGCATGTAAACTACTGGGTGATCCAACAGCTGGGGAAGATAAAATTCAAATAACTGTACTGTTCCAATTGCTTCTCTCAGGGTTTTTCCTTTATTAACTTAGAAGCAAAGATTAAAAATCACACAACATGAACATCCTCACAGCCCCTTGGGATCTTGTCTATAGGGCTTCATAACACAGATCTTGTCTACAGATACCTCCTCTCAACAGGCACAACAGGCCCCATTCTTGGTCTTTCCGTTGTCCTGGGTCTCTCCTGCCTAAAAGTCTGGAAAGCTTTCCATGAAATGGCCTGGAAGGCATGTGATTAGGGGAGGGCATGCGATCTCTTAATCATAGTAGTCATATGAACAGTTCCAGCTGTCACCCACAGAGATCCCTAATACCACATTGGAGTAGTCACCTGGCCTGACTAGGAGGGAAGAGGTTTTCACTGAATCAATACAACAACTTTCTGGAACATACCTGATGTTCTCCCACTCAGATCCTGAAAAGAGCTGCTTAAAAATTGAGTCATTTTTTTGGGGGGTCAGGGTGGGAGAGGGAAGAAGGTAGGGAGAAGTGGAGTAGAAAATGTCTGCAAAATTGAACTTTTTCCACATGAAAATAGAAACTATTTCATGTTGAATCAAGTCAACATTAATCTTCATCCACGCTGCTTCATGAGAGTTGTACTTCGGGTGCCCTAAGGGCTGGACTTCCTGGTCAGACTATATCTGCCATGATGCACTACAGTGTTTCATGAGGACACAGACTCCTGTGAAGCTGATCCAAAACAAGATGTTCCAACATTTCTGACTCAAAGTTTTTCTCAACTTTCATTCTGCAAAAAAGGTTTGATATTGTGTCTTTTTATGCTGACCCAAGATGAAAATATAGAAATATCAGAATTTCCCAAGGGAAGGAAATTCCATTTTTCAATTTGGTAGAGCACTCATAAGGCATTCTTAGTTTATCAGATTACAGCCTGTAATAAGATGGTCGCAGAAGAAAAAAATATCCCTCTGTTTGTGAGGTCTCCCACATAACCTGGCCTCATATGGTAAGGCTTGACTTAAATACTCACACACACAGGTATGAGTGCATACAGAAACTGAAGTGTGGTTTGAATCAGCAGGTGAAGTCTGTAGCCATCTTCCTGTCTAAAGCCAACCAGGGGGAGGTCAGAGTTTATTATTTCGTTGATATAATGTTATGCAGTATTTCATACGAATAGCTTTATTAAGAGGGACAACAGACCACAAGAGTAGATATTGACTTAGGTATATATTTACAACATTTTTTAAAACCTTGTATTAACCATCTGACACCACCATAAGTGATTCTGTAGACGTCATGTTCAGTATTGAGAAAAATCAAGCAGAACAATATAGCTATTTTTCTAACAGTTTTGAACTGCTGAATTGTATTTTACAAATAAATAGCTTCTCTATACTCCAGATCATATTATTAAGTTTGCCATTATCAATTCAGGCAACATTTTCTCTGAATTCTACATTACTTGCCAGAACTCAAGTAATTCAGAACTACATTACTCAACTTCAGGGCTGAAGTTCACAAGAAGGGAAGACACGGTTTTTCCCAGCACAAGGCTTTGCAACTCATTATTGGTGGTAAGAACCACCGTTATTCCACAGCCTTCTGAGTGAAGTGGAAAATCTTACTTTTTTGACTTAGCTTTCCTCATCACCTCAACTGAAATTGTAAGGAAGAAGAGAGGCATTTAAAGAGAACCTTGTGTACAGGGCTTCATGACCCTCCCCAGCTGAGGTTTCCTCCCTGCAGGGGAAAGTTGAAGACAAGAAGGAAGCATGTAAAGCGAAAGAATAAGATGGGGTAGAATATAGAAGAATTGAGGGGAAAATTGCAATAGCCCCAATTGCCCCTAGGAAAGTAGGTAGAAAATTAGACCACTGGCCTATTGTGATTTTGGCTTATTCATTCTTTGGAAGATGTTCAGATGCTACAGAAACCTGGATTAGATTGACTGTGGTACTACACATCAATCTAAATTCTATTTCGTGTTCATGAAACTAAGAAACTGATAACATACCAACTACACCTAGGCAAGGTGTCCTATAGGCGTTCACACACAACCCCACCAAAAGTACTTTAAATCCTGATTGACAACACACTTTCCATTCCAGTCCAGTCCATGTGTCATCTCTAGAGCAGAGACTTCTGGTCATACCATAGTAGGTATATTTTGTGTGACAAATGCACACACAGGACCAGGCTGATATCATCAACTCCTTGCTGCTTATGTCCAGTCATAGAAGACATCAGCCCAGTTCTCTCCAGAAGTTTATGAACTTAATCACTGTGCCACCAGCCAACTCCTGGAGCCACAAGACATGGGTATGTCAAGTCAAACGTTGCTGTTATGTTATGTATGTTATATACTTCTGATACCAGTGCAGCTAAATAAGTATAACTGAACAGAATGGAGCCAAGTATTTCTATTCTGATACAGGCATATTCTGCCAGAGCAGAAGCCCTCCAACAGGCAAATTAAAACCAAAATGAATGTGTTCAAGTTCTACTGTTCATTAACCTTTCGCTTCAGATATTGGAAGCTGGAAGTCTGCAAATAGCTAATAAATTATCCTGTCAGGGTTTTAAAGAATAAGGCTGCATAGAAGAAGTTCTGAAGCTGTCCCTTTCTTAGTTATAAAGGCATTTTTCATTTTCATGTTGATATTAATATTAATGTATTGTTGATAACAACATGAGTTGGCAATACAGTGACAGTTCAATCAACATGAACAGTGGAATGAATTGTACTACAAAATAATCTACTGCGTGTTGTTTTCTGTGTATGCATGAATCTCAATTACAGCCCCTCCAATTGCTCTAAAAAGATGGCAATTGATTATCTCTCACCAGCTTCATTTCTTCTCCATCAGTAAAAGTCGGGGTAGGGATCCAAATTCTGACTACAGAGAAATCAATTGTGTGGACAGAAACATTCAAGTATAACCCTTCTCGGCAAGGTGTTGTCTGCAACAACAATAGGTAGGGGTCCCTGTTAAAACTAAAACACCATCAGCTCCAGTCACCACCTAGAATTTCTGGGATCACTAAATAGCTTCCATTTGTAAGCACTGACTCTGTTTATGAAACAAGGAAAACTCTATAAGGGGAAAGGAAACCCAACATCAAACTTGGGAAAACACAGCAAATTATATCTATGTGACTGATTCATAAAACACTCCCGCTCATGGTAACTTTGGCAGTCGTGCACCTGGTTCCCCATTTGAGAACAACCTATAAGCAAGTGGTGATGTCTGTGGGTAGCATGGTCAGAGTCCTGAGGTGCATTGGGTGAGTCCTTTGGGAAGTACTGCCTGGTTTTGCTCAGAGGCTTCACCGACTAAACCACTACAGGGACGTCAGCTTTATATAGTGTCTGGGTAGCAGGATCCCCACCAGAGTTCACTTACCTCTGCTGCTGTCCTCTGGGCCTATCAAAGAACTGTCTCTGCATAATCTCCCATCACAAAGTTCTTGGCAACTGCTCTCACAATTAAGTCCTCAATCTGGGTCATCCCTCACCACAAAGTCCTCTCAACAACACAGCATCCTCAGGAAAGGAGAACCAATAGCATACAGGACCCTTGAGAAGACTCCTTGTCACTGGTGATGCACTCTGTCACAAAATAGGAATCCCTCCCCCTTCGGTTCAGTTCCCTTATAAACCAATTCTGGCTTGTGTATAGTTCTGTTGACATCTCAGGTGTCACTGGAGGAGTTCTGGGTAGAAAGATTATGTAAATATAGCTGTACTTTTCTCTTACAGATGATGGCAGAGAACTCCTTCCCCTGTGGAGCTTCTGGGTAATATCTTATGCAAATGAAGCGGTTATGTGATCATTCCTCCCCTTGTTTGCCAACAGACAGGAGCAAAGCTTCTTACTCTCTAGAGCTTGAAGCCACAGGACTTATATAAAGAATAGTAAACAATGCTCAGCGGATAAGGATCAGGAGTCGCACCATTTATAAATCTGTGTACTGTGGTCCCGGGAGTAGGGCAATTTAGTGGGGAGGAAGGAAGGAGGTGGAAATAAACAAATAAATGTTTATTTAAAAAATGTAAATAAACTTAGTTACCCAGAAAACAAACAGTATGAAGATCTGGTAGCCCCTTAGAAATAGGGAAAGTGGTCCAAAAGCATCATGAATGTGGTCCCACCTCTGTGAACAAAACAAAGCAGATACACAGTCCCTTTAAATCTGCAGGAATACAGAGGTCACTGCCAGGGAAAGGACACATAAATATGCAGATCTTGTTGCAGCTCAGAGTAAGCACAGCTTTGGTTCCCGCTGTGGAAACCATGTGGAGCAGCCCTTCTGCAATGTTCTACGGAGGCCAGAAAAAGAGTAGATGCAATTTATACCCTATCTCCTACTGCTGGCCACATGTTTTCCAGCAGGCAATTCTGCAAAGTACAGGGCAGAAATTGGCCAGTGGCTTGTAAAAATGCAGTTAATTGATTGGGACAGGCAAGTCGGTGTGAAAATAAAGATCTGTGAATTTGCCCCAACTCTACATATGCCAGTTTTGAGTTTCATAAAAGTTAGTGAAAACTTGTCTTTTTAGAACTTCTTTTCCAATTTCATGCACCTCTGTAAGTCCTGCTCTCAGCCCCGACTAGAAGCAGAATGTGTTGAATACCAAGAAAAGCCTGTCCCTGGAAGAGTTCCAGTTCAGTTTTACAAATTCAAAGGTCTAGATGGCTCTTGTCGCAAACAAAAATCCAAATTTTTGGCTGCTTACAGACAACTTCGGAACCGTTTGAGGTTCACACAAGTAGCATCAATTGGTTGAATCACACTGCACTAAGAGACACTTGGTTAGATCATGTCCTTCTGATTTTAAGATGAAGGTCTATTTGATCTCTCACAAAAATGTCACTGTGGGATTCTACATTTGGTGCATCTCAGTAACACCAGGTCACATAGGCTCCATTTACACAATGTTTTTTCCTAATTGCCAGCTCTAGTAAACTACCTGTGGTCTGAGAGTCAGGTTCTTTTCCATTTCACACATCTTATTGCCACCAGAAATAAATATTCTGAAGGCCAAACTGGGCTTTCAGATATGATGCAACTGGGCCTTGTCTCAACTGACTGGAATTTAATGCACAGTTCTACTGATTATGCACAAGGGAAAGATTCCATCACACCTCATTTCCTCTAGCCATGTGTGATTCTGCAGAGCTAATGGAGTAAAGAGCAATAAAAACTTTCTTTTTTCATTAAAGGGAGCAGATATGACATTGAATAGAAACAGGAAGCAGACATAATGGATATTTAGCTGGTGCAATTTTTAAATAGCCCAATTTCAGAGTAAATTTGGAAAGTCAGATTATTAGACTGATATTTGAACTTTAACCTGGGTGTTACATAGCATTAAACATTGTATCAGAGCACCGGAAGCCCACCACACTGACATCCCAGCATTATATTACTTTGAATGGAAAATATATTGCAAAGATGATTCCAACAACTCACAAGATTGGGGACTCCTATACACTGGATATTGCTCTTTACAGAGAGTTCATAGTAACCTCTATTGTTATGATTTCTGTTCTTAACAATAAGTCTAAAAGACTCTTTCATAAGACCTTTCAGGGTTATGGAGCACTGTCTTATTGCATTAGGAATGGTCAGCCTACTAAATCCTTACTACATTTAGTGAAGTCACAAATTATTCATGTAATAAAAGTAATTTTTAAAAAAGATTTAGAGACCTCACCTCTCATTCTCACAGGCTGACACTAGCAGATAACTTAGCCAATGCCCTTACTATACAAAAATCTCGTTTTTCCAAGTATGTATGGCTGTGTATGTATGGGTTAACTTCAATTCTTCATTTTGTTTTTGATGCACATTTACACTGGTAGGTCTGGGCCAAGAATAGACATTAAAGTGCCAGTTAATCATGGTTAAAACTATCCAGAAGGCCAAATTTAGTCTGCTAGGTAAGAGATTGAAGTCCAGGAGAGCCGTAGTAGCATTCTCTGAAATGTTTCCAGTTCCATGTGTGGGGCCAGTTAGACAGGCAGAACTGCAGAGTCTCAATGAGTGGATGAGATGATGTAGGGAGGAGGGATTTAGATTTATTAGGAACTGGAGAAACTTTTGGAAATGGAGGAACCTGAACAGGAAGGATGGGCTCCACCTAAACCAAAATAGAACCAGATTGCTGGCAGTTAAAATTAAAAAAGGTCGTAGAGCAGTTTTTAAACTAAGCACTGCAGGAGAGCCAACAGGTGTGGAGGAGCATGTGGTCTGGACAAAAATATCCCTTAGGGGAGGATCTATTAATGGACACTATATGTCCTGGTAAGGAGGAGAGAATGGAAGATGATAAAATATGGATAGGATCTGATGAGAAACAGTCAAATGAAAAAAAAAAGTCCCATTCAATTACATCATGTAATGGCAGACAGCTAAAAAGTGACAAGTTTTAAAAGTGTCTATATACAAATGCTAGAAGGCTAAATAATAAGATGGGTAAACTAAAGTGCCTCATATTAAATGAGGATATTGATATAATAGGCATCACAGAAACATGGTGGAATGAGGATAATCAATAGGATATAGTAATACCAGGGTACAAAATATATTGGAAGGAAAGAACAGATCGTGCTGGTGGAGGAGTGGCACTATATGTGAAAGAAAGCTGTCATAAACAGAGTGTTAAGGGTTAATGTCTCTTATACCTGTAAAGAGTTACAAGCAGGAAACTGGACACCTGATCAGAAGACCAATCAGAAGACAAGATACTTTTAAATTTGGGTGGAGGGAAGTTTGGGTGTGAGTTCTTTGTTCTTTGTTCTTCTCTCGGAGGGTCTGAGAGAGACCAGACATTACTACAGGCTCTATAAGTTTCTTTTCAAATAGAAGGTAAAAACCAGGCAGTTTAGGCTTTTTAATTGTTTTACACTATTTGCATTTGTGGATCTGGCTGGTTAACTTTTATATGTGTAGTTGCTGGGAATATTTTGATTTGTATTGGTACTGGGGGGAAAGTCTCTTTCTGGTATCTGTAAGCTATAGGACCCTGTATATTGACATCTTGAAGTTACAGAGATAATTCTTTACTTTTTCCTTTCTTTTATTAAAAGATTTCTTTTTAGAGAACCTGATTGATTGTTTTTTTTCTCTGTTTCCCTTGTTTTATCCCAGGGGATTGGGATAACTCACCAGGACGGGTGGGGAGACGGGAGAGGGAGAGATAACATCTCTCTCTGTTTCCCTTCAATCTGTTTGCCTCTTTGTGGAAGGGAAGGGAGATGCTTCTCTGTATGGTGATTTAAGAAGTTAGATCAGTATCTCAGGATAGCCCAGGGAGGGAAGTTCTGAGAGGGGGAAGGTGGGGGAATGGTTTATTTCTCCTTGTTTTAAGAACCCAAGGGGTCTGGGCTCTTGGGGTCCCCAGGGAAGGTTGGGGAGGTCAGAGTGCCCCAAAACACTATATTTTTGGGTAGTGGCAGCCTATCAGATCTAAGCTGGTAATTAAGCTTAGGGAAATTCATGCTAGTATCTCATTTTCTGAACTCTAAGGTTCAGATCTGAGAAAGAATGCTATGACAAAAGCGTAGACTCAAATGAACCAAACTGTACCATAGAATCTCTACGGATAGTAATTCCATGCTATAATACGAATATATCATTAGGGATATATTACCAACCACCTGACCAAGATGGTGATACTGACTGTGAAATGCTCAGGGAAATTAGAGAGGCTATTAAAATAAAAATAATAATGGGCAATTTCAGCTATCTCCATATTGACTGGGTACGTCACCTCAAGATGGGATTCAGAGATAAAGTTTCTTGACACCTTAAATGACTGCTTCATGGAGCAGCTAGTCCTGGAACCCACAAAAGGAGAGGTAATTCTTGAATTAGTCCCAAGTGGAGCACAGGATCTGATACAAGAGGTGAATAGCTGGACCACTTGGTAATAGTGGCCATAATATAATTCAATTTAACATTCCAGTGGCAGGGAAGACACCACAGCAGCCCAACGCTGTAGTATTTAATTTCAGAAAGGGAGACTACACAAAAATGAAGAAGTGAAGCAAAAATTAAAAGATACAGCACAAAAACTTAAATCCTTGCAAGCTGCATGGAAACTTTTTAAAGATAGCATAATAAAGGCTCAACTTAAATGTATACCCTAAATTAAAAAAAAAAATAAGAGAACCAAAATAGTGCCACTGTGGCTAAACAATAAAGTAAAAGAAGCAGTGAGAGGCAGAAAGGCATCCTTTAAAAAGTGGAAGTTAAATTCTAATGATTTAACTAATGAAAATAGAAAGGAGCATAAAATCTGTCAAATGAAGTGTAAAAATATCATTAGGATGGCCAAAAAATATATATATATTTGAAGAACAGCTAGCCAAAGACTCAAAAAGTAATAGCAACATTTTTTTTAAAGTACATCAGAAGCAGAAAGCCCAATAAACAACCAGTGGGGCTACTGGACCATCAAGATGCTAAAGGAGCACTCAAGGACGATACAGCCATTGCAGAGAAATTAAAATTAAGTCTTTGCATCGGTCTTTATGGCTGAGGATGTGAGGGAGAATCCTAAACCTGAGCCATTCTTTTTAGGTGACAAATCTGAGGAACTGCCCCAGATTGAGGTGTCATTAGAGGTGGTTTTGGAACAAATTGATAAACTAAACAGTAATAAGTCACCAGGACCAGATGGTATTCACCCAAGAGTTCTGAAGAAACTCAAACGTGAAATTGCAGAAGTATATTTAAATCAGCTTTTGTACCAAATTATTGGAGGATAGCTAATGTGATGCCAATTTTTTAAAAGGGCTCCAGAGGTTCTCCCAGCAATCACAGACTGGTAAACCTGACTTCAGAACTGGGCAAATTGGCTGAAATTATAGTAAAGAACAAAATTGTCAGACTTATAGATGAACAATTTGTTGGGGATGAGTCAACATGGTTTTTGTAAAGGGAAATCATACCTCACCAATCTACTAGAATCCTTTGAGGGGGTCCATAAGCATGTGGACAAGGAGGATCCAGGGGATATAGTGTACTTAGATTTTCAGAAAGCCTTTGACAAGGTCCCTCACCAAAGGCTCTTAAGCAAAGTAAGCTGTCATAGGATAACAGGGAAGTTCCTCTTATGGAACAGTAACTGACTAAAGATAGGAAACAAAGGGTAGGAATAAATGATCAGTTTTCAGAATGGAGAGAGGTGTCCCCCAGGGGTCTGTACTGGAACCAGTCCTATTCAACATATTTACAAATGATCTGGAAAAGGAGGTAAACAGTGAGGTGGCAAAATTTGCAGATGATCCAAAACTACTCAAGATAGTTAAGTCCCAGGCAGATTGTGAAGGGCTACAAAAGGAGCTCTCAAACCTGGGTGAAAGGGAAACAAAATGGCAGATGAAATTCGGTGTTGATAAATGCAAAGTAATGCACATTGGAAAACATAATCCCAACTATACACATAAAATGATGGGGTCTAAAGAAAGATCTTGGAGTCATTGTGAATAGTTCTCTGAAAATATCTACTCAATATGCAGTGGCAGTCAAAAAAGCGAATGTTGGGAATCATTAAGAAAGGGATAGACAATAAGACAGAAAATATATTGCCTCTATATAAATTCATGGTACACCCACATCTTGAATACTTTGTGCAGACGTGTTCGCCCCATCTCAAAAAAGAAATATTGGAATTGGAAGGGGTTCAAAAAAGGGCAACAAAAATGATTAAGCATATGGAACAACTTCTAGCTGAGGAGAGAGTAATAGGACTGGGACTTTTCACCTTGGAAAAGAGATGACTAAGGGGGGTATGATAGAGGTCTATAAAATCATGACTGCTGTGGAGAAAGTAAATAAGGAAGAGTTAATTACTCCTTCTCATAACACAAGAATTAGGGGTCTCCAAATGACTAACAGGGAGCAGGTTTAAAACAAGCAAAAGGAAGTATTTTTGCACACAATGCACAGTCAGTCCGTGGAACTCTTTGCCAGAGGATGTTGTGATGGACAAGACTATAATGGGGTTCAAAAAAGAACTAGATAAGTTCATGGAGGATAAATCCATCAATGGCTACTAGTTAGAATAGGCAAGGATGGTGTCCCTAGCCTCTGTTTGCCAGAAGCAGGGAATGGGTGACAGGGGATGGATCTCTTGATGAGTACCTGTTCTGTTCAGTCCCTCTGCGGCACCTGACACTGGCCACTGTCAGAAGACAGGATACTGGGCTAGATGGACCTTTGGTCTGACTCAGTATGGTCACACTTTTATTCTTATCTTTGCAGTGATCTGTCCCAAGTACCATCTGATATGCAACACCACTTGATGTTTCAGATCCAGGAGGGCTGGATAATAGGGTGACCAGATGTCACAATTTTATAGGGACAGTCCCAATATGTTTTTTTCTCTTATATAGGCACCTATTAACCCCCCCCCCAAACACACACACTTTTTTCACACTTTCTATCTGGTCACCCTACTGGATAAGAATATGGTATTTCTAAACATAGTAAGGTTCTCCTAGCTCTAGCAGTGACACAAAGTGAATGGTAACTGGATGTACTGCCAGTGTTTTCAACAAAGCTCCCTGCCCCCCAGAAAGATACCATTCCCATTTAGCTTGTGGCAGCAGCAGCAGCACATGTAGTGGGAACCTATTCATCTCTACCCCTCCATCATTCCCTCTGCCCTAAGACACAATACACTCTCTCAGTAACCACAAACTTCTATTAAGCTGCACTGGAAATATTTCTTTGTTCCGAAAAAAGAAAAACAAACAAACAGATTTTGACAGTAGAATACAATATTCTATTTGTATTTTAAAAGGTAGGGGTGAGTAATGTCTTGGCATATCCTTCCCTAGGAAAATACCTGCCATTTGGTGCAATCTGGTCTATCACAAACACAAAATATTTGCTCCGTGGAGGTATTTTTATGATCCCAAAGGATAAGTGACATTTCTGGAATTGAGAATTTAGCAATACCCAGACACACAAGCAGGGATGATCCAGCAGAGGCTGGGAAATCATCCCAACCCTCACTTCCATTTGAAGGCAGAATTTTCACATGTATCATCCTGGGAGCACCCAAGAGTCCCCTCCAGCATGTCTTGTGATTATGTAATTATTTCTTTTTGCCCACTCTTCAGGTCGCAGAATCACCACTTCACCTCCACTAGTCTGCCACTCTGTGAATGCAGGAAATCTATACATGCTTCCAGTTACACGCTGCCTTTCACACATACACAAGTCACATCGGCTGCTACTTGACATCCTCTTTGTATAGCATCTAAACCATTCCACTGACACAGAGAGAAACTGGAATCACTGAAACATCCAGAAGTTGCTCTGCGCATAGTTTAAAAAAATAATTTAAAAAAATGGGCAAAACTGAGGAGGTTTTTAAATCAGAGGCTGCATCACATATTAAAAAGTAACTTTTAAACAGCGCATCGTATGTCAGGGCACCAAGCAGAGAGAGGGAGAGAACATCTACATGGTATATTCCTGTCTGTCTTTTCCTCTCTCTTGCTTTCTCTCTCTCCCCTCAAACTCTCCCCTGCAGTAGACTGCAGAATGGGACACTCTTGTTCCAAAGCCAGCCGGCAGCTGTCACACAGCAAAGGCAGCAAGCAGCCTGTGCAAAGGGTGAGCCTACTCTGTCATTTAGGATGACTCACTGGGATCTGGCATTAATTTCTCTTTTTCTGGTAGTGGACGGAGAACAACCAAAAAGCTACACTGGATCTGATCAAGGTAAGAGATTAACACATCTTTTATGATACTATATTGTTGAGTCTGAAGAAGTGCCAAGCTCTGAATAGAGGCTAGCACTGGAGCTAATTCAGTGGGTGTTTCAACACCTGGTAGTACATGCCACCAGTGTGCCTTCCTGGTGTTAACCCTGAGTATGCCGTTCCAAGCTGCATCCACTGAATAGAAAGCCGGTGAAAATACAGCATTTAAAGTGCATTTTCCTCCTTAATGCAACTTTTATGAGAACACCACCACTGCCCCAGCACATATGAGAAGCATCTCAATGTGTCTAAATGATCAGGCATGCTTTTGTACTCGACTTCTGGGAATACAGTGCGTCAGGATTCTGTCATGGACTACTTGCAGACTCATCCACACAGCATTTGTTTCATCACTTCAATTAGTTGAAATTCTGTAGTCCAAACATCTCCCTGGCATGTTTTCCCCAGCAAGTGTTCTGAATGCAAATAGATTATATTCAATTTTTAGTCATTTTTAAAACTCCAGTACTTACTAAAACCATCAGAAGAAGTCTGCTGAGCACTGTATTGTGTGTGTGTGTGTGTGTGTGTATGCATACATACAAATTTTGTCAATACATTTCTTTGCTGTTGATCAAAAAAAATGCAGCATGCAGGAGAGTTTTTATTTATTTGTTTTTGGCTAGGACAAAATCTCCCCCACCCTACCCCTAGATTCTTAAATTCCTGGAGAAATTCCCTTCTTCCATTTTCTGAGGAGGCATGTAATTTTAAGCAGAATGATCTAAGCAGGCATCTACTGTTGCTCATACTTTTTAATTTTTGCTCTCTATTTGAAGCTTTCATCTAGCCTGTGTAGCCTCATGCCCAGCAAGCCAAATGCCCCATTTACCAACTGGGTTACTTCTAAAAGGTAGCACCATTAAATTGATTCTGAATTATGTTTCTTTCATGCCATAACCAGAAAAGCAGACTAGCTGGTATCAACGCAGATCCCATAATCTTACCCTTGGACCCCTTATGGGTTAACTGTACTGAAGCTACTTCTTTTGCACTATTTCTCTTACCTGTTCTGTGGAATGTCTTCTTGCAGTTGAGACTGGATGTACCTTTATTTATCACCCATTAAAAGGTGTTATATGCAGCATTGCCTCATATATTGTTTGGTCGGATCTGCTAGAATTTGACTTTTATCTGAGGGTGGTTTTTTTTTTAAAGCGTTTAAAAACAAGAGAAACTTCTCTGCAATTGTTAATATGAAAGAGTCTCTGTACAGACATGACGACAGATCCTACATTGGTCATGTCTAAGATGCTGACAAAACAGCAGTCAATGCTGAATACCATACAGCATTTGGGGAGCCAGTAAGACCAATGGATTCTTGACATAGTGTATATATTTTTGGAATCAACTCTTGCTTTCTCCACTAGGGAAAAGAGGTTAATAGACCCTTCTGTATCTACTGTCATGCCACACAAACATTTACACTAGTACAAAGCAATCTCAAAATTAATTGTGATTGAAATGTCCTTTTGTACCAATCTTCAAGAACAGGTAAAACAAAAAATGTTTGATATTTCAGCAGGGATTATACCATATCTTCTACTGGAATCAGATTTTCTTGTAAAATGTTCAGTGTGCATCAAAACTATATTTAAGGTAATTCTTTATCACTTGGGGGGCTTACAGGCAGCTAAATTCATAAATGCCATGGATTTTCACAGCCATTTCACCTTTCTTAATTCAATGGGGCCAGAGAAGAAAACAATCCAAGATACAGTTTGGTTGATATATCACCATGATACTGCTTTTAAAGACTTAATACTCATACTGTTTAATTATAAATTAGTAGTTATTTATTTCACACAAACTCAGTAATTTGCTACAGTGGTATATGCCAGGGTCTCTGGGGACTGAAGAGCTATATTTGACCATATCTGGCCAATGTCTAGAATAAAAAATATCTTATTTGTAATTTCCCCCCCAAGAGACATCAGTATATGATCAATTTTTAATCAGCATGACTTCTTTTGGCTGGGAATTTAGTCTATTTAAAGGTAGACAATCCAGTGAGAACACTTTTTTGTAACTTGGCAACAAGAGGGGAAAAAAATCAAGTTACATCAATCACACATGCAAACCTTGTATTGTGCTGTCCCATCTCTAGTGAATTAAACCCTTCATAGGGCTGATGTTCAAGACTTGTGAACCAGTAGGTTTAATATAATTAACTAATCCAATCAGTTGTTCTAATTACAAGAGTCAGACTGCAGGAAGCCAATGCAGACTCAGTACATGTGCAAGGAGCCGCCTCTAGAACAGAACAGAGTGCTAGTTTTTTTTTTTGAAGCTACATTCTTGCAACATGCATTATTCAAAAAATATGCCATTGGTGTAACCCAAATTCTGAGACTTTAAGCTAATGGGAGGTTGTCTGCTTTTGTTCTCAGAGACTTT
Organism: Gopherus flavomarginatus; assembly: GCF_025201925.1. Lineage (NCBI taxonomy): Eukaryota > Metazoa > Chordata > Testudines > Testudinidae > Gopherus > Gopherus flavomarginatus. Next base: position 81,531,798 of record NC_066622.1, on the reverse strand, counting down.
ATATCTGGCATTGTTCCATTTTTAGGGAAGAATGCCATTTTGCTCCATTCAGTTTATTGGTCATTCGGGTATATTATTTGCTGGTGGGAGCTGGAAAGAAGGAAAGGTTAAAATAAGTTGTGTTGCTCTGTAAAGAAATGCTATCACCATGGCATCCTGTGCCTCTTTGGTATTTCTGGAGACAGATGCAGCTCCAGGCACCAGCGCTCCAAGTGCGTGCTTGAGGTGGCAAGCTGCGGGGGGCGCCTTGCCGGTCCCTGCGAGAGCTGTAGTCAAGCAGCCTTCGGCGGCTTGCCTGCAGGATGTTCCCTGGTCCTGTGAATTCGGCGGCGGGTACACTGAAGTCACAGGACCGGCGGACCTCCCGCAGGCAAGCCGCTAGATCCGTGGGACCAGGGATCTCCCACAGGCAAGCCGCCGAAGGCAGCCTGACTGCTGTGCTTGGGGCGGCAAAAAAGCTAGAGTCGCCCCTGTCTGGAGTGCCCATCACCTCTGTATATAAGTACTAGGGATGGCCCAAAACTGTCATGTTTAGATTTCAGTGGAAACTTCTTAACTGAGAGTTTGTTCAGATCTAGAGTTCTGGTTCAGCCAGTTACAAAAGACAGACCATAGAAAAGTAGGATTCTCGATCCAAAGTCTGGAGCCAGAGTTTTGCTGTGGAACCATTTGTGACAGGAGCTTGGGGAGCCAGCCATTAACTCATATTCAATGTTACTTTTGGCTGTGGGTTTTATACTGCTATTACAGACAGTGTCAGATTCTCAACATTTCTGAAGTGGCTGCATCCTGTTCGGAGGTTGTGTTATCCAAGAGATGGTAACATATGGGAAGATGGCATAAAAATGACATCCCATGGAGGTAGCAAAATACTTTAACTGCCCAAGAGCCACTAAACTAAAGAAGAATGAAATTTTCATAATGAAACTCAAAATCAGATTAAATCTCACCTAGTTTATGATTTAGTTAGCAATGTGAACCCAGGTCCAATTTTCCAGAAGTTTTGCCATATTTTATAACCTGTGAGGAGGTAGGTTTATGGTACAGATCTATTTCAGAAATTGTGGACATTTCTTAAAGTTGCAACCCAAATCCTAATAAAAATCAGCTACTTTGCTCAAATTTGCACTTAGAGTTTTGGATTTATGTGAATCCAAAATATCAATTCAAATATCAGGGGCTACAAAAACAAAACTCCTAAGTTTTGCACATCTGTGTTCCAGTGCTCTGGAGAGATCAGGCTTGTGAGACATCTGTAAGGAAGATTTCTATTTCAGTGCAGCTACTCTCCTGTACTTGGGCTTGCCTACAATAAGGGCCAAATTCCATTCCTCCATTCTGTATCACATATTGCATTCCTCCTTTCACATTTTATTTAATCAAATTATGAACAAATCACAGATTCAAGTGACTACTTCTGGAAATGAAACTCAAGCAGCATTAGGAAGCACTATGCATTGAACATGGTCAATATCATTGCCATCTTATTGTATGGTACTTCATACAAGAAAATGACACCAACAAGTAGAATTCAGTGCACTTGTGCCATCGTGAGGCATTTGTAACCCCAAGACAAGTTGAACATAGACATTACTTTTAGAAGAAAAAGAAAAAGGATGTCACATCTTGCCTATTTTACCTTCCTGTGTGATTCTTCAAGGGCAGGACTTAGTTCCGAAATGTCCCTAAACAGTATCTAGTCCCCACCAAATATAAAATCTAACCTCAGGCTAGGCCAGGGGTTGGCAACCGTTCAGAAGTGCTGTGCCAAGTCTTCATTTATTCACTCTAATTTAAGGTTTCGCCTGCCAGTAATACATACATTTTAATGTTTTTAGAAAGTCTTTCTATAAGTCTATAATATAGAACTAAACTATTGTTGTATGTAAAGGAAATAAAGTTTTTAAAATGTTTAAGAAGCTTCATTTAAAATTAAAGGTAAATGAGGAGCCCCCCGGACCAGTGGCCAGGACCCGGGCAGTGTGACTGCCACTGAAAATCAGCTTGCGTGCTGCCTTTGGCACGCGTGCCATAGGTTGCCTATCCTGGGCTAGGCCATTTCATAGGAATGAAAATCATGTATCATCATCATTATGCAAAACGTCCATACAATACTTATGATTAAACATAGCTTGCTTTGATTAGAACACTCTCTCTTCAGATGGGTACAGTTTGACTAAAGCAATCTTTAGGTTCAAAGGCATTTAAAATTAGGGATGAGCAATCTGGTTTGGATTAAGTAAGAGCAGACTTGCACCTTCACCCCAAACTGAACAGCTACATTTTATTAAAGCTGACAGGTTTTATAAAAAGTTGGTTTAAGCTTAGGTGCTCAGCACTTTCTAAATCATGCTCAAGAGATGTACACAATCTCGCTTAAGTTCTCCAGTCCACTTCTTTAGAGTCACATTTGGGTAAGCTTCAAGTAAACATTCACAATTTCAGGATTTATCTTAACTTCTGAACATTTAATTCATCCTACCTCATCCCATTTCTTCTGATAGCGTTTTAATTCTCCATTAGGAAGCAGTATATAAAATGATGTTACATATAATGAGGATTAGGGCTGTCAAGGAATAAAAGAAATTAATCACAATTAATCATTCAATTAAAAAATAAATCTGGATTAATTGCGTTGTTAAATAATAGACTACCATTGATTTAAATATGTTGGATGTTATCTACATTTTCAAATATATTGATTTCAATTACAACACAGAATACAACATGTATAATACTCACTTCATATTTATTTTTATTACAAATATTTGAACTGTAAAAAACAAAAGAAATAGCATTTTCAAGTCACTTCATATAAGTACTGTATTCATCTCTATCATGAAAGTTGAACTTACAAATGTAGAATTATGTAAAAAAAATAACTGCATTGACAAATGAAACACTTTAGAACCTACAAATCCACTCAGTCTTACTTCAGCCACTCTCTCAGACAACCAAATTTGCAGGAGATAACGTAAATCCAACCCCCTGCCTTCACTGGCAGGACCAAGTACTGATTTTTGCCCCAAATCTGATCTCTAAGTGGCTCCCTCAAGGCTTGAACTCACAACCCTGGGTTTAGCAGGCCAATGCTCAAACCACTGAGCTATCCTTCCTCCATTTTAAAATGAACATGTGTTGAGTCACCATCCGAAACTGCTGTAACATGAAATATACGGCAGAATGCGGGTAAAACAGAGCCAAAGACATACAATTCTCCCCCAAGGAGTTCAGTCACAAATTTAATTAATGCATTATTTTTAATGAGTGTCATCAGCATGGAAGCATTTCCTCTGGAATGGTGGCTGAAGCATGAAGAGGCATATGAATGTTTAGCATATCTGGCACGTAAATACCTTGCAACGCCGGCTACAAAACTGCCATGTGAATGCCTGTTCTCACTGTCAGTTGACATTGTAAATAAGCAGCATCTCCTGTAAATGTAAACAAACTTGTTTGTCTTAGTGATTGGCTGAATAAGAAGTAGGACTGAGTGGACTTGTAGGCTCTACAGTTTTACATTGTTTTCTTTTTGAGAGCTGTTATGTAACAAAAAAACCCTGCATTAATAAGTTACACATTCAGGATAAAGAGATTGCACTATAGTACTTGTATGAGGTTAATTGAAAATACAATTTCTTTTGTTTATCATTTTACAGTGCAAATATTAGTAATAAAAATAATATAAAGTGAGCACTGTAAACTTTATATTCTGTGTTGTAATAGAAACCAATATATTTGAAAATGTAGAATAAACACCCAAAATATTTAATAAATTTCAATTTGTATTCTATTGTTTAACAGGGCAATTAATAGCGATAAATTTTTTTTAGTTGTGATTAATTTTTTTTAGTTAATCGCATGAGTTAACTGCAATTAATTGACTGCCCTAATGGGGAAACACTCCTTTCTAGCTGCTGTTTGTATTTAACTCTCTTATTATGAGGATCCTTGATGTATAAAAAGATGGCATATGTATGACCATTCCTGATCCCCTACCGTGCATGGCTGTCAGACAGACAGGTGTTAAACTAAATGCTGTATTTTAAATAAGAATACTACAGTATATCCCTCATTTTTTCAACTGTGATATAAGCTCAATAATTCTGCTTGACGGACTCTTTTAAGCAAATTATATATACATAACAAGCATTGAGAGAGATGGTAAAGGTCGCAAAGACAAGAACTCAAAAGTTAGGAAATGCCAGAATTAAGGTTACTTTTGCAATGAATGGTACATAAAGTATTTAAGCTCATCTGAAAATAATTAGAGCAAAAAGCTTGTGCGCCTCTCAGTCCCATTTTCTTGACTTGCCATTTGGGGTGTCAATAATGCCAATTATTTTTCATGGGAAACTTAAAAAAATGTTTTGTTTGTTTAGTTAACATTTCCCAAAAAAAAACAACACACACACAACCTTAAAACTTTCATTTTTTAAAGAACAAATTTGGTTAAAAAAACCCCCAAAAAAGAAACACAGTTGTTAGAGCTTGTTTAACTGAAAACCAAAACACTTCTTTTACTGCAAACTTTTCAGTTTTTCATGGAAAATAATGTTTTCTGCAAAATTTGTTGATGATAAATAGCAACTTTTTGATTGAAATTACTCTGCCAAAAATAAAACAAAACATAAAAATTGACCAGCTCTAATTAAGTTGATCATTTAAATATGCTCTGCTTTTGGCTAGAGCTGTGCAAATCTGGAGTAATTCCATTCATGTCATTTTCAGAGTGGAAACACATTAAAGCAAATGTGAAAAGCCATCCAAACCAACATGCTTGCTCATTTGAATCCATTTTATCCTTTGGGACTCCATGGATCCCGTCTTAGCAGAAAGGCAGCTCTATTAGCCCCCCCCCAATTCAGATAACACTTCTCCTGACAATGAATAAGACTCCCACACTTACACAAGTTAACTCGTAGCCATGTCCATTTTCATCCAGATTTCTATCTTGGGCAGACATAGGAAGGGTAATGAGACTGCAGAATTTGGGTTAAGGGGGAAAAAAATCATTAGCACACTGATATTACACCCCTGAAGTTACCACTAAGGAACATTATGCATCACTTAAATGAACTGGAGGCAGCAACAAGAACCCTTGTATGTGGGATGCCAGGAAGAATAAGTAATAGTTCACAGTACTGCTCCGAGATTTGTGGGAGATTCAGGAGCAAACTAACCAAATCCTTGCCACATCCTACCTCCATTCTCTCCTATGGGCCAGGCACCCTGGCCAGACTGAGTTTCCCATGATGCACCACAGTTCATTTCCCCTTTTGGAGGGGGAAGGTGGTGCATCATGGAAGATGTAATCCAACCATGGAGCCTGGCCTTCAGAGAAATATGGAAGCATGAGGCACTTGAACAATGATGCCCATGAAACTCCATTGCAGCAATTCCAAATTAAGGGTATTTTCCCCCAAGAAGCTCTAATTGAAAGCTGGTCTAAAACGATCAGCAAGGACACTTTAATCCTTGCCAGTAGCAAAAATCCCCAGTGGCTGCAGATGGGACACTAGATGGGAAGGGCTCTGAGTTACTACAGAAAATTCTTTCCTAGGTCTTTGCCTGGTGGGTCTTACCCACATATTCAGGGTCTAACTGATGGCCATGTTTGGGGTCGAGAAGGAATTTTCCCCTGGGGTCAGCTTGGCAGAAGCCCTGGGGCACAGGGTACTTGCAGGTTTAAACTAGTGTAGATGGTGAATTCTCTGTAACTGGAAGTCTTTAAACCATGTTTGAGGACTTCAGCAACTCAGCCAGAGGTTAGGGGTCTATTTCAGGAGTGGGTGAGGTTCTGTGGCTTGCAATCTGCAGGAGATCAGACTAGATGATCATCATGGTGCCTTCTAACCTTAAAGTTTAGGAGTCAGCCAGCAATATCAGCTATGTCTCTGTTCCCTATCGAAGTCTTAAACCAGACCAACAAGGATAGTGATCACTGCTACACACAGTACACCCCATGTCGTTTCCAATCTCCACACTTCATGCATTGCTATTTTTGCTGTATTATTACTCCAAGGTAGCATGTGCCTTCTAGAACCTCAACTGGTACAGGGCTGAGGGTTTAAAAAAAAAAAAAATTAAAGAGACTCCCAAAATCCTTTTCATTATCTCTGTGCTGGACACATGTATCATTTAATACAAATTGTCTGGTTTAGTTCCTTGTTTATAAGCTAATTATTTTATATTTGTGGACACTGAAAGGTATTTGCCATCCACTGTCACAAATAATTAAATGAACCAAATCTGCTTATCTGATTTTGCTGTTCCTCATTATTTTCTTCTGCCTCTAATTTCAGTATGCCCAGCAAATTTGGAAATCTTATTTTCAGCATTATCATTCAAATGGTATTTGACCCCTTGACCTTCCAGCCTAGAGGCAAGGGTGCCATCAGTTGTGCCATAATGACACCATGTGAGAACGTACTACTTATCCAAGAATTATGTATTAAAGAGATCCATGTATTAAAGAGATAGTACAAGTACCTGATTGCAAAGATTTTATGCTACCTTATGCCTCAATCCACATGAGACGGTCGGACTCAGTAGACAGAATTTTGTTAAAAATAGGAATTTCAAACAACATTCACAGTTTCTGGTTTTATTATGATGTTAGGCCCTTCCTTTTGACCATCAACCCCATATTTTAGTCAACAATGCCTCATATTTGCCCTCAGCCAAGTGAATGGTGGTCAAATTTCTAACCTATCCCATTTTGTCCTTCCTTTTTAGTGCAGGGGGAAATTATTGAGTTCACTAGAACATTATTTATCCCCCTTCTTACCAAATTTGTCATAAAATCTTCAACTGAGAAACTTGACACGCATGAACAATTCAAGAACAAAAAAACAACCACATCCTCTTCCCCCCTCCCCTTTTTCACCATCAACTAAAAAGTACTTTAATTCAATAGCATTTTATTTGTTTGTTTTGCCAGAATTATAGTTATAATTTACAAAAAGACAAAGAAACTAAGCAAGCTGACTTATGTCCCCTTCACTCAGTTAGAAATACTGTAGTAAAGACAATTTACAGGAAGAAACTCAGAGCAGGTAAAGGAAGAAGAAATGCATTGGATCACAGAGTTCAAGTCACATAGCAGACCCCTGACAGATGATGTATCTGCTTTTAGCTATGTTCTACATATACAAGTAATACATAGCATTTTGTCCCTGCTCTCTATCCTCCTCCCCTACCATACAGGGCTTTAACTACACAATTCTCTTTTGGGTAACAAATTCTTTGAAGCATACATCATCCAAGAAGTTTTTAAGTCACACACAGGACAATTGTATCATCCAGAAAGAGACTCCAATCAGAGGAGAAACCGTCCAGAACCAACTTCTTACTAATACAGAAGAAATGATTCAGAATGTGGGAGTAATATGGAAGCTTGGTATCTGTAGCAACAAGCTACTTGAAATCTCTAAGATATAATGCAGAGTTACAAGATAGTATTGAAGGACACCACCAACATGAGCTCTAGTCAATCTCAAAGAGATGTGGAAGTGGTTTCATCTAATACATCTGTCTGAGTCCTCTGGCCAATTTCTGTGGCTTTACAATAATATTTTTATTACTTTAAAATGTTTCTCTCTCCCTGATAGCTTCTGAAAAATCCATACCAAAACCAGATGAAACTGACTGCCCACACAGGAGAAACAATGAAATAATCCAGTCACAAAGTAGCCCTCAACAGCAATACTACATTCAATTTAGAAAAATTGGATGGAATTTAGAGAAGGTCTGCAAATGTTCTTCTGACTTAGGAGGCAGCATAAAAGGGATAAATATTCATGACTTGCTTGAATGATGACTAAGGGATGGAAGTAAACATCAAGAATTAAAAGTATTTATTTGAAAGGTCACAATGAAGCAGGGGTGAATAGGTGGACTGCGGGCCAAATCCAGACCATCAATTTTGAGTGGACCATGAAATCTTTTCAGTTACATTATTGCAGTTTCAAAAATGTTTCTCTGGAGTCTGGACCTTGACTAAAAAATTTGGACTTTCACAAAAAAATAATTGACTACCCCTGCAATGGAGTGTAACTATAAGTCATTGTAAGAAAAAAAAACCTGTACCACTGAAATGGTACCTTCAATCCAATCTCAATGCAATAGTTAATTTAGCAATAGCCTACCAATAGCAATAGCAATCTCAATGCAATAGTTAATTCAGAACACTCATAGGAATTAGGTAAATATTTTTCCATTGCACAGGTAGGAAAACTGAGGCACTGGGACTTACCAAGGTCGTACAGGGAGTGTGTGGAAGAGGTATCGATAGAATCCAGATATCTTCTGTCTCAGTCTTATTCTTCTTGCCATCTTCCAAGATGGAAGGGATAAAGATCCTCCTTCGCGCAGTCCATCCACCTTCATATCAGCCAACCACATGCCGGAATAAAATAAACAAACTTTTTAAGGGGGGGGGGGAGAATCAGTTCTAGCAGCACAAGTGCTAAAGGAACCAAGAAAAACGAAATGAATCATACTGAAAAGAGAACAGTTTAAACAACTGAGATGCCTAAGATTATGAGTTCTTCAGAGCAAGGAGAATGAGAGTATTTCCTATGCATTTGAAAAGCCATAGGCAACAGAGTTGGGGTGAGAGGAGGGCTGGTATCCAGGCCATGGCCCAGATACTTTTTGGCAGGGTCAAACCTGAGTGGTGCTGTGACCCCACACACCAGGTCACAGTACCACTCACTCAAACTTGGAGTGGGGGGATGCAGGGTCGGGGGGGGGGCAGGGTGTCAAGCTGCGGGTATAGGAGGGTACCTGAGAGAGGAAGAGGAGGACCGGGGCAGGAATCTATACCCCCTCCATCTTTAAATGGTGCTCTACAACTCCTGTGTGCAGCACCTGCTAAGTGGAGCCCTGAATCTGATTGTGTTTGTGACAAGGCTGGAGCAGGAATGGGGTTTAGCTTTAAACAATCTGTTCAGGGGCTTAAGGTTTGTTTCATGGGTTCTGGTTTAGCAAAAACAATACAAACTTGGCAGAATTTCTGCAGTTGCATTCTTTCCCTGAAGCTTCCCACCCTTCTGGTCACTCCAAACTACTTTCTTGTCTCTGTCCGCTACTCTTTATAGTGCTAAACCTAAGTAAACTCAGCTGTACTAATCGACTCCCAACTGGGATTGCCTCCTTGAGCTGAATGAAATTAACCCATAAAACTCCCACTAGAGGGCACCAAAAAACCTGTATACCCCCCATCAGCAGGCTTTGGAGCACAACTGCAATACAAAACACTCGTCGTAACAGCCATAGCCAGTTGGGGAAAGAAAGGAAGAAAAAAGGGGGCGGGGAAAGGGTAACAGCCACACACTGTGTAAAGAACTAAGAAGAGTACCCACTACATTACAGTATTATTTACAAAACAAAAACTGCTATTAGCATAAAACCAAACAAACCTAAAGCTAGGGATTTGGCAAGAGAAACCAAAAGAGGGGAAGTAATTTACTTTCACAGAAAGAGTTAATTATACAATTAGCTCCAGTTTGAAATATTTGCCTAACAACCATTTACCTTTTGTGAAACAGCTTTAATAATGATAACTGCTTACGCCCATGTTTTCTCATTGTTTTGCTTACCATCCTCTGCTGCAACTACTATTATTACAATTGCAGTATCAGTAATAAAACAATTACCCAGTCTCAGTGCTGTTGAATGGGTTTGAAACTCAGAGTTGAAAATAATTAACTTGGGCATTCATGATGAAGTTTGATATTGGAGAAAGGAAAAAATAAATAGAAATACAAATACATTTTATGCCAAGAAAGGACCATTATCTAGTATGACTTTCTGTCTATAACAGGCCATAGAATTTCATCCTGTTACTCCTATATTGAGTCCAATAACTTGTACAGAGAAAGGATATTGTCTGTTTAGTTTTGTTTTACATAACCTACCTCAGGCCCATCTGTGGTCTGATTGCTGTATGGGGGAAATAATTTCCCTCTGCTTCATGCACATAAAAATGGCTCAACTAGTTTTGCTCACGCTTTCCAATAAATTCACTCTCACCAAACCTGGGAAACTTCATCCCAAAATGTATTTGTGAAAGTTAAGAGCAACTGAAAGAAGTGGGTTATAATGGAAGTTAGAATCCAACCTTATAACAGGCCTTACCCACAATGGTTGTATATTAAAAAAAAGCAGCAGCAGCAGCCAAGAGTCTAATATGACAATAACAAAGATTCTTATAAATTATTTTACTGATGGTATCATTTATATTTCTCTGAGCATATTGTTCATGGAGACCATAAATGGAGGAAAAAGAGCCACAACTTTAAGCTGTAACATTAATGAAAAGTTCACCAGTGCTGCACCTCAAAATGTAAATACACAAATGCGCTTTGTGTGCCTTCTGACAAAGAGTATTTAAAGTTTCCTGCAGTCAAACCCCTATGTACTGAAAAGGAATTAAAAAATGAAAAGCTACCTTTTGTGAAGTAGGAGAGGGAGAGAGACCAGGAGAGAGTAATATCCCTGTGCATCTCTATAGGAGGATTAACTGTACAGAGAAAAAAAAAAAGGCTGTGTTCCTAGCTTTCTCTGTGCTCCTTACTGCAAGATCAGTCTGCAGCATGTCTTCTGCCAGTGATTCAAATGAGGACCAGTGAGGATGAGAGGAGAGAAAGGAAAGTGGGGAAAGGAAAAAAGAACCGAGGGCTTCTCTGCACTGGCAATTTACAGTGCTGCAACTTTCTCACTCAGGGCTATGAAAAAACGTCCCCGAGTGCAGTGCTGTAAAGCGCCAGTGTAGACAGTGCACCAGTGCCCTAAGAGGAGCAGGAAAGGATCAATAAGGAAATGAGGAGAAAAGAATAAAGGAACACAAAGGAGAACAAAGAAAAGAGAAGGGGGGGCTAAATGTAAGAGAAGAGGATGGAAGGAAAGAAAGTAGAGCAACTTGAGTGATGAGTTGTCTTCTGGGACCTGTAGGCTGCCCTATGCATCATGTTTTGGAACTCAATAGAAGAAATGCCAGGGAATTGCCTCCAAGGTGCCACACCATTGAGCGAAGGCAGCTACAGGGCAGCATTTGACCCCAACATTAGCCTGTCTCTGGACACAACATGTACACTGAACTCCATACAGGCAGGGCTCCTGGCTTGCCAGAGGAGGTAATGAGTTAGGGAACAGGCATTGCATTCAGCAAGCTCTCCCCTCAGGGTGGCATAACTTATAATACAGTATGAGTTCATGTCAACACGGCTCTTGGCAACAGTAACTCCCTCTTCTCCCCATTTTTGAGACACTGAAGAAGGGGCCCTCCATTGTCAGTGTGATACGGAACATAGCTGTACTGTGGAGCTTCTGATGGTGAGGTAGACAGTTTTACATCCAGTGATAGACATTCCTAAGCAGTGTGGTGCATTCAGCAGTACATTGGTTCCACAATGAGGAAATAGCCTTTACAACAGCAAAAAACATGGGAACTTTTAGAATATGAAGGTGGGCACAGTAGAATAGGCAACCAGTCCCCAGGAGAACTTCCCTGGAGGTTGAGGGGTAGGAAGTAAAAACAAGCAGAGCTTTCTAGCCCCACCACAGATAAAAGATAGAGGAATGGGACACCCCAGAAGATAGATCAAGCTGGAAGGAACCCAGGACATGACAAAAGCAATCAGAGGTTAAACGAAGACAGCAAAAAGGAAGGAAGTGGAAGTCTGTTGTGGAGAACAAATTGTATGGGAGAGGAATTGAGGCGCTGTGGTACCATTTGGTGTTAAGTTCATGAGCAATGGAAGACATTGGGACTTCAATTTTATTTTACAGGTCTAGGGTGACTTCTGGCCATCTTAACCCATTGTGATCTCTTCCCTGAACACTTTGGGTGCTCCAGAACCAAGCCTCCCACATCAACTAACTACTCGTGCATAAGAGCCTAAGGACCTGTACAGAAATTGAGCAAACCTAAGCACTGCATGTAGGGGAAAAGAAAATTAAAGTCATGTAAGAATCCACCATTTAGTCTATCACTCATCTACAGCTCTGAAATCAAGGCATTGCTTTTTCCCGCCCCCCAAGTTTTATGGCATTAACTCATGGCAACTAGTTGCTCATTAATATAACAGCTCTGGATGTGTTTTGACAACCAGAAAATTGTCCCTCTTCTTGAATTTAGGAAACAATCTATTTTCCAACACTTACGTGTAAATACAGTGAGACATGGTGGAGATGCCCTAGCCTGTCCCTGGCAAACAAGGAATTAAAGGTAAATTAGGCCACACCCTGAAAATTTATGAACGTGTCTAAATTTATGCACTCAAGTAGTCCCACTGATTGCAAAGAGCCAAACATGAGTAAAATTGATTGAAGGCTACAAATTTTAATTGTAGGATCGCATACTAATTCTCAGATAACACCCTGTTTCTTTCTACACTGCATCAACATGTGTAATGTTTTTCACTCGTGAAATGTTCAACTATTTTCATTGTTGTACTGGTCAATTTGATGCAAGTTCTCAACCAGCAAACTGTCACTATTAGCTGATTGTTGCACTGGATTACAATCAATAGTACTCTTTAAGTTTAGAGGTTTGCTTAGTGCTTAATTTGTTCCAAGGCTTGCCATGGCTGAGTCTCGGCACTTCTAAGCTTGGCAGTTCATAGCCCTGGCACCTCTGGGCTCACTGTGTCAGCTATGAAAGTAAAAAAGTGCTTAAGTCCTGGCACCTTTTTCATTACAAATTAAGCATGGGGTTTGCCCTTGACCAAACCGTTCTTTCCCCATTGTTAGGAAGAGTATGGTATGTCAGCTCACTGTCTGCCACTATCCTACCTCAATAGCGACATGAATCCATCATTTCAGCAATGATGAACATAACAAGTTTTCTCAAGTCCAATAAGCTAAATACACAAAGCAGAAGCAGAGGATCTATTAGTTCTGGACCAACTGTAAGAGATTTCTCTAGAACCACTGTGTATAATCACTAGTAAATAGATGTCCCATGATTGGTACTCCAGACTTGCATGATTGCAGCTCTCTAATAATACTTGATGCGTCTGTCATACTTTCCATCCTGCAGGATGCCAAAGCATTTTATAAACCACAGTCCTCATCACTGAAATGCAGCCACCCTTGAGGCAGGAAGGTGACTGTCAACTCACTGATGCACAACAGGGCAAGGAAAGAACATTTTGGCCAAGGCTGCAAGGGAATACCCCACTCTTATAGAAAGTACTAGAGAATCTTTAATGTCTATATTGAAACACAGGACCCTCAGTTTTAAAAGCAAAGAGACACAAACTTTACTTTGAACTCATTATTTGACTTGTAAGGATGAAGAAAAAGTTGATTCAGCCCTGCCTAATTAGGCTCTGTGGTTCCAGGGAGTGTAGGCAGCCCAAATCTAACACACAGGCCACTCTTCTTTATTGTCCACTCCCTGACACTAAGCTTCCCCTCCCCACCTCAGGGCTTGACCTTGCTGAAGTGCCTCTGCAGTGCTGAGCATGCACAACTCAAAGTTGAATCAGTGGGAGGGCCAAAGAGCTTTCAGGATTGGATGCTGCATGATGACTGATTTTCAGGGTCTCTGAGGGAAGCCTTTCTAATGACTAATAGAGTCACACCAAAGCGACCAGAAGTACCAGCAGACTGAACAGCCACTACTCCTCACACCCTTTCTCAGGGCTCCTCATTAAGGGTCCTGAGCATCTTCAGCTTGCAGTGGCCTTCAGTGAATATATGAATACTTAAATGTGCCTGCAATAAAGTCATCTGGCTGACTCCTGAGGTTCTAGAAGATAGAAGAGAGTTAGTTTTTAAAATATACGTTTGTTCACAGCGAGCCCGACTATTGTAAACGCTTATGAAAAGTGACAGTGAAATGGGGCCCTTTATCAAATGTGAGTGAATTGTACCAACTCCTATGCAACCAATTGTCAGAAAGCTTTTTATTAGAGAATGAGGGGTGCAGGAAGGGTGGATTCTGAAGACTAATTCTAATTTTCTTCAAGAAGTTACTACTTCACCCTCACTTATGCAGAGCATATCACATGCAATGAGTATTGTTCTGCAGAAATGACTCGGATACTTTACACAATCAAAGCGTCTAAGCAACAGCTTGACAATTTCATTTGACTTAGTCACAGTGAAAAGGGTGTTGGTGTTGTGCCATCATCGATGTTTCCCTGAATGGAGTGTTTAGCTCTCCAGTTTGGAAACTCACTCTGTACGTGGTGCTGTACAGTTATGGCTGCTAAATAATGTAAGTTTTGAAAAAGAATGGAATTGAATGAGAGCAGAAAGAAATGGATGTTGCAACTGGCGTTGTCTTTGTGTAAACTGTTTACAGGACAATGATCTGCATTAATGAGATGCCTACCATCTGAGAGAACAGTGAAGCATTAAGCCAAGACCTATGTTTCTCTTAGATTTGTTTGGAAATATTCTTAAGACTCCCCATGGAGTCCCATTCACAGATGTCTTCAATTTACTATATTTAGCTCTCTCCCATCACAATGGGAGATATTCACACTGGTTTGGGTACCAACATTCAAAATAAACAAACTAAAACCTTACTTTTGTGTCTAAAGAGTTGCATTAACTCTAATATTTCCCATTAGTATTTTTCACTTTTGCACCTTGTCTCCCACTAGGATCAGAGCCAGAAATGAAAAAAGCATGAGAACCACTGTTAGTGGAGTAGATGCAGAACCTTACAGGAAGGGTTGGGGTACTTTCATGTGCAAGCAAGAAGCAGCTAATTGAAAATTGCTGCCGGTAGCCTTGATCAAGAATTCTCCTGGCCCTTAACTCTAATTTTCAGACCCAGGAACACATTTTGGTTACAACTTAAAAAAAAAAAAGAGTGCACAGAGTAGCTTACAGCAAATAGACTGAGGGGAGAATTCAAGCCCTCAGGGGTGTTAGCTCCCAAAATTAGGTCACTGCTGATGCAGAACTAGATGCAATATTCTGCTGACCAAGCCAAAAAGGAGAGTGTCTTTTTAATCCAGAACTCTGCACTGTAACACTGTAGCCTGATTGACGTTATCAAATGTGGGTCAGGTATCTTTCCATGATTGCCAGCTGTTTTCAATTGCCCTCATCTGTTGCAGTTTGATGGAAGTGTCCAAGACTGAGCATAAATGGGAATTTGCAAGTTCACAAACAGGGGCAAAATATTTAAAGACAAGATATATTTTGCATGATTTATAATACTAATAAGGCCTTAAAGGGTTGTTCAGAACAACAATAACAGACTTTACCCTTGGGCATTGACAGTGGTGTGGAGACATTATATTCAATTGCTTAAGTATTGCCTAATTTAATTGCTTTCCATGAGCGTGCAAATGGAAAGCTAAAGATCCACAAGCTTCCACTTCAAGTCACTCAAAATTAACATTTAGAGTGAAGATATCAAAGAGCAGAACATGTGCATGGAGGCTCCCATTGAAGTGTTTATACATATGCAGTTTTCTTTGCCCCTCCCCTCTGGTTAAAGGATTCCACTGCCCTCCTTCCTGGGCTGTGTAATGAGTCAAGGCAGCCCAGCTATAGTCAGATTCCAACCCTACCTGACAGGGCTCCACTTCTCACAGAGTCAGCTGACAGCTGGGTTTTTATCTTTCAGGGGGTAGCTTCCTGATTAACACCTGGCCATCATACACCAGCTCATCTACTGCTCCCTTGAACACCTGTTTCCTCAAACCAGCATATCATGAAACAGGGATGATTGGCCCTGAGTCCCCATACTTCTTAAAGGGCCCAGGCTATCCTGTTACACAGTATACTCCCAGTTATCCAAACAGCATGAGGGACAAGGATTTTATTTGGATAATAGGTGTTCAGCTATAGGATAAGGCAGGAGCCATTCAGCAGCAGGAAGTCCTCCCATATAGCCAGGGGCCCATCTTCCTTCTCACAGCATAAGATACATGGGAGAGAAGGAAAGGATTCAGATAATGTAAATGTTTGGATAATAGTGTTTCAGATAAACAGGAGTATACTGTATCAACTTTTGTGATGTGCCTATAGCATAGGATGGATGTGATTGTGAAAGGGGATAAAGTAAAATAAATGAACATCACAATTAATGTGTCCAGATACAATTGTGCCATAATTGCTATCGCCATGTTCCCCTCCTCCCCCAGTGAACCACCCAAACTAAATTTGGCCAGCCCAGATCAACTGGTTCAGAGGTGACTTAACTATACTATATGAATGGGTGGCCTAACTTACTGACCCTCCAAGCTGCATCGATAATCTTCAGCAGTTCAAGAGCTGGACATGCCTGCTGGGGCTTGTGGCTTCTGCTAGGCAAGGCAGTGTGCGTATGTATGTGTGCACGCGTCTCAGGGATCAAGGCTTCAGTGAGAGTAGGTCTGAAGCCCCAAACCCCAGCAGGCCTGCATCACTGGGCAGAAACCCCAAGAGCCACCACCTTGCTGCGGGGCAGAAGCCCAGAGCTCCCCTCCCATGTCTGATAGGAGGAGAAAGGGGGAGGCATGGAGGGTTCTGCAAGATGCACTTTAACTGTAAAAGAGCTGCAAATTGTGGGGCAATGTAATCATGTGAGTTTTCTTCTTCCACTCAGTCCACAAATACCATGAGAGCAGCTGCTCATATGGGTCCTTTGAACTTCTGACTTTAGACCACCACTTCAGAACCCTCAAAATATTTTGTTTCAGATCCATTTTTGAAATGAGCAAGCATTTTGGGGGGAATAGATTGGTTCCTATTTTCTGAACTAGTTCTCCTATTTCTAGTGAAATATATTGATTAATGAATTGCCTTCTAATTTCTCCACCCAATTAATGGCATTCTTACCGCCTGATCCTAACAGATTTTGCTAGCAGCTGCTTTTCACCTATGCCCTCCACATGGGAGGTTTCTTGTCTAGTTACTCCCTTGTGTGTAAGCTAATTAAAGGGCCAGATGAGTTATATCTAAATTTTATATGTGCCAGGATCTTGAACGGTTGCTTTCAAGACTCACACATGAAAGGAATAAGGAGTCCCGTGACACCTTAAAGACTAACAGATTTATTTGGGCATATGCTTTCATGGGTAAAAAAACCTCACTTGAAGTGAAGTTTTTTACCCATGAAAGCTTATGCTCAAATAAGTCTTTAAGGTGCCACCAGACTCCTTGTTTTTGTGGATATAGACTAACATGGCCAGCCCCTGACACTTGACACACGAAAGGCACGTTCTCGTCAGAGCTGATCTTTTCAGAGGACCCTATGAAATCACCCAGCACAGTAACCACTGAGCACTGTGCTGATGGGCAGAATAAGCCATGCAGCGGGTGAAGGCAGTGGACATATTGCACCATTTTTAAGACTGACTATGGATTTTGGTGTGTC
Organism: Gopherus flavomarginatus; assembly: GCF_025201925.1. Classification (NCBI taxonomy): domain Eukaryota; kingdom Metazoa; phylum Chordata; order Testudines; family Testudinidae; genus Gopherus; species Gopherus flavomarginatus. The sequence goes on along the minus strand of NC_066622.1, from coordinate 81,514,463 downwards.
TCACATCAGGACTCCAGCAAAGCACATGGTTCTCAGATTAGAGGGCTTTACTAAAGCTCTTTTAAATCAGAGCCATGCTATCTTGCCTCTATTTGCTTTGAGTGCACAGCAAGTGAGATCAAGTCACCAGGCTAATGTGTATTTGCTGGCTTTATCTCAGCTCTTGTAACACATGCATGGGCTACGATAAGCCAATTAGATTCTCTCAAGACCAGATACCATCTGGCTGAGAAATTGCTGGCAGTCCAGTAGGCAGCACTTCTGCAGTCTCTGAGGGGGTTTCACATTTTCCCAATCAGTTCTCACAATCATCCCTTCTCAGTGCCAGAATTAAAACAAAAAACAAAAAATCACAACCCTTTTGAATTTATTTAATTATTCTGTATTGTAAGAAGTAGGAGAGCACTGTGTGCTTGGAGGAAGACAAGGATGGATACGCAAGTGCCAACATCACACTTTTGACTATACTTTGAAGAGATCTAGAGTTATAGTTGTCATAGCAACCCTATTAACAAATAGCAGCCTAGGCTTTACACAGGAGATGTGACTGCTGGGGTTTGTTGGGAATTTTATTAGCAATTTCTGCTAAAATGCACGGTTTCTGTAAGCTTCCAATCTATCACCTCTCATATTCTTTTGGGTTTTTTCCTTACAGTGCACCTCTCACTTTATGGCACCCAAATTTTTATTTGTTTAAAGTGAATATCCCTACAGCAAGAGCCCCACAATTTGCGATATTCTGTCTCTCATGCTGGAAGAAGATATACGAATGTACCATTCTTTAAAAGAAATAAATTGATTTGCATTAACACTCTCTGTGAGCTAACTCTGGGACTATAATTATAGTTTCAGTCTTCAGGGTTACTAAGCAATTCCCCTCATTCCCCACCAAAACCCCTCCCCCCAATAAAAGGTTGATCTAGTTAGAAAGATAAGTGGGGTGGGGTCCATTCTATACATCATCCAAAAATGGATTGATTTATTTTCTGCAGTTGTTTAAGACAAAGATTTATAAAGATTGAATTACAGAGATTTCAGTACCTGAAGGTTTATTATGCATGGTTTTCATGATTCATAACCATCTCTAGATGCATTACTGCTACTCTGCTGGACCAGGATTTAAATATTAACCCCTGGCAGATTTTATTTCTAGATAGATTAGAATTAGATTATCTGTCTGAGCTATATTTATTACAATAGCAATAATACCTTGCATTTCTACAGCACGTTTCATCTCAGGATTTCAAAGCGCTTTTCAAATGCTAATTAATTAAATCTCTAATTAAACATCCCTATGAAGAACATAACAAGTATCTCCATTTTAAGGATGTACTAACTGAGGCAGAAGTTACATATCTTGCTCAAGGTCTCCCAGAAGTCAAGAGTGAGAGCAGGGACAAGATTCCTTGCTATTTAATTCCCAGTGGGCACTCTGTCCTCAAGAGTGATTATTGATCTTTCCCCAGACAAACACTTTGTCATGTCTTTTATTAGCAGAGTGAGGCAGCTCAAAAAGTTTCCCAACAAACGAAAGAACACTTATAAGCCAAATGTTTGTTTAAAGCAGACATCCCTGTTACCAGTTAGCAGCAGCATCCCAGCTTTCCCACTGTACTGAGTTTGCTTTCACCATCACAGAGATGAGGTAGAAAGAGATGCTTCTGGAGCCACTAACTTTTGACCACCATCTGAAGAACTGTCTACTAGAGAACTACTATCATGACATTTGTATAGCTGACTCCCTCTAATCTCTCTGAGGATTTCCAGTAACCTCTCCATTCCTACCAACATGGTTCTGAGAGGAAGCTGTATTCAGGACTCCAACAACTGAAATTTAAACAAAGTGAATTGTTACTCCAACTTTATTAAGATAATCCACTTACTTAAGAGAACTGAGGGGAACAGTTTCCACCTCAGCTCAAGTCCTAAACAATGCGTCTAGGTGTTTCCTGTACTAGTTTAGCTAAAAAAGACCTCCTCTGTCTGAGAAGGAAACGGGGCACCATTCTTCTCAGCAGAAGTCCAGCCTTTCTTCTACAATGGCTATTCTTTCTCTTATCTTCCTTTCATGTGTCAGCTTGGCCTGGTAAGCTAATGAGACACAGCAGCACCTGCCTTCCAGCTACTTAGCCCCCTGCCCCTTCTTCATAAACACTACAAACTTTATTTTCTGGTAAATTGATGACATGCGATACTTCAAACAGTCCCCATCAACCACCCAAACTCTCATCACCAATTTCAACAAAGAAGTCACTACCCATCTTCACTAATATAACCTAATTAAACTTCAAATGTTTACAGACCATCTTCCATCCCAAGCTGACTTACAAACTTTATATACTGTACCTTAGAGAGAATTTACTTCACCCACTTCTGGGGTATAACACAGCAGCTGTTTGATAGCTCACAGCACCACCACAGAACAGATTAGGGCAGGGAATGAAGGAGAAAAATGTTCCCAGTTCACATCTTAGGGAAAATGTTGGTAGGATGTTTGCAATTACACGGTTAGTACTGAGGCTTCAACAGAGATTAACTACCCCACTGTAGTAAAACCTTTCATGGGATGTTGAATTACTAATAGCATCTGGGGTGTTGGTTTCAAATCTCATTCAAAAGATAGTACTTCCATTGCCCAGCCCCATGAGTCTAGAATGCTGCCTAATCAACACCACTACCTACAACTCCCTGTCAGGGTTTTCTTTGAAGTTCTTCCCATCCAAGTACTAACCAGGCTGACTTTGCTCAAGCTGGGAGATCTGATGAGATCATTCCTGGGGGTGTCATGGCTGTAGGCAGCCCCTGCCACTCTGATTATATAGATTCACAATGCCATTGTTATGTTTAATGTCTAATACAACAGACAAGTCTATTGTGACACGGTGAACGGACTTCAATCTGCATTGCACTAGCAAAGGATGTTATATAGCCAGACATCCCTGCAAATGTGGCTGGTCTTGTGGATACAGTGGCTGCAAAAAATCCCAGCAGAGATGCCTAAGAGGTCAGTAGTTGCTTAAAATGAGAGTACCAATAAGCTTAACAGGCAGCTTGTCTCCCATGGCAATATAAACAGTCCAGTGGCAGGAGCTCAGGGATTCTGAAGTCCTGGAAACAGCAGGAAGTTCTCCTTATCATGCTTCTCACTTAGGGGCTGTAAGAAAGCCTAAGACTTTAATGCTTGGGATCTCAAAAGGCCTTTTTCTTTCTGTGACCTGTTACTAGATTTCTTATAGGATAGAACTGCAACCCATCAGCCCAGGTTCTTTTTGTCCTGCTGCCCCTGCTCTGGCTGTCCTACTGCACAGAGACTGTACTGTATGTGAAAATGTATAAATGCATTCAATGTCTTTTTAAAACTAGGAAATGCTGTTTTGGTTATTAAATTAATGGGCCCAGTGGCATATTTAGAAGGATTTTCTTGTGCTTGAGAATGATGCCAGATTGGCACAGCCATGAAGACATAAATACCCCATTAACCTGCAGACAAGTGAAGCACGGTAGCAGCTGTGCAAGCTGCCTCCACGTTACTGCCATGGCCTTGAGAGGCCAAGTCTAACAATGTAGATAGTTCAGTCTCCACACCCCTTCAATCCTTGGCCTCGCTGACTGACTGCCAACATGAATGCCAGTTGTGCGTATGGACAGCTGCCCACTAGTAACCAGCCAAAACTGTCCAATCTTTGCATAAAACATGTCAAATAACTGTCAGGTGAGAACAGATTTTGGTCTCTACTAACCAGAGATAAAAGGTTCCATACCTCATTACTAATCCCACGAACCATCCATCCCTTGTCATTATTTTAATAGAAGACTCTGGCATACTAAGCATATCTTGGCCTCACATTTTATGGCTTCTGGATTTTAGGTCTGATTTGTGTGGTAAAAACAGCATGTAGTTGAAGCATGCCCGACATTAGCTTTTATGGTATTGTTTGCTTCTGAGGATGCTCAGATATGCTTCACAGAATCTGAATACTGCTAATGTGTCTTCTTTTTTTTTTGCTGTTCTTAATTAGTTTCCACAGTTCTTAAAAATGAACATAGCCACTTATGTCACATGACTTGCAACTATCTTGAAATGTACAGAATACAACACTTAGAACATCATTTTGAATAGAACAGCAGTAACACGGAGACAGGCAATAGCACTGGATAGTCCTTTTTCATATTAGATCTTTTTTTCCCCCATACACCAGGTATTCTTCTGACAGGACCATTCTGACATTTTTGAACAGTTCTGACAATACTCCTACTGGAAACTGTGAAAGATGACAGTAATTTGGGAATATTCTAAATGGGAGACTGAAAAGAGAGAGTCAGTATGTCTGAGACAACTATGTCATTTGTCATCCCAGTGATTTCTCTCACGGAAAGACTCTGCTGAGGACTACACAATATGATTATACTCACATGCACCTTGATGAAATGATCTTGGGATGTAGGGAGGAAATATACAGAGACATCACAGTCTACTGGATGGAGCGCTTGACTGCGGCCGGGTCTGCACTATAGACTCCGTGAAGAGATGGGATCCCTGACTGACATAGCTGTTGCTGGCAGAAGCCCCCTGTGCAGATGAGGTTATCGTGGCAAAACTGTGCTTTTACCAACAGAGTTTGTTTCCCTCGTTTGGGGTGGGGGGTGATTTTACTATACCAGTGACAAGTGCAGTTTCACCAGAATATTCCCAGCCGCTGACCCACTAGGTGACCCTGGGGAAGTCATTTCATCTCTCTGTACAACTATTTCCCATCCCATCCTTTGGCTTATTTACATCATATGTGATCTCTCACTAAATCTATGGACCATGCTTAGCACAGTGGGGTCCTCATCTCAGCTGGGGCCTCTAGGTGTTACCATAATCTAAAACAAATAATATTAATACACAGGATGAGCTTGTAACAAAGAAGAGACATAACTGCCCACTGACAAAATATCAGATAACTGTTCTTGCATAGAAAAAAACCCCAATGCACTAGATGCTGCTTTTAGTTATGGTGAATCTGAAGAGTAGAACTCCGTTCACTTGAAGGAGGAAATTCCTGCAAGGAGACAACTGAGAACCACATTAGGAGGGCTGAATCTGCACAAAGGCAAATGACAGCATTGCCAACCACTGGCCAGCAGTGGAAGTATGGGATCGTTTTTATTCTGGCCCCTCTAAACGATGGGGACATCTTCCAGATAGAACCTATGGAGGTGGGATGGTAATAGCCTTGGGTTGAACAGCATAGTTGACATTATGTACACACCTTGACTAAGCAGTTATTCGTATTGTATTTTATAGCACCCAAAAATGTGCTAGGGACTTCACAGAAGACACAGAAATAAAGGCTCCTGTCTCAAAGAACTTCCAGTCTACTTATGAGACATCACAAAATGACTGAGGATGTCAAGCAATAGGAAAATGGGTGTTGCAAAGAATAGGGTAATTGTGGTAACAGCAAGAAGATCATGGGGTTACTCAATGTAGCCACCAGTGAATTTGGGGGGGTTTGTTAAATTTTCTGTTGAAAAAATAAATTAAAAAAAGCTAAGGAAGATTCAAATATAAGATGGTGAATATGATTGGATCATTTAATGTAGGCACTGCAAAAGAACTCAGTTTTCAGGATAGGGTAGTAGAGTTTGGTAGACCATAGAAGAGGGTGTCCCATGCATGGGAAGGAATGCTGAACAAGTGACAAAGATACTTGTTTGGAAATAGATGAATGGGACACAAGGCTAGTGTCATTGTTGGACCAGGGGGGTTGATATGATAAGAAGCTGTGGTCTGAAAACAAGGGGTAAGAAGAACAGCATAATGCTCCAAAGGTAAGAACTAAGAGGTGGCACCAGCTGAGACCTCTTTAGTAGGAACAGAGTGCTCCAGGAGGGCTTTGCATGGTGCTAAGGGGGCTCCTCCAGCCATAATATGACAATATATTTTATCTGCTTTTGCACTATATACAAACTCCCATTTAGAGGAAACCTACAGCTATTTCCATGTGCCTACATGAATACAGTCCAGAACAGATATCCTGCTGCAACAACCACCTCACTAGAAGATGGCATATACAGCATGCATTTATTACAGCTTTCATTTTTACATTGTTGCTTTGTGTAAACAATATGTTTTTTAGGGAGACATTTATTTTTCATGAGTCTTGAAGTCTCTTACTAAGATTGCAAATTGGTAATAAGAAAAAAATCCTCCTGCAGCAACAGGCAAATCAAGGAAATATATTGTTTTATTCACTCCTCACAAGTTTAGGAGCTATTTTCTGCTCCTGCAATATTCACCCAGTGCTTTGTCTTCACTTTCTCTCATTCCCTCAGTCTCTCCCAGCCAGTGAGCAAAAAGCAAGTTGTACATCGCTGTCTTGTGACTCATCCTTAATGTAAAAATATCTCTGTGTGTGGCATGTGGTGTTAATCATTGTCTCTCTCTTGCTTAATGTCAGAGTTGGCAATTTTCTTCATCTTCTCTGGGTGGCCAATGTGTGCATTATTTCTGATTTTCTTCATTATACCAATGAGTGGGTGGCAATTGGAGCTAAACTAATCTCTCTTTGCAAGTGCAGTGGCACATGTGGTTACTTATGGTCTGTCTTTCAGACAGCATCAGAGATCAGAGATCAAACAGTCCTCAGTTCCAACAGACTTAACATGATATAGATGGTATTTATACATTTTTCTTATATTGCTGTGGCTCCCGCTGTTATTTATTTATAGGAGGGGGAAGCTAAGAACATTTTTCCATCCCCTGCTAATAAACTGATTGTTCCCTGGCTCAAGCTGTTCAAAACATTTAAAATTGTAGCTGGGAAGTTATTGGTCCTGAACTGTTTGGCAGTGCTGTGTTCTGTTAAATAGATGCTACGTTTCATTCCCCATCAATAGCTACATATCAGTAGTGGATGTACAGATCCTTGTATGCTAGGTTTGTAAAGTACCTTATGTCCCTGTGGTGTAAGAGGCACAATACAAATGTCATTTTTTTCCCTCTGTAATTTGCACTGTTTGCTAAATATATTATGAAACACTGTTTAGATCAGGTCTTCTGTGCTACGTCCTTTCACAAACAAATCTCCAGTGTCCCCTTGGGGGCTAAGTTACCATATTTGCTGTAATGTAAATGCTAATGAGAGCTGTATGATTTGTGAACAAATAGGAAGAATGTATGGAGGGAAATTCTCATGTCACGCAGAAATGCTCTATTGTGGCTGCATTTCTTGGCCAACTGCCAGCTCATTTCTTGGCCAATTGTATATGGAACAGATTTTTCAAGAAACAAAACAGTAAGTTAACAGCCCCCTCCCCCCTACACAGTTACATAGCAAATAAATATCAGGCAGAATCAAACTCCAGAAAGCTGTGATCAATCCAATGTGGATTATTATTTTCTACAAGTAAAAAGGATTTTATTTTGGGTAAATTTTCACAGGGGCAGCAAAAGGCATGTTCCTGACACCAGAGCAACTCACCTACCAAATATCCAGTCCCACTCCAAAGTTTCATGGTGCTAGACTTTGGGTCTTGAAATGGTTGTAATGCTTTGACATGGAGAAAAAACATTTTCCCCTAATTTCCACTCTTGGAAATGGCTGAACCAATTTATCTGAAACTTAAAAAAATAATAATAATAGTAATTCAGCCTGAGAAAGATATCCAGCATGGAAAATTTCAGCCCCAGTGGTTACAGTTTTGCATATCAAGCAGCTCACAATGCACACACAGGCGGGTGGACATTTTGACCAACAATACTAGGTCATATCTCTACTCTGATAAGTAGTTCTGTAGTCACGTAGTGTTGTGTCTGTTCCCTGATTTATCTTCTCTGTTTGCACCCTTGTTCTCAAAGGCCCCTTTATCATGATTATTCTGTCCATCCTCAGTGAGGGCAACCACAGGATGCAGTGTCATTTGGAAACTCCTAAGGACAAATCCTCTGATAACTAAAAGTGGCCACTGAAGAGCAGTACAAGACCTCTGTTCTTTCCCTCTCTTGGCCCCAGTACCTTTGGCTCCATAGCATTCCAGATCCCAAAGAAAAGAACTGAGTTTGGATCATCAAGTCATGGATTAGGATCTTTATATGCAGCACACGCACTAGAGCAACAGGCCAGCCTGCATACGTTTGGTGCGAGCCAATCATTCTCTTTTAAAAAATCCTGCTTCATAGCTGTTTGCCCTGTGCATAATCAATCCCCAGCGCTAACAAGTTCTTCATACCATTGTTAATACTTAATATGATACCCACAGTAGGTACCTTGCTGTGGAGGTATTTTTATCATCAAAAACAGAGCTTCGACATTTACTGCTCTGGCAAAGTACCTCAACCTTACAGATGAGCAAAAAATGGAAAACACGTGTCAACTGAAATTGCTAACTACTGCCAAATTATTGGCGTGGCTTTGTAACGTGGCCATATGCCCAATATGAACAGAAACCACCAGTGTATTTAATGTATGCTACTAAATAGTTTCAGGTGCTCCAATACTACCACAATGTGCAGAATATAAATGCCAAAAATAGGATAATAGTACTCAATCATTACTGACCTGGTCTAGATTTGAATTGGTGATGTGGAGAGACTAAGGGATATCTATTTTATTATCAATTCACTGGACCATTCTGTCTTCAGTCAACATGGTTTTATGTGGAAAGGTCGTGCTAACTAAGATCAATGTTTAGAACCAGCCTCAGGCAGACCCAGCCACCACTAACACACAGAGAAAGTGAAGAATTTAAGACATAGGATTCTTCTTTCACAATAGTTCCCATTCTTGTGAAATGATGAGACAATACAGGAAACAAGATTTTTTCAGGCCACAGTTGGTGTCAACTTTGGCATCAAAACTGCACCCCATTAGTGGACAACAAACTCCACATAAGCACCTTTGCCTAATGTTGAGGATAAAGATAACACAATAAAAGGAATGTTGGAGGAATTTTTATGAAGAATGGAGTAACTTCGGAGCATGAATACTATAATAAATGTGTGCAATAATAAAGTAACAAGACCAGAGGAGAAGATAGAAAAGACTGAAGAGACAACATTAGAACATACAGCAAAAACTAAAGCACAGATAAAAAGTAATATAGCAAAAGGAAGAACAAAACTACTGGGGAATAATCAGAATTATGAGACTCGAACATACCAATTCTTGTGATGCTAGCAAAAAAAGAAATCCCAGTTCACTGAAATATGATGAACAATTTCTGATGAAATTACTCAATTTAAATGCTACAGAAGACCCTAGGGAGAGAAAAATGCTTCAGAATTCCTTCCAGATCTGTCCAAGGCACGAATGTCAATGTCTTTTTGTAGGACCAAAAGTGCCATAATTTCTGATTTTAGAGACAAAAGAACAAAAAAGAAAGAAAGGTCTTCAGAAAAATGTGAACTTCTCCCCTTTCAAACAAAATTTATACTCCATGAGTCAAGTCACAGGAGGACAATTTGCAGAGAAAGAAATAACTCAGGTCAAAAGGTTTATTTGTTATACCCAACCAAATTCCAGTTCTCATACAACAGGAAAATATTCTATGTTCTGGAATATAAATCCATATGATAGGTCTCAGATAAAATTCACAATGGGAACTTAAAATATCTGTCACGAATCTGAAGGATTAGTGACGAACCAAACTCAGTCACAAACAAGTTTTGGATTGGCTGATGTACATTTAACAACATCAAATAATTAGACACAATATTTTGTCTTGAATTTTTTAAAAAAAGCAATGTTAAAAAACACAGCTTCATCCTAATTCCATACTTTAAACAAACAAACAAACAAACCAAGTACCAAACACCAATGCTCTGCTTGGTGATATTTTTGGCAGGCAGCAGCAAATGAGCATATAGATTCAATTACATTCACTCCCTTATACGTGGCCATCCTACATTGGAAGGGTAGCACATGAGGACATTAGCAGCAGGAGCGACATCACGGTTTTTGGCGGCTTAGGCGGGGGTCCTTCTCCGCTACCGGTCGGAAACAATTCGGCGGGGGGGGTCCTTCTGTGCTCCTGGTCTTCGGAGCACTTCAGCGGAGGGGCACTTCAGAATTGCTGCCGAAGACCTGGAGCACGGAAGGACCCCACCCCCGCCACCGAATTGCCGCAGAAGACATGGAGTACAGAAGGACCCCCTGCCGCCAAATTGCCGCTGAGGGGCACAAAATGCCACCCTCCCAAATCCTGGTGCCCTAGGCGACTGCCTAAGTTGCCTAAATGGAAGCGCCGGCCCTGATTAGCAGTGTTGCTACCTATGATGTACTACTCCATATACAAACACTATTTGGATTCCACTGTTGTTGCTCCAACAACATTAAATTAGAAAGAAAAAAATCCCCAACGCCCATTATTGGAACTAAATTCTCTTTAATTAGGAATGAATTTAAATCTGAATTATGTAAATCAGAGTACTCCTCTGAGTTTCTAAAAACATAAGTATCAGAAAATTAATCTTGAATTCCAAGCACTCTGAAACAGTGCAGCACAGCAGCTGCTGCCTCACTGCTCTCTGAGAACTCCCTGTCAACACTTACCAATCTAGATCAACTTCATGATGCTAGGGGCAGTTGTCCAAGGAGGTATACTTGGCAAGCGATTCTCCCCTCAACACCATTCCCATGTGGCACAGGTACTCTATAACATCTCTGCAGCCAGTCAGGAGGAAATGGCAATGGTACAGACACATTAGATGTCCACTGTAAGCACCCTATCCTCTCTCCACCCCTCTGACAAGCCCAGGCATCAGGAGCAAGCATATTGAGGGATTCTTTATAGCGCTTAACATTATGGGAATTCTGTGCTGATACACTGCACCCTGAAGTGTGCCCTGAAGAGAGCAGGCTTGATGTAAATTAGAACAACTGGTGGCTGAAATCTAAACTGGCCCCTGGAACAGATCAGAAACAGGTATAAAAATAGGCTTTAGATCACTCAGTCTGGGGGCAGAGGGGACAGTACCATGACTTCTGGAACCATAGCACAGGATTCCATCCCTGATATGGTGAACAGATTTCACAAGTTTGGTCTGCTAGGCAGGGAATAGGCTATTGATTATGGGAGCAAATCTTCCTAGGATATGTGAGATGGAAGGTTAGACCCAGGGATTTCCCTACACCCCCTCTGAATCCCCGCCCCCCTTCCCCAGTTTTGTGATTTAGTTGCATGCAGTGTTGACAATTTAGTGATTGTTTGGAAATTTTAACTGAAATTGAAACATTAATACATACTTTAAAAGCATATAAAGTGTATGATAAAATACGTGTATCTGAAAAAGTATCATAGATTTGAAAAGTATGAACATAGACTAGCTTCCTTATACAGCTTTTGTTTTTATTACTATGCCAGTGCATTCATTTTGGTGATGTTGGCCAAATTATGATTTGTAAGCGAAGTCTAAATGAGGTCTCCCTGACAGCTAGTAATGAGCTGGGGCTGGGGGGAAAAGCTTCAAGACCAGAGTCTATTTACAGTCACACCTAATCTTCCTAGGTATCCAGCAAACAGAGTTATGTTGCCCAAGTGATAGATTTTGACTGGGGTTGGGTTACAAATCACTTGAATATGGGGGTTGGGGGGAGAAATGTTGTTATTCTTATTGTATGAGTAAAAGGCAGTCAGTGGAACTGTACTTAGCCTGTGCTGACTGAGGGCATCAAGAGAAAGAGGGTGGAGACAGGTGTTTTGCTTGATGGTCTGCCTGAGTCACAAGTACTAGTTGACCTGCCCTTCTCCACTGTTTAAAGACAGAGCTGAATAGGCTCCATAGATAGTCTTTTGTTCTGTTAAATAACTATTACAGCTGAAAATCACTGATAATCAGGTCTAAAATGGAAGAGAGGGCCCAGTCTGCACTAGCAGCAAGGTTCCCCCACTCAGAGCTCAGCTGAAATCACTGTAAGCTGGGTGGAACTCAAAAGACATGCGAACAAACATGGGTGTGGTATCATACTTTCAATTTAAGCAAGAGATATCACACACTACAAACTGGAGGCCAATGTTAAGTGCATTGTTACTTGTTCATCCTGAAGTTGAACACTGGTTCTGAACAAGACCAGCAAATGCTCACCATCTTTCTGCAAGAAATGCAACTGACTGGCTAGAAGCATATGGTGTAACAGTGAAAGACTCAACAATTGAAAAGGTGAAGACCTCTTTCAGCACATTTAAAAAAATGTGCATACATGACTGATGAATGCACTGATGCAAATGGGCAAGTATTAAGTCATTGTGTACATTATCTTGAAGTCAGTGGTAGGCCAGTAGCTGCATTTCTAGATGTTCAAGATATAGAAGACACATTAGCTGCATCTATGACAACCCACATCTTAGAAGAGTTAAATGCTTGTCAATTGGACCCCATTCAGATGGCTGCTTGTGCATTTGATGGAGCTGCAAAACTTCTCTGGAAGACATGGTGGAGTACAAGCTTTGTTCAGAGAAAAGTGTAACCCTAATCTCTCCTATACACACTGCAGAGGCCATCTACTCCAACTAGCACTAGTACAAGCTGCAGACTCTTCAAAACACATTTAAAAAGCTATAAATTTAATGTCTTCATCGTATTCTTTTTTCAGCAAGAGTCCAAAAAGACTGAATATCTTAGAAAATATAGAAGATACACTGGGACTGAAGTTCAAATTAGTCCAACCTGGGAAAACCCTTTGGCTTTCTCAAGAGTGATCCTTGGCTGTTGTCTTAATTACTCCAGCCTTTATTACTGACTTTGGAAAGTATCTACCAAGATGGGATGGATCTAAGTAGTGAGGCTGGTGGATTACTTTTGCTACTACGTTCAGAGAAGGCTATTGCCATTCTCCCTTGTAAGTTTCCCTTGGGTCATTAAAACAATGCCATCCATGCATCCAGGATCTTTGTCCAGCAGTAGAAGCTACATTTGGATCAGAGAGCTATCCACTGAAAAGGTACTGGAAGAAGCAAAGACTTCAATCCAGAAGTTGACTAATGAAGGCATTTATATTGAGTCATTAAGTGAAGAGGATAAGTATTTAAGACAACTAAAGAAGTACACAGACTTTATTCTTAAAAATCTACAACAGTGACTTCCATATTCTACTCAGCCTCTAAGCAGCTTTTACAGATCCCTGTCCTATAAAACACTGATAGTTGAGTGAAGTGAGGCACTACTAGCAATGGGGCTGCCATGTAGGGTGACCAGACCAGATGAGGGAAAGAAAATATCAGGACACATGGAGTGGAAGGGGGCCAGCAGAGGGGGAAAAAAAGCTGAGTGCTACCAGCAGAGGGAAAAAAAAAAAAAAAAGGAGTACTGTGAAATATCGGGACAAAGATGGGTTGGGACGCGGGACAAATGCCTAAATATCGGGATGTCGGGTCACCCTACTGCCATGTGCTCAGGACAGAATAGAAAATTTGAACACAATAAAATATCACACAACCACTGAAGATTTGACTTCAACTTCTTTATCATCACTAGTGGCTCGACCCTATCTTTATGCTATGTTTCCTGGGATGAAAGAAGTAGGAATTCATCTCTTGCTACTCCCGGTCACAACAGTTACAGTTGAGTGTCCTTTTTCATCATTAAATAGAATTTTGTGTTCTGAGAGAAGTTGCCTTCCACCTGATCATGTGAATGAACTAATGAGCAGCTCAATTGAAGGAATGGAAGTACTGGACACACGAGAAGCCACCAAAGATGAACGCATTGTATTCAAGAAGTTCATTAACAGAGTTGTGCAAAATTATAACAAGAAACCAAGAAAGATGTAGATGTTTTGCTTCATAGAAGGCTTGAGTAGCCAACTTTAATTTCTGTGATGATTTCAAAACAGAAGTTAAATCTAATAAGATGGTCATGAAACAGTTTTCAGTTTTTACTATGGCGCCATACAGCCAACCTTCACCCTCGCGGTCTCAACCCCCATTAGACCTGACACCCTCCTCTCCCCCACTCATTTCCATTCCTGGGGAATACACTGTCAGATCTCTTTCTACACAGACCGATGAGCTCAGAGTCTGGGCACTATGCCTAATAAATATGCATATTAGGGACAGTCACATGGTGAATGCAAATGGTCTTGGCTGAAATTGACTTTCAAAGGAGGGGAGACCTGAAATTTTCAATTATATAGGGCTTCCTTTCTTCTGAAGTGTCAGAAATGAGGGTGGCTGGAAGGATCGAGCTGCTCCAGGAAGATCTTTAGCCTGAAAAGTTAGGAAGCTATGTATTTTGGTATTGAATCTACATGTGCTCCTATGTAATTATGAAAGGTATTAGTCTCTCCATTGTTAGGTTGCAATGAACTTCCTGTTATAAACCCAATTTTAAAATCTCCCTGCCCCCACAAAAAACAAACAAACAAAAAAACCAACTAATCAAAAACAAATATGAATTCCCCATTCCAGAGCAGAATTTCTGTAAAGATGGGGGCAGGAGGAAGTAATTCAATGATTTTTAAATATATAGTGTTTACAAATTTCCATGTAATTCTGTTACTCCTTAATATATCTTTAATATAATAACTGTAGGAAAGTGTGTACATTTCTATACGTAATAAATAGAGGTTTGAAAATATGACTTCCAGAGCACTGGTTGTATAAGTTGGTATTGTCTCTGAATAACTAAGTGTCATGGTACAAAAGAGATGCCTTTCTGACATAAAGGGACATTGTTTTGTGGTCTCCAATAAGACTTAGGATTAAGATATGTTCAAGCTTTGCATCTAATGATACTCTCTGAGGAGTGACACATTGAATCATATTGCTGAATTGGAAAAAGATGGCTGTACATATAATATTAATTTAGTCTTTGTATTATATAATTTCTTTTTAAAAAAAGACCAGATTTAGTGCAATCTTTGAATAAAAATAAAATATTCAAGTGCTAGGCACAACAATAAAAGACAGAAGAATAAGGTTTGTTTAAACTCAGTACTTGTAAATATTTTATCACTGAGGAAGAGGCAAGGTTGTTTGAGGGGTGACCAGTTAGAATATTTCAGTTGAATTTGTGTGTGCATAGACCAGATGTTGAAATTGATGTCAGAAGTTAGTTTATGACTTCTTAGATGTGATGTGCAATGGTATGTCTTGTTTTGTGCCACAGTTAGCAACTTTAACTTAAGTTTTATTTTATATGAATTATAGGCCAACCTAGTACCACAGCTGATAGTTAAAGTTGCCTGACACTTCGCACTATAAAATACCTGTTAACCATTTTATATTCTAGAAACCCAGGATTCTTAATGCCCACTATTACACTGCTATCTAACAAACAGTTGTGTAAGATAATGGCAAAGTGTCTGTTTGCCTATTTATTGTACAGCAGTCTTTCCTTATTGTGCACTGAATGAGGCATGTGAATAACAGAAATTTATAACAAGAATAAAGATATTATCATGTGATTAATACACTGGACTGGAGCCAAGGAGAGTTAGGTTCTGTTTGTATCTCTGACACAGATTTCCTAAATGTTGTTGGACTGGACTGTGACAATATATTAGTACAAGGAGTTTTATTTAAGACTGCATGGACACCTTTAATTTTGGCATTTCCTAACTTAAGTGCTAAACCATGCAAACTTTATGTACTTTTAATGTCGTTTTTTTCCTGTTTGTAATAGGTATTCTTATGCCATATATTATATAATTCACTTCTGTTTAAAAAAAACATTAAAAACTTACATTGCTTTAACTGTTTTTGGGATACGTCTGGTCTACCTGAATCTGCATCTAGAGAACCTCATATGGAGCTAAATTAAACCAAAAAGACAAAAGAAATAATTGTTATGCTTCTATAAAAGTAGATCTCACCTTTCTAGTTCAGCAATTCCAGCAGCTATTATCAGACTTCACCATATTTCATTACTCCATCCCAGCCCACCACATAGACATGCACATGGCTTTGATAGGACAGGGCTTTAAGTCTGAACCTAGGCTTGCGGGAGAGAGAAAATTACCATCCCCAGCTCTCTCCAGGCCTTAAAAGCAGCACCTCTCTTTTAATATATTCCTACTCTCCCATTAGAATTTTTGTGGGAAGGAGTCACTGCAGCATGAAGATGAGACCTCTTTAGCTTTGGGAGCATCATGAAAATGAATGCAGGCAAGTGAAAGAAAGGAAAATTAATCAAACTTTTTGAAATTCCTCCCCCCACAAAAAAGTTGGTCCTGAGTTTTGGGAGGAAGGCCAGGTTTATTTTATCCCGTGTGGTTTGCTCATCCCTAGTCATTAAGACTGATTTACTGTGTAGTGATGGAGACCTGCAAAGTAAAAATAAAATAAAATAGGCTATCCATGAAATATAAAGGGGGAAAAGAGCCTTATCATCCATAAAGATACCTAACCAATTCAGTTTTAAGAAAGTACTACACTAAACCCTCTTTCAGGCATTTTTGCAAGAGACTGTTTCTATCAATATATAAATAAAAAATATAAAGAGGAAAATATTTTAACACAAACTTTCCTACCACAGCAGCAAAAATGTAAAAACGACTCTATGGTAGGCAGAACTCTCACAGGATGAGTTAGCATTGATCTTGGTTTAAACCACAATTGATCATATATTAATAGTCTAGATATAAACTCTTCCATCCTACTTCATCCTTTAATGAGATCTTACATCTCTCTGGATGCAGCCAGCCTACTCTCTGAGACACAGTCGGGGAGACTGTCACTGGAGGGCTTATTCTTCAGTGTTTAAAACAAAGGAATAGTTTCACTTGAAAAGCTTGCACAGTTTTAAGATTTAACACATTTCTGTGGTCACTGTGTGGCTCTCAAAAATCTATAATGTAGATTCAGAAAAGCAGCCAGCTTGTGTGATTTAAATAGCAATTGATCATTAAAAGCACTTATTGATATTTCACAAATTCAGCTAGCCAACAGTTAACAGATACAGATGGTAGCCTATTACAAAGTTAGTAAACTTTAATAATTGGAAGCTAAGAAGCTTTTGGAACTCTGTATTTCTTTAGATTTAGTAAAACAGATTTGATTTTAACACCAACTCACAATTACATGAGGTACTACCCACAAGTCTAAGCTATTATCGCAGCTGCTGAATCTCTATAAAATTGATGATCAGTTGATATTCAATTAATATACAACTACTGCAACTGCTTGTTTGTCTTCCATCCCCAGCACACATCCCATTTCTAATACTAGGAGAGGCTAGGAAACTCCACTGCTGTAAATTGGCAAGTCTCCACTGATGTCTTCAGTGGAGATGTGGTAATTTACAGCAGCTGGATTATGGCTCACTGTTTCAAGGGGGTTAAATAAGTATATTTTGTCCAACATAATTTAATTATTAAAACATATTGGTATTTAAAAAATGCACCTAATCTCTCACACAATTGTTGATAAACCTCAGTAAAGATGTTCATACAAAGAACCAGGGGTGAAACTTCAGACCCAGTGAAGGTAATAGCAAAACTCACATTGACTTCAGTGGGGTCAGGATTTCACTTGATATCTTGATACCATACCCAAGATGGAAATAAAGGGAGTTTGAGAGCTGTGTGTCAATATCCATGGGAGGCTATGGCTTCATGCCATTAACATTCAGGTCTGTTCTGTCCTAGAAGACTTCCTGGTGATTGGGGAACTATGGTAGTATGACGCCAACAGACAAAAGATTGCAATTAAGAAGGGAAGGGCTGATTAGTCAGTTTAACATACTTTATTTTGTGTTTGCTTTGTTCATGCCTTTTTTATACCAGGGCCTAATGAACAGTTGGAAGAAAAGCTATGTTGGCAAAAGCTGCAAAAAAACCTTCATTGCAATCAAGTGCAGAAAGTTTCCATTATACATCTCTGAGACCTTGCACTCCAAAGATATCACTCCAGTTATATTAGGAAAGACCAGACTCAACATGCTGATCCTTCAGAGGTAAAAGACAAAAAAGATAAAAAAGAAAAATAACCCTTAAGGGAGTATGTGTTTTTTTAAAAACACTTCATAAGATAGAAACACAAGTAGCAAACTCCCAATTATTCCCCCTTTAAAAGGTCACATTTAACTCCAGAAGTATCTTGAATATTAAGGAGATACGATATTTGAAGCTATGCAAAACTTCCACTGAACATTCAGGCATCAGGTACATATCTTCCCTAGGACAATAATGGTGTTGCTATTCTGAATGTGAATTCCAATGCCCATCAGACATGTCTGAGTTTATATATAGTATTTAGGATACTTGATTATCTAACAGCTGATGTTTACCTAGGGCTATATATAGCATTTAAAAAGCACTGGGTAAAAATATTACCTAATTAACCTTCAAAGCACTCCTTAGTTAGCCTTATTGTCAAGAAGCAAAGTCTGAGACAGAGGTTTAGTCTAGTTGGGATGAGAAACCAGTTCCTGGTTCCCAGCATTATGCTTATACCATTATGCTATCGCCCTCTGGTATAAAGTGCTACTTTATTTTTCTATGGTGCTATCAGATGGGTAGCTAGCCATCAATTATTTCAGATTTCTGCTAGGAAACCTCACTCATAAATATGGTTCTGTGCTGTGAGAAGCTTCCAGACAACTACTGTTGCATTGTTATGTAGAATTTCTCTCTCAGCAATTAGTTTTTCACCAGGCATTTAGTGACAGCTAAATGCTATACTTTTGTTTCCTGAAAACTAAAAAAGTAGTAATGTGAAATGCATATAATTTGTTACCATTTTCATGTTGACTGTGCAATGTACATTCCAAAAGGAAGTCCCAGCTTGAGTTAATAGTTAAGATACAAATTGAAATATTCAAAGTAGTACTGCTGGAAAGTGGGAGCTGTACTTTTACAAACAACTTTTCACTCAATACCCTTCTGTAGGAAAGCTTGGCACAGCCACAAACACATCACTAATGATTCCCATCTGTGATCTAATCTGTAATAACAAGATGACTG
This sequence comes from Gopherus flavomarginatus, assembly GCF_025201925.1. Classification (NCBI taxonomy): domain Eukaryota; kingdom Metazoa; phylum Chordata; order Testudines; family Testudinidae; genus Gopherus; species Gopherus flavomarginatus. The sequence continues at coordinate 81,495,576 of NC_066622.1, read as the reverse complement.
ATATCATTATGCAGTGTAATTTTCTATCAAATGCTTTGATGGAGTTTGATTTCAAAGTCTAAGCAAGGCATATGGTTTCTCACAGCACTGGCCCACAAAAAAATGAATCTGTCATTCCTCACTGTGGGAAAAATATTCTTGTGAAGCAAAACCAGGTTTAAAAAACCTAACTCCCATATCCCCCATGGTTTGCCAGCAGAGCCTGTTGAATTAAGCATTGTGAATAATTTATCAAATGAACTTTTTCTTCAAAATAATCTGTTTCCAAATAATGTCATTATTCAGCTGAGTTTGATTGAGTAGTACTTGGCAACTAAATTATACAATCTTCCTCCTCCCCCCATCAATTCTTGAATAATGAAAAATTTTGTTGCAAACAAATTACTGAACGGCTTTATTTGCAAGTGACTGCTTTTGTTCAGCATTGTCTTGCCAATGTAAAGATACAAGTAATGCATTACGCAGAAGTATAAATATGAGGATACCTCACGGTTAAACGTCCAGTTCAGCTTGCTTCGGCACTTTGACTTGATCTGAATCAGTTTGCATGATCAGTAGCAATTGATGTCTATATTGGATAGGCAATAAGAGACAGATGCAGTGTCATCACCTGAGTCTGAGCCAAAAACATTTAAAGGAAATACTCTACATGCAGCACATGACTTAATGGTCCATCATCAGAGATCTTGGATGCAAGAGTGTCAAACATCCTTGAAATGAATGGGTGTGATAAAGCATTCTCTGTTGTACCCAACCGTGGGAGCAACTGAGATTTTAGCAGCACAAAAGAGATGGAGCCAAAGGACAGGACTGACTCCAGAAGCCAGGAGCAAGCCCATACAGCTAGAGGGAGAAGCGGAACTGACAAGTTTCCCGAGGGTCCGAACACAGGGGCAAGGTGTTGCAACAGTTCGTTGGGCACAGGACTGGAGTGATTTTTGCAAACACTGATTTCCCATTCAAAATGGAGCTACTTTATAAGAGCCTAAATGTCACCTTCCTATTTGAATGAAGGGGAAACAAACACACACACACTTATTTTCAAAGTGATTTTGTGTGCACTTAAATTAACCCTAGGCACCCGCACATTCCAATATCATCCTCACTGTACAGACAAAGGGAAAACGAGGTGACAGTGAATAAATGTTAGGGAAGATTCCAACCCAAGAATTCCTGTCTCTTCATCTTATGCTCACTCTAGCACACCAGAATCCTCTTTAGTGGACAATTTGGTAGGATTTCAGATTAAACACAGTCACATGATTAAATACATAAAACTGCACACAGATTCATACAATCTGAAGTGCCAGGAGAAAGAATGAAGGACTGTCATAGTATATTTCCCCAATCTGAACTTAGAGTCCAAAAATTGGGGTACCAGCATGAATTCCTCTAAGCTTAATTACCTGCTTAGATCTGATACACTGCCACCACCCAAAAACATATAGTGTTTTGGGGCACTCTGGTCCCCCCAAAAACCTTCCCTGGGGACCCCAAGACCCAAATTCCTTGAGTCTTACAACACAGGGGTATAAACCATTTCCCTCCCCTTCTCCTTTCTTTCTCCCAGATCTTTCCAGCCCAGGGTACACTAGGAGATCACCGTGATTCAAACTCCTTGAATCACAACACAGAGAAATCAGGTTGGTTCCCCCCGCCCTTCTCTCCCCGTCCTGCGTTATTCTGGAGAGATAGACAGATTCAAGCTCCGTGAATCTAAACAAAGGGATTCCACCCTTCACCCCTCCCTGCTCCTTCCCTGTTAAGTATAGACTCAATTCCCTTGAGCCTCAACAAGGGGAAAAAATCAGACAGGTCTTAAAAGCAAAACTTTTTATAAAAAGACAGAAAAAAAGTAAAAAAAGTTATCTCTGCAATTTAGATGGTAAAAGTACAGGGTCTTACAGCTTATAGACACTAGAAAGAAGCCTCCCCCTAGCAATATGCAATTTAAAATACTTCCAGCAAAATACACATTTGCAAATATAGAAAACAATCAAAAAAGACTATAACTGCCTGTTCTACTTAATACTCACTATTCTGAATATATAAGAGACTGTAGCAGGGAGATTGGCAAGAAACCTGGTTGCATGTCTAGTCCCTTCCAGAACCCAGAGAGAACAAAGCCAAACCCCCCAAAAAACAAACAAAGGCTTCCCTCCACCAAGATTTGAAAGTATCTTGTCTCCTGATTGGTCCCCTGGTCAGGTGTTTGGTTCCCTGTTTGTTAACCCTTTACAGGTAAAAGAGAGGGTAATAAGCAGGAAGAACTGGAAGTGCTAATAAATAAATACAACTATGACATTATTGGCATTACTGAAACTTGGTGGGATAATACACACGACTGGAATGTTGGTGTGGATGGGTATAGTTTGCTCAGGAAGGATAGACAGGGGAAAAAGGGAGGAGGTGTTGCCTTATATATTAAAAATGTACACACTTGGACTGAGGTGGAGATGGACATAGGAGACGGAAGGGTGGAGAGTCTCTGGGTTAGGCTAAAAGGGGTAAAAAACACAGGTGATGTCATGCTGGGAGTCTACTACAGGCCACCTAATCAGGCGGAAGAGGTGGATGAGGCTTTTTTCAAACAACTAACAAAATCATCCAAAGCCCAAGATTTGGTGGTGATGGGGGACTTCAACTATCCAGATATATGTTGGGAAAATAACACCGCGGGGCACAGACTATCCAATAAGTTCCTGGACTGCATTGCAGACAACTTTTTATTGCAGAAAGTTGAAAAAGCTACTAGGGGGAAAGCTGTTCTACACTTGATTTTAACAAATAGGGAGGAACTTGTTGAGAATTTGAAAGTAGAAGGAAGCTTGGGTGAAAGTGATCATGAAATCATAGAATTTGCAATTCTAACGAAGGGTAGAAGGGAGTACAGCAGAATAGAGACAATGGATTTCAGGAAGGCGGATTTTGGTAAGCTCAGAGAGCTGATAGGCAAGGTCCCATGGGAATTAAGACTGAGAGGAAAAACAACTGAGGAAAGTTGGCAGTTTTTCAAAGGGACGCTATTAAGGGCCCAAAAGCAAGTTAGTCCGATGGTTAGGAAAGATAGAAAATGTGGCAAAAGACACCTTGGCTTACCCTTGAGATCTTGCGTGACCTACAAAATAAAAAGGCGTCATATAAAAAATGGAAACTAGGTCAGATCACGAAGGATGAATATAGGCAAATAACACAGGAATGCAGAGGCAAGATTAGAAAAGCAAAGGCACAAAATGAACTCAAACTAGCTATGGGAATAAAGGGAAACAAGAAGACTTTTTATCAATACATTAGAAGCAAGAGGAAGACTAAGGACAGGGTAGGCCCACCGCTCAATGAGGAGGGGGAAACAGTAACGGGAGACTTGGAAATGGCAGAGATGCTTAATGACTTCTTTGTTTCGGTCTTCACTGAGAAGTCTGAAGGAATGACTAGTATAGTGAATGCTTACAGGAAGAGGGTAGGTTTAGAAGAGAAAATAAGGAAAGAGCAAGTAAAAAAATCACTTAGAAAAGTTAGATGCCTGCAAGTCACCAGGGCCTGATGAAATGCATCCTAGAATACTCAAGGAGTTAATGGAAGAGGTATCTGAGCCTCTAGCTATTATCTTTGGGAAATCATGGGAGAGGGGGGAGATTCCAGAAGACTGGAAAGGGGCAAATATAGTGCCCATCTATAAAAAGGGAAATAAAAACAACCCAGGAAACTACAGACCAGTTAGTTTAACTTCTGTGCCAGGGAAGATAATGGAGCAGGTAATCAAAGAAATCATCTGCAAACACTTGGAAGGTGGTAAGGTGATAGGGAATAGCCAGCATGGATTTGTAAAGAACAAATCGTGTCAAACTAATCTGATAGCGTTCTTTGATAGGATAACGAGCCTTGTGGATAAGGGAGAAGTGGTGGATGTGATATACCTAGACTTTAGTAAGGCATTTGGTACGGTCTCTCATGATATTCTTATAGATAAGCTAGGAAAGTACAATTTAGATGGGGCTACTATAAGATGGGTGCATAACTGGCTGGATAACCATACTCAGAGAGTAGTTGTTAATGGCTCCCAATCCTGCTGGAAAGGTATAACAAGTGGGGTTCCACAGGGTTCTGTTTTGGGACCGGTTCTGTTCAATATCTTCATCAACGATTTAGATGTTGGCATAGAAAGTACGCTTATTAAGTTTGCGGATGATACCAAACTGGGAGGGATTGCAACTGCTTTGGAGGACAGGGTCAAAATTCAAAATGATCTGGACAAGTTGGAGAAATGGTCTGAGGTAAACAGGATGAAGTTCAATAAAGATAAATGCAAAGTGCTCCACTTAGGAAGGAACAATCAGTTTCACACATACAGAATGGGAAGAGACTGTCTAGGAAGGAGTATGGCAGAAAGAGATCTAGGGGTCATAGTGGACCACAAGCTTAATATGAGTCAACAGTGTGATACTGTTGCAAAAAAAGCAAACGTGATTCTGGGATGCATTAACAGGTGTGTTGTAAACAAGACACGAGAAGTCATTCTTCCGCTTTACTCTGCGCTGGTTAGGCCTCAACTGGAGTATTGTGTCCAGTTCTGGGCACCGCATTTCAAGAAAGATGTGGAGAAATTGGAGAGGGTCCAGAGAAGAGCAACAAGAATGATTAAAGGTCTTGAGAACATGACCTATGAAGGAAGGCTGAAGGAATTGGGTTTGTTTAGTTTGGAAAAGAGAAGACTGAGAGGGGACATGATAGCAGTTTTCAGGTATCTAAAAGGGTGTCATCAGGAGGAGGGAGAAAACTTGTTCATCTTAGCCTCCAATGATAGAACAAGAAGCAATGGGCTTAAACTGCAGCAAGGGAGATTTAGGTTGGACATTAGGAAAAAGTTCCTAACTGTCAGGGTAGTTAAACACTGGAATAGATTGCCTAGGGAAGTTGTGGAATCTCCATCTCTGGAGATATTTAAGAGTAGGTTAGATAAATGTCTATCAGGGATGGTCTAGACAGTATTTGGTCCTGCCATGAGGGCAGGGGACTGGACTCAATGACCTCTCGAGGTCCCTTCCAGTTCTAGAGTCTATGAGACATTAACCCTTAACTATCTGTTTATGACAAGGACAAAATTATCTTCCCAGATATGTAAGGTAGAACTCAAGCCAAACAGCACGCTTGTCCTATTTTATATGATTCTCTCCTGTCATTAGGAAGACAGTAGAGTGGCATATTGGAGTTGAGACCTCCTACGTGGACGTGAACAAAATAATTTGTTTGCTGTTTAACAGCAAGATCTGTGATCCGCTTTGTGTGGTGAAAAAGAAACGTGGGGCATAAAGATAGGGAAGCAGAAAGAAAGAAAAATACAGATCCATCATTGAACAAGGCCATCAACTTAATGTATCAGTATGACAAGTAGCATGAGATATAGTGAACCTTCATGTTAACCAGAAATAAGTGCGACTCCCATCCAGGCTTTTGAACTTATCATTCAATTGGAAAGTTTAAAAATGAACTTCCAATAGAGACAGACTATTTCATGTATTTGCTTGCCACACACCATGGATCTGAATAAACAAATTGATTGTGTTTATCCTGTGACATTCCCACTTCCTATATTAACATCCAATTCAGCCCTGCTAAACTGTGGTTCAAAACTCAATCTCTACCAGCTTCCCTGTCTCACCATCTTTCCTGATTTTTTTTTCCCCCCTCTTGAAAAATTTTTGCCCTGATAAAGAACTGCAAGGAGCGGCAAGGTCAAAGGGATGATAATATCCCTCAGGGTTTCACAGCCTGTCACAAAACCCTACTAAATGATTAGTTAACACTCTTACATGGTACACCAGTCGGTCCCATCTCTTCTGAGGCAATGGCTTTCCTGTTGAAGAAAAGACCTATCAAACCAAAGTACAGAAGATGAAGTAAAGGGGCTACTTAGTGATCTCTAGGAAGCCTGAAAAATGTAGCAGTGTCTCAATGAAGTATGAAATGTTGTCACAAGACAGATGAGCAGCCCTTTGTAATCCTTTTTGATCTCAGGCAGGAGCATTTTATTTTCTACTTTTACTAAAAACATACAAAGACCAATTCAACAGTCATGGTGTGTGCTCCAGGAGGGAGTTTGGGGGTGGGAGGGCACTCAGGGCTGGGGCAGAAGATTGGGGTGTAGGAGGGGGTTTGGGGTGTGGATTCTGTCCGAGTGGTGCTTACCTCAGGTGGCTCCCGGGAAATGACCAGCATATCCAGCTCCTAGGCCCAGGGATGGCCAGGTGGCTCTGTATGTTGCCCCTGCCTGCACGCACTGACCTACAGCTCCCGTTGGTCACAGTTCCCAACCAATGAGAGCTGCGGAGTTGGTGCTTGGGGCAGGGGAAGTGCGAAGAGACCCCTGGCTGCCACTGAGCCAGAGGGATGTGCCAGCCCCTTCTGGGAGCTGCACAGAGCCAGGACAGGTAGGGAGCCTGCTTTAGTCCCACTGTGCCACCCACCGGACTTTTAGAGACCTAAAATCTCCCTGATTGGTATATCTCCTATTATGATGATGATGATGATGATGAAGAAGCCAATCTCCTGGAACTGGAATCTCCTAGAGCTGGAAGGGAGCTTGAAAAGTCATTGAGTCCAGCCCCCTGTCTTCACTAGCAGGACCAAGTACTGATTTTTCCCCAGATCCCTAAGTTGCCCTCTCAAGGATTGAACTCACAACCCTGGGTTTAGCTGGCCAACATCTCAGCTCAGCGGTTTAAGTGTTTTTCCATGGAAGCAGTGGTATAATTTTTTTTTTTAAATATCAACTTTAGGATTAAAAAATAAATGAAAGTCCTGTGCAGCCATTTTTAGACCTGCTCATAGGTTACTGTTAACAAGATAAGCTAGATGAGGAAATATTCCTTTTTGGTCTTCAGGCTTTTGATTCACTTAACCCTTCATTAGATACTTTTGCCTATTGGCAACTATACATAGAGCCAAAATATGCAGAAAGATTTAAGATGTTAAATGGAGGGCAGAAGATTTTGTTTTTCAAATGTGAGAGCAAAAGGCCCAGAACAGTCTCAATATGCCTAGGGCTTGATACCTGCAAGTTTGCTGCTCGAAAGTGTTTCAGCAGATGTTATTTGAGAGGCCAAAACAGGGTTGCATCTGTGGATCTGAGCCTTAAAATTTTGCAGTGTTGCACGAATAGGCACACAATTCAATTCAACAAAACAAAACATGCACAAAGTTTCTAGGAACATGTCACCCTCTCAAAGCTCTGCTGCTGACCGATATAAGATTTATGATCCAGCTCAATTCTTTAATTTGTTTGCCTCATTGCTTGCAGTCATACCCACTTGAACTTTCATCCCATTTCTCATGGTAAGTAGGGTAGGGTTTGAATGGAGATCTAAATTCAACTCCCAAGTGCTTTCAAAAAAATGGTGCTCCTTTTGTGGTGGCACTCTTCTCTATGAGAAAACAGCAAATTAGTGCTTTGTCGTGCACTGTGCTGCTGGAAGTGCTCTTTCAGGTAAGATGTAAAATTAAGGCTTTAACCTCTTATGGTTATCAAGGCTCCCATGACACTTTTTTAATAGTAGGGCAGAAGCAAATTAGTGCATACTGATGTTCTTGTCACATTACACATTGGTTAAGTACATTCTGCCTACCCAGTTCCAGTGGAGAAGGTATTTCCCACAAGAAGCTCCAAGTTACGTAGTTTTTTTTTAAATTATAGTTAATAGTTCCTTTCTAACCAATCACTCTCCAACCCCTGACAAGCCTTATAATTTCTGACCGTTGCTAACATGATGTGCATCTCCACCAGTGGCAGCAAAACTGGGAGTGTTAGCATAGAAAGGGCTCCAGAGGGCTGCAAGAGTTCCTTAGCATCATGTTGTAGATGATATGGTGGTTAAAAGCTGGCCACCGTCCAGAGTCCCATGTACCCTACCAGTCCTAACATTCCAGTACCAGTGGAGCTGCTTCAGTGTCATCAACAGCAAAATTAAAATAATAAAAAAATTCCGAGGACAGTGCTACTCTAGGCCAGGCCATAGACATAGCTATACACTGTGATGTGTGACTGAGATACTGAGAGTTTGCAGGAAGCAACAGCTCTGAAACAAAACAAAGACTTTTCTGCCATAGCACTGATCCAGTTAATATTTTAATATTCTGTAATTAAGGTTAGTGCAGCTTTGCAATCATCATAAAATTCACTCAGATGTGCTTATTTCTAGCCATCTTTTATTCATAGGAATTCTTCTTTAATTCTGTAACATGACCAGAAAAAAACCTGGCTTTTCTTTCTCTATTTTTTTTTTTAAATAACACTAGCATGAACATTGGTGCTGGCAAAACTTGACTGCACAAACATTTGGGCTAGGCAAACACTAAGGGGCATGAACTCTGCCAAAGTGAATTCATTTAAACATTGAAATGAATATTCAAAGGAAATATTTGTCTGCTATTCTTCCCCCCACTCTGTTTGATATACAGAAGATTTACTCTCCAGGACTGTCAGTCAAGCACCTTTCATAACCACCAAATTAACTTGAAGTTATTGAGGGGGAAAAATTAGATGCAACAGCACAGAGACCTGTCACAATTGTAAAATGCCAGCCAAAGCATTTTCCCTCCATTCTTATGACTGCTAGTGCATTTCTTTCTCCCTCCCTCTCCACCGAAGTACTGAAGGGAATGTCAGATCTATTGACTATCAATACTTTCTTCCATTTTAAGTTCAAGAAGGGTCTATTAATTACCAAATGCAATATTTTTACCAGTCTTTACAACAGTTTATGGCCATTTTTATCAACAGCAATCAAATACCCCCCAAAATGTTCTGTGTTATTAAAAACACAAAGTCTCATTAGAAAAAGAAACCATATTCTCTTTCTCAAGGCACAAACCATGCAGTCACTGTATGGATATTGACGCATATGGAAATTTAATGCATAATTATTGTAGCTGCTTAACTAGCTGTGTGTGCCCTTCACATTGCATGGTTGATGGATGTGGATTTTCATATCAATTCTGGCTTGCATGTTTGGACACAGCTAAGGGAAAAGAAAATAAGTACAGAAAGCTACTTGTTATTGGTGCTTGATGCACTTGCATATATTTTGGAATTACAGTAAACTGGTATGCGGAACATGCAAGAGAAATCTGCAGATAACAGTGATGGACAAAGCTCTGAAAACATAGAAGTTCAATTTGGATAAGCAACCAAATCCTTTTCTATACAGGGACAATGTCTTCTATGCCAAACAGGTGTCTGCAGCACTTGTCTCTGGCTGATTCTTATTCGTCTATCCAAATTCACAGTCTTGTATCCATTTCAAAGTTCCTCTGTCTGTTCTGCGAATCCTGAACCTGGAAAATCAGTACATACATCTCACCCAGGAGGTGAAGGAAGGTACACAGGTAAACTTCCAGCAGTGGAGGAAAGATGGTCCAGTGGCTAGGGCATTAATGGAGGATTTGGGAGACTGGGTTCCCTTAACTTCTCTCTGCCTCAATTTCCCCTCTGTAAAATGGGGAAAAGAGTACATCCCGAGCTCACAGGGGCGTTGTGAGGATAAATATATTCAAGAACGTGAGATGCTGCGGGCCATCTTTGTACCTAAGATCAGTACATTCAGGCCAATTTTTATTTTAGCCAAACTGGTTCATTCCTCTTATTATCTTAACTAAACACAGAAATCATTGACGGGGATTTATTTAACTCCCCTTTGCACTGTAAGGTGCATTTCACCAGTTATGAAAGGACAGTAGTCAGAATAAAAGAACAAAATGATAGGTGCATCAACCTGCACCCACCCGAAACTCACAGTACAAATCCATCTAAAACACAGTATTGAAAATACTGCATATAGTTACAAAGTCTTGTGTATCACTTTCCACGTATACAATTGAGCTCATTCTCCACCTGCACAGATGAGATTGCATCAAAGTATGAATTTGATATAAAGCCAAGAGTGTAACCAAGACTGCAGTACAAATAATTATTATTAATGTGTCTTTATTAGGGGTACAGTACTTGGTTTCCATACTACTATTTCCTCTATACTAATCTCCTTCCAATCCCTCATCAGAATATATGCATCTGCTTCATCATTAACATCTTATTAAGATACAAAACTTACTTCAGATAAGTAATACTAACCATATAACTAATTCTGCCCATATTTTATTATATATTTGCAGCTGGTGTATGCCACAGGATTCCAGTCAGGGAAAGATGAGGAAAGGATACACGATAGTTGACATTTTAGCACTCCTATTTAAATCATATAAAACAATACCTGGCACTTATATAGCACTTTTCAATCATAAATTAAAAATGAGGCAATTCCCTTGCTAAAACTCGCTGGCAAATCCTCAATGAAAAATCTTCCAATGTACAAATATTTCACACATATATTAGACCAGGGATGAAACCTTTTCAATACGATGAAATACACTCTGCTCCTGCAATCCAGTTCAGCAGAGCACTTAAGCACGTGCTTGAATCTCATTGGCTTAAATTAGATTTAAGTACTTTGCCAAATCAGGGCCCTAGGTTTTACAGAGTGTGTGTATGTGGGGAGGGATTGCCATTGAGTCTGTCCACCAGCCATTAGCTCAGAATGAGCTGCCTGCTTCAGACAAAAATCAAACCAGACTTGAATTTTCATCCAGAAACTGCAATAGTATCTAAACACATTTTTTGAACTCTGAAAGAAGTTCCAATACATTTCCACTCACCTCTACTGTTATTTATGATCATTGTTCTAACTTGATTATTTTGTTGTTCTTTTATGTTTTTGCTAATGTTATCCTGCTCCAACCAAAGTCATTGTAATTAAATTGAAAGGCCTGAATGGATTTTTGGGAGACAAAGCATAACTGATTTGTATTTTTCATATGATTGTTGCAAAGTGGCTGGCCTTATAAAAGGAGATGGGCCTTAGCACCACCTGTGACACAGACAACTTTTCTCTCCAGGTGGGAAAAGTGAAGGTCATGTGACTGGTGGGTAAGGTAACTACCTTTGAAATGCAAAAAAAAATGGTACCTCATCACCCCTCCACTGTAACCTAGGATACCACCTTTGAAATGCAAAAAAGGTACCCCCCACAAGATAAGCTAGCTGCAACCTTAACCTCAACCATAAGACAACTCCACCACCCCCACACCAACAGCAACTTTCAACAGCAGCTTATAGTATCTGTCCCTGCCTGCAGGTATATGGGATCTTGGGGAGCAATTACCACACAGGTGGGGTGCAAAATAAACTTTATTAAGAAAATGCAAAAACAGGGAAAATTTAATAGTGAGGGGTATGGGGTTTGTTAAGGTAGGCAATTGGGGAGGGAGTTCTTTTAGTATAGTATAGGGGGTTTCAATAGTGGGGTACAATACAGTTGGTAACCAACTAACACTGAAGTATAAATGTAACAGGTAGCTAACAATTTCTAGGTAAAGGGTGTGTCACAGCAGCATATAACCAACTAACAGTTATGGGTAAAATGTGTTAAATAACCAACAACTCTAGGTAAAAATGTGTCACAGTGGTGTAAATATAAAATGTGAGGTGTGTGAGAGAGAAAAAAGGGTAACCAATGGGGTTTTATGCTAGACTTCAGTAATACAATTGAGGTTTGGCAGCAGTAGGAGCGGGGTGAACACGTGGGGGAAGGGATTAAAAGAGAGAGAGAGAGAGAGAGAGAGAAAGAAAGGCAGTGGTAGAGGAATGAGGTTAGGGGATGGGGGAAGAGGAGCACGTGGTGGAGCAGAAACCAAAGATAGAGGCGCTACAGAGGGAGATTTAAACTCAGGGAGACACAGAGAGCAGACAGGCTGCAAGTTTAAACAGCAGAGAGACTGCAATGAGTGACTGGGGAGCTCGGGGGGGGGGGGATTGGGGCAGTGGGAAGACAAATTCAAATAGTAAAAACCTTATCTATCCCCTAACTTAATCAAACTTATATAAATGACAAGCAGCTACAGAATACAACCAGGCAATGATTTTCTAAACTTATCTTAACCAACAATTAGGCAACACAACAAATATCACAGAAACTTACAAGCTCTACAATCTTAACAAACTATGACTTATTAAATTAAAAAAAAACCAAGACCTATGGTGCACCTTATGCTATGGGGAGGTTACAGAGGGCAGAGTGGTATGTATCCAGGACCCAGCTCCCAAGGAAGCCAAGGGATGGTGGCTACAGCGGTGGATACAGCTGAAAGCAGAGAGCCCCAAGGCAAAGCCCACAGGAGCAGAGCTTAGCAGTGGCAAAGAGCCCTGTAGTTTAAGAGAGGTTTTAAGACACAGACCAAGGTTTAGCTTGAGTCTGTGTGCTGGGGAAACAGAGCCAGCAGCTAAAATAATAAAATAAAAGTATAGAAAGTTTTACAGAGGGATTCTTACCAGTCCCCAAGGCAGCAGCAAAGGCAGAAGCAGCAGCAACATCAGAAGAGGCAAGGAGGGTTCGGTACAGTCTCAATAATCAAGAGATCTCTCAGGTAGCAATTCGTTCTTCGTGGGGGGGGGGGCGTTCAAAAAACGGGGGTACGCTCAAAAATAAAACGAGAGCGGAGAAAGGACCCCCCAGAACCCCTGGCTGATCAGACCAGGCAGCAATGCAGGAACCTTTCTGAGGTGTGTTTCAAAAATGTCTGGTTTTAAAGGCAAACTTGGGCAGTTTCCCACCAGTAATCCTGATAGGCTCCCTCTGTCACAGGGGAGGGGGCACAGGGGAAAAACTGAAGGTAAGCCCAGAGACATGCCTGGACATAGTCCTGTGCAATAGGTGACTCAAGAGCACATGAGACTATGACTCATGCCCAGGATCTTAAAACCACAATAGGCCTTGCAGCTCTGGACATTGCCTACCCTACACCAAGCCCAGGTTCAACGAGGTGATAACAGGACTAACCCTTTGAAAAGGGCAGTGGTCCCACTTAGCATGCAACACAAGTGGCCATCCCTTTGAGAAGGGCAATGGCTCTTGTTAAACAACTTAAGGGGCCCTCCCTTTGAGAAGGGCAGTGGCCCTGGTAAACAACTTAACAGCCAGGGAAGGGCGGCCACAGGAGAACAGAAAACAAAATGGAGTCTGGGGAAACAAAATGGAATAGGGGAATAGCTGTAACGGACAGTATCTAGAGAGATAACACATATAAATAAGATTGATGACATCATTTTCTTAAACTGCAGAAGTAGGAACACTTCAGCATCTTTAGCTGGGCACAGAAACTTAACATTAGATATCCCTGTGTATCGTTATTATAATGCAAATCTTTAGACCCATGTAAAAATACTCAGCAGATTCAATCATTTTCTGGCAACTGGCAAATCCTTTAAACAAATACACACACACACACACACACACACACACACACAAAAACAGCCAAGTTGGTCAAATACTGCCCAGGTGGTAACCCTACTAGTAGGCCATGTGACTCAATTAAGCCTCTAGGTACACAAGGAAGAGGCCTGGGGATAGACTCCAGGCAGGAAGACCCAGGAGTGGGCCTCAGGGAACAAGGCAGCTCCTCCAGGGGACCCTGAGACACCAAGGGAGAAAAGACCCCAGGGTAGGCAGGGCTGGGCCTGTCCTCTCAGGACAGGGAGGACTCCAGGCAGGCAGGCAGACCTAGTAGTGGCTTGATGAGGAGTGGGAAAGAACAGATGTATAAACCCTAAAATATATGAACTTTCAATATGGACACTGAAGACTTTACTTTGGAATGGTTTATAAATAATAAACCAGCCTGAGTATGAGTGTTATTGACTATGAAAAAGCCTTAATGATATTACTAAGGCACCTGAGGCAGTGGCCACCCCAGGCCATGAGGGAGTGCTTTGCAGAAAGTGATCCTGTTACAATGACCAGTTCTTAAACTGTTCATACATTACTTTCTCAGAGTATTGAACTGTATTTCCTAAACTATTTCTGTAATGAAAATTTACACACACACACACACACACACACACACACACACACACACACACACGAAAGAAAAAGAAAATCACACTACTTTGGAACAATGGGAAAATATTTGGAGGAAGGCCAAAACCACCTCTATTTGTGTTATCATTAAGAAAAATGATGACAAAAATACTTTTATCAATGGTATCAAAAAGCCATTTAAACTAAGGAAACTCTAGAAAAAAATTGCCCTAAGATAATATTTTGAGGAAAAATAAATAGCATTTTCAAGGACACTAAAAGAAGGCTTCTCACAAAACCCACAGAGATTGTTAGATTAGAATCCAAAGGAGGTTATGGACTCTAGGAAGGAGCCATTGATAACACAATTATTACTAGCAGCCAGATGTGTGATAGCTTGTTTTTGGAAAAGGACATTAACCAGCCTTATATTAGGATAAAGTATATTTTATGCGTGGTTATTTTTGGAACTTGAAGGGAAAAAAAAAAGTAGACATAGGACAAAAGATTGTCCAAACACAAATGGGCCTTTTTTAAAGGTAACAAGGAATGAGATTTGTAATGCTTATTTGGAAAGTTCAAGTATGTTAATAATGACAAAACATAAAGTTGAAAAATAACACACCCCCTCCTCGATTTTTATTTAGCTGTGTATTAACAAGTCTGAATTAAATATTTCATAACTTTTCAATATCCGGGTCACCACCAGTAAACCTCTTGGCATTAATACTGTCTAAATTAAATAGTTGTCTTTACTATTTACTACCGTTGGGCTAAATGGTTTTCTCAACATAGCCTGACACTATAAAGTATATTTTATTTTATATATCCTTTTATTCCAAAGCACTGAGCACATTATATGTACACAGTAGTAAGAACTGTAGCAGCCACCGTAATGGAGAACAGCAGCCAGCAAACACCCAAGATGCAGCACAAGAATAAAGCCTTAACTACATTAAATCTCTATTTTCCAATGTACACATCCCACCCACCCCCCGAACATCACTTTGTAACATATGGTAGGAATCCAGACAAAGTAACACAGGGAACTTTGTTAACTTATTTGAGGATGAAGGTCTAACCCAACCCTGCCTAGATTTGACACAGTGGATTCACGCAGCCTAAACATTCCACACCTGAGGCTAGCCTACAATCTTTCCCCACAGCATATCATGCACAGCTCTGTTGCTACACCAAGTGCATTCTTTTGTTTTCTTTTCAAGATAGCTGGTCTCTCCGCAGAAACTGTTTGTGATGAAAGCATTTCTACTCCCCCAGTGCCTTCTCCTTCTCCTTATTTCTCCCTAGAGAACCCACTCTCTACTTTACCCCTCCCCCAACAAAAAAAAAACAACAAAAAACAAAGTTCTGTGGGAGACAGTAAGCTTTGGACAGAGGGAGAGAGATATATATTCTCCCCTGTGAACAGTGAAGCACACTCTGTCCCTCATCTGAGGGGTGGAGAGGAGAGGAAATACTTACTTAGGAACCATAAGCACTTTCTTAATTAATCCTCACACTCTCTACAGTGAGGCAGGTAAATGGGTATTAGTTGAGTGAATAGGTATTTTACAAACAGACAAGCAGGAGATTAAGTGACTATCCCCAGGTGTAAACAAAGTAGCTTTCATGGAAATATAGGGCATAACAGCTCCTTCCCACTTCCTTCACAGGCTTAGATTAAGAAATGCACTTCTTTATACTTCAGTGTAGGATGAACGAGCCAATAACTTAGACTGCTCGTGAGCCAGCATGTGTGACACTTCAGAGGCCGGATTGCTTCCAGAACCTCTACTCTCTTCGCTACTCCACTTCCCTTATCTTCCAGGCAATGCAAAGAAGTTAAGTGCATTGCAGTTATCATAGACTTCAATGTAAACAGATGGGCACCCACCAGCACCATTGCGCAGGTGTCTAATGGTTATGATACAGACCAGCAGATGGCAGCAATAATAACTAAAATGTTTAACAGCAAATTTACTTAGTGTCTAATCTTATTTTTACAACATAGAGAATTCTCCAAAGCTCACAAATTGCTTGATGCATTAGATGATTGTGCATTCAACCCAGCAAGTGCCCACAGACTGTTTCGTACACCTCTTTCCCCATATATTAACCCGTTAGTACTAATATGTTACAGAGGTGCAGTGCCAAAAGCAGCCAGAGATCAAAGGCTTGTAACTCTCTCACCACATAACATCATCTTTGGGGGGAAGAAGGGGGTTGGAATCAGCTCTGTTTGGCCTGTTCTGCTCTTTCCCTTGCACTGCGACTTTTCATCACTTCCCAGCACACTGCTCCTTCAGGATACACAACAGGCACAAAATTTCAGCCAGTCAGTTTCAGCTCTTGAAACATGTGCTTGATAGTCATGGTCTCCTTAGGATCACCTCCTCATTTAGCTCACTCACCTCTCCCACCCCTTTTCACTCTGTTTATATGCATTTAGCTAATTCTCCACACAGTACGGCAACAAAATGGCTATGACCAAGGCCCATTGGTTGCTATTGCCTTGGTTGATGGATCAGCTGTGAACTGACTCACAGCTTGGAATTCCAATAGAAGCTGGAGATTTAGCAAACAATGTATTTACGGGGTGTAAAGATTTCTCTTCTACTCTGAGAAACTTATCTGTTCAAAAAAACAGAAGAAAGGAGCGTCTTACAGACCCCTTAAAATATTCTATTGCCACTCTTAATTCCAAAAGAATTCTTAGAACCACCAGCTTTAACTTCTTCTCTGAGCCCTTTTAAATGTCCAACAGCTAGCACCAAAGAGGGCACCTTGGCAACCCAATAAGCCATTACCAACTGTAGCCATAATGCAATACCCTAACAAATGCCCTCCTTGACTGTGTTCTGCTGTACTTCAACCACAGTATGAAAATGCTGCTTATTCTTCACTATTAGTCTTATATCGCAGGAAGGCATGGAAGAGGACAAGAGTATGAACTGTTTCAAGATATAAATAAAAAAAAGTGGAGGAGCATATTGCCATGGTAATAATTGTGAATGCCTAGATTTCTGAGTCACACTAGGCCAGGGAGTTTCCAAGCACTCTGAATATGACTCATGTGTTTGTCTCTCATTTGCAAATTATATCCCAATTATGTCTGGATCTTTAGGTATCTTTCTGCAATGTCTTAGACTTGTCCATGGTGAGTCACCTTCATGTTATTTAATTGAACAAAGTATCATCAAAAACATAAAATACTTTCTCATTTCTATGCCAGATTTAAATCCTTTGTGTCAGACACTAGCTCAGCACAGAAGGCACTGGCAGTTGACCTGGGCACCGTAATCACCTTTTAAATATTTACAGCCCTAAATTCATCAGCGACATCTGTTTGAATCTAGAGAAAATGCCTCACTCAAGGTCAAATGCTTGCTCATGGAATTCAAGAAAGTGAATTTCACAGCTTTTCAGACCTGGCATGTACAGACAACAACACAATCATTCAGCGGCTGTAAGCAACCCTAAATTGTACTAGCTGCCCTGTGTTTCTTACTATGTGATGCAGACAAGAATGTCTCATTTTCCAGCTTATTTTAGCTGTTGCTATTTTATCAAAGGAGCGGGGAGGTGGGATGCAGGGAGAAGAGGCAGATAAAACTTTTCTCTACCCATTTCTGGACAGTTTATTCTTCTGGGAGTTTCAGAACAGAACCTTTTTCTCACTAGCACCATTTGCTCCATCTCCCGCGCTTACCTTGTCCTATTCAGGAGCACATTTAGAACTAAAGAAAGTTAAGTAGGTAGTATTAGAGATGGAAGTCCTAGCCATTCTACAGGCTTCTCAGTGCTGTCAAGTTAACATATCATACCTCAATTCCTGACCTAGACTTTACCTGGGGGAGTCAAAAGAGACTCCATTCTCCATGGCCCATTTAGTCTCTGCAGAAGCTGGGGTTGCCAACAAGAAAGATGAATTAGGGCTTGAGCCAAAGGATGCTGAATTCAATGGGTCTCCATCAAATGCAATGGGCTGTGTGTTAGGCCCTTAATTACCAGTTGTAATGATAGCTTGTGTAATGAGAACATCTGCTCAGTTCCCATTAGAAACAAATATGAAAGCAAAACCTTTTTTTCACATCCTACAAGGCACCAAGCAGTTATGAAATATTTACCTATAAGAGCTGAATTCAAATCAACATTATAATGGTGTAAAATTATGCACCACTTTTTTTCAAGTTCTTGACTCTTTCTAGTTTTCCAACAACTCTCTCATAACAAATATTGAGGTTTCAAGCAGTTAATTTCATTTTCTCTACAATATAGAAGTGGAGGCAATGTGGGATTCTGCTTAAATTATTAAACAGACATTCAATTCTTAAGTCCTCCTTACCCTCCCCAGTTCTCAATCTTCAACCCTTGCTTAGCACCACTTCATGTCCTTTGATCTGTGAATTCCTGATCCTGCCAAGGAACAGTAATATAATTTTGAAGATGTTATTAAAAAAAGACAGGCTTTAGCAGAATGCATTTCTTACAAAGGTAACACATACACACCCACACAGCTTTGACTTTAACAAACCTTTTGATATGGTCTCCCACAGTATTCTTGCCGGCAAGTTAAAGAAGTATGGGCTGGATGAATGGACTATAAGGTGGCTAGAAAGCTGGCTAGATCGTCAGGCTTAATGGGTATTGATCAATGGCTTGATGTCTAGCTGGCAGCCGGTATCAAGCGGAGTGCCCCAAGGGTCAGTCCTGGGGCCAGTTTTGTTCAATATCTTCATTAATGATCTGGAGGATGGCATGGACTGCACCCTCAGCAAGTTTTCAGATGACGACACTAAACTGGGAGGAGTGGTAGATATGCTTGAGGGTAGGGAAAGGATACAGAGGGACCTAGACAAATTAGAGGATTGGGCCAAAAGAAATCTGATGAGGTTCAACAAGGACAAGTGCCAAGTCCTGCACTTAGGACAGAAGAATCCCATGCACTGCTACAGATTAGGGACTGAATGGCTAGGCAGAAGTTCTGCAGAGAAGGACCTAGGGGTTACAGTGGATGAGAAGCTAGATATGAATTGACAGTGTGCCCTCATTGCCAAGAAGGCTAACGGCATTTTGGGCTGTATAAGTAGGGGCATTGTCAGCAGATCGAGGGACGTGATCGCTCCCCTCTATTCGACATTGGTGAGGCCTCATCTGGAGTACTATATCCAGTTTTCGGCCCCACACTACAAGAAGGATGTGGAAAAATTGGAAAGAGTCCAGCGGAGGGCAAAAAAAAAGATTAGGGGGCTGGAGCACATGACATATGAGGAGAGGCTGAGGGAACTGGGATTGTTTAGTCTGAAGAGAACAATGAGGGGGGATTTGATAGCTGCTTTTTACTACCTGAAAGGGGGTTCCAAAGAGGATGGATCTAGACTGTTCTCAGTGGTACAAGATGACAGAACAAGGAGTAATGGTCTCAAGTTGCAGTGGGGGACGTTTAGGTTGGATATTAGGAAAAAACTTTTTCACTAGGAGGGTGGTGAAGCACTGGAAAGGGTTACCTAGGGAGGTGGTGAAATCTCCTTCCTTAGAGGTTTTTAAGGTTAGGCTTGACAAAGCCCTGGTTGGGAGGATTTAGTTGGGGATTGGTCCAGCTTTGAGCAGGGGGTTGGACTAGATGACCTTCTGAGGTCCCTTCCAACCCTGATATTCTATGATTCTATGAAAGGCAGTTAAGTGGAAGAAAGAAAAAAAAGCATTGCCTAATAGTTGTGTCACTAACTAGTCAATTTTATTATGCTGCAATATTCCACTGTTAGCTTTTGTGTAGCAAAGGAGCAGAAAAGCAATTGTATGGGTCCCAGAAAAGCCATTGTAACAAGCCAAGCATAGTACATGAAACATACTAAGCAGTCATATTACTTCATTTCTCCTCTGTGATATGAATGGGCTTTGAATACAGTTTCTTTTTCCTTAGCCAAAAGTTTTCCCTCAAAAGTCAGTGGACTAAATCTTTTACTGTTTTCCTATACTGGGGTTGAGCATGTGTGGCCCTGCTCTCTGAAACAATATCTCTGTTCTTTATTTTGTTTTTTAAAAGGGTTGAAAGAAAGTTGAGCTGGGCAAAACCTGTGGCTTTCTGTTTAAAGAACGCTTTTGAGGCCACATCTAATATTTTTAAGTCCTTTGATGTGGGTTGAAAGTTAATCCGAGTGTCTAAATAGCATGTGTAAATTCTCTCATGAATCAACATCTTTTGCGATCTCTTTAGTAGCAAAAATAGCACCAAACCTTTAGCAAGTATAAACAGGTGTTTTTGCAACCTGCTGCAAAATACAGTCTGCACACACTTGGCCACTTTGTTTCAAAGGAGATCAGGGCCAGATTTTCAAGTGCTAAGCACACAATTTTGAGACTAGATTTTGAAGTGAGCCTTAGCTCCCATTTAGGTACTTATATAAGGACCAGATTTCAGAAGTGCTCAGCACCCAGCAGCCCCATGACGACATTTATGGTTGGACCTTCAAAAGAGCTCAGCACTCAACATGCTGAGATCTTATAATTGGTGACAGATTTTTTTGAGAGTGCTGAGCATTTTTGAAAATCAGGTCTATTATGTTGAGCCAAAATTCACCCCTTCACTGGGGTTTGGTTTCATTAACACAAACATCAACACATAGGCTCCAACTCTGTGGGTGCTCCAGGGCTGGAGCACCCACAGGGGGAAAATGGTGGGTGCTGAGCAACCACCAGCAGCCCGCCTATCAGAACCTTCCCCTCCCTGCAGTGCCTCCTGCCCATCGGCAGGCCCTGCTGATCAGCGCCTTCCCCTCCCTGTGACTGTCGTCTGCCACAATCAGCTGTTTTGCAGCATGTAGGAGGTTCAGGGGGAGGGAGAGGGGGAGGAGGAGCGAAGATGCAGTGTGCTTGGGGGGGGGGCCTGGGGCAGAGCCAGAGGGCGAGCACATTGGAAAGTTGGCATCTGTGCATCAACAATCAGGTAACAGAGGTAAGTTTGAGCCTGCTCCTTAGGCATGGCTGCTCATATGTTTCTCTCTCAAGACCGCTTAGCCTGCACATTAGGCTGGTCTCTTTAACCTAAATATCTTTCTGTCAGGGAGCAAATCTGTGAAGCTGCTTCCACCCTTTTTATCCCCTTCCTCTCTCACTTAATAAAAACAACCAAAATACCGGACATGAAGAGCCTTGGCCTGTGGTTTAAGAGTCCATGTGAATTTTTCTCCTTTTCCAATTTCTTTCTGTGTGTGGTAGATGGAAGGAGATGTTCTTGTTCTCTTTTCCTTCCCTCTATTAATTTTTCAGGTCTAATCATCTCTCTCCTCAGTCTTACAAGACAGTTTAATAATTAAAAAAAGCAGCTAGTTTAAAACAGGTTAGGAATCATGCATAGAATCATGGTAATAGAGCTGTGTTCTGAGCCTACATGATTGTCTGTGCTGAGCAGTATTATCACACTGCTGTTTGAGTGCATATACAATACCCATCAGGGACTTCCCTGACCCTCCAACATAAACCCTGTTGGAAAGGGTAGATTTAAAATAACTAAAATGTGGGGACAGGACAGTGCATTATAGATTAAAGACATTAAGTTGAATCCCACTCCCTATGACTTTTTTCACCCATTAAGGAAACTGTAAGCAAATCAGAGAACAAATTCCCTAAACACTTAAAAAACAACCATTTGAAGTTGAGAGTACACTCTGCACCTCATTCTGTAGGTATGTCAAAACAGCAGCTGGGAGCCTGAGTAGACAGACTTAAACTCATGGGGCTTGGGTAGGGTGACCAGAAGTCCCAATTTTATCGGGACTGTCCCGATATTTGCTTGCTTGTTTTGAACATCGGTTGGGACACTGGACACACAAGCAATTTTGCCCTCCACCCCCACGCACAGGCGGAGCCGAGAGGGTCTCGCGTCCACCCCCGACTCCACCCCATCCTTCCCCCATTGGATCCCTCCCCAAATCCCCGCCTCTTCCCCAAGCACACTGCATTCCTCCTGCCTCCCAGGTTTGTGCCGATCAGCTGTATGGCAGCGCAAGGGCTGGAGGGAGGCCTGGGGATGCAGGGGAGGGCAGAGTGAGTGAGTCCGGCCTGGCCCCAAGAGCAGGCATGAGGGTGGGGCAGTACCTGCAGGGGCAGCTCTGGGTTCAGCCTGGGGAACTGGCTCCCTGTACGCGCCCATGGGTGGGGGGACAGCAGCTGCCCGCAGGGGACTCTGACGGGGCTTCACTTCCTGCCACGTGGAGGCAGTGTCATCCCTGTTCATTCTCCTGCAGGATCCGAGCGGGACTGGGGGTGGGTGGACTGGGCCTGCTACCCTCGCTCCAGGGCCACCCGCAGTGCTCTGCACTACTACCTTCAATGGGTTTGTAGTGTAGCAAAAACAATTGCTGTCTCTATCTCATCACCTGCTGTGTTCTGTTCTCCTCCAACACCATTTTCATATTCTTCTTTCACTTGCTGAAACATATAGCTAGTGAAAGCAGTGGTAGCGTCAGGAACTTTGCTTTACCCACACTGATGCAGCGAACAGTATGAAACCTAAGTTACTGGAACACATTGTCCTTCCCAAGCACTTCTTTCTTCTCTTGCCCACACTTTGGAACCGTTGTTCCACAGCCCATTGGAAGAATTAATAAAAATATTGTGTAAGTTCTTGAGACATATAAAAATATTTTTTCAAATATCAGTTCTCTTTGGTTGACATTCCATTCCAGTGACTGTGTATTTACCCTCCCTTCGATTAAACTTAAAAGGTGGCCCGCAAATTGAAAAAAAAAATTATTGTGAATAAAAAAGGTCTGAGTATTTCATTTTTGGCAGCTTTGAGTCATATTGGTGGCATTTTGGAGGTGGGGGAGATTCAGAAGTTCAATGGGGATTTTCCTCCTTGTCTCTTTACGCTAAAACAGGGGTTCTCAAACTGAGGGTCAGAGCCCCTCAGGGGGATTGTGAGATTATTACATAGGGGTCATGAGCTGTCACCCTCCACCCCAACCCTACTTTGCCTCCAGCATTTATAATAGTGTTAAATATAAAAAATGAGGAGTTTTTTTTGGGGGGGGGAGTCGTTCTCAGAGGCTTGCTATGTAAGAGGGGTCACCAGTACAAAAGTTTGAGAACCACTGCACTAGAAGTATTAGATTTTTAGCAATCCTGGTTTCCCCGAGAGAATTCTGTGGATGACTGGAGAGCTCATGGAGTTTACATAAGACAATGAAAATACACTAATGGCAGGGGGAGAAGAGAGAAGTGATTTTTTAGTCAGAGTATTTAGAAGTCTTTGTTTGTGCTTATTCACACTTGTTTAATGTTAAATTCTAAAACTGGAGAGAAAAGTTCTCTCTCTGTTAAAGATTCAAACACCCATGTCCCTTCAAGTGAGGGTTCAGAAAGCATTTTTCTAGTGACTCAAGGAATCATCCAGCAAAAAACAGGTAAGGGCAGTCATGACCTTCACTTTGGAATATCTGGAAGTGCTATGGTGTGCCAGCAAAAATAATCATCATAATCAAGGCTTTACATCAAAGTGCAGCTTGCACATGAGACGTAAATGCAGACTTGAGCAAATGGTTTAACAGACACTAGTATCAAACAAGGACACATTCTCTCTCTTCTCTTGTTTTGCATTAACTTCATTATGAAAAAGAGTGCAGGCAGGCATTGCATGGCCCAACAACAGCACACTAGAAGTGTTAGATTATGCTGACCACATAATTTATCTAATCTCAACCAACAAGCAGTAAAAGATGAAAAGACGCCCAGTATTATAAACAAGAGAGGGTTAATAATCAGTTATGGAGAAGTGAAAACATCAGCAACTCTAATTCAAGCATTACATTAGAAGGCAAAAGAATAAAAGTGAGTCAGTCAATCTACATACCTTGACAGTAGCATGCAAGCCCTGGTGATATCCGGAAGGAAATCATGTCACAAATTGGCAAGGTGGTAGCTGTGCTCATCAGCTCAAACAATATTTGCTCAAATGTTGTTTTCATCTTAACACATGGATGCAAAATCTGGAAATCCACGCAAGGTACAGACAGACATCTGAATGCCTTTGAAAGAAAGTGCCAAAGGAAAGTACTAAGTATTAAAAAGAACGAATTTATAACAAATGCTAAGACTTGTCAGAGAGTTAAACAGCCCCTTATCTTCAAAGTTATCCAGGAAAGAAGATAATAAATTTCCCAACTATTTCAAAGAATGAATACAGAGTGCCTGCTATGGAAGTATGCCATTGGGCTCTGGAGGAACACGCAAAAGGGCTACTAAAAGAATCACTCAATCGAACATTCTCAGAGAGAGAAAACGTATGGGACTGAACATCACAGAAAACATACAAAGAATGGTCCAAGATAGATAGAGATAGCAGAGTCTTGTTTGTGCCCTAAGCAATGGGATGGATTCAGATTCAGAGATATTTCTAATGTACAGAAAATGTAGGGAAAAAATGTGTTTCAGGCCACCTTCTACATAATAAAAAATGGCAAAACCATTTTTCTTCCCTTCACTAGAGACCTTTATGCTGATCATGCACTGTTCCATTCTTCAAAATTATACAGTTGTATATGTATACGTATGAAAACAAAAATCATGATGCTTGTGCTGTTTCCCAAACAAAAACTTATTAAAGCTTTCTAAGCCTCCCTAAATATTTCCCAAAACTATGAGAGAGACAGTGAGATTCTCCTCTCAGATATAGTATTTCTTACCTTGGATATCCTGCTCTCCCAACACTCAATGAAAGTGGAATATCAAAGCTTAGATTTGCCATCTCTGAGGGCATATTTCCCTCAGTTTGTAGCCTGTGAAATCCTCACATTCAAGCTGCTGTTTGTATTTTGAAAACGTAGCATATTAAAATATACCAACTTGAATTAATCCAACCCGACACAAGCATTTTGAACAGTAAAAACAATGATGCTTCATACCATATCATAGCATTTGCTCTTGGCAAATGCTTTATAGTTCGCAACATTTCCCTAGTGTTATCACATTCTTAGAGGATGCATAGAGTATCTTCATTTTGCAACAGTGGCAATTGACAAATGACCTTTAATATGGCAAAAGCAGGAATGACAAAGGCCAATTCTTCAGAGGCAAAAATATGTGGAAGTGGAAAGGTTAAGGTTACCTCAGTAACTGAAGTGGTCATCAAAAGCAGAAGTCATTAAATTGCAATATGTAATTGTTATGCAGAATCTATTCATTTTGTCTTCTTGATAAATACTAACAAGAAAGGGTACAGCCACTGCAAGGGCAGCTTCAGGCACCAGCACGCTAAGCGTGTTCCTGGGCCGGCAAGCCACGGGGGGTGCTCTGCCGGTCGCCACGAGGGCAGCAGGCAGGTTGCCTTCAGCGGCATGCCTGTGGAGGGTCCGCTGGTCCCGTGGCTTTGGCAGATCTCCCACAGGTGTGCCGCTGAATCTGTGGGACCGGGGACCTCCCGCAGGCAAGCCGCCGAAGGCAGCCTGCCTGCCGTGCTTGGGATGGCAAAATACCTAGAGCCACCCCTGCCTTGAGCCCCTGAATGACTCCTGCAAGTAGAGCAAGTAACAAATAAGGAGACAAATCATGTTTTACTGATAACCTGTCCAGAAGCTCTGATGAAAACCCCAGTTTCAGAATTTCTCCATACACCTTAATTTAGATTCCCAGGATACCAACAAAGCTATTGTAATTGGAAGCACGAATAATTATCATTAAGAAAGGCAGACTTTTACATGCTATTGATCCATCTGTATCTTCACCTCATCCCTTCATTGCCTAGCTGTTCTCCTAACTTGGAATTACTTTTCATTCATGATGAATTTCAAGTACCCAAACATGCAACAAAAGGAGACAAGAGAGATTAATTAGGTATTGAGCAGTCTGTCAGATTAAATTCACAGTTAACCCCAAATTGGTACCATTCAATTATTTCAGACAGTACATCTCTAATAGAGAGAGTTGTCCACAAAGAAATCCAACACGCACTGGACATCAATTACATATAGTAGATCCAACAGCTACTATACTAATGTGTATAGTAGATCCAACAGCTTTTGGTGAAATTGAAGAATGGAAACTGACCAAGCTATGATCTTCAATATTCCAATTACATGGATGGGTTCCTGGGAAGAGGTCAGGAGCATTTTCAAGCAACTTGCACTTCCACCCCAAGAAGGTATAAGACAGGGAGAGAGAAGATTTAAGTCACATGTGCTGTCAAAACAGCAGTTGATGTATGACTGCTGGCAGGTTCAGCAGCATTGTGCCCCGGGGGGAAAAAATCTAAAATACTCGAGTAAAAGAGACACGGCATACAGAACAATAAAAAATATATATATAGCACCAAGTGATTGTTCTCATAAAGCAGAAGTTTGGTGCTTGTAGTTTGCAGAAACAAAATTCCCCACACTGGAATATTTTCCAGTTTTAGTGGCCTTATTTTTCAAATGTAATTTCATTCTGAAGTAATTACAAAATCAAAAAAGTAAACTACAGAATCAGAAAAGTATAAATTTTAATAAAGACAGGAGGACTGAAGTTACAGCATGAGATGTATATGATGAAAGCAATTTTATATACAGTATGTTTATATACAGATAGCATGCAAGACTCTGTTTCAGAGAGAGCATGGTGTAAGGAACAGGATCCCTGACTGAAAATCAAGAGTCATTGTGGCCCTGCCACTAACTTGCTGTTTGACCTTGGGCAACTCACTTTGCCTCTTTCTTCTTCCTACTGTCTATTTAGATTGTAAGTTCTTCAAGGGCAGTGTGCATCTCTTAGTATGCATTTCTACAGTTCCTAGCACCATGGAACTGCTCTCGTTTGGGGCCTTTAGGTGCTACTGTATTACAAATAATAAACAGTAATATCCATATTAGATATTTTGGGCCAATATTTAGATATGGAATTGGTTATAAGTTTGGTATCAGCTGCTTCATGAGCTCCCCAGCACTTTCTATCTTGGCCAAAAAAAGCTATGCCAAATCCAGGCCACGCCAGGAAAACCTGGCGTTCCCAAGGCCCCAAATATTTTCTTTTTAAGATCTCATAGGAGCCTTGCGTCATTCCATTTTACCCATCCCAGATTCATCTGGAGTTCAGAGATTCTCCTCAGTTCTTCCACCCCAAACCTACAGGGGTCACTTGGCCACCCAGCTGCTGCTTCCATTCTGTCCTGCACTGTGCAGTCTTTTTTCAGAGCGGGTGGGGGGATTTTTAGTCCCCAGCTAGAACTCCAGCAAACTCAGGACATTTGCTTCAACAAAATGATGTGCTGCTCTTGTATACACAAGCCGAGTCCAAAGAAGAAAGTTGAAACATTCTGCTATGTAGCTATTATGCAAACAAGTTAGGAACCAGGAAGAGTAGCATGAAGTTCCTCATGGATATTTTTCCCTTTAAAATTTTTGGATCTAGAGATGGCAGTCCAATTAAAATGGGCTAAAGAGGCCTGTTATTTTTTATTATATATTTGTATTAGGGGAGTGCCTAGAAGCCCTATTCATGGACCATGACCTCACTGTGCTAGGTGCTGTGCAAACACAGAACAATAAGATGGTCACCCCTGCCCCAAAAAGACTTACAATCTAATTAAAATCTTACAGTCTGATTACAGTTTTAAGCTTCCCCTCTCTGGAAATTGGGTATGCATATCCACTCCAAATCACTCAACCTAACAGCCACCTCTCAGGTGCATGATTCTCACACCTGCAGCTCAAACTCATGCTGCCCACAGCTAAATAGGCACTCAAACTGTTTATCTTCCACATCCTTGTAGCCAAAGAGACCTCATGCAGACCGCATTACTGAAAGATGGTTAGATGCCACCACAGGTCCTACACTTGTCCTGCAACATAACCACCATGTCAGACAATGATGTGTAAATCCCCTCACCTGCAGATTTGTCTTCTAAGAATATTCTCCAATATTTGCTTAAAGTTCAGTGTTTCTGAAAGCATTCTTGCTGAATGCACTAGAATATTCATGGAAAGAACATGAAAGGGGCACAAAGAGTGGAAGGGATTTTGTTTAAAAATGGACAGAAATTTTCATGGATTCCCTCTCCATGAATCTAAACCTCTCTTTTAATGAGCTGCCACATGTCTCCCTATCTATTAGCTCCCATATGATAGGCTAAGCTGTTCAGATAATTAGGATCCTGCAAGATTTGGCTTTGACTGAACATGAGTTGAGCCAGCTGACTTGAAGATTTCAATGAGATGTATGAGGGAATACGGGGCTCTCTCTGCATTTAATTGTTAACTTTTTAAATTAAGGATCAGTGCTTAAATTTATCCCATTAAATACAAGAGTGTGATGGGCTCTGCTGCCAAGTACTCATTCTGCCCTGTACAGCCTCAGTTTTCAGTAGTACCTTTTAGAAGCGACATCTGCAGTACTACTCCACCTACACAACTAGTTATTCAGACCTCTCTCACTCCATTTTCCCTGTGTCAGTGAGTAAGAGTCTAGACATTGCCCTCTCAGATACACTAGGCCACACTATAAACTACTGCACCCAACTTTTAAATTTAAAAAAAAAATAGACAATATAAGATAAGCTACAATGGCATATATGTTAACAAAGGCTTGAAAAATGGCCACAACACCTTCTCATTGGTAATTACGTTTATTAGTCTGACCAGCCAGCCCTAGAACCTCCTTTCCATCATCAAGAATAGCTAGCAGTTCCTGGGATTCTCATATAGCACACAGAGAGGATCTCCTTATTTTGGGTTCCAGGTAGGTGCTTCTCTCAGTCATTACACTGAATGAAAAGAACAAAAGAGAATCAATAGTTTACACTGGTAATAAAGCCTCCTTAGCTGGATGGGTTAGAATCCCGAAGGCCCACATGGTTGTGCCTGATCTCTCAGGAGGATTTACTAGGCAGTGTATGACCTCCTGACCTTCTCTAATGGGTAGTTAGCAGGACCACTTGCTAAAGGAAGGGAGGGGATGGTGAGAGTTTAACATCCAAGTTCTGAAATCTAATGGCCCACAGATTGGGGTGCCTTTTTTTTTTTAATCCACTGTTTTCCCTCAACATCATCATCATTTAGGCTTCTACCATCTTCCTTTATGGTGCTGTTTACGTTTGACAGGGCCAAAGAAGATTCTTGAAGGGAATTACCTCTCAAGTAGCCTGGTGACATTTTTTATATCTGTGTATAACAGTGTTTCCCCAATTTCATGTGTTAAGGCCTTAACTCTGATCAAGCCAGAATAACATTTTTCCTAACAGGTTCCACATTAAAAATTAAAATTCATAGGTACAGTATCTGAATATTTAATGATCATTTCAAAAACTGCTGAATCAGGTGAAGCCAAACCCTAGGCTTTGATTCAGTAGGTGACATCCTTCCCAACTCTTATCCAATGTCTCAGCATGCTGTTAGGGGGCCCTGTGATGCTGGAGCACATCCTAAAGCCAATGTCCTAACCATCTGTGGCCATTGAAGAGCCCTTGGCACTTTCAGTAAGAGGAGGCTGTTTGTCCTGTCCAAATTCCCATTTTGGTAAGTATTTTGCATTCTGGCTATCTACATTCCACCTCAAGTTTTCCACAGATATAGTATACTTTTTCACTTCCTGTTCTAAAGTTTATAATTCATATATGTTTATAAAGCATTTTGGGATCTTCAAAAGATTTATTGCTATCATGAGATATTGTACAGTAACTTTGAGAAAACAAACATGAAACCTCCCAAACTCTATATAGTTTGCCCATTAAGTCTATTTTTCTTTTTGAGTCATATACAAGTTTCTGGCTCAAATAAAAGTGAACCAGTTTGTCCAAAGAGTTCGATTGGGTCCTTTCCTAGTAACAATAACACTGACTGAACTCAAACAAAGAATTGACATAAATACTATGAAAGGGAAATTAAAAAATTCCTTAACAGAAAACAATGATTTCTTCCATCTATCTTAGGCCTGATCTTCATTACAAAGTTATTCCAGCATAGCTGTGCTGGTCACAGATGTGAAAAAACAAAACAAACAAACAAACAAACATGAAAACATGGCTATTCCAGCAAAGACACTGGGGTAGATTCAACTATGTTGAAAGAAGAGTGCGAGTGTCAGCATAGCTAATACCATTCAGGGAAGTGGTATTACTGTGCTAGCAGAACTCCTCTGCCAGTATACACTTTGTCTATACTAGAGAGCTATGGCATACCAGCATAGACTGTAGTGTAGATGTGGCTTTAGGTATTTATATATCCCCAGTACCACAGCATCTAGTCCCTCACAATCATTAATGTTTTTATCTTCAAAAACACTCCTGTGAGGTAGGGAACTACTAATCCCCATTTCACAGATGATGAACTGAGGCACAGAGAGAATAAGGAATGTCAACACTGAAAACATTGCAGCGCCACTGCTGCAGCACTGTAGCATTTCAGTGTAAACACTACTTACACTGATGGGAGGGCTTCTCCCATCAGCAGAGCTGGGTCTAGCCATTTCGCCGCCCCAAGCACAGTGGCACGCCGCGGGGAGCGCTCTGCCGCTCGCCAGTCCCGCAGCTCCAGTGGACCTCCCGCAGGCTTGCCTGTGGAGGGTCCGCTGGTCCCGCAGCTCCAATGGACCTCCTGCAGGCGTGCCCTGCGGATGCTCCACCGGAGCCGCGGGACCAGCAGACCCTCCGCAGGCACACCTGCGGGAGGTCCACCGGAGCCGCCTGCTGCCCTCCCGGCAACCGGCAGGGTGCCCCCCGCAGCATGCTGCCCCAAGCACGCACTTGGCGCGCTGGGGCCTGGAGCCGGCCCTGCCCATCAGCACTTGTAATCCATCTCCCTAGCTAGGTCAAAGCAAGAATTCTTCTGTCGACCTAATGCTGTCTGTACTGCAGGTTACGTTGGCATAGCTACATCTCTCAGGAGAGTGAATTTTTCACACCCCTGAAACGTAACTATGCCCATGTAAGTTCTCAGTGTAGACCAGCCCTAAGTGACTTGCTGAAGATCATGCAGAAGCCTGCACCCAAGTCTTCCAAGATGTAGGCGAATGCCTTTGCCACTTAAGGCCACATCTCCACTAGAAAATTAGGTCAATGTAATTATGTCCGTCAGTGATGTGAAAAATCCACACCCGTCAGTGGCATAGTTAAGATGACTTAAGTACCCATGTAGACAGCACTAGGTTGATGGATAAAGTCTTCCACCAACCTCACCACTGCCTCTTGGGGAGGTGGATTATCTGTGCTGATGGAAGAATCCCTCCAGTCAGTTTAGGTAGTATCTACACGGAAATGCTACAGTAGCGTAGCTGCAGCCATGCTGCTGTAGCATTTTAAGTGCAGATAGGCTCTTCTATTCACCTAGGTATAGTCATGCTGCCTGTTACTCTGCTTCAACCTAAACAAGAGGGGAAGACACTAATATGAATGAGACTACCAACTATGGTCCCAGTCCTTCAATCAGTTCTTTGTGGATGGACTTTTGCATCTGTGCAGAGTTTCAGTAAATAAGAGGTCTGTTTGACTGGATCACATTGCAAGAGTGGTGTTAAATTTATTGACCTCACTTAACATGCCACTGTAATGCAACTACCCTCATTGCATAGCATGGCGAGTGCTCAACAGAACATAGCAAGACTACCCAATACCTGAGTACAAGAAGAATACAACATCCAAATGAGAACACAGGCAATATTTATTAAGTGTGTTGTAATGAAGTGCTGGTCATCAAGGAATCGACATGATTAATCACTCTGAGTACTGTGGTTTGGAGCCATGGTCCACTCCTCCTTACTTCCTTTTTCAGTTACTGTATGTTTACCTTCCATTCTGTTGTTGCCAGGCTGCACTACTGGGAAAGTGTTTCTTGTGTACAGAGTGGTCTCTTTACAAAAAGCCCAGTTAGGAAAATGGAATTTGGCCAGGACAGACTAGTCATTAAGTGTATTTTTCATAAGACAAGTGGTCAAGATCTTGGGTTTATGTCTCATCATTTAATCCATGCTTTGGGTACAAATTCAGAAATAAAGGCATTCAGATTTCTTAGAACAAGAAGTTTAAGTGTAAATGCCAATTCTTCTACTCTGTGTAACATTTCTTCTACATGGGACAATGGCCTAGATAGCACAGTGCATCATGGTCCTCACCCTGCCATTATGCTGAAGAGTATTATAGTTCACAGCAATTACATTCTACTCTCCAGGCCCTCAGAGACTACACTGCTCTTAGTGGAGTTTCCTATTCACATGGTAGTAGGCCAATGCATTAGTAACACCTCTGCTCATTGAGGTAACAGGATGGACATGTGGAGAGTGCAACCTAACATTATGAAGCAAAGACAGATCACCTTTAAACGTATATTTGGTGAATAGCCATTAATGTAAAGTAGTGAGACTGTCCTATCTCTTATTTAATTAATCACCAATTAAAATGCATCAGGAAGACAGAATAGCAGGAAGCAGGAGCACTTCATAAATTGAAATAGCAGCATTGCTGTAAACATTTCAGCACTGAATTGTGTGCTGCTTCACCAACACCTTTCACACAAAGTTATTACCTGTTAGATGCAAATGCATCAGCTCTATTTATAGCACCCACTTGCTAGCAGCCCACATTACTTGTGGCATACAACAAAGAATTGTACTTGCTTGTACAATGTTGTTCCTTTGTACTTTTATTACCTTAGAATAGAAAATACAAATCAAATCTCTTGACTG
The DNA here is from genome assembly GCF_025201925.1 of Gopherus flavomarginatus. NCBI lineage: Eukaryota > Metazoa > Chordata > Testudines > Testudinidae > Gopherus > Gopherus flavomarginatus. Next base: position 81,463,030 of record NC_066622.1, on the reverse strand, counting down.
GGACATTAAACTAGTTTCACAATGTCTAGAATTCAACAACAGGATTCCCATAGGCTCTTCTTTTTGCAGGGGATATTCCTCCATATTACATTAACAAATGATAAATGGATCAAAACTGTTGATCCTTAGCCAGAAAAAAGAAATCTTACTCTTCACGTAAGATATTTACTTTTCAAAAAAAATTAAGCTATGCAATAGTAGTTCGTAGGAAGCAATTTGATTCTAGTCCCCAGAATTCTGTCAAAAAAAATGTTAAGATACATATAATCTGCTTAAGTATTTCTCTCAAATTATGTTGACTGAGATAGTGTGTGTGGGGGACTATGATCTACACTCCTCAACATTATCTCCAAGCCATTTATAATAGGATTAATGTATGGTTTAGAACCTCTAAGGGGAGCATGGCCAAAATATAACACTAGGAAAAAAAATACTATATATGTATACATGTTCGTTCACTCACTCACACACACACACACACACACACACACACACACACACACACCCCCAAAAGAATTGGATATGATTAGCTTCAGCATGTCAGCATGTCTGACTCAGGTACATTTGCTTCTTCAGAATAATAGGCATTCTGCGTCATTTTTGGGTTAAAGAACAGTTTTCACAGTTAAATGAAAGAACACAGACGTTAGAGTAGCCCTGAGCAAAGCATGAACAGCCACAGCCACTGTGTAGACGGTGAAGATACATATGTCACTTCCCTTCCCCTCCCTGTAACCTAATCCTCTTTATTTACTTTGTGTATTATGGTGAATCTGGTATTTTGATATATTTGTTGTATTTGAAAAAAATAATAAAACATTATAAATAAAAAAAGACCGAGGTACTAAATAGTAAATGCAGTAAATGGAAAACTTTCTTTAAATTAATTCTTTCAGAAAAGATTTAAAATGCATCATACATCAGGCAATTCTGTATGTAACCTTTTTATTACTGACCTTGGCACAAAGAGTGGGAATGTGCTAATAAAGTTCGCGGATGACACGAAGCTGGGGGGTATTGCTAACACGGAGAAGGACAGGGATACTATTCAAGAAGATCTGAACCACCTTGTAAACTGGAGTAATAGAAATAGGATGAAATACAATAGTGAAAAGTGCAAGGTCATGCATTTAGGAATTAATAATAAGAATTTTGGATATACGTTGGGGGCGCATCAGTTGGAAGCGACGGAGGAAGAGAAGGACCTTGGGGTACTGGTTGATAGCAGGATGACTATGAGTCGCCAATGTGATACGGCTGTTAAAAAAGCAAATGCGATTTTGGGATGCATCAGGCGGGGTATTTCCTGCAAGGATAAGGAGGTGTTAGTACCATTGTATACGGCGTTGGTGAGACCCCATCTGGAATACTGTGTGCAGTTCTGGTGTCCCATGTTCAAGAAGGATGAATTCAAACTGGAACAGGTTCAGAGACGGGCTACGAGGATGATCCGAGGAATGGAAAAACTGCCTTATGAAAGGAGACTCAAAGAGCTTGGCTTGTTTAGCCTGGCCAAAAGAAGGCTGAGGGGGGATATGCTCGCCCTATATAAATATATCAAGGGGGTTAACGTTAGGGAGGGAGAGGAATTATTTAAGTTTAGTACTAATGTAGCCACGAGGACGAATGGGTATAAACTGGATATTAGGAAGTTTAGACTTGAAATTAGACGAAGGTTTCTGACCATTAGGGGAGTGAAGTTCTGGAATAGCCTTCCGAGGGAAGTAGTAGGGGCAAAAGACTTTCCTGGCTTTAAGACAAAGCTTGATAAGTATATGGAGGGGATGTTATGATAGGATCGTTAATTTGGGCAATTGATCTTGAATTACCACCAGACAGGTCTGCTCAATGGTCTGCGGGGAGATGTTGCATGCGATGGGTACTGAGTTGCTGCGGAGAACTCCTTCTTGGGTGCTGGCTGGTGACTCTTGCCCACATGCTCAGGGTTTAGCTGATCGCCATATTTGGGGTCGGGAAGGAATTTTCCTCCAGGGCGGATTGGCAGGTGCCCTGGAGGTTTTTCGCCTTCCCCTGCAGCGTGGGGCACGGGTCGCTTGCTGGTGGTGTCTCTGCAGCTTGAGGTCTTCAAACCATTTTTGAGGATTTCAATAACTCGGTCCTGGGATAGGGGTTGTATAAAATTGGATGGGTGGGGTTCTGTGGCCTGCCTTGTGCAGGAGGTCAGACTAGATGATCAGATTGGTCCCTTCTGACCTATGAGTCTATGAGTCTATGAGAAACAGATTATAAAGCACTCAGAGTTAAGCCTCTCCACACCAGAAACTACTAAATAATCAAAAACTCAATTCTTTTTCACCTCCCTAGATAGAAAACAGAATGTACAGCTAACTGAAAATAACTCAATTCAATAAAGTACAGAGATATGAAAGAGACTGCACATGTGTGAACTGAAGACGTTATTTCACATAGAGAGATACTTAATAGCAGGCACAACATTATTCCCACCAGTACATGAACTGAAGTGTGACATAGGAAGGAAGCAGATAAAATGAATGACCCTCAGAATACCCATGTCTCTTAATACTAGAAGTACTTTAGATTAACCTTTCATGGAAGTAGTACTCTCCAAGGATGGCTGCCCTGCTTCTCTAACATAGTACACACATTGGATCTACTCAGACTAACTCTTCCTAGATTACTTTTATTATTAAATTTTAAAAACAACAAAGCAAATCTTAGCATTAGATTTCTCTTGAGCTTGGCTCTTCATAGGGCTAATAAGACATCACCTGGTCTGGTTGCCAGGTGAGCCAGCAGAAGAGCTGTGAAATTCTGTGCATTGTCCTGTCATGCCATTACACATACTCAGTAAAATTAATTTCTTGATCATTCAAAAGTGTCTTAAAAACCTCTGTATGTTTTAGTTTAGTGGGAAATCACTGATCATTTGGAACCCTCTACTAAATCCACTGCAGATTTGATGGTCAATAAGAACATTAGGGAGACAGAGCTATAGTAGGTGTGTTATTTATTACAGAGTATTTAGAGGGAGTGCCTTAAAAAGACCATTCAAAATGGTGCTAGTAACTGCCGGAAGAATTTTTTAAAAAACCTGCAGACTCTACTCATGGTAAATTTGGCCAGTAAATCAAAAACTGAACATGGGATCCAAATGAATTCTCCATCGTATAGCTGGAGCCGCAGGGAATAGTTTGCCAGAAATTCAAAGTCTGCTAAATAAGCCCCTAAATACTCCCTTGGAAAAGCTTGAAAACTGGCATTTTCCCATTAAGCATGAGATGAAAAGCAAACCTGAGAGCTGCCAATATTTGTCTCCTTACGTTTGGAGACAGTGTGGTTTTTATCTGTGGAAGCAACTGGCTAGGGAAGGGGAGAAGAAAGACTTTGTGAGATGAGAACAAACATTTAACAGCTCAGTTTTTTTCCACAGAGATTTCTCAGCTGACATTAATTAAGATTTCTTATAGGTTATGCACTTGAAGAGGTTTGTTTTCTTTTAGTTCTTAAAGAGCTTACTCACTAGGAGACAGATTCTGCTCTGTGCAGCTTGATGCATTACACAGTATGAGATGGGTAGAAGAGGGTGTAGCAAGTCTCTTACTACACCCAGTGATCTGAACATAGCACTCAGAACGGGCTTAGGAGAGGAGCCTGGCTCTTTTGAACATGTTTTTAGGCCCAAAAGCAGCACAGCCAGTCAATTGGGCTTCTGTCCAACTTGGAATTTATGCAGCATGTCAGAATAAGCTGTGAACGGTACCCTCTGCAAAGCCCCTCTTGCCCGCCGTGAGCCATCATCCCCAGGGGTGAGCCATGACCCTCAAAACAGCTGCAGTATGTAAGAGTAGGATTTAGCACTCAGGTAAAACCATGATGAACGCCATATCAATACCTAGACAGATTTGATAAATAAACCCTATTTTAACTAGAGAGAAGGATAAGCCATTTACAGGTGCCTCAGACAGATAGACAGCCAAAGCTGTGTGATCAGTATCTCTGTTATATTTTGAGGATGTGGCATATCTTTAGGGAGCTTGTGTCTAGTATTTGACACTATGAAAAAACTAGCTTATGTTAGAAAAACTGAAAATTCTCTTCTTCCCTTCTCTCTCTCTCCTCCCCACCACAATCTATTTAACTAGCAGGACATCTAGCTAGAACTGGAAGAAGATTGTATGTGTGTGTAAAAGCACAAACGAGCAGAAATTAATACTAGTGATGAGAACCTTGAAAGGGTCAGAAGCTTTGGTTTGGTTGGAAAAAGTATTTAAAAATGCAGATGTTTCTCTGAACCTCCCAAGTCTGCAAAATTTGGCAGAAAGTCTCATGAGAACAGAGTCTCTCTAATGCTGCCAAGACTTTGTTTCCCATTAGGCTGAGCTAATAGACCCACATAGTATTACAGCAAGTCCAGCCCTATTGGGAACATGGAAATACACAGACTGTGAAAGTTCATGGAATATCACAAAGGTTCAGGAAGAAAGTGTCTTATTTTTTCTCATCTTAGAGCCTAAAGACAGGCCTAAGATATTGCAAGAGTGCAATCCAGAGCATGGGAGCTGTACGTTCAGAGGGAAACAGTCACAGTGGCAGATTCTCCATTACTCCTGAACTTAAAAGCTTCCGTGATACTCCCCATGTTCTTGGCATATCTCAGAGCAAAAGAGAGAACAGTGCAAACATTAGTTCAGCCTCTCCATGCTGCTCAAATAACCCCCTGCCCCTCAGATGGCAGATATACTGCTGGTTCTACCAGTTATACAGCATAAAGAGGTTAGAGCAGAACATGGAAACTAGACTAGTGTGTTAACTTGGGAAAGACTAGACTGTTGGCTTTGTAACAGTCTTTTGAGTGACTCGGATTGGTTATTCCAGGTTTTGTCTTCTTCTGAAGTTTATAGATGGTGATTTAGGAGTCTTCGGACACACTTTTTCAGACTGCCCTTATCAGTGCTCGCCTTTTGAAAGAATGTGGATTGTAACTGGGATTAATAAACTGAAAATTTAGGCTAACTACTAGAAAATATTTCCTACAGTGAGACCTATTACCCCATGGAATAATCTACCAATGGGAAAGGGTGGAAGTTTCATCATGAGTAATTTAAAACTGGACTGGGTCCAGTCTTGCAAGATGCTTAGCACCTCTCATTCAACTTATTTTACTCTGAGAAACTCTCTGAATCTTGTGAGATTAGGTCCTTGTTATTTCAGTTTTGAGTGACTAGGGAATATTCCCCAATACTAACTACCCTCAACTACCATTAGCTGTATTGGGAGTTGAGGGTACTAAACACCCACACAGATTGGGCTCGTAATCATTAGAAAATATTATGTAGGGAACAATGCAGCACTGGCAAGAGGATGAATGAGATGCTCTTACATATTTAGTCTTCACACACACAATATTATATACACAAACAAGCATGGCTCGCTTTATGAACCTGCATAGCACCATCTATCTATACAGTACTCTGTTGTTAGCTCAGAAATAATCCCTATTTTCAGACAGACCTAGTTGTCAATTATTAACATGACAGCATCTTTTTCCTAATAAGTGTAGTCCTTAAAGGCTACATTTATTTGAGTCAGCTTCAATAGATAAGAACAGATTGCATAAGAGCCTGACAAGGAAGTTAAACCTATAACTTAGGTTCACCTCATTATTCTACTAGTTTTTTTAACCACTTCACATCCCTCTTTGTCAGGGTTGCCATTGCTTTCTGGAATGCTTCTCCCATAGCCACCTTCATGCCTTCTTCCACACTACTCCACCACATGGCATAACTCAGCCAACCCAATGCACAACCCCAGTACCTTCACCTCTTCACATTATTTCTCAAGCCTCACCTCTACTGTCATACATACACTAAATGACCTAATAATAATGGTGACATGTTAAACTTTTAATTTTCACTTATTAAAAAACCCTGTATGTCTAACTTATGTAACCATGTGTTCTTAAAGCTGAAAACCTAGCCTCCCACTTCCCCCACCCTCTGTATTATATATTACATCCACCAGGTTTATCTTTTTAATGTATATATTTTATAAATGTATGTACTTGGGATACAGGCCATCTCTTACTGTATGTTTATACAGCATCTAGAATAATGGGGCGTGAGCCTGACTGGGCACTTTTTATTTTATTATCATATTTAAATAGCAGCAGCAATCAAAATACTCAGTAGCAAGGCAAACTGTTAAAGATTTATCATCTCTGTCAATCTGATTTAATCCTCATTAATTCAGGACCTTCCCACACACCCATTTCTTCCACAAATAGTACTGAGCACAATTCAGTTAATATGTCATGATACGCAAAATCACCTCCACCACAATAATGAGCAAGCAATGGAGTGATTACAGAACCTGGTTCTGCTTTCTAAAATTTATTTTTGACAACCTACTACCAATGAAAGAGGTTAATTGCTTAACCCTAGTTTACAATACAGTGGCTGGAAAAACAATGGGCTGGTGACTGTAAAAACGCATCTAAAACAAAACCCTTCAGAAATTGGTTTGAGGACCAAGGTCTCTTATGGAAGAGATGTTTCTAATTACTGATTATGTTGTTGTGTTCCTCAGATCTGCGCTTACTAATGATAAACATGAATTACATTTCAAGTTTATTTAAATACACTTTTACTTCAAACCATTGGTAATTATGATTAAATACACTGATATGATCAAGGGTATGTATACCCATATGAACATGGCATTTAGTAGCAAATGCTTGCCTAAATAGTCCTGGCTCTTCAGTTGTGTATTTTTATATATAGTCCTTAAATTCTCATGAACAGTTATAATAGCTGTCCATCCATACCCCACACTACCCAGAGATGGCTGTATTTGAGTAGTAGGTGGAGTAAGCAATGTATATTCTCAGGGCTTGTCTACATCAGAAAGTTGCAGCGCTGGTGAGGGAGTTACAGCGCTGCAACTTAGGAGGTGTACACATCTGCAGGGCACCACCAGCGCTGCAACTCCCTGTTTGCAGCGCTGGCCGTACTCCCGTTTTGTCTCGGGTGTAGAGGATCCAGCGCTGGTGATCCAGCGCTGGTAATCAAATATAGACACTTACCAGCGCTTTTCTTGACCTCCGTGGAATAAGCAGGTATCCCAGCATACCTGAGGAAGCCTCTGGTAATCAAGCTGGTCTCCTTCCCCGGTTTGCTCTCGCGTTCCCCGAACCCCGAGCAAGCAGGTCTCCTTCCCTGCGGTTTGCTGGGTGGTTCCGGGAACGCGAGAGCAAACCGGGAAAGGAGACCAGCTTCGCCGCGGTTTGCTCTCACGTTCCCCGAGCAAGCAGGTCTCCTTCCCTGCGGTTTGCAGGGTGGTTCCGGGAAACGCGAGAGCAAACCGCGGCGAAGCTGGTCTCCTTCCCCGGTTTGCTCTCGCGTTCCCCGAACCCCCGAGCAAGCAGGTCTCCTTCCCCGCGGTTTGCTGGGTGGTTCGGGAACGCGAGAGCAAACCGGGAAAGGAGACCAGCTTCGCAGCGGTTTGCTCTCGCGTTCTCCGAACCACCCTGCAAACCGCAGGGAAGGAGACCTGCTTGCTCGGGGGTTCGGGGAACGCGAGAGCAAACCGCGGCGAAGCTGGTCTCCTTTCCCGGTTTGCTCTCTCGTTCCCCGAACCCCCGAGCAAGCAGGTCTCCTTCCCCGCGGTTTGCTGGGTGGTTCCGGGAACGCGAGAGCAAACCGCGGCGAAGCTGGTCTCCTTTCCCGGTTTGCTCTCGCGTTCCCCGAACCCCGAGCAAGCAGGTCTTCTTCCCTGCGGTTTGCAGGGTGGTTCCGGAACGCGAGAGCAAACCGGGAAAGGAGACCAGCTTCGCCGCGGTTTGCTCTCGCGTTCCCCGAACCACCCTGCAAACCGCAGGGAAGGAGACCTGCTTGCTCGGGGTTCGGGGAACGAGAGAGCAAACCGGGAAAGGAGACCAGCTTCGCCGCGGTTTGCTCTCGCGTTCCCCGAACCTCCCTTGAAGCCGCCCAACAGCGCTGCAGTGTGGCCACATCTAACACCACTTGCAGCGCTGGTTGCTGTAAGTGTGGCCACTCTGCAGCGCTGGCCCTATACAGCTGTACTAATACAGCTGTAACAACCAGCGCTGCAAAATTTTAGATGTAGACATGGCCTCAGTCAAGAGACTGCTAATCAGCAATTAAAGCAGGATGCTTGAAATCCCCTAGGTTCTAGGATCTACCACTGATATCTCTCCCCCATTTTTTTTTTTACAAGAAAAAGTCAAAGCAGTACTTTAAATGTTATCCAGACCATCAAGTATCAGCAGACTTTTTCTGCCACCATAAGTATCATATGATCACTCAGTAACATTCAGAAACTATTCAGCCCCCTACTAATGCCCCAGCAGGCACTCATCTTATCAGATTCAGGTTCTTTGGCCAAGATATGAAATGGTCATCTCCCCAGCATAACAAGAGTATTACCTGTTGATAATTCATTTTCTTCCTAGTGCCATTTCTACAAATAGAATCATGGAAGAATAGGGTTGGAAGAAACCTAAGGAGCTCATCTAGTCTAACCCCCTGCTCAAAGCGGACCCACCCCAACTAAATCATCCCAGCCAAAGTTTTGTCAAGCCAGGCCTTAAAAATCTCCAAGGATGGAGATTCCACCAGCTCCCTAGGTAATCCATTCCAGTGCTTCACCTCCTAGTGAAATAGTTTTCCCTAATATCCAACCTAGACCTCCCCCACTGTAACTTGAGACCATTGCTCCTTGTTCTGTCATCTGCCATCACTGAGAATCATAGACTTTAAGGTCAGAAGGGACCATTATGATCATCTAGTCTGACCTTCTGCACAATGCAGGCCACAGAATCTCACCCACCCACTCCTGTATCAAACCTGTGTCTGAGCCACTGAAGTCCTCAAATCATGGTTTAAAGACTTCAAGGTGCAGAGAATCTTCCAGCAAGTGACCCATGCCCCACGCTGCAAAGGACGGTTAAAAAACCCCAGTGCTTCTGCCAATCTGCCCTGGAGGAAAATTCCTTCCCGACCCCAAACAGAACAGCCTAGCTCCATCCTCTTTGGAACACCTCCTTCAGGTAGTGGAAGGCTGCTATCAAAACCCTCTCACTCTTCTCTTCTGCAGACTAAATAAACCCAGCTCCCTCAGCCTCTCCTCATAAGTCATGTGCCCCATTCCCCTTATCATTTTTGCTGCTCTCTGCTGGACTCTCTCCAATTTGTCCACATCCTTTCTATAGTGTGGGGGCCCAAAATTGGATGCAATACTCCAGATGTGGTCTCACCAGTGCCAAATAGAGGGAAATAATCACTTCCCTTGATCTGATGGGAATGCTTCTACCAATGCAGCCCAATATGCTGTTAGATTTCTTGGCAACAAGGGCACACTGTTGACTCATATCCAGCTTCTCATCCATTGTAACCTCCAGGTCCTTTTCTGAAGAACTGCCGCTTAGCCAGTCGGTCTCCAGCCTGTAGCAGTGCATGGGATTCTTCCATCCTATGTACAGGACTTTGCACTTGTCCTTGCTGAACCTCCTCAGATTTCTTTTGGCCCAGTCCTTCAACTTGTCTAGGTCACTCTGGACCCTATCCCTACCCTCCAGCATATCTACCTCTCCCTCCAGCTTAGTGTCATCTGTGAACTTGCTGAGGGTGCAATCCATTAATGAAGATGTTGAAAAAAATTGCCCCAGGACCAACCCCTGGGGCACTCCGCTTGATAGCGGCTGCCAACTAGACATCAAACCATTGATTAGTACCCATTGAGCCTGACGATCTAGCCAACTTGTCAATGTTAGAGCTTTCAAACATGGTAGACTGATACCGGTGTTAAGTATGTAGGCATAGTGTGGGCCATAGGAATAGGGAAATAGTGTCATGGCACCCTGATATCAAACAATCCTACTCTTCAATACTAGGGTCTCAGCTGTACTCAGCTTATTGTAGGGCTAGATTATATGTATAATATAATGGGCATAGAGAATTTTGTGCAAGTGTAAATGAAGAGGTTTCACCTGGCTGCAGATTAGTGTATGGCTGAGACATCAAAAAAGCCACACAGAGAATGAGGCTTTGGATGATTGATGTTCCATTCATACTCTAATATATGCTATTTTATCTGAGTTACTGTATTCTCCACTTTATCACCAACTAGCTGCCCCATACATAATGCTAAGCCAAAGACAGGCAATGCCAACAATTGTTCCATCGGGACTAGATCCCTGATATTTCACTTAAATTCTTCTTGGGGCTCTACTACTTTTGTACCCAGGAATCACATGGCAAAAATGAAATGCTGCTACAAAATGCTTGAATCATTCCTAAACTTAAGCAAGCTACTACCTGTTTTAGTTACAAAAAACTTTTATCTGGTAGTTGCCAACCCAAATCACAAAAGCAGCTGGTGATAAGTGAGCTTCCTAGCAATCATCATTTAGCCTCACTGGAGAAACCCTTACAGCATTAATGTGCTGGCAGTTTGGCAGAAGTTGTCACCGAGCACTAACCACTTCAGGTGCAAAACCACAGAATTAAAGTTGAAAAGATAATGCAACTACTTCCAGGTTTAGTCCATTTGTTAGAGCAAATAGCTTGTTGATAATTTGCGTCCATTCCGTGGCTACAACGTGCAGCACTTTAAAAAACAAGTTGCTAACGTAAATGGGTTTGCTAACAGTCACAAATGGGAGCAGAGCTGGAGACAGCATGAGAAAACCTGTATTGTGAGGGTTGAGGTTGCTAACTTGAATGTGTTTAATGGAGAAGCATGCCCCACTAGTCTGAAGAGCCTGCCCCTAGGGAAAACAAACAAGTGTGGATATTAACCTACGAAGTTAGAAGAAAGAAAGAAACTAAAACCAAGTCCCATTTTAAAAAAACCTAGACAAAGCAAAACATTTGAGTATTTCTATATGAAGAATGAGAAAAAATATTCAAATATTTCAGAGATTCTGAACAGAGTTCTGCTTTGACCAACTGCTTTTATTTACAGTTAGTGATTCAAGTTTGGACAGATGTTTACGAAAAGTGATGTTTGGGGCTGCTGTCAAGATTCACGTAACAGAACAAAATTCATGTTGGGTGGAAGCAATGCATAAAAGTTGTATGAGCCAGTGAGGAAACAGGAAAGACACCATATAAGTTAGATAGTTAATCACATAGCTTGAATACTGAACAATCAGTATAGAACACATCAAAGAATGCTCACAGTGAAGAGTTCAGTGAGAGATCCATCAGCTGAGATTTGTTTGCACAAAACACTCCCAATTAAGTCAATTGGAGTTTTGTACACTCAGCAGTTCAAAGGGTTGGGCCCAGAATGAAGTACATGAAGACTGGCTTCTCCGACACTATATTAATGGAACAAACGGAGCAATCAATAGTGTTGCAAACAGTCAAGAGGACAAGAGAGAGGCTTAAGAGTGAGAAAAATATCAACAAATTCTATTCATAGGTGATTTTCCTCCAACAATCAGAGGCTGTATTTGTTTAGCACAGATCACAAGCAATTTTCTGGCAATATGAGCACGAGTAATCCAATGATGTATTGTGCTTTCCTTGTATTACACATACTCTAGATCATTATAAGTGAAAAATCTATAATATGATAGTCTAACAAAATTGCAACCATTCTCCCAAGCCTCAGTCAAAATCTCTGATCAACTCACTCCCATTACCCTAGATACAACCGCTGATTAACTCCCCATCTCTCCAAACCCTTAATTCTTATAAGAATTTGTCAATCCTTCCACCTCACTGGATTAAGTTTAAAGCATGGATTACAGCAGTATCTCTGTTTTAACTTCCCATGTTGAGGTCATCAAACACATGGCCCAGGTAATAAATCAGATTTCACAAGCCTATTGTTTTAAACATAGCCAAATATTTATCCATAAATCTGATTTGTGATAATAAGCATATTTTTTTTCAAAGAGCAAGGCTGAAATATGAGACTAAGTCCCTGACCAGGCTATGACTTCTTAGAGGCAGAATGTGGTTGTGCACTTGGTTCCACAGAGCTCATTCCACAACTGGAGTTTGATTGTGGGCAAGGGGGTAGAGAATCCAGGCAGGTATGAACAAACGAAGTTACATTTTCTTACCCCGGTGTTGGCCTGACATAAGATAGTCTAAATAAAAGACTTTGTGTCAGTGGAGGAGGAGGAAAAACTCTGCACAATTTATGTAACTAGCAGAGATACCTACCATCTGATTTTTTTTAAAAAAAAAACCTGATTGGAAACAGAAAGACCACTCTGTCATTAATAAGCTAGAAAGTGATAATCCAGTAACCCCCTTGGTTTGAAACATTAATTCTTCCCACCCCCCAAAAAATATCCTGCAGTGAGCACCACAATCCACCTGTACCTCTCTTACAACCAGCCATCCTGCCACCAATCCTCTCCAGGTTCTCCAGACACAAACTATTCAGTAAAATGATGTCAAGTAACAGAGGGGTAGCCGTGTTAGTCTGGATCAGTAAAAGCAGCAAAGAGTCCTGTGGCACCTTATAGACTAACAGACGTTTTGGAGCATGAGCTTTCGTGGGTGAATACCCACTTCGTCAGATGCATGTAGTGGAAATTTCCAGGGGCAGGTATATATATATATGCAGGCAAGCTAGAGATAATGAGGTAGTTCAATCAGGGAGGATGAGGCCCTCTTCTAGCAGTTGAGGTGTGAAAACCAAGGGAGGACAAACTGGTTCTGTAGTTGGCAAGCCATTCACAGTCTTTGTTTAATCCTGAGCTGATGGTGTCAAATTTGCAGATGAACTGAAGCTCAGCAGTTTCTCTTTGAAGTCTGGTCCTGAAGTTTTTTTGCTGCAGGATGGCCACCTTAAGGTCTGCTATAGTGTGGCCAGGGAGTTGAAGTGTTCTCCTACAGGTTTTTGTATATTGCCATTCCTAATATCTGATTTGTGTCCGTTTATCCTTTTCCGTAGCGACTGTCCAGTTTAGCCGATGTACATAGCAGAGGGGCATTGCTGGCATATATTACATTGGTGGACGTGCAGGTGAATGAACTGGTGATGGTGTGGCTGATCTGGTTAGGTCCTGTGATGGTGTCGCTGGTGTAGATATGTGGGCAGAGCTGGCATTGAGGTTTGTTGCATGGATTGGTTCCTGAGCTAGAGTTACTATGGTGCAGTGTGTAGTTACTGGTGAGAATATGTTTCAAGTTGGCAAGTTGCCTGTGGGCGAGGACTGGCCTGCCACCCAAGACCTGTGAAAGTGTGGGATCATTGTCCAGGATGGGTTGTAGGTCCCTGATGATGCGTTGGAAAGGTTTTAGCTGGGGACTGTATGTGATGGCCAGTGGAGTCCTGTTGGTTTCTTTCTTGGGTTTGTCTTGCAGTAGGAGGCTTCTGGGTACATGTCTGGCTCTGTTGATCTGTTTCCTTATTTCCTCATGCGGGTATTGTAGTTTTGAGAATGCTTGGTGGAGATTTTGTAGGTATTGGTCTCTGTCTGAGGGGTTAGAGCAGATGCAGTTGTACCAGTAAAATGATGTTGCTTAATAATATAAGGAGATTGCTTCTAGACTTTACCCAATAGGATCTGTTCTGTAGGGGTTTAGGAGATGCTCCTGCATTTTATCAGCTTTACTGTTGAAGTCCTGATCCCCTCACTGCACAGAGCCTTACAAAAACATTGGCAATTTATGTGCAGTGTGGCATCTAGAAAAAGAGACACTGTGTGCTTTTGCATATAGTGGAATGGGCTGTATAACAGCGTCTCACTGGATCAGCTGCTGCCTTAGTTGTCTCTTCTTGGGTTTCCCAATAACTGCACCCAGGCTTTTATATGGGTCAAATATTATCCTTTTTGGGGACTGGTTTATTAAAATGGTGTCAGAGTTCAAATGCTGAATGACTTAATACTGAAGTCTTTTCCCAGCTTCACAGTATCTTTAGCACTTTAATGGATTCAGCCTAGTCTTACTGCCTGGCATTTGCTCAAGCCTCTCTCAAAGTTTTTTCTCCTTCCTCTCACTGTAGGTAGCCCCAGCTGGCTATTGTGCAGAATCCTTACCCCAGTCCTCTCTGACCCTGAGTCTGCCTCAGTTCACCCCAACACACTATCGTTCACAGAAGCATCTTAAAGCCCTTGATTCTAGCCAATAATAGAGGCAAAAATAGCACAAGACAATAGATTCATGATATTTCAGCTTTCTGTCCTCAACAATGCCAAGCACTATAGAGTGCAACTAAAAAGTTTAATAAACTTAATTTTAAAGCACTGTAATCTTTGAATGAGGTGCTCCAAAGGTTCCAAAACAAATAAAGAACCTGTATGAAGTTAAAGTTCAGATTGCTTTGTGCAGTTCAAGAGAAGATGTACCAATAACCGCCACTTTTAAAAATGAACATTAACAGTATGTAAATCACAAGCTGAGGCTACATAAACATTTCTGACACTGGTCTGAAGAGAGATCATGAAATAAGAACATTCTCAAAGACAAGTACCCACCTTAACTCTGCCCCTGAATTTATGTTACTATTTTGGGGCCCAATCAACTTCCAATTAAGTCAATGGCAGTCTTTCCTTTTACCTTAATGAAGAAGGCACCATTGCCTAGTGGAGTGGGCCCTGGAGTGGTTCAGTTCCTGGCTCTGCCACTGACCTTGGGCAAGTCACATCCATCCCTGTCCCTCAGTTTCCCCATCTGTGTAATGATACCCATCAGCACTTTTGAGATCTATGAATGAAAAGTTCAGAGACAGTGAACAACAATACCTATTATAAATACAGACAATTGAATGTGTGTATTACATATATTTGTCAATCAAATATTGCATTACAATATTTATATTGTCTGTTATTATATTAATGCAGTGGGCATATTTTTACAATCTGATCAAATAGTTATGTTTAGTCTACATTCATTCAGTAGCTTTCTGTCTGAAGATTCTTCTCTTAGGAGTGAATGTAATTTTGCTCAGTAGGAAACTTATTATTTAGATGCGCTCAGAAACTATATGGATGAGTGCTGCAAAGAACTTGAGAGAGTGTGTGTGTAATTCAGATAGCCTTGAATTAATGAAAAAAATTTGATTTTATGTATGAAAAACAAAACATTTTTGCAACCTATGAACGTATGAGTAAAATATCAAATTATTTGATGTACTTTACTGGGAGTGTGACATGTAATGAACTGATAAAGCCCATTTTATGGGTTACCTAGGCTGGCTCCCTAGCCTCTCAGGCAGATAGTCTCCGGTCTTAACCCTCTAGCTTTACTGTCTATTTCCAGCCCTCACAGTAGTCCTCATCCAGTGGTAACTGCCTCATTTCCAGGGTCCAATCTCTAGCCAGTTTGTATCCAGCTCCAACTTCCAGACAGCCCTTCCCAGCTGTCCTACCTCCAGTCTTCTTTGTCCTACCTCCAGTCACTCAGCTAAGGTCTGTTGGAGAAGAAGCTCTGCTCTACTGGACTTTAGCTGATCTGTCAGCTGCTAGAGATGTCCATTACAGCTGAACAGGAACCAGATTCTCTACTTTGGGAGAAATTCCATGGCTTAATATTTTTTTCCATTCCTTAATGGAATTAAAAAAATTAAAAATTTGCATCGATTAAATTCCAAAAAGAATTCAATTTGTGTCAATCAAAACATTTAAATAAAATCTAAATATTTCAATCCCATTTAGACTTTTATATTCTATAATATAGTCAAAAACAAATTGAAACAAAAAGTTATTTTGAAATGGAAAATCTAAACATTCTATTCCCAAAAGGCCAAAACACTATCAAAATGTGCTAATTTTCTTCTTTTTTTTTTTTTTTACTTTAAAAAAAAAGAACTTGTGGAAATTGACACATTCTTGCAAAATGTTTCACTTTAGAAGAATCAACATTTACTGATGGAAAAACATTCCATCAGAAAATTTACAGCAACCTCAGGGACCCATACCTCAAAACCTGGAGCCTCTCCTTCTCACTGGTTGTCTTCAGTCATCACACACAAGCCAGTGCTCCCCAATTTTCCACTCAGCTCCGTGGCCCCTCAACTCCTGGCATAGCAATTAAAACCTTAAATGCTATTTTGGACCAAGCACTGGAATTTATCATCTTCTAGCTTCCAGATTCTCAGGAAAAAGTGTCCTCCTGAATTATCTTAACCACATACATTTTCAGAAGAACTATTTCCTCCAATCAAAAACTACAGAGGGAACGTCTGGGCTCAGCTTTAAATAGGCAGGTGCAACTTTGTCTCCATAACATAAACAGTTTGCCCAATGTAGCATAGAACTATTTTAAAACCTTATGTTTAGGCAACATATCATTTAGATATTCGTTAATTATTTCTTTGCAAACAGGTTGGGGTTGGAGGGTTGTGTGTAGCACGTGGCCTTGTGTCTGAAAGATCTAATCACAGGGAAGGATTTAACAGAGTATATAAAAATGAGAGCAAAGTGACAGTAAGAGAACCTATATTGTAGATAATTTCCTATGAGTTTCTGTTCTGTCTGGCAAGAACTTAGAAGTGCATTTATCATATGAATAGTTAACAGATTATATATTAAAGAAATTTCAAAATGTAGATGCCAGTTTTACTGCTTCGTTCTACGTGCTCACTTTCGTAACCAATATCAGAAAGGAGAAGACATAAAATCAGTTAATGGAGATCAAAATTACTATCAGTTACGAGCCAGTCCTGAATTTTTGCCTCCGTATTATTTCTAGAAATCTATGTACACAGTTTGTGCTAAAAGAATAAGAAGTCAGATAATGTGAGTTATTCATCGATATTTCAAGCCTATGGGTAATCATTTCATGAGCCTCTCTAGTGGGAACAAACTGCATTGCTGCTGGTATGAACTGTCAGTTTTGCTTTGGAAATGCTTTTATTTACCGGTTATTGCAAAATGAATTTGTTCTTTACATTCCCCGGGCATATTTGAGAGCTAATTATTAGAAAAAGAACCTAAAACTAGTGAAACAATAATTCACTCTTGTTGAACAAGGGCAGACAATTTGAGAAACGCCAGTTTTTCTGCAAACTATGATACATTAGCATAACAAGCACTGCAAAACCAAGGCAGCATCTGCCATTGCTGATAAATCATGTTTATATTGGGAGATAACGCAGGGATGAGGAGGAGAAACCACCTTAAGTTCTTCAACTAAATTTAGAAAAGTCATGAGAGGTGCATAGTAGTGTTTAACCCCATCATTTAAGATCTTAACATAATTCACACTCATTCCATCCACATAATCAGCCCCTTTTTGTCCTCAAATTACTGGTGATGGCACAGGTGCTGCTTCAGGTTTACTGAATAAATGAAAAGGCACTTTAAAAATATACAGCTCTGAAGGAAAGGATGGTTTTGTGCTTAGCACTAGATTGGGATTTCATGAGAGCTGGGTTCAGTTCTAGGCTCTGCCACAGTCTTCTTGTACAACCTAGGATAAACCATTTATGTCTTAGCACTGGTATACGCTACCAATTTATGTTGGTATAAGTACATCACTCAAGGTTGTGGAAAATCCACACCCCTGAGCGATGAATTTACACTAAGCTAACCCCTGGTGTAGACAGCACTATGTAAAGGGGTGGGGGGTTCCCCCTTCGACATAAGTACCTTCCTGAGAGGCAGGAGCTATGCCAACAAGAGCTCTCCTGTCAGCGTAGATAGCGTTTTCACTAAGCACCACAGTGGCACGGCTGCACCAGTGCAGTGATGCAAGTGTAGGCAAGCCCTTAGTTTTCCACTTTTTAGAGAGACAAGGTGGGTGAGGTAATATCTTTTATTGGACCAAATTCTGTTGGGGAGACAGACAAACTTTAGAGCCACGCCAAAAAAGATTAAAAGATATTACCTCATCCATCTTATCTCTCTGATAACCTGGGACCAACACAGCTACAACCACACTTTCCCACCCTTTGTTTGTCCTGTCTACTTAAACTATAAGCTTTTCAGGGCAGGTCTGTCTCTTCCTAATGTATATTGCCTAACTGATTTTGGTTGGGGCCTCTATGTGCTACCATAATAATAAGTCTGCTACATCCAGAAGGTAAATATGGTAAGAAAGGCAGAACTAGTTATGTGATACGAACTAGGCGGAGGGTATCAGTTACTCAGCACTGAACTTTTCTAATGGAATATTCATATAAGATTCAATAGCAAAATAGCTCAGTATTGGAAAAATTCATATTGACTTGTGGGGCCAGCTCAAAGGGCATAGATTCGTTATACCATCTGGGCCATGTCACACAATACAGTTTTCACACAACTCTTTTCTTTGCTATTGGAGCCCAAAATTCCAACATTCCTAGTGATTTCCTCATTGTACTCTTTCCTGGCAAAGCTGAGGGATTATTCCCCCATTGGTTTTACCTTTTCTTTGAACATAGTGCTCAGGAATCATGCCAGTTAACAGCCATGGAGACTAACACACTATCCCCAAAACAAGTACATCAAGGTACATCATGGGCAGTGGTATCACAAGTTTTCCCTAACTGCCTTGTCAACCATGTTCTGGAGAAACATCCTCCAATGCTGCCAGAGTAGTTCGAATCCCCATGCCTATTTCTTGGGCACCACCAAGAAGGGCCCCCAAGAATCCTAATACCAGTTATGAAGGTATTATTTTGCTTGTGTTTTTGCACATTTTGGTCCACTGGAAACTGACCAAGACAATCAAAGTTCACATCACATAGACCACTAGAACAGCTCCATCTGTCTTTTGCTCTAACTGAAAGACACTAAGTATCTCCTCTGAGAGGTACCGTTTATGTGGATTTTGGAGAACTTGTACTTGGAATTTGATACTTTGTATATATAGAAAAACAAAAACTCTAAAAGGCAGAGAGGTGGGTGTAGTCCTGATAGCTTCTATCTTGCCTCAGGTTTTAAAGTTTGAAGAGACTTGGAAACGGGGGTCCAGTTTGGGCATCTCTCTTCTAACAAACTGATATGTAATGGCCAGACCCAACCCCTGGCAGCTGATTTTTGGTTGATTCTTCTATAAAACATTTGAGGTCCCTCCTAGATCAGAATAAGGGGGGAGTGGACAGAAGAGGAGTAAACTATTTATTTACTAGCTTCTGAAAAGCAAGTCTCCAACTTAAGAGACTTATGAGCAGCTCAGGCGTATCATATGTGCTTGCTTTTTATCAAATGTGTGGTAGCTTTTAAGCTGTTAGGGGATTAATAGGCTGTAACTGTGGTAATGGTTTGACATGATTCTATTAGATACTTTTTTATCAGCCTTATACACAGGTAAATTATTCAAGGTTGGGGGACTTATTCCTCCTGACACCATGGAGGGGGTTATGTCCATCATGTCACTTGTAAGTTTTGCATATACCATAGACAATGAAAGAGACTAAAATAAACAGTGTAAGATTGATATATTTTCTTCTGCTGCTACCTCTCCCCCAAGAACTGGGAGGAGAAAAATGAGGGAGAAAGTTTGTTTTATTTTTTTCCCTAATATGCATATAAATAAATACTGACAGATGTTCTCCATGCTTCTAGCAGCACAGCACAACTCTAGTGATTATCAGTCAGACCTCCCAGTCCAGTTCTCAAGGGTTTAAAATTTAGTTATTAAAAATAAATTAATCTGGCACACACAGCCTCATTCTTACAAAACTACAGATAGAACATCCTCTCTCTTCCCTGAAAATTATAAAGTAGTATTACATTTTGCAGGCCGTTTGATTCATATTGTGAACTATTTCCCTTTGATATTTCAAAGTAATATCTACCTAGATGAGAGGTAATATGACCCAGATTTTGCATAGACTTACATGTTTAACTATAAGCACTCGAGGAGTGGTCTCTTTGAGCTCAATGGGACGTCTCTAGCTTGAAGTTCGGTTGTTTGTCGTCTTTGCAGGATGGGGGAGCAAATTCTGTTCTTCATGAGGATTTTTTTTTAATGTATAGTATTAGAGGCTTATACTACATGAACATGGATTCCATGAATGGAAATTAAGTAAAATATGAAATCCAAATACTGTTCCACCAGTTCCTTAACTCTACTCAATCCTGCTGTGCTTGGGTACTTACAGTTGTCTCAGACATGCTATGCCTCTCCCACACAAACCCCATGTGGTCTAAAACAGTGGTTCTCAGACAGTGGTGTGTGGGTAATTTCTGAGCTATACAGATCTTTCCAAGTGGTTCACAGAACCACAGGATGAAATTCTTTGAGAACTAAGCAGTAGGGGCCTGATTCAAAACCCAGTATAGACAGTGAGTCTCATTCCACTAACTTCAAAGGGTTTTGGATCAGGCCCTGAAGATAGGATGTTCGGCAAGGAAGATGATGAAAGGATCATTTACTTATTGTATGGAATTAAAAAGGTACCTAGTTAAACCCAGGTAGATAAAAAAAACAGTTTTCTACACACAGGGGAGTTCGTTTGTCAGACTCCTCATGTTACTTGAGCGCACTGTTTTGCATATTAATATGTAATCACATAAAACATTCAGGATCTACAAATTGTATCATTATGTTTAAAACCAGAATCTGATGGCATAAAAAAATAATCAAAATGCTTAGCTGGATCCAGGTTATAGTCTCCCCTTAGTAAAGTTGCAGGGGACAGCCAGCAAGGACATATTTAACCCTTTGCTATTTATGTATGACATTTCCCGATTTCATTTGGGACAACAGAAGAAAACTTGTACATAAAACAATCCAAATGCCATTGCAGCTGCCTCCTGTCACCTCTGTATTCCACAGCCCCAAACTGTGAATTGGGCACATTGTGTATGATATACGGGGTAATAAGTACAGTTGAGATATTAACAGCTCAGAATCAGGACAGAATACTTTGGGGGAAAATTGCTTATAGTGCAGAGCGGCAAGTAGCCATGATTCCATGCCAGATGTGATCTTGCTCACTGCAACACATTCCCCAAATCAGCACTTGTTATTAATCAAATGTTATAACAAGCTGCCTGCAACAGCACTCTGCAACCATGATTAATGAGCCAGCAGATTTTAAAGGGAACAAAGTCACTTTTTCAGACACTGAAGTCTCTAGGCTAGAAAAGTACAGATACAAATGTAGGACTGTCATGCATCTGTAACTCTCCAGATTGTGTCTGTCCTGAATAGAGTAGACATGTGTCAGGCAAATAAAATGTTTCCATACTACACATCTAGAAATACTATAAGGAAACAACGTTACATTAGATAATCTAAGTTAGCGAGCCAGAATATCACTTGGTATCTGTACAGAATGGAATCTTCATTTCGACTGTGGCTAGCAGCAGAACTTGTGTCAAACCTGTGGCAAATATAAGGCCAAATCCTTAACTAAATCACCATTCAGGCAAAAAATGTATTGAAGTTAGTAGGAATTTTACTCAAGTAAAAAAATGAATAAGAACTGAATGATCACCTAGTGCTGAGAAGCTACACAATACAAGACCTACCGAAGAGAAATATAATTCTGAAAGAGCCTTGGGGGCGGGGGGGCAGGGAAGGAATTATTTATTTGTTTTAAAACACAGCTATTACTGGATAAGGGAAGGATTTCTTGTTGTATCCAGTGAGACACGTATCAGACTGGTTCCAAGAATGTTGGCCACCTGCCTGACAAGACTACAGAAATAATTTTGAATTGCCATAAAGGAACATACACATTTATCATTATGTGTGGGATCATACTAATTACTTGTGGCTATTAGGGTAAGCATGAGGTATTGTTAAGTTGTTCAGAAATCCCCAGAGTTTCGTTAATTAAATTGTTTGTCCAAAATTTCATACCACAAAGGGCATTATTTCACCATTCTCAAGTTTGAAACATTTCAGTCATCCAATCAGGCAGCAGAAACAATACCACATGATTTACATGACCAGATACCACCAAGAGTTAAAGAAACCATGAAAAGGCACAAGAGGAGACAGAGAACAAGTAAAATCAAACATGTAAATTTTAATTAAATAAATTCAGAGAAGAAAAAAATAAAGAGAAGAAAAATGGGGATCTGAAGGATGTAAGCTATTTTTGTGTTAGAGACCTTGAAAGTACTGCTGTAGTGTGAAGAT
The DNA here is from genome assembly GCF_025201925.1 of Gopherus flavomarginatus. Lineage (NCBI taxonomy): Eukaryota > Metazoa > Chordata > Testudines > Testudinidae > Gopherus > Gopherus flavomarginatus. The sequence continues at coordinate 81,441,041 of NC_066622.1, read as the reverse complement.
TCCAGCCTGCTTTTAAGGGCATTGAAGCATCATTTGTTCATAATTCCATTATTATTATTTACATTAATATAAATAAAAGGGATGTGGGGGGTTCTAGTTAAGGCAGTGGACTGGGACTCAGGAGATGTAGGTTCAGTTCCTGGGTCTGTCACAGAATGACCTTGGGCATTTAATCTCTTTATGCCTCAGTTCTCCATCTGTAACTAGAAGATGACAATACCTCCTTTATTCCCCCACTTTGACAGTCTTGTCTGTTTAGGCTGTAGCTTTTTCTTTTCTTCTTCTTTTGTTAACTCAGGCCACGTCCAGACTAGGTATTAAAATCGATTTTAGATACGCAACTTCAGCTACGGGAATAACGTAGCTGAAGTCGAATTTCTAAAATCGAGGTACTCACCCGTCTGGACGGCGCTGCATCGATGTCCGCGGCTCTCCGTGTCGATTCCGGAACTCCGTTCGGGTTGATGGAGTTCCGGAATCGATGTAAGCGCGCTCGGGGATCGATACATCGCGTCCAGACTAGACACGATATATCGATCCCCGAGCAATCGATTTTAACCCGCCGATGCCGCGGGTTAGTCTGGACGTGCGCTCAGTATACAGAGCACCTGGCAAACAGGGCCCTTGTCTTGGTCTGGGGTCCTAGAAATGTCTGTGATATAAATTATTGTCAAATGGCCCCAACAAGGGATCACAACCTTATCGTTCTAGGAATTGTACTAATATGTAGCAAAGAGACTCTCTTCCCTACATAGCTTGCAATCTACGTTAACAACATGAAACATCAAGTGGATGAAAGAACTAAATGGACAAGGAAGAGGGAAAGGGAGGATGAGGTAACAATGATACAAACATAAAATAGCCTGGTTGAAGTCCCTTAATACCAAGTGGGCATGAGAAAGTGAGAAAAGTACAGACTAACAAAACCCACGGACTATCACGTCCTTGTATTCATTTCAGTAGACCTGGCATAAAACACATGATCCCAATTGTGCTAAAGGCATAGCAATTAAGCGCTTCACATGTATTTTCTAAAGTAACTGACTAGAGTTCTTTTTGCTGCAAATATCAGACCTGGCATGCTAAAAGCTTTCAAAGACAGACATCCAGCAGGTAACACAGACCAATTTCAGCAAGTACTGTTTAAACAACCATTAATCTTTCTTCAATGATCACGTTGTAATCCCTGTACGTTCTTGAAACGAACTGCTTGAAAACTGCCTGCCATCAGTTATGACTCACAAATGTAACTCAACATAATGCACTTATTATCACTGAATACAGCAACTTCCAAAATGTCATATACAAATACAGAGCATGGACTATAATAATGGTGAACTCATATTGACCAACATGGGAATAACCCAATGGTAGCCAACACAATAAAAGAACTACAAAAAAGATCTTTTTTAATTTAAAGATCACAAACCTATTATTGACAGAAAACATGGCCATGTTGGAATTTAAACCCATTCTCTGAGGACACGGTTGATGATGTCCAGGATCTTCCTCAAATACAAATTAAGTCTCAAAAGCCACTAAAAATTGTGGTATAATACTACAGAAATCTGCCAGATAAGAGGGTATTGCACCTCACACCACAGTAATAATCACTCAAGAAAAAAAAAATAGATAGATTCAGACTCAGATCCTGATGCTACTGTTCTAAATTCTGTTTTGATTCTGCACTCCTACTTAGTCCTCTGCTTCCTAATGTTGGACTTCCCCTCATTTCTGTGGTTACATTTTACTGTGCTCCTTACACAATTCAAAATGAAACATGAAAGCATGTTTTTATCAATCAGAAATGGTTAGAAGCTGGGAAGGGAAATACATTAGGCTGTCACCTCAGGTGAGCTGCATTCAAATATTGGCTTAGGTCTGAAGAGGAGGAAAAAATTTTTTTTGATCATCTCATCCTAATACCCACGTGTACAAATCACAACACTGCCATTTGTTTTGACAGACAGTCGCTGCTCAAGGGAAGTCTAAGGCCTGGTCTACACTACGTGTTTAAACCAATTTTAGCAGCGTTAGACCGATTTAACGCTGCACCCGTCCACACAACGAGGCCCTTTATATTGATATAAAGGACTCTTTAAACTAGTTTCTGTACTCCTACCCGACGAGAGGAGTAGCGCTGAAATCGGTATTGCCATATCGGATTAGGGTTAGTGTGGCCGCAAATCAACGGTATTGGCCTCCAGGCGGTATCCCACAGTGCACTGTTGTGACTGCTTTGGACAGCAATCTGAACTCGGATGCACTGGCCAGGTAAACAGGAAAAGCACTGCAAACTTTTGAATTTCATCTCCTGTTTGCCCATCCTGGAGCTCTGATCAGCCCGGGTGGCGATGCAGTCTCAAATCCAAAAAGAACTCCAGCATGGACCGTATGGGAGATAGTGGATCTGATCACTGTATGAGGAGACAAATCTGTTCTATCAGAGCTCCGTTACAGAAGATGAAATGATAAAGCATTTGAAAAAATGTCCAGGCTATGATAGACAGAGGCCACAGCACAGTGCTGTGTGACAAGCATTAACAGAATGTCCATTTGATTCTTTGGCTCTCATGGAGGGAGGGAGGGGGTACTGAGGACTCCAGCTATCCCACAGTCCCCGCAGTCTCCGAAAAGCATTTGCATTCTTGGCTGAGTTCCCAATGCCTGTAGGGTCACACATTGGCCAGGGTGTTTCAGGGTATATGTCATCAATTTACTCCCCCAACCCCTGTGAAAGAAAAGGGGAAAAAATCGTTTCTTGACTTTTTTATATGTCACCCTATGTCTACTGCATGCTGCTGGTAGACGCGGTGCTGCAGCAATGAATAGCAGCATCCTCTCTCCTCCCCACCCCTCCCCAGTGGCAGACGGTACAATATGACTGCTATCCATTGTCATCATCAACCCGTGAGTGCTCCTGGCTGGCCTCAGGTGAGGTCAGCCGGGGGTGCCTGGGTAAAAATAGGAATTACTTCCGGTCATTCCCGGTAGATGGTACAGAACAGCTGGTAACCGTCCTCATCATAGCAACTGGGGGCTGAGTTCCATCAGCCCCCACCTTTCATGTCTAAAGAAAAGATTCTGTACTGCCTGGACTATCATAGCAGCTGGAGGCTGCCTCCCCCTCATTTTATCTCACTAAAAAGTCAGTGTTTCTTATTCCTGCATTCTTTATTACTTCATCACACAAATGAGGGACACAGCCACGGTAACCCAGAAAGGTTGGGGGAGAAGGGAATCAACAGGTGAAGTTGTTGCAGAGGCATCCCCCATGAATGGCATGCAGCTCATCATTTCTGTGGGATCTGACACGGAGCGGCTGTGCTCTCTGGTTCTCTGATACACTGGTTCTCTAGTACACTTGCCCCATATTCTAGGCAGGACTGACTATTTTTAGATACAACATAAAGGAGGGAATGACCCAGTGGGTCATTTCCATTTTTCGTCTTTGCGCCCCCGACCGACCTCAACGAAGGTCAGCCAGGAGCACCCATGACAGCAGCAGATGGTACAGAATGACTGATAACCATCATTTCATCGCCAATTTACAATGGCACAGTAGATGGTACAGAACGACTGGTAACCGTCTCTGCTACCTTGCAAAGGCAAATGAAGGCTGCTGTGTAGCGCTGCAGTACGCCTCTGTCAGCAGCATCCAGTACACATATGGTGACAGTGACAAAAGGCAAAACGGGCTCCATGGTTGCCATGCTATGGCGTCTGCCAGTGCAATCCAGGGAAAAAGGGCGCAAAATGATGTCTGCCGTTGCTTTCACGGAGGAAGGAATGAGTGATGACATTTACTCAGAATCACCCGCGACACTGTTTTTGCACCATCATGCATTGGGATCTCAACCCAGAATTCCAATGGGCGGGGGAGACTGTGCGAACTATGGGATAGCTACCCACAGTGCAACGCTCCAGAAATCCATGATAGCCTCGGTACATGGACGCACACCATTGAATTATTGTGCTTTTGTGGCCACGTGCACTCAACTTTATACAATCTGTTTTACAAAACTGGTTTATGTAAAATCGGAATAATCCTGTAGTGTAGACGTACCCTAAAACTGCAATAGAGGAATTGCTGGGCAGCAGTGGGTAAAAGCATAGGCAATTGGTTGAGTACCTACACCTGGACCAATACTGCCAGGTGCTGGCAATGTCAATTGCCCATTGACCTCAGTGGGAATTGTGGGGACTCAATGCCATACAGGCAGTGTTCAGCAGCTGGCAGAATCAATGCCATTGTGATGCCTTGTTGAATTCAGTGCTATAAATTATTCACTTCCATGAACAGCAGAAAATTCAGTAGCAAGACGATGTTGTAGTGGGTCTCTTTTTATGTGTGTGTCTTCAAGAAGCTTAGTGTTTTTATTTTAGTTCTAAACTCAACACACAATGTGGGATTAGTAGTAGTGTCTGCTAAGGAAGGGAACAGCAGAGATTCAGCAAATCAGGACAGACACGCACTGCCAGAGCTGTTTGTATGGAAAGTTTTCACTGAGCTTGCCCGCCTTCACTATGCTTGTCTCTAGCAAGTGTGTCAAGTTCTCATCTGAATTACCACAGCAGATATCATGTTTCCTCCCCACCCCACTTTAAAACAAACAAACAACTATACAATTATATAGATATAAATTAAATACTAATTAACCTAAAAAAGGAACAGGAGTATTTGTGGCACCTTAGAGACTAACAAATTTATTTGAGCATAAGCTTTCGTGGGCTACAGCCCACTTCATTGGATGCATGAAGTGGAAAATACAGTAGGAAGATATATATAGATACACACACAGAGAACATGAAACAATGGGTGTTACCTTACACACTATAAGGAGAGTGATCAGTTAATGTGAGCTACCATCAGCAGGAGAGGGAAAGAACTGCGTGTAGTGGTAATGAAAATGGCCCATTTCCAGCAATTGACAGGGAGATGTGAGGAACTGGGGGAGGGGGAATAGTTATTTCCCCATGCTTATTCCCCCTGCCCCCGCCCCACAGTTCCTTACATCTCCTTGTCAATTGCTGGAAATGAGCCATTTCATTACCACTACAAACAGTTCTTTCCCTCTCCTGCTGATAACAGCTCACCTGAACTGATCACTCTCCTTATAGTGTGTAAGGTAACACCCATCATTTCATGTTCTCTGTGTGTGTATATATATCTTCCTATTGTATTTTCCACTGCATGCATCCGATGAAGTGGACCATAGCCCACGAAAGCTTATGCTCAAATAAATGTGTTAGTCTCTAAGGTGCCACAAGTACTCCTGTTCTTCTCGCGGATACAGACTAACACGGCTGCTACTCTGAAACCTGTAATTAACCTGAATCTAGTATGCATGATTTTGTTAGCCACCTGAAAAGGCAACCAAAGCTTATGGGGTACTTGAATTCCACTACCCACCCTGTAAGCCTCCAGTTTGTTGCCAGGTGATCAAATAAGCATTACTGTGCATATGAATTAAGAACAAACTATTTTTTCTTAAAAAAAATAGTTTGCAAATGGTGAAAATGACTGTCTTCCAAATGAGTGCTTTCCACAGCGTTCCTGGGGCTCGGGAAGGCTGCAGAGCAATTCTGTTGCTAGGTTAATCATGAAGTTGGATGACAGGCAGAAATGCTTTCTATGAGGTACAGTACATCATATAAGTTAGCTTCTTCTAAGTTGGCCCCTTGGTGCCTTAGGAGTAGCTCATTAAAAAAAGATGGGAACAGGGCAGCTTGATTAAGTATGAGCTGACAGTTTTGAAAGATGGTTATCAGAGTGCAGTTGCATTTTCTATAGAGACAAAGTAGTTACAGAGAGTCAGCTACCATTTGGTCCTGTTCCTCCCATGCAGCCAGCACTTGCCGATGCACTGTAAAAACACCTTCTAAAAGGTAAAGATCCGTTTAACAGATTAGTACTGACAAACTGGGTCAAAAGTTAAGATGGGATATTGGGCAAACCCTTAGTTGCTAAAGAATCTCCACAGTATTATCCCCTCTTCACATCAGCACAGGGACATCCTTGCTCAGAAAATAATTCTGGCTGGCTAACTCTGTTGTGTGGCAATTCCCTAGAACTGCACTCCATCAAGGGGCTGGGAGGGGGGACACTCACTGGTGGCAACTACAGGGGAATTCAATTCCTAGGGTGTCATTCTGCTGCAGGGGAGCGAGTGACCTCAGGAACTGGAGATTTGGCCTCACAATATCCGTTGTAGTCATGGATAAACCTGCTGTCCACTCCAGCAGGGTGGGGCGTGTGGTGGGGAGAAGTAAGACTTGGCTCTCAATGGAATTAGTTGACATAAGCTCTGTTTGGTAAATCTGGAAGGCTTCTGCTGGCTTGTTGGTGAATGGGGACAAGATGGACCCTGGACTGGATTTGCACCTGAAATATAGAGACGAAAGGCTGTGTATCCTACTTCTAGTCTCCTAAGACATTTATCTCCCCTATCTAATATCATCATCATCATGTAATTATTTTCAGTTGATGAATAAGGTTGAAAAATCTTTCCTTAAGTTTAGCATTTCCTTTATACTTTCTGAGGGTGAGGGCCTTTTGGGTTGTTTGAGCTTCTAATAAGCAGGGAAACAGTATTGATAGTGGGTTCGTTTCACTTGGACTGACTTAATCCGATCAGTTTTCACCACTTCGTCCCATGCAAATACTAAACCTGAAGATAATTTTTATGATAGAGACCTCAAAGGGAAGTCTTAGTAAGCAAGATGAAAATGCATTTGCATCTTGAAACAGGCCAAGCAAAATCAGTTCTTCATAGATGATGTTTATTAGACACAGGGAAGTTAAAAGCCTGTGGGTTTAATCAGTGAAATTATGCATGCTTGAACATGCACCTCAGATAGTAAAAATAACTGCAGAGTCGTGCATTATCAGTAGTGCTGATTTGCAAACTTTCACCAATTGTTTTTAATTCTTCGTCCTTCCTATTAGATCTAATCAGCTGCTAAATATTCTCCTTCAGGTGCAGAATTCATTTTTATGCCCATAAAGGAGGCACTTTAATTTTCAATGAAAACTGAAACATAATAGAGTACTGTGTAGCATTCCTTACATAGGCTTTTAATTAGGGCCCTCTCTCTCTATGGTACTTTTATGACCCCCATTCCAGATCACTCACAATATTGTAATGCATTTATCCTTAGTTCCTCTGTGAGGTAGTGAAGTACAATTACCTCATTTTACAATTCGGAAATTGAGGCACAGGGAGACCCAGTGTTACCTAGGGTCACACAGGTAGTCTGTGTCAGAGCAGGGAACTGAACCCAAGTCTCAGGCTAGCTCCCTAACCAGCTGATCACTCTTCCTCTCTAGGTGTCGCTTTAAAACAAAGAGCTAAATATTCACAGATCTGACTACCAATCACAATTGTTTTTAATTCTTTGCAAACACTCAACCCAAGAGGAGTTCTGGTGATCTTCTGGCAGTGGCATTATTCTCACTGTATATAAAGAATACATAGATCTCACTTTATCCGTACTTTTCCACTTCTCATGTGGTTTAAGTTCTCTAGAGAGTTAGGGCCAGATTTTCCAAGGCATTTAGGCTCCTAACAATGCCCACACATGGACTACTGGGACTTTCAAAGGTGCCCAAATGAAGGAGGTGCCTAATTCCCATTGAAATCAGGGCCCTGGTTCTGGACTCTGATAAGAGACTTACACAAGAAAGGGGCAGGGGACACAGTATCCATGAGCTATATGGGCTTCTGACTCCTTCCCTTCATGGGTGATTCTCAGCTGGTACAAAGTCCTATGGGGATAAACTCCCTCCTAAACACAAGTGCCTCCCTTGGTTTCTCTCTCCCAGACTACTATGGCTGCAAAGCATTCTGCACCAACAGCCCAAGCTGTTTTTCCTGGCTCTCCTTTCCTGAATAAGTCTGAGGTGGTTCCCTTCTCTCCTCCATTACTATGGGGTCCTCACATTATGGCTGCTATCAATGGAGTCCACTTTACCATTCAGACAGTGCTCAAGAATAGCCAGACCTTCAAAACAATCCAAACAAAAGCAAAATTCTCTGCCATTTACACTGACTGTAACCCTCATCTGACTCATCCTAATGGGCAAGGTGATCACCCAGTAGAAGAACTACAGTGTGGGGAAGACAGAATATAACTGAGCGAAACGTCCCCAGGTTTCTCAAATATACAGAATTGCCCAGCTTTAAAAATCAAGGTAAATCCATCTGTATTTCTCAAAGTGAGCTACCCTGAACACCATGGAGTAGAAATGACCTAACAGACCTCAATACCTCCAAAGGGCTATTAACAATACACCTTTAAACTCTATAATCTGGTATTTATTCTATAGACAGTTTTATATAGGTACGGTGTTACTGTTCATGCACTTGCATGATAGATTATAATCACATTTTTGTATTCCACATTATCTTTTTAAATATTACTGTAAAGGGAAAAAGGTCCAGGAAAAATTCAAGAGCTAACTAATTGTTTGTGTAACTGAAAAGGCCTATAACAACAAAAGAAAGGAAATCCCCAAGATAAGAATAAAACTGTAAAATGAGACTTAGGCCATAATTCACTCTGCGGTGCTTAAGACTTGCATAGGTATGAAAACTGCAGCACTAACACTTGCAGAATACCTACAATAAACAAAGCTGCCACAGTAAGTGTTACATTATTCAGACCTCTTCAGTGTATAGGTACTGCACAGTCACTTATGGCCTAAGACACCATTTCAGCTAATCACTTAAGCACAGAATTAACTTTGATAAGTTGCACTGATTTCAATAGGATTTGGCACATGCTTAAGTTCCTTTTCTGAACTGGGGGCATCAGGACCAGATCTTCAGCTGGTGTAGCTGTCAGAACTCCATCCATTTCAATTAAACCTCAACAATTTAGTCTTCAGTTCTGGTCTGTTATGTCAAGGGAGGTCTTCATTAACCCTTCCTTTGCATTGTGGATGAACAACATACCAAAACAATCCATGATCTCAAAGAGGGCATCGTAGACTGAGTGCAGTCTAGCTGACAACCTACATTAAATCCAGGGATTAGCATTTAAAACCTTCTGTACCAAAAATAGGTTGAGTCTACTTGAGACAAAGTTGCAGTAAAAATTACATTTTATTCTCAGATTTAGAAAAAATGTTACATGCTAAGCATGTTGTGTTCCTCCTCTAATGTTTAGTCCACAGAGGCTTACTATTGACTGAACAGTTACTCCTTTAGCTCAGGTAGCAAGGTTGTGTGCCTTTGGTGAAGTTTCCAGGTTCTAACCTTTCTGAAATGCAGGGTGGGGCTATTACAGGGAGAAGACTAACAAAATACTAAACATTTACTTAGCTTTGAGTGTATCCTGGAAAGCACAGTAGTAAACATACTTGGCAATCAATCTGATAAAAAGGGATGCTGTTCTGCTAAGTTTTTTCTATGAAAAAAATGTATTTTTTTTTGTTGAAAAAATGTTAAAGTGTTTCATCCAGCTCATAACAACTAGATAGTGTTCAACATAAGTCTTAAAGCATTTACAAAGGTGGGAAATATTATCCCTATTATACAGAAAAGGAAACTGAGGGACAAAGGTCACACAGCAAGTCTGTGGCAGAGTCAGGAGTAAATGGGATGTCCTGACTCAGTCTGGTGCTCTCACCACTGGATAATGTTGTCACCTAGTGCATTACAATCTGGTCCACCAGGGGATACCAAAAAGCTACTTATAAATGGGCATTGTACTTTACCTTATAAAGCTGAAACAAAGGCCACAATTTGAAACCAATATGGTTCCTTTTCAGAATCCAAATTTCATCATGCAACAAGACAAGAAGGGGTGCTCAAAGCTTGAGTTCTACCTTTGATTTTCCTTGTATCCCCCTAGACTTCAACTCCCTGTATTTCTGCCATTAAATATCTGCCATTACATTTTTTTCCTATGTCATTTCCCCATCAGGGTGTGCTCTCACTTCAGAGTAACATCTGGCTGCAGCATTGCAGAGGACTTCACCTTCCACCCCACTGGCTGCTTCCTTGGCCCAGTCCCACCTGGAATCTTCTGCTGACACTCTTTCTAGGTCTTCTGTGGCATGGCTCTTCAACCAAGCCTCGCAAAAGTTCTCCCTAAAGATCCATCTTACAGCTGACAAACTATGACTAAACTTTTAATTGTCTGCCCCTTTAGGGCTCAACTATAATCCACAGCTTCATGGCTCCTCCTCCTAGACCCTGCAGAGAGTCTCTTGAACCAGTTCTTCCCCAGAAGGATTCCTCCACTGCTTCTCTTCAACAGAGACTCCAGCAGTTTACCTCTGAGGATCAGCCTGCTCCATGTAGACACTAGATCAGGGCTCCTATCCAGCAGCTTACTCTGTTCTCTTTCTCCTGTTTCAGGTCCTAACTCAGGGATCCCCAAACAGGAGCCTATCCAGGGTGACTCAGCCTGACTTTTCTTATGCCTTTCCCAAAGGATAACCCTCCAGCTCCTTTCTTCAGGGTCTTCCTTCCTCTGCTGAGTTCCCAGCTCTATCTAGCTAAGTCATGCTTGTGATGTTTCACTACCACAGCTGGAGTCAGTCTTTCGAAGCCCCATTACATGCAGCTGGGGTTGCTAATTAGCCCTTATGTTGCTAGCACATTAGGTAGGCTGAGGGATGACTGCTAAGTCATGGGCAAGGCTGAGTCCACCTTGCCTCAAAGGGCCAGCCAGCCGGTGACACCTCCCCCCCACCCCCGATAATATGAACAAACAGTAAAAGCAACAAACATTATGGGCTAAGTTGTAAACCCCTTACTAACACTGGTGAGAAGTTACCCACTTGAGTAGTCAACAGGATTACTTTTGTGAGTAACTGCTTGTCATTGTGAGCAATTCACAATCTGACCCTATACATATTTGTATGTATGTGTATGTTTGTGTAAATAAACAAATATTTATATAGGGATAGGTTATGGATACATACATCACACATACATGCATATATCTAAGTAAGTATGTAGCAGAATACACAGTATTGTTACACCAATTATATTAGACCAGTAAAAACCAGCAGGATCTTATTAAAGGGGACAAGACAAAGATGCCACATTTATTATGATAACAATTTGATTTATGACTAATAACTAATATCTTAATTTTTATACACACACACACTATACCTAATACCTATACACACACACACACACACACATTCATCAGGTGTTCTGCAGCTGCTGAATAGTTACCAGTCCTGAAGATGGCTTAAGTTCATGGCTTGATTTTGCAGCTTGAGTTTGTAGCTTGTGGTGGCTAACTGGCCAGGAAAGCCGGGCACAAGGCCGAGCTGGGTCTCTGTTGGGCCTTCATGTTAGCAGCAGAATGTTACCCAAAGTCTCTCATCTCACCCTTCTTTTTTATCCTTTTCTTTTTAGGATGGATGCTTTTTACTTTGTTTAGGGCTGTTGTCTAGGTCTTCAGCCATTGGTAGTTGAACTTTATCTCATCAGGACAGGCTGGGGCTGGAGGTTGATTTTATCATCCAAACATGCCTCATTCACGCATCTAAACTAACTAATAAGATTACAGCAGGGTTTGCAAAAATGAAGGTTGGTGGAAGTTTTTACAAAATGGAGTGAGTGTTTTAAAATGGGGTTTGAATTACAATATGGCAAACAGTGAAGAGAAGTTACAATGTAGGCAAGTGTAGTGAATGGTGAACAGAAGTTACATTAATAAAGTGAACAATTAAAAACAATTTCATTTATCAGTTCTACAGTATGTGATTAACAACATTTCCTTTGCATGCCCGATAGTCCTTTAAGAAATTTGTCTGCACGTGTTGGTCTTTCTCAGAAAACAGTCTTATAAAAGTGTAAGCTTGATCAGCAAGCTCATGTCTCCTATAGCTTAGAATATAACATGCCCCATATCTCCAGTCTCATCACTCATTTTGTCTGCTATAATGGGGCTTTGTATTAGAAAACTATTTTGTTGAGACTTATGTACAGTACAAAGATCTGTGAATCAAATGACAAAACAATGTCTCTCTCTCAATAGTGTGACAGAGGGGAATACACTGACACAGAGGCATATTTTTCTTTAGTAACTGTTTGAAGCTGAAAACTGCTGGAAGCTGAAATTAGTGTCACTGGGAAATAAATGACAAGCTCATGGAAGACAGAAACTTAGTCCGGCTCCCTATCAAAGGCAGAAAATCCTTACAGGTGGGTGGCAAACTTTACAAGGCCTGGTTCAGTTTGGATGGGTCACCATAAATCTGGATATATCAGCAAATCTCATGGGTCTAGATAACCCACTAAATCAGATTTCCTGTATTACTTGGCTTCAGTCTGGCCACAAGCAACACGAAAACAATTTCTATTGATGTGTTTTGGAATGCTTGATGAAGCAGGATATGTGGAGAGCAGTCTGGTTTTAAAAAGAAATTATGCTAATCATTTCTAGTTTCAAAGATGTTTTGGGTTCAACACAAAGTCCAGCTGAATGTTTGGGTTAGTTTTTATTTTGCCTAAACCAGTTTTCCTACCTCTGTTTTTAAGATAACTATCTACAAGCATTGTGGCAAACTTAGAACTTCTTTGATCTTTCCCTGTTTTAGCTGGTATGTTTCTCTGGAAATTTATTTTTTAAGCCCTAAGCAATATCTTATTGTTGAGGCTTATTTATATACAAGATTTAAAATGCATTTTTGCAACCAAGTATATGGTCTCATAAATTCCTCTTTCATCCTTGGATTGTGCATGAATAGCAAAATGCATATCCAAGCATAACTAAGGCTTAAAGAACTGATTAAGATAAAAAGAGATGCAATACTTTGTTCCGACACTAACCAAATTAAATCCAACCCTGAGGCTGAAAAATGTGTAGCTAAACTTTCAATAGTTTGTTTTCGAAAACATTTGGTCATCTCTGCAGGCCTTAGTTTTATCAGAAAACATTATGATGTATTTAGTGCTGACAGTGTACACAGTGTTGTTTATACTCTAAAATACAGTCCCTGGCGTAAGTCTTAGAAGACAAATACACTGGGAAAGCCTTGAAGTGAGAATAACAGAGTGTGGGTGGGTGTTGATTTATGTTATTTTTTATATCAGCTGGCTTCCTGTGATTAGTGCAGCAGAAGTGAGTTTTTACAGGAATTTGAATGAGGAGCAGTCAATAGCTTTAGAAAATGGGTAAGGAATGTTATTCCACCCATGGGATGTATGGGAAAGCAATGGGATACACTGCAAACAGAAATGCTTCCAGTCTTTTATACTCGGACAAATCATATCTGAAATAAATCCCCAAACCGGTTTGGTCTCACCCAATGTCTATTCCCGATCAACTTATTGATTTCCACAGTGTGCTATCAACACTGAGATTGCTGTGAAGAACTAGCAGTGAAAGATTTAATACTGAGCTGAGGTTCTGTTTCAGTGGCTGTTTTGATGGAAGAGAATAATTTAGTATCAGTTTTGTACACTATGACCAGGGCTGCCCAGAGGATTCAGGGGGCCTGGGTCAAAGCAATTTCAGGGTCCCCTTCCATAAAAAAAGTTGCAATACTATAGAATACTATATTCTCGTGGGGGCCCCTGTAGGGCCCGGGGGAAATTGCCCCAGTTGCCCTCCCCCGGGCGGCCCTATGACTGCTGTATTGATTACATCTCTTACAAGTCGCTATAGACTGAATCTACCATACAGGATCAGAGTCTTGGCCAGCAAGTCCACAATCTTCCCTTACTTAATATTTCAGATAAAGGCTGAAACAACCCAAGTGCTCCTAGTCAATTGTCGAATGAAATTCCCTGCAGTAATTCCCTGAAGCAGGAAATGTATTAGGCCACGTCTACACTACAGCATAAAATTGAAATTATTAAAACCGGTTTTATAAAACTGGTTTTATAAAATCGATTTTACGCGTCCACACTAGGGCACATTAATTCGGTGGTGTGCGTCCATGGTCCTGGGCTACCATCGATTTCCGGAGCGGTGCACTCTGGGTAGCTCAGTAAAAGAATGAGACCAATAACTTCGATTTCCGTCCACACTAACCCTAAATCGATATAGTAATATCGATTTTAGGGTTACTCCTCTCGTTGGGGAGCATTACAGAAATCGATTTTAAGAGTCCTTAAAATCGATTTAAAGTGCCTAGTAGTGCGGACGGGTACAGCGTTAAATCGATTTAACGCTGTTTAAATTGATTTAACGCTGTAGTGTGGACCAGGCCTTACCTTTAGCAAATTAACAGATGTAGTTGTGCATAGGTTGTAAAGTTATCCAGCCCTTTGTTACATGTTAATACCTAGAATGCTCTTCCAGGTGACACATACTTTGTAGCAGTACTGTTGTAAAGAACTGTGAAAATGAAAAACTAAGGGAGGGAGTAAGCCCTCCATCATGGGCTCTGGGTGTTGCTGCAGGAGCAAACAGAGGACATAAACCCCTTAGGGAAGGAACATTCTGCAGACACATGCTGTATAGGACAGCCATACGTTGCCCTTTGCAGGCTCCCTTGCAAGCCTCAGTGTTGTAGGTGTTAGGAGGGAGTGGAGCACATGCTGCTACTAGGATTCTGGATAGCTTTGGTTTGCTGGGCTGCAAAATAGCTGGCTGCTAGACGGTGAGGGCCATGGCAGCCCTTGCAGCATCCCAGAAAAGAGAAGGCGGAAAGATATCTTGCCAGGCAGCACATAGGTTGACTTCAATGGAGGAATTCCAATTTACACCTGAGGACCTGACCTAATTGATTAATCTCATTTAAGCATCCCTATATGAATACTCCACAGACATATTACTTAGCTCTGTTCTAGACAACTGTTGACACCTGATCTTCCCCCCCTTATTTATTTTTTCCTGCCTTGTCACTGTGCACAACGCCACTGAAACTGCTGGTCAGATCTGCACATTCCTTTTATGCATCAATAAAGGAGACACTAAGTAACTGAAGCAAGGCATAAAAAGCTTCCCTTTTTCCTCTGGCACACCCTGATGAGTCAATGTCTGGAGTTTTTGATATGCCCCTGCACTGTACAATTGATGAGCTCGGAAGCTTCATATCCCTGCAGGTCTCTAAGGATGCTGTCCGATCAAAGTCTTAATAAAAGAGGATGTAGTAGTGCAACAAAGTCCCCTGCTGAATACAAGGTATTTCTTCTTGAAGCCACTCTTGAGGGAGAGCCAATGTAAGGGATGATAGATGAGAAGTTGCACAGTAGACTGGTGTGATAAGAAAGCATCTGGAAGAACACACATGCACTGTCCTTATATTTAACTGCATGAAGGACAATGGACTTTTAAATTATGCTGTATCACAGTATGCCACGTAAAGACGATTTAGATATTTTCATGCCAGAACTGCACAGTATCTGTTTTGACCTATTTATCTCTAGAAACATCCAATATCCGCTGATTCTAGGATCAATGGTGAACTTACTATTAATGCAGCAAAGAATCCTGTGACACCTTATAGACTAACAGACGTTTTGGAGCATGAGCTTTCGTGGGTGAATACCCACTTCCTCAGATGCATGTAATGGAAATATCCAGGGGCAGGTATATATATGTGTGCTAGCAAGCAAGCTAGAGATAACGAGGTCAGTTCAATCAGGGAGGATGGGGCCCTGTTCTAGCAGTTGAGGTGTGAAAACCAAGAGAGGAGAAACTGGTTCTGTAATTGGCAAGCCATTCACAGTCTTTGTTCAATCCTGAGCTGATGGTGTCAAATTTGCAGATGAACTGAAGCTCAGCAGTTTCTCTTTGAAGTCTGGTCCTGAAGTTTTTTTGCTGCAGGATGGCCACCTTAAGGTCTGCTATAGTGTGGCCAGGGAGGTTGAAGTGCTCTCCTACAGGTTTTTGTATATTGCCATTCCTAATGTCTGATTTGTGTCCATTTATCCTTTTCCGTAGAGACTGTCCAGTTTGGCCGATGTACATAGCAGAGGGGCATTGCTGGCATATGATGGCGTATATTACATTGGTGGATGTGCAGGTGAATGAACCAGTGATGGTGTGGCTGATCTGGTTAGGTCCTGTGATGGTGTCGCTGGTGTAACTACCCTCTGATACTTACTATTAATATTATTCAACTCTGTCCCTTGCCTAGCTTTCTCAGAGTCTATAGAAAGAAACAGAAAAAGCCAAAGCATTCAGAGAGTCACTCTTGCTCCACACAACACAACTAGGACTGAAATCAGGAAGACAACAGGATAGTCAAGAACTCTTGCATACGGTAACTTTTTAAACTGCTCGATAAAATCATAAGCATATAAATACTTTTGCCTATATTTTCAAAATTCTCAGTGCGTTTGGGTGCCTGCCTTAAAATATTTACCTCTCTAGCTGAAGTGCCACTTTGATGGGGTCAGAGAGCACTGGAGACACTTTCTAGGGCTGGGGGAAAGATCACAACTGGCAGCAGCTGAAGCAGTGTTCCACATGCCCCCTCTCCTTTTCTTTCTCCTCAGCTCACCCATTTTCAGCATTTGGGGGCTACTGCTTCTCTCTTCCCCCTCCTCATTCTTCTTTCCTTTTGGTCAGGGCTTGGGGGTAAGGAGGCACATACTTGGGACAATGAGGCACATATGCCATCTAGGCCCAGACTCTGGGATCTGTTCCACCCTCTGCTGCCGTCATACAGTAGCAGGGCCTGGGAACTGCTCTAATGTAGTGGTGGTGAAGCGTGAGTGAAGTTGATACACTTTGTTTCCTAAGCAGGGCAGCCATTGTGGGCTCCCTGTTTCAGCCCCAGCTTTAATAGACTTGCTGGATTTCTGGTGCTGCTAAGAGGTAGACCAATTGCCAGTTCATGTTATGCCTACACCTATGTAGCAACAGAGCAAAAACTTCACCACCACCACCACCCTCTGAGTTACTAGTGGTAAACATGTTTTTGGAGACAGCAAGTACAGAGATAATGACCCAGATTTCTGACAATTCTGATGGGAATAACTTTTTCCAGCTACTGAATGAAGTTTCACAGTCCGTGCCAGTTTCACAGAATTAACACGAGTGTAATACTCCGTTCCCTCCTCCAACATTTAGAAATGAAATTTAATATGTATAACTTAAGTGACAACTATATTTTCACAGTTGTTTAGATCAAACGTGCTATGTTCTAGTGCTGAAAAGATACATTACATATAAAAAGGAGGGTAAAATATGCAGGGCCATACATTGGATTAGGGAGTGAGGGCAAATTATTTTTCTGATTTTATTATTATGGTTCCCAGTGATGACTGTGCTGAATGGCTGAATCACATAGGTCACATGAGTTAAAATGCAGCCGCCAACAGTTTAGAATGCTCAAGAGATTTGGTGACGTCCCGCAACTCCCTTTTGATGGTAAACTCCCAAATATCTGGGAACTTATTATTTCTTGACTAAGAGCCAAAAAGAAAAATCTTGCTCTTCAAGAAAAGTATTTTTGGGTTTGCCTGTCCCTAGTATGTCTCCAGAGGGTTATGTTGGAAATTGTCACATGACACCCAAGTTTGCCTGTGCATCAAAACGTTAATTATGCTATCTCACATGCATGCATAAAAAGTGACATCTTCTAAGAACCATATGTTTCTGCTGTTAAAATAAAAGCAAATTAAAATATCCACAGAACCTCTGACAGTGATTAAAAACTTCCAACCAATTGATCTAAATAACTCAATTAGCACCAAAGAAGCCCCAAGTGATCATCAGTCTTAGCACACTCCCTTTATCTTAATTTTAGAGAAATGCTGCTGTAACTGAGACTGTGCTTATTTGGCATATTGCAGTGGACACATAGGAATTTTGGAATTCATTTCACCTAGTCTCACTATACCACATGCAGGTATAAACCCTCTTATGTAAGGAACATAAAAACCTGAAATGAATTAATGACATGCAGAATTATCTAGACAGATGTATGGCTACACAAAGCTGCAAATCTGTAACATTGAGAAATCTTGCCTACAATTAATGTCTAACCAAACTTAAACCCAGCAGTGAAGATGTCTATTTGTGCTCTAAGGGCCTGATCTAAAGTCCATTAAAGTCAATGGGAATCTTTATATTAATTTCACTGAGCCCTGGATCAGGCCCGTAATAACTACTAATCTGTTTTCTATTGGATCAACAGTTACATGAAGATACAAAAATGTACCTATTACTAGCAGTGATGGGCACAGAAAGCTTAGTACCAAGTACTGCATTCCTTAATTGGGCAGAACTCCAGGCTTGGTACTTAGTTGTTATGAACTACCTGCAAAGACCTACTTCTGAGGAACTGCATGCATTAAAAACCACCCTCTAAACTTCTTGGGCATTTCTCTTCTTACAGCCAATAAAACTAGCAACATGGAATTTGCGATGCTGGAAGGGACTTATGGTCCATTTGGTTCACTAGTCAATCTCCAGTTAAAGGCAATGGAAAACTCTTCAGTAGAAGGCACAAACTCTTTATCGTGCACTTAATCGTGCAATTTTATGTCACAAGGAGACGTTCCAAGGCAGCAATATTTATTTAGAGATGGACAAATACTAAACAATTTCACCACTATTGCTAGTAGGATTTTAAAATTAATTATTATTGTTCACAAGCTTGTGTATTTTCCCTGAACAGTCTATTGACTGGCAGCAGTACGGAATGAATAAAGTTGCTGTCAGCAGAATTCATACAAACAGTGAATTTTAAGTGACTATATCAGAATAATAAAGGAACGTGACTTTTGAATTCACTTCCCACAAGCATTCACACCAGAAACTTGAGGCTGAAAGCATGTTCAGCCAATCAAGGAAGAAAGATTATACTAGGGAGAAACCTGGACAAGTGTAAATTGGCGAAATGCCAGTGAAGTCAATGGATCTCTGTTTATGCCAATACAGAATTTAGCCCCGTGAGAGTTAGAAAAATGAACATATAGCTCAAACTCCCAATAACTAATAAAATTAAGTGCCTGCAAATGAGCTGGTTAAATTATCTAGCAAATAAATGATGAAATCTGAGAAAATTGTCATCTGCCTGTAATAATTTGTGGACAGGGGAAAAAAGGCAAAATTTGTCAAATTTGTTTCTAATTATAAATAATGAACTAATTTAGACAGGCAAAGCAATAGACCATTGTGCACAAATGAAGATCATTTATAATAATTGTAACTAAGCAATCACACACATTGTTTAGGTGCAGTGAGCCAAATGGCTTATCTGAACAGATCTTTCAAACTCTCTCACTCACACACACACCCTTACTGCACCTTTTCCCTCCAAAAAAGGCACACAGGAGAATGTCATTCAAATCCATTATTCTCCATCACTTCTTTGCATAGTGCAGTTTATCTATGTGGTGTAAATAGTGATTTTCATGTTGGGTACTGAGAGCTCTATAAGCCTGGGGAAAGTCACACTTCCTGAACTGTGCTGTTTCTAACTTATATGGCAATTGATTCCCCCACTCTTTTGTTGTGGCAACAGCTGGCAAATCAGAGTTTATCTGTTGTTTAGGTCTCTGTCCTCTGGGTTAGCTTTTTAAGTTTTCTACCAAGACCTGATCTAAACATAGGTTATGCAGCGTATACAGTACTGGTTTGTCCCCAGCCCTATTGAGAACGCACTATAGAACACACACTCTCTTTCCAGGCAGTTCTATTTTTCCAACATAGGCAAAAAGAAACCCCCACAAAAATAATTCATTCAGTCAACTCTGGTCTATGTCTCAGAGGGAATTTTCCACTTTGTCTTTCTCAGTTCTTTCTGCTGCAGGACCTGCTGCAGGATTCTTCCTTGCTCTTTTAACTAAGCACTGCCTTCCATGGCTTTCTCCATGAAGCCATGTTCTTCCACTCCCAAGGGACTCTGACAGCTTTTCCTAGGGAATGGCCTGCTGCTCCTACTCCCCTTTCCCTACTGGTAGCCCCGCTTTTTAGAGGCAACATCTGGCCATGAATAAAGTGTAGTTTATTGGTGGCCCTCAAGGTCAGATCACTGTTGCTAGCATGCTTGTTTTGATTAGAAGTGTGATTTTTTTCCCCAGTGAGATTACTGTATCGGTACAAGCCATAGTGTGGATGCAATTATACCAATATAAAGATGTCTTATACTGGTTCAGCTTGTTCCCCTTTCCATATGGGAATAAATTACACTGATCGAAACACATTTATACCGGTATAAATGCGTCCAAATGAAGGGAAGCTGTGCCACTTATACCATTCCAGTATAAAGCAAGTGGTACCACTGGTGTACACACAAAGCCCAACTTTACCTCAGCTTGAATACTATGGAACCTAATCAGTGTATTTAATGTTGTCATAACATTTCTTCCCAGATCTGGACCTTAGCGTCCAAAATATGGGTGTTAGCATGAAAACCTCCAAGCTTAGTTACCAGCTAGAACCTGGTATCGCTGCCACCAGCCAGGAATTATACAGTGCCTAGCTCACTGTGGTCTCCCCAAAACCTTCCCTGGGGGACCCCCAGACTCAGATTCCTTGAGTCTCACCACAAAGGGGAATAAACCATTTCCCTTCCCCCTCCTCCCCTCCAGGTGTTCCCTCCCTGGGTTCCTGGAGAGATATACAGATTCAAGCTCCGTGAATCTAAACAAAGGGATTCCACCCTCTTTACCTCCTCCCAGATTTCCCCGCCCTGGGGACCCTAGGATACTCCCTGCTTCAAGTCCTTGAAACACAAGTACCGAGAGATCTAATCTCTCTCCCCACTCACCCAGAGGGTATGCAAAGTCAGGCTTAGTAAATCTAACACAAAGAGATTTTTCCCCCTGACTTCTTCCTCCCACCAATCCGCTGGTGAGCTGCAGACTCAATTCCCTGGAGTCCCCACTAAAGAAAAACTCCAACAGGTCTTAAAAAGAAAGCTTTATATAAAAAGAATGAAAAAGGACATAAAATGGTCTCTGTATTAAGGTGACAATATACAGGGTCAATTGCTTAAAAGAAAAAAATGAATAAACAGTCTTATCCGAAAAGAATACAATTTAACACATTCCAGCAACTACACACATGTAAATACAAAAAAAAAATATAAACCTATTGTCTTACTATCCTTGTACTTACAACTTGGAAACAGAAGATTAGAAAACCTGGAGATAGAAAAATCACTCTCAGAGCCGAGAGGGCACAGACCCAAGACAAAGAACAAAGAACTCACACCCAAAACTTCCCTCCACCCAGATTTGAAAAAGTCTTGTTTCCTGATTGGTCCTCTGGTCAGGTGTTTGGTTCCCTGTGTTAACCCTTTACAGGTAAAAGAACATTAACCCTTAGCTATCTGTTTATGACAAATGTATTTCAAATATCTGTCGCATTCTAAATGTTCTTTACTTCTCTGAGCAGCAGGGGTGTTCAAAGACTAAAAGGAAGTCAGTCTTTTGGTTGCAGTAATAGACACAGATTCTATAGAAATTTGCTAGTTTAAAGCCAGCCTTGTATTAGACACTTACATTCATGGAACAGAGAGACAAGAATGTATTATATCTGACCAGCGGCTTAACAAGACACCTGAACTTTCAACCATGTTTCTCCATTCCTGACCAAGATCCTGGCATCAATCTTTTGGAAAGGTTCCCCTGCGTGCATTTGTTTCAGTATTAGTCAACTAGAAAACTGTTTCTGCTCTCAGTAAAGAACAGATTACCTTTGATTCAGTGGAAATTTCCACTCTTCAGAAGCCAATTATCCAGCAGCTGTTGACTTTGCTACACACAAAGACTGATCCCAGCATATAGAAAAAAAACTAACTAGGGTCATACATTTGTATATTTCTCATTGAAGATCTACAGCAGGGAATCCCTGCACCTCCCATTTTATATTCTGATTGTAAACTGGATGATACTTGCCTCTCTCTCAGAGGTGTTGTTAATATTAATATTTGGAAAGGGCTTTGAGATGCACAAGTGCTATAGAAGTACAAAACAATTTTGACTACTAATGAAAAGATTTTCAGAAGAGACTAATGATTTTGGATGCTTCTCTTCTAGATGATGCCTTAATGGGGCTCAGTTTTCAAAAAGTGACAAGTAGCCAGCCTCTAAAAATCAGTCTCCTTTAAGGCATCTCAAGTCAAGAAAAAAGGACTCAAAGTAACTATGCACTTCTGAAAATTCATGGTTTCCCCATCTCAGACAGATTAGCATAAATGAAATGGCATGCTAATATGCCTGAAGTCATGACCAGGCAATAAGATCCTAGAGGATTTTACTAGTTGTAATAGTTATTTTAGCTCTAACTGAGCAATGTTAACATATTTGCATTCTTTTAAATTTTACACTGATTTGATACTGCATTATTGTAAGACACGGTGGAGTAAATGATCCTTAATAACCACTAGTAATCACAAATATTTAGACCAGCTATACACAAATAAGGCATCTGATATATTTTTGTTTTAGAGGCACTATCTTTTACTCAGTTTTATGGCTCCTACAGATTCAGCATCTGTTAATCAATGCCAGTGTTGCTTTACCTTGTGGCTATCAGTGTGAGTTAACTGGCAAGAGATTTCTGTTCCAGATAAACTTTTAGATCACAAATCAACTGATGTTCTTTGGGTCTTTCTGTTAACACTGGAGGGTTCTTTTGACTTTTGATAAAGTAGAGGGAAGAAAGGGACCGTGATGCAGCACACTGCACTCATATTTTCTTCGTGTAATGCCTTCATTCTTAAATCATTTGTTTGCATCTAGCTCATGCATCACTTTTTAAGCACACGTAAAATAAAATTGAGGAAAAAGTCCTTTTTCCCTTTGAAATCATCATGCTACAGAGGTTTTGAGATCATATAAACCAAACCTTGCATGATAAATTTCATACTTGATAAGAATACACCTATATGCAGCTAACAGTGTTAAATTGACACCTACTTGGGGATGTACAGTAAAGAGCAGGGGTTCTCAAACTGAGGGTCGGGACCCCTCAGGGGTCGTGAGGTTATTACATGGGGGGTCACAAGCTGTCAGCCTTCACCCTAAACCCCGCTTTGCCTCCAGCATTATACTGGTGTTAAATATATTTAAAAGTGTTCTTAATTCACAGGGGAGGGGGGGTTGCACTCAGAGGCTTGCTATGTGAAAGGGGTCACCAGAACAAAAGTTTGAGAATCACTGGTAAAGAGTGTTCAGAAAAAAAAATAGAGAGTTATTGTTGGGTTAGTGATACCAGTAAAATCTAACAGCAATGCATGCCATTTTTCTTCTTGATTGTCACTGTAAATTATCCCAAGTTTTTTCTTAGCTACTGGCTTTTATAGATGACTAGACACAAACATTCAGTGCCTCCTGAAAGTGGAGAGTTTGGAGGTCAGTAATCATTCTGGGGCTAAGGGGCTTGGAAGAGATCCTCTTAATTCATTGACACAGTTCACAAATGCCTCCGCCTAACACAACATTTGCAGTACTATCCTGCTGATTTCCTGTCTGGGAAGCTAAACCACTCAAAGGTATAGTTCCTGATACCACAGAGAGCAGGTAAAGTATTTACATATTTCTCCACCTGCCAAAGCCAAATGTGTGACAAAGACCTAAAATGAAGGATGCAAAATAAAAGTTAAAATGCAGTGGGGTTTATTCCTTTAGTTTATTCCTTTCTATAACCTCCCTTTCATATGTCCTTATTTCTGATGTAAAACAATCTTCCACAATAAAATAAAGGAGGTATCAAATTTGTATAGAACAGAGATGTTTGGGACTGAAATGAAAGACATCTAAGAAGTATAGGTATTTGCCTTCTGAGCAGAATGCTGACACAACATAAGCTTTTCAGCAACATCAGGTGCTAACTGAATATTATCCTTCTGCTAGCATGTCCCTCTTCTTCTCCAGGTCTGAGAGTTTCAGCTGATGCCATTCAGAGCCTTGTGAGCAGCTGTGAAACTGACAAGCATCATGTCGACTTCATTCTGCTGCTATTTGAAAAGCAGAGGCAAACACTGAAATCATTCAGTGAAGAGGAAAGGGATTAAAAACAGAGATTGCAGGAGGGTTATAACAGCACATGCTCATACACAAGCCAGGAAGCTTGGTAAAGCACTGAGCACACTGTGGGTACCACCATTAACAAACCACCGCAATACAAGAAGAAATATACTATGATACTTTATAGAAAAGGAAAAAAAACTGAGTGATGTCAGGAAGGGAAAGAACGTACAACAAAAATCAAGAGAACTAATAGAAAGGGAAAAGATTGTATTAAATAATATTCCACAACTGTTGGATTTCTTTAAAGGCAGGGGAGTTGGCCCACAAGTATTTCTCCCTGCCTGCTAGTATTATTCCCCAGCTTTGAGTACATTTTAAATTTTTCAGCTTTGACTACTAAAACTCTGAAGATACCAGCTACTGGAAAAACATCTGAGACAAATTTTGCCTTGATTAGCATAGCAATGTGAACATATTTCTCAAAAGGTTATAATCCATTTTAGGTGTAAACATGCTGGAAAACAAATCACACAGAGTCAGCAAATGCAGATCAGCTTAATCTACATCCAAAAATCAGCCTCTGGACTGATTAATTTGAGATCATCAAATTGTACACTGGTTACAGGTCTGATCAGTCTGAATGGGTCAAAAGTGTCAAGCTCACTTAATTTAATTCAGGTAATCCATTGCAGTTTGCTTTCCAAGTTGTTCAGGTGACAAGTAAGAACCAAGCCATTTGTCTTCTTCTCTCAAGGCAGACTTTGCTATACAGGGACAATAATTACAAATGAGTTACAAAATTTAAACCATCTTGCAGGATAGGCACAAAAGCGGACAGTCAGATATTACTTTCTTCATTAACTGTCAGTCAATGTGCTCAACTGTCTTTTGCGAAATTATTTCAAATGACAAATCCTAAAAATAGGAAAATCATGTAGTGTGGTAAAAGACTCCACAATGGAATAGTGTGGTCAAGCTATGAGAAGCATTATAAAGTTTGACATACAGTTGGATTTGATTTTTAAAATAGCCAGACATCTCAGCAAGACAGGACATTTTCCAACAGCACTTGCACTAGAGAATTAAACATTTGTGCGTCAAATCTTTAGCTAATATTAATCAGCATAACTCCATTCATTCACACAAGGTGTGAATCTGGCCTTGGTACTATAAGATAGATAGAGTATAAAACAAACCTTAGTTAAGCAACAGCTTAACTGATGACCAGTACCATCTTGTTTAGGGTTCTCTTAATTTTGACTGCTTAACTAAAGAAAAGGACTCAAGAGCTGAATTTCGTCTTACAGCGTTTACCTTAAGAGCAGCAACTAGTAGTATAGGATATAAGACAACAAAAATAGTATTGGACTATGAGATTTGGCTAATTCTAAATTGGTTGATATAACCATTTAAAAAGAACAGGAGTACTTGTGGCACCTTTGAGGCTACTCTGAAAAAAATAACCATTTAAGTTTTTCAGAATCAAATCACATAATCACAATAGAAAACAACATTTCTGCTCAATCATTATGTTGGTGTAAGCCATGCCTGGTTGGTGTGGCACTGTCTTCCCCACATTAGTGGCAGCTAAACCAATTAGAGATTGATGAGCCTGCTACACCCTTGACAAACTTTAGACATGGGACTTTCAGCTCATGCAGTAGAGGCTCATGCATTAAGATCCAG
This sequence comes from Gopherus flavomarginatus, assembly GCF_025201925.1. Lineage (NCBI taxonomy): Eukaryota > Metazoa > Chordata > Testudines > Testudinidae > Gopherus > Gopherus flavomarginatus. The sequence goes on along the minus strand of NC_066622.1, from coordinate 81,415,497 downwards.
AGGTTCTACCCCTGCTGCCTCCGCCCTGGTCACAGGCTCAGTGCTTGTGAGTGTGAAAGTATTGTCTCCAGAGGTTCTCTTGGGTGGTGTTTTGCTTTCCCAGATTACTGGGTGGGGGCTAGAGCCTGTTGTTTTGTAATGTTAAGAGGAAACCCTAGATATTGAACCCAACACCACCTACCAGAAGGGTTACATTGGGAAGGTGATTTTGTTTAGTTTTGACTAAGAGTCCCTCAGAATAGGGCCTCACCTGTACCAATTGGTTTTCAATTCTAATGATATTTATGTAACAGAGTAAAAACAATCCAAAGCTAAATCACAAAACAATTTGGTCAATTAGTAGCATGCCAGTTCACTAAGGTCTCTTTCCCAATTAATCTACAGTAATTTTAACCAATTTCCAAATGAATGGCATTACTCCTGGGATTTGACTATCACTCTTAAATACTGTGACAAAGTTCCTCCTCTACCTTGGTGGGTACTGCGCTTATTGGCAGATTTGCTCACCTCAGTGATCTTCCCCATAGTCTGGGTCAACTCCTCCTGTGTCTGATCAGGAGTTGGGAAGTTTGGGGGGGAACCCGGGCCCGCCCTCTACTCCAGGTTCCAGCCCAGGTCCCTGTGGATTGCAGCTGTTTATAGTGCCTCTTGTAACAGCTGCATGACAGCTACAACTCCCTGGGCTACTTCCCCATGGCCTCCTCCAAACACTTCCTTTATCCTCGCCACAGGATCTTCCTCCTGGTGTCTGATAACGTTTGTACTCCTTAGTCCTCCAGCAGCATACCCTCTCACTCTCAGCTCCTTGCCCTCTTACTCCTAGCTCCTCACAGGCACCTCCTCTCCTCTGGCTCTCCCTTGCCTGACTGGAGTGAGCTCCTTTTTAAACCCAGGTGCCCTGATTAGCCTGCCTTGATTGGCTGCAGGTGTTCTCATCAGCCTGTCTGCCTTAATTGGTTCTAGCAGGTTCCTGATTAGTCTAGTGCAGCCCCTGCTCTGGTCACTCAGGGAACAGAAAACTACTCATCCAGTGACCAGTATATTTGCCCTCTACCAGACTCCTGTACCCCACTGGCCTGAGTCTGTTACAATACCTAAAATAAATGCCTACACGTGTGTCAGACTGTATGTGCTGTTCAAAAACTTTGCACACTTGGTCTCAGTTTATCTCTGTATGATTGTAAAACTTGAAAGAGTGTGAAAACAACTTACGGTAGACATGCACGGTGTTCTACAATCTTAGTTAACAACAGTAACAAGTTCAGTTATAAAACTACTTTACAACAATCTTGATTGGACACTGGTAGAAAACAAAGACATGCCTTGTAACTCTGTGACAATCTTTAGAGCACACATATAAGTCTGGATACTTCCCTACGACTTACATACTCAGTTTCATAAAGTGATCAATTGTCTGATTTGTGTCATAACCCAAGAAAACGTTTGTGTGTTACTTGCCATCAGATCTTTGCTCAGCTATCAGCTTTCAGTCAGTTATCATTCACAGCTGGTGTTGACACCACCAACACAGGTGGAGCAAAGAACAGATATGACTATAGTCTTTTCCCAGTGTGCCAGCATGCAATCTGAATTGCTGGAAAATAGAGACAGTTAAAATACTGAGATAGGTACTTGTTGTCATCATGACGACTGCTAGGTGGCCAGGGCAGTCTAGGACCTCAGTCTTCTCCCTTCAAAGTGTCTTTGGCTTTCAAGAAGCAATGTACTGAAGGAGACAGACTGTTTTATCCTATTTCTGTTGGATGGTCCAGCTTGATTTCTCTACTTGGAGGTGCCGATATGACCAATTAGACAGTGACCCATAATTCTGAATTTTCAAAATATCCAACCAAAATGAGAACTGTCCTCTTTCACAGTCGAGTCAGTGACTGAGACATCAACTTCTGAGTTCTTACAAAGAGAATGGAAAATTCCACTCCCAGTTGCGCAACATATCTTGTCACACCAGCTTCTATAAGACAAGTTTGCTCCAGTCAGCAACTCTCCTCTGTAGGCCCCTTTGTGGTGGATCTCTTAGCCAATTTTGTAGTTATGTTTGCTCAAGTTGGAGTTTCTGTATCAACACTTTGCTAGCTGCTGAAATGTCCAAATTTAAAGGTCATATCATTTATACAATTTCCTTCCATATTCTTTGATGCTCTTTAAACTTGTTTTAACAGTCCATTATACAAAGCAGTCACTTCAAGAACCTTTGTCCTCCAGCAGGCCACAACAACTCCATAAGTTTTCCATTTCTGTTCTCCTTATTTTAACAATGGTTGCCCCTTAGTAAGTATGGCTGAGCTGAGTCTGCGCATTATTAATCAAGCAGTTACATTTCTGATTATTACACACTGGTCAAGTGTCCTTATAAATACACTATTTGGTTTTAGGTTCCTTTTATTTACCACCTCTTTCAGCACAAGTGTATATCACTATCTTGACATCAGAAGCATGCTGATTGCAGACATTAGTTTTACTTTTCCCTTTATCACTTAAACAAAAATCAATCAATATAAATGCAACCTATTGGTTCCCTAACATGAGGTACACCTAGTAATTCAAATGTACCATATTTCATCCAAGGCTGTATCACTTATAGTTGACTTCCCTTTTATACACATTTAAATTATATTAGATTCCATCAAGTTCCCTAAGTTACTACTGTATCTGGCACATCATATCATATCTTAATGTTTAATATCAATTTATTTTTATTACTTGAATTCATTCATTCACAGCCTGGAAAAAGGACAAGTTTCTTTACCTGCACCAATGATACACCCTTGCAAAAGGCTGAGTTTTGCAAACTATTGAAGAAGTCCAGCCATTAGACTTTGGGATTTTGTTCTTTTAGCCCTCTATTCTACCTTTTCTAAAAGGCCTTGATGCCTAGGCAATTGTTAAACAGTAATAACTCATAGCTTTGGCCTGGGTTACTACTGCATGCTTTTCCTTTATTGTTTAAATATTTATATAGCTTGATCACATCTATTGTACATGCTTACATTTTAAATATTGTAGTGGGTAGTGAATCATGCAAAATGAATCTACTGTGTGGGGCAGAGCCTCAGCTCCATTAGTTGATACCACTGATATTCAATATCAAATATTCAAGGCTCTAGAATGTCCTTTCCTCAACTTTGTCTTCAAAGGCTATTATTAGCAGAATGAGGTGGCAGTTGAGCTGGAGCATTCTATAGTTATGAGTTTCTTCAGCATTCATTTCTACCGTAGCATTTTCAGGTATCCATGTGAAGTTGAAGACACAATGGTTGGATCCTGATCTGGATTTCCACAAAGTTCAGGAGAATTTGGATCAAATGTTTGAGTTTGAGCATCTTCAGTTTGTGCCTTTCACCTCTAGGGAGCAAAGCTCAAATTTTTATATAAGCCATAATTAAACATGTGTTTGATTTTCTCATCTTAGTCTATCTTTAGTCCTTAATATATGTATTCCTAAGGGTTCTTCACTGTAGTGTCCTGTTGTTTTCAGGGCTACATCTTGATTTATAAGATTATCTTTTCTTGCAAACCAACTCCTAGATGAGACTTTTAAAAGCAATTTCAGTTTTTCCTTTAGGAGGTGAGGAATGTGTTTAATGTTTAACCCGGAAACTTATTTCTATAGTCAGAAGCCACATAAAATCAGTACATACAGTCACACTTTGCTTTTGAAAGGCAGGGCAGTACTGAAGTGCATTGGCAGAGTTGTGTGCTCAGTAAAACTGGTTGAATTTTTGCTTCAAATAAACAATGTGACAAAGGCAGCCATTTCCCCTCGTTTGCTCCTCAGCCAGAGTTTCACAAATGCTACATAATAGCTTTGGGAGTGTGTGGGACAGAAGTGAATATTCACTACTAGGAACAGTTCTCACCTACACATTGATCAAAAGACCAGTATGCTGCAGATAGCTAATCATCCATAAATGAAAACAACACTTTGGAGCTACGTGGGGACAAGTTCAAAGAAATACATAGGATAGTAACTCGCATATTGTCTCCATGCCAACTTCACAAGCAAGTTTATGAAAGCTAAAAAATGGATTATATTTAGGTCTTCAGTCCAATGATTCTCAAAGCACTTTGCAGGCACCACCACTCTAAGGTACTGTAGGTATTATCCCCATTGCAGGAGGAGAAATCAAAGCACAGAGAGGTTATTGACTCACCTAAGATCACACAGGGAATCCGTGAGAGAGCCAAGAATAGGGTCCAGGTCTCATGACTCCCAAACCTGTGCTTTAAACACAAAGTCTATTTGTCCCTATTGATGCGGGGAATTAAGGAGCTATTTCCCGGGTATATTCACTACATATCTGATCTGATGACCATGAAGTCAATGAGCGTCTCTCCATTGATGCTATTAGACTATGGTCCAGGACTTATGAGTGACTAGAACAGGAATTAAGGTTCTGAATCAGAGGCCATGGCTTGACCAGTTTCATCAGCCCCATTAAACTGTAGTTTGGGTCAGGCAGGATTTCTAGCCTACTGTAGCAGCAGTTGTCTGTAACATTTGAGACTGGCCAAAGCTGGGTGCTCGGATGTGGTTAAATAACATGGCAAATCTCATAAAATGCCAATGCCTTCGTATAGATAAGCACCTCAGAAAAGTAGTTGAACTCTCAATGGAGGAAATGCCACCCAAAGCCATAGGACTTATATCAAAATTTAACCAATGGAAACCACAAAGGAGAGTAGAGGCAATGTGAAATCATACTACTTTCTCTGCTGAGAAGCTATTAAAACAAAGGCAAAGTGATCCACATGTGGTGCTGGACAAGGAGACCCCCCTCCACCCCTTTCCAGGCCAGAAAACATGACAACATAGTGGGGAGGAGACTCCACCCATTAAGAGTATAAGTTTTGGCTGTGATGATGCTATACCAGATTCAATGGGCAAGGACCAAGGAAAAAAATGACAAACAAATGATAGTAGGAACATGGAATGTGATGAGTATGAAGGGAAGCTCACCACTGTGACCAAAGAATTGGAAACATGGAAGATAGAAATATGTGGAATTTCAGAGCTGTATTGGAAGTGTCAGAGTCACTTCGTGGTGATAGATGGATACTCAGCTTGCTATTCAGAATCCAAGAAAATGGGGTTGCATTTATCTTATTCAAGAAGACATAGTGTATGGTTGGATATTATCCAGTCGGCAATTGAATCACTACAGTTTACTTTTCAGTGAAGCTGGTCAATGTCAATAATACAGGTTGATGACCCTTAAATAGCAGATGATGATACTTGATTAATAAGATCTATGAACAACTTGAAGAGACATTCACTAGAAACAAAGATTTCACCCTTGTAACTGGTGACTTAGATGTGGAAATTGGAGCTGGAAGCTCATAAAAAAGTAATGAGAAACAATGGTCTGGGTCTACAAAATGACAGGGGCATGGCATTGAATTCTGCTTCTCTAATCACCTGATCATTACAAGCACCATTTTCACCCAACATCCTAGATGTTTATATGCATGGAGGTCACCTGGTAGTATGAACTGAACCAAATCAACTATGTAAAGATTCAGTCTCTAGCATTGCTGTATGTCCAATGTATAAAGATTGTGGGTCAGACCATTAGCTGTTACCCTCAAACTTAAGATGAAAACTTACAAATATACAATGTTCAACAGTTCCACTGCATTTGGACTTGTCCAGAATCAACAAAAAAAATTAACTTCTGTCCAGAATGGGTTAAAGGCACTGGCAAAAAGTGAAAGAGGAGAACTACTCCAACACATTTTGGAGTAAAGTGCAAACTACCAAAGCACGCTTTCTGAAAAGTCAATGTTGGACCGCACCATGGATAACTGAGAAAGTATCTCAGCTAGTTTTTCCTCCGATCAAACATAATAAAAGATCATGATGGCAGAATCCTCGTGAAGGGCGATGAAATTAAACACAGGTGGAGAGTATCTGATTTGACAATCCTTGGAGGATACTGGCAGACATGGGGATTCCAAAGCATCTCATTGAGCTCATCGCAAATCTGCCAAGAACTATAGAGCTGGGTGTGAACAGAGGCAACAGTGAGTGGTTTTCCACTGGGCAGGGTGTGACAAGGGTGCATTTTGTTCCCAACCTTCTCTAAGCAGAATTTATTATGAGAGAAGCCTGGGAAGGTTTTGACAAAGTGGAAGGAGCTAGGATCTCCATTGATAGACACCTCTAATCGATCTTGGATATTCTTTGCTCCAGCCACTGATGCACTGGAATCTGTAAAAACAGTAAATGAGAACTATAGACTATTTCTGAATGTGACAAGATCAAAATTCATGTGTTTTGTCACAATCAATGAATACAGCTTGCAAATAGGCATCACAATTAATAGTAAAGTTATAGAGGCAGTAGATGAATTTAATCGGAAGTCATATATATCCATCCAAGGAAGCTGTTCAAAAGAAAATTGGAAGGCTAGGAATGGTTCACTCAGCTATTGCAAACTTATTTACTTTGGTAACATCAATCCGAGAGATAGATATAACTTTGAGAAAGTTATTATGGAAGGAATGACAGAGAGTCATTGTAGTAGGACAACCAGAGAGGAGATGGATGGATGGTGTGCAGCAGACCACTGAGAGGTCAGCTCCTGGGAACTCACATTTAGCAGTGGATCATGAAGGCTTTTGAAAAGTCTGTTCTGATGTCACCAATATTCAGACATGAATAAATGGATTTACTTACTTTGTCCATAGGCTTTACTTCTGACTATTTCCCACTGAATAGGAAGTTTGGGAGGACAAAGGGCAGGCTCTTCATCTCCTGCTTAATTTTTGTCTTGTTGCTTTTGTACAAATGATTTTGTTCCTCATGCTCTGCCCTTATGATTCTGGGTCCCTGCTATTGGAGATACAGGAGAAAAATGCTTTCTTTGAGCCATCTGACTGCCTCCAAGGAGGAGGAACCCCATATACATTTTCCACATAAATTGGATTTGCCTCCCAATGTCCAGTTTCGGTGATCTATTTCTCTAAGAATCCCACAGCACTACCCACTTTCCAGTCACTGAAGTACGTCCACAGTTTTGATGTTTATGGTGAATTCCATTTGCTTGTTTTCCAGTCCGTACTTCAGAGCTCCTTAGTTCCTTAATGGAGCTATTTTATGTGAGGAAGAGCCCTTAAACCAGCCTGCATAAGATCAGTTAGTTTTTCAGTTATAACATTTGCAGACTGTAGGTCAGTCACTTGTGACCTTTATCTCCACTTTCATATCCAAATATGCAATCATCTCCCTGTGTAATATTCATTTTATACTCCATGAATTCCAGTTGAGTTAGCATTGTAAGTAAGGAAAAGATCTCCTCGATAAACTACTCTTAATATCTCAATGAGTTGCCTGATACAGAGGTCTAGTAGTCGAGGCAGATATTGATGATGTTTTTTGTCTTGTCACCCCTTGATGTTTCAATGGCTTTTCCCATTCAAGAATCTTTCTAGTACAATTGTGTTGTTTAGGAAGCAAAATAAGCAAAGGTCGCTAGATTTTGGCAGACTCATTTATAACTGAAACTGCCTTTCACATCCTTTTTTTGGGAAAACTATTAGTTCCACCACCTTACCTATTATAGCATTTAATAACCATACCAATACTTATATAGCATTTTTCATCCATAAACCTCAACATGCTTTAAAAAGATGGGGCAAGTGTGATTATGCCCATTTCACAGATGGGGAACTAGAAGCACAAAGGGGTTAGCTGCCTTGCCCAGTGCCTTATAACGTGTCTGTGGCAGAGCCAGGAAAGAATTCAGGTGCCCTAACCACTGGATCATTCCTCACCCCTGGATTATGAGGCTGTTACTCTTGTACACTGAAACGTGGGCTTCTCTAAATACCCATAAAATATGGAAAAGAAAAAACACCACAAGAAGGTAGCTTTTCTGTTTAATCTAACATGAAGATGCAGCATTTAATTACCAGGACTGCAGATTGCATATAATGGGGGCTAGGGGGAGGGGAGAGAAAAGAACGTTAAAAAACACCAGAGGAAGCAAATGTTGAGGGGGGGAGGGATAGAAAGTAGCAGCCAAGAATTCCCTTATGCAAATATGTGGGAAAATATGAGTATGCAAATTAAAGCTGCCCCAAGACAAACTAGCTATGCCACCGGCAATAGCACAACAGGTAACTTGATAATTTTGGAAATCGTAAAGGATAATCCTCAGAAATTTGTCCACACACATTCAAGGATATTGCCATCCAAATGACACTTGTGTGTGTTTGCATGTTCTCAAAGAATGCAGACTCTTTCTCCTGTCTTCAAAACACACTCAAACCCAGAGTACAGAGAGCCTGCATGAAATGATGGGAGTGAAAGCACAAGAAAAATAAATAAAGCAGGCTGGAACTGATAATGCATTTGGTGATAAATAAATGTATGGACATCCAGGCTGGAAGGTCTGCTTGCTCTTAAACAAAATAGATTAAACATTACTGAACTAAGGAACTATTGCCCAAGTAAATCCCACAGCAAAAGCAAAATATGATCTCTCTCCCTACCCCACTCCTACTATATTAACACAGTAAATAGAAGCACTGTAACCTCTCATGTTTTCTATTTAACTTTAGAATATACATGCATGTGTACACACACACACACAAACACAGAGGAGAACTACTTTTATGAACTAATAGAGATCGAAGAGTTCATAAAACTGGACATCTCTAAATTACTGTAGATACAATGCATAAATTGCACTATGGTGCACTGCATCTGTTTCTTCTTGTCCTTCAAATTGCTACAAAGTGATTTCCAATCCACTAAAGACATCAGATGTGAATCAACTTGCTGTACTTTGACACCATTTTCATTGTGATTTCTTTTCCCCTAACAATCAGAAAAAAAATGGTTTATATAACTGGTTGTTCATAAGATTAGGTTCTCCTGTGTGAAAGAGTGTGTGTGTATATACGTGCGAACACATACACACTTCCAATGGGAACTAAACTGAAATGTATTTGGGTCTGGGACCTGAAATAGTGATCCCATCATGGAAAATACAATTTCATCCCACAAAATTACACACAAAAGAATTGTATTACAGATTGGTGTACTGGACCTAAATAAAAAAACTGCAAAATTCAACAAAAACCAGGAATTGAGAAGTCAAATAAATTTGATAGGTGAAATATTTCAGTGAACTTAGTAGATATAGAGTGGAAACAAAAGATGATAGTCAAACACTTTCAGTGTTGGATGTCAGTCCAAACAGGATATCTGACTCCTCTCTCTGTACTGGGCCAAAGCAAAATTCTAGCACCTTCTGGAATGTAGAAAGCTTGGATCTACTTGTGAAATCTGCAGTTTTGGGTTTGCTCCGCCCTGTAGCTCATTTCCACATCAATACTCACCTTGTCCAGATACAGAGTTGTTTAGTGGTTAAAGGAAGTTGTCTGCTTTCTTCTTTTGAGTTAAATATAGCCCTACCAAGATCCCTAAAATGTGTTAGCTAAAATTTTTAATTCATTTTCAAATTGCATCCCAACTTTTGATATTAAGCGTCTTGATGAAAAAATCTTTTATACAAAGAACCTTTGTAATGTATAAATTTTTAAAGTCTAACACTTAACTTATGCCTTACAAAAGGTTCAGTATTAGACTGAGATCTCTAGGATGTAAAGGCGTGAAATCCTGGTCCCATGGAAGTCAAACTCCCAGTGACTTCGGTAGGTTTCAGGATTTCAGTCAACCTCTCTAAGTACCCACAGGGGACATGAGCAGATATAGCGTAAGCCTCCTATGTGTGCTTCAGCTCTAACTGGGAAGATCAACCTGTAAAGATAGCTCATTCTCTGCGCCCATTTATTTTTTGTCCTCAATAGTAATTCCACCAAGAGCAGGAGTAATTGTGATGAGCTGGGGAAAGTCTGGCATGTCATTTCTTATGGGAAATACTTCTTATGGTGACTGAAAGGCTATTTTGTTCTTCATCAGTTCTTGTATTAAACTCATTGCTACACCACTAAGTCTAACAGCTCAGATTGTGGGACATGGCAGATCTACCTTGAGAGATTACAGGTATACTGAGGATTGGGGGCAAATATCAGAGAATGCATCTATATGATTCTAATCACTAGCTACACTCCAGTTGGGATGCTCTAGGATCTAGCACATGGCATGAAGCATTTGTGGTGAGAAGGAGAGACAAACTTAACAATTTATAAGTCACCAAACAATAGCTTCTGGCTAGTACAATTTGTCCATGACATGGGAGTAGTCTGCACGGCAATACAAACCAAGCTATATTTTAGCAAATGATTCTGATTCATTTAAGAAAGAAAAAGGAAAAGACATTTTTGTGAAGCTGCTTGGATGACAGTGCTTTAAGCGGTTTAAGTTTTGTCCCAAAGACAGACAGACCTTCCCAGTTTCTTAAGTGGCCTTACTTACAGATAAACACTTAGCTAGAAATGAACTGACATCTTCTTGGTGAGTTCATACTAAATACTATAAGTTCTATGTTATGAGTGGCCGAGCTGACTGTAGAACAAAGGCTCCTGTAAGGTCAAAAAGGAACTAAAATAATAGTCTTATTGTGTGGCTGTTGTGCTCCTAAAGTGAATTTATTCTCCTAATAATATGTTGGAAATTAATATTCAGTGTGGCAAGTGATGAAATATGCTAGTGCTTCCCTTTTTGTGCACTAGAGGGAGGTAGGAAATCTTGGGCTCTGTGTAACTAATGGAATGCTCTACAGATTCTCTCTCTAACCAATCACACAGATACCCCCATCCACCCTTTAGCTCTTTTATACATGGAACTCTCTTCCTTTAGGCTGGGATTTTCAAAGGAATTAGGAGTCCAAATTGACAGGGAGTTGGAGATCTAACTCTCTTAGGATCTTTTGAAAAGCTCAGCCTTACTCTTTATCAACTTGTAATGCGTTAGGATCTTATTTGAAAATGTTCAGTGACAAGGCCAAAATCATCCATCATGGGTGGGGATCAGCACTAACCCTGCATTGCTTAAATCAGGTGGGAGGCAGAATCAAAGCTCTACCAATATTGGCATGGTCCATATTTTTAAGACTCACTTTATTTTCCCTGCTTCTAAGAATATTTTGTGTCTGAAGATAACTGGTTAATCCTGATCTCTGGCATCGCTGCCTCAATTGCATATGTAGACAAGGCATCGTTTTTACCCCAAAGCGATCAGAACATGCTACTTCATCCAAGAGTATTTGAAAGACGGTTGGGATACTTTTCTGCCTTTTTAAAATCTTGTAAAAATAACTGTATGTGTGCATACCTTCAAAAACAGGAATGCATTTAATACACACTCTATATTGATCCCCTGAGCTATAAAAAGGCTAAAACACAAACATGCACAACTTCCATTTTAATTGGAGACTCCTAGACATTTTCCCTTGTGTAGATAATCTGTGAGTGCTCTCTAACTCTCAGTTCGGCTATGCAGTCTAAATGGCTGCAGCACTGGGCTACACACTGGTCTAGCTCTTTAATAGTAGGAAGCCTGGGATTTCTGAAAAGGTCACTGATGGTTTAACCTACAAATAGAGCTACTGAAGCTGGGCAATTTGACAATGTAGGGCACAGCTGGCAAACACACATGTGTTGCGAATGTCAAGTTCCACCTGTAGCAGCATGCTGAAAAGCAGTAGTATTTTTTGCTAAGCAATGCCAAATATAGTATCTCTCTATGGCTTACGATTTGGACAGCCTACTCTGATGGCTGAAGGCTTAAAAAGCTCTTACCAAAAGTATGCAGAGAGATTGGAAGGTTGCTAGAGTGTTATTGTTGGTCTCTCAAGTCTCAACTGCCAATTAACAGGTAGCTTGCTCTTCACACTGGATAAAAGTGGATAAATAAGTTAACTAAGAGACTTGATTTTGTTTGCCAATACTTGTAGCAAATATTACTAAGGTATCACAATAGATTCAAAGTTGCTTCTGTGTATGTGAAATAGACAAATGCAAATTAAGGAACTGATTACTAAATTTCTTCATTTGCATGTAAGCTGAATCTTCCACATGTAATGAAAGCATCAGACAGAGATGGATAAGCAGGCAAACCCAGTACTCACAGCCAGGTGGCTGTCTTCCCCAAACTATCACTTAGCATTAAAAATCCACTCAAGTTTTTGGATAGTGCCTGGTAGTAAATTATCTTATCTACAAACTTGTGGGAGGAAAGTCAAAAGCCTTTCTCTAATTTGTAGAAATGCTGCTACAGTGACAGCACTTTGAGTTGCAGAAGAAAAAGTGGTAGCAACTACAGAGAGGAGCATAACCATCCACAGTTTTCAACCATGGACAGGAACATAAACATGTAGTTTTACATACAAGGCTACTTATAACCAGCCAAACCTGTTTGATTTATCTGTCTAAGCACCAGACATATGGTATCATGTGCAAACACAGATAATTTGTGAAAGAGAAGGACAGAAAGGAGCACTGGAGTATCCTCCCCCATGGACTAATTTTTAGTACGTGGCATTTGATTAAATAAAACCTAATACGTTCAAAAAGCAAAGCTATTGTTCTTCAGCGGTGTCTTTATGAGGCAGAGTCAGAGAACACTCACCGCTGTGGCACATCCTTGTGGCTGGGTCTGGGGAATCAGCTCTCATCTGGTATGGTGCCCCCTTCCACTGTTCACTCGCCCTGCAGCCTCTCTTTCTGTGATTCTGGGTGCTCTCTCTCTCTCTGTGATTCAGCCCTCTGTCAGCTACATCACTATATAGTCGCTCTTCCAGAGTATCAAAGTGCCTCTGGACTAGCTATCAGTTGGCATCTCCCACAATCCTGTGCCACTTTCCAGAGGCTAGTAGGAGAACTTGGGTCTATTCACTACTCCCAGTTCCAGCCCAGGGACCCAACAATCAGGAACCAAGACCTGCACAGTCTCTATCTTCTAGACTTGCTACTCTTTCCCTAGGTCTTCCTACTCTGCCTCCCACAGGCTTCATTCTCCCTCCTCCTGGATAAACCCTTCCCTCAGGGCCTGGACTCCAGGGCATCTCTCTTTCCCTGGGTTCCTCCTTTCCAACCCTAGAGAATGACTGCAAACTTCCTGTCTGTATTCTTTAGCCAGCTTCTCCTCCAGCTCAGCTTTATCAGCCATTTTCAGTCAAGTCAGACTCCCCACCAAGTATGGCCTATAAGGTTATTTGGCCTTATCTGTGCCACTCTATTCCCTTTAAGGTTGGAGTGGGTTGAACAGCTCATCATAGGCAGAAATGGAAATCATCCTGAGTAGAGATGGAGTGGAAGTATGCAGGAAAGAGAATGAAGTGCAGAAGACTGCAAAATCTATATGGTCTCTTTTACTTCAAATGTTGAAACACAGCATATTACATATTAGATATTTCATTGACTGACATCAAAAGGACCTCCTGCCCCTTGCCTCCACCCCATATTTCTCTCCCCCTCTCTCTGCCTCTCTCTCACACACAAACCCTCTTGAATAGGGTTATTATTCATGTTAGCATAACTATAAAACCACAGAACTTCAAAATACCAATTTTCTGGTTTGGGATCCTACCAAGAAACAGAACCACTGAGTCATGTTCATGTCTGGGGATTTGAACCCATCTCTCTTCCCACCAACCAGATCCCATTTAAGTGAGGCAGATTTAAGGTTCTGGTTCTGACTCATTCCTCAGCTGGAACTGGCCCATCCTATTCTTGATTACAAATAAACAAGTGGAAAGACATGACTTATTTTAAGCTACTGATTGATGTCTTTTTTTCTCCCTTAAAGAGAACATAGTACTGGTGAAAGATCCCAGAGTAAAAGCCCTGCAAACTAAACTCCTTTACTAACCACAGAACAATAGCAATGCAGCACAGATTTCTGCAACGTAGATTTCTCCTCAGACTGCTCTGCAAACGTGCCTAGACACTGATACCTTTCTAGTGACAGCTGGTCACCTTCCATGCCTTGTCTTCCCAGCCAACTCTGGAAAGAAAAGCAGCAACCTATGTCCTTTGTGATGATGGAGAAAGGTTTTGGGGTGATAAGGACACTTGGCAACAAGCCTAAGGCCACCATCCTGTTTCACATGGCTATCAGACATCTGCAACTTTTAATCACTGTGGTTTCAATTAATACCTAAATTGCACTCCCCTAAAACGGCTCTAACTGATGTGCCCATGCAACCTTTCTAGGACAGTGAATCAAACAATTTGGTAACCATTATTGGATGCGGCACCTGAACTTTAAATATTCCCATGTGGCCAAAATGGATTGGGGAAGGGTTCACTGATCCATCCAGATTTCCTGGATTTCTCTATGAAAGACACATTGTTAAAGTGCCAGCATGCTGTCTCACATATAAGATGATAGAGGACTGGTGAGAGTTACTGAGAGCTTGAAAAAGACGACAGCGTGTAGTCTGATAATGGACAGTGAACCTGCAGCTATTTGGAATGCAAAACAACATCAAACTGCATCATCCTCTGAAGAAAATATATAAAGCAAATGGTTGAAAACACAGTCCATGACAAATTTGTCTAGCCGATGAATACTTTCAGACCGATAGCCTTAAGTGCAAGATTCTTCCTGATCACAGAATAAAATGAGACAGTGGAAACGGAAAGCAGCAAAAGCTGTGAATATCAAAAACAAACAAATTAAAGGCATCTTTGAGATTTCATGTTCTTTACTGCCTTCTAAGAACAGCCTGTCTGAAAAAAATTGGATGGATGATCTTAATGGGAAGTTATAATTTAATAGCTGAAAAAGGTACAACCCTGGAAAGCAAATGTCACTGACTGGAGGCCAGAACTTCGTCAACAAAAGTTCACAATTCCATACCATACTTGGCAATAACTCTTCTACCAGGTATTTCAAACAACAACAAAGAGCCAATTCAGATGATATTACCTTAGTCACACTCTAGAGGTATTTACAAGATTTTCAATGGCTCCAGCCCTTTCCTCATCCCCTCCCACACTCGCCAGATATGTGGTCTGGACTTTCAAGAAGGGTGACTGCTTTGAGGTTAGACAAAAGACTATCACTGCTCAGAGATGCCAAGTTAGATAGCCCAGCCAGGAAATGAGCTGGGTATTTCCTACAGCAGAAGACCATTTGCTCTGGCTAGCCTGACAGTGGCTCCACCTTCTGTTAGACTTGGAGTTTGCCCTGTTATTGTTGGCCAAGATTTTTATTTTCCCCAGGCTGTGTAGCAGCTGTGTGCTTGCCCACTCCTCTTCCCCCAATCCCCTCCTCCCCCAGAAAGTAGTGGCTGTGTTTCAGTGGTGCTTTATAACTACACTTAGATTGGGAAAGCCCTTTGGGATGAAAGGATCTATACACATGTAAAACATTACCATCATGTCTGATGTGAAGGAAACACTAGCAAACAAGTGAATTGCTGCAGTTGCTTAGAAACACTACAACAATGTTAAAGAGTGAGAGGGATGGATCAGTGGCTTGCTTACTGAGATGCTATTTAAAGAGTCCTGCAGAAGCACTACCATTTTGGTATTTGGACCACCAGCTATAGTTAGATGTTTCTTTTAAGTAGTAAGACTTAATTTGTTTTTCTTATTAAAATCTACAATTTTTAAATAATTCATTCCATTTTTCCTAAGCTGTGGGAGCATGAGCAAATAAGGACATTAGGGAGTCCAAATATTTCCCTAACCAGGCAGAACCCCCACAAAGTTCTCTGAACCCAAACATCAGGCAATTTACCAAATGCTATTGTCCACAGTAGTGACTGAAACTGGTTAACAATCTGGTAGCTGCTTTGTTGACTGTGAAAAACAAATAGGTGGTTTGGTCTAGCTTCAAGCAAACAGATATTGACCTCACAAAAACACCATCACCATGAACGGCTGCCTGGCTGGTAGAATTGTACACTCTGATCAGCTAACGATTAAGGGCCTGCCTGTCAATGGGAATCATTCCACAGACTTTAGTGGACTTTGGATCAAGTCCTTTTTGATGCAAAGGTGGAAAGCTGTGTCAATCCCAGAAGGGAGCAAGACACTTTTACAGAGTGAGGTGAGGATGTCTGCAATGCTGTTTAAACAAAGGACTTTGGGACAGTCAGTCTTGCACCTTTCTGAGCCATAAGTAAGATAACAATAACATACACAGTATTATATAAGCTCCTAAGTAACTGTCTGGTCAATAAAATAATGCTGCTGTGTCATATGTTTTCACCTTCTGTGTTCATTGCAAAATGAGAAGAATTTCCTTTATGGAACTGAAACAACCGACTGAAAAAAAAACAGCAAAAAACCCACAACAGTTGACAAAAAACAACTTTAACAGGCACCATTTCTCCATCTTTCCTACTGAGCAGCTCCTCTTGACAAGATGCAGCACTGTAGGTACTCTGCCTCAGTTTATCCAACCATGCTTCTAGCACAAGCTAATGGATTATGTGGCTCAGTGCTCGAGCCTGATTCAATTCTCTTCCAGGGTAGCAGAGACCAAACTCACAGTACATAATAAACACTAAATAAAGGAGTCTTTGCTGCATCTGGGCTACATTTTCTACCTCTCTGGGGTTACTTGTTCATCTACCCTCCTATTTAGTCTCTCCACCCCCTAACCCACCCCCACCTCTTTAGGCAGAATAAGGCACGGGAAGCTTCTTGAAGCAGAAAATGTCTGTCCAAATGGTTAAAGTTTGGCCAAATTATAAGCAATTGATAACAGAGTCTTATAATAAGAAGTATCGGGCAGCCTTAATGAAAAGCAGTGCTGCCAGCCTTATATATAACACATGATGGAAATTGGCCATTAGTAACTATACAAAACCCCAATTAAGGAAACTCTGATTACATTGTTTTCTTTTTTCATTTAATCCCATGGCAAACTATATTAAGGGTAAAATATTAGAGACAATTATAAGCAAATTAAATATAAAAACCTATACATTCTTCTATTATTTATTGTCATGTGTCTGACCTCTGATCATTTAAGAGGAGTGAAAAGTTTGCTGTTTAACATTGCCAGCAATAATACATTCATTATGAATTCACTACCCCAGATAGCAGGTGGAGAATTCATTAAGTCTATGAAGGACTGTATATGCCTTTATTAGTTGGTCCATGAAGTGCAGACAAGTTTCAGGAGACCGTGAGCTGTCAATCACTTTCAGGAACACTGGGAAACAAGTCTACTAAGTTCCCATGTGATCTCCCAAGTAATCAGTTAAAGAATTTCTAGGGCTCTGATCTCTGCAAGGGTCAGATTAAGAGAGACAAGGTGGGTGAGATAATATCTTTTATAAGACCAAGTTCTGCTGGTGAAAGAGACAAGTTTTAAAGCTTACGCAGAATTCTCCTTTTGGAGACTGAGAGACAGAGCCAAGCTGACAAGGATGATAAGGATTCTTGACCAGGAGGCAGAATTATTTATGCTGGATCTTTGAAAGGTATAGAAAAGGGTAACCATTGTGACAATATAATACAGTGTGTAAAAATTAATTCCCACAGTTGGCCATGCAATGAACACTAGTATTTACTACAGATGAGTGATTTCACCCTTATGTGAATCAGAACTAACTTGGACTTTCACCCAAAATTCAAACTGAACTTGGAATCTTTTCCCTTACCCTTCATCTTTGCTCATCTCTACTCTCCTTCATTCCAATCAGGACCAGAAGCAGAGGTAGTAGAAATCCTGGGAAACTTTCAGGCAAAATATTACAGATGAAAGCTTTGGAGAAGGCTCAGAGAATTCTCTGAACTTTCCCCCCAAACAAAAATCCACATTTGCTATATTGATCCTACCACATTTCTATTTTGTAAATGGGTTTACAGCTGATGACCCTGAAGTTTTAGTAGCACTGGGGGAGTTCAAAGAGCACAGGTTATTTTCCCCCTCATTCTGGCAATACACTTCAGCACTGATCTGCAACAAGACTACCAGCCTTCTCCTAAAGCTCGCTTCATCCTAGGTTGAATCATGAGAAACTGCATGGTGTGATACATAGCCATTAGAGACTAGGATTAGAAACTAAACTCATATACAGCTACCCCAGTGACAAATAATGATATAAAATAAACCTTGACAGATATAAACAGATAAGAAATAGTATTAATAAATACAAAATAACCTACAAAGAATTAAAAACAGCAGTAATTAATTCAGAAGTTACACATTACACAGAAACAAACATGGCATTATACAGCAACTAATTAAGGAGGCTGCCCTTGTATTCAGATATCATTTGCTGAAGTCTAGCAAAACACAGAAATAAGTTCTCTTTGTAGCTGATTTATCTTTAGTATTACCAAACTAGAGAGAATCCAAAGGTGGACCTGTCCATTGGTTTCTTGAAAACTCCTTCAAAATTAGGAATCCTTCAGTCTCCAATGTTATCTCTCCAACACCATTCTTATATCTGTAATTGACTGATATGAACTGCATGGCACTAACGCATTATCTAGCTGTCAATGCTGCAGCTTTAAAAATATTGGCTATGTGAAGTCATTTAAGAAGCTTCAGCTTCCAAAAATATATTTCTGCCATGGAAGCTGCAAATTATACACCGTACAATACAACATAATTTAATTGTCCATGTTGCACAGTGTCAACAGCTCTACTCCAGCACTTGGAGTTGCTATGCTGTCCACTATCCATTTCATGACTGCCAAAGGCAGTCGTGGTTAATGGAAATCCCATGAGGCAACATCACAGACTATGTTCTAGCCACTCTCGGAGCTGGGAAAACCATTGAATCCTATGGCTGTTCACAGTTGCCGCATCTCTCATACTCAACATAACATTGAGGGAATTCAATATTTATCCAAAGAAATTTAGAGCATCAATATATTTTACTGTACTTAACAGAAAATGGTTTTTTTTTAAAGTGAATACGAAGCTAGGAAGACCAGGTCAGTAGTACGAAAGCCAGAGAGCGGCAGAGAAAACAGATTGTCTATAATGAAATCTGGAGACTTGCCCTAGCTATTGCAGTTCTTTACCTCCAAAAATGTAGAAGTTGTCATATCAAAACGGACTAATGATCCATTCTAGTCAAGTGCCCTGCTTCTGGCTGTAACCAATGCCTTGAGCTAAATGGGGTCATGAAAACCCTTTCTAATTTAGTAGGCCAAGCAGGACTGATAATAGCAGAGCTCAGCACTTCCCAAGCATTATTCATCTACAGATCCCACAACATTTTACAACCTTGTTTGTTATCCCTCTTTTACAATGAGGGAAACAGACAAGGGAAAGTTTAAATCATTTGCTTTAAACTATGTAAGAAGTCACTGAACAATTTGGGAATATAGTGTAAATGGGAGATTCTCTATAACTTGAAGTCTTTAAATAATGTAACTCAGCCAGAGGTCAGGAGTGTAGTACAGGAGTAGGTGAGTGAGGTTCTGGGGCCTGCAATGTGTGGAGGTCAGACGAGATGATCAAGATGGTCCCTTCTGACCTTAAAGCCTATCAGTCTATAATGCAGGTCTCCTAGCTTCCAGTCTTGTGCCCTAGCCACTGGGCAGCACTCATAATTCCTTACAGTTTTTATCCTAGATGACTACATTGCTTCTGGGCTTAGGACAAGCCACCACTGGGTTCCCAGTCAGGTGTAAGTGAAAGCTCTTATTTAGGCAGGGCACCATCCTTAGTAGATGTACTCAGCACCAGCAGGTCAATCACCAGCAACAAATCACACAGTAGTCCCATACCAGACCTACCCTCTCACAGGAAGGCTCTGATAGGAGTTATTTAGTCCAAACAATAGCCCTGTGACAGGCCTACCTTCCCTGGGGAAAGCTGACAGGCAGCAGTCTCTCAAGTAGTTCCTGGAGGTCTGTTCTTGCCTTATCAGCCCCTCAACTGAGCTGTGCTCTCTTCACATTTAAACCTTTCCTCCACATCTGACTCCAGCTGAAGGTGTAGTGGGGTGTGGTTGACTGAGTCCACACCTACTTGTTAATCCTTTCCTGGACAGTGTGGGTTTGTATACTGCATCACACCCATGCTTCTTAACCACAGGTGTTTCTCTAATTCAATCAACAAATCAGATAGTGAATCTTATTTATCCTCAGCAATATCCTGCATCAACGAAATCCTCATGGAAAATTAAATTAGGCCAAGACTGAAGTCCTCACTCAGTTCCTTCTGCCCCTGAAATCAACAACAGATGAAGACTTGGCCCATCCTGCATAAAAATCATTATCTCCTTCACATTTGTTGTTTTTAAACTTCACTGTGTGTCCCTTTGTCCTTGGGTACACAGAAATGTCTGTTCTTTATTATTACTCTTTGTATTAGACACTTAGCACTTGGGAGCATCAGCCAAGATTGTTTCCCCTTTTGATGGGCACTTGTTCATCCTCGTAGTAAGAGACAGTTCCTGCCCCGAAGAGTTAACAACCTAATAGACAGGATCGACAACAGGTGGGAGAAAAGGGGTATTGTTACCTCCATTTTAGAAACGTGGAGTTGAGAATCAGATATTAGGTGACGTGCCCAAAATCACATAGAAAGTCTGTGGCAGAGCTGACAATTTAACCCTCTAATCCAAACCCAGATCCTTAGCCACAATACCATCCTCTCTCTCAGCACTATACCACTGATTATTTGTTGCTACATAGCTTCATTATAATTCTAATTCTTCTCCATTCCAAGCAAAATAATCCTAACCTTTTTAATCTCTCATGGGTTAGGATCTATCAACATATCCATTACTAACCTTGTACTTCAGGCTTTAAAGGTTTAATGACTGAGTCATTAAACCTAGCATCCAGGATTCTAGACAAGGATTTATTTATTTTATTTTATAACTGTAAAAGTGTCAGAAAAGATATTTAACAATGAAGAGCGGCCGCTGTATCCACTTTTTACATGAATGCTTAACTAATACACATACAAATGTACAGTTTAATAAGTGAATGCTGTACATATTTACATGATGGATTGACTACCAGCTCAGAAGGGGCCATTATAGTCTGCTGAGTAAATAAATATGCATTTGAAAGGATCTATTTACCTATTAAAATTATTGCTGCTTTCAGGTCAACGTGCCATAAATATACCATGCATATTTACATGATAAACCCACCCTTAGTTCAACAATGAAATGTTTAGCAGGATCATAACTGGTGTTTTAAAAAGGGAAAAAGGAAGAAAAACCACAACTATTAATTGAGTCAGCATAACATGCATATTTAAAATTCTATCAAGTGTTTTTATTTACTCAGTGACTGATTCCTCTTAATTTTCCTAAGATGCTGCTCAAGGATAGCAAAGGAAGGAAAAGTCTGTGTTAATAACAGTGACAGAACAATCCGATGATGAAATGACCCAGGGGTGTTAGGCCTGCAAGATATTCCAATGGTATCGGATCTTCCTTGTGGTCTAAGAGACCCTAGAAGCAAAACCACTCTCAAAGTGTCACACCATCTTTATTTATATCTTACATGGACAAGCACAAAAAACTGTTATCGTGGCAACCAGCTTCCCCACAAAAGTCCTTCAAACAAAGCTCTAGAATCAGCCCTGACATATCCTGCTCTTGGAGCAGTTCTTACATACTGAAATCCTCATCTACATAAAGATTCCAGCCCATGAATGGCCCAACTAGACAATAAATCAAATAGTGATGGCCTCCAGGAGTGAGAGGAAATAACAACAATAAAAAAATAAAAGATTATGCCCTTTGGTAAAATTAGTTGGCTTGATGGTTCATATTGTCTTAAACCTTTGACTTAACGATAATATACCACCAGCATAGAAATGAGTTTTCCTTCCAGCAATATTTTACTACTCTTGTCGTCTGAGTATAGGCCCATTTCTGTGTTCGATAGACAGACAGAGACAGAGACACAGACAGACAGACAAAGAATGCTACACAGGTAACTGCAAGCTATGGAGTTTTGCAAGCATACGCATAAACAGGCTCTGGTGTACACAGTAACTACAGAGGCTGAGTAGTTTGTCCAGTAAAATATTCCAGGTCAGAACAAAACTGACGTTTGCTTTTTCATAAACTTGAGAAAAATTGTGGATTTTCATTGATTTTGCTGCCTGGTTAGAATTTTATCACATGGTTTTAGTGGGGTGATTGAGACATCCCAAGTACTGTGTCAGCACACAGTCCTTTAGTACATTTACACACTCCAGTCCTAATAAGAAAAAGAATACCAATGTTTAAAGCTGCAGATTTCAAAGTGTTCTATAAAGATAGGCAAATATAATTATCCTTAGTTTATAGATGATGAAACTGAGGCTTGGAGAAGTTTACATAACCTTGGAACTTTTTTTTTTATTTTAAACATTACGGCCATTAGACCTAACTGTGGAAGAAAGCATGTTTTTTGATACATCCACTGAACAGCAATAAGGGTTGAGTTCAAGCAAAATAAAGCAAGCAGATATTTGAGGTGGCCCCCACAACCCATTCAAGCACCACAATTTTTGAGTCAGACAGACCTCACTCACTCTCTAGGCAGCAGGATCCAAGAGGGAAGCACCTCATAACCTGATCCCAGCAGCTTCAAATCCTAAAGGTGTTCTTGACAGACATACTGAGAGCATAGTAACATATACCGGAGACAACACAGGAGACATTTAGATGCAAAACACATGCAGCTACAGAAAGCTTTGAAGACTAAAAACTTGTTCTATTTGCTCAGTGAAAACATAAACACCTAGGAAAGATTAGACTGTTTTTGTCATCCCATTAGGAAGCAAAGCCATAGTTTGCAGCTCTGCAGAGGCACTCAGAGTCCTATGAAGAGCTGGTTCTGACAGAGACATGATCCGAAGGAAAATATTTTTCTATATTTAAAAATTGCAGCAGATGGTGCTAGCAGTAGGAAGTTACATTAACTTGTTATGACAATGGGCATCCTCATCCATCACTGAAGATATGGAAATGCTGTCACCATACTGCAGGTATTAACCTGTATTCTGTGAAATACTGCAGGTATATGGAGGATTTATTGAGTAGTGGATGCCTCTTGGGCCAGGCTCTTCTGGAAGAGCTTTATAAAATCTATCATTCTGGGGCTTAGCAGGATGGAGGCCCTTTTCTCGTAGCCAGAAATCTGGAAATCCACACCTTTGACTCCCTGGGTGAGATTTCCCACCTTCCTGCACAGAGCCCAGTGCTGTACGTACACATAGGCAAGGGAGGGGAGGGGGAGAAGGGTGCGTGTGTGTATGCATGGGCTTGTGTACTTGTGCATGTGTATATGGTGGAGTAGGGCATGTGTATGATGACACAATCCACCCTCAAAGCTGAAGATAGGGCATGGAGCAGCAGCTGCAGAGGGGTTTTACTGCAACCCATTAACCCCTTGATATATGGCTCCAAGCAGCTGGATCTGCCTAACTGTGGATCCAGTGGCTCTTTCCTGCTGCCAATATTTCCTGCCTATTCAGAACTTGTGTGAAGACCCTTCCTCTCCATTCAGGATGTGCAGATCTCCATCCCCACATGGCCATTCTTTCCACTACCAGGGCTGGACTGGGGGCCTTAATAGCACGTGTGGCCTTCCTCATTTGGATGAATGGGCTTTATACCACCTTAGCAGCCAGCTGGGAGTCTGGACATGCAGCCCCAGGCAAGAGGAGCCATAGCAGCTTCTCTAACTCAGGTCGAAAGGTGCATCAGTCCCCAAGCAGTTGCCTCACTGCTCAGAAGGTCTGAGGTGAAGACGGCTCCTGTCACACCCTTTGACGCAGACCCGCACCTGAGGAATTCCCAGCTGGGCAGTTTTAGCCGTTTTCTCATCCTTTTATGCCACAGAAGTGGCTGAGAATTGAAGCCACTGAGAAGGATGGCTGCTGCGCATGCTGCAAATCAATAGCCTGCACGGTCTCCCCAAGAGGTGCTCCATACCCTGCCCAGTTTAGACCTTCAATGAATTTGAGGTTCTAAACCAAAGCCCCATAGTCAAAATCTCTCAACTGACGCAGTCATTCCCAAGCCAGACCCACTTGCCTGGAGAATTTTTTCCCTCATAATTGTAATTGCACAAAGATGCCAGAATGCGTATCCTGCTAGAAACTCCCAGCCCCCAAACACATACCTTCTCTATTGCCATTGGCTCTATCACAATCTGACAGTTTTCCTTGATATCTTGCAAGACCAGCAAACCAGGCTGCTTTCTTTGCCTGAGGGCCTACTATACACACGTGAGGCCTAAACGCACAGTATCATGTAACTACATCTCCTGATCACCTCTGCACTTTAGCAACCTGGGCAATCACTCAAATAGAATACAACAAACCAATGAGGAAACACCATCCCAGCCTTCTAAAATACCTATACTATTTTTATGAGTTATTAAGCACACAATCCTGTTGAGTGATAATTTCTGAGTAATAATGGTGTTCTCCGCAGGAATTTCTTCTCCTTTCTCTCTTTTGCCATGGCAACCAGGGTATCCACATATTTCAGAGCAAGACAATGTCTTACAGTTTATAAAATAATGTTTAGAGCACGCTTGATTTGTTTCTTTTTTCCTGCTATAAATTGAGTGCAGCATTTATAGAGCTCTTTAGTAAAGTAGGGTGACAAAAACAAAATCCATACAGCAATAGCTTATGCAATCTGTTTTAACAGAAGGCTGCGGGAAGAAAATAGTTCACTTTTAATAGCCTTACAGGTCCAGAATTCTAATGCTGGGTGAGAACAGGACCTAGTAGCACTCTCTTTACTACAGAACAAATCCATCCAAAAGTCACAGCATTAATGGAGCCACAGCTGAAAATGGATATTGGTTGTACAACTGTCAGGGCCACTACATGTGGTGTACTGAAAATTGTAAGTTGTCATTTTAAATGCTATAGGGGTTTTTTGTGGTCGTGCTTACAGGCCAGGGGGTGATCTAGGCCTAGCAGAGTCAGTTTGCAGACAACCAGACTAGAATAAGGTGGGGTGAGTTACACATTTCTGTTTTAGGAAGCAGCCTACTTTGTCTCTCTCTGTTTTGGGGTTCTTGTGTGTTGTCATTCTGAGTTATAAGAAATAAAGTACTGTTACATTGCAACCTTCCCGTAAGAATACTTATTGTTTTTATATCACTTTTCTGTGTGTATGCATATGTTCATACATAACAGAGGAAACAGACATTTGTGGACCCTTTTGAATCCATTGCATTCAAGTCCTCTTTCCCCATAGCCCAAGATTCAATGTTTGACCTTATCTTCCCCCACTCCATCACAGCCCCAAACTCCTATGCTATACCCACATGGGATTATGGTATGGTTCAGGCCAACAAGGACAGAAGCAGAGAGGAATGTGTGATGTGTCCAGAATTGGTGTGGGTGTTTGAGGAGTGAATTAGGAACTGCTGGTCGGAGGGTTCCTTTTAAACCGCAGGGGGAGGAAATCTGCAGTATTTATCCTGGCAGTGGCTACTATAAAATAGGAGATATCCCAATTCCCAAGATGACTCAGTTTAACAGCACTACAGAGTAGTATGTTTTCCACACCACATGGGACTGGGTGTGACTAGTAATCACCATGCTATCAATCATGGATTCCTATGATTCAGCAGCTCTTGTGGCTTTAGGTAGGAACCTGTTTATAGAAATGAGAAAGGGCACCTCAGAAACAACTGATGTCCCTTTCAATTGTTATTCCAACTTCTTATTTGAATCTTGCTGAACTATTTTGCATCAGGAATATATCCTGCGACAATGAGTCCCACAAGTTAATCAGACAGTACTTTGCTTTTAGTCATTCTAAATGGGTTTCCTTATAAATGTTATTGTGTGTCCTTCAGTTTTGTATAGTGGATCACAGGAAACTTAAAAACTCATTATAGTCAATGGAAAGACTCTCATTGATTTCGATGAGGCCCTAAATTAACAGAACCCATCTCTCCCCACTTTCTCAATGTATAGAATGAAAGAAGATCAGTGGAGAGGGAAATCCTTTTAGGCTTACAATCCATTTAAAACTGGATGGTGGAGTGGTAGCTTTGAGGCATTCTTGTCAGCTGGGGCAGGAATTCAGGTACATCTTAAGAGGCAGTTTTATGGATTCCAGCAAAGCCGGGGGGGGCGGGGGCAAGAAAAAACAAGAAAAGAGAGGGACAAACTTTAAAATTATTAAAGGGACAGGAAGTGGGATGGAATGCAGGAGACCCTTTCACATATCAAGGAGAAAACTGGAGTGTTTGAAATCGTGTAGCTAGCCTAGAAATCTAACTACTTCTTAAACTATATAATGGTTGCTTTAAATCTACTTAAAGTACATTATTTAGTGAGAAAGAAAGTATGTAAATACAGTTTTAAACCTACTGTTATCTCAAAATCCAGACAGGGTTTCTCAGAGAGAGAGAGAGAGAGAGGAAAAGTTTGATGGCTTCTCCTCCCACATAAGTCAGTGAATGAACCAATTCTTAGAGAAAGTGTGTGTGAGAAAACCACAGCAACTGTTGACACTCGCTATTTTACCGATCTCAGCCTATCCCCTTTTATCACAACCTCTAGAAAAATAATCCTAGTCCCTTTAATCTCTTCTTGTAAAGAGATTCTTCAGTTTCCTTTCCTCTGATTATCTGTCTTGCCCATCACCAAGCCTTAATTACTATGGAAACTACTATGGAGTTGTCTGAGGGTTTGTAGGCAAAGGGCAAATTTAAGTAGGTCAAACCAACATTTTTATGACTTTAAAGCTAACGGAGGAGGGCAAAGAGGACTATTGTGGGCTATTCAGAAACCTATATTACATTCATCCTTTAGCATAAGTGAAAGCTCTAGGTTGAATTTACAATGGCTATTCTATCTTTTAACTCAGGACTTGATTGGGAGAAAAGTAGTCAAGTTTTGGATGCTCCAAGCTCTTCGGAGACTTAAATCAGGTAGATGAATTTGTGCGAGTACTGATTTAAATTGACAGACCAGATTTAAGCAAAAAAACTTTCCTTTATTATAAACCAAGGCATCGAAGCAGAAGAGACAGCTTAGCTTTAGGGTTACCTAATGTTGAGTGCTGTATATAATGAAAAAGATTTGCTTTGTGGCAATATTATACTTATTGGATCAAGTCAAGCGACAGTACTGACTGGCAAAAAACTCATCACAGTGAAGCAGAATTAAAGAAGATCAGCACATCCTATTCTATAATATGGAGACCATCAAGCCTTAAAAAAGGTATCTTGCAGTCTCTCTAGAGCTTTTTTTAGACAATCTAATTTCATCTAAAGCTTTAATGGCCAGAAGCAGATTTCCCTTCCTCACTGGATTTACCCCTTGTCACAATAAGTGAAATTTCCAGAGATTAAAAATCCTGGGCTGTCTCAGACTAAACTCAACTCTAGTTCAGATAGTAGGATACTTGCAATACAATCCTCTGTCCTCATTCACAAGCTTCAAAACACTTCAGCTGGGTGAAATTACCATCTTCACAACTGAGCAGTTCCAACTCCTGATAAATGCAAAACTTTGAGCAGAACAAATGGGTCCATTTCCATGCAAATCTTGTCAGATTTTCAGTTAACAATCATCATCATCACCTTATTTTAAGTGATCACAGAGTTTATATGTATATATAAAGAGTAGGAACGATAAAAACCAAAGGAAAGAGTACTCACAGAGCATTGAAAACAGGCCTCTGACAAATTTGCTTTCCTGAAATGTATCACCATGTGCCAAAAACAAAAGCAAATCAGATCCTTCTGTGCAAGCCTAATTTCAGAGATTGTAATTCACAATGCCCAGATAGTATTAAGAACAACATTCAATAATTTTAGTCATGCACATTGCAGTATAAAAAAGACAGTTTCATCATCTGACCTCAATATTGTCTTTGGTGTTATCCTATAGCCAGCCAATATTTTCTGCTGTGAGATTATTTCTCCATTAAAGTCTCTTTTTACATGTTATGTTAGCAGTCTACATTGCAAAATAGAAAAGGAAACACAGTATTTCCATGGCAATATAACTCATCTATAGCAACAATATGGCATCACCTATGGCAGCGGGGGGGTTACACAACATTAATATACAATACTGAAGAACAGCATCATAACAGAAGATGAATACATTGCTACAGTACTTGGCTTCTCCCAAGGTATCTTGGAGATGCTCAGTTTTATAAGAGCAACCAGATCATAACATTTCTTAAGCAGTTAGCAGCTTTTCAATTTATGGACTAAGCCCTGAGCACATTAGGTGAACTATTGCAAATCCTCCAGTCCTTCTGAAGCCAATAGAGTAGAGGGCAGTCAGTTATAAAACTGAGGTTTAAGGTTTTCTCTACATTAGGGATTTTTGCATCTGTCTAACTGCAAATGCCTAATGCAGATGGGCAGTAGCAGCATAAAATAGAGCTGGCACTTGTGCAGTTCACCCCAGTTTTTACACTAATACACCAGTGCAGTTACATCAGCTAATGTAGACAAGCCCTAATTCTTTTACTTGACATACTAAGCACATTTAATGGGCCCTCATAGAACATTTTAATTGCCAAAGTCCACTAGAGCTTCTACACTGGAGCATTAAAAGTGAACACTGACAAAACTGCAGTTTCTTAACCAGTCATGCTGTAAGATTGAAAGCTGAGTCTAAAATCTGGAAGTAGAGAGAAAAAATGACAAGAAATTGGCTAGTATTTACATTTTACATTGCATTGTGCTCTCATTTTTGAGAGTACGCATTTGCAGTAAAACCCTGGCAGCTCTAAACAACAGATAATATAGACATAATTAAAACCTGGTACCTTATTTTCCTATTTCCCTATACATAATCAACAGGTGAGTGCCTCAGCAAAGGTGGGCTAGGGACTGGTACAATTACTGTGCTGTTACTATTAAGTCTCAAGTAACCTTTCACTACATCTAGGAAATAGTGTTACAGACACAAAAATCAAGAGGCTTTATCTTGGCAAACTAATTACTTTATTACTAGTCTAACCCCAGTGATACTTATCTCATTCACAATCTGTGTTGGTGAAGAGGGAGCATTTTCAAAGAAGATTTGCAGTTTTAAACACAGGCCCAAGCATGGAAACTGGAACAGAGTACACTAGATGTGCTGCTTTGAAGCAGTGAGCTACTCTGTTTCATAAGGATGGGCTGCCTAAAACAAAGTTCGTATTGGGCATTGCTGAAACCAAACTTCTTAAAGTGAAATTTAAACTCTGGATCACTCTCATGGCATACTTCAACAGAAGCAAGCTGCTTAAGAGCAAAAGTACAATAACATTACTTTTCAGTGGTGCATTACGTGTTCGTTCTGATATTAGAGTAATCAACTGTCTAATGGAAGCCCAGGGAATGCCCATTGACTTGCCAAGCTCCAGTGACATTCTCAGAAGTACGACATCTAAAACTGGAGCTACCTTTGCTGGTGAATTAGCATTTCCAGCTGTGCAAAGTCAGTCTTCAGAAGTGATGTCTCTGAGAAGCAGCAGCACAGAGTGAAATCTTGCCGAAAAGATATGGCAGCAGCTCAGTGAATGAGAAGGTGTGGCAGGGTATCAGTGAATTGGTGGCCCTTTTGTTTTTTGAAAGGCATATGTACCTCCCAGTAAGTCCTCTGATTTTGGAGGTACTTAATTTCAAAAGGCAAAAGTGGTTAGAGCTAGGCTCATGCATTGCTTAATTTGTGCCGGGTTGAGCCCCAGCACTTTTAGTCTTGGCAATTCATAACTCAGGCACTTCTAGGCTTGTCATGTGAGTTATGAAAGAAAAAATTGCTTGAGCCCCAGCACCTCTTTTGTTACAAATTAAGTGCTGGGCCTATACCCCCACTGAGTAGGATTCTTCAAGGTTCCTATGGCATTTCCCTACAACTCTACACATTTCCTTCCTTCTCTCATAGGGCCAGTTCCTGAGCTGTTCCTGAGTTCACCAACAGGGGTAGTAAATGACAGAGGAAAATCTCCACTAGCTTTTCCCCATCACTATGCTTTCACCAGGGACCATATACTTTTAGTCTCTCTAGGAAAGCGGATAAAGAGGGGTTGAATGCTTAATTGGTATCCTATTCTCTCACAGCAAAGTCTGGGGGGTGGTGATGAGGTAGGAATGTGGTGTTTACATTAACACATTTTCCACAGGCAGCAGTTATGAAATCTAAGACTATCTAAAATGGTTCTCATAACACGGTATTACAGAATTTCCTGATCCTTCTAGTATATGGTGCAGTTCAAATACTGAACAGGTCCAAAATAGTAGAACATGATGATGCAAAAATATAGTAGTTATTTTTAAACAGTAAATCATGGTCCAGTGGATAGGGCACTGGACTGGGAATCAGGAGACACAAGTTTTTTTACTCAGACACTGAGTGACCTTGGCAAATCATTTCACCTATATATGTGATTCTGTTTGTCCTCCCAACCTTTTCTGCCTTGTCTATTTAGTTTGTAAGCTCTTCAGAACAGAGGCTCTCTCTCATTATGCATATGTAGAACTCCAAGCACAATGCAGCCCAGTCTTTTGGAGGCCTCTAGGTATTACTCTGTCAAATCCTGGAATTACACTGATTGCTTTCACAGACATGTGATTCTACTTTGAAAAGCGACTATGTAAAAAATGGTCCCGTCTCAACATGTCTGATTTGCTCCCTGCATGACTGAGATCTGTTTGGTTTTGGTACGTGTGTTAGCTCTGCAGAGACAATGCAGCTATAGGAGCCTGAGCTGGAGTCTATTCCTTCATGTGCAATATCAACAAGATTGTTTGCTAAGTTCCAGTGAGCAACTCCTGGGCAAACCCGTGGGAGGCACAGGTGTCAAGGAAGAGATAATTTGAAAGCAGTGGGAGTTTGCAGGTATAAACAAGGGCATAATTTGGCTTGCAGATTCCTGCTATAGGTGGTGAGGTGTGAAAAAGAAAGAAACTACCTTGACTCTCAGATCCGGGGTTGAGTTTGGAGGACTGACAGTTAAACCTGTAAAACAAGGCCTGTTTGATAGTGGAATCACTAAGCTACAGACAGGAGATCCCATTGTTACAAGAGTTTTCTATGGTGATATATATGTAAATAGTTAATAAATAAGGGACCAGGAGATGAGGGTCAAGAATATGTATAAGCACCTTTGTTTTCAGTTTAAACAGAATTTTACTGAAAAATTCCCAGGTTTTACAAAAAGTATTATTCATTTTTTCTGATTTTTCACTCTATTTTTGTATCATTCAAAAATATAAAAATAATTTGTTTTATTAGGAAAATACAATACATTTCATGATCTATATATTATGATAATACGTTAATTTGTGAGTATATGCAAAGCTGCCTGTTAAAGTAAGACTATGTATTAGTCTAGAAGATACACACAATAAACAAACAGATGTGCGCGCAAGCTTTGAAGTGCATGCACATCTGAATGTACTGATGAATCTAACGCCTACCACATACACATTTCAAGCTGTTAGCAGATAACAGTTTGAAGATTTGACACACTAAAATGGGAAGAAAATGAAAATCTGTATCAGAATACATTTCAGAACACAAGAGAGTATTCAAAAGTTTACAAAAAAAATATAGGAGAAAAAGATAAACTTGAGAGTATGCGCTGCAAATGGTGTGGCCCAGTTACTAAATGTAAATATTTATAGGCTAATAGTTCTAATTCCACAACAGTAAACTGTTTATTCAAATAAAAAGTTTTATTTGGGGATTAGAGTTTATTTTCTTAAACTCAGAGGTGGCATTGCATTTTGAGTTCTGTTTTAGTTCTGCAGCAAATCATATTGATTAATGGAATTCAAAACATTAATCTGCTGAATACTTTTCCCCATCTTTCTGTCCATCAAAATAAACCCCGATATTTACACAGAAAAAAGTCGTCTTCTTCAGCTATCCCTCGATGTGAGAATTGTGTCTTTCAAGGGGGTTCATTGGTGGGTTTTTAAGTGGCTGAGAAGATTTTCCCACAGAAGCGACAGGTGTAATCTTGGAGGAGACACTTGTTGGCTGGAGTGTTGTGCCCTTTCTTTCCTCCTTTGTCACTTCTGTGTCTCATGAGCATGTCTGTTCTCCTCAAAGCAATCTGTGGCTTGGTGTATGGTGTGGCGCCGCTTCGTTCTGTTCCGTGCTGAGTCCCAGTTTGTTGTGTTGATGCTTCCCTTTTTAAGGTGTAATTTCAGTATATCTTTAAGCACTTCCACTGCCATCCTTGAGCCCTTCTTCCCTGAATTAACAGAGAGAAGAGTACTTGCTTCAGGAGGCAAGTGTCAAGCATAAGTACACAGTGGCCAGCCCAGCGGAGTTGGGGTTTCATGACCTGCACTTCGGATGTTGGCTGCGGAGAGAACACTGATGTTAGTGCCTCACTCTTCCCAGCTAATCCTGAGAATGCTCCGGAGGCAGCGCTGCTGGAACCACTCCAGCCACTAGAGATGTCATTTGTAAGATACCCAGATTTCAAACCCATAGAGAGGATGGGGATGACAATGCCTTGTAAACCAAAATCTTGGTGCCTGTTCGCAGATCCCTATCATTGAAGACTTGTTTGAGTTGTCTTCCAAAGGATGTGCTGGCACAACGGATCCTGTATTCAATTTCAATCTCATGACTCTTCGACTCACCCAAAAAAGTATTAATAGTTTTTTGCACCTGTTTTTGTTGTGGGTAAACAAACACTGATAAATTAAATAAAATAAAACCTGAAAATGAAAGGCCCTAAATACGTAGCATAGTTCCTGTGATTCATAGAACTAACAAAACTTATTGCCAAACTGTGCAGCTGTTTATACTGGCTCATAAAAACCCCATCATTTTTACTCAAGCTGTTTTCAGAACATGACAGTCTAATGCCATTATGAGCCCCCTGTAATAAAAGGACCTAGTCTGAGTGCTATGTATGTAGCAGCCTGGTATAGTTTGGCTTATTGAATAGGATTAATGTGAGAGGAAATCTGCTAGCTTTCCCACTTCTTCACATATGAATGACAAAAGCGTGATCTTTTCCCAATGATTCCCAGGGCCACTAAGTTTCAGCCATCTCCTGTGTGACACAGTCACCCATGTTTGGCAGCCCCATCACACCTGCCTGCAGCATAATTGGGATCTCACACATTCACCTGGGCAGGAGGATGGCTGCAATGAATCCCTGGCAGATCTTTCCCCCACCCACCTGCCAAGGGCTGCCATGGCATCAGCAATACAAGAAGCTTCTCTCCTTATATTTTCAGTGCTTCCTCTGCTTGGTCTTAGGTAGCACGAAACTCTCAGAAGTATGGAAAAGAGGCAACATAAGCAACTGGCTCCCCTGTGCCCTGCCTGTGGAGGAGGTGAGGAACACAGGTGGAAAGGCAGACTGAAGAGGCAGGGACAAAATCAGAATGGGTGCCCCTGGCTCCCTCCTCACCATAGTTCACTTTTAGAATACTTCCAATAAAGTTTTTGTAGATTTAAATACTACACTTAAATACCTCTGCAATTAACGCCCATGAAATACCCT
This sequence comes from Gopherus flavomarginatus, assembly GCF_025201925.1. NCBI lineage: Eukaryota > Metazoa > Chordata > Testudines > Testudinidae > Gopherus > Gopherus flavomarginatus. The sequence goes on along the minus strand of NC_066622.1, from coordinate 81,382,168 downwards.
GGCTTGTTTTAATAGGTACATTGTAGACTTATCTTTTTCATTTTTACTTATTGTGCAACCAAAATGTCCCTGTGAAAGGGCAAGGTCTCCTCCGAGCTAACACCACAGTAATAACACATGGGAGACAGGAGGGGAGGGATGTGTCTGAGTGTTGGACACTAATACCTTCCTAAGATTTTTCTTTATTCTTTTCATAAAAGGGACATCATCAACTTGAAATCCAGTCTACTAAAAAAAAAAAAAAAAAAAAGAGTTAGAGTTAAAAGTAGTTTCAGTTACTATACCTGCCCCTAAGTTTCCCCTGCTAATTTTTGTGGTTCTGTAATCACGCTTCCTCTTTCTAAAATCACCATACCTCCCCTTGTCTGCTGCTATTCTTGTGTGAAAGATCTATCTAAACAAGAGAGTAAATGGACTAACTATGCAGGAGAAACAGTGAAACTAAATCTAGACAAAGTGCTGTCCCATGCACAATACAAAAACAACGATGAGTTATTCTTCACTCTAACCACTTTTTCTTATATCCATCTTAAGTATGACTTGTAACAAAAACAAGTAAAACATTTTTCAAACAAGCATTTTAAAAAAAAATCTTTAAACAGACTTTAGCCTCAACCCTGTGCTTGCAGGATCAGAGTCATTAACTTCAGCCTTAACTTCTTCACCTGAGCACAACTTCTATTTGAGCTGGTTATTTCTAAGATTTTTCCCTGAAAATCCTCCCATCGCAACTACTACCGGCTCCTTTTTCAAATAGACTCCCCTTTTACCCTGCTGAGTTGGAGCTAAAGACACCAGCTTGGTCTGGTTGTGAGGAGGAGTCAGTAGAATACCTCTGCATCTCCATGTAGACTCCTAGAACTTTTCATATTGTTTAAATATTATGGCTGTCAGCTGTGCCAGTGATCTTCCATTTGCACTAAACAGAAGGAATTAAGAGTAAGGAGAGAACCTCAGTCTACCACAAAATATCCTGAAGCTACTCATTTTTGTGTTCCTTTTTATTCTTCCTTTACTCGTCTCCCCATCTTTCTATGCTTTGTGAAGGATGCTCTGAATAGAAACCAACAAACCAGTTCAGAGAAAATCAGAACTGACCAGTCATCCACATCTTCACTGAAGTTAGGGAAGGCAGAGATCCCACAACTTGTTCCATGCTTATGCAATAACAACCTTTATTTCAATAAATAAGCAGTCTGATGTAGACCCTTCAAAATGTTTCACATGCTGACAACCAAGTGGGAAGAGTGCATCAGCTTGCTGCAATAGCAAATTAACTTTAGTTCTGTGAGCAAATTTTCCTCTTCAGTGTTTTCTTCCTGATGTTTTAGATTGTTTTGGTTATAATAAAAACAAACAAAAATATTTCTATATAACCAAGAGACAAAACAAACAAACAAAAAAAACCAAACCACAGCCCTGTGACTGAACTGGTATGTCTACACTGAAGCTGGGAGGAGTGATTCATGCTAGCTTCGCTCAAGCTAGCACACTGAAAACAGCAGTGTGGATGTTGTGACGCTGGCAGCTCAGGCTAGTTGCCCGAGTCCAAGTCAGCTAAACCATGTGGGTCCAAGCTCAGGCAGCTAGTCCAAGCCGCCACCAGTGCTGTAATGTCCTCAAGCAGAGATAGCACAAGTCTGTCTACCTGTGCTGGAAATGACACCTCCCTGCTGCAGTGCCAATGTACCCTAATAGGTGTGGAGCTCCCCCTTCTCCATTGCTTCCCTGACACTCGAGGACATAGCTAGTGTTGTGCAGTTTCCTGCATTTCCTCTAAGAGATTAATTAACTCCCTGCTTATTTGAAACTAAGTAGGACTTCTGCTCCTGTCACAAGAAGATTCAACAGGTATTTCGGGTATTGTGGTGGTACATTTGCAGTGTTGGCACTTCAGCACAAATTCAGCTAGCATCTACATCAGACTGCTTATTTATTTTCCAGTCCTGGAAAACACTCTCACCAATCACCTCAGTGGATCTCCTCATGGGTATAGGGTCTGCCCAGGGGGATGTCATTACAGGATCCGGACCTAAGTTTCTGTTGGCATTCAATATACGTTGAGAGCACTCAACCCTGTGCACATAGTCTAAAAGTTAAGGCATTAGGACTTGGGAGAGCTAGGTTCAAGTCCCTGCTTTGCTACAGCCTTCTTATGTGACCTTGGGCCAGTCCCTTAGCATCTCTGTGCCTCAATTCCCAATCTGTAAAATGGGGATAACAACACTTCTCTACCTCACAGGGGAAATGTGATAATAAACACACTGACAATGGTGAAGCACTTAGATACTATGTTAATGGGGGCTATTTAAGGAGTTAAAATAGGCAGAGAAGCTAAAACTTGATCACTCCCTATAAATCAATACATCTAGGGCAAATGTTTTAGAGCCTGAATCTTTTCCTGGAGTTGTCTTTTAGGCAGCACAATTTACACATTCCTTTTTCTTTGTTTATTGCCATCTGAGAAACATTTTTAAAATATTTACATATTAAAAGCTCACAGAAGATACGTTTACATATCTGAAATTATAATGAGAGGAAAGGAATGTGTTTAGATTACAACAATTCAAGAGGTTGTTATCCCTGGGGCAGGAAGCACTAGGATTCCATTCAGGGCAGATCCTGTCTCACTAGTAAAGAATCTATGTGGACATTTCTCAGCAAGAGTATAGAGTGTAGTGCAGTAACCCACTTGCTGCTACGGTATGTATTATAACCTTTTAGACAGTGCAATGATCTAGAGAAAGGAAACAAGAGTGTTAATCACATTAGGACCTATTTTCATTGCTGTTTAAACCAAAGCAAAATTAGCCAAGTGAAAAACTGCTAGCATATGTCCATATTTTTAATACTTAACAAATCTCGAAGCAGAAAAATTGAAGTCATTTTAGCCAAGGCTGTACAAAGGCAGAAAAACTAATGTTCTATTGCCTGGCAACCGAGTAACCAAGCAATTCTAAGGAAAATTGTGGCACTTTTTTGTTATTCTGTTCTAATGATAATGTGTGCTCATGAAAGGTACAGGACTGATAGCCACAGAGCCTGAAGCCCTCTAGCTTTTGAAGTGATATTCTTTAGCTTTTTGAGAAATTCTGTTTAGAAGGACACCTTCACCAAACTTCATTTTTAAAATAGACAGTGCCAACATGTACTCTTCAAAGAACATTTAACTAGGAGAGATGAGACCAAATGCACGCCTGAAGCAGATGTGATAGATTTCTACGAAAAGGCAAATAAAAATACCCTCTAAGTGTTCCTGTTACAAACCACAAGTATATAACAAGTTGGTAGATTGATGACTTACAGGAGAATCGAGCAAGCTCTAAAAAACTCTGCAGAATACTGTTAGAAAATTGCCTGCAGGATTGTTATAGCCTTGTTTTTCCCAGCCCTCAAGAAGAGCTCTATGTAAGCTCTGTATAAGCTGGAAAGCTTGTCTCTTTCAAAAATAGAAGTTGGTCCAATAGAAGATATTACCTCACCCACTGTTTATTAAAAAAATTATCTGTTCCTTTCTGCAGTACTAAGAACTGTGCCTCGTAATGCTGCAGATCTTTAAAAGCTACTGTGCAACAATAACTTGGCAAAGAGCAGGTTTAGTTATGGAGAGTTATATGTAGCCTGCCTACAAGAGACTGTTCTTACAGAGATTATTTATTGATAGGCAGCTACATCAGCCATAATGTAGACAGAATCTAGAATAAACTGAAACAATAATTAGATGTCAAGTATCAGAGGGGTAGCCGTGTTTGTCTGGATCTGTAAAAGCAGCAAAGAGTCCTGTGGCACCTTATAGACTAACAGACGTATTGGAGCATGAGCTTTCGTGGGTGAATAAATTTCCACTACATGCATCCGACGAAGTGGGTATTCACCCACGAAAGCTCATACTCCAATACGTCTGTTAGTCTATAAGGTGCCACAGGACTCTTTGCTCCTATAATTAGATGAAGGAAGAAAATGCATGAGGAAAAAACAAACACAGCCTTTAACAAAGATTATTAGGGAGAGAGAAAGGCAATTTAAGTTCTGTTGAAACCTTGATGTACCATGTGTTCACCCCACACACATACCCAGAGCTAAGTAATCAAGATAACACTGTCTTTGACTTAAGATATAAATGTATCATGGCTTCAAGAGGCAACTATTTCTTTATTCCTTTTATATGGTTGTAGATTTATTCCTTGCCAGAACAAACTCTGATTAGACGAAGATTCTAAACATGGTTCCAATAAGAAAAAGAGGTGGTTTATTAAATATCCGGTTTGCAAGGCACCTTTGAGACGTTCCTAGCTGACGACAGCTTGCAAGATTCCAAGCAGCTTGCATTTAAAATCTATCAGTATTATGAGGCTTCAAGGCGTTATAGTGTTTCAGAACTAAAAAGCCTATAACAGTCAAATCTGTTTACAATTAAAGTAATACATTGAGTTCAGCCACCTTGTGCCGTGACCTCATTGCTCGTCACAAGCAATGCAAAGCAAGTGTTGGCCAGTACGTGGCTGCTTCTTAGTGGTCTCCCATCCAACATAATGTCAGGGTCTGGAGCAGCTGTCTCGATCAAGAGATTGAAACAGAGATTCTGAACATGTATATTTGTTAAATATTCCATGTCGCTTTTCACAAGTACATGTGGGTACAGCTACACTGCAAACAAAGGTGTGACTAGTCTAGCTAGTTTGAACAACAACAGCAGCGAACCCGTAGCAGAAGAGACAGAAGCATGGACTAACCGCTTGAGTACGTACCCGGGGTCCAGGGCAGGCGTCTACAGTCTGTGCTGCCATGGCTTCACTGTTATTGTTATTCAGTCTAGCTAGATCAAAGCTAGCTTGGGTATGTCTACAGTAGCTGCAATCACACCTCTGATTGCAGTGTAGACATACCCTGTGCACTAATCTTGTATCCCAAATAAATGCCAAAGCCAAGTAGTTACATTCTGCTTTGTTAAATTCACTCTGCAATTTCAATTTGGATACGGCTCTCTCCTTCAATTCCTGCCCTAAAACATTGAGTGGTACTGCTATGCACTGTTAATTCATCAGTGCTATTTCCCCCCCAGAAATGGTTACATTTCAGTGGTGGGTGGAACAATTGTATTATTATATTATTATTTAGCTGTATTATAACTCCGTGGAGCCCCAGTTCTGGACCACAGCACCACACTGGGACACGCTGGATAAACAGAATGGAAAGATAGTCTCTGTCCCAAATTACTTATGAGCTAAGTAGCTCTATTGGGATAGGTTCAGTAGGTCAATACTACCCCCACTTTAAAATTAAATAACTTGCTGAAGGTCAGAGGGATTGAAACATTAGATGTCCGGATTCTCAGCCCTTCGCTCAAACTACTGACTACAGCTTTCTCTAGAACTACTAACCACAATAATCAGCTAGCCACACACTGCTTCCATTGTCTGAACTACGTTTCTAATGAACTGTAATGCTGTTTAGACCCAGACCAATTTGCAGGTATCCCTGAGGGTTCTTTCACGAGGATCTCCTACAGTACAAACAGAGTATCATGCATTGTAGACTATTGCATATCACTTACTGTACAGCAGCTTTGTTTTTTAAATGATCACACTCTCTTCAGAGTAAATCAGATTCTAAGAACATCTGTTTTTATTCCAATTTTGCATATTTCCCTGCACAAACAGCAACGTGTTTAACATATATAAAATGCCGTTCCATTTTATTTCTCTTTTGAAAAGAATAAATTATGCAAAAAAGCAGCAGAATCCTGAAAGGCAGACGTAAGTCAATAATTTGCTGTGGTGGTTTTGTTGATATTTATGTTGTTGAGATTTATGACTTCTGCATTATCTCTTGTTTGAATTACTGCTCTGCCTGCGACTTGTGGGGTATTTGTTTATGTTTTATTACCCTCATATAGCTCTGGAGTTTAATGACTTAGTCTGCAAGATTTCCAATCAAAGAAGTTGATAATGGGAACAACAAGGAAGATTCAGTTTCCAGTGCTTAAATATCTCCTTTCTACACTAACTCATGCAACCTTTACTTACTTTAGGGTATGTATCCGGAGTGCCCTCAGTTTATATTTGATGTGCTGGGAGAGGGGAGGGGAAGCAATTTGTGGACTACAGGCAAGTGTAAGTCGTTAGGGATGTGTTCATAATGGAATTTGACTTAATGGAGATGGGGGCCTACAGACGCTATAATAATGTTTTCCAGCAGGAGGCTTGTTGCTAGCTCTTAGCAAAATACAATGATTCACCAGCCTAAAATGACACACTGAACAAAACTTGGTTGAACCAACAAATTATGTTGTAGGTGCACGTGCACAAAATTGTCAACGTCATTTAGAATCATTAGCATCAACTTAGAACTACTCGGGCTCCAGAAGTGTCAAACAACAAAAAGGGTTAAATTATCAACATGTCATGCTGGTGTGACTGGTTTTATTAAGATGTTTGGGCTCCCTTTGTGGTGCTTATTATTACAGATCACAGGATATTGTTCCCTATAGAGTCTTCATAAATAATAAAACTAAGGATAATGCTTGTAGATGCAAGATGGTGTTTACAAACCATCCATGCCTGAAATAAAAATACTGCTTTGATTCTCTATATCACCATTTTAGAGATGTGTGCAGAGTGGCTCTGTTTAAAACACTCAGCATTATTTTGAGGATTCTTGTTGTAATCTAATTTGCATTTGCTAGAATTATTCAGAAATCATTAGCATGTAGTACATATCTGTCAGATACGGTTTTGTTACAGGTTTTAATAACAGAATATGTCTAGTTAATCTTGTACCTTTGTCTCTTTATGACTCCTGGCTTTTCCAGATCTAATAAGAATAATGTTTTGTTTCATTTTAAAGTGAATTTCAATAGTGATCTAAAACACCTGATTGACAGCTATATCAATGAAGTCACTTATTTATCTAAAGGACAGGCACAGCACCGGCAGCCCGAGGGCAAGTTTCCCATACACACACTGCCCTCATATTGACCTGGAAGGATCACATCCAAGCATGAAAGGGTATTATCCATATCTATGCTCAGCCCGTCTTAGGCCTCTCTGCTGAAACTATGACAAGGGTCTTAATTTGTCAATTATACGATATGGACACCTTTCCACTAGCAAGTCAACTGACCTGACCTGACCTTCCCCAATCAACTCTTTTCCTAAACTGTTCCCAGGGAGTAGTTATCAGTGGTTCACAATCATGGTGGAAGGGTATAACGAGTGGGGTTCCACAGGAATCAGTTCTAGGTACAGTTCTGTTCAATATCTTCATCAATGATTTCGATAATGGCATAGACAGCACACTTATAAAGTTTGTGATACCAAGCTGGGAGGGGTTGCAAGTGCTTTGGAAGATAGTATTAAAATTCAAAATTATCTGGACAAACTGGAGAAATGGTCTGAAGTAAATAGGATGAAATTCAATAAGGACAAATGCAAAGTACTCCATTTAGGAAGGAACAATCAGTTTCATGCATACAAAATGGGAAATGACTGCCAAGGAAGGAGTACTGCAGAAAGAGGTCTGGGGGTCAGAGTAGACTACAAGCTGAATATCAGTCAACAGTGTCACACTGTCACAAGAAAAGTGAACATCATTCTGGGATGTATTAGCAGGAGTGTTATAAGCAATATACAAAAAGTAATTCCTCCGCTCTACTCCATGCTGATTAGGCCTTATCTGGAGTATTGTGTCCAGTTCTGGGCACCACATTTCTGGAAAGATGTGGAGAAACTGAAGATAGTCCAGAGAAGAGCAACAAAAATCATTAAAGGTCTAGAAAACATGACCTATGAAGGAAGATTGAAAAAATTGGGTTTGTTTAGTCTGGAAAAGAGAAGACTAAGAAGGGACATAACAGTTTTCAAGTATGTAAAAGATTGTTACAAAGAGGAGGAAGAAAAATATTTTTTTTCTTTAACCTTTGAGGATAGGAAAAGAAGCAATGGGCTTAAATTTCAGCAAGAGAGGCTGAAGTTGGACATTAAGAAAAACTTCCTAACTGTCAGGGCGGTTAAGCACTGGAATAAATTGCCCAGGGAGGTTGTGGAGTCTTCATCATTGGAGATTTTTAAGAGCAGGTTAGACAAACACCAGTCAGGAATGGTCTAGATAATACTTAGTCCTGCCACAAGTGCAGGGGACTGGATTAGATGATCTCTTAAGGTCCTTTCTAGTCCTACGATTCTATGATTCTACAGAAAAGACAAACAAAAGCACAAACTAGAGAGGGCAAATGGGCTCTTTTGGATGAGGAAAACCTTCTCAATAGGAACTGATACAGTGTTTTCTTGTGTCTGCAGACTGACAGACAAAGTCTGACCCAAATCCCCAATTAACATCAGTGTAGCTCTATTGATGTCAGTGGCAGATTTGTGCCAGCTGAGGATCTGGCCAGGAAATATTTAACTGTCCCCTACTCATCTCGAAGCTATGTTTCTTTAGGTAACCTGTGCTGGCCCACGTGAATGGGGGCCTGCATAGCTCTTACCTGAACTATTTTAAAGAATGCTTATGACAATTGTTTCAAGTCATTCTTGGTATTTCCAACTCTTTCATTGCTGATCACTTTAATAGGGAAAAACCAGTCCAGCAAACCTGGTTTGCTTTAATGCATGTAGTTGAATTGATTTGAAAGGACAATCCACAGAGGAAAGATTTTAAAGATACAAATAAAATGAATGTTCCATCAGATTTATTATTTTCCTACACTACAGACATCTAACATGGAGAGAAAGAATAATCTGCAGAATGTTTGGGAAGAGGAGAATGGGGAGTTCTAGGAGGAGGAGATCTGGCAGATCAATTTCAGAAAAAAAAATTTAAGAAAAAACAACCAGAACATGAAATAAAATCTATACATAAAATTTCTCAAAAATACAAATCATTTACTATTCAATTGATTTTCACTTTTTTTTAAATAGTCACCAAAAACTCCCTCAAGATTTTGGAGAATCTTAGGGAATTCTGCACCATTTGGAAAACATTTCCCCATTGCTCTAATTACATGAATGAATTTATATTAAAGTAGTGCCTAGCTCTCCCAAATGAGTCACGGCCCCATTGTACTAGGTGCTGAATGTACACATTTGAAGAAAGAGTTCCTGCCCCAAAGGGTTTATAATCTGTAATGACAAGACAGACCAGAGTAGGAAGAAGGAAGTATTATTTCTATATTACAGGGACTCTACAGAAAGGTCACTAAACATATGATGCAATGACAATTACAGTTCTCCTAAACTTGTTTGTTTCATTTAGAAGGGTTTCCTGGAAACATCTTCAATTTCAGTTTGTGTAGCTTCAGACCCTGTATTTCATATGAAGGTTCAGATTCGAATATTTCAAAAATTCATCACTGAAAACAGTTGCATTTCAGCTGGTTTTTACATAAAACTAAAATCCATCCAAGGTTCTTTAAAAAAAAAAAAATTTGAAAAAGCCCTGAACCTTTGCAAATCTGTTGCCAAACCTAATCTGAGTTTTGAGTTTCTTAAACAGGAAATCAAGAAAGCTTCACTTGACTTCATTTTATTATTTACATTGTTCTGGTCATGATAAGTCTGGGGTAGGGTTCCCAACTTTCTAATTGCATAAAACCAACACCCTAGCCCCACTCAGGGTTGGGCCAGAGATGAGGGGTTATGGGTGAGGGAGGGGGCTGTGTGCTGGGGACGGGGAGTGAGGGCTTCATCTGGGGGTGCAGACTCTGGGGTGGGGCCAGGGATAAGGGGTTTGGGGTGCTCAGGGCTGGGGCAGGGGGTTGGGGCTCACAGTGGGGGCACTGGCTTATGTCCATAGCTCCCAGCCAGTGGCACAGAGGGTGGGCTAAGTCAAGCTTTCTATCAGTCCTGACTCTGCGCTATGCCCAGGAAGCGGCCAGGAGGCCCGGCTCCTAGGCAGAGGTGCACAGGCAGGTCTGCATGCTGCTCTTGCCCCCAGGCACTGCCCCTGCAGCACCCATTGGCCGTGGTTCTCCACCAATGGGAGTGTGGAGTCAGTGCTCGGGGCAGAGGCAGCGCGCGAAGCCCCATGATCCTCTGTCTAGGAACCAGGCCTCCTGGCTGCTTCTGGAGCTCAGTGTGGAGACAGGATAGGTAGGAACTAGCCTGCCTTATCTCCCTAGCACTGCCAACTGGACTTTTAACGCCCCAGTCAGTAGTGCTGACCAGAGCCGCCAGGGTCCCTTTTCAACTGGGTGTTCCAGTCGAAAACAGGACATCTGGTCACCTTAGTCTGGGGAGAATTTTAGTCAGTGAACTGTTGGCAAAAAGCTCCACACGTGGAATTACAAGTGCTGGGGGGGCTGCCACACCCCCTGGCTTGAAGTGGTTTCCATCATATACAGTTTGGTTCAAAGCTCTCAGCACTGCCACTCCAGCACCCTGTCTTCATGCCATTTATAGTAGATGCACCTTGATCCTCTACTGTTCCCTTGCTGCCCTTTTGTCAGTATTTCTGATTCTTTTCTATTCTTTTTTATCAGAGTCACGTCACTTAATGACGATCAATGTGTTGGAATTGGTTTTAACTGTCAATTGCTTATCTCCATAACATCTTTGATTTAAATTCCCCACCTCCCATCAACCCATCCTGCCCGACTCCATTACCCACTTTTTAAATTTTCGAACAGGCACTTTGGTGCTTTCTTCCCTGCTGCCCCTCATGCTTGGAAGGAGTTCCCCATAAACATCGGCAAAACCTCTTCATTGTTCTCCTTCTAATCCCTCCTTAAAACTTCCCTTTGCCATGACACCTATAAAAAACTTCGACAATGGTTAGGCCACTGGTGTGATGAGACCACTGCTCATTATGCTGACCAATATTGTCTCAATGTTTCCTTGTACTCCGCCATCTGTGTATATCCACCTGTTGTGGCTTGTCTTATATTAGACTGTAAGGGCTACGGGGAAGTGATTGTCTTTTTGTTCTGTATTTATACAGTGCTGAGCCTATTCCAAGACTAGGGCTCCTAGGGTCTACAATAAATAATAAATTATGAAGTCATAAATTCATCAGTATGGGATAAGGAAAGGATGATGCTCTATACCTGGGGTGACCAAACTTTCTGACTCTCCTAGCTACATATGATAATCTTCAGAAGTTCAAGAGCTGGATGCACCTGCTAGGGCTCGGGCTTCAGCCCCATAGGGAGGGGAGTCTTGGGGCTCAAGCCCCAGTACCCCACCGCAGGGCAGAAGCTCTGAACTGCTCCCACACACACACACACACACTCTGGTAAGCAGAGAATAGGGGGAGGTGAGTGGGGGCTCTGCAAGCCACACTTTAACTGTAAAAGAGCCACATGCAGCTTGTGAGCTGTGGATTTGGCCACCCCTGCTCTATACTATAGCCATTTCTACCAGACAGACAAGAAAACAATTGGCAATACTAGCAAAGTCAACCACTGTACCTTTTCCTATTCCCAAGTAAAAAATATCTGTAATGGCAGCGACGGAAGGAGAGAGAGAGAGAATTGCAAAAGTGAATCAATAAGCCTTTTGTATTGTTCCACATACTCATGAACTACATTGGTGCAACTAGGTGCATCCAGGGAAAAAATGTTGGGGATTTAACAGATGAATGAAACATTAAGGAAGGAATTTGAAAGATCAGTATTCATTATCTACATTCCCGTGTAACAATCTAATTGCACCAGATGCTGAAACAAGGTAACCCAAGGCTGAAATGAGCCTGGAAAAATAGCTAAATGCTCAGGAGATTTTAAGGATTTTGGCTGCATCAACAGATCTAGACATTATTTGATCCAAAGACCTGGGTTGTTATCAACAGGAAAATTCCTGAAGAAAGGGAACTGAAAGAAGGCTGGTAATGAAGAACATACATGTTAAATTGGCAGATTCCAAAGCACCTACAGATTTAATGGAAGATTCAGGATACAGAGCTCATCAAAATGAATTTTTAACAAAGGAAGGCATTTATGTGATTATAAAAATGACAGATTATGTTATGGCCAGCCTAAGATAACAACACTTCCTCTGGATGTTTATGGCAGATAGACAGGTTTGACAAATTGTTTCTGGCCTTGTGCAGGTATGTAAGTAGTGGCGTGTAGGTGGGTGGGATGGGAAAAGGCACATGCAAGACAGTAGAATCATCTTGCTCTTAAAGCAGTGGCCAGGACTGTACTCATGGTTGTTCCACAGCCTTCCTGTGTGACTTGAACAAATTGTTTAGGCCAAATCATTCAAAAAAGACCCCCAGATTACTAGTGCCCCAAATTGGGAGTGGTGGATTTAAAACACGTAGGTTCCAACCTCCAGCTACTCCTAGTGACTTCTGCTGATGTTGTGGGTGTTTTGTAGCTCTGTAATACCAGGCTCACAATGCCCCCAAGTCACACCTTTTGTACACTTTAGGCCATTATTTGCCATGTGTCACAGTTCCTGTAGGGCGGCGCGGCCGCGGTTTGTCTCTCAGTGGGGCTGTGAGGTATCCCACCGCCTTGCCCTAGTTCACCGGCCAGCGGCCCTGCTGTCCTAGGAACTAATGCACACTCGGTTAGGGGGGTTCAGACCCCGGGCGAGGTTGAGTCACTAGTCTGAAACAGCCCAGGCCCTAGGTCAGGGAGGGGCAGCAAACACTGAGTCAGAATGCTCAGGCCCTCAGGCAGGGCTGAGCAGTAATCATAGGCTCTGGCCTCCTCAGGCCAGGGGAAGGGGGAGTCTGCCACCCTGGAATTGGGTGGCAGGGGGGACGCTGGCCCTCCCACTCCACTGCATCCCAGCCCGGGGTCCTAGCAGCGGCAGAGACTTGCTGCTGTCAGTGGGGATCCTGGCTGCAACACATTGACATTGGCTCTGACAGTGTTGCAACCAGACGGGGGTCAGCTGCCCCTGGGCTACTTCCACACTCCCCCTCGTCGGGTACCTGAGTCGTCGTAGCATCACCGGCGGTCTCAAACACCATCGGTTCTTCTGGGTAGGTATCCAATGGTAGGCTCAGGGGCTCCTCGGGGTAGCTGGCAAGAGGCAGGCTCGGCCCTTCCTCGGGGTAGCTGGCACGGGGAAAGCTTGGCCAGTCCTCCTCGGGGTAGCTGGCGCGGGGCAGGCTCGGCTGGCTGGGTGTGGGCTCCGGCTGGCAACGGCCACAGACGTCTGGTCCCTGCGGTGGCTGGGCCTCGACTGAGCTCTGCAGGAGTCCTTTCGTACTTCCGGGTCTGCTCCATGACCTCTGAGGGGTGGGCACAGGACCCAATGGCTCCACCCATGGTGGTGGTAGGGGAGGTTCGTCCCTCAGCGAGGCTGTGGGGTATCCCACCACTTCGCTACACACACACCCCCTCAAGGCTGGCTCCCGTCCATCGGGGTCAGATCCATCCGCTTCTCCCAAGCGGGACAAGAAATTCACGTTGGCATGGTTCTTACAGACCCTATGGTGGATGGTAAAAGCATATGGCTGCCATGCCAGATACCACCGCGTGAGCCGCATATTATTATTTTTCATTTGAGCCAGCCACAGAAGCACGGCGTGGTCAGTGACAAGTATGAAGGGGGCCCCTAGGAGGTAATACCGCAGGGCATCAGAAGCCCACTTTACTGCCAAGGCCTCCTTCTCTATCACAGCGTAGTGCCGTTCTCGTGGAAATAATTTCCGGCTAAGATATATAACAGGATGTTCTTCACCATCCACTTCCTGGGACAGGACCACTCCCAGTCCCACCTCTGAGGCGTCTGTTTGGAGGACGAACCCTCAGGAAAAGTCAGGACTGTACAAGACAGGTTCACGGCAGAGGTAGTCTTTGAGGGCCCAGAAGGCACGGTCACACTCTGGGGTCCATGCCACCCATCGGGGACTTGTTTTAGTCAAAAATCCCATTAAATTGGCTGTGATGGAGGTGAAGTCGAGGATGAACCTCCAGTAGTAGCCCGCCAGTCCGAGGAATTGGCGCACCTGACGCTTCGTAGTAGGGGGGTGGACATGCGGCTAGTGCTTCGACCTTTCCCACGAGCGGTCTCACTTGCCCCTTCCCAATAGTGTACCCCAGGTAGGTGGTCTCCTGCCACCCAATACGGCACTTCTTTGGGTTGGCAGTCAATCCCGCAGCCTGTAGGGACCGCAGGACCGCCGCCACTTGCTCCAGGTGGTTCTCCCACCGGTCGCTGTAAATGACGACATCGTCCAAGTACGCGGCCACGTACTCTTGATGAGGACGAAGGAGGCGATCCATGAGCTGCTGGAACGTTGCAGGGGCCCCATGGAGACTGAAGGGCATCCAGGTGAGCTGGTAGAGGCCCGAGGCTGTGGCAAATGCAGTCTTTTCCTGTGACGCGGGGTCAAGGGGAATTTGCCAGTATTCTTTGCTTAGGTCGAGGGTCGTGAGGAAGCGGGCCTTGCCTAAACGGTCCAGCAGCTCATCTACTCGTGGCATCAGATATGCATCAAACTTCGAGATAGAATTGACACGATGGAAGTCGATGCAGAAGCGCTGGGTGCCGTCCGGTTTGGGAAGCAGGACTATGGGGCTGCGCCATTCACTCTGTGACAGTTCGATGATGCCCAGCTCTAGCATCGCCTGAATTTCCTCCTTGATGACCTGCCGCATCCGATATTGTAAGGGTCTAGTTGACTCTTGGATCACCACCCCTGGCTCCGTCTGAATGGTATGGTACTCGAGAGTCGTGTAGCCTGGCTGGGCGGTGAACGTCCTACGGAAGGCCTGCAGGAGGCATCCATTCTGTTTTCATTGCTCCTCAATTAGCGCTTCCTTGAGCTGAGGTGTCGTGGGGTCCTCAAACGAGGTAGCCCGGGGCCCTAACTCAGGTTCTGGTGGACAGGGATTGATCAGGAGGCCTTCTCGTTCACGCCAGGGTTTCAGGAGGTTGATATGATACCTCTGGGTTTTCCTCTGGCGGTCGGGCTGGTTAATCTCATAGGTGACTGGCCCCTACCTTCCATACCACCTCATAGGGCCCCTGCCACCTGACCAGTAGCTTGGATTCGTTGGAGGGCAAGAGAAGCAGCACCCAGTCTCCGGGTTGGAACTCATGGGCCTGGGCCTCTCGGTTATATGTCTGGACCTGAGCTTACTGCGCAGCCTTCAAATGCTCCCGAGCGAGCATTCCGGCTCGGGTGAGACGGCCCTAAAGCTGGAGGACATACTGTAGAAGGCCCTGAGGGGGTGATGGTGTCTGCTCTCAGGTCTCTCTCATGAGGTCCAAGAGCCCCCTTGGACGCCAGCCATACAACAATTTGAAGGGGGAGAATTTGTTGGAGGCTTGGGGTACTTTGTGGAAGGCCAGAAGTAATGGTCGGATCAACTGGTCCCATCGGCGCAGGTCCTTGGGAGAGAACTTGCGCAGCATGTCTTTCAGGGTGCTGTTGAACCGCTCCACCAGGCCGTCGGTTTGCGGGCGGTACACTGAGGTGCGCAGCTGCTTAATCCCGAGGAGTTCACAGACCTGCCGCAGCAACCGGGAGGTAAAATTGGTACCCTGGTCGGTAAGGATTTCCCGGGGCAGGCCCACGCGGGCAAAGACCTTGACCTGTTCCTTGGCAATAGTCCTCGCCATGATGCTCCAGAGCAGGACAGCTTCGGGGAAGCGGGTGGCATAGTCCACGATAACCAGGATGTAGAGAAACCCGGCCCGGCTTCTCGGGAGGGGTCCCACCAAGTCCATCGCCACCCGCTCAAACGGCGTCTCCACGATGGGCATGGGTATTAGGGGGGCCAGGGCCATCCATGAGGGAGCGGCCAGATGGCACTCCGAACAGGAGCTACAGTAAGTCTGCATCTCCTGGTGCACCCCGGGCCAGAAAAACCTGGACAGGATTTGGGCAAAGGTCTTTTCCTGGCCTAAGTGCCCGGCCACTGGGACGTCGTGGGCAAGCCTCATTACTGCTCATCGGTGGTACCGAGGCACCAACAGTTGTGTCTGGACCTCCCCGGTGCGGGAATCTCAATCTACCCGGTAGAGGTGGTTGCAAAGTAACTCGAACCGGGGCCAGCTCTTCGGCTGGGCTGGAACAATCAGGGCGCCATCGACCTCCACGAGCTGTTCATATGCCCTGCCCAGGGTGGGGTCCTCCCTCTGGTCCCGGCAGAAATCTGTGTCGATCATGGGGCCATCAGTGGGCATCAGCAGGAGGTCATCCGACGTGCTGTCCTGGCTCTTAGCCCCGCCTCTTCAGCCTCCTCTGGTGGGTCCTCGGGGCAGTCCCTTTCCAAGGCGGGGGTGATGTCAGGGTTTTCCTGCGTATGTGCCCTCAGGACGCCCAGAAACTCTGGCCAGTCCCGCCCCAAGATCACAGGGTAGGTGAGTCATGAGGCCAGGCCGACCACGATGGTTCGCGTGACTCCATCCACAGTAAGTGGGACCCGGGCACTGGTGTATGGTCGGACGTTGCCATGTACACACTGCAGCTGGATAGTTCCCAGTTGAGGGTCTTCAGGGAAGCTGAGGCTTTAGCGGACTAGTGTCTGCCCACAGCCAGAGTCAACCAGGGCCCGCGTCTGGCAGTCTCTGACGATTACGGGCACAGTGACTTTGGCAGCCTGCAGCAGTCGGGCACGGTTTTCTCCGGTGCAGACGTGCCCAAAGCTGCACTCCATCTCCGTGCAGTCCTGTTGGAGGTGCCTATGCTTTCCACAAGAGAAACAGGGCCCAATTTCAGATTGCCCGGGCTAGGTCAAACCACTCTTCTGGCTTGTAGTGGGACTCCGCGGAGCGCGGCCAGTCCCGGTCTTGGGACCCATAGGGGTTTGCTGAGGCAGACCCTCAGGACGCCTATAGCGGGATTCCTGCCTCCGTGGGGGAGTCCATGGCTTGGCACGGGTGCTCAACCGTCTTTTGGGGTTGGGGTGCTCAAGCCCTGGAGGGTGACCCCATGTACCCGGCCCGACCGGGGTTTCTGCTGCAAGGAAGAAGTTCTCCATAAGGGTGGCAGCGGCCACCATGGTCAGGGGCCGGTGATGGAGGACCCAAGCCCTTCCCCACAATGGGAGGATGTGGAGGAACTGCTCCAAAACAATTTGCTCCATGAGCTCTTCGGGGTTCTGCTAGTCGGGCTGTAGCAACCGGTTACATAAGTCTTTCAGCTCCTGAGCCAACAACCAGGGGAGGGCACTCGCGTTGTAGGTCAGACTCCGGAACCGGTGCCGGAAGGTTTCCGGGCTGACGTCTAAGGTGTCCAAAATTGCCGCCTTCATCCGGGTATAGTCCCTGGCATCCTCCGTGGACAAACCCTGGTACGTTGTTTGTACCGTCCCCCTCAAGCATGGGGCTAGGAGAGTGGCCCACTGCTCAGGGGCCCACCTGGTAACCTGAGCCACCCTTTCGAAAGTCACCAGAAAGGCCTCGGGGTCATCCAGTGGGCCCATCTTAGTCAGTCTTACAGGCGGGGTTAGCCGAGGGGTCCTGTCCGTGCCTCCCGGCTGCAGCTCCAAGGGCCGGGGCAGCGCTGTTGCTAGCTGTTGCAGACACTGTCGCTGGAACTCTTGGTTCTGTGCCATCAAGTCCTGGATCAGCTGCTGCTGTTGTGCTCCCGGCTGCTCGACAAGCTGTTGTTGCTGCTGGAGTTGGGCGGCCTATTGCTGCTGCTGCTGCAGCTGGGCCGCCTGCTGTCGCTCCTGGCTCTCCATCAGAAAGGTGAAGAGCTTGGCCAAATCTATATCTCCTGTGGGGGATCGCTCTCCCTCAGACCCTTTCTCACAGGGGTCAAGGGCTCATGCCCACATTCTGGGCAGAGGTCCCCACTTCTGGTACCACATGTAGAGCGGCGCGTATCCCACTGCCTCGTCCTAGTTTGCCTGCCAGCAGCCCTGCTGTCCTAGGAACTAATGCACGCTTGGTTAGGGGGGTTCAGACCCCGGGCGGGGTTGAGTCACTAGTCTGAAACAGCCCAGGCCCTAGGTCAGGGCAGGGCAGCAAACACTGAGTCAGAATGCTCAGGCCCTCAGGCAGGGCTGAGCAGTAATCAAAGGCTCTGGCCTCCTCAGGCCAGGGGAAGGGGGAGTCTGCCACCCTGGAATGGGGTGGCAGGGGGACGCAGGCCCTCCCACTCTACTGCATCCCAGCCTAGGGCCCTAGCAGCGGCAGGGACTCGCTGCTGTCAGTGGGGATCCTGGCCGCAACACACTGATATTGGCTCTGGCAGTGTTGCAGCCAGACGGGGGTCGGCTGCCCCCAGGCTACTTCCACACTCCGCCTCGTTGGGTACCTGAGTCATCATAGAGTCACTGGCAGTCTCAAACACCATCGGTTCTTCTGGGTAAGTATCCAATGGTAGGCTCAGGGGCTCCTTGGGGTAGCTGGCAAGAGGCAAGCTCGGCCCTTCTTCGGGGTAGCTGGCGCGGGGCAGGCATGGCCAGTCCTCCTCGAGGTAGCTGGCGCGGGGCAGGCATGGCCAGTCCTCCTCGGGGTAGCTGGCGCGGAGTAGGCTCAGCTGGCCAGGTGTGGGCTCTGGCTGGCAATGGTCACAGATGTCTGGTCCCTGCGGTGGCTGGGCCTCGACTGAGCTCTGCAGGCGTCCTCTTATACTTCCAGGTCTGCGCCGTGACCTCTGAGGGGCAGGCACAGGACCCAGTGGCTCCGCCCACGGTCATGGTAGGGAAGGTTCATCCCTCAGCAGGGCTGTGGGGTATCCCACCACCTCACTTCAGTTCCCTATCTATAAAGTGAGTGTGATAATGCTCCCCTTGGCACGGGAGGAATCCCCACTCACTGTGAGGGAGGAGCATAGTGTCCGGTATATGGATAGTACCAGTGTTGGCATTAGCAACCTCAAAAGAAGTGTAAAGATGTGATGCTCTGACTCTCCCCCAGAAGCGCTGCTCAGCAGAATTGACTGGGGATGGAGGAGCCAGGACGTGTGCACTTCATTCTTGCCAGGAGGTGGATTTATTACTGTAGGGCACAGTTCCCCAGAACAATTCCTGCTGCATCAGCAAACATTCTTCCTGGAGGCTCCTTTTGCAGCACAGCACTCATGTCTACCCTCCAGCACTGCCTTTGGCTGCAGATTACGGTATAGGCTGTAACAGAACAGATAGACGAGAACACGTCTATAGTGTATTTGCCACATTAAAAATACAGGATGTTTAATATATGTTGATCAACAAAAATGCTCTCACAAGAAAGCAGAGAAACTTTTAGGGCAAATCATGAGCAAAAGATGTATTCTTAACATCACTGATGAACCATCACACACAAAAGGGCTCACCAGACTGACAAACTGTTTATTTTCAGTTCTATGTGGTTGTAGCATGTAACCATCCCAAGCTTCCTCTTTTGCTAGGAAGGACTAGAGTCTGAACAACCCTTATGAGCCGCTGAGCTTTTGTATAAACAAGAACTCGCAGAGTATATACTTGTACATGGTTGCTAGAAAATCAGCACTGTTTCCATTTAGTAAATTCCACATGAAGCATGGCTGATGTTGACAGCATTTAATTACAACAGAGCCCAGTTCAGATTCTGGATACACTTTTTTTAGTGCACTACTCAGGAAGAATTCATGGCTTGATCTTTTGTTCCCCCAGATTTAGCATAGAACAAGTTGTCAACTCTCCAGTCTTATGCCTACAGGGTACAAATCTCATAACAAGAGACCACAATGGGACCACAACAGTACCACAATGGGAGAGTTTTCAGTAGAATAAGATCAGGTTTAAAGCAAAAGGCATATTTCTTATCTTTCTTGGCTCTCTGGTTTAATACGCTCCCTAGCCTACGGTATGCCCTATTTATCCCAATAGGCTACTCGTGAAAAGGGGACAGATTTATACTCTCAGCTCTCAGCTCTTCTTATAAACAGTCAAAAAGGTGGGAAAAGGCAGGAAATGCCCAGAAGGAGAGGATGAATCTTTAAGTGAATAAACTGTTTTGAGACCTACAGGATTTGCTCCTATGTAGATATTTGCCGAAGCACCATTTGATTGCCTTCACATCCAGTGGTAGCTCTGAGTATGCAGTGCACCCAGTGGAATGTGATTCATTTTTGGTACACTTTTTGGTGCTCTTAAACTATGGCTCTTCCTTTTCTCCACTATCACATATTTTATTTTTGTATGTATCTGTTAAGAGTGGGGTTTTCCACTGATTTCAATGAGAGGTGACCTGACTTGGGCCAGTATTGAACAGATCCCCTTTAATTTTTTCAGATAAATGTGTATATGAACAGCTATGCCTACAAGACTGTTAAAGGCTAATATTTCAGCAGTAGCTAGGCTGCCCATCTAAATCCATGACTATATGACATATATTGCATTTTTATGTCCTCACTGACTTTTTGCTGGATGGAGCAGCGAGAAGCAGAATGCTGGTGCAAAACCAAGTGATGATTGGTACAGCATTCTGTGCAGACAGAGCTGCTGATTCTCCTCTCCATTTTATTGTACATGCAGCTGCATTTGGAATGGGCAACGGGGGATGGATCACTTGATGGTTACCGGTTCTGTTCATTCCCTCTGGGGCACCTGGCATTGCCTACTGTCAGAAGACAGGATACTAGGCTGGATGGATCTTTGGTCTGACCCAGTATGGCCATTTTTATGTTCTTGCATTTATTCCTGTGAACTGTTAATATAACAATGAAATGGTGATGGAATATTGAGGACATACATGGGGAAGTAATGGAGGTTAGTTTTGTCCAGTATACCAAACACAATGTGATAGAGAAATGTTTAATGCTACAGCACTTTTCTTTAGAAATAACTGACCACTTGGCAGTAATGCTTCCTGACTGAAACATGACATGAGAGTCTAAGAAGTCTGATGTGATATTTGACTTATCAAGGTGTAAGATTCAATGGCCATCCTGCATCAACTCCTGTGGTATTTTAGATGACCTTTATGTCCCAGTTCAGCAAAGTAGTTAAGAACATGCTCAAACAAAATTAATTCAAGTGCTTCAGGTGAATCAAGAAATAAGTTAAAGAATGAATATATTCAAATAACCTTCTAGTTTCTAAAGTACATGTTTTCCCTTTTGATTTCTTCAGCATGTTTAGTTATGACCATCATGATAGCCACAAAATGACTATGAATGGCTGAGAAAGGTAGACTTATGATCTAATATAGAAAATATGGTCTTGATGAGCTAAATCAGAAGTAGGGTAGCTAATCTAAAAAGAGATTAAAAACCAATTTATGAGGTAATCACTTTTACCTTTAGAGGCAATCATTACTACATTAACAGACAGATGCACAGTTGATTTTTGAAAAGTGTGAATTCATAATCTACAGCTGAAGTTATCTAAAAGAAGACATGTTAATGTCTAGCAGGAATACATTTAAACAGGTGAATAAACACAACATAAATTTAAGGTATCTCTAGTTGGAGGACTGCCCTATGTCTAGGCTTATAAAGAAACAGAGGCATGTAACTGCATAATTGCAAAACATTTATTAAACTAAGCAATAGATCTAATTCTGCCCATCTGGTGAGATATATTTAGAATAGACTAAGTGTAAATTAATTCAGTGCTCCAAAAAGACAGCGATAAGTGGCAGAAAATGTGAATTTAACACTCATGAAAGGTGCCAAGTTTATTTTTAACTCTAGACACTACAATCTTCTGTTTATCCAAAGATACAATAAGCTAGAGGAGGCAGCAATGCAAGCTTCCTCATACTACCCTACCAATTTGCCTCAAAATTCTGGCAAAAGGTCCACAGTAGGGTGGTGTATGTGGGTAGTTGAGTCCTCAGAACTCATTCAATGTCTATTTCCACAGTACTGTATTAGGTTTAATTATTAATAATCTTTAGCGTTTCTGTCAACATTGCCAACAAATTAGTACCCATTGTGTTGGTAGGTTTCCTTAATTATAGACATCTGATCTCTAGAAGCTGTACTAAAGCCACCAATGTATTCCAAATAAGTCACCATATGTAGCTATTGGACAGTAATGATTTCTGTTACTTCCAAACCTGGCAGAATTTGAGACAATAACATAGAGGTGGTTTGTGATAAAGGCTGACTAATGGGTCAACCCAGTTTTAAACACAATAGTGACTCCTTCACTAGTAAGCATACAGCTGTGGAAAGCTGATGGTATTGTATCTATGACCAACCATGAGCCTGTTACACATGTGATCTTTAATATGGTTTGTCCACCAAAAGCCTGATCCAGTTTCCCTTGAAATCAAAAGAATTCTCTCTAGTGACTTTAAAAATTTAGAGTCCAAGAAATCAAAACTCAGAAGAACCTCTCACTAATGCTTCCAAGTCAGATTTGCCACAGTTATAGTTTAATATTCAGCCCACATGGTTTTCTATTTTGAAACAGTAACCAGGTCTCCTTTACTAATATAAAGGGACTACTTACAAATGCAAATTCCAAAATGTAAAGGAAACTCTTCTTTGTCCAACACAAATGCAGATATTTTCATGGCTGAATTGTAAAGTGCTGAAAAGGCAGTTGATCATTACTGTCTATGCACTAAAGTCAAAAGTGGATTTGACATTGAATGACACAGCTGACTTCCGTCTGCAAAGATAATGCAACAGAAGTTTACAATGAAGGGAATATTTTATCTTAATTCTTTTACTATAACTAATGCAGTCAGGGCAGTCATTTATAATAAGCTATTCTCATGAAGCAAATAAATGCCTGATGACTATCTGGGGAGGGTGAAGGTAGGGAGAGCTCGATTGACTTATGAAACAATACAGTCAGTGAGCAGACAGAGTTATAGGTTTCTGTCCTGTTTCAAGGGACATTCATTTGATTTCTTAAGTATGTAATGCACGCATATGCGCACACACAGAGAAGCGTTATCAGAATCGGTTATATTAAGGTTGTAAATCTTAAATTTTGGGCCAAAATAGACATAGCTGTGTATGAAAGATGTAAAGTAAAACATGATGGTGGCTTTAAAGTTGAGTTTAAAACATTGATTCAAACTACCTAAACCTCTAGTAGCTGCAATATGCAGCTGAAATTATAATTGTCAGGGTTCCCCAGGCACAGCAAACCTGTCCCTGTTGAAATGAATGGCAAAATTCCCATTCACTTAAATGGTAGCAGGATGAGGCCCCATTTAGAATAACAGATTGGGTGCAGCAATTGATGATCCATCGTGGGTTGCTGCTGACATCATAAACCACAACAGCGAAGTCTGATCAGTTAACTATTTCACCAGAAACATCATATGGAATATTTTTCCTGTTTCTTTGAAGCCTGACATTTTATAATAAATGGTTCAAAGAAAAAACAAACCAAAAACAACACACATACCCCAAGACACAAATATGTAACAGTGCTTTAATAGTATGGTGGCTGTTATTCATGTAATTATAGAACAGTTATTTGGTGTTAGGGTAACTACAGGGGGCAGATGCTGGTACAAACTTTTGTTCATGTTGAGTAACATTTGAATAACCCTTTAATTTCCATTGGAATAATTCTGGAGTAAGGAACTTCTTGCTATGAGTCTCTAGCTCATTATAAGGCCCAACTCCACCCCAGTAGATTGGGTGCCTTCCCTAAGATGGTCTTCCAAGCCAGAACCCTTTTCTCTTTAAAATCCTTCCACAAAACTCACTGCTTAATTGATGCAAATAAGTTAATACTACTCATTAGCTTTCTTTTTTATTATTTTATAAAAAAACAACATAGACATCAAGAAGTGCTCATAGCTAAAACAACTACTTGGCCATAATTAGATTGCTGTCATCATCATATTTCTTCAGTCAAGCTCCGCCTTGCTATTTGTCACTTTCACTCATTGTGTCAAATTTACAATGTAGATTGCAAACTTTTTGGAGCAAGCACTATCTATTTTTTGTGTCTTTCGGATTTCCTGAATGTGGCAACACAGTCATGCACAGAATCCTGTGGATACTTTATTATTACAGGGTAGCAACTAAAAATCCTTCCTCTCAATTTAAACCTTGTCCACTCCCTGCCCTTCAAATTGTATTTCTTAAGACAGAGATGCAATTAAAGATCCAATTAATATGCTGAACATTTGCAAAAAAGTCACAATATTGATTACTCTGCTAAAATATCAGGGATGAGTGTAACACTGTTTTTATACCAAGAACATTTCAAATATGATTAAACATGGTCACCGCTCTCTAAAACGAAGAGAGTGCCTTAATTTTTACGGTAACAATCCACTTGTATCTCTAAAAAAGGAACCTCAGTCTAGGATTGAGAGTCTTTACATTGCTTAGAATTTAAATTAATTTAGTTATACTTCTGATGAGTCACAGGAAAGACAGGGTTTAACTTTCATGAGTGTTTCTAAGGGGACAGGGTTGGATTTGGGAGGTATCATTTGGTTAGCTACCAGAGCTGGTCAGAAATTCTCTGATGGAATAGTTCTTCATCAGAGAACACAGATTCATCAAAATTGAAGTTTTTTGGT
The DNA here is from genome assembly GCF_025201925.1 of Gopherus flavomarginatus. Classification (NCBI taxonomy): domain Eukaryota; kingdom Metazoa; phylum Chordata; order Testudines; family Testudinidae; genus Gopherus; species Gopherus flavomarginatus. The sequence continues at coordinate 81,357,839 of NC_066622.1, read as the reverse complement.
GGAGGCGATTTGATTTTGATGACATTCCAAAGGAACCCAGTCAGGGCTCTAACAGGGAGCTATGATCCTGGAAACCCTGAGAGTTCCCAATGCAGCTGGTGTTCCCAGAGCCTCTGGCTGACAGGGAGTCAGGATCCTGGAAGCTCCGGCTAAGCCAGCACTCCCACAGCTTCCTAGCTCCTAGCACAGCTCTGATGGTGGCCATGAGCTGGCTTCCAAGCTCTGAGGCTCTTGGTTCTCCCAGGGCTTTCCAGCTCCCCATCAGCCCTCCAGGTGGAATTTCATTGTATAATTATTAAAATTAGCCATTTTTGTTTTTCAACATGAATTTTTTTCAGATTATTTCATGGAGTTTGGTGTCTTCATTCCAAACCGGAACAAAATAAAAAAAAAACCTAAATCCTTGCTGAAATGCCACTTCCATTCTCAGCACAGCTCTATTAGCAACCTGATTTGTAGAAGTGTTAACTATAGCCTATGAACAGTAATGCCCACATCTGAATGCAGTGTTACAAAGAATAACTTAACCTGACTCTCTGACCTCTGTCTTGGCTCTCCCACAAAAGAAAGATGCATTTAAATAATTGGGCCAAGTTCATCCCTGGCATAATTCCAATGAAGTCAATGAATCTATGCTATGAATTAATGTGGTCCATTAACACAAAAGTCCAGAAGAGTTCATTTTAATTAACTAAATTATAGCTATAAATCAAGTGAATGCTCCAGTTTTTAGTGGGTCTAGCTGTATCCTCTATCCATAAGATGGAAACATCTTCTGAAACAGTAAAAACCATTGAGTGCACCTGTAATACTGACAGACCTTAGTCATTGGCAAGCAGGATCAAACAGGGGACCTCTGTAGCTTAGTGCATGAGCCTCTACTGCATGAGGTAAAAGCCAATTGCCTGTTAGCTAAAGTTGTAGAACAGATTCTCTCTCTCTCTCTCTTTTCCCGCCCCTCCATATATATATATCAGTGCCACTAGATGGGACAGAACACCACACCCAGGAGGTGTGTGGGTTACACACCCATAACATAATAGAAATGCAGATGGATTTGTGAGTAAAAGTTGGAAATAATGATACTTTCTAAAAGAGAATCCAAGGGCTTGGCTACACTGGAGAGTTGCCGCTCTGGTGGTGGGTTTACAGCGCTGCAACTTAGTAACTGTCCACACCTGCAAGGCACATCCAGCGCTGCAACTTCCTGGCTGCAGTGCTGGTTGTACACCTGGTCTGCTTAGGGCGTAGCGATTCCAGCGCTGGTGATGCAGCACTGCTCATCAAGTGTGGCCACCAAAAGCGCTGTTATTGGCCTCCAGGGTATTAGGAGGTATCCCAGAATGCCTGCTCACAACAAACCGGAAGAATGGTTGAACTCTGAGCTCCCCCGAGCTGCTTACCTAAAAAACAAACGCAGCTGCTGTTTGCTCCAGCGAGCGAGCGAGCGGAGGCAGGGGAATTACTTTGGAAGGTTCACAGCTGTTTGCTTGAAGAGAGAAGTCACAGGGCAGAGGGGAAGGGGAGAGTCCGTGTTGAGCAGCTGCTTATGTGGTCTGAAGGCTATTTAGGAGTGCATAATTTGCATTTAGTGAATAAGAGAGGGGTGAGGGAAGGGCTCAAAACTTCTAAATTGATTGCAGGTTGGTGATGTGTATGTTCCATCCTTAGAACTTGCAAGGCAGGAGCTGACAGGTCCAAAAGTCCACTCACTCTCTCTCCCCCACGTTCCCCCTCACGCCCCTCTTTTGAAAAAGCATGTTGCAGCCACTTGAATGCTGGGATAGCTGCCCACAATGCACCACTCCCAACAGCGCTGCAAATGCTGCAAATGTGGCCACACTGCAGCGCTTTCCCTACACAGCTGTACGAAGACAGCTGTAACTCTCAGCGCTGTACAACTGTAAGTGTAGCCATACCCCCAGAAACTCAGAAATCAAAATAGTAATAGCGTTGGACAATAAATAATCTAAATTTGAAACCAGACTGAATTTCAGCTTCTAGGAAGTTACCAATGAGTGCAGATATATTTCCAGTGTAGGTGAATAGGAGTGTCAAAACTGATCAAAATGAAAATGGAACCTAAATATCTTTGAAAATGTAAACTATGATTTAGCCTAAAGTTGAAGCTTTGATCTAAAGTGCTGATAAAGAAAATAAGGTTGAGTTACAAGACTTAAGAGTAGAAAACAGGAAACACCCCACTGTGAGAAAGACGAAAGTTAATTGTTTAGTAAGGTATTTTGCTTGTGTTTCTATAAACAAATCTGAAACAGAGAAAGAGAAATGGTTGGATATACTGAATGTATCAAGAACTAGAAGGATATCAAATGCTCTTCTCAAAGGCACTGTAAGCTACAAAAAGACAGCAATACAATTGTGTAGGAAGATCCCCCACCCCACCCCCCAAAAAATGTCCTCCTTGATATTAAAGGAACAGTCATTATTATTTTGTTACAGTAATTATGGAGAGGAAATATATTCTTTGAGGGGGAAGAGGATTTCTACTATTAACTCCAGATTTACATCTGGCAAACCAAGAACACCACCGCCATCTTTAGATGCACGAAAAAAGAAAGGACAATACCAAGCCCCTTTCTCAAAGAAGCAAAGAAAGCAATGGAGTAGTATTTAGTACTATAATGACATCGTAAAAGATGGATGGAAGAAGACCTAGAAGTAGAAGAACCAGGAAAAGTGTTATCAACTTACTTTAGGTTGAATTTATAGATATATTAGATTTCTGTGACAAAAAGTGACAATCAATCAATGATACCATAGTGATTTCACACCAATTAGCCCACTTTTATAGTGTTCCGTGCTTTTTTCCTCCCTACCATAGCATTTGACCATCAGTGAACTGAATTGTTTCAATATTGTAAGAATACAGACTAGGCAGGCTTCCCACAACTCATCAAGAAAATACAACCTACTCCAATAAGGCTTAGATTAATTATGAGTAAGCTATACAGAAGTCCAGTTAGAAAGTTATTTTCCATTCAGTGAATGGTAAGAGGCTCTTGAAATGACTGCAGTTATACAAAGTAACATTAAGCTCTACAGAAAAGCTACATGCAAATGAGATCTTTGCCATGTACCTACACAAAAGACTGGTGAAAGTCAAACAAAAGAGACAACACAAGGGAAAAATATTGCTCTACAACTCGTCATGGGTTTTGTACGAATACATTGACTGAGTGGGTCACAGAATTGGGGGTCAGGAGACCTGGATTCTCTACCAGGCTCTTCCATTAACTCTGGACAAGATACTAAACTCTATGCCTCTGGTTTCTTATTTGTCAAAGTGATTTGCTTACCTTTAAGATTTATGAGTGAGACGGGCTAGATAGCTCTTGGTATTATAAGAGGCAAAGAAGGAATATAACAAACATAGAAAGTTGTTAAACCACTTCGCACAGTATTTATTCTGTAAAATAATTTACACAATGCATTTCATCTGCCAAAACTAGCTGCTTAAACATAACCAGATAAAGTTCAACTTCTCACAGAAGCACTGAAAAGGTGTAATTGGTTGATGATTGTAAAACATTTTGGAATCTTCAGAGGAAAGAGGTCATATAAATTGTTAGTGATGCTATTAGAAAGTAGGAATGAAAAGGATTTTAAGCAAAAATGATGATACAAAAATTGAGAATCTGCCCCATCGTTCTACTAAGCCTTATACTAATGGTCATATGCTGGGACTTGAAAATAAAGATAGAATATCACTTCTACTGGGGGCTTTGAACACTAATCTTATATTTTGCATCTATAGATGCTGTAGCAATTATCTGCTGGCCTTACAAGTACAGATTGCTATAAAATACATATGGAGGAATCTGACTCCCGCTCCCCCTCCCCCGCCCCCGATCATACAAGTTGCTGTACAAGTGTGTATTCGTCTGTCTGTTACATGATCATAGACTGTGGAGCTCAAATGGCAGTTGGTCACTGAGGCAGACTTTCGCATTAGAATACTCAAAACACACTGATTTATAAATGCCATAGGCCTCCTACCAAAAGGGGGCCTATTTCCAAACCAGTTTCAGAGTGGTTAAACCAGTTTTGTTGGTCTCTGCCCAAAGTGCCATTTTTACACTCGCTGCTGCCTCTCATACCTTCTTGGTTCCTCAACAACAACAAAAAATCCAAATAAATAAAACTCCAAAAATTATCTCTCAGAGAGCATGTGGGTAAATGCAAGTGTTGTTTAGGGTGCCCAAATTACATTTCTTCACCCCTCCTGCCTGTCTAGCTCTGTCTATGGGAGCTCAATTCACACTTATTTTATGTCGAAAGAGCTTAGTAACAGAAACAGCTTAGTAACAGAAATGATTAGGCTGTTGCCTTTTCAGCACCAACCTTTTTCTTGAGACATTTAGTGTCTGGAAAAAGACTGACTGTTGGGCAAATTGTGAAGGAAAAGAAGGGAAAGGAAAGAAAAGAAAAGAAAAAAGATGACAACCTTGGAGGGGCTTATTTAACAGTTTGCAACTCTGGCAAACAAGTACACTGCAGCTCTGCAGCAAAGTCACATGAGAGAGTTGGCATGAACAAAAAGAGAGGAAGTTCTGAGAGCATTTCACATTGTTACAGTTGCTAGGGAAACCACTCCCTTGGTATCCAAGTGTTCACTATATCTGACTCACTGATGTTCTGAGAGGCACAGAACAAGTATCATGGAAAAAAACAATGAAGGGGAGGAGGGGCAACAAAAAGATATTACTCTATAATATTGTGGAACAACTAAAAAAAGGCTCCTTTGTCAGGTGGCTAAGGTTTCTAGAGTCATATAACCAGTGAAACAGGCAGTAGATATAGATGAAATTGTAGGTCTTTTCCTCTAGGGTCGGATGTGTGTTGAACACTGGAATATTAATAATCACTTCTCCCTCCCCTTGGTCTTTTTCTTTTGGTTCTGTGTCTTAGTAACGGTGACTGTGTCTCATCTCTGTGATTATCTAGAGTATCTTTTTTGCTCACATTTTCCTTTTCAATCTAAACATTAGCAAGTGCATAGTAATCGAGCAGACGTGTTATTAAGACAATTTTTCAGTATGTAAAAAGTGAAATGGCAGAAAGAATGGTACTGAAATGATGCATGTGAAGGCTCAACGGTGAGCAATTACAAAACAAAAATATGCACCGTTTTCCACTGGCTATTATCACAAAAAAATTCAAGTCACTTCAGTCTCTTTACTGTGACTTGACTTTTTCTATAAAATTCTTTAAATTTACTGTTGTAGCCTCTGAGGTTGGATGGTGTCAAAGGTAGATTTTACCTTTGCACATTTTAAAAGCCTTTTTATTAAACAAATTAAGGGCTATATTGTGACTTAAGGTACAACCCTGAACACTGGGGAATACGTAAGATGAGTAGGAGAAGCCAATGTAAGTCATTGACTAATGGCCTATTTCAACAGAAAATTATTACACCCCCACACCAGCACAGTTGTGCTGGCCAGAACACCGGAGCCAAGGCACCACCAATTACCTAGCCCTTGCTCCTGCACGTGTAAACCCAATGCCCAGGTGGCCCATGCGGCCCATGCAGAGGTGCAAGGGGTGGAGTTTCTTACTCCCCTGTACAGGCATGTAGTTCAAGATACAACTTCAGTGTTCATGAAAAGTGCCACATTCACAGCTTTGGATACCAAAGTCTTTCTATCCAAAAAATACATACGCTCTGGGTGGCAGCAGTACAAACTTCCCCAACATCAGGTCACCAACCTATGTGCCTCAGTCCTGCCCGAAAGGGCTCATCTCTGGGGATCAAAGGGGCTTTCACTCCTCCAGCTGACTCATATCCTTGGGTGCTCTGAAGACAAAGGTGATCTCATTTTGGTTTGTACCGATGTAGATACCAGTCCACGAGGAACTGGAAGGAACCGAACAAACACGTAACAAATAATGTCACCAAACAACTGTCAGGTAATAATTACCTTCCAGCACTATCAAGAATTTCATTTCCTATTAAAAGTCACATTTTCTTCAAGGCCAGAAGGGACCATTATGATCATCTAGTCTTATCTCTTAGGTAACACAGGCCATAAAATTTCACCCAGTAATTCCTGCATCAAGCCCAGAACTTCTGCAAAAGAAAGTCAACAGAACATCAGTTCAGCCCCCAAATAATACCACAAGTGGTGTGTGTTTGTTGCATTTTAAAAGGACCCAGTTACAGCAGTAATTCTATCGCTGAACAGTGCTGATATTAATACTGCTCTGGAGACTCTTTGGAATGGAAAAAGCAGCTTTTGCTAAAGGTTATGAAGTCATGTTGGTAATGGTATTTTCTCACCCTGATCCTACTGGCCTACTTCATGCTAAGAATACCAAGAAGATTTGCACATGCAACGCAAGCACATAGATCCTTTTATTTAATCCAGGATTATACAAATAGAAAAATGCCAAAGCAGCATGAGCAAAATGCATCTGGCCCTGTGCAACCTGACTTCTCAAAAAAGGAATGGCATTCCCAACAAACAGACATCCTCAATCTATTGAGGATAGCCCCTGGTTGTAGATCTGTCCCAACACATCCTTGACCTGATACCTTAAAATCACATTCCTACATACGTTGTTCACAGCCATGAGACGATATCAGGAATCTGGTGGGCTTTTCTAGCTCTGTTTTTCCTTCTATATATTTTTCCCTGGGTATTGTGGGGCTGATTCCTCAGAGGCCTATGTTCTCTTAGATCCCCTATTTGCAGGCCCTACCTCTCAGTGACTCTCACTCAGCTAGAGGCCTTGGTATAGTTCCCTCCAGTGTTCCTCAGAGTCTCCTTCTGCATCCACTAAGGAAGCTGTATCACTAACATTAGTGACTGATTCCAGAAGCAAAGTTCACATCGTTGCTGACTCTGAACTCGAACACAGATTTGTCTCATTGCTTTCCCACGACCACATCAGAATGGCAATAATATTCTATTGACTAATCAGTAGGAGGTAATGTCAAATTCATACATCTTAGCCTTGCTTTCAACACTGCACAACACACAGCTCTCGCCTGCATCTCCACACTAGCCTCCTTTGGCATTTTGCCCCCACTTCCACTCAGCAGCGATGCCAGCTTTTTCTCACAAGCATCTCTGTCCCCTCTTCTGTGCTTCCACCACAGGTACTGGAACGAGGGGTGCTGCCATACTCTCTGGCTTGAAGGGGTTTCCATCATATACAGGGTTTATAGTTTGGTTCAATGGCTCTCAGCACCCCTACTATAAAAATTATTCCAGCATCCCTGGCTACCTCTTATGCCAGGAACATCCTTCCCCAACTGTTCACCATCCCACCACCCTGATACATCATTTATACCAACTCCTATCTGCTCTGGGCCCTACAGTAATTGGATGGGAGGAAAGACTACATTTAAAATAAAAAGTAACAGACCATCAAGACATGTCCTTTCCTCACTGAGTAACCACACAGAGTCCTATCATTGTCACCCTGCTCTGCTTCCTTTTTTTTAATCTGTTCAGAACTCTCTCTTGTTGGATTGAGAAAGTATACCCAAGAAAAAGCAGCAACATGTCTTCAACATGTTCCATGACACATTAGGGACATTACTGGGCACTCAAAAACCCCCAGCAATCACCCAGGCATAAACAAAACTATTGTTCCTGGATGCCTAGCACACACATCTTCCTAGCACACACATCTTCCTAGCATTGCTGATTTGAGGTGGCTGGTCTCACAAAATATTTCACACTTCTAAAACTTTTCCACTTGGGATGCAGGTCATCCGTGGGTAAGAACCTCCCTGTGGACTGCCTTGTGAGCAAATAATTGGGAATAGCTTGTGCAGTCAGCAGGCTCAGAGCCAGTGAGTAAGTTACTGAAGGTTTCTGTGATAAGTTGTTTACTGCTTTCAAGGTTACCCAGACTGGTGCTTGTAATCAAAGTGCTGCTTTTTGTTCCTGATTCAGTGATAGAATTAAGGATGGTTGGACTTTTTCTCCCCAGTTTCTCCTTTGGTCGCATAGTGTCAATGACTGAGGCCTCACGCATGCATTGCCTTTTGGTCAGCACATTCCATTCTGCAGGCATGTCTACACTGCACACTAAATGTGAGCTCTGACTCAGGTTTGAGCCCAACCCCTTCCATCCACATACAGATCAATCTGACTCTGCACGCACTCTGCACCCGGATCCTAGGACACTAGGAGGAGGGTGGGTCAGAGCCCAGATTCTGCTGAGACTGAAGTCTAAGCCCTGTCATTTTACAAGGTGGACATAAGCCAAGCTGCATGCCTGAGTCAGAAGGTCTGTACAGTGCAGTATGGATGCATTAGCATGGCTGTTAGACCTGGGACCAGCAATTTTAAACCCAGGTTTACAATGCAGTGTGGATGCTCAAGCACATGCCTGGAACACCAAGTTCACAAGTCTGAGCCCTACAGACCTGGACTTAATGTGCAGTGTAGGCATACCCTGGGACAGCTGAAAAAGAGTAAGGCATCATGTCAGACACTGAATAGTCCTATTGCATGGACAAGCCCCCCAAATCACCCCTTTTAATAAGCAAATAATGTTTCTTTTTAAAAACTCCTATACTACTGGCTGTTTGGTGGCAGACAAAGCGTGTACCTTTGCAGACATGCAAATATCAAGTGATGTCCTGGTGATTACATGTGTTTTAAAGAGACTTACTCTGCACATATTACATGGAGCAGTAAATACCCAAGATTAGGGAACTAATCCAAAACTGAGAACTCTCTCTTTAAATTCCTCTCAAAGCCCAAAAGTGTCAAGACAGAGTGTCAAGACAGGAAAGATCATGTTCTCTTCCACCAAGGAAATCCCCAATTAACAGTCTATTTCCGGAAAAGTCTGCAGCCATTCTCGGCAGCCAGGAATTCCCCTCTTGACCCATAGAAAGAAGTACATCAAAACAAATTAGATGCAGATCCAGCCTAAGAGCCCAAACCAATATGCCCAGTGTAACAAGGAGCTCTCAAAGAATTTTAAAAAACAGCAAGCAATGGAACAACCCAGACTATGTAACTGTTCAGCTCCATACAGGGTAGGAGCATCTGTGCCATACTCCAGGCAACCCCTTCATTATGCACCTACGCCACAAGAATAAGCCAGCATAATGAGCTGATCAAGTCCACTGTCAACCATCCATACAATCACCATTCATTCCCACCCCACAACTCTATTACACTGCAATTAACATGTAAACAGTCCCCAGCCGATCCTCAGCCCCTCCCCAAATGCTTACAAAAACAGAGAAATATTTGCATGTCTAGAAAATTAACAATTGGTGGTGGACAAGTAAATTCTGGTATAGAGGGGCCCCTCATGGAACAACACTATTAACAAGGACTCAGTTCTGTGTCAGAGGGGATCCAGCACCTCTGATGTTTGAGACTGTGACAGTTTGGAATAAAGACAGAGATGGTAACACAGACCCAAAGCACTCGGAACTTTAAGGTCAAAACCAACACCTTGAATCCCAACCAGCAGTTGGTGAGCTAAATGATCAGTATTGATAGTGCCAAAAGGCCCCAAATCAGATCAAGGCTGCACTGTGCTAGTTACTACACAAGACACAGCAAAGCACAGATTGTAAACTCGCTAGGGCAGGAGCTAAATTGACAAGACAAATGTTACAGAGGGGCACAGAGAGACTAAGGCCCATATTTTAAAGGTATTTAGGCATTTCTACACTCTCTGTTGTGACACCTAACTGATTTAGGAGCCTAAAGCCTATCAACTTCCCAAAAGCATTTTGGCTCCCAAGCACCTAATCCTCTTTGAAAATGAGATTTAGGGTCCTAAATCAGTTAGATGTTGCAACACAGAGCACAACAGTACTAAAATACCTTTAAAAATATGGGCCTGAGTGACTGACCCAAGGTCACAAATGGAGTGTGTAGTACAGGGAGAAACTGAATCCAGGTCTCCTGAGTCCCATTCCAGTGCCTCAACCACAAAACTGTCTAAGACTCAATTGGTTTGATCATTCTCAAGACAGTTGTGGTTTAATTGGGTTTCTAGCACCATCAATTTAGTGCACATATCTGCAGTGTTATTGTACACTAATGCACCACTGCAAGTTTTATAGGCCCTGCTGCAGTAAGTCCTCCTATGACCAGTGGAACATTAAGTAAATTTCTTTTTACGGACTCATTTCATGCACATTAACTCTTACAGCTCTCATGTGGAGAGGGATCATGGTCTGTCAACACTGTCAGTAAGGGCAACATTCTGCTCTCTGTTCTGCATTCAGAGGAGCAATATTTTCATTGCTGTTAATGAGAGTTCCATATGCATCACCTCCGTCAAATCATTTCTAAAATAAAAGAAATTATGGCTCAAACCCCTCACCCAGAGCCACATCCATATCTCTAGCTCTGAGAAATTATAACATAGCCTTTCTGGTCACCTTTGCAGGTGGTTGTACCTCCTCCTCCTCCCCCTCTCCCGCAAATTTACAAGCACTCGGAATCCTTGGGTATATGAAACAAGTATCTTTTTATTGGGCAGGGGAGGAAGGCAGAAAATCCATTAAAAGGAACTCGATAACACTCTATATTTACACACAAGAAATGAGCAAACCCAAATCAGTGCATCAAGAGTTTGGTCTGCCCCACAGTTCCAAATAAAGGTCTGACTTATAGAGGTCTAAAACTCTTAGTCCCACCATGAACTCCACCCATGGGTCAATTAGGCTAGTAATAGTAAAGAGTTTTTAAGGGATGCTTCTCTGTCTGTCTGACTGCTCCAACCCAGCCCTGGTGCAGTTCTGTGATATGCTTCCAATGGCTTGGTGGGTCATGGTGCTGTGAAGTCAGCTCATGCAACCCTGCTGCTGCCATCTGTGGCATGAATAGGAAGTCAGCTCTGTGTCACCAGTGGTCCAGTCAATCCACTCAACACAGGGCACAATCTCCAGGTAGTGAACCCAGAGCAAAGCAGGACAGTTGGACAGAATCTGTGCTCCTCTGGATAGAGCTCCTGGACTCCAGGACTGAACCTCTTTCCTCTCTCTCTGTTGAGCATGAATTTCATTACCAATCAACGTCCACCACCTTTAAACTCAGAGTGACCCACTCCCTTGAGGGTATATATTGCACAGGGCTGCCCGGGGGGTGGGGTGGGGGGAAGTGGGGCAATTTGCCCCAGGCCCCGCAGGGGCCCCCACAAGAGTTTTTGGGGCCCCTGGAGCAGGGTCCTTCACTCGCTCTGGGGACCCCAGAAAACTCTCATGGGGCCCGGGTTCCCAGAGCATCTTCGCCAGCAATTCCACTCCGAGACCTGCTGCCAAAGTGCTGGGTCTTTGGCGGCAATTCAGAGGCAGGGGGTCCCCCGCCACCGCAGACCCCAGGCCCCCTGAATCCTCTAGGCGGCCCTGATATTGCATAATTCCTGTGCCCTTTCATGAGCACAATAATAATATTTTTTGGTGTTTACACAATCCAAACAGATTCCAACTACAGCAAAAATCTCAGTGGACAGATTTATGGGTAAGCAACATTATAATTCATTAAAATGAAGCTGGCTAGAGCTAGCTTTTTAAAAGAAAGCAGAGAGCATCCCTCTAAGCCTTCAGGCCCTGGGGCTTACAACTGCTGTGTACATCTATAGCACTTCTTGTCTCATGATTTCAAAAGCACCTTAAGAACAGCAGTATGAGGTTGTTATGTATGATCTCCATTTTACACATGGCAAAACTGAGGTGAAGAGAGAGGGGAAGACTAGATGCTGATTTTCAGAACTGTTGAGCATCGCCAAGTCCTATGGTGCTGAATGGGAACTGCAGGCATGCAAAACCTCTGACAATCAGACCATCAGGCCATACGGGCACTAGAAAGTTAGGTCATTAAGAAACAGGATGTTAAACATGACTTTGTAGTCAGTATAGACAGGGGCTGGAGGTGTTTAACTTTCTCAGCTGGTCATGGATTAATCACACTGGAACCATAAGATTAACCATGATGAGCTGACCGAACCTGCCCCTCTACAATGAGTACAAAGTCACTTTTAACATCCCATTACTTAAAATAAGATGGAATAAGATATACATTTTCTAGAGGAGAATCAAATCTATATTCAGAGAGAGTAGCCAATGTTGAAAACTAAGTCTGATCTAAAATCCAGAGGGCTCTTTCCATGCAACTGAAGTTGAACTATTTCTAGACCTACTGGGAGTGATTGTCAAAAGTGATTAAGCATTTTAAACTGCAAATCCCATTGACTTTCAGTGGGATTAATGCTTCTAAATCACTTAGGCTCTTAAAAATCCTACCTACTATTGCTTTCAAGAGTTTCCACTTTCCTTTTCAGGCCAGACTTCTCTGTAAGTAATGCACCAGTTACAGCTTTAAGCAATTTTAACTTCATTTTAGGAAGACACACTGTATGTTTTCCAGACATATACTGAATGTACAATAATTTTCAGTTCCATCTAACCCACACAACTAGATCAAATTTAGTTTCCATTTTAGCATCCCTGGTTTTAAGTACAAAAATAAATGGTTTTCCTTTCATGTACAAAAAAAAAATCTGTATCTGAAAACAAAATTCTCCCTTCCTAGTGGAACCTTTCTGGGTGAGATTATTCGGTACGAAACAAGCTGTGGCAGGCAAGCATGGGCTAACCTTGGGAAGCCTCAGATCAGATGTAACAGTGTTGTGGTGCCTTCTTTAGTTACTTTCTATTTTCTTAGTATCACGCTTCAATTAACAGTAAAAGTAAGCACATCTGATTCATAGACCAGATGAAGAGGTCATAGCTCAGAGACAATAACAGAAATATAAACTTTCTCCAGGCAATGTAAATAGTAATGCAACTAAATAAATGTAAATAACTGATTGGTTTAAAAAAATTCCCTGTGCATTACAAAAGCACCACTATTTTTGTTGCAGTAAACTAACTATTCTAAATTTAAGCCAATAAAAGTAAATATGTTTGAACACCAAAGTTCATATAAGTGCAGTTTCTGAAAATCTTCTTACAAGACACTTTCTAAAGCAGAGGTTCTCAACTTTTTCCTTACCAGGAATGCCCTGCCTGGAACTTCCTTTCCCCTCTAGCTGGCATCTAGCCAGGGACTCCTTTCCCATTTAGTAATATGGGAAGAGTCTGGTGCTCATGACCCTCCACTCCTCCTTTTGATGTCCAGGTTAACAACCCATCTTCTAAGAGCAACACTTTATACAGCAGGGCTACGGATGCTCAGATTGCCAGAGACAGTCACTAGTTTCAGCAACAACTGCGTTCTCACATCTCTATACACAAAGGATACAGTACCCAAAAGGAGCTTCCTGACTGAAAAATAGCAGGTGGGTCTAACATCTAACCAGATCGTTGGCACTAGACCCTCTGAATGTGGCCCTGTAACAGGACCCCGGGGCACAGGTGTGCATCCCAGTGCACTTATTGCGGGCCCATAACCAAAGCACCACCACAGTACAGGGAAACAGTACCTTGTAAAGGCCAAAGCAAGACCCACTCACAGGAGATCTTGTATTTCAGACTGGCAAGTTATTTTAACCACATCTACAACAGTTGTCACAGGCATTGTTCTGGTCCCTCAGCAACCAGCAATCTGTCATCTTTATCACTGTTTATACAGTATTACAGCCAAACTCCCAACACACCAGTGTCTTTAATATTGCAGCCACTCCCAGTCCACCAGCTTCTCCAGAGGCATCCAGCCAGCACTGGAAAGCACCTCAAAATACCCTTAACACTCCAGTCTCCTGGCTGCCAGTCAGCTTCCTCAGCTTTTGATAGTTCCTACCATGCTAACCTTCTAGCTGCCTACCAGTAAGTCAGTGTTTTACAAGCAGATTGCTCACTGGTCCTCAGCTAGCATAGAAATTTTTCCCAGCCTATCAAATTTTGTGTGGACTCCCCTTCCTGTCTCCCCTCCCCTACGACCCCCAGCCCTTTTCCCTAAAATCTGTTGCTTTTCTGTTTCATTAACAACAGAATCAATGGCAGCAGCCCACCACCTATGAGCAAACCCATGATATCGATCCAACGCCTAACAGCGGGAAATACTGGTGCTGAAGCAACAAATTTTTGTGTCAAGCTTCTGAGTGGTTATAAACTTCAAGAAGAAAATATAGTTTAAAATTTGCATAAATCCAGATAAATAAAATGCTAAAAAAGGAGGTGCCTGTCTATCTTCTATAGGAGCCCTTGACATAGCTTAATGATAATACTCCACCAACAGTAAAGTGCAGCAATGCCATCAGTAAAATAATGCACCAGCCTCCCTTTGCCAATAATTCACCACTCTCACAAAGTGTCCAGAAAACAAAGGAAGACAAAGAAAAAAACAGTCTTTACAGTGTCCCTTTCAAAAGCAGAGAAATCCAACCAAATGGGGAAAAATAGGACTAGTCATTTCACTGTTAACAACTGGAAGTATTAATCATGGCTCAAGCTACTTGAGTCGGATTTTGGTTTACAGTCCTGCAGTTTAACTGCGCTCAGGGGAAGTGTAGTACTTTATTTTAAAACTTTGGCATTTACGGTTCCTGGATATTTAAAAAAAAATCTGTCTGCTCTCAACAATAAACACCACTTGTGCATTTACAAGGCTATTTTATGTGACATTAATTTTATGTTAGCCTAGCATCTTGACAAGAAAAAGTGCAGCAGAAGAGGTATCACTGCTGTAATTACTCTTTGGTAGCAATTACGCTTGTCAATTCATAGTACCAAAAAAATTGCCCCAAATCCAGCAGTTTATTTTGGATCTCAGTAGATTTTTTTATAATTTCTCTCTTACACACACACACACACACACACACACACACACACACACACACACACACACACACACACACACACACTCTAAAAGGTGTAAAAACCCTGAGAAATTTTACTTCTACCGTAATTTCCCACTTCTTCAAAGCAGAAGTACCATTTTATTTTTATCTGTTCCACTACATAAAATTTAAGGTGCTTTTTTTCCCCCCCGTCATAAATGCTCAGTGGTCTATTTCATCATCACTACTATCAGGAAACAGTTCTATGAACAAAAGGAGCAACTGGCTGCCTGTATGTTTTTAAGTTACTCTGTGGGTTGGCCCTATATGGCCAGTGCCTGCTTCCTGACAACTTGAGCTCAGTCATCTTAAGCAGTGGGTTTGAAGCACGATATGTGGTTGAAAGAGGGAGTACAAAGTGGCAGAAGAACTGTTGAATTCACTTCATTTTTTTGTGTAATCCACAACACAGCAATTCCTATGGGCCAAATCTTGGTTTCACTGAAGTCAGTAGGAACTTTCCCTTTGATTTCATTGGGATTAGAATTTGTCCCTAATTCCCTGGTTCTTAAGCAAATCCAATATTGGTCCCCTCTATAAACTATTCCTCTTACAAACTCCGCATGGGTAAATTGAAGGAGGAAAAAAAATGATATTCTGCCATGGAAGAAGCCAATAGCAGTTGTGCGATTGGAGTTCCTGGGTCACAGTCTTAAATTGTCTCCTAGATTGGGACCTAAATCTACCCCAATTCAGGAAAATGTATAAGTACGATTCCTTCAATGGGTCTTAAATAGAGCTGAGTGGAAACGGATTTATTACCCTATGAAAATTTTTGATGTTTGAAATCTTTTCCTATCTTGAAAAGAGGTGAAAGGTCAACATCTCAAAAATGTTCATAAACTGAAAAAAAAATCAGTTTGGGTCATTTGATTTCGATTGTCATATATTTTGTGTTAACATT
Source organism: Gopherus flavomarginatus (assembly GCF_025201925.1). Taxonomy (NCBI): domain Eukaryota; kingdom Metazoa; phylum Chordata; order Testudines; family Testudinidae; genus Gopherus; species Gopherus flavomarginatus. The sequence goes on along the minus strand of NC_066622.1, from coordinate 81,342,142 downwards.
TTTATCTTTTACTAATATTTTATCATTTGCTAATATTTAAAAATGCAAAGATGCTTGGACTTAGCTTTAAAAACTTTCCAGTTCGACGTCAAAACTTTTTTTAACCAAAAATGTTTAGAGTCAGGAGTTCCCTCAAACTCAGCACTGTCTCGCCAACAGTTTCAGTTTCAATGAATCTGCATTAATCTGATGAACAACTGTTTCATCTGAAAATTTTGAACCAGCTCTAGTCTTAAGTATGTGCTTAAGTGCTTTCCTAAAGAGAGAGAACGTTCTTATCTTTGCTCTCTACACAACATTAAGAATACGAGGAAGCCACAAGAATATAACTTGGTTCCAAATCACAGTATATGCTAATATACAAATCTTAGCTACATGTATAAACTGCCCTTCTGTTAGGTTCTGGTGCCTTCTGCAACAGAAGATGGAGGCCCACTAGACAATTTCCACACTATTTAAAGAAATACTACCAAATTCCTGAGGACTACAGATATTCTTCTCAATCAGGACTATACTCACAATTTTCTAATTTTTCTATTAGGGAACCCCTCTTCACCCAAACTATGCATAGTCTGCAGCTGTTCAAGTGACATTATCAATTTAAAAATCCTGTGCTGTTAAGTATGTCTTTACCTATATTACTGATATCACCTTACATTATTAAAAGTGACAAATATATACACCCAATTTACACTTGCCTCTTTAAGATCTTTACTTATTGCATTTCCTTCAGCATGGACAGTGAAAATCAAGGAAGTCAATTTCAGTTGTGTATATAGTCAGTTTGGGTACATCTACACTGCCGCTAGGAGCGTGTTTTCCTGCCTAGGTGGACAGACGTATGCTTGCTCTGCTGGACCTAGCACATTAAAAATAGCTGTGTAACCGGTGGTAGCATGGGTGGTGACTCGGGCTAGCCATTCGAGTATGTTCCCAGGGAGTCCGGGTGGGTTTGTACTGAAGGGCTAACCTGAGCTACCCCCAGCTACACTCCTATTTTTAGAGCATTAGATAGAGCAAAACTAATGAGTCTTTCCATCTGGGCTGGAAAGCACATGCCCAGCTGCAGTTCAGACCTACCCTGGGTTATACTTTCAGGTTTTTCCATAGGGTGACTAATGATTTTGAGTACCCATCTGGACAGGAGACACATTCAAAAAGCTTTTCCAGAAAATGCTGAGCAACTGCCCTCTGAAAATGAAGCCCAAGGGAAGTAATTGCAAGTCAACTTTGACAATGTAGACCTCACTGGATCTATGAATTTTTTGGCCTTAGTGTTCAGGCCTGTAGGTTTACTCAACTGCATGGTATCTGAGCACTGCCCTATTTGGCTTATAACACTTCAAGATATTCATTTGTTTTGAAGTAATATGTCTAATTGCCTTAGATTATGTGAAAGCAAATTTCTATAGGTTAAAATCTGAGCCAAATTAATTTAGCATTTCCATCTCCCAAACAACTGCAGCCAGGCAGAACAGTTGGGCCAATGCTCCAGAGCAGAAGCAGAGCTTCTCAACCTTTCCAGACCACTGTACCCCTTTCAGGAATCTGATTTGTCTTGAATGCCCCAAGTTTCACTTCACTTAAAAACTACTTGTATACAAAATCAGACATAAAAATACAAAAGTGTCCCAGCACACAGTTACTGAAAAATTGCTTACTGTCTCATTTTTACCATGTAATTATAAAATAAATCAATTGGAATATAAATATTGTACTTATATTTCAGTGCGATACGTGAGCCTGTTTTTCACTTGTGAGTCTTCTCTGAAGCCTGAGCCCCAAGTGAAGGGGCTGAAGCATTTAGCACCTGTGGCATGAGGCCTTGGGCAATTGTCCTGCTTGCCACTCCCTAATGCCGGCCCTGCACTTGCGATTCCCCTAACCCAACCTGTGACCCTGATAAGGGCTGCAATCCCTAGGTGGAGAAACACTGATCTAGATGAGTTGACGTACCCTTGGTTGAGAACCACGGCTCCAGATTATGCAACACGCACTTCAGTAAGGGATGTGGCAGGCAGGAGGAGGCAAAGTAACAGAAGCAGAACTTTAGGGAGCACACTCACATTTCAGTGGCACAGCAAGGGATTGAGGAGTATTTCCAAAAGAGCTCTTACTCAATGAATCCATGTGCAGCCCAGGAAGGTCAGAATGCTTCATTTCAGTTTCTGACCCTGAGCTAGAGTCACACATAAAATTTCCTTATTATGCCTCATTGTAGTTGGAATCTCACTAAAATATTTACTCCAATTTACTGGAGATGTGAACCAAGATGAAAAGGTGTTGTTATTCCCTTCAGAAGTGGGCTAACTAAAGAACTCTTGCCTTTTATCCTGGGCTAGATTTGGAGGGTATTGTGACATTGTAGCAAATGAGATTCCTTCTGTTATCTCTGATAACAAGAGAAAGTTAAAGGAAAACTACAGAGATTTTTCTGTAATACCTCGGAGAAGAAAGAAAATATTTACTGAAAAAAGTCACAATCCTGAAAATACCTAGGCAGGTGAACACAACATGACTGCTTACATATTTAGACAAATGCTGACTTTTATGTATCTGTTCAATCAGCCTGTAAGACTAAATACACACAATAAATGTTTTAAAAATAATTAAGAAATACCTACTACTTTTTCCATTTAGAAAATTCATCCTCTCCCTTCTGGAAGTTGCCATCTTAGAGAGGTAGCATATAAGGCAAGTCCAGTTAGAAACCAGAGAAAACCAAACAGCTTCTAACATGTTTTTTTGTTTGTTTTGGAGTTTTTTTAAGGTAAATTCTCCCCCTGTCTCTCTCTACAATGTACCTTTTAACAATTTTGAAACCATCTATTTTTCATTGGTTTCTAGTGGGACTTGCATTTTCTCAGTCAGACTCTACCTTGGGAAGGTGTCAAAGTAGCGGTTTTTGATTTGCCTCATTCTTTTGTGTCACGCCTTTAAATTCAAAAATGAAATCTAGTGACTTACTCATCTTTCTAATGAGATGTGATTCTGCTGCCAGATTCCCTTAAAGGAGAAAGGAGAATGAATCCTATACCCAACATACTTCCTCTCATTAAGGTAGTTTCCAGAGTCCAAGGCTTCCTGTGAGATGTAGCTCAGCAAGCTGTACAACAGCTTGGCTATGTAACCACTATCAGCATCAAATTAGATTCCACTTTTGTTCCAATATCATCAGCCGTAGGATCCCCTCTAAACCCACCTTCATTCTTGGTTCCTTTCTCCCCTGCCAAGCCCACTCCTTCCACATTGCCTTTCTCTCCAAACCTATCTTCAACACCGTCATTACTCCAGAGTCTCTGCTTCTCTACTCCATTTTTCTTGTGACCCTCAGCTCCCAAGAACTGTGCATGTCAAAGTAATTCTGACACCACCGTTACAGGGAAGTGGGTGGAAAATAATAGTGTGTCCTGAATAGTAATCCATTGCACCCCTCATTTTAAGGGGAAAAAGGCAAGACTCATGACAAAAATCAGAGAGTGAAATAGCTGGAAGTCCACCCGCTGAGAAAGGCTGGATGGCAGAGCCACTGTGCAATGCTGCTGTAAAGAAATGCAAAGTAAGTATTATTTTACATTATAATTTTATGTTAAAGTTTCTTTCTAACCTGAAACTACTGATACAGGGCTAGCTTGCTATAAGAAACTGATTGGGAAGGAATCACACCAAGAGAGCATGTACTTGGCTGAAAATGAATTCAGACATTAAGATAACATTTAAGATGACACAGAAAGAATATTGAGCTAGTTTGGGGGCACTGATTGCTGTGTGGAATAGACAGAAAATGGATGTTGCAGACTGGCAATAGCTCACTATGAAATTTCATATTACTGATTCTTGCTCCTTACCATCTGTCCTTTTCTTTCCATCCCCACAGTCAAATCTCTTGTTCAGTCTCTCATTATATCCTGACCTGGCTACCTCAATGTCCATATTTCTGGGCTCTCAAACACACACATTGTCACTAAAAGTAAATATTCCTTGTCCACTATTTGGATCACATCTTTCCCACTGACTCCTCATCCACTATCTACTGGTCACTTCCTTTAAGACATGATTGTAAATAGATCCCTCCCTCCTTCTGCTCCCTTATCAAGCTTCAGGTTGACTGCTTTCCCTCTCTGAAATTATCTGCAAACACTCCCCCCTATTCACTTTTGAATCTTTTTTGAAAGCCTACTTCTGCAGTGCTGCTCTTGATTTGTTATTCTGATTTCCTGACTTGTCCACTCATCTGTCCATCCATCTTTAGACTCTGAGCTCCTCCAGGCAGAGACCATCCATTCTTTATTAGTAGTAGTAGTAGTAGTATTAGTCGTAGTGGTTGTTATTCATATTACCATGGTGCCCAGGAGACCTAGTAATGGACCATGATCCCATTCTGCTCAGCGCTGTACAAACACAGAACAAACCGATGGTTTCTGCCCCAAAGAGCTTACAATCTGTGTGGTTTTATTCAGATTCTGATCTATTCTTGAATCTCTGGAAAGTGCTTAGCACATTAAGGACACTACCATCAGCAAAACAACAATAATGGTCAATTGATGATAATACCAGTGGGGTTCACAGTTACTGAATCTGTGTCTCTTGCACCCATAATTCCATGAGAAGTATTAGGCTTATTTTGGGGCATGTGTTTTTTCCCCAATTAACAAGCAGAACCAAACTTTGGGGAAATCTACTGCTAAAAAGACAAATGAGAATGATGGGCAAGACACAAACAGCCAACTTCAGGGCATAAGCCAACTTCTCAGTACTCTGGGGTAGGAGGAAATCTTCTCTGGGGGCAGGTTATCCCATAACTGCCTATAGCTCTGTGCTACTGGTTGCTATCTGAGACAGGTTACTGGATTAGATAGACCACTGGTCTAATCCAGTATGGCAATTCTCATGTTCCCACAATGGCTAAGCACGTGTGGTTTCATTTTGTTTTACAATACAAGCACATTGAGACAGAATTGGTAGTTCCCAGTTACTACCCACAAATCGCAGCATGTGATCTCTACGTGGTGGAAGCTTGTGGCTGTCACGGTTTCCTCCCACGTAATACTTTCAGTTTTTCTGGGCTATAATTACAGCGAAACAAACAAGGGCTCAAGTCAATCCCAAATACGCTTTGGGTATTTGAGAGATGGGTGCAAAATAAAACAAAAATCTATTTTGTGGCAGTAGATAGAAGGGACAGACACAACCAGTTGGGTTTCCTGATTACAAGAAGAAATGTTTCTTGAGACTCCGGTAAGTTTTACACAATGCTGTGCCTTTGTATTTTCTGTTGTCATATACTGCTATGGTTGTATGAGACAAATACAAATAGTATACCAATGTGCTGCCATAGGCATCCTCCCAACAATGATGGCACAACAGTAATCATTTATCCAGTCAAGCAGATAGTACAACATTCATATCAGATATCTAAATAGCGTATCATATCAAGTGCAATTAAAATCAGTGATGCAACTTTTTAATTCACCCTTTGTACCGGAGAGTCATCACACTGATGAAATGATGTTAAAGGCTGAATGGCAGAAGCTTCATGCAAAGCTGCTGTAAAGAAGTGGAAACCAAAGTCTATTTTATGTTATGATTCTTATATAAGTCTCTTTCTTGCTTGAAGTCAATATATTGTCTGGATTACTATAAAAGATAGAAATACTGATCTGCAAGCTACAGTCACTGAGTGAGCTAGTACTTGGTTGTCCAATAAGGTGTGAAATTGTACACGATATACAGAGGTGCCCTGGCTTCAAAATTCAGATTCAACTTTTGAACACCAGTGTACCAGCGGTATTTGGATCCAGGTTTTGGAGTCTGTTCATTACAAAAATGGGAGCTATTTCCAAAATTTGTATCTTGATCTATCTTCAGATTGCAAATCCTCCTCCTGGCCAAAGTTAGAGGTTCTTTTAGATCCAGGATTTTGGTCTGAACCTCTCTCTAGTATGGTGCATCTGTGAGGTGGATAAATGAAGAGCAAAATTTCTAACTGGTAAAAAGCTGCAGGTTTATCACTGAGTGTGGTTTCTTTCCCACAGCTCAGTGGGAGGTGGGGAGTTTTGCAATCATCTGCCTATTTAACCTAAATATTAGGAAGAGTGATGCTTAATAAAACTGGGTTTGAGGAAGAACTGTCTGTTTAGCATGGCTGTACCTGAGTTTCAGTTTAAGTTGCTCCATTGTGGTCTATACAGACCTAGGGAATGAGAGAAAGAGGAAAGTGGATATCTAAAGTACTGGAGGCTTTACAGTCATTAGTAGTGTGGCATTGAATTGCAATGAAATACCTTTTTTTGATAGACCATACAGCAAAATAATTATTCTTATTGTTTTCTGTAAGATCATATCATGGTAGTTATTTTTAGACTAAAAGTTAAGCCAGCCAGAATGTGAGAGTTGTAATTTTTCAGGTCTGTCAGGTTTAGCATGTCTGGAAAATGTGGAAGATGGCTGAGGAATATTATCAGTATAAAACTGTTATAACCAAGATGGTCAATCCAAGATGTCACATCCATCAACAAACAAAGCCTGCATTTCTCTTCTCAGCAATGAAGTCCACATCAGGAATATAAATACTCTGGAGTGAGTCAGAGTAGCAGTTTTTCAGCCCAGTTTAGTTATGCTTTAAACTGATGGATGTGGACATGATTCATGTGAGTTATGTGATCCCTCGAGAAACCATTTGCAAATTAACTAATGAAATATTGTTTTGCTTGAAACTTATTAAAGAGAAGCAGTGAAAAGTAGTTGCACATAACTACAAAGCCTGGAATGTAGATTTCAAAAACCTGGACTTTACTGGTATGTCCATAATCCTCAGTGCACGGGTTATTTGGAGGAGTGGCAGAAAAAGGGGCTTAAGCTTCATATTAAGAAAAGTAAAAAGACTCTGCAGCCATGTAATTGCAGGATTAATAGGCAGAATAAGATGCTTTGCTCTACTATTTAAATTTCCAGAGCAATTTATGAAAATCCTCATACAGAAAACCTCAGTAATTGAAAATGAAATTCAGAAACAGCGTTCTTCTAAGTTAAAGGACTTAGACGTAATTGCTCAAGAGTGAAGAGAAGGAAATTGGGTTATGGTTGAAGCATCATATTGCAGGAGCAATATTGGAGGTTGGGACAAGCTGTTGGAAGAAGAAAGCTCAAACAAAGGGTTTCTAAAATTGCAACAGTATGGAGAAGTTAGGATGATTAGAATATTTCTCATTAGAAAAAAGACACAGACCTGCTGTAAGTAAGTCTGAGCATAGTGAAAGTGGTCATCATATTAAAAACTTCAGGAAGGCAATTGCCTCAAAAAGAGAAGGGCACAAAAACTAAGGAGAGCCCACACACTACAAGAGCTTTGTCCTTATGCATTGTATGGAACAGACTACTCAGGCAGCTACGGAGGTAACCACTCAGCAAATTCAGCCAGACACAAACTTAGAAGAAGAAAAAAAAAACATTACAGGGCACAAGAACTATCTAGATAACTAGATGAATCCTACAAGGCCTCCCTTTCCGCCTCCAGAAGTGTCACTAACTGGTAGAGCAGGTGATCTACTTGTATATGTTTCTAGGAAGGGGCAATTCAGAATAAAATATAAAGCCATTACAGGGAATCAAAAGTGGAAGTGCTTTGGCTTGGAACACATATCTCATGTGCTAAAGCCTCAATACGAATGACCTGCTTTGGGGCAACAGTTTTATTTTCTAGATATGTACGATATGTATCAAAAGTCTTGGTCTGCATTCTAATCCATTGAACCAATTTCAAAACAATAGGAATTTTACTTTACTATCCGCTTTGATGTACTGTAGCTGGCAGGTCTGAACACGTTTAGAGGCATATGCAGTTCTCCTGGTAATGCTTCAATTTTATATGCAGAGGGAGAGCTATTAAAGAATTCATTTGATGTTTGATATGTAAGAAAAAGACCATCGGCTTTGACTGCTCATCTTAATGGAGTTGAGATTATCCTTTGCCTCTTACCCACATCTACAAACCATTGCACAATGTCCTAAGGACACCCAAATCAACATCCTTGTCATAGCCTTTAGGAGTGTACCTACCAAAATGTACTGAGGTTTCAAGGTGACATGGCCTATTTTATTAGGTTTGCCACTATATTGATTAGATTAGGGCTGACTAGATTAGCTTGCTAACTGACCCATTGTGTCCCCTAGGAAATTCTGGAGAGTGGAAAGCATAATTGAAAATGAGTATAACAACAACAAATGTTCCAAAGATTTATGACTCAGGGGGATGATACAGATTATGTGACATGTACAGGGACTCATTTTACTAACTACGTCCCCTAACACTTCAGTTTAGAAATTAACACTAAATTATTACATTCTCTTCTTTGTAGTAAGGGTTTTAATATCTCAATAATATGAACATAAAAAGTCAAGCATTTTCTTCTTTGTCAAACACCTGAACATTTATTCCAACCCTGTTAATTTTGTTTAAAAAATGCAGATGCCCATCCACTCCCCCACGTTTAAAAGAGGGTGAACTAAAGCTAGACACATCATCCAGTGAGTTTTGGAGCATATCAAGTGTCCTCCACGTTATATTTGGTTTTAACTGATACACTGCATTGATAGAGGTGTGCGAATGAGCTTTGCGGTCCATAGTTTGTTCTAGGGATTACTAGCGAAAGGCCAATGCACCAGCTCAGCAGCTCACATTTTTAATAAAAACTTTGCTTCTAACTGAAACTGAACATATATCAGTGAAGTGGCACTCTGTGCTTTCAGAGCTATCAAATCCATTACATAAAGGACCACTGTGAAGTGCTGAATATGTTCTTGCTTTAATCAGTTCAGAGAATAGAGATTTGTTTAAAATGTTTTCTTTTCCCCAATCACACAGGGGCTGCCCCTGTAAATACCATGAGTAGGCACACGTGAAATACCAGGAACACAAGCAACACATTCTGAAAATGTCAGCCCCCATCCATATACCTCTGCCTCCCACATGGCACTCCTACTCATTTGACATCACAAGAACTCAGTGCTAGGGCTTGGAGTGTTTTTTTTCCTTCCAAATGTCTCCCCCTCCTCCTTTTCTTCACACTACTGTACAAAGATGACAGCTGAGCAGTTAGTAATAAACCCTCATGTTTAGGCAAACAATCGTATATCAGTCACACTCAGTAACATGGCCATGACTGGATAGCGTGCTGTGCGACAGACTGGGAACCACGACATCCAATAATGTGCCAGCCCTTTATGCATCAAAGGCTAAAGCAACATGAAGCATAACAACAGTTTTGCATGTTCCCTTTTAGTTTCATCAAACTGAATATTATACATAATCCTTGTTCTCCTGCTCCCTATATCTCATGGCAGAAAACTATGAGCATAAATCTTTTAAAAGAAAAAAATAGTGGGATTTAATTTTTATCTGCAATTTTATTACTTTTTATAAAAATACTCCCCCTTACTTTGGGTAGTACCACTTTGATATTTCAGATTATTTTCCTTGTAGCAACTGTTTTACCCACTGTAGAAGTAGCTTGGAGTATATCTTTCCTTCACTTTGTTCTTACATGGGTCACATTCCTTTCATGTACAGGAAGGAGAGATTTCATTTCTTTATGCAATTCTAGCTTTAGTAACTTGCTTTTACTAATGAGAAATAGATAGATGATAACTGTACTTGAGACTCTACAGGAAGAAGGCTTAAAAAAGGAATACAGTAATTGATTGATGGATTCATTTCAATTAAACTTGCCTTAATTTTACGGCTATTTGGCAGAGATGCGTCTGTAGCCTTAGAGATTATTGTAGGCTCTGAAAAACTCAAATACTGTATCTCCTCTCTCAGTACAAATATATAGATGTATATATATATTCTTGCCTCTCCAAGTTATTACCATGCAGACAATTTCAATTCAGAGCCAATAAGAGTAGCATCTTTTCTATCCAAAAACTAAAGATCATACCTTGAGAAAACTGATCTTTCAAGAAATGGCTGGAAATAAGTGAGGGCATGGAGGATTGACTCTTGTGCTTTGTTTACCGACTATAAAAAACAGCTTTCCTTGTCAGCCACAGATATTAGGTTTTTCATTGGTATCAAAGGCTCCAGGTGAGCTTGTCCGTGCACGGCACTCAGCAGACCCCTCTTGGATTCTGAACACTGTACGCTCCTATTGTGTACATTATGCTCTATTTTGGTCACTTACCCGCTTCCCCATTAAGTTCAAATTAAACAATTCTGCAGTTGTGGTTCTTATAACTATTTTATAAACCATGAAGTGTCAAGGCCACAGGCCAACAAATGCAGACCACCACTTTCTCCAGAACAGCAAGCACATGATTTTTAGTATATTTATTTATACATACTTAAAATTGCCTAGGACAGAGGATTTCTAAAAATTTGGTCACATTAATGGAGAGCTTTTCATGGGGGAACTCATCCCTTCACAAGCATGGAACCTTTTTCTCCTTCCTTTGAGATGACAGAATTTCCTTGTGGAAAACATACATGGAGAAGTGTAGGGTGTTTGATTGATGCAGTACATGGTTGAGAGCTGCTTCACTGGGAGCCAGCCTTGTCTTTTCTTCACTCTTTTGTCCAAAAAGCTGCTTCCTGACACCTTGAGGAATCAAGCGACACCACACACTGCCTAAAAAAACAGATGGGATGTGGGAGTCAGAGGACCAAATCTCAAGTTCACAACCAAAGGTTTGGGGGTGACAGAGGTAAGAGGAGGTGCATTAGAGCTCCCCTTACAGATCTGCCCAACAGGTTCTAAAGAGAGAAAATATATGGGATGGTCATCAAATGACTGTACGGATGGTAGTTATGATGTGTACTAGCTTGTTAGCAGAATGTTTATTATGTCAATTGCCATAATTTTTTTTTTATTTTGGCTGTCACACTACCCAGGGGATAAAGCTATAGGTTCCCCTAGGATTCCAGCCAGGCACTTTAGTTATACTCACTTAGAGGGAGATGGTGGCAGATATTGCAATTCCATTGAATCACTTAGGTGGTAAACACTTCCAAAGAGGTACCACATTTTGGGGAGGCTTACATACGCTGGTTCAAATTGGGATTTCCAGAGGCCAACAGACAAATAAAGGGCGTTAGGCATAAAAAGGCTGTATTTAAACTGATCAGGGCCTTGATTTCGGATCCAGCAAACATAAAGCTCCTTATGTTCAAAGGGGGCCCTAACCCTTGCAGAAGGGTTGGAAAGTCTTTTGTCTGCTAAAACAACGAGGAGTCTAGTAGCACCTTAAAGACTAACAGATTTATCTGGGCATAAGCCTTTGTGAGTTAAAAAAAAATACTTCTTCAGATGCATGGAGTGAAAATTACAGAAACGGGCATAAATATATATTGGCACATGAAGAGAAGGGAGTAAACTTACAAGTGAAAAACCAATGCTGAAGGCCAATTTAGTTAGGGTGAATGCGGTCCACTCCCAATAAATGATGAGGGAGGTGTCAATACTAAGAGAGGGAAAATTGCTTTTGTAGTGAGCCCTATTCAAGCCCAAATTGATGGTGTTAAGTTTGCAAATGAATTGTAGTTCTGCAGTTTCTCTTTGAAGTCTGTTTTTGAAATTTTTTGGTTGAAGAATGGCCACTTTTAAATCTGCTATTGAGTGCCCAGGGATACTGAAACGTTCTCCTACTGGCTTTTGTATGTTACCATTCCAGATGTCTGATTTGTGTCCATTTATCCTTTTACATAGAGACTATCCAGTTTGGCCAATGTACATGGCAGAGGGGCACTGCTGGCACATGATGGCATGTATCACATCAGTAGATACAGGTGCAGGTGAATGAGCCTCTGGTGGTGTGCCTGGCTGGGTCCTATGATGGTGTCGCTAGAATAGATATGGGACAGAGAAGGCAAGGGGGTTTGTTACAGGGATTGGTTCCTGGGTTAGTGTTCTGTGGTGTGTAGTTGCTGGTGAGTATTTGCTTCAGGTTGGGGGGCTGTCTGTAAGTGAGGACTGGCCTGCCTCCCAAGGCCTGTGAGAGTGGGGGATCATTTTTCAGGATAGGTTGTAGATCATTGATGATGCATTGGAGAGGTTTTATCTGGGGGTTGTACATGATGGCCAGTGGTGTTCTGTTATTTTCCTTGTTGGACCTGTCCTGTAGTAGGTGACAAACACGGCTACCCCTCTGATATTTTGTCTGCTAGGAGCTCATCAGACTAGTAGGTTACTCTGGTAGACTTTTAGCAAATGTATAAGAACTTTTATGGGTTTTTATGAGATTTCCCTTTACTGCTTTTACCTTAAGAATAAATGTGCTTGCTTAGAAAGAGCTGTGCGGTAACTTGTAATTGCTGGCAATACATTGTTCATAGCCCTTGGAGAGAAAGCAACACACAGGCTCTGGACATGAGGCAGATTGGCTTGTGAGGATATCACAGCATAAGGCAGGGAGCTGTGCAACGTTAAAACTCTGGTCAAGAGGGAGAGAGACAGGTCTCCACCCAAAAGTAGTAACTGCTGGTAGCCAGGAACCTTAAATGGGTGCCCTCACAGGACCATGAAGTAGGAATAGAGCAGTTAGTCTAAAACTAAGAGTTTATCACACTTTCTACATTTTCTCTGGTTTCATTTTCTCATTCCCATCTCTTCTGTTCCTCTTTTCCACAACCCCATGCTCTTCTGTCATGTGGTCCACTACTACTTCTCTCTCTCTGCACATACTTCCCTTCTGCTTTGTTCCCTTTTCCTCTACTAACCTAGACAAACTCCCCAGCCAGCAGCAGTCCTAGAGGCCTATAGAAACAAGGACCCAACCCAACAAGTCTCCAGGCTCTCTGTTAAGGGATCTTGTAACCAGAGACAAGCCCAATCTCTGCAGGCCACTTGAGAGTCTGTGTATGACTACAATTCTGGGTCCACTGTTTTAGAAGAAAACATCTTAATTATGATGTTTTAATAACTGGAATGATTATTTTCACTTGATGAGTTTAAAGTCTTCTGCAGCAAATATTAAGGAGTTCTCCTAGCACATTGCATTTCTTCTTGCAAACTTCAGAACAAGACCACAGAAAGAGAAAGAGAGAGAAAGAGAGAGAACGTGTGTGCACACATGTATATGTTAAAGAAGGCATCATACGACTTTGGTGTAAGAGTGGATTCCTTGTTTCCACTACCTCCATGCTGACAGTCTGAGCCAGGGAGGTCAGAGTCTAAATGGACAAGAAGACTGAATTACTCTTTCACATGCAGACGAGGTGTCTCCAGGTCAGGGTTGAGGAATACTGATTGGGCAGGTGAGAAGACATTTGCAACTGGCAGTGTCTGCAGTACTGGTATTTCTGTGAATGAACAGAGGTTTTAAGTCTCTAGGGCTCTCAACCTGGCACCTTGCATAGTATTAAAAAAGGAAAGAAGAGATGCGGGGGGGGGGGGGAGTGTTTACCTTTGACTGAAATGCATTTAACTGAATCTCCAGAGGAAGAAAGTAGGTTAGGAAACTTGGTCAATGAAAAACATGGGGCTTGGAGAAAAATTCTACTATATTATGCTTTACCAGCCCTGTAATATCACACGGTACATTTCCTACAAAGCCAAAATATGTGGATTGATGGCTAGCAACCAAAGGTTGCACTCTCATGATGCACTTAAGGGATACCATGCCATTAGCAGAAAATTCACACACAATATATTATTATTTATATTCTGAATCAAATTACTGCAATATATTCTTTTACAAAGATTATGTAAAAAATCAATCAGATTTTCTGATATGTATTTTATTTTTTAAGAGAAAAAGAACCTTAAAAATAAAATAAAAAAACCCAAATAAATACAATTTAACTAGCTATCCAAAGGGAAAGGACCTAGGAGTATTCAGGTTATGGTTAGTCCATCTTAAACCTAATTTGCTTTCTGTGATTGTATTCCTTTAATATCAGCATGGATATTAGCCCTCCCACACTGACCAGAATAGGAAATGAGAATTACTCATTCTTTATGTGACTAATGGACTGTCTTCCAAATTGCAGAATGCATTGTTTTACTACAAAGCAAAGTAGCTTAACCCTGCAATGTCCAGCATTAAGTTCTCAATTACACAAAACAGTTTTATTTTAACTACTCCATAGCTTGCTCCAATCCAACAAGAATTATTGTATGGCTTCTTTTTGTTGTTCTATATTCAAATGTTGTTCTGTATTCATATGTTTGGCAGCAGGTTGGTGTTTAGAGTAGTGTCATTTATCACAAACTGTGGATGTCTCACAAATGGAGCAGTTAATTACTGTATGCTGGCCCTACAGCAGGGGGATGAGGAGAGTAAAGAAGGTTAACCAGACAGACTGACCCACCCTGCCAACTGGTATTCATCTCTGGGGGATCCACTCTCATCCTTGTCAGCACACAGACACTGCAGCAGAGGTTGTGGAATGAGCACTCTGTTAAACAAAACAAGGTTCCTCCCTTCCCCTATGGAAGAGTCCTACAGAATTTAATAGGAATTAAACCCTTGGGACTCTGTATTCTAAGAAGCTACAGAACTTCTATGGAGAGACTATAGTCTCTCTATAGGATATTTGAGCCATCTAATAGAATTCTGCATCCAATAATATTTTATTTTCAGTTCTGTAGGATAGTTCAAAGAAAAAAAGAAAAGGTGTATAAGGTGGGGAGAGGGGAGAACCACATTCTAGAGGATAGATCCTGTCCTCATTGAGTAATTGTGCAAAGCTCCCTAAAATTGGCTCATCCAGCCACACAAGGGAGGATTTCCCCATACATGGGGGATCTTCAGATGATGTAGACACACTATAGGTGTTCCTCCTGAGAAGGGGGGTATAGTGGGTGGAAGTGGGCATAGCAGAGCATCCTTGATTATCCATGGCTGCTACAATGCGCTTTTGGAGACATAGAAATCATGCACAGATTAGAGCAGTCTTCAGATTTCTCTAACTAATTCTAAGGGGCTGGACCATGCAGAGCAGCTCCAGGACTTGGAGAACAAATGACAGACCCACCTTTGTACTAGCCCACCTTCAGATGTGTAGAATGCTTTTTGGCTCCAGCTAAAAATCTGACCCTGAAGAGTTATTTTACTTTACATTCTATAGGCCTTTTCTCTAGGATGGAGGAGTTCTGACTCCAGCATACATTCATATTCACTGAAAGAAGAAAATACCATCCCTTTCCATTTTTCATTCTTTCCAGGGGAAAGAAGATGTGTGAGAGAGCACAAAAATAATACTAATAAATTGTTTGAATATAAAGATTGGACTATAAGCATTGAAAGCCTTGCCTCTTACAAACAATAGTCAATGTGACTGATAGTCCAGGAAGCACATTAAGGAAGTATAATAGCTTTCCCTGTGGACAGAGGAAAGCTGTTAGTCTGCATAGGAGAATCTGCTCTTTGAATGAGACAAATGAAACTCCTCCTGTGTTTTAAAGAAAAACAAATATCCCTCACTGGAGCTAGATTGCTCTATAAAAAATGTTTTTTCCCATTCCAAACAAACTAAATAGAAGCATTTAACAAACAAACAAACATTGGGTATTCCTTCAAGAGGATATGAAAAAGGGATACATGGATTTTAAAGAGTTATAACTATATGGACACAGAATCACAGTGATTTAGCTCTGTGAAAGTGACAGAGATGTTTATACAGGCCCAATCCTCTTTCGCAAAACAAGCCTGCATGCCAATGGGGCTGATTAGCACTTTGCAGTGTTAAGCCTTATATCGAAAGAGGATTCACCTTTCAAAAGTTACACACTGGAGAATGATTCCTCTTTGTTAGCTGGTTTTGTGGAGGGATAGTCAGAGGGAGCTCAAAGGAACTGACCATCACAAACTTTGCCATCTTGCCTTCTCCAACACATAGCAACATACACATATACACACATACGTGCCCTGCGCTGTACCAAACGAAGACACTTCCCTCCGGACACTTCCCCTTGGGGAGAAGATGAGAGAACAAAACACCTGTTACAGATGTGTAGCCATATTGCTTAATACACTGCTGCAAGGTGCTCAGATATTGTAGTATAAGAACCTGTATATAATAGACTAGAATTGAAAAAAGAAGGATGAATAGCTTCCTTAACCACAAAGATAAAGTCTCAGAGATTCTTTGAAGTGTGATGGATTACCCTACCTACTTGTTGCTTTCCCACCACACTTCAGTTCAAGTAACAATCATCTGGCATTTGATAGTCAGCCTGATATTGTCCTTCAATTTTTAGGTTAGAAAAGATTGTTGGTGGTGGTTTTTAAAGGATAAGGAAAAGCCACACAGGTCCATAGTGAATTTAAAGAATATCTCATTTTAATAGTAAAACAGCACAAAAAATAAATAACCCTTTTTGAGCAATGCTTTAATTATCAGGCTTTCCCCTTTGCTGGTGGTTTTTCGTAGGATGGCTCCTTTAAAAACCTTTGCTTTCCTTTCTGTTCCCATGACACCTTTCCTTTCAGCTCAAGTTTAGCATTTCTTTTCTGCACTGTGGTCACTGATTAATGCCCTGACCCTTGACCTATTAACCCCTACGATAACATAACAGAAGACTGATGTTGTCAGTACCCAAACTAAGTAAGATCTTTCCTGTGTGGTGATATTAGGTCTACAGGATTTATGTGAAAAAATATGGTCCCTTCCCTCCTCCAGCCATTTACTTAGCTTTCAAACTGTAAACAAGTGACTAGATGCCTGATTGAACACAACTTTAAATAATCCAGAGTAACATTATTTACTTGGTTCTGATCAAGACCCAAAACAGCCAGCTGAACAGTAAAGAGGTTGCTGGTCAACTCTAAATGAATAAGAATATAGCAAAGCCAGATACAAAGTAGTTTAGCCTCTGTAATAGACTTCAATAGCAGGCCTTCTTCTCCATTACAAAATCAAAATAGAAAAGCATCTCTTAAATAACAGTCCCTTTTGTGGACAGCTTCAGGAAACCATTCACAGTTAATCAAGCCTTGCAATGCTCCAGAGTCATCTGCCATGTACCCAGAGCAGCTTTGCTCATCCTCAGGAGCCCCGGTTACGCCTGTTAGTTTTGCTCTTCACGTCAAACTTAAATGCTGAAAACAAATCACTTTGCTTCACCATGGTAGCTTGAAGAACTCAAAGCTTCCAAGAGCAAGAAGCCAAGAGAGATGATAAAAATGGGAGGTGACTGGGGGGAAAGGAAAGAGTATCTAGTGATTAGCGAGCCAGGGCACCTGGGTTCTAATCCCAGCTCTGCCACTCACATTATGTGACCCAAGGCAAACCTTTCACCTCTCTGTGTAGTAACATAAAAAGGAGAAATTGTAAACTCTCTAGGGCAGGGACTAGTTTTTGTTATACTCTTGTACAGTGTCTAGCACAATGGGGCCATTAAGCAGTACTGCAGTACAAACAAACAGTAATGAGTAATATCCTCACAGGCGGGTTGTAAGAATCAGCTTTGAGATTGAGCAGCATCTTAAAAGTACACAAGAACGTTAGCTGGATTCCAAAGAGATGGTTGTGTCAATATAGGAATTACCATCTTGTTTGATCCCCCAAAAACCTACACCTTGTTTTTCTAAGAGTATTTGAAGGGCAGAGACCATGGAGGTAGCACCTGAAAACTGTATATGTTGTTCTATTCCCAAACAGATGAGAGAAAAGCGTTTCTATTTCTAGAATAAGGCTTGGTAGTGGAAGCTGAAGCTGACTGGGGAGGTCAACAGACATGCATATTCAGAGCCAATTTTCAGCAGATGGTAAAGATAATAAAGCTGATTCCAAGAAGGGCAGGAAGCAACTACCTTGGCTGCTCTGTGGAGCTTCCATTGAAAATAAGGGGTGGGTACACAAGCAAATATTCAATGAGGACAATCACAGAAGCAGCTACACAGGTTCTCTGACTGCTAAAGGAGAGCTATCACCTCTGCTGCTCGTTCAGCCAGTGTGCCACACGGAACCTCTCAGCCAGGGAACATTTATAGATGAAAAACTGCTAAGCTGTTACTTGGCCACACAGCACACACAAACACTATTAGCACCTCCTCTGCCGAACTTGTTCTACATCATCACCGCAGAATGCAGAAACAGCTCAAAGCAGAGACCGAGCCACGGCAAGCCTGATACCCATTTAATCACAACTAAGTTATCTAGAAGCAGTGTAACCACTGCAATAAGTCAATCGGAGATAAATAAAGGGCAATGCTCTTGAACCCCACTAAAGAGCCAATTTCCCATCCATCCTCCTCCAGAGACCCAGCTGTTTTCAAGCCCATGTCAAATTGTTTTAGAGACAAGAAAATAACTTGTAGCCAACAGCACCCACTGAACTTGCACTTCTAACCATAACTTCAATAAAATTAGTATCCCACATCCCCAACCTTTAGGTAGGGAATGATACTGATTCAGGCCCTGATCCAGAGAAGTTGGAGTGCACAATGTCAGGGGCTTCAATGATCAGAGGCTTAGGGAATTGGAGCATTTGTGACTGAAATGGCAAAACTTTTATGGAGAAGGGGTAATTCTGCCAAAACTGCAATCACTTGTTATTGAAGAATTCTGGGTGATTCCCAAATCTGGTTCTTTGTTTATTTCAGTTAAGTACAATGACCCCCGGGCATATGTACAATTGACATAAAACAACAATAAATAAAGCCCAGTGGCCAAAAGCTGAGATGCCTTCCACATCTCAACATATTGCAGTTCCTCTGTTCCCAATGACCTGCTGAACATTCACCACCATCAATGGAAGAAGAGAGCTCTTGCATTGGGACTCAAAGACCAGGCTCTAACAAGCCAATAGAAAAGCTAATTCCATTGGATGAGACTTCCTCAAAAAATGTCCTATCTTTAAGCACTTATCAAAATTAACCTGATGGGCAGCTAGCTTGAGTACTAGAAGCAAAATCCAGCATCCATGTAAACTACACTCATGACATAACAGCATCTCGCAGGTTTAAAAAAATAACCCACACACTTAAAAAACAGCCACTCTCAGTTTCTCTCTGTACTTTGCCCAGGCAGAGATGTGTGTGTTTGCCTGAGTATGTGGTTGTGGTAGGAACATGTGTATTTTGCTCTAAAGATTGTGAAGTTTGCTGGTGGCACTGCTACTACTAATCCACCCACAGAACTGCCACCAGCCAATTGTGTTCCTTGGGCAGAAGTCCCACTAGACGTTAGTTACATACTGCACAATTAAAGAGAAAATAGGCTGTTGCTGTCCTTCCTGTAATTGTTTCCATTGACTCTGACTCCCTTCCAGACCCTGTGGCATACAGTATCCAATTTATTTTTGAAATCACTCGCTGTACACTGTGCCACTCTCGTCATTTAAGTAGCAACCCCTTTAAAAACATGTGGCCTGAAGGTGCACATATCCCTGTGGTTTTAAGTGCATTGCTTGCATATGGCACAGAGCTGTGAGATAATTTTATAGTGAAATCCAAAACAGGCATCATGTTTTATTACAAACCTGAAACTTGTGCCAGGTTCATCGGATTTTCATCATACTTGGGCTAATTTTCAGGTGTCAGGGAAGATTTGATTATTGGAAGTAGAAAGTGTGTAAAACTCAGTGATTTGTGTCAAGCCAGGTAAAAGCAGTATGTTGGTGCAGTTCAGTATTCAGCTTTTGGGGTTCATTCCAACCCCTGAAAACTCAAAGCAAAACTCTGTGGGTGTGAACCAAGAGGAGAGGTTTGAGTGAAAACCCTAAGAATGGAAACTACTGAGTTGTTTGAGAACCAAAACCAGACCCCCAAATCACATGCACTTGACAAACATGATGCAATTTTTTTTCTTTTTTATATATATCTTATTTTAGTTTGTTAGTTTGTTCAAAGAGGCTCTCCTTCCATTTCCACACAGCCCTGTCCATCCAAAACAAAATGCGCACTAACAAGTGGTATCTTCTAATGAGCAAATAAAGATCAGAAAACTCTGGATCTATACTCTCAATGGCAGGGAAATTACTTTTTTGATATTTGATTTTTGAAGAGATGAAAGGAAGAAAGAGAGAAAGCAATAGAATGATGGCCACAGGGGGGGAAAACTCTGTAAGTTGTATGGCTCAGGCAAGCTTCACGAAGGGCGGAAAGATTTCAGAAGGTGGACAGATTCCATTCTCATTAATGAAGGGGCCCCTGACTCCAGAGCCACCGAACACACACCAAGAGCAAAGGCATTATTCAGCTCTCTGGCTTGATTGAAAGCATGAGCCTGTTATTTACAAGCTGCTGATAGCTTTCCTTTAATAAGAAGTTACTGGGAAGCGTGCAGGGAAGGGGGAGCTAAGGATGGGTAGCAAAAACTCCAGCCCCTGAACATAGAGGCATCTTCAACAGGATTTGCAGGACATATCCTTGGGATGCATTAAACAGCCTGGAAGGTAAGTGGTGATTTTTTTTAAAAATGATTGTTCCACAGACACATGATTTAGGAGGAAATCTTGTATGTGTCTCCCATCCCCCTCCTCATCATCATTTTCAAGCAGGGGTCAGGTGCTAGCAGAATAAATGCTTTTAACACTAGTTTGCAAACTGGCCATGACGGGATGCCATCTATTTTTAGGAAATGGAGTGGGGAAATGCTTAAATAAATAAAACCTGATTGTCTGGGCTGCAATATGCAGAAACTGCTGCTACATGCTGCTTGGCTGTTCTGACTACACACAGCCCTGAGTGCTGCTGAGACTGTGTGTGGGCTGTGAGTGTTGCAACTGAAAATTGACGGGGGGATGATTATTAAAGGTATATAAAGCAAATAAGGTATGGGCATTTGCTATAGCAATGCAGGGATCCTCTGACAAGTGACTAGGAATTGGAATGCTTGACTATGTCTCTCTCAACTTTGAGCACTGCAACCCTTGCTAGGTCTGTAGGTTAAGAAGCCCAAACAGGCTTTTTTTGTTTGTTTGAGCTTTCACTAGAAAGGTAGTCCAGGTAGTATTATACATACAGACATTCTTTGGATATATATTACACACACCTTTCATGCGTACTCAGTTGTAGAGCAGCTGAAACATAGCAACAGTCCCTTGGTGTGCATGATGCATTAAAGGGACAGCACCTTTGACAGAACTCGAGTTCATCCGGACTTCTTTCCCCTTTGCAGTCCACTGCAATTAGACTTCATGTATTACTATCCAAATTGGAGAAGAGGGGGCATGATTCCCTATATTGTACTTAAGACTTTTTAAGCATCAGATAATAATAATAGCAGTGCAAATTCACTTTCTTTAGAAAAATATTTACATACTTGATCCTAGTTGGTTTGAAATGGATGAATTGTTTATTCTTAAAGCCCTACCATGATTAAGGAGCAGAGCAGTGATGCAGTTAAAGCGAGTGTCCTCATCACATTTGTAGCTAGATCTTTTGAAAACAGCTCCTTCAGTCTATGGACCACTTTACCGGGGGAGAATTGCAGGAAAGGACCATCCTCCCATCCCAAAGCCCTTCAATAGTTTGTTATCAAACTATTGCACTCTACCAAGCACCAGCCAGAGGATTTCAGACCACAGTTTGAGGACCTGACAGAAGCCACTAACTCATATCTTCTTTAATTACAATACAACTGGGTGTATTGACAATGACAATGGTGTGAGATTCATAGGCCATACAATTTGCTTTACCTGTAATGTGGCTATATTATTGATCACAATTAGGTTACTATTCCCCCCCCACACACACACACACCTTTTGGTGGTGGCCCTGATCTCATTCTAAAGGCTCTGTGAATGTATATGTGAAAAAAACGCAGTTATAGTCACATACCCTCAAAACAGTTCCTCCACTACTCTTTGGGGGCTTCCTACAAGAACCAGGTGGAGACACATGCAGGATCTAGCCCTAACCCTGATAAAAGCGCATGAGGCACATAAATATCCATTTTACAACTGGACAACTGCTGGCACGGATCAGCCCAAGCCAAAGAGTTCAAGAGCGGCCAGTAATTTTGAAGGACCAACATGAGACACAAAGGGCTGGATTTTCAGAGCCATTGGACATCTGCAAATCCCATTGTCCTCAGCATTTCTGAAAATCCAGCCAAAGTGCTCTCAAGTTGGCCATCAAAAAAACTGAGGTATGCAAAAAATGATAAATGACCTCTTTTGAAAACATGGGGCTAAGTAACTTGTCTAGTGGCACAGTGAAACTGATGGCAGAGCCAGCGTACAACCCAGAAGCCCAGTCTCTCAGTGCTTACTGTACCGGGACCACATCTCCTGTCCTTGGTATTATGTTTGAATCTTAAAAGCCTAGCCAGGAATGGACATGACAAGAAGCTCCTCCTCCTGTGAAATTATGAAAACTTCACTTTTCTTTCCATGTTTTAGTTTTTCTAATGCCAGGCACTACAGAAATATTTAATCCAAGCAGCAATAGGTTTTTTTCTATTCTAGCTAGTCACATTTCCTGGGATTCTAAGAAAGACAAGCTAAGTGGGTGGTACTGAGGCAAACTGCTTGTCTATCTATCAGAGAATGGGTTAAGTAGTTGTTGGGGGGGCACTCGGCACTATCTCAAAATTCTTCATTGGAAACATGCAAATAAAAAGAGACAAAAAGGGGGGCTGGTAAAGCAATACTACACTCTGACAGGCAAGCAAGATGATTTATAGTTGGCTGGCTGTTAGCACTTAGATCTTATTGAAGTCAATCAATTTGTGATTCTGGTTGCAGCTGTATTTTGCTAGTGCTTCATCTGCAGAGTGGGAGATATTAACAGCCTGCACTTCTAACAGCTTTGTCTATTAACTTATAAGTTAAGCAGAGACAGCCTGATCATCATCTGAATGGGAGACCACCAAGGTAAAGCTAAATTCTTCATGTGCTAGTGATTTAAGACTCAGTCTTGGAACGTGCTGAGCACACTGTGGCCCCAATCCAATGTATTTAAGTACATACACCTCTACCTCAATATAACGCTGTCCTCAGGAGCCAAAAAATCTTACCACGTTATAGGTGAAACTGCGTTATATTGAACTTGTTTTGATCCACCAGAGTGCGCAGCCCCCGCCCCCCCCCGAACACCGCTTTACCGAGTTATACCTGAATTTGTGTTATGTCGGATCACATTATATCAGGGTAGAGGTGTACTTAATTTAAGCAAGTGGATAGTCCCGTTGTCAGGGTTTACATGCACTAATTTAATCAAAAAAATACAATATTTTTAATTTCCCATTGCTCAGCACTTCAGTAGCTCTGATCATCTATCCTAAAAGTTAAGCATGTACAGGATCAGAACATAAAAGTCAAATGTTGTTATCTCACCACCCAGGGATAGAGTTGAAATGAAGATGAAGCTGTTGTATTGGAGCTGCATAAGCAGTGAAAATCATCAACTTTGAACTTGAAAAGGTTGTTGATATGGCTTATTAAAAATATCTATTAGATCATTTTAGTTCTTAATGTGTGACAGTATTTAATATACACTTATTTTCTCTATCATTTTTATACTAGTTTAGTTTATTTAATACTGGTTTATTATTGTAGGTTTGCTCAAAAGTTGTTGGTTTGTTTGTTTATTTTTATTTTCAGAAGAGGATTAAAGTATTTGTTGAGTTGATTTCACCCACATAGAATTGCAGTCTTGGTTCAAAATTCCATTTGATTTACAAGAAGGTGTGCTCCTTTTAAAAAACAAAAACAACACAAAAAACACAACCCCAACCAACCCTGCCTCCAAGAACTCAGTGTCTTTCAATGAAAGTCAGCCTGAAGAACAAGATGAACTTTAGGACCCTAGGCCTGTCCACAAACGGTGCAAATACCTATAGCCAGTGAGTGGGATTTTTCAAAGCCCCAAATAGCACTTAGGTATCTAATTCCCATTGAAAATCAGTTTGTCAGTTTCACTGGGACTTAGGCACTTAGCTGCTATTTTGGACTACCAATCTGGTAAGTGACCTCTTAACTTAAGACATTCATTCTTAAAATTGAGATCGAACAGCTTTCCACTCATCAACTCTGAATACTAATTTCATAGCTTCCTCCCTCTGTGGAGTCTCATGAACGTGACATGGAGTGTGGGGAGGAGGGAAAGGAAAATAAGGAAACACAGTATTGATGACTGGGAGTGTTGAAAGCATCTGGAAAACCACTCTCAACCCCCGCCTCCCTAAGCTTCAGAGCCCAAGCTGTAACTTCAAAGCATTGTATATACAGCTACTTTTATAGCACTAGCACAAGCCCCACTAGCCCAAGTCTATTGACCCTGGCTGGGAAGCTCACTCCAAAATGTTGTGTAGACATACCCCAAGAGGAAAAACATCCAAGAAGTGATTAGATAACATTTAGGATTGTCCTCCACTGGGGGCCTGATCCAAAGCCCATTCTTAACCAGGCTTTGGATCAGGCTCTGGTTGCATAGGGTTTAATATAATGACCTATAAGGTCTCTTCTAGTTCTAACTTCTATTATGAAAATAAATCATGTTCTTTCATTTAATTTTTGGGAGACTGCCTGGGAGGTGTCCCAATGCCACTAAATAAAAATTTAATACTTTAAATGCACACGCGCACACACACACCCCATCACCACAATGCTGATTACTGGCAAGATGCTCTTTGATGTGTGAACGTATACAACAATTGAAGACATTCCAATTATCTCCAGTTCAAAGTTAGGACAAAATTAGAAGCACTTATGAATGATGCATTAGGTTTGAGTAGAAGCAGCAGTGCTGAGCAGAATAAAGATGAAAGAAAGTTTAGGGTAGTTGTGAACGTGCTACTTGCTCAGACAGACATATTCTGGCTTTCACATGCCTTGCGATATCGCCAGTAGTTCAATTAACTAAACACATTTCAAATCTAGCTTTGAGATAATTATAAATGACTTTCAAATGCATTTGTGATGTTTTCAGGATAGTGTCTGAAGCAGTGTTTGTCCGGAAAGCTTCCTCTGACTTCACTGTGCGACACATTAGAAGAAACAAGTGTGTGCATCTTGAGTGAAAGTTCTGATATTTCATCTGTCAAAGATGTATGTCTTGAGAGATCCACTAGGCAGTAGCTAAACTGATGGGCCAGATCCTCAGCTGGTGTTAAACTGTGCAGCTCCATTGACTTCAGAGGAGCTTTGCCAATTTGTAGCAACTGAAAACTGAACCATTCGCTTTAGCCTAAGGAAAGAAGTGTGGTTGTTTCACCTGAAGATAGTCATGCTTATGAAGAGAAATGCTTAGTTTGCTGATCATATAATTTTTCCAGTGGTAGACACAAGGTAAATAAATGCTAAAATACTTATTTCATTGTAATTTTTCTACTTCAAATGGTCCATTTTGTATATTTTGTGACACAGACTGGACCACAAAACAGGAAGATGGTTGGCTAGACTGTGACAGAGAGGATACATCTGGTTGAGATTTCCTTAAACTATTTATTGTGCCCTTTTCTGAGACCTGCTTTCAATTATCCTTCTTGTAGCTCTCCAGCTCATTATCACTGTGAGCAATATGAAGTAAGGCTTCCTGGTGTGAGGCCAAGATTGGCTATTACGCAAAGCTCATCATTACCTTATTGATGAGGGCCATAGATATTCACTGAATTCACTCCCCTCTCTTGGGTGGACATCTGCACTGCTATCTACCATCTTGTTGAATTCCTATACTGCCTGTCCATCACTTTGACATCAATTTAATTTGCTAGCATTTGCAAACCAGGAAGATAAAGGGATTAAATAAAGGAGTCTCATATGCTCAGTGTTTTCAGTAGATCCCCATAGCCTTCAGTAACTAACAGGACTTAATCAAGAAACAGATTCACTAAGAGCTACAAAACAATTACACACAGATCAGGCACAAATTCATGGAACAATGTTTATAATAAAGATAATATATTTACTAACTATTACTGTCCATGATATTTTTTAATGCTAGGACAAAAGCAGTGGGCTTTCACTGATCTTAGAAGTTGGCTACCAATGCAAATACAAATTCACCACATTGGTCTGTGCAAACCTATGTACATAGTTTTAAAATTACCATTTTTTGGGGGGTGGGGAAAGGGAGGCGCCCAGGTCCAGTCACTCCATTGATAACAGAGCATTATCTAAATCCACATGAAAACCTAAACTAAGAGCTGAACTTACATAGGGTTCACGTATCACTCGTCTTCAGTATTTATAGAAAACATGGGCCATAATTAGCTATGTGCTCTGGCAAAATACTATCTGAAAAGCATAGACCTTGTTTTCATGGGCAACTTGAGTTCTTATTGCTTCAACTGGTCTGCTGCTAACCAACGTGAACAGAAAATATTAATAATAGCTAAATAATCTTTGACAGTTACACAATGCTTTTCATCTCCAAAAGATCTTCACCAGCATAGGCCCTGATCCTGTAATGAACTCTGCATATGCCAACCCCTACTTAAATCAGCAGAGCCCTACACAGGCCTCGAGAGTTTCCTAAACAGGGCTGTTTATTGCAGGATTAGGGCCTTAAAGTTAGGTCACAAACATCTCTTGTTCTTCTACTACCCAGCTGCGCCGGTGGAGCACAGAAGTAAAGCTGCATGAAAAAGATTATTTGTTCAATCCTTCGTATGCAGCCACTTCTGGGGTGAAATGTAGCAGCTTTAGCAGTCAGTCACACCACTACACAGTAAGGCTTCACTCTTCAAGGCAGAGCTCTACACAGATCCTAACTGACTTCAGTAGAAAGGGATTCCATGTAGGCACAGGGGTTCATCCACACAGAGCTATTTGCAAGATTGTGGCCTAGGTTAGGACAGAAAGGGGGGAAAAGATTAACATAACCTGAACTGTAAGGGTAAATTTTTAAATAGATTATGGTCCTGATTCTCTATTGCCGGACTCCAGTTTCATGCCAGTGCAATTCCATTGAAATCAAGCCTTATAAACATAAGAGAACTATAATGAATGTTCAGTTTTTTCCTTAAGTGAAGATGACCTTGTCTTGTATGGCATGGAATCTTACAAAATACCTTAAAATTCCACAGATGACCCTGGCTGCCTCATTGATGGGCTTCCTGGTTATCACAAGGTGTTGCTGAGAAACACTTGGTATAGACAGAGTTTTCCCTTTAAGAAAGTATTATGGCCTGTTTGCTATAAGAATGTACCTAGAACAGTAAGCTATAGCCTCTCCTATTAGCCCTGAACTCTGCAAATCATTTAATGTCTGTCTA
This sequence comes from Gopherus flavomarginatus, assembly GCF_025201925.1. NCBI lineage: Eukaryota > Metazoa > Chordata > Testudines > Testudinidae > Gopherus > Gopherus flavomarginatus. The sequence goes on along the minus strand of NC_066622.1, from coordinate 81,315,039 downwards.
CAGAGTGCTTTTCTTGAATTCATCCAATTATGCAGTTACGTTCTCCCCATGGTTAAAAAAGGATAGGCATCATGAATGAATTTGAAAAGATGGCTGTACAATGAATTGAATGAATTTAAGAAGTTATCCATGAATAGAGCCATATATTTTTGCTTCTTTCCCAGGGTCAGGGTTTTAACTGCTCAGCTCCCACTGATTTTTAATTGGATAGCACAGCTAAAACCCTGTACAACGTTTTAAAAGCGTAGGCGTTCCTGGCTCATCTTTGTTGCACCAAACATTCTTTGGAACTAGTGATGGAAAGAGGTTTGGGCTGAAAACCTGAATTATCCTGTGAAGAGTTCACCTTCAAAAGACCACATTCAGATTTTCAGCAAGAGTTCTCAAGTGGTCGATTAGCACTGCATAGTGCTCAAGTTATTACTATTAAGAGGGGATGACAGGATTGTTATAATATAGCGGCTTTTTAGAAGCATCTCTTGCACAAACAGTGGGACAAAAAGATTCATTTCTAAATTACTTCCCTGCAGATAGGTTTTATAAGAAGCGAGTGTGCGGTAGAGCCACACCTCTGCTATAAATGGTAAATCAAAGGGGTGCTGAATGGAATACTTGAGAGATTTGCAATGGGATATAAAGCCTCTGACCTCTAAACCACTGGCTCAAATCTAACCCAGAATGGTAGTAACTGACAGTCATTACCACTGAGTGTCTGTCTAGTTTTATTTTATTTTATAAAACACCTATCACCATGGTATCTAAGCGACTTCCCTGAAAAGTAAATACAAAAATCTCTTTCAGTCTGCCAGCAGGAATAAGCTTATAGCTATTGATCTGGGTTTTAACAACAGATGTAGGGGGAGCAAGGGCAGAAAGGAAGGAAGTTGGTGTGTTTTACGGGGCTAATTTAGGGAAAATTATGTCAAACAGGTGGGCTCTGAATAATACAGAAGTTTCATTCTGAATGAGTTGATGGTGGCAGCCATTCTCCTGTTTAGGGAGGGCTGTTTAGTGGTTAAGTGAAATGTGTTTAATGCTGGCAGTTCCTAATGGACAGATATCCATATTGCAACACCTCTCCCTACACACACACACACACACACACACACACACACACACACACACACACACCACCCCTGCAGCTGTCTTCCTACTGGCAGTCTCAGAGAGGAGACGAGGGAACTGGCAAGCTATTAAATATGAACTGCCTTCTCATTCATTGGGATGAGGCTTCTAAGTGAGGAGTGTAGGGAAGCCAACACTGTTCCTTGGACCCATTCTGTAGATAGAGAACTATAGCTTCCAGCACTGCTTAGCTGGCATCTTTCACCAGCATGAAATCTGCCTTTCAGTTTGTTTTCAGATAAAAAATAAGTTACCAAAGTGCACACAGGAAAAAAAAGTCACCGTTACAGCTCCCTACCCCTGATGCTAGCTATGGATCAGGGGAAAGTAGAACAGCTCTGAGACTGTTCTAGCCTGTGCCCAGCTGTCTAGGGCCACAAGAGTTATTCTAGCATGGCTCATCAGGGACACAGGGAACCCTTGCTACACACTGCTTACTCCTAGCAAAGCCTCCTACTCTGCTGGCTGAGATGGGAGTTCCAAACATGAATTCCCACATCAGCTCTACACCCATTCAGTGCCCTACTGTACTGGAGAATCCTCCTCCAGATGCCTAAGGTGACATAACAGTAACTTTGCACCACTAGAGCCTAACAAAGCAGACCTAACAGAGCTGAGAATCTGGCACCATAGTGTTTATTGGGCTCGTGATGTACTCTGGAACTTAACGCTAAGTCCTTTTTTTTTTTACTGACCAGCAGCTGAACACATGTCCTGTAGTTCTAAAGTTTAAATAAGAAAACTAGGAATACATCTTTAATATAATATCAGAACAAATCACCTTGACTTGCAAAGACAGAGCGAAGTAAGAACTAGTTCAGTAATAACTGTATCCTATGGACACTTAGAGCATTCCACCTCACTGAATAATAATCTAGAGGCACTGCTACTTGAAACTGCTACAGCTAAGTGTCCCAGAAGACAATACGAGCAATCAGAGATGGGCCTAATCCTCAGATTTTCAAATGTGGCAGCGGCAAGGACAATAAAGTTCCAAACACAAGTTGGTTTTCATCAGTTATTTAAATTGTGACTTAGTCCGCAAAGAGCACAAGGCAAGAAAATAGAAAAATAGCTGCAGGGCAATACTGAACTTTGCTTGCTTGTGGTGCAATTCTGTTTATTTCCTGAAACAGACACTGCTATGCAGGGACTGGCCCAATGTAGAGCTCAACTATGTCAATTCACTTATTGAATTATATCAAAGCTGCTTCAATTTCCCTACAGAAAACACTGTAAATAGCCATTTACTTGGCTTCACCCAACTGGAGCGAACTCACTAGAAAAGATTCAGTATGGTTTTACTTTTAACAATATTCCATCTAGCAGGTGTTTAGATATATGGCTGGCCTTCAAAAAGGGCCTGACCCTACAATGAGCAATCTGTGGGTAGTCTTCTGCATACAGTCCCTTTGTAATCAGTGGGGCTCCATGCAGATGGGCCTCTACACTCATTCCAAGCTCAGGACAGGAGCTTATACAGTACTTGTGGTTGGTAGTCGCAGAGGTGAGATGAAGTGACTTTACCCCCTTTAAGAACAGGATATGGTCTCCCAAATCGAATGCAGAGGTGGCATACAGTATGTATCTCAATTCAACTGTGTTGTTTTAAGACCAAACTGGCAGGGGTCAGGCTTACTGGAGGCATGGTGATCAATGTAAATTCATGTTACCTTTTTGAAAGGTTAGTTCCTTGGATGGGTGACACAAGGCTTCCGAGTGAGACCCTGAAGGACTAATTAGATATTGGTTTGACCAACAAAACCAGGATGACACAGGGGTGAGTAGGGTCATTTGCTATGTATAGCAGAAACAGCTGAAAATGTGGTGTTAGGGTAACGGTATCATCCCCAAGTAATGAAAAATGCAAAAATAAATCTTCGTCCCCACTCTTAAATAATCCTCATTGAACAATTTAAATCTGGCCTATTTCTAATCAGCTCATCCTACCCAAGTTGTGGGTTAGTCCACTAGCTGATACTCTGATGATCTCTCCTAAAATTACAAGTGGAATGAATTTGTCAGTTACATCAACCTCCAGTAGAGATTTGTCCTGATTCAGAAAAACACGTACCCAGAAAAATTGGGCTGACTGGCAGTTACTGCTCAAGAAAAGCTAGACTGTACAACAAGACAAGCACAGCTAATGCTCCAGAGCATGCTTTTAGTTCTTCCTTTCATGAGCACTGAAGTATCCACCCATTGTTTTTTTTAGCTGCCTACAGTGAAAATATGTAAGCTAATAAGGAATAGCTCCTATTCTACACATTTGAAGTGAAAAGTATTGGCTTTACTCTTTCCTTTTGTTTTTTGTATTGTTTATTGCCCTGTTGCTGATGGCCATAAAACACTAGAACCAAGCACATTGTCCTCTGTTAATTCTGACTATATATGGGGATTCCATGTGCAAACAGATAATTGAAAGAGTGGGGCTGTTCTGCTTTGTCTATATTCATTTGTATTAAGTGCCATATATTTTTCTGTGTGTGTCTATATTCTTGCCTATGGAAAGGTGCCCACATCATGAACATTGCCACAACCACACTAATGAGCTCTTATTTTGACAGGCTAACCAGGGAACCATGTATTGAGTGGACATGGATGGTGGACTACCCACGCATTAAGGCTGGTTTTCTGTCAAAACTGTTTTGACAGAAAATTGAGATTTGACTAAAGGAAAATGTTTATGAAAAATTTCTGCTTTCTCTGGAAAATTCTAGTTTTCTTCTGCCAAAACCAAAAACTTGGTTTCCCAAAAACTTTGGGTTTCCTGATGAAAAAAAGTCAAAATTTTCAACCAGCTCTACTGCTTACCCTTAGAGTCTCATACATCCTGGTGACTATTCAATGGCACCATCCAACAGCTGTTAATTGGCCTGTAAGCAAGGTCATTCAAAAACTACCATCACAACTGGCGTTGGCCTCATTGGTGGTGTGAATAAAATCCAAATAGTAAAAGTGCATTGGGAGTGGGTAGTCCCAGGGAGTCAAGATTGAGGCAGATTGGTGGGGTAAAAAGTGGAAACTCGCATCACTACTGCTTGTATTACATTTGTTCTATGGATAAGTAGGGCACTACAGTCTTCATGTGTATCAGTGGCATCTCTCAGCATCTCTCTCACAAAGGAAATTGCTAAATCAAATGTAATTGACCAAAAGAAAATAAAGAATTGATCACTTAGTTGAGCATAATGAATAATCTCAAAGACCTGTAGGAATGTATCGTATTTTCTACTACGCAGAGTTTGAATAGCAAGATTTGTAACCATCTGCTAATTGTGATTCCCTGCAGCATGTAAAATTAAAAATAAATGTTTTTGTTGTTGAGTAGGTTAAAAAATAGCAACGAATGTGCATTTACAAAACACCATCATCAAGATGATTAACTTCTCTCTCTGCTGCCCCCCTCCCTCCACTAAAGTGCTGAAGTATTTATGTGCTCACTTCTTGACATAATTGATTTGCATATTCTGTATGGTGGCTCATTTTGGGAAGGATGCATGAATGTGGTTGTGAAGGGCAAACCGGTTGGGAAAAAGTCAGACCCTATGACACTGCAGCCCAAACTAGAACCAGTTTTAAATGTGGGGCCCAATCTTTTCAGTGTCAGTTTTGAAAAATCTTAGTTAAAGTTAACATATCCTTGTTCTTCCATGTTCCAGTCAAAACCAAAAACAGAAGACCCCAGAAAGCACCAGGGCAGCTTTCTGTGTTATTTCTCCCCTTTCTTGGAAGAAAGAGTATGCTTTTGAAATTCTCAGCTCAGTTTTACAAGCTCAGAAATGTTGGATGATTCTGATAGGGTTCACACATGATCTCCTGGGTATTATCGAACCAGACCTTTAGAGAAGCTCACTTCTCTCCAAAATAGATACCATATGAGTAATGATGGAACAAAGGTTACGTCTTTAGTAGGAGCGGCAGCTTAGCTTTACCCGAAGAATCCACATTGGTGCTATTGTATATGAAGTGCCTTAGCAGCTCCTTCAGTAACATAAGGATAAGCCATAAAATGGTCATGGACAACTTTCCCTTTCATCTGCCTTCTTTCTCACTAGATGGCTGATCTTACATGCACTTAATTAACCCTGCTGAATGCACCAGTCCTGGAAATTTCATTTGTGTTAGTTTTTCTCTACCACATAATTTTTTAAAAAGAGGAACTTCATCCTTTTTGTTTGTCCTTTGCTGAGCCTGTGCAATTTCTTTCTATTCCTTAAGGCTACTTAGGGCCGATTCTAGGGACAGATGAGTAGAGCAGTGTCCTGGGCCAAACTGCAATGCCACCTTGGCTTCTCCCTCTCTCTCTCTGCTCCCAATTAGCTGATGTCCCTTCCTGCTCGGCCGCTCATGAGGAGAAGGGTTGTGAGCCAGAAACATTTTCCAGACTGGACAGCAAAATGGCAAGAGCTGCTCCTGAGGCTACTGCTATTTGCAAAGTTTAGTAACCAAATCAGAACTGGCGGTTCATTTCTTAAAGCAACTCTGGTAGAATGAGAGTTAATAGTAAGGTAGGGGAACTGGTTTAGATGAAGAATGAACTGACCCAACCCTTTGCCCAAATTCAAATGGAACTGAATCCAGATCCTTTAAAAAGGTTCAGGGGAAAAAATGAACTGTGGTTTTATCTCAGTTCAGTTCCTAAAAAGCACATGTCCAGATCACAAACATCCACCAGTTAGCATTAGCAGGCACCTGTCTTGGAGTGAGGCAAAACACTGAAGGAGCATTCACCTCTGACCCCCAGGGAAAATCCTTTCCTTCCAATTCAGGGGTGAGGCACAGTGGTGGCTAATCAGAGGCAGATAGCTTTGAGGCTGCTTATCATTTAGCTGATCTGTGAGTAGAGAATGTCAGGCTCCAGGACTGAACTTCCACCAGCAGAAATTCTGTTCACCCTCCAAAAGGTAATAAATCTGTGCCTTAATGATCACATGGCTATGTTTCCCGTACAGTCTGAGATGGAGAAACAGAAGTAGCCAAGAACCACAGCAAAACTTGTTCTTGCATTTTCAGCTTGGTTTGCACCAGGGATTGCTAAAAGCTCACGAAATAAAAAGCCTGATGATGCCCCAAATATTTGTATAAGCCTCTTAACTTCAGAATCCTGTTTACATTGTGTTTCCCAAACAGTGGGTCATAGGAAGGTTCAAGGTGGGTTGCAGCCCCTGTGTAGAGGGGAGCCCCAGGAGAGAAGGGAGGTTGGAGAGTGGCCTGGAGAAACCTTAATGGCACCGTGAGCCCATGAGTCAGGTTGCAATGTCCAGAGAGGGACTCATGCACCAGGATGCAATGCATAGCTCCATAGAATAGGAGCTATGCATCCTATCCTATCCTCCTATCCTGCCTGCCTTGCCCCTGCAGACCTCTTTCAACACTGGTCCAGGATTAGGGAAGCAGCGTTGGGGTGGAAAATGCTGCTGTGGGTGGTTGGTGCCCCGTTGACAGGGCAAAGGAGGAGAAGGCAGTAGCAGAGGAGAAGGATGCTGGCCTATGATTTTGGGCACCCCACTGTGGACCCCTGGGTGGGTCACAAAAAGAGACAAAATGCAGTTGGTGGGTCATCTTAGTGAAATGTTTAGGAATCATTGCTTTAGGCAAAACATCCCTGTAACAAACCACTGGTTGCAACATATGCTTAGCATGGAAAAACTTGCACCTGCACAGAACATAACCTGCAACATCCCAGGCATGTTGCAAGTGTGATTGTAGCGGTTGATTGCATTTCTTGGAACAAGACCCTGTGAACTGTTTCAGTTGAACCAGTGTAGTCTATAACCATTTTCCACCATGTGGATGGAAAGCTTTAAATAGTGCAGGCCCTAACATCCCACAATGCAATGCCATATTTTCAAGTTAAACAAAAGCCCATGCTCCAAGCAGCATTATTAGACCAGATGCGTAAGGTGCTCCTGGAATGCTAGAACTGACAGGTACAACAATGGTTGTCAGAGATGTGTGTGTGTACCAAAATGGGTCATTCAAAAATAAACTTTGCTAAGTGGACATGTTCTAGCATTATAAGGGCATGCAAGACAGCTAACCCTTCCATCCATTGCCCCTCAGACCTGTCCAGCAATAAGTCTGGCTGAACACCAAAGCAGAGCATAGAAACAAGACTAATCAGTGAACTATTTTCCTGGCTTGGAAAGAATGGGGACAAGAGGAGAGTGCTGCATACATTTTACTGCTTACTAAAGAATAGCAGGAAAACAACAAAAGGGTCAGCTTGGGTAAGCATTGAAGGGTGTGAGTAGACCATGGGCCTGATTGTGATTTCTGAGCTGAGCTGAGCTGAGCCTTTTGTGGTTGGCCCATTACAAGTCAATTTGCAGAAAAAGGAAAACTGGGCACAATCAAGCTCACTTTGCATGCCCTCTCTCCCGCTTTGGCCCCTTTCTCTTCCATCAAGGCAAATAATGTAACCCTACGCCATGTTATGTACGCTGTTGTATGAACTCTGACTTATTTACTGAACAAGTCTATGTGTGGAATGTGACCAGCAAATGACTTGAACAGTTTAACCAAGAAAGGCTCTAAATGTCGTATTTCAGAGACTTGCCTTGTAATTAAGGTTGTAGCCTAAGATCATTGTTAATGGATCTCTTGATAATTACTTGCTTTTCTGGAGTAGGAACAATTTATGTACTTTTGCTCAAGTGCATTTAAGTAAATTGTTTTCAACATACTGTAATTCAGCTCTTAATCTTTTATGAGACTATTAAAAAACACAAGCTTTTCCTTCGTTGACTTCTAATTATACTGAGATGGGTTAGTTTTCCCTTCTAAAAGAGGACAGAAAGGGAAATATTCACCCTGATACAAGAAGAAAAATTTTGCATTGGAATCAACTTCTAGCTCTCTCTTTTACCAAAAGTTTTCTTTTGGAGGTTATTATTTCTTATTTCCATATCAGTTGACACATCTGAGATTGAGACCCTATTGTGTTAGGGGCCAAGCACAGAGTCCTCGCTCTCAGAGTGCAAAGGTGAAGCTAGTATCATTAGGCACCCCAAATGAGGGGAGAAAAGACCCTTCCCCTTCCTCTCAGTGCCAATGTAGTACTGGGGCAGTGACTGTCCTCCCTCTGCACAACGGAAAGCTCCAAAAGGCGCAAAGCCTGGGACGTGTACCTTTGGGGCTGTGTAGCTGTGCACTGCCCTCAATGAGCCACAATTCCCCTTACTGATGAGAGAACTACCCACCTTCCAACCAGGATCTTATCACACCTCTCGTGTTATTAGCAAGCCTGAGTCGCTTTTAACATTAATTGAAGCTGAATCTTTTGTTGGAGCTTAATTAACTTGGTGCATTTTGCTAATTCTAACTAGAAAGCACTGTACTTGGTTTCAACATCCTTTTGCACAGGAAGGGAGAGTGGATTAGCATAGGACAAAAGCACAGTGTGAAAAAAAAAATCTTGTGCATTCACTTTTTGATTTTGTTAGTACTACTGGGTGTAGCTCTGACCATTGAACTGATTCTTCAATGAGGGTTCATCCTTAGGAATGTTTTCCAAGAGAAATAATTTGACTGCTCTTTGTTGGTCCATGTACTTTCTTGTATCCTGCTCTTGGCAGCAATTTATGCCCAGTGTTCAACAGGAGGATAAAAGTGCATGTCCAAAACACTCACACAGCAAAAATATTTGGAATGGGAAGCATAAAACCTGACAAATAGAGAGGATGTTGCAGACCATCCAGCAAAGCCAAAATTCCTTTCTTCATCCCTGCTCACAGTCCAACTCAGCTATCCCTCTTTTTTTTAAACTGAGGGCAGGGGGAGGGGGGACAATTATTGTGGTCACTATGACACACTCAAACAACTTAGGAGGGAGGGTCTCCTCTTGATTCTGATGCACTACTACTTTCTTTCACCACATTACCAGAAGACAATGCTGAATGCTTACAAGTAGGTTGGAACTGTACTTCCCAATTGCATCACTTTATACCAATTGATCTCTGTACTTTTAACACAGGCCGTAACCTGATAACAGAACATAAGAGTAGCTATACTGGATCAAACCAATGGTCTAGAGAGTCCAGTATTCTGTGCTCCAACAGTGGGCAATGCCACATGTGTCAAAGGGAATGAAAAGAACAAGGTAGTTATCAACTGATACATCCCCTATTGTCCAGCCCAAGCTTCTGCCAGTCAAAAGCTTAGGGACACCCAGAGCATGGGATTGCATCCTTGACCATCTTAGCCATTGATGGACCTATCCTCCATGAATTTATCTAGTTCTTTTTTGAACCCTGTTATAGTTTTGGCTTTCACCACAGCTCCTGGCAAAGAGTTCCATAGGTTGACTGTGTGTTGTGTAAAAAAGTATTTTATTTTGTTTGTTTTAAACTTGTTGCCTATTAATTTAATTGTGTCCTTGTGTTATGTGAAGGGGTAAACAATGCTTCCTTATACCCTTACTCCACACCATTCATGATTTTATAAACCTCTAGCATATCCCCCTTTAGCGGTCTCTTTTCCAAGATGAGCAGTCCCAAGTCATTTTAATCTCTCCTCATACAGATGCATACCCTGTTTCATATCCTTAATTATTATTATTTTTTGGCCTTTTCTGTACCTTTTCCATTTCTAATATACCTTTTCTGAGATGGGGAAACCAGAACTGCACGTCGTATTCAAGGTGTGATCATACTGTGGATTTATATAGTGGCATTGTGATATTTTCTGTATTATCTCTCGCTTTCCTAATGGTTCCTAACATTCTATTACCTTTTTTGAATAACACTGCACTTAGTTCTCTTAAAAAAAAATCCTCTCTATCCACAATGACTCCAGGATCTCTTTCTTGAGTGGTAACAGCTAATATAGATCCCATCATTTTGTACTTATAATTGGGATTATGTTTTCCAGTGTGCTTTACGTTGCATTTATCAACATTGAATTTGATCTGCCATTTAATCTCACCCAGTTTTGTGAGACCCCTTTGTAACTCTTCTCAAGCTGTTTTGAACTTAACTAGCTTGAGTAATTTTATATCTTCTGCAAGTTTTTCCACTTCACTGTTTACCCCTTTATCCAGATCATTTATGAATATGTGGAACAGCACTGGTCCCAGTACAGGTCCTTGGGGGACACCACTGTTTACTGCTCTCCATTCTGAAAACTGACTATTTATTCCTACTCTTTTTTCCCTGCCTTTTAACCAGTTTAACAGTCTCCCAGCATGTTATAAAGAGGACAGCGATCAAATGTTCTCCGTGTCCATTGAACCTAGGTCAAGAGGTAATGGGCTTAATCTGCAGCAAGGGAGATTTTGGTTAGCTATTAAGAAAAACTTTCTACCTATAAGCTGTGGACTAGGCTTCCAAGGACGGTTGTGCAATCCCAGTCATTGCAGGTTTTTAAAAAAAAGGTTGGAGAAACACCTGTCAGGGATGGTCTAGGTTTACTCAGTGCTGCCTTGGCACAGCAAGCAGGCCTAGATGATTTCTCGAGGTCCCTTTCAGCCCTACATTTTTTATGGTTCTATGTTTTCCTAAACATGGGGCTGGAGCTGGCACAGGCAGACTCAAGATGCCATTTACAATTTTGAAGTTTGGGACAACAGTGCCGATATTCCAATTAGTCTTGGAAATAGACCATGAGTGAGTGGTTTTCAGAGAGATTGGCCACTGCTTCCCTGCCCACCCTCTACGGGCATTTTCCCAAAACACCATTCCATCTGAGGTGACAAATTTCAGATCTGCATTGAAATAGTTGGCAGGAGGAGGGAAATGATCATCTGAACCTTGAAATCTCAAGGGATGGATTTTTTTAAACAGCTGTCAGGACTGGCCCAACTCTGCTTCCATTGAAGTTGATGGTAAAACCCCCGTTGACAGCACTGGGAAGAGAATTAGGCCAAGGCTGAGTGCTGCTGAATATCCCATGCCATGGGTCTGCCTGTTGCTAGAGCTTGCTTTTGAATATCATCCAGATGTTGATTGTGGGCATCGCTTCCTGCCCCCAAAAACCCACATCTTTTTATATCAAGAGCAAAGAGATGAATCAGCAGTTTTGTTAGGCTAGCACAATGCCACAAGTCAGAAATGCCCTAACTCCATCTGCCACACTTGTGCTTTGCTCAGTTATCTGGTCTTCCGTGTGGCAGCCCCAAAGTAGAGAACATCCCCACACAGAGCATATGGTGGTTGTTTTCAGTCAGTATAAGAGAGGCTGAAGTATTGTTGTTCTTCCAGGCCTCTTAAGTTTCTGAAGGAGAAAAGAGGTGGGAGGGAGAAGGTACTAAGCGGTCTAACCTGTTGGATGTGTTAAAGCTTCTATAGAGGAAAGCAGAGGGTGGGCTTTTCTTTCAAAGCTTGTACAGTGAACACACAAAAGCCAGCCTCAGTAAACTCAGCTTCTTTTGAATTGGACAAGCACTCTCTCAGCCAACAGAAAGCTGAGCCAGGGGCTGACGTCAGAGCCAGCCTGGAAAGCTGTGAGCTTTCTGGTTTTGCTCAGATGAACCTGAGGCTGTTTAGATCTAAGCTGGCGGGAAGGAAAGCTGAAGCCAGAGATTTTTTTCTGGCAGGTTGGAGCTGCAATGGCTGGCTGAGACTTTTATACTCCGGGAAAGCCATCAGGATCTTACAAACTGCCACAGCTTATGTACATATTACAGAAAAAAATGAGGGTAAGAGTTCAAGATTTTCAGTTATGGGTACAGTGATTTTTGTGAATGTATATATAGTAGTGGTATGTGTATTTATACATGCACATACGTTAATGGCAAAGCTAAATTTTGATCTGATTTATATTAGAAGATGACTTCAGCTACTCCTCTGATTTTAAGGGAATCATTCCTGTTGCGCATCAGCATCACTGAGATCAGAATCTGCCCCATAATCTTTTAAATTGTCTTTGTTTTGTTAGCAAAAAATATTGTTTTAATTTGAATTGGATTCATTTGCTCACCTGGAATGGTTAAGTTTTATAAATTCAGAAATATCGAATGGTTTGGTTTACTGTCTGCCGTTGAAAAAGAAATGTATACCCCAGCTGTAGTGAGCACGGCTCCTTTGAGCCTGTTCTGCTTGTGAAAACATTTGCTTGCATTGATAGAGATGGATGTCAACAGTTATAGTCCTTTGGCTGTGTGTCTGCATTAGTCACAGACAAACCCACCAGGGAGGAGTGCTGCTGTTTTATTTGTTGGGAGACTGGTGATTGCAGTGGGTTTTGGACTTGGCATGAAAGACAATTACTGCCACTTCAGGATTTAAATGTCCACTTTCTTGGCAAACCAGAAAGGCACTCAGGTTGTATTTGTGGCACTTCCTTCTGCATCCATGGGAGATACCCTGGAAGCACTGAAGTACTGATACATTTAATAATTTATGTAATAATAGATTCAGTGAACTTTTAAAGCTGATGGGCTTCTTTTCAACCCTGCCTGCCTTCAATGCAGCCAATTTATCTTATTTTAGTACCAGCAGGTAGTTCTTATACACAATATTTAGCTTCTCTATTGAATTTTGTGGGGATATTTTGCTTAGGGTGAACTTTCACAGAGATCTGGTTCATTCAAAGCCTGGGGAAAAACAAATGTTTTGCCCATGTCTTCAAACAAAAGTATGTTTAACTAGCATGTAATACTAAGTAATGTGCAGCAACACGTCCCACAGAGAAATTTGTTTTTCCAGAGTGCAGTCACAAAAGCAGTGTTAGAGAGGTGACAATTCAGCTTGCTTCATTTGCTTAAAGTCATTTATTGTTTCTGGGAAGTTATAACAAGCATGAGAGCTGCTAGCTACAAACTACCCTTTTACCTACTGGGAAGGCAGAGCTTACAATTTATCTGCAGTTCCAGTCCAATAAAGAAAAAAATCTTAGTCCTCCTTCCAAAAAGATCTTCACACACACAATTTTGAACTGGTTCTGGAAATGATTCACAAGAAGAATGCCCTCCCTCCCCCCAGCTGCTTTATTGCTGATTGCTTCATTAGTAGTTAGCATCCCTTTGCAAAGCTGGACATGCACCTCCATGCCCTTATTAGCCTGATAGAACATACCGTACATTAGTGCACTCCGAGCGACTCAATCAAAGCTATTGCCGTGGGCCTTAAAAGGAAAAAACAAATTACTGACAACTTACATAATATGCATAGCTAAACTGGCTTCTTCGTCACACACTCCCAAAGAAGTATTCATTTGTCAAGCTCTCGTGTGCTCCAGAGCACATGCCTTGTGACTAAACTGCTGAAATACTTTGACACATTAGTGAGAAGTGTATGCCACGTGCATGCCACAAGATCCTGTGCATTTTGTTTTTAAATGCTTATTTGCAATTTCAAGCAACCAAACACTGGAAGTGTCCTGAACAGTAGGGTAGTGCTAATGTTCATAGTTGAATGGCTGCCATGTTTTCAGCCACAGTTAGTTTCAGATCAGTTAATATATTTATTGTGTTGGCACAGATGCAAAGGCATCCTGGTTAAAGCAACCAAGCACAATTCTATTCACCAGCTTGCTTATGATGAGTAATTCTTGTTTTCATGGATAAGTACTAGTAACATTGGAATTTCGCCACTTCTTTTTGTTCCCCACTCCCTACCCAAAACCACCATCTTAGTAAAACTAGGGATAAATGTTTTCTGCCTGAGCTAGTAAATATTGACAATTTTACAAGACCTGTTAAAAGGAAACTAACATGCACAGGGCTTAAATGCTGACTTGACCTGCCTGTGCAGTCATGCCATGTTGTTGCAAGAGCTCATAAAAATCCCTAAGATAAATATGGCTTTCAGTTTTTGAACCAGCCCTTGCAACATGGGTAAAGAGAGGCAGAGGGGGGAAGACATTCAACTGGTGTCTAAGAGAAAATATGGAACACGGAACAACTGTCATTTTCAGATCACTTTTAACACTATTCCTATCACCTTTCATCCATAAAAGTTCTTCACAAAGGTGGGACAGTCTCTCCAATTCACAAATGGAGAAACTAAGGCAAAGTGTGACAGGACTACCCAAGGTTACAGGAGAGTAGGAACAGAACTCCACCTCCCCAAGAGCCTTATCAACCTTGACAGTGGCCCTTTAAGGCTCAATATAGTCAACAATAGCTATTGAGAAAGATCCTGACAGAAGTACTATTCTTCCACATAGGTATTTGCTTTGGCATTGTAGGTAAGGCTAATATTTTGTCATGGATATTTTTATAAAAGTTATGGACAGGTCATGAGCAATAAAGAAAAATTAATGGAAGCTTGTGACCTGTCCGTCACATTTTACTAAAAATATCCACGCTAAAATGGGAAGAGGCTGGGCAACTGCGGATGGCTGGGACCCTCACCACTCATGGGGGCTCAGAGCTCCAGTATTCTCCTGCTCTCCCATGGCATAGGGGAGCTGTGGGGTCCCTCTACCCCCTCCCCATCAGTGGGGAACTGTGTGAATCCCTCTGCCACCACAGTGGGGTGCTGCGGGGGTCCCCCTGCCCTGCTTTGGCAGTCGAGGACCTACAAGGGTCCCCTTGCAGCAGCCACCACATCGAGGAGCTACCAGGGTGTCCCCGACACATAGCAGCAGCTGGGGGACTATGAGGGTCCCCCTACCCCACCCCACCCCACCCTGTGGTGGCTAGGGAGCTGCCAGGATCCTCCATCCCCCACAGTGTCCAGGAGCTGCTGGTACCCCTTTTGCCTGCAGTAGCTGGAAGATGCAAGTATCCCTGCTGCTCATGGCAGTTCAGAGCTTGGGGGCCCACTGCCTCAGATGGTGGGGGTACCCCACAGCTCCCTGCGGCTGCGGAAGGCGGCAGGACCCTGCAGATCCCAGCCGCAGGGGCTGATGTCACAGAGGTCTTTGGAAGTCACTGATTCCTTGATTTCCAAATCCTCTGTGACAAAATCGTAGCCTTAACTATAGGGAATGGGAAACTTTGCATATTTCAGCAACATGCTTTGCTTTGCCTTCAATGTAAATTTAAGTTGTAGTCAGGTTTGTTTGGGTTTTGCACGTGAAGACTTATTTGCACATGGTAACTACAACATACTGTAGCTTGTGGTCAAGAGAAAAAAGCTTATGTGGTTTGTATGTCACTACAGCAGCTTTGCTTTATGTTTCCAAGGTAAAACAGTCGCCTACGACATCAGGCACAAATATTGGAGTGTTTGTTCAAGCTCACCCAACTCATACAGTCAAAGGCTAGACAACAGAACATTCTTGTTCAGGTGGCAGTGCAGTCCATCTGTCTAAGTATGTGCAAGACAAAATGCACTTCTGTCACAAGCTGGGCTAGACCTAGCAAGAGAGATTATTACTGGAGGGTTTATCGCCACATATCCAGCAGGGTTTAGTATTTTCTCTAAAAGACCTCCTCCCAGAACATTAAACAAGGACACTGTGCCCATGTAATGTGGTTGTTTGTAGAATAGGTCACGAGTTGTTATCTATCTGCGAGATTGCTCCTTCAATTTACATGGGATTTTGTGCTGATATCTCTATAGCCTTATTTGTAATGGCGGGGGGCCGGGGGGGGGGGAGGGAGAGGAACATCCTGCCAGCCACTACACAGTGAAGAAATTAGAAACATAGGTTGCATGTAATTTCAAAACTGAATGCCATCCGCAGGTCTGTGGGAGTTTGGGCTCACATCTCCCGCCCCCAATGCTCATGCTGTGTTCAATCCAATATGTAATCTGTGGCTAATTTATGCCTTTGCAAAAGCCAGGAAGACTCACAGTAGAGATCTGCAAAGAAACCTAAACCCTCCTTCTTTCTTTCTTCAATCCTGCAGGAAACTATGCCCCAGACACCAATATTTTCCAGCATGCTTGGTTCCAGTTGTAGTGGGCAGGTGCAGCCAGACATGGGCGAGAGGTGTGGAGATCCTGTTTACCAGGATGGGAATCTCGTCTCTGGATCACTGGAGGCCCTGATAGAGCGGCTGGTGCCCACCATGGACTATTATCCAGATGTAAGTAGACATTTCAGAACTTGTATTCCTATGGCATCTAAACAGAGTCAGGATCCCAACACAGGTGGTATTAATTAATTTTCTTTAAAATTGCTTCGTCTTAACCAAGATGATCAAACAGGCCTAATGATCTAATTGCTTTGTTGCAAGCAATGCGCCTTCCCTTCACAAGAGCTGATGCCCAGCTGAGAGGGACCCTCTACCTTTTTGAAGAGCAATATTTGCTAGTGAAATCAAGCCTCGCTGAACCCATCAGGCACTCTAAAAACCAATTAACAGCAGCATTAGCAGAAGAATTTTTGATCTCGCTAAGCTGCCTTTGCTCTAGTGCAACCAAGATTAGCTACTAACTGGATTCTGCCTGGGGGAAAGATATCAGCTGTGTACTGAGCGCAGCTCAATTTTTTTTTCCTTATTTTGTGACTTTTACTTAGGTACGCTGAAAAGCAAAAAACAGACTTTTAATTAAATGTTCTTTCTCAGCACATCTTAACTGGCCAGTTCTGCTAGAATTTAAGTTTCTGAACCTAGGAATGGTTTTGCAGCTATTTCGACATCCTGGCCACAATCCACTGAAATAACCATGTGTAACTGCCGGGTATGCAATAGGCATCCCAACCTAGGATATTATTCAGAGATTATAACATTACTTAAAATGACCCCCTCAGCCCCATAAGTGGAAGGTTTTAGTAAAGGAGGTTGCAGGAAAGCATAAAGATTGTAGAGCACAAGCTGTGTTTAAGTCCTGGGAAAATGCACAGCAGTGGTAGAGGAATCCAAACCCTTTAGCTATATTAAAATCACACATTAATGTGGGCCATGCCAGGAATGTCTTGTAGCAGGAGCCTTCCTGAGCTGAATCTGTACTTTATTTATTATTTTGAAGTCACAATTTAAAAATACACCGTCCTTCACTACAAAAACATTTTCATCTCCACATGTAGTTCCTTTGAACACAACACCAATAGTCTTGTCCGAAACGTTAGGTTTGTTTTTACAGAAAAGGAATGTAGCAACTTTCCAATTCAAAAGCAGTCCCTAAAGCTTCTATTTTACCACGCATAGCGATAACTGCATTGCATTTGACAATAGACACACAGAGTACGTAATTCTTCATAAAGCCCAGCGGGTTAACCACCATTTGGTTTTAATGTCTCCATTTGTTCCATTCTTTTATGAGTGTTTATTACACCATGTACAGCAGACACAAGTTTGTTCCTTCCTTCAAGACACTCAGTGTGATTAAGAAAGCAGCAGGTAGAGCTAGAAGAGAACATGAGGTTTCATACACCAGGCAAGTAGCATTACACTGCTGCAGTTAAGCCTTGTAAGAATCCGTTCTCCACCTGTTACATTGTACTATGGCATAGCTAGTAGCTGCTTGAGTTCCTTCCTGCAGCTCATTAAGTAGTTGCTAATGTAAGTCCCTTAGTGTAAGGGGCTGTCTATTTATAACACAGCTATTTTGAATCTTGCTCCCTATTGTAGATATTACCTTCGGGGTTCTAGCAATGATTTGTGGATCTTAGAAGTTACAGTGATTCTGTAATACACCAAGCATGCTAAGTGCATTACAAATACATAAATCCAGGTGCCCAGCATGAGGATCTTATGATCCAAATAAACAAGTGACAGGGGATGCAAAACCTGTCAAGCAGCCAAGTAAGTTCCTGGAAGAGAGATGCGAAAACCCTGCCACAGCAGGAGGGTACATTCCTTTAGAGAGGTCAGATCTCTGACAGCAAATTGATCTTAGCATAAAGGGTTACATAATAAAACAAAACAGCTTGAAGAGTGTAAAGAGTGGGCTGGATACAAGTCATCCCAAATCCAAGTGTCCCCAAAAACCCGGATTTGGATCTGGTTACAGGTTAAGACTTCAACCCACACCTATTTTTACTTTAAAAAGGAGTGGCCACAAAGGAACAGAATGACAGCCCACTTACTCTGTCCTCCTGGCTGTGACGCTTGCAAGGAAAGAACAAAGCCCATTAGTCCCATTTCACTGGTAGCAGTTTTTGGATTGCCAGTTTGGCCTTGCTCAGAGCAGTGGCTCTCAATCTTTCCAGACTCCTGTACCCCTTTCAGGACTCTGATTTATCTCATGTACCCTCAAGTTACATCTCACTTAAGAACTACTTGCTTACAAAGTCAGACATAAAAATACAAAGACGTGTTCCAGCACTCTATTACTGAAAAACTGCTTTCACATTTTTATTTTATAATTATATGGCAAATCAATTATAATATAAATATTGTACTTATACTTCAGTGTATAGTATATACGGCAGTATAAACAAGTCATTGTCTGTATGAAATTTTAGTTTGTACTGACTTCTCAACTGCTTTTTATGTAGCCTGTTGTAAAACTAGGCAAATATTTGGGTGAGTTGAGGTATCCCCTGGAAGACCTCTGCGTACCCCTGATTGAGAACCACTGGCTTAAAGCAACAATCAATAATGTCAGTATAGATTTTCTGAGTTCAGCAATGGCACATTTGTAAATCACTGAAAAGGACCTGGTTCTCACCAAACCCTCTGAACTAACTTCCCCAAGCACATTGCTTGGAAAATACTCCACTTTGTGTCTACGTTACGCTAAAGATCCCAATATCCTTCCCTAAACCGGATGGGGAAAAAATACAGTATTTTTCCATTCTGGTTTCAAGCAACACAAGACTTCTCTGTCATTTGGCAGAGCTGTAGATGGAGGTCAGCAGGAGAGAGACGAGAGGCGAGATAAGGGCCTATGTTTGTGTGCTGCTCCTGGGAGGCTTGTTTGTGTACAGAAGCTTCTCTGGTGCATAGAAAAATGTGTGCTCATGAGACAGCAGCGTACTGGAGGTTAGGAATGGAATGTACTGGTCTGTAATCCTCATGCCCAAGCAGGAGAAAGTTTCAAGCAACTATTTCACAAATAAGAAGTTCCAGATCAAGCAGCAAGAGCACAAGGAAAATATTTTTCCTTTTTCCTCAAGAAGACATCAGTACATTCTTGGGTCATAAAGTAACAGTTGCCTCTTTAGTCTTGCTCTCTCCCTTTGTCCTTTTTATAGTTTAGGATGTCTCTTAGCAACAACTTTAGGAACTAAAGAAATCTGGTTCCTTTTTTTTCTTGTAAAGCACAAACCCCTTTTGTGTCAGCTTAAGTTGTTTTTAAGTGCTGAGAGGAATTTTCCTCATCTTCTTCCAAATACCTACCAGCATTGGGGCATAACTTTCAACCTCACCATTTAAGGAAGCATTTTTTAAATCATTCTTTGTCAAACCAGCTAGCTACATAGCTGAATTTCCTGGTCCAAGCCATCTTAATCAAAAAAAGAGGGAGCACCTATGGGTGTGTGCACGTGTCTGCTTGTGTTAAATAAAGCTGGTTCAAAACAACAGCTTTTTCCCTCCAGAGGTCTCCAATTTAAATCCTGGTTTATGGCTCACACACAAACTAAAAAAGATTAGGTGAGCTCATCTAAGCCCCCAGCACACTGGTTTTTCACCTTTTAGGGCAATGGTGTCTGTTTAACAGACTGAGGAGTCTGATCCAACTGCCGTTCAAGTCAATGGGAGTGGGACCATCTAGTAAGGGCTTTAAAGCTGAGGTATGCTTCACTGGTCAGAGTCATGGTTTACACTGGTGTGGACCATTCCACTGGATGTGTGAACTAGCACAGCTGTAACAATCACCAAAATCCCCTACATAGACAGGACCTAAGACATTTGTACCAGATAGCGAGTGAGTATGTACATACTTGGGGCAGGAAGGAAGACTCATTTCATTCATTCAACCTAGACTCAACACACAATGGAATAGGATGAGGTGGGCAGTGACCAGACCCAACCCTAGAGGCTCATTATTCAAAGAAAGAGAGAAGGGTCTTAATTCTGTTTTCACATACACCAGTTTTGCACTCCCATTACTCAACTGGATTTCCTCCTGTTTTGCACTCGTATAAATTACAGCAGAATCAGATCAAGAAGCCTGGACAAATGGAGCCAGATTCCTAGCTGGTGTACGCTGGCATCTCTCTACTGACATCAATGCAACTGTTCCATTTTACACCTGTTGTGAATCTGATCCCAGTAAATACTGGGCAAAACCAATGCCATGGGGGATTTTGTTCCTATCAAAAAATAGGCAGCTCAAACTCTGGAGAAGGCCTGGGTTGGCACGGTGTGGCTATTCCTAGTTAGAAATAGATATACATTGCCCGCGCTATTTCTGGCTGTACGAGTTCTGCACTTTTGTGAGCACTGTATTAACACAAACCACAAAAAACACCACAAGAGCCGTTATGATGTGGATTTAGTCCCAGCCTACAGCAGGACTTTAAAGAACTGGTATTCTGGAGTATGGTTATCTCGGAGTCACTCTGGATAAACAGTATCCCACAGCACACAAACTTTCAGGAAGAGACCTAGACTAGAATTAGTGTGCAAGGCTAAAATATATCTTGCCACAAAGAATGTGGCCTAGCTTATCAGAGCGAAGGTCATTGATAGGACAGTGCAGCTTATATTTCAACTGCCTTCTACTAACCTAATAAAGGTAGCTTTCCTGACAGTCTCAACAATATTCCCTCCTCCCCTCACAGAAAAGTGCAGTTGTGGAAAACCCAGGGGACTTGGAGAGCCAAACCTTTCACACCTCTTCTCTAGTAATTCACAGAATGGGAGGTGAGGGAGTGGAGCAAGAAGGACTTGACCCATTTGCAGAAGAAGAATTTATACACAGTCCAGTTACAAATATAAGAGCTGCACCCAAGTGCTAAAGTCTCTCCTCAATTACACCAGGGCGTGCCCATTGCTTTAAGTCAGAGGGATCACGTTGTGAGTGCAGAATTTGCCTGTAAGGGGGAAAAACAACAGGAATAGAAGCGAACTATGCATGGCTTATAACACACCACAACAGTACTTTCACGTGTAACTATTTTGAGTTGGCACTCTGAAGTTTATTTCTCACATTCAGCACTGCTGCCTGTTGCATTTGCTAGGCCTATACTGTATGGAACGTGAGAAGACAGATCTGAGACGTTGGCCTGTAACTCTGTTGAGTCTCCTTTCCTATTTGTGGGACAAGGTTGGGGTTCATTCCAACTTCAAATTATCTCATAAATATAGAGCACCCACTGCCAAAGAATTATGCTTATAAACTTTCATCACAGATTGGCAGCAGAGTAATAACCACTTCCAGGCGCATGTGAAGGAATCATGTGCAACTTCCATAATTTATTGCAAATATAAGAAAAAAGTTCTTGAGCAAAATGCCAAAGCAAGAATGGCCTGTAAACTATCCTGAACTGCAATATGTCAGAAATGTTATAACCAGCTTCCTCTCACTCCAGGAAGAGTATCCAGTCACCTGAGCTAACATCCACCTGAGCCTGAGCACAGGACAGAGCTGCCCATGGGGATCAACAGAGCTTTTCTGTATTACAGCAGTTAAGTGTCAGATCCCAAATATCCAGATTTAGCCAGCTGTGTCTTCCTTACTTCCTTAGTCCATCCATAGTGGATACAGACCTTTAAAAGTTCAGTCTGGGCCTACAGATATTACTGAAACTAGTGAAACTCTCCATTCTAAGCACAGGAGCATCACAGAAACCAGATCTCTAGAACCAGAATGAACTATTAAAGCACACCCTTTGTAATTTAGCTCTGTTCCCCTTCCTCAAGAGGGGATAGAAGCAGTTCTGTAACTGATGCTATTCAGTTTACAATGCTCTCATTCCCAAGAAACAGTCATTTTCTGTTCAATTTTTTCATAAAAGCTTCCTTTTCTCTTTTGCTGCAGAGGGATTTGCTCTACTAAAAATGTTATAACACTGTGCATAATGGACATCATGAAACTAAATGTCTGTATTAACAGCCTATTTGCCTGTAATTAGAGAGAAAAATCATCTTTTCTTTGAATTGATAAAGAGACCATCATGATTTAAAATGTGCGTGCTTTGAAGAAAATAGACAAGTTCATCTGATTGTCTAGTAGACAGCTAATACAACAAAGGCCACATTTTTGACTAACTGCCTTAAATAAACCTGTAAACCTGACGCAAAATTAACAAGAAACATTGCAAATGTGGTCATTTATGTGCTCAGGTTTAAGCAAGTTGAGAACAGTTTTCCAATTCCCACACAAAGTCAAGAATTCAAAGAGTAACAGTAAAGGCAACCTAGACTGTGCTGCTTAATAAGCTGGGAGATGTTATCAGTCCTCATGAGGCTACATTTGAACGTGCCTGTAGAGAAGCCAAGTCACAAATGAAACTTGTGCATTAGGAGTTTAGAAAAACAAATGGGACAAATATTACCCTCTGTCACTTGAATGTATATCCAGCTCAAATCAGTGGAGCTGCCTGTCTGAAACTCATGCTTAGCATTGATATAGTGCTATAAAAGTTCAAAGGGATCTGAATTGGGCCTCAAGGAAGCGAAGAGTTTTACTGGCTTAAAATTGAAATATTGTCATATGAGTGCAAATTGAACCCAAGCCTGTAACACTGATTGTGGGAAAGAGCTTGGAAAGTTAAAACACGCATGAAACAAAAACACTGCTGTGGTTTGGAACTAACTTGCAATAGGTTTTGGGCAGTCAAATAAAAACAATTGCTCTTAAAGAAACAAAGCAGCATAAATAACAGTGTTCAAAATGGGGTGCTAGCATCATTGGACAGATGTCGTTCGTCTTTTTGGTGAAGAACAACTACTTAGGCATATTAGTTTGGTATCTTGACGTGACAAATAGTTTGGGAATCAGAAAAAAATTGCTCTATTAACAGCTTCTGAAACATAGCGTATTTCTTCCTATTGTACCAGTAGAGCTAGGAAGCGGCATTGATCCCTGGGGAAGGTGATATGCAGAAAGCTTAACCTTGGGAAAGTTCCATCTGTTGTTCTGCTCAGGTTTCTCACTTGTTCCCCCCACCCCCTCCCCACACCTTTCTTGCAGAGGACTTACATCTTCACTTTCCTACTGAGCTCCCGAGTCTTCATCCACCCACACGAGCTCCTGGCAAAAGTGGGGCAGATCTGCATTAAGCAGAAGCAGCAGCTTGAGATTGGGTCTGAGGCAGAAAAGGTAAATGAACAGTTTGTTTCTGTGTTGAACTAAGTTATTGTGCATTTTATTTTCCTTTCTTTTTTAAGCTAAAAGTGCATAGAACATACTCTGACAGATATATTTCACTAAAGACTTTCATGCTTAAGCTTCTTTCCCTGAAACACTGTTAATTCTTGGCTGATCATAGAACCTTGATATCCATTAAGCTCATTGGGCTGAGGCCCTTCTATCACTTGTGGCTTCTTTTTCCAGTGGGAGGTATTGAATATTAAAATACAATAGGCTTTTTAAACCCTTTGAAAAGCTGTATATAGCACAGAGGTGCACTGTTCTGGGTCATGGACTTCAGTTTACCATTAGGCAAATTCTACAGTCCTTAGCTCCTACTAGTCACCCACTGACTTCAGTTTCAATGAGCAGGTAACACTAGTGGATACTGGTGAGACGTAGCAAGCAAGCAGGTTGAGGTTCCAATGCGGATCCAGAAGTTTGACATCTTTTAATTTATCCCAACTCTCTCTATCTTCCCACCCCCCAGCCCACCATGGCTATAACAGAAATCTCACAAGAACAAGCTTTTCTGGATCTCCGCTCCATTTTTTCAAAAATTTCCTAACTTCCCACCATTGCCAAGCTGGTTCTGTTCCATCAGTGTTTCTTTAGCAGTAGGTGTTGGCACAGTCAGTCAGTCAGAACTGTAAGAAACCAAACTTGATCCACAGAAGAGAACATGCCAAAGGGGCTTCTACTCTTTGTCTGGCAGCAACCTAGCCCCAGACTGCATTCCTGAGCCACCAAATTTCACGACCACTGCTCCCAAAGCTGACCATCTTACTCCAGCTCCCCTAATCATTCTGCGATATACCAACGTTGGGAGGCCTAGCTTAACCATTAGAGGAGTGAAGTTCTGGAACAGCCTTCCAAGGGGAGTAGTGGGGTAAAAAGATCTAACTGGCTTCAAGACTGAGCTTGATAAGTTAATGGAGGGGATGATATGATGAGATGTAGCTGATCTGTGACTGCTAGTAGCAAATATCCCCAATGGCCGATGAGACACTAGAGCTTTGAGTTACTTCAGAGAATTCTTTCCCAAGTGTCTGGCTGTTGGGTCTTGCTGATCATCATATTTTGCAGTCAGGAAGAAATTTTCACATTGGCAAAGACCCTGGGGGCAGGGGGTTAGCCTTTCTTTGCAGCATGGGGCGTGGGTCACTTGCAGGTTTAAAGTAATGTAAATGGTGAAGTGTCTTTAACTTTAAGTCTTGAAACCAGGGGCACCAGAACAAGGAAGGCCATGGTCCCCCATCACTTTTTACCGACTATAAGGATGAGTGACGGGGAGCGGGGGGGCGGGGCAGCATCAGGGCAAGGGACAGCACAGAGGCAGGACCATGGTTTGGGTGCCAGTGCCACCCCCCGGCATTTTTAGGGAGATTCCATCGCTCCTGCTTTAAATCGTGATTTGAGGACTTCTAACTGAGCCAGAGGTTAGGGGCATATTACAGGTGTGAGTGGGTGAGGTTCTGTGGCCTGCAATGTGCAGGAGGTCAGACTAGATGATCATGATGGTCCCTTCTAGCCTTAAAGTCTATGAGAAAGGCTGCAGGCTGCTGATGATGTTTTATGCAGGAAGTCAGTTAGACTCTCTGAGAAAGTGTAGCGGATATGCTGCTTAAAATCCGCTGGCACTTCCAGTTTTGCTCTCACTGGACGAATGTCTTCTCTTCATACTTCACGTTGAAACTGGGATGTACTGAGGGGCACAGAAATGGGGCCATATAAATAGATATTTTCAAAGCTCTAAATGACTAGGTTCAGTTCAGGTTCTGGGCAATGGTCTGAGCCAATTCTTTTATAACAGGTCCCAGTTCAGCAAGGAACTTGGGCACATATATAACTAAGCATTTGAATAGTCCCATTGCTTAAGCACTTTGCTGAATCAGACCCTCAACAATTTAAGCCATCCCTATATACAAGAGTGAAATTCACTGCTATCGGTAATTAAGCTTTCAGAATTCACATATGGACTATTTAAGGTTTATGGATAATAAGAGTACAAGATAATGCTCTTCTTTGCAGACAGCAATGTAGTTCAGTGCATTCATATCAGAAGACACCAGCAAATAAGCACTAAGCCAAATGTATTGGTAACTTAAATGGCAATGTATGTTATACATGGAGTGGAAGTTGTTAGGTAATATAACCCATGCAATTTAGGCATTAAATGGGTATGCAAAACAAGTGTAGCTTATGTACTGAGATGATGTAGCAGGAAAATCAACTAGCAGGAAGGTGTAAAATAGAGAAGCTAGCTTTCTGAACACCCACGCTCGCAGACCTGTTGATAAGTTGGAAATAGGCATCAAGGAAACTCAGTTAACAGCAAGGTGTGAAAATGAAAGCTTGTGTGTTTGGAAAGCTACTTTGCACCCTCCTGTAAGTTGCTTTTTTGCTATGGCCCCGACCCTTTCTTCTCCCTCAGTGTAAATTGCACTCATTTTCCATGCCCAATGAATACCAAATTAATGCAAGTTACACTACTGCACTTCTTCCAGCCCCAATGTAAATTTGACCTACAGACTTCCATTGGTATTGCATCAAGGATGAATTTGGCCCATTAGCATTTGCAAATGATTTGCTCTATTTGGCTGCAAAGTAGGAATGTAAAAACTCATTCCATGTACATCATAGAACTTCTAAACTGAAGTCACTGTATGCACACCCAATCATAACTCCTTTGGGTATCATTGGCCAAAATCCGTTCCACCAGCATCTCCTAATTAAGTGCTATTGCAGCAGAAAATAGCTGGCACAAAAAGTTACAACAGATCTGATCACTTTCTGATTAGAGATTTGCATAAACAAATTATAAAATAAAGGGCTGGCTCACTTGTTGTCTGGGTAGCGTATGAGCTGAAACACTGGCAGGGGGCCAGGCTTTGAGGTTATGCACCATGGTGCTTGTCATTCCTACATTTTTGATGTTTCTACCTAGTAGCACAGAAAAAGGGGAAATCATGTCAAGATGTAAGTGGTAGACTGAA
This sequence comes from Gopherus flavomarginatus, assembly GCF_025201925.1. NCBI lineage: Eukaryota > Metazoa > Chordata > Testudines > Testudinidae > Gopherus > Gopherus flavomarginatus. The sequence goes on along the minus strand of NC_066622.1, from coordinate 81,288,893 downwards.
AGGCAAACACTCTGCGCTATCTTCAAGCCTGCTGGCTAATTTTAAATAGTGACAGTCTGGTAGGTTTTAAGACATCAGGTGTAATATGTCAGTCACTTATTAACTGTCAATAAAGAACAAACAACTTTCCAATGAGATTTAGACAAGACCAAAAGTGATTGACCCAGAGAAAGAGCAGCAGTACAATACTGCTTACAGATAAAATCAGCTGGTGAAACATATTGGTAAAAATATTGCCTCAAAGGAAAGCTTTGGTTTTTAACTACTAGTGAACTGGGAAAATCACCCATTTCTATTATGGTCAGATTTTTTTTTTAAATAAATGCAGTAATATCCAGAGTGACTAAAAGCCACAGGGACTAGAGGCCCATTGTAACAGGTGTTGTACAAGCAAAGTAACGAAACAGTCTCCAGCCCTAAATAGCTTAACCAATCTAACTTGTTTTAAAAATCCAAGGAGATATTAAAATTTGCACTGAAACGTTAGATTGTAGCTTGATTATGAAATAGATTTGATCTATCTAGCCACATATTTCATTCTAAAGACTGTTTTTTTAAAAGGAAATAAAAGGAGTAAATTCAGTGCTCAAGGAAGCAAGGGACGGATAACGGTGATACACTGAACATTCACATTGCTTCACATTTCAAACTCTGTCCTCCTATGGGACCTATCCAAAACCTATAGTTAGTAGAAATACCCCATTGACTTTGGATCAAGCCCTTCATAGAGAAGACAAAAGTTAATAGCTAGACGGTACCAAGAAATTACTACTTGCTAGCTACAAAAGGGGACCAAGATCTAGAGGTGGTGTTTTGTTATAGGGAAACAACTCTACAGTATTTATTGCCTCTTTGCTAGCATATTAACACAGCAGGTTAATATTTAGAAAAAATGTGTGTTTCTATCTACTGCACATACGTAAAATATTTCAGTGTTGTAGCCATGTTGATCCTAGGATATTGGAGAGACAAGGTGGGTGAGGTAATACCTTTTATTGGCCCACCTTCTGTTGGTGAGAGAGACAAGCTTTCAAGCTACACTGGGCTCTAAGCCTGTTTCTTTCATCAACGGAAGTTGATCCACTAAAATATATTACCTCACCTACCTTGTCTCTCTAAGATATTTCACTCATTCGATTGATACTATGGCCCAGTTCCTCATCTAGTGTAAATCAGTGCAGTTCTCCTGCAAGTTAGTTCACCAGCTGAGAAGGGGCCTTTGGCACTGGTCTACACTGGGAGGGGGGGGGTAAAAATTTGATCTAAGTTATGCAACTTCAGCTATGTGAATAACGTAGATCGACTTACCATGGTGTCTTCACCGCGGTGAGTTGACTGCTGCTGCTCCCCGTCGACTCCACCTGCACCTCTTGCGGCAGTGGAGTACAGGAGTTGATGGGAGAGCACTCTGGGGTCGATGCATTGCATCTAGACTAGACACGATAGATTGATCCCTGCAGGATTGATCGCTGCCTGCCAATCCGGCAGGTAGAGAAGACATACCCTTAGAGACATTTGCATTCTTCTTAAAGAAGATTGTGAATTTAATACTTAAACCCAGGACTGATAACAGTGCTGAACTGTGAGCCCGGTATAGCATAGACGCAACACAAGCTCTGCCAGTTGAACTGTGCTGATCACTAGCACCCCTGCTACTCTAGCCAAGTGACAAGGAGAGGGAATGTCGCTCATCCCCCATTGTGTAGTACAGGACACCGAGTGTCAGGAGCTGGGCTGTTGGCAATGCTATGTTTGGAGTGTTATGTTTAATAAGCGTGAACCACGCATTAGTTAACACTCAAAAGAGAGACATGAGGACATCTAGAGAGAAAAAATGTTGCTACCATTATATTCCATCACATTCTGTTGGAGCATAAGAACATTTCAGAGACAGATAGGAGAAATTATACATATTGCAGGGGATCTCCCCCCCACGGGCCACATGCAGGGTCAGATTTTCAAAAGGTATTTAGGTGTCTAACTCTCATTGATATCAGTTGGCATTAGGCATCTAAATACCTTTTAAAAATCTGGCCCACAATGCTTAGCACAATAGGGTCTCGATCTCAGTAGGGTGGCTGTGCATTACCATAATACGACTACTACTACGGATATTAAAAATATGGCAAATCTTATTGTCTCTTGAACAGGGACGTAAAGGGACAGGAACAGGAAATAAAGCTATCAAAAGAATAGGCAGATACATTTCTTGTGTGCTCAATAAACACACATGCAAGTTGCTGCCTCCCACGAAATTACTAGCCCAAATTTTCTGATTTTTATCAGTTATCACAGATGTGTGCATCATCACAAACCCATCACACAGAACTGCGTTTTAGCAGCATGAACATGAAACAGGAATTTTTCTGGGCTGATGGTTTTCAGTGTTGCATTCAGAAGGAACATCTTGTTTTCATCAGGCAGTGAAAGCAACTGATAAGCTTTGTCACACTTGTATTCTTGCTGGGTAATGTTGCTTGTCTTGCATTAGACTCCTAGCTTTGAGCAGTGAGGAAAACAAATTCTGACAGCCTGTGTAGGGGGGTTCATGTATCATGGACAAACATACACACCAAAATAAATATATTATTCTAAATCTATGCGAATATGCAGCAGACCATTGTAGCTGTGAAAATGAATCTGAAATTTTCCCCAAATTCAAAATCAAGAAGGTACAGTCAAGATAATCATCATTAAAATAAGCCTGGTGGAAAAAACAGATAGTGGAGCTGTGCCTATTTACACCAGTTGAGGATCTGCCCCGCCAGCTGGCTACACTGATTTACACCACTCAACACTTTTAACAGTGGACCAAATTAATTCATGCTGCACAGGGAGATATAAAATTGCATACCTCAGAGGCAAAAGGTGATTGAAATTGAAGGACAGGCAGTAATCCTGCTGCTGCCCTGCCTGATTATTTTACAGAGTGGGTGTGGGAGGAGCTTGAATTTACAGCAGGGGATCCACAGAAGCTATGCTGGCAGAGGTTACAGTAAGGATGAGCTGAATCTGTGCCCACCCAAATATTCAATTACACACTTGCTTTTTTAGCTACCTGCCTCCAGCAAAGAGCACATCTGCCATTTTGCTAACTCTATCTCCTCTCCTAGTAGACTTTCCACTGCCAGAACTGTATGCCACAGTTTGTACCAAAAAAAAACTTGGACAGGATTAAATCCAGTCATTTGTAAAGCACCTCCCCCTTCCCACACACCTAAACATTTGGGTTTATGTAAGGACAATACATGTGTCATTCAGTGACAGAGCTGGGATGTAAATCGTGCATTCTGGCAGCTGGAGTTTTCAGGGAGAGAAGGTAAAGGTCAGGGGCGGCTCTAGACATTTCACCGCCCCAAGCATGGCGGTACGCCGCGGGGGGTGCTCTGCTGCTCACTGGTCCCATGACTCGGGTGGATCTCCCTCAGGCATGCCTGCGGATGCTTCACCGGAGCTGCGGGACCAGCAGACCCTCCGCAGGATCGCCTGCGGGAGGTCCACCGGAGCCGCCTGCCACCCTCCCGGCAACCGGCAAAGCGCCCCCCGCGGCATGCTGCCCCAAGCACGCACTTGGTGTGTTGGAGCCTGGAGCCGCCCTGGTAAAGATTTCAGTAAGGGCTGGATACCAAATTTGGTGGGGCGGGGAGGAAAACCTGGAGTTGCTACCCATTTCTCAAAAAGAGGTCTGCATTCAGAGAACTTCCTCCAGATGCCGTTTAGAGTACAAGGGTGAGTTTTAGATGGGATTCCATCCATCTGTCCCCAGGAAGACCAACAGAATTCCAGTGGTATTAAAATGCAACAGCATGCAGTTAACATTTCTGTATAAGCCAGTAGCACCCGCCATCCTGTACAATCCTTTTAGTGGCTCATTTCTGAAGGGTCCAAACTCTGCATGGTTTTATTTTAAATTCAGAGCAGCCATTGTTAATTCTCCCACTGATTACATATGAGTGAGCTGTTAGAAGTCATAAACACAAGAGGCTTGTTTAACAAAAGTGTCTTGGAGAGAGGGGATTTTGCTCATCTCGCTGAGCATGCTGTTGGGGGGAGGCGGGCGGGAATTCCAGTCAGGTTCTCACAAAACATCCTCTTTACCATCACATTTGTTTCATCTACTGACACTTGAACTTGCTAGCTGACTTGCTGTAAATTCCAGGAGGTGGGAGGGGGAAATCACAGAGGGAAGTACCCTAACCAGTGCTAAGGAGGAACTGCACTTTGCGTAGTGGAACTTTTTCAATGACTCAGCTGGGAAGGTAAACAAAAGAGAAAACTTCCTCTTTATTTTCTTAGAACTAAGCTTCTTTTAGAAGCTAATGAGTCTCTTAACCAAAGTTAAATATAAAGAAGACTAAAATTAGAAAGTCTTCCCTCTCACAGTCAAAAGTCAATTTCCACCCTGATTTACGCCATGTGCCCTCACTGATTTATGCTGATTGGGGGAGGGAGGGAAGTGGGGTGTACAGGATATACGTTGGCAGAATTTGACCCTCCTAGGAAATACCAAACAAAATCATTTCCCAGTTTTAGGACTACCAAGCGGACCCTCTGTAATTCACTCCATACTTGCTGTCTTCCTAGTTGTGTGCACCTTGACCATGGTCCATAATGCTGCCTGGTTTGTTAAATGGGGTTTGCCACGTCCTGTGCAATGAGGCAGTTGCTTGCCAAGAGTGCTGTTCAAGATGCTGTGTCCTGTGCAGAATCAGTGAGAACATGTCCACACTCTACTGAGGTTCTGCTGAAGCACTACTCTCAGTTTGTTCTGTTTCATGGACAGCACACAACTGCCCATATAAAAAGAGTCATCTTCCCAATTAATTCAGCTTGGTTAAATTGCAGAGTGATCATTGATTGGTGGGGGGCAGCGGGAGAGGGGGTGTTTATTAAAACTCTCTCCAAATCCCTTATAACCACATCCCTTTGAATTTACCAGTACAACCCTCTTTCACCACCAAAGCTGGATTAATTAGCATCCAATCAGTTCCATATGATGGAACAGCATCAGTGCATGACACTAGAGAATTCACTTGTCAGGTGACAGAGGTGCAGAGCTAACTCCTTTCTCTGAGGGCTTTTGGAGCAAGAGCCAACATTTTATTGTCAAAGTCTCTTTTGATTTAGATGTAATGCAAAGTACATACAGCCTCTTTTGTAGCATTTATTTATTTGATTGGTTATTTCAAACAAAGCACAATCTGGGGGTCCTGATTAAAAGAATTCTGCAGAAGGAAGACATTCTTTAGGAGCATTTCACCGGAAAGATGCTTGGTTATGACATGGCAGCTGTGTGTACATTTCAATTAAGACATTAAGGTATTGCTCTAGTCCTCAGTTGGTGTAAGTCAGCCACATAACGTTGACTTCAGTTGAACAAAACACTTGTACAATACCATCATCTCCCTAGCTATTTATGACTAGCCTTAAAATATTTTCAAAGCTTTTGGTTTAGAAATAAAAGCTAACCAGTTTCAATGGCACTGGGCTAATTTACATCAGCTGGGGAGCTCTCTCTGTGTGATATCAACACAACTGAATACATATTTTACAAATTCACACACCTGCTACTGATTCAATTATTTTTTATTGTGGCTCAGGGTGTGCACTTTCCTCCATCAAGCATTCACTCACCTTCACAGCAATAAGAGGTCCATGGGTCAGTAATCAACCCATCTCTACTCCTCTCTAGGCAAAGCTAAAATCCTTTGCTGCCAAGATCATTCAGCTCCTGAAAGAATGGACAGAAACATTCCCCTATGACTTCCAGGATGAGAAATCCATGAAGGAGCTGAAGGAGATTGCTCACAGGATCACGCAATGTGATGAGGTAAGGAGGGAAATAAATGGATTCCTAGGTTTCTCTTCCACGTAGGATTATCTTCGTATTTTCTCCCCACCATTGCTGTACACCTCCTAATCAGGTTAGAATAGCAGCTGCTGAGCTGTCAGAGCAACCATTGGATATGGGTTAGGAGGTGAACTTAGGAAAAACTGGGTGTGTATTGCCAAGTCCCAGGGGGAGATGACACAGCACCTGCTGATGGTATGGGAGGTGAGAGGAGGAAGAAAGAGGATTGTACGGTAGAATACAATTCCAATGCACAGTACAGTGTATTTTATGCATTCCCCTCAGTGCCTGATCCACATGGACTGTAACTTTCAAAAGAACCTTTAATGCTAGCTATAAAAGCATTTGCTTTAGTCCTCAATGCCTCTGGACCAATCCCCAATGAGAACTATGACAACAGTTATAACAAGAGTACCACATAGCTTGGTAATACTAGCACCAAGAAAGATCTTTAAGCTGACGTTTACCTTTTCAACGCTGGTCTAGCTACAAATCTGAACTGTTGTGAACTTTCATGTCTAGCAAGACAGGAGAAAACTTTCTCCAAAGTAACCTGCCAATCTGGTAGATCCAGAGTGGCTAAAACTAGCAATGGAGAATCCTATTCTGAAACAGTTAGGAAGCTCACATGACAAAGGAAATCACTACAAAACTGGAGTCAGAAAGAGGGACAGGAAGGAGGGGGAAGTATGAGGGGAAGACTATACTGAAGAAATTGAAGGTAAAAAAAAAAAGTAAAATGAATAGATCATAAGAATTAAATTGGAAAAAAATGTTTTCTAATGTTTTGGATCCATTTAAAGACTAGCCTCCCTAGCTTTTTAGGACAACAGAATTATGTATGTGCTTTGTTTGATTTAAGAGAAGGATGAAGAAAAACAGGTTTGAAAGCATTGTAGGAGGCAGCAACAAGTCATTATACAATTAGCTGCTTCAGCTGTTGTCAAAAGGAAGTACGCCAGTTCATTGAGTCATTGGTATTGTTTACCTGCATGCTACTAAGAAAATGTCAGTGTCCTAATAGGTGAAAAAGAGGTAGGATTACAATAGCCTTTCTGTTGTCTTTGTAAACAGGAAAAAAAAGTAGTTGGCAGGGATCCTGTCATAAAAAGGTGACACACTTTTAAACGTTTTCCACTTTGATATAGCAAGTTCAGACTTTTAGCCATTGTGATAGGAGCATTTCAAATCTCTATTATTGGGAACAAGAGGACATACTCTAGCTTTATATACAAGAATAAATTGCCAGTTGGGAGAAAAATCACTGGCTCTATGGAGTGGCTCAACGCACCAGTTGCTGAGGTTTCATGTGATGTCCGTTTATTATAGTATCGTAGCATTTATCCTTTTAACAAGGCTACATGTCAAGTTCTCTGTCTGAGAAGGGTTAGGCTGTGTCTGACCCCTAGAAATGTAATTTGACACTAACAAATAGCCAATGGCTCCCAGCCTCACTATTTGTCTCCTGTTCTTTTATGTTTGAATAAATTACCTAGCAGTGTGTAAAACAAAGTTACTGGGTTTTGTTTTGGTTTAGTTTTGTTTTTAATTTTTCACCTTTTTCAGCTTTCCTGCTTTTCTGGATGTATAAGATATTAGGAGTGAATAGAAACAGATGTAAGGCAGTCATGCTAATGACTTGGAGACTCGAGGACAGCATAACTGATTTTTGTGGCAGAATGAGCAAATATTTAGACTGTGTTCTTAGACTCAGATTTATAAATTCAAGGGCCATGTGGACTGTAGGCAACTCATTAAGTTTTATCCCATTTCAGTTGCTTTCTCCATAGTCACACAAACATCTAAACCTCCCACCACCCTCACTTTCTCCTACATTTAAACTTTCTTCCCTTATCTTGCAAAATACATAATCCATTGCTAGGGGGCCATTCTCCCCTCATCTATGCAGGTGTAAATCAACTGTCAATGGATTTATGGTGTAAAACCCAGTGTAACTCTGAGTAGAATCAGAACTCTTTAAGAAACTCCTGCAAACTTGTATTTTAGGCTTTCGTAGCATAATAGCAATAATAGCTCCAGCCAGCTGCTGCTCAGCAATAATCCTGTTGCCTCATCAAGATAAGGTATGCTGCCTTCAGCTTCTTATTTGATTCCACTTTGGAGCCAGATTATTGCCTTGTAAAGCAATGATATGACACTATTATTGCTTAATTATAGCATACTACAGACAAATTTTTGATAGCCATCATCTCTTGCATCTGCTACATAGTTTTCAGTCATCACTGCACATTGGTGCCGTCCTTGAATAGTCACGGACCCATTCCACCCCACTTCAGTGCATCCAGTTGACTCTGGATGCAGAGAACATGACAGCAACAACATTAACTCTTAAAGCACCACCGTACTTCAAAGAAATTGATGCATGGGAAGCCAAGAGAGAGATCATAGGGAAAGAGGAAGGCACAGGAAAGCTGAGTAATTGCTTTGGCAACTGAAAGAGAGCTGTTGAAAAAGTTGGGAAGGAGGGTGTGCAAGTGTTAATTTGCAAAGCTACATAGATATTTAGAGTACCCTTGTCATAAACAGATAGCTAAGGGTTAATGTCTCTTACACCTGGAAAGAAGTAATCTGAAACACCTGACCAGAGAACCAATCAGGAAACAAGACTTTTTCAAATCTGGGTGGAGGGCTTTGTATGTGTGATTCCTTTGTTCTGGGGTCTTCTGCCTGCACTCTCTTGGCTATGAGAAGTGATTTCTGTTTCCTGCTTTCTAATCTTCTATTTCCAAATTGTAAGTACCATATAGTAAGGCAGTAAGGTTTCTATTGTTTTCTTTTGTATTTACATGGATATAGTTGCTGGAGTGCTTTGAATTGTATTCTTTTTGAATAAGGCTGTTTATTCAATATTCTTTTAAGCAAATGACCCTGTATTTGTCACCTTGATACAGAGAGACCATTTTTATGTATTTTTCTTTCTTTTTATATAAAGCTTTCTTTTAAGACTTGTTGGAGTTTTTCTTTAGTGGGGAACTCCAGGGAATTGAGTCTGCAGCTCACCAGGGAATTGGTGGGAGGAAGAAGTCAGGGGGAAATCTGTGTGTGTTAGATTTACTAGCCTGACTTTGCATTCCCTCTGGGTGAAGAGGGAAGTGCTTGTGTTTCCAGGACTGGAAATAAAGAGGATGGAATCCCTCTGTTTAGATCCACGGAGTTTACTTCTGTCTCTCTCTCCAGGAACACCTGGAGGGGGGAAGGGTTTGTTGTGAGACTCAAGGGATTTGGGTCTTGGTGTCCCCAGGGAAGGTTTTTCAGGGGGACCAGAGTGCCCCAAAACACTCTAAATTTTTGGGTGGTGGCAGCAAGTACCAGGTCCAAGCTGGTAATTAAGCTTGGAGGTTTTCATGCTAACCCCCATATTTTGGACGCTAAGGTCCAAATCTGGGACTAGGTTTATGATAACCCTGAGATGGGCTCATTTGCACATAAAAATCAGCTGTGATGATAGGATAGAAAATACCAGATGCTAAGCAGCCTTATTAACCAGTCAGAAATTCCTTGCTGATACAAATCCCATATTTGTACTCACAGTACAGAGTAAAGGTTCCTACTTATCAATGATTCTGTCATCTTACGCTTAGGAAAATGGAACCGTGAAGAAGATCATCAGCCAGATGACACAGAATCTACTGATGACCCTCTCTGCAAGGAGTCAGTACCAGGAGATAAAAGAGAAATTCAGGCAACCTGTTACTGATAAAGGAACCATACTTAAAAACAAGCCTCAGTCAACCCAGAAGGACATACTGAGCATATGTTGTGACCCACTGATCTTGGCGCAGCAGCTAACTCATATTGAGCTGGTGAGATTTCGATTTCCACATTTTAGTCCTTTCGTTTTCTATTTACTGCATGTTAACATATTCAAAGCCAGGAGTTTGCCATTGACGTCAGTGGGAGTAAGATCAGACTTTCAGTGTAATTAAAGTGTTCCACTCTAACAGATGGGAAGTGATGAACGCACAAGAGCAACCAGGTAAATCTGTGAGGGAACAAAGAGGGTACAATGCTTTCAGGGGCGAGGAGGAAGACACTCCCAAACATTGGGTCTCTAAAAGCCAGGGCCAGCTTTATAGTCAAGCTACTATGAAGGCAACCACATGGTACCTCAGTGTTTGGCCTCTCCTTCCAATCCACTGACAAAGAATGGAGGGAGAGTGAGAGCTGGTGCCAGGATAGAGGCTTCTTTCCTAGTTTCCTACTGGTACTAGACAGAGAGAGGGTGACACTTGGATTATTGGGGTCTCAGAAGAACAGAACTAGAGCAAGTTAATTCATTGTTGGTGCCTAAGCTCAATCAGGATAATTAGAGCAAAGCTTGTAAGAGAGAGAGGTATGAAGGCCACTCTGGTAATGTCTTAGGCCCCACTGGCATACCTTTCAGCTGGAATCCTGTTTATGCTGGCCTTTGTACATTGACAATTCCTACTCCCCCAATGCAGGAGAGGGTGAGCAACATTTACGCAGAGGATCTGATGCAGATTGTCAGTCACATGGATTCCCTGGATAACCACAAGGTGCGTGTGTGGGTAAGGAGTAAAGAGCCTCAGCAGTTCAAATGTCTGTATGCCAGATTCATGAAAGGCTAGGAGGTAGCAGAATTCTGTGGCAATTCAGCTACCACAGAATTAGTAAGTCTGGTTTAGCAGTATTGAAACTACCTGGGTTTCTGTTTCCAAGTGTTTCTACCATACTCAGGGACAATCATCATGATAGTCTTTTTCTTTGGTTTTACCAAAGAAAAGCTGAGTTACTCCTGCTGCTATGGCAGTTCAGAGAACCATTCTGACTCTCTGACCTGGCAATTCCCTCATGCTTCTTGAAACTCTGGGCTAGTTAAATCCTGATGCTGTTGATCAAGCATTACTAGTTCCTTGATGTAAATTAGTGTGATCTCTAATGTTAACTTGAGCCAGCCATCCAGACACATGCTAACACATAAGCAGACTTCTAGGGAAAGAAAGAATAACTATTTAAATATTGAACAGGGAATACAAAGTTGTTCACTCTTTTGAGAATGGCATCCACCCAGCAGAGATGACAGCCTAACAGGTTTGTCCCATTACATCTAAATTATAATTCAGAGGGTAGAACACAAACAGATCTTCTCTTAACCAGTAAAATGGCACAGTCCAAAAGGACACCACCTACTAAATGTCCAGCACTGGTTTTGCTGCTTCTGACTGTGGGTTTATGTTATTTTTTGCCCTTTGCCAGAGGAGATACAGCTAAAGAGTGAAAGAAAAACAAAGAAACAGCCCCGCTTCATATTTTATGGTGCTTTAACATTGGGATGTTCAGAAGTTTGGAAGACAAGATGCTAGAGAAGGCAATTGCCCCTTCATTTCCCTCTTGGACCTCAATGGCAAATCTGTTGTAAGAACAGGAACTAGGGAAATCTGCTGAGATATTAACATTATAGATGCTCTCTACAGATTAAGTAGAAATAATCAGAAGTTTTAATTGAAGCATCATTTCTAGTAATCTATTGGGGCATCCTTAAAAAATTGACACTGATTTCACAGGCAACTTTTTTTTCTTAACTTTCTTCGGATAATAAGGTAATATGTTAAACGAAAGAGAGAGAGAGAACGAACACACACACACACATTTCTTTTGAGGAAGATGGGTAAAGGGTAGGAAAATTTGCACACATTTGAACCATCTATAACCCTTGCCCTCTTCTCCCTCTCAACCCGCCTGAGCAGAAAAAAAATGAGTAGAAATATCTGCACCCTTCTGTGTGCTCATAACCCAGAGCTGTTCAGTGAGGTTACCTCATTACCGGATACCGGTTTATAGTTAACATGTGATGACAGGATACATTTACAGTAATCTTTATTCGGGCTTAGTGGGGATTAATATATGGCCTCTTCTCTTTAGTGCCGAGGCGATGTTACCAAAACCTACACCTTGGAGGCCTATGACAACTGGTTCAACTGTCTCAGCATGCTGGTGGCTACAGAGATTTGTAGGGTAAGTACTGGGGGAATCTTATTTCTATCAAGGAACCCTGCCTTTAAAGACAAACCACATCATTGTGATGTTATGCATAGGGACCCTGATCCTGCAGAAATTTAAGTAAATTCACCTCCATGTGCACCTGAGTAGTCCCACTTAAGTCAATAGAACAACTCATGCATGAAGTTATGTACATGTTTCAGTGTTTTTTAGGTTCAATGCCCCATGATTTATATTTCTGCATAGCTTCCATATTTATACTAGTTACACCCACTGAAGGGGAACTTCCATTAAATTTGATTTAACATAGCTTTTTTGTGTTTTCATAGCACGCTTGGCTATTCCCAAAGCTACCAGTAGTAAAACAAATGTTTTGCTGCATTGCAAATTCATTTTGTCCTTCTTCCATAGCATTATGCAATTAAGTCATTGTGCTTATTTTGGGACGACACTGAATGCCATGGGAATACCTTCTGCTGTTGTACACACAGGATTAAGGAGAAGAAACTGAGTGAGGGGTGGGAAGGGAAAAAAGAGAGAGAGAATCCATATAAACTAAATGTATCTTCTATAATGGGAAAATGCACAAAAACTGTACTGCCCAAGTCAATCTCTTTTTGTGTACATATTCCAGTTGTGTCAAGTGTAAGAGCTCTCCTTTCACTTGATCACCACATCTGGAGTTCCAGGAGCATGTTGCCACTTTGAAATAAACACTTCAGAGTAGGAACACCAATAGCCCTGCAAGTTAAGTGAGCATAAGTCCAGTGAAGTCTGTGGGACACCGCCGATTTACACCAGCTGAGGATCAGTCCCTAAGTCTGTAGAGCTGCCAGGGCAATATCAATACTGGCATGTATCAGCTCTTTGAAGTGAAAAATCTGCTCTGTGGGCAATTCAGTCTCCACATCCACTCAGTCTATGACCCTCTGCTGAGACTGGGTACAAAAATGCCAGTCGTGGCCTCTTTTGAAATCTCATTGGTTATTACTAGTCTCTAGAGAGAGATTGCTCCCATGGATACTCAATTACAAAAAAACCTCTGGGATTGTCAGGCAGCACCAACACATTTATTAAAGCAACCAAAACAACATTCTTAGTCTCCATGCTGAAGATTGTGCCAAACTTGTGACTACTGAAACATTTTCTTTTGTCATGACACATCAGCAAAACAACAGTGAGATAACATAGCATATTCTGTTTAAAAGTAGTTCCCGGCTGAAGATGAATGAAGGAAGGGACACAGAGGACCACATGTGTATTAGCCAGGCCAGCCCAGCCCTGCAGGTCAGAGTGCAGGAAAAAGAGTTTTAACAAAGGAATTTAAGCCAATGGGATAAGAGTAATTTTAGTACTAATAGGCTTTGGATGCCAGCCATTGGTAAAGCACAACCAGCACGCGGCACTGCATCTGATGGGAAGGAAACCAAACATGCAATGCAGATAACTAGCCTCACCCATTAGCATCGTTGCAGTAAAGGAAAATTATTTATATTCTGTCATCATCCTCGAGTGTCATTAAGTAGTTTGGGTAAAATCTCCTTAGTGATAATGAAAAACACCTAAGGCTTGAGAAACACTCTCGACCCTTCCCTTTTTCATTTCACCCTGGAATTAAGACCTACAGATCCTCTAGGACACAAGTTTGGCATTCATTTCTTTGAGGTTTGAATTCTTGGTTCATCTTTGGCATTCTGATGGCAGCTTCATTCTCTCACTCTCTCTCTTTCCCCCCTCCCTCCCTGGGACAAGGAAATTACTTAAGAGAATTTGGTTTGTTTATATGCTATTCCCTAATCCTTTATCTCATATGTGAACAAAGAACTGCACTTCCCCCCATCAACTGATAGGAGCCCCAAATCCAGTGGCTATTTTTTAATAAAAAAGGGAATCTGGACAGAATACCCTTAAGGCTGCCTCATAAGACCTCTCATGTGGAGACAGCCCAGAGAGACGCCAATTCCAAAAGCACATTCTGGAAGGTCACCAGTCAGGGCCGCCCAGAGGGTGGGGCAAGTGGGGTAATTTGCCCCAGGCCCCACAGGGGCCCTGTGGCAGTCTGGGTCTTCAGCTGCATTTCAGCAGCAGAGGGCCCTTCAGCACTGCCGAAGACGTGAAGCAACTGAAGGGCCCCCTCCGCCGAAATGCCACCGAAGACCCAAACCACCGCCGGGTGAGTACAAGCACTACAGCTCCCTAGCTTTGCCCCAGGCCCCCTGAATCCTCTGGGAGGTGCTGTTACCAGTCACCGCCCCCCTTCACATACACCTTCCCTTTCATCTCAAAGGCATGTTCTTTGTTTCAGGTTGTGAAGAAAAAGCAGCGGACGAGAATAGTGGAATTTTTTATTGATGTGGCACGAGAGTGCTTCAACATCGGAAACTTCAACTCAATGATGGCCATTATCTGTGAGTATCTCCAGCATAGCTGCTGGCTTGTAGTCAAGACCACCACACTTGACAGCCTAAGCAACATGAGCATGGTCACATTCTCCAGCTTCACTGACTCCATCTGTAGGCATATCCCGTGCTGTGGTATCATGCACCCGTGACAGATTAATGCATGGGTGTTAGCTGGAAGTCTCAGCTTTGAAGTGTCTTCCAAAGAATAAAATGCACAAGAGTGTAAAAATGCAACACTGACATTTAAAAAAAGTACACTCAAACTTTGTTTTAATCATCTTTCTCTCCCTTACATTTCAGCTGGCATGAACCTGAGTCCTGTAGCACGGCTAAAGAAAACCTGGTCCAAGGTCAAAACAGCAAAATTCGATGTTTTAGAGGTATATACAACATTTACACCCTGTTTAATAAAAATCAGGTACTAATGCCTTAGGCATAGGTGTGGATGCATATAAGTTGGGGATGGTTGGCACTATTTCTCTTGACTTGAAGTCCTCTCCCTGCCATGGGAAAAAGATTGATATAGATTTTCTTCTTTTTAATTCCCTTCAGATGACACTTTTTCTAACAGTGGAATGAATTCTCAAACCAAAGATATTCCTAGGCACTTCCTTTAACAGTGACCATTTCTCTCACCTCTAGATCTAAACGGATGTGTCTTTTTTACCGTGATCTCTAATTAAAGAACTCCATCTAGTGGAGATCTGGGATCAAAAAATGTTCACTAAGAAACTTCTCAAAACACAATCAACAGACAGATAAAAATGTAGATTAAGTGTCTTTTAGGGAAGCACATTGTTCCCTTTAAACATTCCCTAAGCCACTAAAAGGTGTTTATTAAATGTAATATCAATCCAGTACCTTGCATCCAAAGCTTAGATCCAAACTACATACATTGACTGGCCTGTCTTGAATGATTATGAATGGATCCGAAAAGAAATAAAGAAAAGCATATGTTACTCTTTGTATAATTAGATCAACTGCTAAAAAAAACAATCATTGGATTAGATCATATCTATGAGAAACATAATAATAGTATTTTGGGGCGGGGGGTTATTTAAAACAGCATCACATGGACCCATCCAGCAACTTTTGTAATTACCGGACAGCCCTACAGGGAGCAGCACAGAGATCTCAGACTGCCAACAGCAATCGGGAAAAAATTGTCATCCCCGTTTTCAACCTGTTCATTAAAGATATCTACTTTCTGCACAAGATGCACACAAACCGCTTGCCCAATGGACAGATAAACTTCAAGGTAGGTGTCTCCAATTATAGAAGTAGCATAAGCAAATGCTGTATATTCATTTTTAAATTCCCAAATATTTGTAAATAGAGAATTCTTATAGTCCAGTATAAATATGTCTCCTAAATTATTCAGCCTGCCTGTAATCTATACACAGAGGCAGATAGTTTTCCAGGGGGAGGACTGTGAACTTTAGATATCTAATTCCTATAAGCATAATACACTGGAAAGCATGAAGTAGATTTAGTACATCTAGATTACAGATCAAATACCACACACACACACACGTACATATATAAACTGCAGAAATTTAATTCAGCTATGTTAAATGATCGTTCCAATACAATTGAAAACACTAGTGATACCATATTTAAAAGCTGAATATAAAAGAATAGGCAAAATGCACAAGAAAATGTAGAAAGTATGCAATCAGGGGTGACTTTAGTCAACTGGCTCTGTTAACCAAAGTGACACGAGACAGATGAAATTGAAAGAAGACAGGATTTCAGCAGAGAAGAGGGAAATGCTGGGTAGAATACAATGTGATGAAACACTAGTATGAAGGATGCTAAAAAAAGGGAAAATCCTTCAACACTTAACAAGGGAGCTCGGATAATAAGAGGCTTGAAAAGTCATGAAAGAGATTACAAGATCACACGTGGAGGTGGATAGAGGAATTTATAGAATAGTATTGAGAGTATACAAAAGATGATTTTAAAGAGCCAGTGTAGGAAAATTAAAAGATAGCAGAAGTTGTGAAAACAAAAGTTATCTCCAAGCACAAAAGAAGCCATGCTGGATTATTAAAGGGTAGATGCAGCAGAAAACAAATCAACTTTGTTTCATTCTTCTGAAGGGAAAATGGACGTTTGTGACAAATGAGGTGTTTTTTCTAGAGTAGGACAAGAAAAGTATTTTGGCTGATAACAGTTGATTAGTTGACACTGGGCCAAATCTAGAGATCCTATTCAAGCAAATTCACACTAAGGGCTTGTCTACAAAGAGCAGCACTGATCACTAGTAGGGTGCAATTTCTAAAGCACACCAACATGTTGTGCACTAATTGGCCCATGTAGACCCTGCTAGCACAAACTAAAAGTTTCCTAGTACTCATCAATGTAGTGCTGTTTCAAACAAGGTCTACACAGGCTAGTTGAGTGTACACCACATTGGTTCACTTTAGAAATCCCTCCCCCATCTAATGGGCACTGTTGCTTCATATAGGCTAGAACTAGGTTACTGAAGCTTCTCTCTTACTGAGTAATTTGACTATTGAAGAGGGGTGATTCCATGCACCCGGGTGACATGGTTCCTCCTCAAATACCAAGAGAAGTACTGAACCTCTAACAGAACGATCTTTAGAGGGTATTAGAAATAGGGGAAGTAACCAACAGGTTAGAAGTGTGGGTGTTACACCTAAAGTTGAAAACAAATCTAAGCGAAGTTGAGGATGTTGCACCATAGGTCTATCAAGCTTAGCTCCAGCAATGGAGCAAGCAGTGGAAAAAACTGACTAGGCAGAAAGAGGGGATTAAACTTTGAGTCACAAGGCACTGGAGAGGTGTAGAGAAACACAAATTCCTAAGTCTAGAAAGCAGCGCATGTAAGTTTAGCTGTACAAATTCTGTGACGGTCAGTAGGAGCTGCTATGCTGAATAACCACATGTTGCAGCCAAATGGTATTTAGCGGTACTTCAAAAAAGCCAATAAATGTACTGAAGGAACACACAAGAGACACTTCCAGTATTTGAACAATGATGACATAAGTTGGGTACTCTATTTTCTTTTCCATGAGATACTCTCCCAAGTACATGTGGAGGACTAGTGAGGACACATTTGGAATTCTAAGCACATTTCTGGCTGACTGCTCAGGAACCAGATTGCTACAGAGGAAGAATTGTGAGAGATAGCCTGAACTATTTAAAGAACTTAAATAGAAAAGCTAACAACATTAGGTCTATATTCTTGCAGCAATAGGTGACATTAAGGCATTCAGAATCCTGAAAAGATTGAGAGTGGGTGGTGAAGGATAGTAGTTACAACACTATTTTAACATCTGTCAAATGTCAGATCAGATTCCAGAGAACAGAAGCTAAGTAAAAGGTTGGAGCCTATAGGAATTTCTCTTAATAGAGAATTGCTAGGTATATGGAAAAGATTACAATGGCAAAAAGCAGCAGCTCTGGTAAATGGCACCAGGAGAGAACTCTGACTCTCTCAGAGCAGTGTACTAATGCAAACAAGGGCTTGAACCAGGAGTTCCCATCTTGCCCTGCACTAATAAAGGATTAACAAGGAGTGATAGATTGGGAGAAAAGTCAGAGTAGGGCGTGGAGTTCTCTCTAGAATAGTTGTCTTTAGAACCCCTACTCTAATGTCTAGAATTCCCACTCTGGACTATATAAAAAACAAACACACACCTAAAACATTTTCAAGCCCAAATTGATTCATTGTTATAGCCCAGTGCACTCCTGTTAAGGAATCTGCTAATTCTCAAGTCCTCATTTCATCTGCACAGCAAACAAGAATACACCTTAATACCTAGGAATAGCAGTTACCATTCTCCTCCTTTGTCATTCAAATATCAAGTATCTCACATCAGTAATGTCCAATACACAATGCATCCAATAAGGAAATACAGAATTTATTTACAGTACAGACCTGGGGCCCAATCCTGCTTCTATTTGAAGTCAGTGAGAAAACTGCCATTGACCTCAACAGAAACAATACTTCAGTCCATGGCTGCTGCTATTAGATTTTTTAAAAAATCTGCATGTGATTTACATAGCAGAATTTGGACCAGACTTGGATTCTCTCCCTGCATAATAATTGCAGACACATTCTGATATTCCGTATATACTCCTAAAAGCATGTTTGATTAAAAAAGAAACAAAACACCACATACACAACCACATTCATTCTAACAAATATGAGAAACAGTGCTCCTGGAAATATTTAGTGGAAAAAATAGCTGTTCATTACATAAATTAAATAGTTTGCATAGTTTAAATTTAAGGGATGCTTTACAAATGAACTAAGACCCTTTCTCTGAAGAGCTTATACTTAGGGCTGCTTTGACATTTTTAATACAATGGAGAGATCACACACACAAAGCAAGAAATGGGTCAACAGCTCGTGATTCTAGAGCAGAAAGAGGAAGGCTTGCTGGTGGACCTTGGGATATAAAGGAGAAGAGAAATATTTGTTGTTTGGCAAATAGTGACAAACTGTTCCAAGTCTAGGGGACCCCAGAAGAGCAGGTGTGAAGCTAGGAATGAAAGAAGGTTAAAAGGACCAGTAAGGAGACAGGATAGGGAGTGAGAAGGTGGAGTAGAGGAAGATGAGCAGAGACATCAGCCAGAGCAAGATTAAAGGGCCTTGAACCTGAGGCCAAGGAGCCTGACTGAATTTGATAGGAAACTGAAGAAAAAGTTTGTTTAATATTATGTTTTTTTTATTGCCTCATGCAGAAATTTTGGGAAATTTCAAGACTAATTCATGATTTCATAACATGGAAACAAGTAGAGTGTCCTTTTGAGAAGGATAAGAAGATCCAGAGTTATCTACTCACGGCACCTATTTACAGTGAAGAAGGTAAAAGCTCTCAGTCTTTTATTTACGTTTATAGTGGGTCTTCCCTTCTATTGTTGCATAGGCATGGGAAGAGCACCAGAAAGGAAAAATAAAGAAATGTGTAAGCAAAAAAAAAAAAAAAAGGCATTCCTACTTTTTTAATCTTCCTGAACTGGCCCTCCAGGTCACATTAGAAAAATGACATGGCAGTTTAGATAAGTTTGTATGACCACTGCCCACATTTTACTAATCTGGCACCTACCAACATCATTATTTCATTGATTATTTTAATGATTCTTTAAGAAACTGGACACATCCATTTTTGATCGCTCTTATTTGTTTTATTATCTAGCTCTGTTCATAGCATCCTTCGAAAGTGAAGGTCCAGAAAATCACATGGAAAAAGACAGCTGGAAGACACTCAGGTATAAAATCTTTTCAAAATCTTAGCCCCTTTCTGTGTCCATAAACAATCTCTTTTGTAATGCACTCACTTCATGCACTGAGCATATACACAGCCAGATTTGCATGTTCCATGTATTGTGTGGATGGACACATAGCTTTGAAATTTCCCGTTTTTGTTTGCATACAAAGAGAAAGAACTGATTTACTCAGCTGTGCAGACCACACATTGAAATTAAAATTTAGGTCTCAAAACTATTTATAAGTGATTTTCAACCTCTTTAAACATTTAGTTTTGACTCCACAATCCTAGTTGAAGAGACCCTGAAGAGGCTGAGAGATGAAATAATAGGGTGTTATTTCTCAGAGTTAAGTATGGTTGTGATGATGGCTGGAGACATTATGCCAGGGTAATGCAGAGGAAGGTATAGTGCCACCAGGAATGCTTGGAGGAGCCTGCTCAAGAGCAGTAGTTGCTACTTACGTACAGGAGGTGTAGCATGCACTAAACCCAGCACTACCCTCCAAGCACCAGCCAATGTGTTGGGGAGAATGTAGTATTTGCCTGAACCCACTCCTCCTTTGGGTACTGCAGCACTGTTGACAGTGCAAGAAGCCAAACTGCCCTTTCTGGACAGATGCCCATGGATGGTCAGGGCAGGGAGAGGACTCTTTCCATTGTCCACTACTCCAGGGGCTCACTATACTTGGGCTTTGAATGCTCAGATTCCTGTTGAAGCCCTACAATTGCATTGACATTGGACTGCACAGTCATCATTCACACACTTGCCATTCTGATCAGATAGGAGGAAAGATTTAGAGCCAGATTCTCAGCTGATGTAAATCAGCATCTCTATTGACTTCAGTTGAGCTATCCCAGGTAAGACCAGTTTAGGATCTGGCCCTTAAAGAAAATTCTAATAAAAAAAAACAAGGAATCTGACACGACTTCATTACCTTGAACAAGAATGCCTCTTTCATTGTGGTAGGAAGAAGAATTGCTATAATACATGTGATTTATTTTTTTTCATTTCTAGGACAACTCTGCTTAATAGGGCCTGAGATTTTGGATCTGACCTGCAGAATCTAAAGCACACAGGAAGAACTTTGTTTTTAAATAGTGAATGTCTTGGATTGAGAAACAAGACCTCACTGGCTGAGGTCTGTTTTGTATATACAATACCTTTTATGAAATAAAGATGGTAAATATTTCACATGTCAACCTTAAGGCACTTAAAAATGAAGGATTTTGGTTTTTATTTTAAAAACATAAGGGCAGGGCCCTGTTCTCAGAGATGAAGTGTATCATGGGACATGGTATCCATGGTGAGGTCTTAGTCTAATGACATCCAAATCTTTATTTTGATTACTTCCACCTTAAAAAAACAAAACAAATATAAACACACCAAATACAACCAAAACACTGCACAGGTTCAACACCATTAGGTCCCAATCCTACAAACACTGACACATCTCCTTAACTTTAAGCAGGTAAGGAATTGAAGGGAAGGAATGAAGAGTCACATTCAAATCCCTGGGACAACTCGCATGCTGAAGTCAAGGAGGTGCATCAGTGTCTGCAGGACCAGGGCCTTAGACATCCGCAGTGAGGCTGTTCCTCTCTTACATCGGAGAATAGTGCCTTACAAGGTACTGAAATTGTCCAGTGTACCTTCTATGATTCTGGGCTGGAAGCAAGCAAAATAAAAATATGGATGTCTAAAAACCAGCTATAACGTACTTTGTAAATAAACTGGAAGATATGGCACATGAACTAGAGTATGTCTGCCTACAATAGTGAAGGTGCAGCAAAACATATTTTTGTTACATGCTTTGAAGAGAAGAAATGGGACAACTGCTAGATTTTTTTTTTTTAAAGTATTAACACTTTGGGAACTATCCTTTGAGTTTTGGGTGCAGAATATTTTTCATTTTCTTTATCAGGGATTTATTTTAAAAAGAGAAAAGAGTGTCTAATCTAGATAATCTCAACAAAATAAATGTAATGTGTCTTTTGAAAATAAGTTTTAAAATGAGAGGGGGAGGGAGGACATGAACTGGGACATCAAATTTGAAGCTTAAAGGAGCAAGACATGCCATTTCCATTCAATTTGGGCATCTCATTCCCTAGGTCCCTTTGAAAATGCTAGCCTGAATTGACAGACAACCAATTAAGACTAAGAATCTATGGCATCTGATTATTCTGGCATATATTCAAGCTATCATTGTAGGCCTCAGCCAAAGCCCATTGAAATTAATGTTAAGTTAAAAACATACAATGACACCGAATCAGGCCTTTCAACCCCAAATCAGGGTCCTAATTAGGGATGATCTATAAACTAATGATGCTTCCAATTTCTCCTTTTAACTGTTCTTGATTTTAGGATAATTTGACTATGATAACCAGTGTGTCTGACCAGCTCATATTACACTGCAGGCTACCCATTTTCAGAACAAATTTAATCATCCTCCCCATTCCCATGATGTCTGAACCAGGAGGGAGACCAAAAAAATCAGGCTCCGATTTTGTTTAATGAACCTACTGTTACCCAGGACTGTCAGTTCTCTTTCCCAACACTTGTTCTCTTAGGGGCTGAGGATTGAATATTTATCTAGATAATGAGAAACTCCAGACAGTTACATTAGAAAGGATTGTTTTAATGCCATCAAGAGCTTGGAAGGGATACAAACCCTCATATATGTCAAGGCATTAACCAATCTCTAACTGAGGGGGTTGGGAAAAAGCTTGGCCTATGAGCAAGTTTGTGCTGTACACTCATGTAGATGGGCAGGTACCTTCCTCTGATGCATCTTGTGCTGACCTCTGTTGGAGACAGAATGCTTGACTAGCTGGACAACAGGTCAGGGCCGTTAAAGCAATTTCTCTGTTCCAATCCTGCAAACGCTTCCTACTGAATGCTTACAACCTTAAGTAGTCCTGCTTGCATTTACCCACAGTAAGCGTTTGCAGCGTTAAGCCCTTAATATGTTTCCAACTAGAGCTTTTTTCCCTAGATATTTGTTCTTATGAAAAGTAAATACACCAGGTGGGGAGGGGAGGCTGCAGGGGGAAGGAAAGGACTTTTTGCTGTTCTCATAGCACTGAGATCAAAGAGCAACAAACAAAAGCTAAATAGTGCCATTAAACAAACAAATCTGATTAAAGTGGAAGGAGGAAGTACACAGCTAGCTGTGAACACCAACGGCCCAGAGAAAGCAAGATGATAGCTCTGTTTCTTGTGATCTGCTGCTATTTTTCCTGTGCTGAAGTACTGATTTTCAGCCCTGGGGTAGAGTAAGAATATTTTTACTGTATTATTACAGTGTTTTGCACTTTCAGAGAAGTTCTAGCTAGTGATATAGTCAGACACTATAAAAAGGGATTGTATATCAGCTTTGTTTATGTAATTGAAATTTTAAAAGGGATGCTTAAAATTTAAGAAAGTATATATTTGAAATGCAGTTTTAGAACACTTTCTGTATGTGTATTAAAAAAAGCTTTTACATGAATGTGCACTTCACTGGTCTATCAGTCCTAGTATATACTTGAAATCAGTGCAGTGTCTACATGGGTTTGTTTTTAATTTTTTTCCTCCTTCAATTTGATACATTCCTTAAATACTGTGTTCTGGTATTCTGAGCTGCATTGCTACATATAAAGCTGTACCATAAAGCAGGATATTCTGTGTTTGACTGGATGTGCTTGCATTAATAAAAACCAAGTTGCTTCAACCAGGCTAAACTTTATCTGTGGTTATTTTTCTCTTGCAATCTGATGAAGTTGCAACTGAGGGCATCCAACATTGGCAGGTAATGTAGCTTTTTGTGAATCGGCTGGCTGACTGAAATTTCAGCTCGGGCTTATAGATATCTGATCTTACCTTATGCTTCCCTGAAGAGTTCAATATATATTCAAGGAAAATCTACTGCATCATTAAGCTCAGAGCATGTTTTCTCCACACACACATTGAACTATGTATTCAAATATACGATAAATAATAGCATACTGCTGCTCCAACATAAGCAGGAAGACAGGCAGTTTAGCTGCCTAAAACACTTCACATAACCTGAATGTGAAGTTCCAGAGTGTCTCCTCTCACCCATATACTTTATCTTGTTTATATAGCAGCCATAAAAGATGTACACTGGCTTCAGCACACTAGAAAGTTTGTGTCACGGAGGAATCCTGGCACTTCAATAATTCCTAGATATTGCTTTCCAGCAATAGAATAGAATCATAAGACTGGAAGGGACCTCAAGGGGTCATCTATTCCAGGCCCCTGCACTCATGGCAGGACTAAGTATTATCTAGACCATCCATGACAGGTGTTTTACCTGCTCTTGGAAATCTCCAACAATGGAGATTCCACAACCTCCCTAGGCAATCTATTCCAGTGCTTAACCACCCTGACTGCAGCACTAGAAGTTTTTCTTAATGTCCAACTAAAACTGCCCTTGCTGCAATTTAAGCCCATTGCTTCTTGTCCTATTCTCAGAGGTTCAGGAGAATAATTTTTCTTCCTCCTTGTAACAATCTTTTATGTACTTGAAAAGTTACATGCCCCCTCAGACTTCTTTCTTCAGAGTAAACAAACCCTTTTTTTGCAATCTTCCCTCATAGGTCATGTTTTCTAGATGTTTAATCATTTTGTTGCTCTTTTCTGTACTTTCTCCAATTTGTCCACATCTTTCCTGAAACATGGCACCCAGAACTGGACACAGTGCTCCAGTTCAGGCCTAATCAGCACAGACTAGAGTGGAAGAACTACTACTCATCTCGTGCTTACAACACTCCTGCTAATACATCCCAGAATGATGTTCGCTTTTTTTTTTTTTAAAGTGTTACACTGTTGACTTATATTTAGCTTGTGATCCACTATGACCCCCAATCCCTTTCCACAGTACTCCTTCCTAGGCAGTCATTTCCCATTTTGTATGCGTGCAACTGATTGTTCCTTTCTAAGTGGAGTACTTTACATTTGTCCTTATTGAATTTCATCCTATTTGCTTCTCCAGTTTGTCCAGACCATTGTGGATTTTAATCCTATCCTCCAAAGAACTTGCAACCTCTCCCATCTTGATATCATCCACAAACTTCATAAGCGTACTATCTATGCCACTAGCTAAATCATTGAGGAAGATATTGAACAGAATTGGACCCATAACTGATCCCTGCAGGACCCTACTTGTTATGCCCTTCCAGCTTGACTGTGAACCACTGATAACTACTCCCTGGGGATGGTTTCCAACCAATTCTGCACCCACCTTGTAGTAGCTCCAGCCAGGCTGCATTTCCCTCATTTATTTATGAGAAGGTCATGCAAGACAGTATCAAAAGCCTTACTAAATTCAAGATATACCACATCTACCACTCCTCCCATCCACAAGGCTTGTTATCCTTTGTCAAAGAAACCTGTTAGGTTGGTTTGACACTACTTGTTCTTGACAAATCCATACAGTTACTTATCACCTTATCTTCTTCTAGGTGTTTGTAAACTGATTGTTTAATTATATGCTCCGTTATCTTTCTGGATACTGAAGTTAAGCTGACTGGTCTGTAATTCTCCAACTTGTCGTTATTTCCCTTTTTTCTAGATTAGAAAAGGGCAAATATAGTTCCAGTCCTTGGGAATTTCTCCAGTCTTCCATGACTTTTCAAAGATAATTGCTAATGGCTCAGCTATCTCCTCAGTCAGCTCCTTGTGTGTTTTACAATGTATTTCACCAGGTCCTGGTGAGTTGAAGACATCTAACACATCTAAGGAATTTTTAACTTGTTCTTTCCCTATTTTAGCCTCTGATCCTGCTTCATTTTCACTGGTATTCACCATTTTAGATGTTCAATTGCTATTAACATTTTTGGTGAAAACCAAAACAAAAAAGAGTCATTAAGCATTTCTGCCATTTCCACATTTTCTGTTATTGTTTCCCGCCACCCATGTTGAGTAACATGCCTACCTTATCCTTGATCTTCCTCTTGCTTCCAATGAATTTGTTCAATGTTTTCTTGTTACCCAGAGACTATTGCCAAAGCACTCTATTTTACATTGCCCTATTTTACAGGTAGGGAAAATGAGATAGAAAGAAGTGACCTGCCCACGGTCACACAACACATCAAGCAAGTGAATCCAAGTCTCCTAGATTGCAGGCGCATGCCCTATCCATACTGTCTCATTATCCAAGAACACAAGCCAGTTACCAATGTCATAACCCCACAAATCCATCCTTGAAAAGAGAGCTGACCAACTGATGGGATTGATTTGTGGCAGTCTCAAATACTCAGAGTGGATTGTATTAGCAACTAAACTTTCAAAATGGACTTGCAGAGCAGAGCAATACAGCTTTCATCACAAACAGTTCCCATTATAGCTTGTTGGAGAAGATGAAGTTTACCAGAAATAACAGGAACCAACTAGCAAGTGTTTTCCTGATGGTCAGTTCATCCTCACAAATGAATATGCATATTGCATACTGGGAGAATCACTTCTAATCATGCTCCCATCCAGTCATTAACATTAAATTTACTATTTTACTCAACACAGGCATGGGCATAAACAATAGAATTGCCTTCCAGACACTTACTTCCACTGAACACAATGTGACTACGTCAAGCAATAATGCAATGCCAGTAAGATGTTTTTGAACAATACAAGTAAGATTGTTGATCAATCAAACTAAATCTCTGAGGAGTAAAATTTTCAAGCAAACAACCCCCAAACAGCAAAATTAACTTTGCTAGTCAACTAACCCAACTGATATTCATGTCCTCTTCAGGGGGATCGATTATTCTTTAGAACTGACTATGAGACAGATGTTTCCTTTCAGTAATCCGAAATACAGCTGAGCTACTCCATTTTTTCAGGATTGCCTGTTCTCGCTCTGCCCAAATAATCAGAAAAGCCTGTGTACAGAGGTTAGAAACCTACTGTTGCTAGTGGCTGCAGAGAACCATAAAACAGGACTCTGTGGACAGCAAGATAATCACTCCCATAAAATGAAATTGCAGAAATAGTTAATCTGAAACCATTAGTGCAGGCTATCTAGGAAGAATTTCTAGCTCAGTGAGCAGCCAGACTAACAATGGCTGTTTTCAAATTCTTCTTCCCACACGCATCACTGCAAAGGTAGAGGTAACTGGCTATGCTTTGAGGTTTCTGCATATCTCAATAGACCTCCTATACTGCTGCCCTGACAATGCACCATATTTGGAAAAGCAATTCACAAAACTTTCCAAGTTGAAAGCCTCTTCTCGACACTTCATTCGCACAGCCACTCAGAGATGGGCCTAGAGGCTCAGAACAGTTAGAAATAAAATCTCTGGGTACCTTTCTGAACAGGATTTGCAGTAATTTTCAGGGCACCATTAGAAACCTAATTATCTCTGTGGGATGATTCAGATCCGTTAAAGGAAAGAAACCTGTCTAAATTCAGCAAAAAGAACAGGAGTACTTGTGGCACCTTAGAGACTAACAAATTTATTTGGGCATAAACTTTCGTGGGCTATGAAGTGGGTTTTAGCCCACGAAAGCTTATGCCCAAATAAATTTACTAGTCTCTAAGGTGTCACAAGGATTCCTCATTCTTTTTGCTGATACAGACTAACACGGCTGCTACTCTGAAACCTGTCTAAATTCAGTGTAAGCATTTCTAATGGCAGTAGTACCTCAGCACCGGATTTGTTTTCTCACCATGGCTTACTGCAGTGCAACATACTCTGGTCTCAAGTATCTTTTCATAAGAAAAGGAAACGTGAATTACAATTAATATACAAATTGCAGTTAGTTCTTTTGTGCCCTATTCAAAAGATTGTGAATTTCTTCCTTACCCAAAGCTAGAGAAACACTCTACATTTGACATGCACTTCAGATTTCTAAACACTAAACCAATGGAAATATTTGTGTGTCTGATCTACCAGGATGTTCTTAAGATGCATATCAGATATTTAATGAAAAATCTGTTCCTTACTTGTGTTAGTAACATCAAAAAATCAAAAACACAATTCTATACTTCTTAAATTTTGTAAAAAATCTTTCACAAGACAAATCTATGGAGATCTGAAACTACTTAATGGAGTCCAATCAAAACCTGTTTTTTCCCCCATCATTTACTGGCAAACTAAGAGAAATCCTGTCATGATTCTACAACACTACTGAATCTGAAGGAAATATTCCAGCATTAAAATACAATAGATCCAAATTCAAACCAAAACTCTAGATCCAAACAACTCCTACCTTTTTTTGACAAGGAAGAAGAGGTGAGATTTGAACTCAGATATAGTCTTCACAAGGAGGCCCCAACATTTCGAAATTGGCCTAGATCAAGATGCCCCTGTAACTTTGGGTTATTTGCTATTCAGATATTAATCTTTATCTTTATTTAGGGTTAGAATTTTGTATTAAATGTGTCAGATTTATCAGTGGTCTTCCATTAGGATTCCGTTATGTATCATGAGCCTTTTTCAGGTAACCACTTAAGTGGATGCTGGAAGTCAGCGAGATGTATGCATTTTCTGAATCTGTGTCTGGTACTGAAAAAAAACTGGAAAGCAGTAGGAGTAAAGGTAAACTCAGATGAATTTTATTATCCACCCACAGCCAAAAGATGATCAGTGTGTGTTTATTTTTGTTAGTATTGCGTGAGTATTTAAGGAACATAGTAACTCATGAGGAGAATCCACTTGTGTTTCCTTAATAATGTTTCAAGTATTCTCCCAGAAGCTAGAAAAATCCTACAAATGGCCTCATCAGATTCCAGAAAAGCTTCTCGCCATAAACTGCTGTTTCTGCACATTGTAGCACAGTTGAAAACTGGAAAAGAATTTGCTACAATGTATCACCCATGAACATTGAAACTTACATGGAACACAGTTTAGACCATATGAACATACTGAGGCACAATTAACTCTTTTCTTATTAAATTCACAAACTATAAAAAGCACATGTCTAAGAACTGCAATGAATATTGTTGAATTCCCCTCCCCTGGAAGTTTCAAAAAACAGACAGAGTCCCCTCACATGGGGCTAATACATAGAACAGGAGTTGTACAGGAAGGGTCTACTCCCATTACATTGAATTTTTATACCATGGTTTTTAAAATAAAGAATTATAAATGATTAAGGAGAGGCACCACTTTCTCTGCTTGACGAGCACTGTAGTCCCTATGTCTTTCAATCCGCTCTTGGAACAAACCCATGACTTAGACCAGGGGTAGTCAATCATTTTTTGTCAAGGTCCAAATTTCTTGATTAAGGTATAGTAAAGGTCCAGACTCCAGAAAACATAATAGTAAAAAAGATGATACTAAATAAGTAAATAAAAAGATTTCTGGGTCTATTCAAAAGCATCGGGTGGTCCGGGTTTGGTCCACGGTCTGCCTATTGACTACCCCTGACTTAGGCTATGTAATATATATTCATATCTCGCTAGGAAATCAGGAACCAGGTCAAAGTTTGGGGTCGGGGGCAAACTTTGGCATTCCACAGGTTTTCCACTGGACAATAGATCTTTTTTTGCAGTGGAAAATGGAAGGATTTTTCACTCAGACTGTTCTATTTCAGAAAATGTTCTGACATATGCCTTGTCTATAGCTACTACAATTTAAGGCTTAGCCTTAAATTTCCTGGCTTTTATCAGTTTCTCCAGACATTCTTTTCATGTGTATTTCCAGAAATTCTTCAATGCCCTGTTTTCATTTGCATAGTTCTCTGTACTAATAGAATAAGTATTCAACCAAGCTTTAAACTGCATATTAATTCTCCTTAAAATGTGCATCATTCCCTCATAGTAGCCCATTAAGCACAGTAAAGTCCATATTTGCCTGACAGATGGTAACATTCCTTTGGAATCGTTCTGTTCTGTCCTGCCAATGCACTTACCATGCTCAGGTTGATCCAAGCAATAAAAATCCTTACAAGGGAAATGTGTTGCTAGTCTCAGACTAGTGCCCAGTATATTACAAAAACTATCCCCATGGTTAGTACCTTGTTAGCAGCGAAGGACTGAAGTGGGAGAGTGAGCGTGCTGCAGAGGTACAATTCTTACTGCTCAAATGTCTGGTCCTAAGCCCATTGAAACTGATTTCAATGGTCTTTGGATCAGATCCTAGAAGAGTTTCTTTCTAGCTGTACCAGCAGCATTAAGTACCAGTACACTAGCTGGACCACAGAGACTGAGAAAAAAGTAAGCTCATTTCAACTTATTCAAAATTTCATAGCTAAGACTTGGAAGCACATGAAGGAAGTAGGGGAAGTCTACAGTGTCCCTGCTGCAACTGTTCTGCAATCAGGGCACCACAAGGGGGCAGGCCCCCAGACCCAACACATTCAATAAAATTTTGGCCCCTGGCTGGTAGTACTGCTGTGATCTACTTTGCCTCAGGCTATGGCTACACTTGAAACTCCAAAGCGCTGCTGTGGCAGCGCTTTGAAGTGCGAGTGTGGTCGCAGCGCCAGCGCTGGGAGAGAGCTCTCCCAGCGCTGCACGTACTCTACCTCCTCATGGGGATTAGTTTGCAGCTCGCTCCCAGCGCTGCGGCACTGTTTACACTGGCGCTTTACAGCACTGTATCTTGCAGCGCTCAGGGGGGTGTTTTTTTTCACACCCCTGAGCGAGAAAGTTGCAGCGTTGTAAAACACCAGTGTAGCCATGGCCTGAGTCTTTAATGAGACTAATGAGGAGCTGAGGGATAATGGTAGGATGACAAATGGGAATGAGGCTATGGAGGTAGATATTACCACATCCGAAGTAGAAGCCAAACTCGAACAGCTTAATGAGATGAAATGAGGGAGATAATCTTCATCCAAGATTATTAAAGGAAATGGCACATGAAATTGCAAGTCCATTAACAACAATTTTTAATGAATCTGTAAACTCAAGGGTTGTATCGTATGACTGGAGAATTGCTAGCATAGTTCCTAGCTTTAAGAAAGGTGGGGGAAGTGATCTGGGCAACTACAGGCTTGTCAGTTTGACATCTGTAGTATGCAAGGTCTTGGAAAAAATTGTGAAGGAAAAAGTAGTCAAGGACATTGAGGTCAATGGTAATTGAAACAAAATACAACATGGTTTTACAAAAGGTAGATTGTGTCAAACCAATCTGATCTCCTTCTTTGAGAAAGTAACAGATTTTTTTAGACAAAGGAAATGTAGGGGATCTAATTTACCTCACTTTCAGTAAGGCATTTGATACAGTTCCACATGGGGAATTATTAGTTAAATTGGAAAAGATGGGGATCAATATGAAAATTGAAAGGTGGATAAGGAACTGGTTAAAGGGGAGACTATAACGGGTCATACTGGAAGGTGAATTGTCAGGCTGGAGGGAGGTTACAAGTGGAGTTCCTCAGGGATCAGTTTTGAGGTCAATCTTATTTAACCTTTTTCTTACTGACCTTGGCACAAAAAGTGGGAATGTGCTAATAAAGTTTGCAGATGACACAATGCTGGGAGGTATTGCCAATAAAGAGAAGGACCTGGATATCATACAGAAAGATCTGGATGACCTTGTAAACTGGAGTAATAGTAATAGGATGAAATTTAATAATGAAAAGTGCAAAGTCATGCATTTAGGGATTAATAACAAGAACTATTATTATAAGATGGTGAGGCATCAGTTGGAAGTAACAGAGGAGGAGAAGGACCTCAGAGTATTGGTTGGTCACAGGATGACTATGAGTCACCAATGTGATATGGCTGTGGAAAAAGCTAATGTGGTCTTGAGCTGCATCAGGCGAGGTATTTCCAGCAGAAATAAGGAGGTGTTAGTACCGTTATACAAGGCACTGGTGAGACCTCATTTGGAATACTGTGTGCAGTTCTGGTCTCTCATGTTTAAGGAGGATGAATTCAAATGGGAACAGGTTCAGAGAAGGGCTACTAGGATGATCCGAGGAATGGAAAACCTATGAAAGGAGACTCAAAGAGCTTGGCTTGTTTAGCCTAACCAAAAGAAAGCTGAGGGGAGATATGATTGCTCTTTATAAATATATCAGAGGGGTAAATACCAGAGAGGGAGAGGAATTATTTAAGCTCAGTACCAATGTGGACACAAGAACAAATGGATATAAACTGGCTATCAGGAAGTTTAGACTTGAAATTAGATGAAGGTTTCTAACCATCAGAGGAGTAAAGTTCTGGAACAGCCTTCCAAGGGGGTAGTGGGGACAAAAGATATATCTGGCATCAAAACTAAGCTTGATAAGTTTATGGAGGGGATGGTATAATGGGATAGCCTAATTTTGGCAATTCATTCATCTTTGACTACTAGAGGTAAATATGCCCAATGTTTTGTGAATGGATGTTGGATGGGGTGGGATCTGAGTTACTACAGAGAATTCTTTTCTAGGTGTCTGGCTGGTGAGTCTTGCCCACATGCTCAGGGTTTAGCTGATCACCATAGTTGGGGTCAGGAAGGAATTTTCCTCCAGGGCAGATTGGCAGAGGCCCTGGGCAGGGAGTGAGTTGCCTTCCTCTGCAACCTTGGGCATGGGTCACTTTCTGGAAGGTTCTCTGCACCTTGAAGTCTTTAAATCATGATTTGGGGACATCAAAGCTCAGATACAGGTTTGATACAGGCGTGGGTGGGTGAGATTCTGTGACCAGCACTGTGCAGTAGGTCAGACTAGATGATCATAATGGTCCCTTCTGACTTTAAAATCTATGGTTCTATGATCTCAGAGGAATCCTGATGCCAAGCCGGTGAGTCTCTTCCCCCTGCTCATAAAGGATGGCAGCGGCTGAGGAGCAAGCTGTTTCTGCTGCCTATTGGCAGGGGCAGCACTGTCTCTCCAGAGCTCCCCACACACTGCTGAAGACTCAGAGCTGGCTCTGGGGATGCTGTGCGGGAGGAGGAATGCTGAGTAGCTGGCTTTGAAATGCCTTATGGAAGGGTGATACTCAGGAGCTAACTCTGGGGGTGCCGGTCCCAGGGAGACGACAGCGATGGCATGGAGAACAGCATTGCCACTGCCAGAACTTATTTACTGTGCAGGTCCCACCCAGGAGCTCAAACTCTGCTGCTGGAGCTGATACTGTTTGGTACAATTTTGGGAAATATCTGGTATATTTTTTAGACTTCACCCAATTCATCCCTGCTAGAGATCCCCAAGTGGTGGCACTGTCTGTGATAGAAGACTCAAGTCCCAGCAGTTAAAGGGTTTTCATGAACACCAAACCCAGTAAAGCTTTGGTGAAGGCAGTGGGTACATCTATTCACCACACACAAAACCTTCAGGTTTGTACCTAAATCCAAGACAGCCCAGATGTATTTAGCTGTAAAAGATTACAGAAAGAAGTGAAGCCATTTTTGAGTTTAAAGTGCACAACAAAAACCACACTGGTGGGTCGGTCTTTTTAAACCCTTTGTCACTGACACAGCCAGAGACATATTGTGATTAAATCATAGGGAGGTGAAAGGAGAAAGGAAGCCCCGTTTGGAAGAGGATCTTTACATCTTGAACATTGTGGTGGTGTTTTGTTGGTCTGTTTTTTAATAACTAGGCTGCAAAACCACAGAAATGGAGAGATGCTATTTTCCATTTTTGTGGAAGTGAATTTGGTGACAAACACTCTGCCTGGCACAGGCTGTAAGGTCTTTCTAAACAGTGAGAACATGCTTCATTTCTACACTGTGAACATCCGCCATTAGCTTAGTCCAAGCAGGAGCTGCCAGCTGAGAAGTGCTTTTGTGA
This sequence comes from Gopherus flavomarginatus, assembly GCF_025201925.1. NCBI lineage: Eukaryota > Metazoa > Chordata > Testudines > Testudinidae > Gopherus > Gopherus flavomarginatus. The sequence continues at coordinate 81,255,749 of NC_066622.1, read as the reverse complement.
TAAGAACAAACCACTATTCATTGGTAACCTGCATGTTAGTAGCCAGGATTTAACTTTGAGACACCAGAATTCAGAATGCATTAGTTCTTGCCCCACCACAGTAAAGGACATGATAATGGAATTGGTGAAAGCCTTGATCATTTGTGGCTGTAGGAGGATTTAATAGAAGAGAATGTTGAACTGTTATAGTCACCAAGGCCCTCATCCAGCTTTCAAAGATTTGTCTGGAACAATTGGAAAAACATTCCTGAAGTTTTTCAGAACCCACAGACACCTAAACAAGCAAAGTTATTTGATGTACCCGTCTCTCCCTCCTTCACTCCTCCTGTAGGCTGCCAGTATCCTCATTGTCACATTTACTGGCTTTCCAAATGAATTTCACAGGAATCCAGCATCCATACACTAGTCTGGAATCATTAAACAAAGTAACCCTCTGTCATGGACTATATACAACAATCAGAGAATTTGTACACCAAGCTGATAACTTTATCCCCCAAGGAATGTGCCCTTTCTCAATTTGGGAGGGATTGCCTAACATGCCACATGAAACAGCATAAGAGACTCTGCAATTTGCTGACAGAAGCCTAGGTTCCGATTTATCACCACAGTATCTTAATATCTCACATTCTTCAATGTATTTATCCTCACAACTTCCATGTGAGGTAAAGCAATGCTACCATTCCTATTGTATAGATGAGGAAACTGAGACCTAGAGAGACTGAGTGACATGCCCAAGGGCACACAGGGACTCTGTGGAAAAGCAGATGGTTGAACCCAACTCTACCTTGTTACAGGCTAGTGCCTGAACCACTGCATCATGCTTTCACTACTCTGTGGACCCTTGTGTTCTTGCAGAGCACTGATGACTTCAGCAAGGCTTCACATGAGTGCAGGGTCCCCCTATATGCTGCTGTTCATAGGGTCAAGTCCCCAGTTTTTTCCTAGGTGCTCTACATCCAAATACAGAACAGCAACAAACAGAAGATCCTTTGCTTCCATTGAACCCAGAAGGACCTTCATCACTGGTTTCAGTGGGAATAAGCAGGATTTCACCCTAGGTACATAAAGATTATTGAACAGCAGTTATGCTAAGCCACTGGAGGTTTTCATTTATCTTCCTCTATATACATTTAAAAAGAGGCATTTATTACAAGGAAAGAGCACATATGCCACCATGTGGACACGTGAAATAGCAAGACAACCACAACAAAGATCAGATGCTACAAAGAAATCTTAATAGTAAAATAAATATCTGGCAGCTCTGCAACAACAAGCAAGAGGAATCATTGTATCTAAAGACAGTTTGATGCACAGCTGGGCTCAATGGCATCAGCAGTGGAGTAACAGCCCATTTTCCACACAAAGCCTTTAGATATATTTTGCTGATCAGGATCTGACTGTGAAAAGGGACAGTTCATATACCAGATCTGAAAATCTCTGCAAAATATTTTTTCACAATTTTTAAACAAATTTGCTGCAATGAGATATTTTATAGGAACCAGAATGGAAGTTTAAAGGAAATATATGCCCCAGGGCATCGCTTATTTCCAAGAGCAGCGTAGATGTTGCTAGGGTTAAAAAATACTCCTTTTGAAAGTAGCCCCATATTATAGGTCTATAGTTTTGTCTCCACACAAGTTTGCAAACTGGTTTAACTTAAACTGCTAAGAAATCCTGCATGGACCCCTTTTGATCTATGAGTGGCTTATGTCTATTAAATCTAAGCTTGTTCCTAAATGATTAAAGATAAACCAGAATAGATTTAAACAGGTATGGAAGTGTCCACACAGACTTTTGTAGCTGTTGAACTGGTTCAGTTTAAAAAACACACCATAGTAAAACAGGTGCAGCTTTGACACACATATCATGTACAAGCCAAGACAGATGATTATCCTTTTAGGTGAATAACATGTGTCCCCTTACACTGCTTGGAACAAATACCTCACAAAGAACTCTGAACGCCATCTCCTTATTTTAATAATCCCCATCACATGAAATAAGACAGACTTTGCTCAGGTACTTATCTTTACCCATAGGGAATGATTCTACCTTACCTGATGAAAAAGTGGCTTCTTTTTGCCAATTTCATCCAGAGGAAAAGCTGGCTGTGGAAGCAATCAGTAACTACCTCACAACCACTGTGATCAGCCAGCCCAAGCCTCATTAATGCAAATAGCTACAGGTGTGGTGGGAGTGTGCCAAAGTGGAGGCCCAGGGAGTGCAGGAGAATGGGGATTTCTTCTCACGGCTTTACACAGGCATCTTATTAACAGGGCTCCTGTTTCCCAAAAGGGAAGTCCTGCTCTAAGGAAGCAACCCCACTTGACATGAAGCACCCATGTAACACTGGGAGAGGAAGACATAGATTCTGCCTGCATGTCAGGGATCAGATCTTCAACTGGTATAAATTAGTGTAAAACCAATTAACTCAATGAAGTTGTGCTGCTTTATACTAGCTGACAATCTGCCCCAGGATTCTGGAAAGCTGAAATCCATGGTTATTTTCCTTTTACTACAAAAGGTTTTATTTTGTGCTCCTCCAATCAATCTTTCTTCTCCATGTACCAAGCTCACTCCACTGGTGACGAGGGGCTTGCTACCTTCATGCTACCAATACATTTCTTAAAACAAAATTCTATGTTATGGATCACACTCAATGGAGGACTATGTAGCTCACTGCAATACATACTGGTTCATTCACAAGGGGAAGCATGTTATTCTGTTATTATTGGTGATAACATTTTAACAACTTAAAAAAAAACACGGCCAGAATCCTTAAATCAAGACACATAATTTGAGAGTGGTCAGGCCTAGCTATCTTACAATTTAAACTATTCACATACGGTTTCATGATTAATGTTATCTTTGCTGTGTTTTATCATTGACTTTCTTCTCCCGCTAGTAGAATTATACTACTGGCTAATCTCTATTTAAGATATTCGGATTGATAAAGGAACTCAATGTCCTTTTACTAAAAATGCCTCAAACCAGCTATCACTAAAATAGACTAGACAAGGGCATTTTCTCATTCACAGGGTCTGTATCATTGGATGATAGATTGCATTTATGCTGAATTTATTTTAAATCTATTTGAAGCATCATCTTTTGTTGCTAGAGATCTCCCAAAACACAAAGTTGTTTGTGCTGTTGCTGTAGTCATGTTGGTACCAGTATATTAGAGAGACAAGGTAGTCTAGGTAATCTTTTTTATTGGACCAATAGAGCTCTTCTTCAGGTTTCAAGAAGAGGAAGAATTGTGTAGCTCAAAAACTTGTCTCGTTCACCAACTGAAGTTGGACCAATAAAAGACATTACCTATCCCACCTTGTCTCTTTAAAAGAAGAAGTTGGGGTTTTTTAATGTTACTCCAAAATAAATTAAACAACATGGGGACCAAGGAACCTGAACCTAGACTGGTGTCAATGTAAGCAAGGTTTTGGGTTTTTTTTTAATATATATATTTTTCAGGGCCTCTTCTCTCCCACCACCTTCTCCAAGACTATGTTAATTTAAAAGTAGCAACTCAGATACCCCATTTGTTGAATACAGACAAATGGAAACATTGGAGAGGAATGTCCTTTAAAAGGGATAAAGGTCTCTCGGGGCAAACTGCAGATACACATATCAATATTTTTCAGTGCTAGGTTCTTTGGTTATGATTATATTAGTCATAACATGCACAGAACTCTCCTCAGAGCAATTTAACCTGTTTACTTCATAGGAAATATTAAAACTAGACAGACAATTATATTAAAATGCTTTAGCGGGAGTTGCATATGCAAATAACGACAAGATCAGGTGGTAATTTTGGATAAGAAAAGATCAGTAGAAGTGAAGATTCTCTGTAAACTAGAGCTTGGCAAGTAATAAAAAGAACTTATGAAAATATGTTTGAATTTGTAAATTAGTCCTTTTCATGTGTTTACACTACTTTCATCTTGGCTTTCCATACCATCTTCAACTGAGTTTTATTGACATCAACACTCTCACAGATTAATTTTAAGTTTGCATATTCAAATAGTCCCTGAAATGAATTCTGTAACTTGCTTCACATTTGAAACCTGATGAGTTACGCTCCTCTATTCAAAGAACAGAAGCAATATCATGCCCTTCATTCATATGATCAGTCACAACTAAATAGCAACGCTTGTTGGAAAGCTCTAGAGTTGGAAAGTTGACATTTACTTGTGGGCATACTCAAAATGGAAAGAGTATAACAAATTGAATTGTCATTTTATTCATTCAGCTTTAGTGTAATTTAAGTCTGAACATTATGCGTATTATAAATAGGAAGATGAATCTATTATTTGTTGGCATATTAAATGTTCGTGAATCTTTATTCAGTAGTGATGAGTTTTATTACTCAACTAGTATTGGATTTTAATAGCTTCAGAGATATTTTTATGCACTACTCTCTAGAATACATGCCATTCCTCTCCATGATGCCTCAGTCTCTGCATTACACAGCAAAGGAAAGAGCCCTGATAAAGTTAGACTCAACACTTTAAGGTTAGTGGGACTCTTAATAAGTTTAACCCCCTACCTTCCTTCTATCATCTTCATTTAGATTTGTTTTAGATTACTGATCTGACCTAGGTTGTCTCCAGTCAACTGAAGGACTGCCCAAGTCAAGAAAAAAAGAGAATAAACTAGGGTGCAAAGATTACTTCTGTTTGCTCTCTGAAACCTCTAATTTCCATACATAAGACAATGAGCCTTTCTAGTGCTAGATCAGAGGCGTACAGACATGTTAGATTTTTTAAATTCACTTCGAGAATGAAAAACATTCCAACTGCTATTTTTAAAATCTTTGCCACAGGTGAGAAAATTTAAAATAATTTCTATAGTTTGCTATATTAGTGATGAAGCATATATTATAGTGACAAAACTTAAAAAAGACTACGCAGAATAAAGGATATCAAAATAGAGATAGTAGAAATTGGCAATGGTGGAAATTGTGAACAGCTCTCTTTTCCTTCTGCATTTTACTTCAGTTTTACAATGAAAATTTTAAAACTTTAAACTCATAATGAATGGTAGTTTTGTTCTTTTTAAAAGTGCATGATTTTTGTTTACTTCCCTCTGACTTTTTCATTTGTAGTGTTAGGAGTATGTTATTATTGCTACAAGTAGTTGGTTAAGCACCATGATTATAAAGTTATCTGTTGATTTTTTGGACTATATTGCAATTAACCATATATTAAAACATCTTTCATTTATTTATTAATCCTTTATAAATGGAACCTTTATACAGTACAAAATGTGACCAAAAGAAAGTTGCTATAAGACTTTAAATAAAATCAATGTAAGAAATACATAGGTTCCCAAATGATCTTAGTTTCATGTTAGAGTAGATTATGAATGTATCCCACAATTCTATAAATAAATGAAATTTAAAGCAACTGAAATCTAAGAATATTTACTCAGAGGCAGTCAATTCCAAACTATTTATTTCCTCACCCTACACCTGATTCTATTACCTCTCGCTGATCTATATTTAAATAGCTTTTGAATTTTTATTTTAAAATGTACATTCTAAAAATACTCAGTTCCAAGCACTCACATCCAGGACCAGCTCCAGGCACTAGCCCAGCAGGGGCAGCCAATGGTGAGGGGCAGCATGTCCCTCTCAGAGCTAAGGGCCAACTGCCGAATAGCTCCGAAGACTGAAGCGACGGCAGAGCTGCAGACCGCAATCACGGCTTTTTTTTTTTTTTTTTTTTTTTTGCTTGCTGCTTGGTGCCACAAAACCCTGGAGCCAGCCCTGCTCACATCCATTTCTATGAAGTACCTAATCTCAAAATGAGGAAACTAATTCAATCCAGTTCTACCATATTAAGGTAGACCATCTATGTTCATATTCCCTATGCACATAGATGGTCCTTAAAAGAAAGGTTGCAACTGACTTTTGTGCTATTTCAAGCATGTAGTATTTCTAAAGCAGCATGTTATGTTTCTAGTCAAACAGCAGCACACCTCATCTGATGAAGTGGGTTCTAGCCCACGAAAAGTTATGCCCAGATAAATTTGTTGGTCTCTAAGGTGCCATGAGGACTCTTCAGTTTTTTTCTAGTTACTACAGCTATCAATCTGGTGTCTTTCATTAGCACTGCATTCACTTAAAACATTGTCCCTTTTGCTGAGCAGTATACAATGCAGGATAAGGGCCTCCCCTCTCTTAAATCCATGTTTCATTCCTTTTGTAAAGTCACATATTTGGCATACTACAGGGGTTTAGAGTGCTATCACTTTGTCTGCCCCTCTAGTTTAAACATCTTGTAACCGTCCTGTAAAACGTAACTTTTGGAAGGGTCATCTATGTTTGCCACAATAGGTGAGAGAACATAGTAACAACTATCTAATACTCCACTGGGAAGCATAAAACATGAGAACCTGAACCCACATATCCTTTTCAGGGGGAACTTGCATTGATTTCAGCTTTAAGGCCCCAATCCTGCCAACTGAATCACTTATGCCTGCTCAGAACTAGACTGAAGTTAATTGAAACTGCACATAGCTCATTGCAATATTGGAGTCTTAATAAATTATTTGTTAATCTCAACCTGTGGAGAGAGAGGGACAGCTTAGACATGAACACTATCTCAAGTAATTTATTTTTTTACTATTTTCACTCTAAGAACTCTCAAGGTCCCTGGTAGGGCTAGAGAAGAAAGTTGCTGTAGACTCGACAATGAGTTCTAGCCTTTGAGAGTTTTGTATTGAGTTAGGAAAGTAGGGTTTTTTAATCTCTCTTTTACCAAAGCTGGGCTGCCAAACCACTGTTAAATTAAACAGGCTCCTGAGCATCATTATAAAAAAAAACCCATGTCTTTTACTACAAACTATTATCAAGCCTAGAGTATTTGTGCTACATAGGGAGACAGGAAATCTTGATAATATCACAACAGAGTTTCTCTGTTACCTCCACTTAAGGCCAAAGGATCCATGTTTCAGAGGTTCAGAACACCACAAACTGCAACTGAAATAACTAGGAGCCACTCCCATAAACATTCTCTGACCTCTGAGTCAAACTGGGTTCTCCCCTCCTAATTCACCTCTTCAGTCACACCTGTGCAGCCCCATTGTCTGTGGCTTCTTGGCACAGATGTATGTGATTAGAAGAATTCCATGCATGATGCAAGAGGAGAACTAGAATACAGCTCCCTCTCCCACTTTCTGTTGGCTGTTCAGGGCTAATAAATAAAAACAAAACATCTAATATGAGCAGCTATGTCTCTGAAAAGTGAGCATGTAAAAAATAGGTCCTTCTTATCTGACAAATCTGTTCTTTGTATGTGTTCAGAGTAGAACTGCACTTCAGGGGGTAGAAAAAGCTTAGCTGTTTTGAGATAACAAAATGCAGCAACTATCCACACATTCTAAATGTGCAAAATCCAACGACAGGAGTCAGAGGTAACAGGACAGACAATTTTGGTTAAAGTGGGTCAGCTAGTCAGTCTCTGATTTACCCAGGTACATCTATAACAGGTTAAAAAATGCCACAGCAATAGCTACATTGGAATTTTTAATGGATTTTCATATTTGAAAATTATGACTTTTTTCCATCTTCTGGATAAGGTCAAATCAATCAATCAAGAGTTATATATTTCTCTGAAAGAGCAGCTAACCTATCATGCAGTATATTGTATCACTGCAATCAGAGTACAGGCATATGATTCTATCATCATTCTCAGAACATTTGCTTAATGTAAAAAACCACTCCAGTTGTTCAATAGGTAGGAGGGAGGGATAGCTCAGCAGTCTGCTAAACCCAGGGTTGTGAGTTCAATCCTTGAGGGGGCCACTTAGGGATCTGGGGCAAAATCAGAACTTAGTCCTGCTAGTGAAGGCAGGGGGCTGGACTCACTAATCTTTCAGGGTCCCTTCCGGTTCTATAAGATCAGTATATCTTCATATATTTATTTTATATTTAACTCAAGGAAATAGAGTATCTTGGGATCTCACTTTATAATGAAAATGAATGTGTTTGCTTTACTAGTTTAATCCACAGTAGAACACTGATCTGCAACTAGACAGAGATGTAATGCAGTTTTGAGAGGAGTAAATCTATCTGGAACTTTACACTTCACTATGAACTATGCATGATGACTGCATTTTACTTTATTTCAACAAGAAAGATTGTTATACAAAATACCAGGAAGTCATAAAGGAAAATTATTATACGTAGCATGAAGTTCATAAGCTGAATCCCTGTCATAGAACTCCATCAGGTTTTAGAGGCATTAAAATGTTGAAAGCAAAGCAGTATGCTTCACTGCCACTCCCTTACCAGCAACTAGCAGGCCAAACCTCTCTGCTCCTCCTTGTCACTCTTCAGCAGTGTCCATCCAGTGGGAAGCTGAAATGCCTTCTGCTCCTAGCTGGAGAGCCAAGAAGAGCACTTCATCGTGCCTAGAGCTGGACTGTGAGCCGAAGGCCAGTAGCGAACAGAAAGGTGCCACAATCCATAAGAATGAGTGATTATAGGGAGAGAAGGGGGAGGTGGGGGAGATGGGAAAGCAGGTAAAGGAGACAATGATGGAGAAAGACACCCTACCTTGAGGTACAACTCTCTATAACCGCTTGTCTCTCAAACTGCTGTGCTTCTAGAATTCCCTGTATTTGCCCAGAGCCTGAGTTGAATTTTAGCCCTGTCATTTTACTCCATCAGATACACCTGTGAGGTGGTCCAAGGGTACATCTAAACAGCAACAAAAAAAAAAAAGGACAGTGAGTCTCAGAACCCAGGGTAACTGACTCGGACTCACGGGGCTGGCACGGTGGGGGACAAAATAGCAGTGTAGATATTCTGGCACAGGCTAGAGCCTGGGCCCTGAGACTCTCCTCCCTCACCAGGTTTCATGGGCCTGGCTCTGGCCCAAGTCCAAACATTTGCTGTTTTTAGCCCTGAAGTGCAGCTCCTTGAGCCCGAGTCAGTCAACCTGACTTCTGAAACTTGCTGCCAAAGGCTTGTTTTTGCTGTGTAGATGTACCCTCAGAGGGAATTAACTGACTGCTACCAGCAAGCAGAGTCTCTGGACTGTGCCACGGCCCTTTATAATACAATGTGAGGCCTATCACCTGCTGTTTTGTAAGGCAGGTAAATACATTCCTCATTCCCTCTGCCAGCAGTGATCTTCCAAGTGTATTTCCTTTTGTTAGGGCTTGGCAAGACTAGAGCTTATTGTCTGATCCTGAGCCTTCTGCAAACACACAAAATGTGGACTTTTCTGAGCTTAGCTCTGAACTGAGAAAATAATGAAAGGGTTGTTAAAACAGAATCCTGCATGTATTAACTGCGCAAGAAAGCCCAGACTCAAAGGGAGGAGTGTCTTTTCAAGAGCTCCAAATGCTGACTGTCAACAACTAAGGCATTTAACTTTGTAGTTATCCTTGTGACCAAAAAGGCTACTTTCATCAAGATTCACCCAACTGGCTTAAATATCAATGGTGATTTCCTAAACCACTTGTCTAGAGTCCTTGACAACTGAAATTTCTGCAACTTTGCACCCTCATGCCACCAATCTGAATTGCTTCTGTAATAAAAGTATCATAGAGGTTCACCAGAGTAACTGTTGAACAGATATTAAACTTCCTCCAGGAAAATGGAAGGACAGACAAACCAAATGAAAAACGACAAACAGGACTAACTGACTAGGTGGTAGTAACTCACAAATTGAATATAAATCAGCAATTGTGAAAAGGCCACAATGATTCTGGGATGTTTTAACAGGAGTTGTATGCAAGACACAGGAGGTAATTGGCCTGCTTTATTGGTGAGACTTCAGCTGGAGTATTGTGTCTAGCCCTGGCTGCCACACTTTAGGAAAGATGTGGACAAATTGGAGAAAGGCCAGAGGAAAGCAACAAAGAGGTCAGGTTTTTCTAAACCCCTCTTGAAGCCTGGACGATAGTAAGGAGCAGTTCAACTATAGGTTGAGTACATGCATAATGGTGGTAGAATGTGCCTTTGGATGTTTACTGACTCGGTTAGACTTCAGCAAAACCAATATTCCCATCATTATTACTGCTTGCTGTGTGCTCCACAATCTCTGTGAGAGTTAGGGGGAGAAGTTTATGGTGGGATGGGAGGCTGAGGCAAATTGCCTGGCCGCTGATTACGTGCAGCCAGACACCAGGGCAGTTAAAAGAGCACAGCAGGGTGCACTGTGCAACAGAGAAGCTTTGAAAACCAGTTTAATGACTGGCCAGGCTCCGGTGTGAAAGTTCTATGATGAAAACCCACCCCCTTTGTTTCACTCCACTTCCCAGTAAGCCAACCGCCCTCCCCTCCCCGCTTTGATCTCTGCTTGCAGAGGCAATAAAGTCATTGTTGTTTCAAATTCATGCATTCTTTATTAATTTGTCACACAAATGGGGGGATAACTGCCAGGGTAGCCTGAAAAGGGGTGGAGGGAGGAGGGAAGCACAGGGGTGGGGTAGTTGTAGGGGTATCCCCTAGAATGGCATGCAGCTCATCATATAAGTGGCATGTCTGGGGCTCTGACCTGGAGCAGCTGTTTGCCTCTCTGGTTCTTTCATAGGCTTCACGTGGCACTGCTGCGGCTCCCTGTTATAACATCTGTCCTTCATGCCCTTGGAGATTTTTTCAAATATTCTGGCATTTTGTCTTTTGGAACAGAGTTCGGATAGCACAGATTCATCTCCCCATACAGCGATCAGATGCAGCACCTCCTGTTCAGTCCATGCTGGAGCTCTTCTGCAATTCTGGGACTCCAAGGTCACCTCTGCTGATGAGCTCTGCATGGTCACCTGTGCGGATCAGCTCGCTATGCTGGCCAAACAGGAAATGAAATTCAAAAGTTTGCGGGGCTTTTCCTGTCTACTTGGCCAGTGCATCTGAGTTGAGCGTGCTGTCCAGAGCGGTCACAATGGAGCACTCTGGGATAGCTCCTGGAGACCAATACCGTCAAATTGCATCCCCAAATTTGCTACCCCAAATTCAACCCAGCAAGGTCAATTTCAGCCCTAATCCCCTCGTCGGAGAGGAGTACAGAAATCGATTTTAAGAGCCCTTTAAGTTGACAAAAACAGCTTCATTGTGTGGGTTGGTACAGGGTTAAATTGATCTAATGCTGCTAAATTCAACCTAAAGTCGTAGTGTAGACCAGGGTTCAGGGCTTGTCTATTCAAGGGGTTTGTTGGCCAGCATGGACCCAGCACAACTCCTTGACTCTGTGCTGGCATTTGTGACTATGCCAAGCCAGTTTGGAGTTTATTTAACCTCTCGGAACTGGGTAGCTTCAGTTTTGGATTTCAATCACAGCTCTTCCAGCAATGAAGATGGGGACAAAGAACATGCGGATGACAGTGAGCAACTGTTACTACAGCAGCTGTTCCTGGAGCAGTTTCATACAGTGCAGAGTGATTTCTAGGCTTGGGAAACCAGCATCAATTGTTGGGAAAAGACTGGTCTGTAGACCTAGATGATCAGCAATGGTGACAGAATTTCAAAGTGGCAAAGGCAAACTTTTTTGGGATATGTGCTCAACTTGTCCTGGAGCAGCAGCTACAACATACAGCACACCCCATACCTGTTGAGAAGCAGGTTGCCAGTGCTATTTGGAAGCTGGCCACCACCCAAAGTTACTTGTAGCCTACCACTTCAGCATAAGAGGTGTGATCTTTGGGGCTATTGTGTGATGGCATGTGTAAGGTATTGCTGTGCTGGGTAATATACCTTGGTAATGCTCAGGAGATTATTGATGGCTTTGCACAGATGAGTTTCCCAAACTCTACTGGGGCAAGTGACAGGACCCCTGTGCCTCTCATTTGCTCCCTGCACCAGACTCAGTTTATAAAGAGAAAGGGGTATCTCCATGATTCTCCAAGGGCTTTTTGACCAATGCTGCAGATTTACACACACAAATGCAGGGTGATCTGGAAATGCTGACCATGCTTGGATTCTGTCCAGCTCCTCAAATAATTGAGGGGTTATATTTTCCACAGTCAGATTGTTTCCTGCATCCCTGACTTTAATGTAAATTCTCCTGCACGGTTTGCTCTTTATCCGGCACTGGTTGGCTTCCAAGCTGTGAGCCCACGCCCTTCTCAGACATCTGACTAATAATGTCCACAAACATATTTCTTGGGCTGCCCCAGGTGTTTGTTGCACTGATGCGTCTCCCCTGCTGGCAATGAGTTTTAGGATCTCACTATGCCTCAAGCAGTTGCTTGACGTATATTGTAAAGGTTGGAGTAATATCATTGTAATCCTGATATACTGGGATCCAGCAGCAAATGGGACAGTGCTATGCCATCTTTTAAACAGGGGAAGAGAGATGTAGTCATCTTGACCCTAGAGCAATGGAGGGCACAAAGGTAAACAGACAAGTCAGTCACAGACACTCAACAAAGCAGTGTGGGATAGCAGCTGGAGAACAGCAAGTGCACTGCAGCATTGCCTGTATGCAAACTATAGATCACATTAACTCAGTGGTTCCCAAACTGGGGTTTGAGAACCGCTGGGGGTTCACTAAATGTTACAAGAGGTTCTTGGGAAAAAATTCCCTAATAGCAGATAGAGTTGTCTCTAGGCCCCCCCGGCAGCACATGGCCAGCAGCCTGGAGCCCCTGAACTTCCAAGAGCTAAGCAGATCAAAGCAAGTATATCTATCCCACTGAGGAGATTTAAACTTCGATTCCTTATAAGAAATGGAAAAGGAGGTGGATATTTTTTGCTGTTTTTAAAATGAAATAAGCAGCTGGTATTGTTTTTAAAATTATTATGAAGAACAAGTTTAAGCTTTGTTGTAACGTGCATTGTTTGTAGGGTGACCAGATGTTAAGGGGAAAATATTGGGACTGCCACAGGGGGCACTTTTTTTTTTTAAACACACGCACCCGTCCAGGAGTTCAGCAGCAATTCGTTAGAGAGTCCTTCAGTCGCAGATGGTCTTCAGCAGTATTTCAGCAGCTTCTGTCTTTGGTGGCAAGGTTTATTACCCGCTGCCAAAATACTGCCAAAGACTGTCCACGACTGAAGGACTCTCCGCTGAATTGCTGCCAAAGATCAGGAAACAAAATATTGGGACAAATGGCGTCCCAACCGTACTCTAGTCGAGACACGGGACAAACGCCTCAAAAATCAGGACAGTCCCGATTTTATCGGGACATCTGGTCACCCTAGTTGTTTGCCTGGACTGCTCAAGACCTGAATGCTTGTATAGGAGGAACTCAGAGTTGGCTTCTTAATACCTTCATGCTGTTTCATATCTGATACTCCTTGATGAAACATAGATGCCTTGTTTTATAACAGGCTTATTCAAAGTGATACAAGCTATGAAAGTGAGATCTTGGAAGAGTGTTGCTGTTTTCATAATGTAATAAAAATACTGTAATGATAAATAAATAGTGTGTAATAAGCATGTCATAACAAATTTTATATTTCCAAGATCACTGCTTTTATAATTTATACTCAGGTAAAGGAGAAAATCCCTGAAAATATTCATTTTTAGGACGGGGATCACAAGACTTGACATTTTATGAAAGGAGTTCACAGGTTGTTAAAGTTTGGGAACCACTGCACTAACTCAATTTTCAGCAAACTGAGTATATTTTAGGAGAGGACTCCACGGTTCACAGTAAATGCAGTTGGTGTGCTCTTAGAAACTGAATAGTATTTTATGTCACAAGAAATCCCACTGGTTTACTTGAAAATACCCAACATGAAGAAGAGGGCCTGAATCTGCCCTGAAGTGGGCATTAGAAATCCAAAGAGTTCAGAGATGTTTTCAACAGAACAGATACAACAATGACTAACTTGGGTTTCATTTAAATGGCCATTTAGAAAAATATTACAAAGCATTTTTAAATTAAGTATGAATAGTTGGGAAAGTTGTGGTCTAAATAAGTGATTGATAATCATTACCTGAGATCAGTTTTCAATCAATGAATATCTTTTGAACAAATATTTAAATTTCTAATTTCAGAATTATTTTTATTAAACGTGTCCCACAGACCGTCAAAAAGCTTGAATGGAATTGAACAGGCTCCTGTATTAAAGGCATTCAATTCAGTACAGACATCAAAAACATTTTCCAGTATAAGGAACAAAGTTGCGTCTTTGTTTTGAGACAGGTGTATATATTGTAGTAATTAGATTTTGCTACTTCATGATGTTTTAATAGTGCATATTCCAATTCACTTTAGTTTTATTCCCAGCATATTGCAATTTTATTTCCTGTAATTTTAAATTAAATTTTTTTTAACAAGGACTCTGATACTATTTCTTCAGTGAAAGTTAAACAAGTTCATAAGAGAAATACTGAATCATGCATTCCATACTTACCTATCCTTGTACTGTATCTGTGCTCAGAGACTGCCTTGAAAATTCTTGGATAGCGAGAGAACAAACCTTCTCCTAATGTCTTAACTAGGAAGTGGGTGATTTGCCAGCCACCCAACCCATGCCAGAAGTAGGTCTTCACTGCAGTTAATCCAGGTGATTGCCACTTTAATTAGCCATTCTCAAGCATAAGATCTGATACTTCAAAACCACACTGAAGTTGCTGCGTTCACACTGATACTACATTCACTTGTGAGAGGCATTGGGAGTAGGCAGAGGGGAAGGAAGAACATCCCATGGTTCTTTGTGCTGCACCAACCTGTGCCACTTTACAAATTTTCTTCCAATGTATTGTGGGAGAATTTGTCTGTCCTTTCTGGGCCCCTGTGCAGAAATGTTCTTAGCCCTCCAACTCTAAACTGCTGCCAGATCGGCACACTCTAGTTTCTGTCTAAAGCCTCCATTCCAGTTGGTGGCAAGAAATCTAACTCAGGACAATAACCCTTTTTATTGCTGGCATTGAGACTCATTCTAGCAACAGGAGTCAGACACAGAACATGAGACATTAAGGAGGGCATTTGGCAGTGGCTTGTCACCCTGAAAAGGCAGTGGTGGACCTTGCTCAAGCAATATCATAGGCCGCACACAGACAGTGAGCAATGGAGGCAGCTGACGCAGATTAGTGGAAGCTGTAAGAATTCACTTACGCTGACTTGCCATTCTAGAACAGGACCACAAGTGGAATAGTGGGACTACCTCATCATGCAAACTGAGATAACTAGCTGTGCACCCAACATTTCCACATGAGGAAGGCCACCTTCCTGGAGCTATGTGAAGAACTTGTCCTGGCCCTTCAACCACAGGACATGCAGCTGAGAAGTGTGTTGCTACCATCCAGAAACTGGTTGTATCAGACAGCTCAAGGTCAGTGGCTAACCAGTTTGGCACTGGCAAGTTAACTGTCAATTCTGTGGTAACGGATGTTTGCATGACAGTTATTGCCATGGCTTACCCACACATGGTGATAATTTCCACAAAATAGTAGCAGGCTTTGAGGAAATGGCAATAGCACAATTCAAGCCCATGCATGGCACTCATGCCCACCCCCCAAAATGCACATGGTGGGGGTTTAAATGCCAAACCAGTATATTTTCACTGGACATTACCTTCCAGTGTTTGAAAAGGGAGCAAGTAGATGGCAAGAAAAATATAGCAGTGGGGAACTGTGGGAAAACACTGGATAACTAGCAGTATACCCAAGCTGATAAGCCTGTATTCACACTGCAAAGTATAATCAGTACACAGGCTTTAGCCTATAGCTGGAGGAAGACTAGCTGATCTGGGCTGCACACACCAAAGTCTAGTCAGAAATTTGTATATCGATCATAGCCATGTTAGGGACAACACCTAAATTAGAGCCTGGGTAAACTCCGCAGTGAAGAACTGCCCCAAGAACCTGCCCAACACATACACCAAGTGGACTGGATTGACTCCTTGAATCCAAGTCAGTGAAGCAAACGCAGAAGAGCTATGGCCAAAATTCATTATTTGGAAGTTGGTACTTCCACCAATGAGTGTGGTCACTGCATTTTAGGACTCAATTGTCTCCAATGTACAGATAAATACCAAGTTTAATACCAGAGGCATTGGTATCAACTCCAGAGACACTCCAGAGCTTTGTACTTAAAACAGGACCAAACTCCCTCCATTTCACCTTAATGATTACATGTAATCTTAAAAATTTGGTACAACATCAGATACTTGAATTTTCCAGGCAATATTTTCAGAGAAATATTTCCTTGTTTTGCCAGAGAGCAATGCTTCCTTTTTGAAGAGTTGTCCTGTAGTAAGATTATCTTGGGGTTCCTATACCTGAACTAATAGTTCCTACAAACCCCTCTCTCTCATGGACACAAACTTACTTCTCTGCTCAAGACCACATTTGAATTATGAGAAATAACTCTTGCTTTCATTTGATATAACTGAAATGAAGCAAAGTATAAGATTATCTGACATTGCTGAGTTTTCAGCTTCTACTTACAAACCAAAACAACATTGCCAGTTTGCCTAGTGCTCTGAGGGGCTAATGGATGTGAAGGGTGAGGGTGGAAGGGCTGGGGGCTGTTTATGTGGTGATAATGGTGGGGACCTGGATTGGGTTGGAGCTTTGCACCTCTGCACCATGTCAACGAGACTTGAAGGGCTCACTCCAGTGCTGTGGTCTCATTTCATGCACTAGTGTCAGGGATAATGGTGTTTCTGCAGAAAGAGGGCTCTCTGCTGGACTGCCAAGGAAGCCAAGGCAGCAATGCTAGATTGAGCCCTTCAGAAGTTGATTCATTAGTAAGGGAAGAAAAAGTAAGCAGAAGAGACCTCAGATCTGATGAACAATAAGTAATACAGCAGAACAGATCACCTTTCTCTGCCACCCTTAGCTACACCCAGCTCGAACTCCATTCACTCCCATGCCCTCTTCCTTCATGTCCCCATGTTTCCAGCTCCTATAGTTCTGCCCCTCAATTGACATGGCCTTTCTCCTGGTCCCAAAGTATCATGAAGAGGGGAGGAGGAGGAGCTTAAATGTTTGCTCCCTAGTGACAAATTCTCAGGCTGATATAACTGCTGGATCTTGGACAGTAGAGCTATGACAATTTACACCAGCTGTGGATCTGCCCCATAACTTTCAACTGTTAGATTGGTAGGATCTGCACTTGCCCAACATTAGCTGTAAGTTGAACTTTTTGCTGTAAGCCTGGAATGTCAACATGGGCTTATTGGTACATATGATGTTAAACATTTTTTCCCCTTTCATAACAAAATTTCAATACAGCAGTTTGGAAAAAGTTCTAAAATGCAGAAATATTAAATTTATTCATACATCATAGCAGGAATAGCAATTGTAAGACATCTTGCGTTACATTCTCCCCTCTTTAAAACACAATACAGTACACTGTTCTCCACAATAAGTTACAGAAAAGCCAATTTTATGTACATGTAAAAAAAGATCAGTGAACAACACTATTTTACACAGCATATTTTGCATCCAGAAGTCACATATTTTCATCTCTACCTGTCCTTAAGTGTTTGAAACTAAAACTGATTTCAAAAAACAGATCCAAAATTAGTTGATTTAGTGAGTGGTTTTCAACTAATTTCTAAATTTGTGGAGACTGCAGATGCAACTCCCCCACACTCCCCACTAAATAAATGAATCTCAACATTCATCTGAAAACAAAGGCTATTAAAAATGGTGAATCTAATCATACCATATAAAGCAACAGAAGACAAGTAACCCGCTTTTATTTAAATTGCTTGTCTTTGTACATCCTGAAATATGTAAGAGGAATTTTTTTTGGCCCATAGCTAGGATAAGCAAATGGTACATGTCCAGCTTACTTTTGCATTGATATCAAACAATACTAACTATTCTAGAATTCTCCTTTAAGAATTTTCATACGTCCCTTTTTCCTATAAATTCTTCTCTAATGTGAATTATATGGATAGCTGTTAATACAGTGATTTTAATTAAATTGCCATGAAATCAGCAACCTAATTAACCTACTAATTAGGCTCATGTGTACATTTTCCCAATGAGTTTCATGGTCGTGTGTGTTTAGTTTTTATCCTGGAATGTGTAAGTATGGTATCTGTCTAAAGTTACAGTGCAATGAGCAAGACAGAGTGTAACAGTACTTGGCAGACAAGACAAAATATTGTACACTGAATGCAATCCTTACCTTACAATAATGCAAATATGAAAAAAATTATCAACAAAAGTGAAAAAGTGTTAGGTCATACATTCTGCTGCTATATTTGTCCATAAAGTTAATACTGTAGAACCTTTCATTGAAATAATTACTTTCAAAAGTTCTTATCTCAGGTCCCTGAACTGGTGAGATATGTAGGTAACAGAATACCAGACAAAGAAGTTAAAAAAAACTTTTCTTCGCCGAAGGAGGCACTGAATTTGTAAGCTGAATTAAGGCTTTAGAATGATGCTGGTTCATTGTGAGTTTAAAGTCTTCGGTCTTGCATTAAGAAACCTTTTAATCTATTGTTTCACTGTTAGTCCTATAGGCCTGTTTACGGAGATGCGTCTCAATCTCCTCCCTGAAGACCAGCATTCCAAGGTGCGAGTGAGACGCTTCATTCATGGCTTTAGACTGGATACACATGCGATATTGCTCTGGAGTCAGCTCATCGGCACAATGCTTCTCATGCCAGAGGTGAAACAGGCCTGGGACTGGGGTCCGGATCACAACAAGGTCTCCATGCAAGTACTTTCTGTACAGATGAACATCCTCTCCACCCCAGCCTTTCACTTCCAAATCAAACCCCCCTATAGTAGCACAAATAGACACATCAGAAAGTATTATTTTTGCAGAATGAAAAACGGGCTTTAACATAAAAAACCATTCTACCACACGCTGTAGATATTTACCACCTAAAATATCACTTAATGACACTTTTACAGCAAATACCAACAGCACGTGCCATATTAGTGGAGTAACTCAAAACATGCGATGCTGTTTGGCAGTGGAAACTGGCTTTCACTATGGGACACTGATTCCTGGCATCACACAGGTTACAGCAAGACTTCGAAATGGAATAATGTGGTCCATTCACATTGTGCATAACATCGATGATAGTTAAGGCTATGATTTTGTCACAGATGTAGTGGAAGTCATGGAATCCGTGACTTCCAAAGACCTCTGACTTCAGCCCCAGCAGCTGGGAGCTGCAGGGTCCCACCCTTCCCACAGTGGCAGGGAGTTGTGTGGTTCCCCCACTGCCTGAGTTAGCAGAGCCCCCAAGCTCTGAATTGCTGCGGGCAATGGGGAACCCCTGCAGCGGGACAGGGGACCCCCCCAGTCCCTTCCCATTTCATCATGGATATTTTTAGTAAAAGTCAGGGACAGGTCTGCAGTGAACTTCTTTATTGCCCGTGACCTGTCCCTGACTTTTACTAAAAATATCCATGACAAAATCTTAGCCTTAGTGATAGTATCTGTGACAACTACTGCAGTTCTCATGAATATGAATAACGGGTAAGCATTTTCTAATTTTTGAAACTGCAAATAAGGTGATCAAGCATCGTGTGCTCATCCAACTCTATGGACCACAAGCGCCCCAGGCACCACAATTTGAGAAACTCTTGATTAAAAGAAGTCCATCCAGCCATGTTTCTAGCCAAAAGCATAGTAGAAGTTATGTTGATATGCAGATGAAAAAAAATAGGATTGTTATTAAAAATCAGTTTGCTTTAAAAATATATATGTTAAAAAGTTATATATATAAAAAAGCATCTGACAACAAATGCAAGATTTTCTAGGTAATTTACCACAATCAATCAATACTGGCTGACACCAAAAGGAAGGCTGCTTTGAAACTGAAGTAATCAAGCCTCACTAAGTTCTAATGTTGAACCACAAGAGGGTGCAAGAGTATTTTTCAAACTAAATAATCATGATACTCATGTCAACATTTAATACTTAAAAGTGTGATTATTAAAAGGAAAGGATAGCTTTTTTAAAAAACAGAGATTAACATGTACTACAAATTTCAAAAGCTTGGTGAATTCACTGTCAAGCTAATACATTTGCAAGTAGTACGATATTTTACTTTATGCTCTTTAACACTATTAATGTAATGCTATTGATACTTAAATTGTTAAACCAAGACTTTAACAACAGTCTAAAACAATAAGTCAAACCTAACAAACAGAAAGTTTGACTGGGGAGCTCAGGAAATGCAATAAGATAAATTAACATTTTACCTTCTTGAAATCATAGAAGAAAATAGTAATAGGTGAGCTTTTGAACTCCCCTCACCAAAATTAGCAAAACATACGTATGTAAATCCATCTTACCAACAGTCAGGAAATCTGTCCGATACTGACATGTCATTCCAAAGCCAAAATCCCGCCAGAAGCCAGAATCCTTTTTGTGTACCTACAATTTTAAAATGAACATTTTAGCTTTTCACCCTTACACAAGACAGCTTGAAGCAAATAATGTGGCTGTGTTTGATTTGAGGAGAATCTGTATTTATCTGGTTATTTTCTTGACATAACATTGGATATTTGTGTTTCACAGTGTATATACCTGCTGTTTGTTCTAGTGAAGGGTCATCAACATCTAACATAAGGGCCTCATAAGGAATGACAGACCTATTAATTTAGAATACCCAGAAACCAGTCAGTCATTCTCTTTCCTGCCTTTATCTTCACACACATTCCTTTCGCAATCTCCAGCCTCCCTACTGCTCTCCTTCTGCTTCCCACCTGTCTGTTGATGCCAAAAGGGTCTAACTTTCATATTCACCTGTTCTACAGCTAACACCCTCTGCTCCCCATCTCCCTAATTCCAACACTTCTCCTGCCACATTGGCTTCCTTCTTCCTGCCATCTATCCAGACATGCAGTCTGACAACTAGCCAGACTTCTTGCAGTTTTAAAGTTCACTCTTCTGTCAACTAGGACCTCTTCCCTCTTTAAAAAGCAGACACACACGGCCTTATTACTCCCATCTAAAGGGCTCTGTCTACCAATCCTTCTGGGCTCCTTTTACAGCCTTGCTGCTGCTTCTTTCATCTCTCAGAAACCCATCCCCTTTATACAGAGTCCCTATTATTAAACCCTTGTCTGCAGTCTGGCCATCTCTTATTTTGATGTATGTCGCTCTCTGATGTCCAGGCTCACTGCCTCTCAATGCTCCTGCCCTTCCCCAGTCTGCCGAGAGTAGGGGTGAGCAAACTACAGCCGGCAGGCTGGATCCGGCCCATCAGGACTTTGGATCCAGCTCATGGGATTGCCACCCCTGTGGTGACATAGGCCCCATGCAGCTCCCAGAAGCGGCCAGCACCATGTCCCTGCAGCCCCTGGGGAAGAAGGGGGAGAGGGCTCCATGCACTGCCCTCGCCTCCAGGCACCACCCCCCCGCAGCTCCCATTGGCTGGGAACGGGGAACCATGGCCAATGGGAGCTTCAGGGGAGGTACCCGCAGGTGAGGGCAGCGCCCAGAGCCCTCTGCCCCACCCCCCTTCCCAACCCAGGGGCTGCAGGGAGGTGGTGTTGGCCACTTCCAGGAGCGGGGCGGGGCCAGGGCAGGCAGGGAGCCTGTGTTAGCCTCGCTGTGCACCTCTGTCACCCTGGAGCCACTGCCCCAGCCCTAAATTCATGGCCCTGCATGCAATTTCCCCATCCAGCTGTTTGCCCACCCTTACTCTTGGCAGACTCAGGCCATTTTTTGTTTTATTTAGATTGCAAGCTCTTCAGCAAGGCAGTATTTCCTGTCTGTAAAGCACTATATAAATTAATGGCACTACATAAGTGTTTCTAATGGTATTCAGGCTGCTGTTGGATGGCAGGGGTAAGACACCCCTGCACAGAAGACAGCAAGAAGCCCAGCGCTTATGTTAGTATGTTAGGTGATGGAGACAGACAGCACAGCTAGAGATGCACTACATCTCCCTCCTCTCCTCTGCCAAACTGCAAGGGTAAAGAGGGCCATACACCTGATCACCACTCAGTAGCTAGCACTCTTGGGCAAGTGTTCAATGGAGCCCATGCTGCACCTTCCAAAGAAGAGAGGTAGGAACTACTCCTCAGAGTTCTCCTTTCACCTGCCCAACAATAGCAAGAAACATTCTGCGTGTTTCATTACTCAAGGAGACGACCTCCAACAACTGCCACTTGCTGGAGTACAGTTCTCTCATCACACTGTGACAATGGCTTTAAAAATCACAATACAGCCTTTGAATTACAACTGCTAACCATGTTTGGTTAGTTTCTTAGTCCACTAAATTCTGGGTAGAAGCTAGATGTATCCAGAAATACTGGCATTTTGGCACTTTCCATTACGATGTTCATCTCCCAAGCTCTTATTCTTTTATGTCTAATCAATATAGGAAAAGTTCTGTTTCATCTCATTGTCAGTGTTTCTGGCAAGTATCTAGGATATTTTAGATATGCTGCTACACTGAACTGCCTCATTAAGATGCAGCACAATGCTCTAAACTTCTTAAAAAAATCAGACCACTTACCAATTGCTGCTCCACAGGGGGTGGTACATCTTGGTTGGCATAGACAATAGCAGGATTATAAAGGCTGAATACCACGGGATAGAAAACTTTCTTGCCTATAAAGTCAGAAGAGCTTTGTTACTCATAGTGGGCCATCTTTGTGAGTGAAAAGGGCAGCTGTGAAGTATTGCTTTCATGGGGAATATTCATTATTAATCTATTTAACAAAAAAGCATAGGCACATGGCCTGCCTCCCATCATTTCCATTTAAAGAGCACATTAACATCTAGCAAGAGTGACATATAGAAAAGAAATGGTACACAGCTTTCAATGTGATGCTGTGCTAAGGTGGACATGGATCACAGGGCTTCCAGAGGACTCCAAAGGTAACAGTAAGAGTATGAATGCTAAGAGGGACACTAAGACCATCAAAATCAAACAGCCACCCACCAGAAAGTTTAGGTAGATAGAGTTTGAAAATCACCTCTTTCCTCTTTCCTCTGTCAATTTGGGCGGCTTTACTTTCTGCTATGGCCCCTGCAGTAACAGTTATGTTTATTTTCCATGTGCTGGGATACCAATTTGCAGTTGCTGAGTACTTCTCCTGCTTTAGATACACAGGCAGGTGAGCTAAAGACGGTCTCTCCAATATTCCACACTATGCCTGCCACAGAGTTTTGGTTGATACTTAGGAGAGCCCTTGCATACACTGGGAACCTGCATGCATTGTCTGCTTCTCCAAAGCCAGTGACCTAGGTTGGGAGAAGGCCTCAAGTATTCCTTCCCCTGTGCTGCTGCTGGGGCACCTTCTCAGAGAGGCAGCCTCAGCTTTGCTTTCCATGTAGACTAAATTTAAGAGGGCCTTAAGACCAGGATCCAAGGCCAAATTGAAGGCACTTGTGATCCTCACTGTTTCTTTGTCTCACCAAGGCTCTTTCTTCAGTAATATCCTTCCCTTCTCCCGGGAATAGCGCAAAGAGGCAACATGACTATATCCAGACTCAAGCACCATCTGCAGCCACCTTCCCTTTGCAAGTATCTCCAATTCCCACTCCAAGCAAATTTGACATACCACTTCCATTAAGAATAGAGGGCCTTGGCTACACTTCAGAGTTACAGCGCAATAAAGCTGCCCACAGCACTGTAACTCACTCCTGTCCACACTGGCAAGGCACATACAGCGCTGTATCTCCGTGGCTACAGCGCTGCAGGTACTCCACCTCCCCGAGAGGAATAACAGATGCTGAGGAGTGGCTGAGATACTGGTGCTCCAGTGTAAATGGGGAGTAACCTTATTAGGCAGTGATTTATCTCTGGAAACTCCCCATAATTCTTTTAAGTGAAGGCTCCTCTCCTTGTTTTGTTGTGATGCCTCTCTGTTTTGTTGTGAACTCTAAGCTAAGAGAGCTGCTTATCAAAAAAACAAACACAGCTACTGCTTGCTGTGAATGAGTAGAGGCAGGCAGGGGGGCTCCCTTTGGAACGCCCACAGTTCATGTTTGCTTGAAGAGAGAGGTGGCACGGGGGGAGGGTCCGTTTTGAAGAGCAGCTGCTTATCTGGTCTGTGAGGAAAAAACAAACAGCTGCTGTTTGCTTTCAGTGAGTGAGAGAGGGGTGAAGGAGGGAGGGGGGTCGGAGCTTGCAAGGCAGGGTGCTGATACAGTGTTGGCACTCCAAAAATCCTCTCTCCCCCACCCCTACACTCCGTCACACTCCATCCCACCCACTCCCCTTTTGAAAAGCATGTTGCTGCCCATAATGCACTGCTCCCAATGCCGCTGCAAATGCGGCCATGACAGTGTGCTGGCAGCTGTCAGTGTGGACAGACTGCAGCGCTTTCCCTATTCAGCTATACGAAGACAAGTATATCTCCCAGCGCAGTACAGCTGCAAGAGTAGCCATACCCGAGATCAGCTCCCAAGGTGGACTTCATTCTGTGATATTGCAACAGTGCTAGTTCACAAAGAATTCCTTGTGCTGTTACATCGCTCAAGCTATTTAAATACCTATACGGCCTTCCATCACCCTGGTATGCAAATTCTGAGACAGAGGAATAAGAGGCAGTGAGCTCAAGCCAAATTGGTTTGCAATTGTCTGTTGCCTATCATAAGAAAAAGCATCTTTCCCTTGCAAATTAGCATTCAGAGAGGGGGAAAAATAAAATATTCTGGATGCAACAAATTTGTAATGAATAAAAGTTTTAAAATTCTCATTGTGCCACTGTGCTAGCTAGCTTGCATATTAGCTTACTGAAGCCTTCAACTTCTCTACAGGAGTTTGTAAAACAGATAGATAAGCTTCATATGCTCATGAAAGGACAGTCTGGAGGAGGAGAATGGGAGAAAGGAACTCAAATTCTAATTTTAATTCTAACTCTGTCAGCAATATGTTTTGTGGCCTTCAGAGGCATGCCACTTTACTGCCATGTCTTGGCAGTAAAATGGTGATACTTATCCTGCGGGAATGCTGTGGGGACTAAACACTGCAGACAAATGTTTTACAATGGTTTGTAAGATGTGGCGCTCTATATAAAGGCTCAGGATTATAGCAGGTACTGGTTGAGCACATATTATAGTTAAAGCTAAATTCCATTTTCTTTTAGAACTGCTCTTGACTTTGTCAGATTAACTCTTTTGAGGGTAAGCATTTCCCAAGGTTGGTCTCTGCTCCGAGGTGACACTTTTTAAAATCAATGTAGAAATGATCCAATTGTTAAAAGGTACTGAAACACTTTTTTTAACGTGGCTTTTTGTAGATTCTCAGCTTTTAAAAGTGTGCATTTATTGTATGAGAATTTTAGTTTGCGTTTTAAATTTAATTGTCTGACATTTATAATGATATGAAAAGAAGTCACATTTTAAAGCATAAGCATTAAGGTAAGTTTCCACTCTCTGAACTTTCTATGTAAGTGCTAGATTTCTGATCTTAATATTCCATCAACACTAGTTACTTTGTGCACAGAATTATTTTTCCTTCCAAGAGCCACACTACTGAAATTACTCCACTATTCAAATTAGTTTTATCAAGTTATTGTAAAGCCCAATTCAGAAGGTAACGTGTCCCTGCTTCAGTGACTTAATAGGAGCTTACCTGGTTCAGCATTCAAGCGGCAACTGTTAAGGAACTCAGCTGTGAAATAAATATCAACATCGCAGAAGAACATTAACACTTCGCCTTTTTCCCAAGCTCTGGCACCCATGTCTAGTCCTCGCCCACGATTAAATTCCTCATTCAAAGAGACCAGTGTGTAATTGTGAAAATTAGTTTCTCTATAAAGGAAAAAAGTGAAAATTTAAATAAAGGAGTGTGGGAAAAAGATGGCATTTACAGTGCTATAAATTGCCACTGTAGTATAAATTAGCTCTGGATACTTATTTTAAATATCTAATAATACCAATCTTACTGTTTTTCTCATACATTTGATGTGGGGGGGGGGAACACAGATGCAGCATTAAGCATTCTCTATGTTTAATAATCCAATATACAAGTTGGAGAGAGAGATAGATATCTGATCCCTGCCACCACAATCTTTGCAGTAACATTTCAAATACAGTAGTTATCCAGACAGATTAAAAGGGTGCTTTGAACCTCTGATGCCACTAACTCCAGGAGCAGCCCCGGATTGAAAGGCACTTCTAAATTGTGTCTCAGGATTCTGGAAGTGGGACTCAGTCTCAAGAGCAGAGCACATTGGGAACTCAAACTATGCACTATCTGAGGGCTAGAAGTGAGGCAATAAGCTGCAAGTTGTCCATGTTAATGCCTCCGCTGACCAGTCAATTTACGATCTCCCCACTAGCCTCACACACACACTGAAGAGAAAGGAATGTTGGAAAACAGCTATATAGAAGCACACGAGAAGCATATCTGGGGCAAATGAGCAAATGCCCCAAAATACTATCTGGAATCGCTCAAATGCATTTTAGAAACATGAGAACAATACTTCCTAACCTACCTGGGGACCCACTGAGTCAAAAAAACCTAGTCTGAAAAAGATCACTCATTTGTGAAGAAACTGGAAGGGCCTCAATGAGGAAAAGTCAGTTTCCCAGCAGAAAAAACAGTGTTCTTCACACTGACAGCCACTTGACAGTTCTGCTCTGAGGCTTTGGCGATGAAGCAATGGAGGAAAACAAACACTTCTCAACCTCTGTGCATCAAGCCACTCTCTCAAGGTGCCATTTCAAGCCACCTGCACTATAACCTTTGGCCAATAGGTTTCATCATTTGTTTATCAAGTGATCCACGGAAAGTTATGTACAAGTAGGGGACAATTTGGAATCATATTGAAGGCTGAGAACAATAGATGAACTACTCAGGCTAACAGATTGAGTGGCCCTCTGGCAGCGGGGTACTGTATTAATTTTGTCACAGGTGACCAGCCATTTCTATTCACTACCATTAGATATCATCGGTTACCATTATTTGGGACATATAATAGCATATTTTATCCATAATTTCACCTTTTACACATTTAATTTTCCTGTCAGCATCAGTTCATGTGACTCAGTATTTACTACAAAACTCACCACTGTATTTTATACTATCCACTGCCAATCATTAGTGAACCACTCCTAATCTCTTAGCCATGCATTCTTTCAGACCCAGAATATTCAAATGATCACCCCACAAAAATAGAGACTTGAACAATCACAAACAATGCTAAGAAGAATCAAAATGATGAACATACTGTAAGAAGGCAAAATGAATTTTGTTTGGCTGTGACTGACTCATCAAGTTCTTCCTCGCTATTTGTTAGTTTTTGTTTTTTTTTTTAAACTAACATCACTTATATTTCCGAGCCTTCTATTTGGATTAGCTCACTTACCGAGCTACTGACTCCAGGATGCTCCTCACTTCAGATAGCCCATCTTGGCCAAAGTATACCACTGTGAGGTGAATCCGCTTGTCCTGATGAATACACACATCCCTATAATAAAGATGAGTTAATTTCCATTATTATATTCTAGCAAGGGCTCTCTCTCAAGTGTTTTCAAGTTAGTGGCTAAGCAAATTATTTGCCTACAAGCTTTATGATTTTGACAATGACGATCCCGCATACAGCAACATCACGTCACGTGGAGCTAATAATGTATATGGCAGGAATCAGCAACCTTTCAGAAGTGGTGTGCCAAGTCTTCACTTACTCACTTTAACTTAAGGTTCTGCATGCCGGTAATACATTTTAATGTTTTTTAGAAGGTCTCTAAGTCTATATTATGTAACTAAACTATTGTTGTATGTAAAGTAAACAAGGTTTTCAAAATGTTTGAGAAGCTTCATTTAAAATTAAATTAAAATGCTGATCTTATGCAGCCAGCCCACTGCTGGACTGGGGTTCCATTCACCTGGTTCGGCAGTGGACTGAGCGGGGCCTGCGGGACCCCGGCTGGCAAGGGGTCGGCAGCCAGGACCCCAGATAGGCAATGGGCTGAGTAGGGCTAGCGGCTGGGACCCCAGCTCAGCCCACTGCCGATCTAGGGTGCCGGCTGCCGGCTCCTGCCAGTCAGGGTGCCAGCTGTCGGCTCCACTCAGCCTGCTGCCAGTCTGGGGTTCTGACCCTGCCTACATACAGTGGGTACCTACCTTCTCCCTGGTTCTGGCCCATCTCTTCCTCTTTCTCTGCACTGAGCTGAGAATGGGAGTGCACTGAGCACAGGGTTGGAGGTGAAGGAGCAGGCTGGGGGTTGGGGTGCAGGGTCTGGCTAGGAGCTAGAATGAGGGAGGGGGCAGGAGGTTTGGGTATGGAGCGCTCACCTGGGACAGCTCCCATTTGGTGTGAGGGGTGCAGGTGGGAATACGGGGGAGGGGTGCAGGAGTACCTGTTCAGTGCCCAGGGTGGGGCTGGGGATGTGTGCCGGGTGCAGAAGTCAGGTCAGAGGGTTGGGTGTGTGTGTATGCAGACAGGTGCAGGGGTCAGCACAGAGGGCTGGGGTGCTTGGCTCGTGGGGGTGCTCCCAAACCCCTGCCATGAGCAGCTCACAGCAGGGGACTGGAGGGGATATGCTCTGTTCCCATCCCTTTTCCCAAGGCCCTGTCCCCACCTCTTCTGTCTCCTCCGCTTCTCCCCCTCCCCTGGGCAATCAGCTGATTGGCGCAGGGAAGGAGAGGAAGAGGGGCAGGAAAGCAGCACGCTGGGGGCAGAAGCAGGGGGGGTGGGAGCTTGGCTGCTGGCAGGACCAAGCTTCTGCCTCCAGCCCGCCACCGTTCTGGGGTTTTGGCCGTCAGTTCCTTCACCCAGGCCGGAAGCAGGCGCTGAGTGGGACCGGCAGCGGGAACCTGGCTGGCAAGGCGCCAGCAGTGGGAACCCCAGAGCGGTGGCAGGCTGAGCGGCTCAGCCCGCTGCTGCGTGCCATCAAAAATCTGCTCACGTGCCACCATTGGCACATGTGCCGTAGGTTGCTGACCCCTGGTATATGGTATATTTTATAAAATCACCTCTTGTCAATTAAAAGCCATTCAGTGAAATTATTCACTATTGTAATTCACTACAGATAGTGTAATAGTTTACATTAATCTTGCTGTAAAAATGTTTTAAAAGACTTCACAGCTCATCTAGCAGCTTTTTAAGAGAGAAACACATTAGTTCTCCTGTGCCCCATCTTTCTGATTCAAATAGGTCATCCACGCCTGCATCTTATTTCTGATAAGGTAGCTCTAAAGCTAATACATCCACCAAAATTATCATGTAATTAAGCATCAGATCTCCAGTGGCTCTGTCATTCTTAATCTAGGTTGAAGTCCTAGCTAGAGTATTTGGTCTGTGTTTTATTGTAAAGATAAGGAAGAAGATTGTTTGAAGAAACATTTCTCCATGCAGCAGTTAGTATTCCATAACATTTCTAAACAAGTTATAGAACTGAAGTAGAGCTAAGTTCCATCAAAATAGGTTTTCACTTCGATAAACTAAGGAAAAGCTACACACTTCAATTTAGACTCTGATGCACTTACCTAAAGTTTTGCATGAATTGTGCAAATGCCTCAGTTCTTCCAGCAAGAGGGACAATGATGTTAATAACTGATCTGGAAATGTCAACTGTTTCACTCTTTACTTTCATGAGGGGTCCAAATGGTCGGAATAGTGTGACATGTTTGTACTCCATAACATCGGTCTTCTTATAAAACAATTCATACTGTGTTCCTTTATCTCTCTCTGTGCGATAATAACCTGAAGTTATAGAAGGAATTTATCAAGTCAAAAACATGAGATTCACTGAGACATTTAGCTATTCATTGAGATGCACAACTTGATTTCTATCAAATTATAAAACAGTATAGAAAAATAAAGCTAATTGGTAAGAGTTTTTTCGTTCATTCAAAAGAGAAAGTTTTGGGGTTTTTGTCAAAAAGCAAAAAAAAATCCAAGAAAACCTAAAAAAATATAAAAAACAAACATTTCCCAAATAAACTTCTGTTTTGACAAAAAATCATTGTCATTGGGGGTGGGGGTTCATTAAAGAATAGAGATTTGGGAAATAGTGAGTAAGGATACTGCAACATATGACACTCTTTGGTGAGCTAGCAGGTACATACCAAACTCAGGAGATCCATGTAAACCCTATGCACCCTCTCTCTGCCCCTGGCCAGTTGGTTCTAAGAAGTTGCTGGGTCACAGACCATGACCACTCTTTGTGAGGCCTCCACTGGGCTGACTAATTCTTGGAAGAAGCTTCTGGAATTTTACAGGTTGGTCATTTCTGTAGCTACAGCAACAAAAACAGAGCTAATCACCATGGGTTTTACACTCAACCCCCCTGTATTACCATCTCAAAACAGGTTCTGCAAGAATTAGAGTTGGTTCTCAAAATGATGACGATTGGCACCAGATATCAAAAAGTTCGTCATCTTTTACTACTTCCCGGGCTGAGTCCTACACTGAGGAACAGTCAACTTTTGCTACTTTGTTTGTGGCAGTAGTTTTGACTCTATATAATCCATTTTAACTGGAGAGTAACATTTTAATTATTTTTCCTGACTTCATAGAATTTGCTCTTTTGAAACAGAGATTATATCTTGACAAACCTGATATTTGAAAATTGGCTAATTAAATCAAAACTATCTGTCACGGAAAACTGTGTTGCTACTTTAATGACTGACAGGGCTTGCTCCAGGCACCAGCCCAGCAAGCAGCTGCTTGGGGCGGACAATGGTGAGGGGCTGCATGTCCAGGTCTTCTGCAGCAATTCGGCAGCAGGTCCCTCACTCTCTTGAGGCAAAGGACCAGCCGCCGAAGACTGAAGCGGCAGCAGTAGAGCTGCACATAGCGACCACTGCTTTTTTTTTGCGCACTGCTTGGGGCTGCAAAAACACTGGAGCCAGCCCTGACGACTGAGTTTCGATGTATAGAAGGTTCTATATAAGAGAACAAGCAGTTTTATTTTAGGAGGAGTAATGGCACATCTTTAATCTTCAGAGTATAAATCCTTCACTGCATATAAACATTGGAACTCTTTGCACAAAATAAGAACTATTAGAAATAGTTTGCTGATTAATCTGATGAGCAAACAATGTAATCTGATTAAGCACTGACTAGCATAATATGAAAGACACATAGTAAACCCATTCCTAAAATCAGTTCCAGTGCTTCCCAGATTAACTTATTTCCTCTTCACACCCATTATACAAGTTTAGAGAGGGATTGCTGCATGAAAGAGCACTGGCATCAACCTGGACTAGGCCCTCTAACAAATACTGGATGGTCTTCAATAATTGTTAAAACTG
Organism: Gopherus flavomarginatus; assembly: GCF_025201925.1. NCBI lineage: Eukaryota > Metazoa > Chordata > Testudines > Testudinidae > Gopherus > Gopherus flavomarginatus. The sequence goes on along the minus strand of NC_066622.1, from coordinate 81,224,698 downwards.
AATCTTGGGGTGCCACTAGCCACTATTTTCTCTATCCCATAAGTGGGGGTGTAAACTTTTGCCCTGTGCAACCCACCTACCAAGGGAAAGAATGAAAATGAGTCCGAGTAGTCACCCTTTAGTAACTTACATTTAAGGGCTGTCAAGAAACAATGCCCGAGCAAGTAGCCTCAGTAATTCTAGCCCACACTGCCTAGGGATCCCCAGAATTAGGTCTAACAGGGATGATCAGATACCATAGTGTCTCACATACAGGATAAATAGGACTTTCTAGTATTGTAAATCGGTTCTGTTCCTGTAACAGAACCTAATTTAACTTGCAGTGAAGTCTAAGATCAGATGAGACTAAAATTCTCTAATTCTTTGTTCCAACTGCTAATTAACATATATATTTTTAAGAAGGCTGTTCGTCAGTCTCAGCGGTCAAAAATTATTAACAGGAGGTGCATGTGTCTCAAACTCAAGACAGTTAAATCCAAAGCAGACTGCGAAAAGTTACAAAAGGATCTCAGTAAACTGGGCAACAGAGTGGCAGATGAAATTCAAAGTCAAGCACATGGGAAAACAATCCCAACTATACATACAAAATGATGGGATCGAAATTAACTGTTCCCACTCAAGAAAGATCTTGGAGTCATTGTGGATAGTTCTGTGAAAATATCAGCTCAATGTGCAATGGCAGTCAAAAAAAGGTAACAATGTTAGGAACCATTAAGTAAGGAATCGATAAGACATAAAAATATCAGAATGCCGTTATATAAATACATGCTGCACTGAACTGCGTGCAGTTCTGGTGAACACATCTCAAAAGAGATGTGCTAGAATTGGAAAGGTACAGAGAAAGGCAACAAACATGATTAAAGGTATGGAACAGCTTCCATACGAGGAGAGATTAAAAAAATCTTCATCTTAGAAAGCAGAAAACTAAGAGACGATATGTTGGAGGTCTATAAAATCAAGAATGGTGTGGAGAAAGTGAACAGGGAAGTATTATTTACTCCTTCACATAACAAGAATCAGGAGTCACCCAACAAAATTAACAGGCAGGAAGTATAAAACAGACAAAAGGAAGTATTTCTTCACACAGTGCACAGTCAATCCATGGAACTCACTGCCAGGTGATGTGAAGGACAAAAGTATAACAGGGTTCAGAAAAGGTTTAGATAAGTTCATGGAGAATAGGTCCATCAGTGGCTATTAGCCAAGTTGGCCTGGGATGCAAACCCATGCTCTGGGTGTCCCTAGCTTCTGATTGCCAGAAGGTGGGAGCAGACAACAGCAGATGGATCACTAGATGATTGCGTGTTCCGTTCAATTCCCTCTGATGCCCCTGGCATTGTCCAAAGTTGGAAGACGGGCTACTGGGCTGGATGGACCATTGGTCTGACCCAGTATGGCCATTCTTATGTTCTTACATCCAGTGGGACCTGCAGGGTGATATATAGTTGATAACCTGGTGCACTATCCGACTACATGAGATTCCAGCTGAGACCACTCTAACAGCACGAGGACTACCACTCGAGCTGGCGCAGTGTGAGAAAACAGAAAGGGGACAAAGCTGTGACTAGCCCTGGAAGCATGACACCCTCAGTGACCTCTTTTACAAGCACCAAAGCATTTGACCCTTAACATTAAATTTTTGCAGTACTAGTGCATAGTAGCTAGCTCTCTCAGTGTTTCTGTAAGTCCTACGTTATTTTACCTGGATATAGTCACTGTTTAATATGGATTGGATCACCCTTCCCTAGCACTCCCAAAAATAAGTTTGTTTATTTTTTTTGTTTTTGTTTTTTTTAAAACAACGAGGGTTCTGAAGCAGACGACGATAACTCAACACATCCTTAGGGACCAGGGAAGGACGAAGGTAAAGCCAGTTACCCAAACATATGGTGGTGACAAAATAGTTGATGTACAACTCAATTTTTGAAATCGTTTCTTTCAAATGAATAAGTCAGTATGTTGCTTTTGAGATACTTTCAGAAAAATGCTAGGTAAGAAGATTTACTAGTTTTGCACCATTAACAAATCTGTACATTCTCTCTCAAATGCACTGCAGGTAGAACTTTGTTCCTGAGATGAACAACAGAAGTAAACATCCTCAGTTTCAATACTATACAAAAGTTACGCTTCAATAAATTCCACAGCAGACCACTCTGATTTATATAAACAAAGAAAGAGGTAGAGGAGAATTAAGGGTGAAGCAATCTACAAAATCAAATTTGTATGTGGGGAGAAAACAGAACCCCCTCCAAAAAGTCCAAACAATGGTGCAGTTTCAGTAGTAAAAAGTCTGAAAATCCTACAGTATGCAGTTAATTTGTTATGTAAGTCTGCAAAAATGGCATATATTAGTCTCGTAAGATTAACAATACAGAGCTTCTGTAAATCATTTGTGATCACAATAGCATAATCAAGTACAATACTATGATTACATATTAGACCTCACACATCAATATATCACTTGCAAAAAACACTGCATAAATTCAATCTCGACAGAGAAGGAAATGCTGTGTTTAAGTGTAACAGGACCATTTTGAAAAATTATTAGCTATGAACTCCTTTACGTTCATGAAATAATTCCCCTGCTTCCTGACCTCCCCACCATGCCCATCATTTTGTATTTACTGCTACTTAAGTAGTTCACTGTTTAAGGAAGAAGTTGGTGAACCAGAATTAGCAAGCATATTTGCTAAGCCTTCTCACATTATCATCTGCTAATATTTCACACTTTTAATGTTAAATATTATGCTCCATGCTACCTAAAACTGGAATTCCCAGATTTTAAAATGATATACAGCATGTACTCTTGGCTCCAGTGGCCGTGACAGATTTTGGATTTCAAGAAGAAAAACCCAAATTGGTAAACAAAGTGACTGGATTTGAAAGCCCTTTGTTAAAAGCTGCCTCCCCCCCCCCAAAAAAAATGCATTTTCTACCACAGGAAAGTTGCTATTCCTGTTGTTGCAGGTTTTAAACACAGTCCAATGACAACGATATCAAGACCTATACTACTGTAACATTCTTTTTTTTTTTAAGTTAAAAATCCTTAAAATTTGTTTGAAGCCTTGAAAGCACTCACTTAAGGCATTAACTGCCAATCCTTCCCCAATTATAAATCCACAACTTCTCTTCAACATAAACAAGGTCAGACTAGATGATCATAATGGTCCCTTTCACCTTAAAGTCTATGATTCAAGTCTGATTTCAACTTGTCCTAAACTGAATCTTTTTGCTCCTTATTTTTAGGGAAAGAAAGACAAGGCATAGCCCATAAGGCTTGATTTGAGTAGCTACTCTACCCCCTCCAAACTTCTACACATATTCACTTTCATTCACGAACAGCACGGAGTAATCTTCAGGCACAAATTCGTCTATCCCAAGAAGCACTGATAATTATAATTCCTCCTGACTGCTACTGGCAACCCTGATTAAAAGTATGTGAACATATACTTAAGAGAAAACATTTGCAAGAGATGTGCAAGTTTTACAAAGGTAGCAGGTAATGCTTAGCAGTAAAAATGTGTTGGATTGTTTAAACAGTTTTACTCAGCGACCAAACAAAGACTAAGAAAAATAGACATTGAGTCATACTAAATGAAGATAAACTCTATATTCCTGTGCTCACCATGGGTTAACAGCCTTAACTATAAAGATAATGCTACATCTGTAATCTTACTGATTTCACAAGATTAAATCTGATCAAGTGTGTGGCCAAGAAGTCAGGGAACAGAAAACTTTAAGTACTGTAAAAGTAGCTAACATCTGCTTAACTTCTCACTATATGTAGTTTTAGCAACTGAGAATGACTTATTATATAATAAAACCTGCTATCCCCACCTTAAAACTAGTATTTACTGACTACAATCCAGAATCAACAGCAGCAAACACTGGCAGAAATAAATTTCTGCCATTCTTGGCCTCTGAAGTTTTATTCACTTGAAGTATATACAGAGGACCCTTGTCATGTAAACTGAGTTTTGAAAATAAAATTGCTAAAACTATTAACAACTTCTTTGTTAGCCACTTTTTTTAGTTTTTCAGTTCCATTAGTAAAGGTTAAAATGTACTACTACAAAATGTATTACTCATTTGTGTTAATTTGATCCTTGTGGATTAATTCTTAGTAGCAATTGTGCTAAGAGGCTGCTGAAGTCAGAGCTGCTGGACTAGGGCAGTAGCTACACACAGACACTCAGGGTGCGGCCTGCATGCTGCTGTTTGGCCGTTCATGAGCAACCCAAGTTGGAAGCTACAATAGTAAAGCATTGTGAGGCACCCAAAGTTGCAGGGCAGGGGTGACAGCCCGTCTCTGATCTGGATTGCACCCAGGAATGTTATTGTTGTTTTGCATACCCCTGTAACTCTCCTGTGCTGTTTAAGTAGTAAGTGCATTTGTACGTGCATTTAAGTTGTAACAGTGTGAATCCAGTGTACCTTGCTGTACCCTGCCCTGTGTCCCCAAAGAGATAAACTATAAGTCACAGTGCCCACAGAAAGGACATGAACTACTCTGTGGGAGCATGCGACAAGCACCTGGTTTGGAAAGTCTCAGCATTGGTCTTGAGGGCTATGGTAGCTGGACTGCAGCATCTCCTGTCCCCAGGAAGTGTTTCAGACAAGGAGTCTACAACTGGGAGCGTGCCCTAAAGACACAGAGCAAGTCTGGACTCTGCAGAGATCCTGCAGGCTTTGATGCACGTGGCATCCAAAATCTGGGTCGGATATTGACATAGGTATAGACCTACACACCATCACAGCATGTTTCTTCTTGGTTAAAAGCAGTAGATTAAAATAAAACATTAAAATGGCAGTGTTATCCTGTGGAGGAGGGTGAACAAGCACTTAACTTTTCATCTGAGTGGCTACGTCAGAAGCCTTTTGCTTGTGTGAAAGATTTGTTGTTTGTGGTCCAACCCCCGCAAAGTAAAACTGCCATTTCTTTTATGCCCTCCAATTCTGCTCTTAAGACAAAGTCAACAATGCTCTGCCGCTGTTCCCCTGCATCATCCACCCTGTAGCAAGTGTGGCCAGACGGTAGGCAGCTCTTATCCATGTGAGACATATACACTTGACTCTTCTTGTGAACACTATCGACAATAGTTCACTCTGCCAAGCCCAGGAGCCATCAGATGTTTCAGGTGAGGTGGTGATAAAATAAATTCAGGTTAAAATAAAGAAACCATTATACGGCTTTCAGATGGAAGTGTTTATTTTTTTCAATCAGGTTATATTCTCTTACATATTACTTTGACAGGTCACTATTAATTTTATGTCTTTGGGAAATACAAAATAAAGGCCTATTAAACAGTCCTATCGGCCACGTTCAGACTGCAGCAGGGTTTTCTGGAAGCTCTCTCATCACCAGCAAAGTAAGGTAATTATTTCTCTACAAAAACATTATTTGTGGCACTCACCATGTTATTTTACAGTTTCAATTTATAGATCTGCAATTTCCTTTTACTATTTTCTTGATCCGGCCCCATCAATAGCAAAAATGCCATATGCTGGTGCTGAGCTCAAGTGCACATTCACTGACATGATGTGATACCAGATTTGATATCAGACACACACCTCTGAAAACCATTTGCCTTGCTTTAGAAAATACACATCAAGCTAACTGCTCGACTACACAAGCTGCTTGAATCAGACATGGAAGGCACGGCAAGAGGAAGAACGTGAAATGCTAGAACACACCAGCAAAAGGATACCAAAGAATTGAAGGATTAGTAAAATGCAGAAAATAGGAGTTGGAAAAGGATAGTAGTACCAAGGCAATCTATCATATCTGGCAAGTATCATGGCTTCTATGTGAAGCTTTTATGGCCATATGGTCGGCCCCACTGGGAATTCACACTACATACAAACTTCATTAACTATATACACTATATTATTAGAAAGTATACTCTTTGAAAATGCTAGATTCTCTCTCACACATACACACTCTCTCTCTCTCCCCCGCCCCATATTGAGGAAAAGAACATCTACATAGTGACACTCAGGAAAGTTATGCTGAATTAACTACGGGTTGAATTTAAAATGCATTTTTAAAGTGCATTACAGCTGTGTGGATGGGCTCATTCAGAAGTAAAGTGGCCTTATCTTAATTCCCTTTGGAAGCGAATTAAACTGGCCTTAGTTCACTTCAGCTTAACTCAGAATGACAGCGTTCACAAGGCTTTAATGTGCTTTTAGCTAATGCATTTTAAATTCAATCCTTACTTAATAAAATATGACTGTTCCTCAGTGTCCTCATGTAGATATGCCCTAAGATTTAATAGGAACTGAGGTTTCGGAGTTGTAAAACATTATGATTGTTTTCATTTCTTGATTATGTACCACTGTAGCGCAGATTAAAAAAGTTACGTTGGAAAAATAATTCAGTGCAAATTCAAGGGGTGAGGGGAAGGAAAAGATGGTAGTAAGGGAGATGGCAATGGCCTGCATGAGTGTCATAAACAGATAGCTAAGGCTTAATGTTCTTTTACCTGTAAAAGGTTAACAAGGGGAACCAAACACCTGACCAGAGGACCAATCAGAAAACAAGATTTTTCAAATGTCAAGGGAGAGAAGTTTTTGGGTGGGTGTTCTTTGTCTTGGTTCGGTGACCCTCTCGGCTCTGAGAGTGATCTCTCTATCTCCAGGCTTTCTAATCTTCTGTTTCCAAGTTGTAAGTACAAGGATAGTAAGACAATAGGTTTATATTGTTTTTTTGTATTTACATGTGTGTAGTTGCTGGAATGTTTTAAATTGTATTCTTTTTGGATAAGGCTGTTTATTCATTTTTTCTTTTAAGCAATTGACCCTGTATATTGTCACCTTGATACAAAGACCATTTTTATGTCTTTCTTTCTTTTTATATAAAGCTTTCTTTTTAAGACCTGTTTGAGTGTTTTTCACTGGTTAAGGCTAAGGAACGAAGGGAGGGGGAAAATCTCTTTGTGTTAGATTTACTAAGCCTGACTTTGTATACTCTCTGGGTGAGGGGAGAGAGAGATTTGATCTCTCGATACCTGTGTTTCAAGGACTTGAAGCAGGGAATATCCTAGAGTACCCAGGGCGGGGAAATCTGGGAGGAGGTAAAGAGGGGGAAGGGAAGTGGGTTATTTCCCTTTGTGGTGAGACTCAGGGCATCTGAGCCTTGGGGTCCCCCAGGGAAGGTTTTGGGGAGACCAGAGTGAGCCAGACACTGGAATTTTCTGGCTGGTGGCAGCGATATCAGATCCAAGCTGGTAATTAAGTTTGGAGGTTTCATGCTAGCTTCTCATGTTCTGAACTCTAAGGTTCAGATCGGAGTAGGAAAGTTATGACTATGAGACCCTGAAGTCTTATTAGAGAGAGACCTGCGCAAATATTTAAAAATGCAATGTCCACTATGTACATATCCGGAAGCACATGAGAGAAAGCAGAGCTCAAAAAAATCAATGAAGTGATACTTCATAAACAGAAGTTTAGAAAAAAGTTAAGATACCTACTAAAGAAGGTCTTGTCTACACAGGAAATTATACCACTATAAACTCCCTGTGTGGACACTTACTCCACAGTAAGAATGCCTTTTTTCCTGTTTCGTTTGTGTCATTTTGGTATAATTATGCTCGTAAAATTAGGTTTTTCTTTCAATTCAGTCTGTCTACTAAATCTTAGTATCTCAATGGGGCTGAAATAGACAATACAAAGCCATTCACTTTTCCTTAAACTTAAAGTAATCAATTCTATTGTTTCCAGATCTTCCATACTATCAAATATCAGTTTCCCAGTCATCTGGCCCAATCAGCTTAAATTTGTTTCTGGTTCTAAATATCTCATTAGAATCTTTGATTGGAGTTCAATTGTTGATGATGATATATCAGTTTAGATGTCAAAATATTTGTCAATACAGAAACAGACCATTAAAGCCAATTTAAATAAAGTGCTTAAAAGCTTTGCAGAGAAACTTTGTTATTGGGATACCATTTCTAGACATACATTAAGAGCATTTACTGTTATTTTAGGACAGGGACAATGAGGTCTGACATCCATCACAAGCGCTCAGGCTTAAGCTGTTATAAGGGAGCACTGTATTTCACAAATATAATGGCAGCAGCTTTCTAACAAAATGACAAGTTAAAGTAAAACACTCAAGTCCTTGAAAGGGACAAAACATTAAAAATGAAAAGTTTAGTTCTGAAATTTGAAGTCAAAACAGTTAATGCTCAAATAAAATTTCTCTTCAACTGGCCAAAAAGTTTCTCAAGTCTGCCAATACTATTTTCACATGCATAGGAAACCATAGGGTGACTTGTATAGGTACAATCTCTGGTTGAAAGGAAACAGTGTTACATTACTGTGGCTAGTAACTAACATACCCTAAATGACCTACAGCACAAAAGTATTTTCACTTAAGTACTGAATAATGGTTATGTGATTCCTGTAATCCAAGTCATAAAACACTGTCTTGACCACAGAGGGAATGAGTTCAATTTCCAAAGACAAAGATGTTCTTTAGGAACTAAACTGTCAATTTATCTGGGGTAAAGAGGTGAAGGGAGGAGCAGAAATTTTGTTTCATAAGGCACTATGTCTTCTTGCTTTCTCAGAGGCCTATAGTCCAGAGGTGGGCAAACTACAGCCCACAGGCTACATCTGGCCCATGGGACCCTCCTGCCTGGCCCCTGAGCTGCTAGCCCCCGGCCCCTCCCACGCAGTCTCAGCTCCCCGCACCACCAGCACAATGCTCTGGGCAGCAGCGCAGCTGCAGAACCGCAGCCTGACCCTGTGCTGCGCAGTGGCGTGGCTGGCTCCAGACAGGCGGCATGACTGCCTGTCCTGGTACTCTGGGCAGCACAGCTGTCGCGCCACTAGCCACCGGTGTCCAGGCAGCACGGTAAGGGGCCAGGAAGCAGGGGACTGGATAGAGGGTAAGGGAGTTCAGGGTGGTGGTTGGAGGCAGAGGTGTGGATAGGGGTCGAGGCGGTCAGAGGGTGGGGAACATGGATGCTGAATGGGGACGGGACTCTGGGGAGCAGTCAGAAGGACAGGGGAGTTGGATGAGGCGGCGAGGGGCAGTTGGGGCGGAGGGTCTGGGGTGGTGAGGAGTCCTGGGGCGGGGGGGACATCAGGGGGCAAGAAGCGGGGGGGGGGAGGGGGCAGTCAAATGGTGGCAGGGGCCAGGCCATACCTGGCTGTTTGGGGAGGCCCAGCCTCCCCTAACCGGCCCTCCATACAATTTCAGAAACTTGATGTGGCCCTCAGGCCAAAAAGTTTGCCTGCCCAGCTACAGTCATTAGAAGGGGCTAACAGAAAAGCTACAAAGCCCCACTGAAGTGCACACAGTATGTCTTAGAGGAAAGCTACTGCGCACACCTGTAATTTAAAAGAAAAACAGAACTGTAAAATGACATTGTGAGAATGTCTCTCTAGGCAAATTAAAACATGTTTTCAGGTGAAAAACTTTAAAGTCCAACGCCACATTGCCTGGTTTTACAGCTATACTTTAGATGCATTTTCACTCCTCCTACCCTCCTCCCCCCCAAGATAACAAAAGAACTTTATACTTGGAAGTTCCAAAAGAGTACTGGTAAGGCAAAACAACACTGCATTATTCTGTTAGTGAGAAGAAGATTCGTTTTGGAGCTGACTAAGTTATCTGACTAAAAAAAGTTAACTCTTTCAACTGTGTAGCATTCTCATGTATGTATTTGCTTAACTATACATCATACACCACTACTCAGATTTTGGTGTGCTTGAAAATACAAGAATTAGCTCTAAAGCATTATTCACTTTGACTTCTTCTGGCAATATGTACTGCATTTAATACTGTAAGCCTGTATAAAAAATCTTAATATTTCCATCAGAATTACATTTTAGTATAGAGTACCTTCAAGACTGAGTTCTAGAGAAATAGTGGTCACTGTACCTTTTCAGTACATCAGCCTTGAAAAAGCAATGTTCATATATCATTGCTTCAGTGTCTTGCAGCTGAAATAACATTCATCTTCTCTCCCCTACCCCGGGGATTCTGGGAATTTAACACATTTAATAATGCCAGCATTTTAAAAGTCATATGTTTGAGTAATCTGTTTTCAGGTTTTACACATAACGGACCAGATCCTGAGCTGGTTTAACTCTGCATAGATTCACTGACTAATGGAGCTGTGCTATTTTATGCCACCTGAAGATCTACCCATAGATCCTCAGCAACCAAATACTCTAACAAAGGTAAGTTACTCTATAAATACCACTCTCTACCCCAACACAGATGCATCTGCCAATGTTTTAAATATTGGCAACTAGTTTGCATTGTGACATTAATATAGACCTCTTCACCTACATGCAGTTTACAGTTATCTAGTCATAACAGATACAAAGGAACAAAGTTAAATGGAGACTTTCAAAGACAGAAAGGGAAGCTAGGCGATCAAGTCTCATGACCTTCAAAGGGAGCCGGGCACCTAACTGGCCTATGTGCCTTTGAAAGCTCCTCTTCAATATTAGGTACCATTTTATATCTACATCAGCACAACATATGCAAAATGATCTTCAACGATGGGATATCCAACTGTTAAAATTCAAACGGGCACGGCTTGTTTTGTCTGCTTGCTATAGTAAAAGATCTTCACTGAAATTACTACTCCCCCCCCCATCAATGCACGGTATTATGCAATATTATGAAGCAACAGATTCTACTACAACAGGCAAGCCAGGTCTAAGGTTTTTCTTAGTGCATCAGAAGTAGTACACATTATTAGAGTAGATATCAAAACTATAAAGACATGAAAAAACCTATCAATTCTGTTTTACAACCATAAATTCAGTTGCAATTATTCATGGTGTATGATATTCTGTGAAGATGATTGAGAAATGCATAAGTTATTAAATAAGCTTTTACAGTACCTTCTATGAAATCATTTTCATTATAGAGCGGTTTCTCTCCTATTCCTTCATCATCATCATCTTGTCCATCTTCTTCATCTGGATTATTGATTACCTCTAGACCAGCCTCAATAACTTCCACTAACTCATCTCGCTTATCCTTTCTAACAGGTTTCTCCTCTGGGTGTCGAGTGAGTCCCATCTCTAACTGGAACACTTTCATGGAGGTAAAGCTTTCAAAAGGAATTACACCATATTCACTAGGTAGCTTGGCCCCGATGCTCACCTCAGCCTTGTCAATTTGGGAATGAAGAAACTCTAGAAGATCATTGGATGCTTGTTCTTTGGTGCCTTGGTAGCCCATGCCATTGACTCTGGGGCTCCTTTTTTCCTGCAGCAATTTCAGCTTATCATTCATTTCCTGAAGCTCTTGTTTTAGCTGTGCAATCTGACGCTTCAGACTAGTAGCCCGGGTTTGATAGTGTTCCTCTTGTTCCTGTAGAAGAGCTTGGTAATATTCTTTACCCAAGTTCTCCCCTACAACGCCAGGCAGAGATCCATTGCCATCTGTTTGTGGAGCACACTCAAGCAGGTACATGAACAATATTAAACTGAATAGTAAGGCAAGACCTACCAATAGCCAACGGGTCCTGGCTTGAAATATTAAACTCCTTCTGGGCATTCTTATAAGATTTCGGGTCCCCCACCAAAAAGCTGATTTTCTTTTTCATACCTTTTCAAGAGCATCCCCAGAAAGACTTAAAAAGGGAATGAAACCATGATTATTGTTTTTAAACTGTCACATCAAAGTTATGTCAGCCAAAAAAACAAACAAACAAAAAAAAAAAAACCTTTCAGCACGTGTCTTAATCATTTGATATTGCAGAGACAAAGTCTAAAGTCACTAACTTCCATGATGAAAAGGAAAAATGTAATCTATGCCATCAGATACAATTCCCATAATATTCTGGTGACTGGACCAAAACAAGACAGAAACATTGTGAATCCTTGCTGACTCTTTTCCTGTTTTTTTGTTTTTTTATTTGCTTTTCTTAAAAACAAGAATTAAAGTTTTTAGTCTGAAGTTCTTCTCAGTGAAGAAACCTGGCAAATACTGGGACTGGTAGGCTTTTGGTGCACAGCTTTATTGCACACACTCATTTATACACTGCAGAAGCAATCTAAACCTCAGTAACAGTAGTTTTCATTGGACAGTTTGATATTTTCCTCTGGCGCTTGATAATTGAGTATTTTATTCCACTTCCCCCCTTCTTTGGGCTTCTGTGGTTTGAGTCAGCAATACCAAAGCAGAACCTAAAATTAAATGAAAGGTGCATATTAGAACTACAAAACAGCCAGGCAGCTGGAAAACACATGAAGAAAACATTAACATCCAAAGATGTAGACATGATGGATTACAAGTTTTTTGGGTTTTTTCAGTTTTTTTTAGTTGTAAAATCTCCTAGTTCTTTCCACTGTGTTACACATGAATGATTTCTTTCTTATGGAACTGTCTGGAGCATACTAATAAGGACAGCTGAATAAAAGTTAACTTTTTCAAGCAGATAAGTTAAAAGAATTCTTTTCCAGTCCTATTGTGTCATGTTTGAAGAGCTTCCCTAATCATTATGGTTGGTTTTTTCTGAAAATAGTACTAAAAATTAGGACTGTCAATTAATTGCTGTTAACTCACACAAGTAAATCAAAAAAATTAATCGTGATTAATCCTGTTAAACAATAGAATACCATTAAAATGTATTAAATTTTGGATGTTTTTCTACATTTTTGTATATTATATTGTGTTGTAATTGAAATCAAAGTATATATTATTTTTTATTACAAATATTTGCACTGTAAAAATGATAAACAAAAGAAACAGTATTTTCAGTTCAACTTATACAATGTGCAGTGCAAACTGTGGTGAAACTGCAACTTATGTAACACAAAAATTCTACATTTATAACTGCTTTTTTGTTACATAAAACTCAAGAACAGAACAAAGTAGAACTTCAGAACCTACAAATCCACTCAGCCCTACTTGTTCAGCCAATCGCTAAGACAAAGTTTGTTTACATTTACAAGGAGATAATGCTGCCCTCTTATTGTTTACAATGTTATCAGCAAGTGAGAACAGGTATTTGTATAGCACTTTTGTAGCTGGCATAGCAAGGTATTTACATGCCAAATATGCTAAACATTGGTATGCCCCTTCATGCTTTGGCCACGCTTCCATGCTGACAACACTCATTAAAAAATAATGCATTAATTAAATTTGTGACTGAACTCCTTGGAGGAGAATTGTATGTCCTCTGCTCTGCTTCACCTGCATTCTACCACGTATTTCATGTTTTAGCCATCTCGGGTGATGACCCAGCACATGTTGTTCATTTTAAGAACACTTTCACTGCAGAATTCACAAAACACAAAGATGATAGCAATGTGAGATTTCTAAAAATAGCTACAGCACTGGACCCAAGGTTTAAGAATCTAAAGTGCCTTCCAAAATCTGAGATGGATGAGGTGTGGGGCATGCTTTGAGAAGTCTTAAAAGAGCAATACTCTGGTGCAAAAGCTACAGAACCTGAATCGCTCCAAAAAAAAATTATATATTATATATATATTCTGCTGGTGGCATCTGAGATGATGAAAATTAATATTCATCAGTTCGCACTGCTTTGGATTGTTATAGAGCAGAACCCGTCATAAGCATGGATGCACGTCCCCTCGAATGGTGGTTGAACCATGAAGGAACATGTGAATCTTTAGCACATCTGGCATGTAAATATCTTGCGATGCCAGCTAAAACAGTGCCATGAGAATGCTTGTTCTCACTTTCAGGTAACATTGTAAACAAGAAATGTGTTTGATTGAGTGATTGGCTGAACAAGTAGTACTGAGTGGACTTGCAGGCTGTAAAATTTTACATTGTTTTATTTTTGAATGCAGTTTCTTTTGTACATAATTCTACATTTGTAAATTCAACTTTCACGATAAAGAGATTTTACTACAGTACTTGTATTAAGTGAATTGAAAAATACTTTGCTTTTTTACAGTGCAAATACTTGTAATCAAAAATAAATATAAAGTGAGCACTGTACGCTTTGTATTGTGTTGTAATTGAAATAAATATAACTGAAAAAGTAGAAAACATCAAAAATATTTAAATAAATGGTGTTCTATTGTTTAGCAGTGACATTAATCGTGCAATTAATCATAATTTTTTTTAATCACTTGACAGCCCTACTAAAAACGTTAACTATTTAAGTTAACCTCACTGCTCAAATGTAACTTGCATTTCTGATTACCTTTATTTGCATCTAATATCCTTTGAGACAATTTATTTATCAAAGTACTCAAGTGCTAGAGATCTCAAGGTTAAAGTTAAACAAATATAGTTTCTCGGGCAAGGTCTAAATGAAATAGTTCTGGGTTTTTGGCCATGCACAGAGGCATTACATTCAACTCAATGGCATCTTTTTGTCTGTAGTGAGATAGATTTTGAATGCCACAACTGATCAGTCCAACAATTCAGAGCATATTCAAGGCATCCGTGGGCACAACCACACTGATTTTGGTGCAAATCAGACTACTGGAAAAGCCTAATTCGCAGGAATATCAGGGCCCAGAGACTACCTGGTACTGCAGGCAGAGAAATCTCTCTGCAACCTATGTATAACAGGAGCAGCAACTTGGTTTGCTGTGTGAGGAGACTGCCTGTACCCCAGACTGACAGAAATAAGAAAGCCTTAGGGGGAGACTTTGTAGTATGGTGAAGGGCAGTAGTGGTGGGGAAAACAGGGACCCAGAGAGGACTGAGAGTGAGTGGTGATGATGGGGAATGCAAGAATCCAGAGAAGAGTAGGGGAAGGGGAAAGAGGAGGAACGTAGGGCACATAGATCCAGGCATAAGGGGAAGGGGGAATGAAGGTGCACACAGAACACCTGGCACGGGGGAAGGGATGGAGTATTCTCCAAGGGTAGTGGGGAGAGTAAGGAGGAGCCACAGAATCTCTGCTCTTGCGGGGGGGGAGGGGTGAGAATCAGGATCAGTGGTATTGGGGATGGAGACAGAGCCCATGGTGTGAGGAAGGAAATGGGAGGAGTTGGTGCGAGTCCCTGCAATAGAGAAGTGTGGGAGGGTGGCGCTTGGGGGAGGGGTGAATGAATGCAAGGAGCATGCTCACAGCCTATGGAAGCTACACAGTGCATACATCTTTAGTGGAAAATCTTTAAGCTTATTAATTTACTTGTGCTTTCTCTTATCTACAAGTGCAATTTGTATTCATATGAATAGGCTTTATGCATTCCACAACTGACTCAGATTTATTCTTGCCCAATACTTCAGCTATTATTTTGACAGCACCAACAACAGTGCGCTAGACACTCCACAGAATACCGAGACACAAGAGTGTGGCCCCAAATAACAGTGTTTCAACACAAAATGAATAGGTAAAAGTTAAGGGAAAAAGCCAGCAACAAGTAGTAAAATATTCCAACTTCTGAGTGAGTTGCACACACAGGTTCCATGACATTTGCTAGGAGGGTTTTGTTTTTTGTTTTTTTTTTGCGCGCCATGGTGTGGGTAGCTTGGGCAGTTAACATTTCTTTAGGGGGAAGAGAACTAGGGTTTAGAGACCTTTTGTACAAAATGGGCTAAGGAGGGAATGTGAATGTAGAAAAGACCAGGTGAAGGAGAGAATTCAAGATGGGGGGAGGGAAGGGTAGAGAGAAACAAGAGGGAGAAATGATTCATGGAAGAAGCCACTGGCAAGAGTGAAGAACGTGAAGGGATTGTCATCTGTGGTGTAGGATGAAGTAAAGGGGGCAAGTGGGAACCAGAAGATGACAGAGGAAGCAGAGAACAAGTTAGGTTGTGAAGGATTTTAAAAGCAATGACAAGCAAAGAGAATCAAAAGAAATAGATTTTTGAGATGTATTGGAAAGAATACACCAGCAGGATACAGCATTTGGGGGGAGGAAGGGGAAACTGAAGCGACAGGGAGGAAAGGACAGAAATAAACAATGGAAGCATCTCTGAATACTGAGGGACAGGAAGGAGAGTGGAATAGCAAACAGTGAGTAAAAGGAGGAAGAGGAAGAGTCTGAGAAGAGAAGGCATTCAGTATCAAAGATGTTAAGTTTACATTGGCAGCATGACATCCCAGAAGAGATAGCAGAGAATCAACCAGACTCTGATGAAGAGAGAGTAGGGTGGAAAGGCACATCTGCAAAGTCTTTGCATGTAGGCAGCAAATGAAATATGACTAAATATGATCAGATGGGGACAAATAAAGATTAAAGGCAGAAAAGGGCCAATTACACTATCACCATGACTGGGAAACCAAAACAAACTTGTTCTGAAATGAACATTGAGATTGATTCTTCCACACATAAGCGATGGATTCTCTTTAATGAATAGTGTCCCAAAAGATACACTCTTAAACACAATGCAGCCAAAGAGTATTTTCATCATACTATTAAGATTACAAGGGGGAAAAACAAACAAGAAACAGAATAGGAAACAAAAGTGAGTATGTATTAACTCAGCTACTAAGGCAAGTAAATTATTGTTCATGCTTTTGAAAAACACTCTTGCAAAAAAAAAAGGAAAAACTTACTATATCGTAAGTTATGGACATCCATTTTTTGGAATCTTGGGCTGACTCTGTCTTGGAGGCATTCAGGTATGCTGCAATTTGCGCAAGAATCAGGCATTCCTCCTTTGTTCTTGCTTTTAATTTTCGCAAGACTTTTCCACTCTCTATCTTTGGAGAAGAGAGAGAGAGAGACAAAATCTGAGCACATCAGTCATCCCAATAGGTCTGACTTCCTTTCTCTGGGCATACATGAGTTCTAGGAGCTCCCCACAATTCTCATCATGTGCTCAAAAGATTCTATCCTAAGTAAGCCTCTTCCCTACTGCAGGGAATCTAGAAAGACAAATGTTAGGACTTTCAGTTCAAGACTTGTGTCTGCTAAGAGCATTAAAGGGAGTTCTTAGTCCTGTTTTCAGATAGCAACCTCAGGGATCCTCCACATCACCAAAAAAGGGCTATTAACTGCACTTCTCACACCACATTGTGAAACTGTTCTCTTGTGCACTTAAGTGAAAATTCACCTGAGAATCCAGACTTGAATATCAATTTAGTTTTCTTATGTAAATAATTAAAAGAAAAGATTGCAGGGGGGAAATGGTTACACCATTACATAATTTGTGATGACTGGAATGACCCACAATTTTGGCATCTGCCAGAGATGCAGTCTTCCCAAACTCTCACCAATGAAGTCTTTATGCCACACCACATCCTGCACATGTTTGATGTACAGTGGCAATAACTATTAAGTCAATATTTATCCGACCCTACCACACAGATCCCACACTATTTCTCTGTTGCTACAATATCAAATAAACCTGTTCTCAGATGACACTTTGCGGCAAGTGTCATGCACTGATAAAATAGGCATCTATATACACTGTTACACCTATTCTCAAATGTGATAAGTATGGCTGAAAGACTAAGTAACTTGCCCAAGGGCACAAAGTTGGAACCAGAGCCAAAGCCTGTAATTCTTCTGTCTCAATTCTGTGCATAGACCAACTTCTAACTACACATAATATCACCTGGGATTTCAAATATGCCTATTGTACCAACTCTCTACTAGAGCATCAAGCCACCCAGAGTTTCAAGTAAGAGACTACATACAGCTCCCTGATTGTGCATGTGCTGAACTTCACGCACAGGAGTGGTCTGATTGAAGTGTACATGTATATGAGTAGTCCTGTAGTTACCCACTTCCAGTTGCCAGAATCAATGTCTAACAATATTTAACTAAGGAACAAACTACAGGGGTTGAAGGAAGACCTGAACAAGATGAATCAAAGCCAAAAGCTATCTAATACAGACATTTTTTAATGTGTCCGTACTGAACAATTTAATACAAAATATATAAACATCTATAACAAAGTAATTTCAAGTAATTAGACCCAGTATGTCCTTAAGAAGGGGAAATGAATGAAAAATGTCAAGAACATTTTACTAATAAAATATTACATAAATACAACCACATTTCTATAAAAGTGATTAATACCAGATGTGTCCTCAAACTACTGACCTGGGTCCAGATGTGGTCAGTCAACGCAGAAAGAAAAGCCAGTCTGCAGTGCAAAACCAGGACACGGAGTGATGTAACAGTGACATCCAACCTTTCTTTAGTAGAAAATTATATTGATTTTATAAATGGTCCTTTCCCATTTCCTTCTGAATTTTACAGCAAAGTAAGCACTGGAAACACATCATTTGCTGGCTAATGAATTTTAGGTTTCCTTAAAGCATAAGTATTAGAAAAACCAGCTACGTATTGTATACAGAAAGGCATTAGTTCAGTGGAAGCTGCACACACCCAAAACTGGCACACTCAGGCTTAGACTATTTACAACAAGAGAAGATCAGGCTGTAGCGGAGTCAAAACAGATTCAGCAATGCCAATCCTGAGTCTCCTTCATTATGATTACACTTGACATTTCAAAGCGTTGCCGTGGCAGCGCTTTGAAGTGTGAGTGTGGTCGGAGCGCCAGTGCTGGGAGAGAGCTCTCCCAGCGCTGCATGTAAACCACATCCCTTACAGGTGTAGCTTGCAGCGCTGGGAGTCGCGCTCCCAGCGCTCCGGCACTGATTACACTGAGGCTTTGCAGCGCTGTATCTTGCAGCGCTCGGGGGGGTGGGGGGAGGAGGAGGTTCACATCCCTGAGAGCGAAAGTTGCAGAGCTGTAAAGCGCCAGTGTAGCCATGGCCTAGTTGGCTTTCCCATCCAGAACTGTGACTATCGCAGCAATGGCAGCATTTCATGATCTTTGAGTCACAGGCAGAGTGCCAATTCAGTCAACATAGCAATCAGTTTTTGGGTATTGAAAGGGGTTGGAGGAACAATAATTCGTCTCCAGTAAAAAATAAATAAATAAAGAGTCTAAATCCCACAACCTGTGAGATTTGGGGCACAGAGGTTTATGTTTGCAATTCTGTCTTCTGAAGCATTTATATGAGTATATAAGCGGGAAAAGAAAGTAATACTACAAACATTAGGCGTCATTTTCAATCTACGAATGAAAACTTTAATCATTAAAAGGAAAGTGATGAGAACATCTAGGTTATTGTTATGTCTTTGGGAAAAATGAGGAAGTTACAGAAGTGCCTCAAGGGCAAGGGAGAGAGTCAAGTCATTGGCAATTACAAGAGGGTCACAGGGTTAATGGGCTGAATCAACTGTCATTGGATATTGGCAAATAGCTGAAGCTGTCAACTGAGGGAGGCTTAGTCAGTCATTTAGTGTCTAGCTTAAAATGGGATAACATTTGCAACTTGCTATAAAATCCTTTGATAAAGTGTGATCTATAAACAGCCTTGTAAGGATTAGGCATTTAATCAGCAAATGTCAATTTCACTCTCACAAACTGAAAAAATATTTCCATCAATGATAATCAAAATTAACAGACAGGCAAAGTTAGACAAACGCTACCTAAGCAATCAGAGTTTGATTTAAGGATATTTACTTTGTATATTTTGCCACGTGAGGTTGACAAATGGTGTTTTAACAGCTAACTCAAAAGCATTAACTTTCTGAATCACAACGAATGTCATTAATTTGACTGATGCCCCCATAATGTCCTACAATTATGAAAGTTTTAAAAAGAAAAAAGTTTAAAAATAAACATGTATATTATCCATCAAAATTACCAACAAAAAAAAATTGTATTCTGCTAAGCTCTTAAGACAGACTTGAAATAGCTAGCAGCGAACTCATCATTGTTAAGTAGGAAAGGATGGCTCAGGAGCTAGAGCACTAGCCGGGGCCTCTGTAGACTTGGGTTCAATTCCCTGTTCTGTGGAAGACTCCTGGTCTGATCTTGGGGGAAGTCGCTTGGTGTCTGTGCTCGGTTCCCCCATTTCTCTGGGATAGTTGTACTTCCCTGGCTCACAGAGGTGAGGAGAGGGAAAAATACAGTAGAAAGATTGTGAGCTATACAGATAGGACAGTAATGGGTGAAATAAAAGTATGATCGGTTGAACTATTTGTGAAGGAAGCTTCTATTTATTGTGGCTATATATATGACAATGGTCAGCATTGTTCATGTGAATAGCTAACACAAACCCACCTGCAATGTACAAGTACA
Organism: Gopherus flavomarginatus; assembly: GCF_025201925.1. Classification (NCBI taxonomy): domain Eukaryota; kingdom Metazoa; phylum Chordata; order Testudines; family Testudinidae; genus Gopherus; species Gopherus flavomarginatus. The sequence continues at coordinate 81,204,681 of NC_066622.1, read as the reverse complement.
AGTGCTGCATATTCTTCAGTCACATCTACTAGCACCTTCTCTCTGTTTTATGAAGCACTCTGGTAAGAAGTACCACTACAGTTGCAACAATAATAAATCTATCTTACTTATTTCTAATACAGTGCATTAAGACTGCACCACGTTGGTCTATAAAGGAAACTTCACCTTTATTCCTTAGTCAGATGCCTCTACTCAATTCTTTCCCCTCTAATTTGTTTCCCACCTCCTCCTCAATGCCACATGACCATGAGAAACAATACAATTCTTAGGTTGTTACTAGGAGGTAAAGGCTTTTGCCAAGACATAGGTCTTATATCCATCATATGTTGCTGCCATTTAAATGCATCCTTACCCTATTTATATGTGATGTGAAAAGTCACATATGTCCCTATAAATGCCAATGTTAACAGGCAACTTTTCCATCACTATTGCGCCTCTCCTTAAAAAAGGAGAAATTACATGCAACATATCAGGTTGCATAGTTAAAGTGAAGAGGCAGAAACATATAAATATTTTTGTTTCTACAGCAATGCCAACTCAGCCATATTGGACATGGCGTACTTTTTAAAATGGTATACATTTAAATTTGCAGATTTAATAGACTAGAAAATACTATCTATTTGCAAAGTTGCCAAACTAATGTCACTGTAAGAATCTCACCTTTTAAATATACTGCCTTTAAAAAGAATTTTATACTGGATAAAAGACTAGAAAGATTTACTAGACACCTACCAGTCACAGGACTAACAGATAGCCAGAAACCCAAACTTTGCATCACGTCTTTTCATCCTCATTCCACTGCTCCTTTAGAATCTTGTCCAGTGTAAAGGACTGAAAGAGATTGTGGAGTCTCTCTCCTCACCTGCCTGAATGAGTTTTTTGTCACTACTATTTCTCACAACTTTCTCTGGCAGCAACAGCAGAGGTAAGCATGTTACTCATCTTGCTTCCTCTCCCCTCAAAAAAGGAGGAAAAGAGAGATCAACAAGTGGGATCCTTTGAAGTCCTGTCCCACCGAGGGATAAAGATTTGGAGAACTCTGCCCCAGGAAGGCAGGGTGATGGGAGAACAAAGTTACATATTTTTGCTAGTCATCCCTGATATGAAATACAAATTCCTCATGCTTGGTGCAAGGATGGCACCCTGATGGGTACTCAGTACCATTTCCCAGGAGACTGAGGATGATTTTGCTCGATTTCTCATGAAGGTACTGCTCCCAGATCCTACTAGTGATCAGAAGAAGTCTTTCACATCAGTTTCAGACTTGCAGGTACTTTTCCAAGCCCTGTGCTTTAAGTGCAGGGTGATGGCCTGCACTATATAATTCTAGAAATGGGTGAAGGTTCAGAGAGCATCACAACGTTGGAAAATTAAGTCACTGCCCTTGAAAACTACATTTTTTTTTAAATACCTGCAGAAAGCTAAGGTATAACAAGATTATCTGGAAAACATGGGGTTTTGAGCACGACCTTGTTTAAAGGCTGACTTTCTACATCCTGGAATTTTGCATGTTGAGATTTCACACAGGAAAAGGCTTTTATTCTGGTTAACAGAAATTTAGTTGATTTAGAAGAATGACTATCATGCCTCTGAAAAGGAGACATCCAAGGTACACACAATGTTACCAAAAATATGTTAGGATATACAGAAATAACTGGTTGTTATTCCTACTGCATTTCATGTATTCAAATATAGAAGTGTTTCCGTGCCTTACAAAAGAGCTCATTTATTCTCCAAACACAAGGAAATAAACTAAAATGCTAATTCAAAACACTTATCTATTTTTGTTATATTAGCATTCTGGTTTGGTCCCTTGTGAAGAATAGAAAAGTGCCTAAAGAGGAGGCATTTTTATACTTATAGTAATGACCCAATTCTGTATATTCTTACACTATTCTGAGTTGTGTCTGCATATACTTATTTTCACATATTCCACTTCAGAATTTTCCTTTTCTGTAAGCTATAGATGATCCTGTGGCTTGGCTGCTTTTGTGATTCTATGACTCATTCTAAAGGCAAATTTACAGTAATTTCACATCCCCGGACCCTAATAATTCTACCCAAGAGGCACCACAAAATTAACATTTCATTTTTACAACTCATTTTCTTGGCAATTCATGGACAAAGGATACAAACCTTAGTAATGTCTCTTAAACATGTTATCTCACCTTATTTCCCACCAACTTCATACTAATTCTGCTAGGAATCCTTGCTGATCATTAGAGAAGCTATACATTTCAGAGTCTTAACTTCCAGATGTTTTATGACTCATTGCAGTAGTTTTCTAAAGTGAGCTGGTTTCTTCAGCTACAGATAATCTTAACGCACCAAAAAGGGGGAGAAGCTACCTTATCTACAGTTAAATTTCTCCATAAAGGACTTGTCCACACTCAACACGCAACAGCTATTTGACAGTTTCCAGAAAGGCTGTATTTCAACATTGTGTTGCAGCACTACCTTAACTGTTAAATCCTTGTAAATCTGTATCATTTGAATTGATCCAAAGCCTTTTTAAGTTAATGGAAAGGCTCTTGTTAACTTCAGTGGGGTTTGTATATAGCCCTTAATTTAGGCCAAAGCTTCTACTTTGCCAGCAGAGTTCAGTGGTCCACCCACAGAAGATCACAACAAGAAAATAATGAGTACAGCTTGAGATCTGTTATAAACAGACAGTGAATTTTATTTCTCCCTGCTGGGGAAGAGAAATATTCTTAGTAAAAACTGAAGTTATTAATGTAGAGAAGGAAGAAGTTATGATTGAAAATAATTTGTAGTGACTGTAGGACCATTACAAGGGTAAAAAAAATCTGGCAGCCTATTTCTGGAATGCATTTTAGCTTAACTGATATTCACAGCAAGGCAGCACTAAACAGTGACAGGGTTGAATAGGATTACTAACTCACACAAGACCTTGAGTCAATGTTGGCTATAGACCCATTTTCAGTTTCGCACATGTCTGGTCAATTTCACTTTGAAGCCCAGTTTTTGTCCTGGAGCAGTTCTCCTTTTCTTCTGTTGTAGAGATGTTAAAAATCAGTAGAAATGCACAAAGAATAGAAAAGGAAGTAGTAAATCGAGGTCACACAAGCAATATCTCAAGACCATAAGAGTTTAGGCCTGAGGTACCACAATGTCATTTTAGCATGGCACTACTGATCACTAACACTTGATACTTCTAAATCTGTGTATCCTTCATCTGGAGCCAGATCACAGCTACAGGGATTCATTTTACTTGCAATTACAGTCATTTTTCACAAACTCATTGGCCCATAAATTCACAAACCAGGTGACCAGGTGAGTTTTTTGTTGTGGGAAAAACCTTGACAATCACAGTAAGACTAAACGAAGTTACAGTCACAATTTTGGTAAATCAGAAGAGTCACAGAAATCTATCAGGACAGTTACTATAGCGACTCCTTTCCTGTGGGGCTGCAGATATGGAAGAGACAGTAACAGGAAGTCTGATGGAAAGAAACAGAGCTCTTGGCAATTGTGACTTCCAGAGAGGATCAAGATGCAGGGGTAATCAGCTCCACGCTATGAAAACATCTGACTCAAAACTGACTGTGCTCCTTAAAAGATCATTTTCAGCCTCACTCATTAGCCATAGCATGCCACATTTGTCTAATATCCCTCTGGCATGCTATTTGCTCCCCTCCACCCTTTACTAAAGTAATAGTCATGGATTCCATAACCATCCACAGCAGCATGACCAACAATAAGCTTTACTCATGATGATCTAATAGCCTAGTTTATAAAGAACTTCTGTCTCCAGGGTAGTCAATCTGGCATCTTTCACAAATATGAAATTGACCTTAAAAAGACATTGCTCATTTCTACCCTAGTCATGAGCCCCACAAGAGCGCAGAGCCTGACACACTGCTGGTCAGCAGGGGCAATGTTGACACGAGGAAGTTAAGATGCTTTCACACTATGACTACAGAATACAGTGACATTAAGTTACTTAGCTTTTAATTTAAAACATTTTAAGAGACACAAGACAAGATGCATATAAGACTAATTTTATATCTTATGAAGAGTGCAAAATACAAAATTAAGTGGCAGAGCACATCTAACAGATATCCACTGAAAAGGTGTACTTAATGTCTGATATTAAATTGGGTACAAAAATGCAGTTGCTGGGCAAAATAAAGACTAACTGATAAATAATTCAATCATAAAAGACAGTGGTAAGAATGTTACACTTTCTTTAGACTGCACAACATTATGTGAATTTACTTCACTTCTCAAAAAAAGACCAGACTCCAAACACAAAACAAAACCACACAATCACACACAAAAAATTCCCCCCAGTATATATTGTCTCATTGCAAATAGTGACAGTTTCAAAAGTGATTCACACTGTAAAATTCTGCCATGTGCACAGCAAAAAGCTGTATTTTTGCCAGAAGAAAATCTGACATTTTACACAAGTCTCAGGTTTCATATTAGACACTCTCATAGGTGCTGCTATATAATGCTCCTGAAATCAGGAGTTTATGCTGATTTTCTTATTTTCTGACATAGGACAAGTGCCAACAGTTTTTTGTTACCCCTCTCATCCTCTAGGAAACCCGATACAGATTTCCTCCAGTGCTACTCTTTCCATTTTTCCCTTCTTCCTGTTGATGGCCCAGGTCATGGTTACAGGTTAAGCTGCACTTCTTTCCCTTCTCTGGACTGTGAATGCACTCCTTTACGCGTCAGGCCGCACGGCGTTACATCTCCTAGGGTAGAAAGCAGCAATTCTCCCTCTCTTAGACCAGACCTGGGGCTACAATACTCTGTGCCAACTACACTCAACAGCAGGTCCTATGGAGTTCAGCACCTGCTGTTCTTTTCCTCAAGAGTCTGGTCATTACTGGTCACACAACCTTCTTAAAACCAAAGCACTCTTTAGCAGTAGGAACAAAGCATAATGTGAGAGAAAAGGGAGTTTAAAGCAAAAGTACACACACACACACACCCTTCCTAACTTCCTAAAGCTCTATCATCCTATGATGGCAGGTACACCTTCTTCAGATACCCCAGTGAGTGCCTGTCTCAGTATGACCAGCTCTCCAACAACCAAATCCCTCTCTAAACAGGCAGTCTTTTTAACTGTTATAATCCTTTTGATCTTTCAATTCCCACCATTGGACCTGTGTGGCAAAAAAAGGTTTGCAAGGCTCCATAACAGGTCAAGCCATCAGCCTCAGAGCCATGGGCTCTCCAATTGTCCCATAACAAACCTTTAGTGTTTACCATGAAGTGGCTTATTTTAAGACATTGTGTCCTTCCTGCTTGTTTTCTTAAGACTAAACCAATATGTTCATAGAGTAAACATCCTAGTATCCAGGTCAACATACAGTATTCATAAATTACAGAGCAACTCCACATACAAAACCGTTCAAACAGCAGAGAAAACAGCAAAAGCAATGTTACATAATGGTTATATTTGGAAATCGATGGTATTCTGCAACTGAGCCTCTTAAAGATAAGCACATACTTAACAGCCGCAAGTGAGGAAAGAGTCACCTGCAATGAAGACGACATTAAAAGACAAATTCTCAGGCAATCCACCACCAACTGACAGTCAAAGAAAAGAAATGTGTTTTAATCTAAAGAGTACCCTTCCAACCACCCTTGAGAACCTAAACAACAGTATCGGTTGATGCCTATATCTCTAATTCCTGCATGTAACATATTCTGAGCAGAAACAGAGTAAAACTGACTCAAGACTTATCTACACTACAGGTTATGTCAACACAACTTATGTCACTCGGAGGTGTGAATAAGCCACCCCCCCTAAGAGACGCAAGTTACACTGACCTAAGCACCACTGTGAACAGTGCTATGTCGGTGGAAGAGCTTCTCCCGTCCACACAGCTACCTTCTCTTGCGAAGTTGGTTTTATTATGCCAATGGGAGAGCTCTCTCCCTTCGACATAGAGCATCTTCACCAGACATGCTACAGTGGCACAGCTGCATCAGTGCAGCTGCACCATTGTAGTGCTTCTAGTGTAGATTATCCTTCAGAGGGCAAGAGAGATGCTGCTCAGATTTATGGTGGAGATAATAGGACTCTGCCCATCAGTCACACAATGATAGTTAAATCATACTGGTAACGAAGACCTAGAATCACAAAGGGGCTCAGGCATTGTGATGCTCAGCGTAACAACGCCTAACTTTTTGGGTGCCTGGAAAACAGGACCAACACTGATTCATAAAACCTGAGTTAGGTGCCTAGATTCTCCATATAATGAATGGGGAGAGAGAAGTGGCTCGGAAGGCAATTCACAAAAAGTCAGCATTCTTGGAGCTAGGCAGCTTGGGTGCCTAAGGTGTTTCTTATGAGAATGACAAACAAGCACCTAACTCCACACAGGGAGCCAGAGAGTACGGTGGTGGTACACACCTCATAACTTTTATCCCAGTGGTTAGAGCACTCACCTTGGATGTGGGAGATCTAGGTTGAATTCCACCCCCCTCCTCCCCCAGCCGACGGGAGAAAGGATCTGAACAGCGGTCTCCCACTACTCAGGAAAGTGCTCTGACCACTGAGCTATAGGACCCACTCAATCTTCTCCTGTTGAAACTGTTCCACTGAGGATAAATAAGGAAAGTGCCATTGGGCCAAAAAGAGACAGAATTACTCTGTAGCTGGTGCTCAGGGCACCCACCTGGGAGGTGGAAGACCCAGGGTCCAGTACCCTGCTCCAATAATTCATTATTTATTCACAATGGAACAGTTTCAACAGGAGAGACTGAAGGAACCCCACACCAGAATATCCCATAGCTCAGTGGTTAAAGAGCTCACCTGAGTGGTGGGAGACCCCACTGAGAACATTTCTCCCCTTCTGCCTGAAAGGGCAACTGAGCCTGGGTCTCCGCCATCCCAGATGAGTGCTCTAATCTCTGGGCTAAAACTTAAGGTGGATACCTCCACTACCATGTCCAGCAGCCATATTTGGAATAAGACCCAACCCTGTAGGTGCACTCAGAGGCTGCCCACTGAATCAGACCCACACATGACTTACATGGCTGAACACCTCTTTCCTGGTTCGTGAATTGCTCTTAGCCTTTGGTAGAAGATTGTTGCCTCATCCTGGAGACCTGAGTGTGTGATCAAAGGCAAAAACTTAGGCGCTGAGGAAACGTTTACTCTGAAAACATAGGTACAGAGTCAGTTTAGGCAGGAGTTTTGTGAATCACAATGCAGCCTAGTGGGACTTGAGTGCCCAAGTATCTTTTGTGAATCTACATCTCATTCAGCTCCCATTGAAACCAATGGGAACCCATTTCACTGACTTCAATGGTGGTTGGATCAGACCCCAAGAGAAACTCAGAAAAAACACACGTGCACGTGCCCCCACACCTCCAATAATTACACTTATTTCAAAGAAGAGTGTAAAAAGCATGAAGGTCAAAAAGTAACTTGTAAAATGTTGATTCTACTGTTATTTGTCTGAAGACAGACAACTGCCTGTCATATTTTCCCCATTATAAGTAGGCATGTAAAAGGTAAGTCTTTTATGAGCATCTTGTGTTGGTGCTAATCAGTTTTCAATGATGATTTACAACATTTTCTGTCGTAGTGCAAAGCAGTTTTACTGGCTGTTTGCTTTAATTTTACATAAAAATTACATGTTTATCGAAGTAAAAACCCATGAAACTTTCCTACACTTATTAGTTCATCTGTATTCACATTTTAACCCAGCGTAAAACAAAGCCAACTCAAAACTTAGAAAGGGGCCTTTTCTTCCTCCTATTATAAAGATGTTGATGGAGGAGCAGCACCATCTGGTTGCAATTATTTTGCCTACCAATATAGTCCATACAAGACTAAGTATAAACCACAAATGGGAAAAATGCTTGATTACTAGCCTATGAAAGGAAGGGAAGTGAATCAAAGGGATTTTGTTAGTATGTCACATCTGAATTGATGTCTTTGAAACAGACAGTTAAGGATGACAAGCCAATAATTTGACCTATTTTTGCCAAGGATCCTGCAAATAACCTAACAGCAAGACACTCACTAAGAAGGGCTGCATAAACTATGCAACATGTGATCCCGTAACAATGCAGAGAACTCATTTACTCCATACTCACAGGGACGCAAATGCAGTAAAATTCGTTCTGAAGGACTCCATTCTTGTGAGCTTCAAGAGCAGAGTCTTAGAAAAATATTTGCCTGACTTCATTCAAAACATTAAAGGAGATGAGTGAAATGGGGGATAAATATAACCACTGATCTATAACCCAAACAGTCCTGCACACTACATATTGGCACACGCCAACATTTAGTGTCCTTTCATGAATGTTATTTATTAGCTCACACTATTTGTCTAAAATGTGCTGCATAAAATTACACTAAGGACATTGTCTGAGTACACTGCAAGAAGGAAAGGAGACTTGTTATGGGTTTTAATCAGGCTGCAACTTTATTATATAGACGTCTGGGACTACCCAGCAGATAAACTGTACAGTGCAGGCAAATCCATGCTTATTCAAATCAATTCTCTGGGGCTTCCACCAGCCCCCCCGCCCTTTTTTTCCATCCAGATCCCCCAGCCAACCCATGACTTGGACCTTATCATCCACCACCCTCGTAAGGAGGAGTATGAGAATGGGGAAGGGTTGACTCCCAGCCATACCAGTCATAGAAGTCCGCAATCCCCTCCCCCATTATGTTCCATTATCCAGTACCTCCTTTTAAGTCCTTTACCAGGCCATTTATCGGATCACTGGCTGCCCTCCCTATGGAGTACCTGCACTGAACAGCCACCCAACCTTACAAAATAAGTTGTGATATATGGCCTACCACCTTGTCTTCTCACCAGAAAAGGTCTTCTCTCACATCTGCTGTGGGGAAGGTGAAAAAAAACACTTCACCAAGCCAATTGTGGTGGTGCAGGAAAAACTCCTTCCCAGCTCCCCTTTAAAAGGGGCGACTAGTGTAAAGCCCACAGCAGGTCCTAACCCAGCCTGCCATTTGCCTGCACTAGGGGAGGGAAGGTGGGTGCTGGAAGCAAAGAGACTTGCCCCACCCAGGTTTTGTACCTTCATGCACATTCCTGGGGATGGGGGTGGGGGGGTAGAAGAGGCACTGCTGCAAAGCTGACCACTGAGCACCTTTTTTTAAAACAGCAGTTTCTGAACTCTTTACTGCTGCATTTCCCTGGAGCAGTTGTGTGCAGAACGTTTATTCTGACAGCATGCACATCACAATGCAAACACAATGGACAGCAGAGGATGAGCCAATTTTCCAGATATTCCTGGAATGTTGCTCAGCAGCTGAGAGATTAATCACCCTTCATAATCATCTCAAACCAATATGGTTAAACCTAATACTGAGCTTGTTAAATATTCAATACATAAAAAAAGACGATGCAGTATCATGGTTGATAATTTAAGCTACTGTAAATCAGGAAAAGTTATACTGTAGTTCTCCCAGAAACTAGAATTTATCCACATAGCATGCATGTAACGTTGAGTATCTGTTGTAAGACATATGCACCAATACACATGTACAACGTGGCAGATTTACAGCTGCTGTGGGAAGCATAACTAAGTTAACCAGACAAGTCAGGAAACATTTCAACCATAATGCTACATTAACAGATTTTTTTTGCACTGAATTTTCATGGTTTTTTAAAAAGGTGAGCTGTATTTATTGCTTCTCTCTTCCTGCATCATGAGGGCATTATATTAAATATAACTAGAAAAAAGTAAAACACGTGCCTCAGGTATGTTACAACACTCTGAAGATCCAAGCAGTAAAGAAGAAAAAACAATACATGAGGCATTAAGTATTCTAAGATCATATGCAAACACATTATTTATAACACATTTCTATTATTATCCTTACTATCTGACTATCTAAAAAACCTAAATTATGTGCCCCAACATATACGATGATCAAAATCCACCTCTTTTCTCCCCTAAAATATCCACATACATATTACAAAGTAGATTTTTGTCTCTCTTCTTTCCACTGTTTCTTTTTCCCTGTTCTTGCTGTGGAAAAGCTAATTTGCAGTCATGAGTTTCACATCTGATTCAGGAAGTGGTGAAATTTGTGATCGTTCTGTTCTTTTATTTATGAAGAAGAAAGACTGAATACCAGATAGCTAAAACAAATACTGTAGGACCAATAGAAATGATCACAACAGCAGCTGACTTTTAAAAATGTGGAATAGAATGTAAAATGTAATCAGCCTGTGCGCCAAAAAAAAAAAAAAAAAAGGGAGATTCAGACTCATCTCACCCATTTCCTGCCACAAAAAGTAATTCAATGCACAAGATAAATACAAAGATCATTATTAATATGTAGTCGAATGTTTAGATCTGAAGAAGTTAGCACTCTTAAGACAGATTAAGTGCCTATTTTGTAAGGACTAAATGACAGTTTTCAATTGACAAAAGGTCTTTTCAATATACTTCTATAGTAGTAGTAGTAACAACATTTGAAGCATCTCACATCTTCCTAACACTATACAAACAACAATCCTGCATTTGCCAGATTTTAGCAAACTAAGCCACATATCAGCAAAGTGAAACCAATCATGAATCCCTCCCGTAACCCTTATACACACAGAGTATCCCATCCTCTTCCCTTCACATGCTGGTAAAGGCCTGCTTGAAATAATCAGTCACTCAGAGTAGAATGCATATGTAGATCATCTTAGTATGATTCTTATTAGACAAGCCCTGAGGAAGTAAGTTATACCTGTGTAAGTTAAGATGTGAATGTAAACCATTGTTATTCTTGTGTAACTCCCAACACAGACACACTTAGACCTGGTCTACTGTGGAGGGGGATCGACCTAAGTTACGCAACTTCAGCTACATGAATAACGTAGCTGAAGCCAACATACTTAGATCAACTTACCATGGTGTCTTCACCGCGCTGAGCTGATTGCTGCCACTCCCCCATCAACTCTGCCTGCATCTCTCATGGAATCATAGAATATCAGGGTTGGAAGGGACCTCAGGAGGTCATCTAGTCCAACCCCCTGCTCAAAGCAGGACCAATCCACAGACAGATTTTTGCCCCAGATCCCTAAATGGTGCCCTCAAGGATTGAACTCACAAGACAATGCTTAAACCACTCAGCTATCCTTCCCCCTCTCTCGCCAAGCTGGTGTACACGAGTCGACAGGAGAGCACTCGGGGATCAAATTATCGCATCTAGACTAAATGTGATAAATCGACCCCCGCTGGATCGATCGCTGCCCAACAATCTGGCAGGTAGTGAAGACATACCCTAAGGGCGAGTGGACACTACAAAATGAAGTTGACCTAAGTTACATTGAAGTACAGTCACTGAAGTAATTAAATCATTTTTGCACGTCCACGCTACATTCCTTGTGTTGGTGGTGTGCGTTCTCACCAGGAACATTTGCACCAATTTAATTGTCGGTGTCGGGCACTGTGGGATGCTTCTGAAAGGCAGCAACAGTCAATGTAAGCAATGCAATTTCTGCACTGACACTGCATTGACCTAACTACATCGATCTAAGCGCTACGCTTCTTGTGGATGTGGAGTTACTTGGGGCTAGCCAACACTGGCAGCGCTTTAACCTGCCTTGTGTGGTCACTATACAGCACTGGGAAAGCTCTCCCAGCACTCAAAAAAAAAAACCACACTTAAACAAGGGGTGTAGCTCCCAGCGCTGGGGAACTGTTTACAATGGCACTTTACAGCGCAGCAACTTGCTGCACTTGGGGGGGGGTGTTTTTTTTACACCCCTGAGCAAGAAAGTTGCAGTGCTGTTAATTGCCAGTGTAGACAAGCCCTAAGTCAGTGTAGTGGGCAAGTGATATCAGTGGAAGCTACAGTTTAGTGTAGACACTTACAGAGTTAACACAAAATAAGCTGCCTTATATTGACCTATTTGCCTAATTCGGTGTATAGACCAGGCCTTATTCTGACATAAGATAAACTGGAAAAAGACATATCTTATGTTGCTTTGGAAACGGTTTAACCTACACCTAAAAAAGCCACTCTTATCCTGGAATAACAATTTCTATTATAAATTATACCACTATAACTGCAGCAGTTTAATTATACCAGCATAGCTGTACTGGTGTAACTAGCAAAACTTTCCTATGTAGACACGGCCTGAAGTATTTTAAAAGCAGTAAAATAGTTAACAACATTGACATTTAAAGTACCATCGTTGTTAGAGTTAGCACCCATTGAAGTAAATGGAGCAGCTCACACCTCAGAGCTTTTGTTACAGGCTCTCTGCAAACTCAAATATCACTACTGATTACACTGTCATATTTTCAATAACTTCCTTTTTTTTAAAATGAAAGTTGAGATTCTGCTGAACAATTAAGAGGTTCACTAAAGTAATTGACTACTATAGCAGGCTCTGAAATAGGTAAGCATTTTCTCCATTTTACTGGTGAGAAAACGGAGATTCATATTCACAAAGCAAAACAGCTAAAATTAGAGCTAACAATTTTGACTCCTGGTTCTTTGGCATCATACCTCTGCAGTATCCCTATTGTATAGGACAGTCTGTTTTCAGACAGACAAGAACCCAAGACATATTATGAATTTGCAACAATCATCAAAATTACAGCTTTACGTAGCAGAGCACTGAAAATAAAGTTATATTGCCTAAGACTTTCTTTTAATCCTTCTAGGATGAAACCTGAAATTTTATTAATTATTTGAGGCATTCAAGCCACCTCTAAGTCATAAAAGCAACAGATTAAACGTAGAGCTTTTCCCTCCCAACTTCTCCATTATCTTCAAATTATCTAGCAAACAGTAGCTACAGGAAGCTCATTTCACCCTTCGCCTGCTAGCATAAGTTACTTGTGTCAATTTTGATGCCAAATATACCTGAAAGCAGGGTGCCAGAAATGATTTCAACACTGATAAAATGCATCTCAGAACTACTGTAAGAGCAGCATTTATCACACCTAAAAAAACCCTTCCACTTTACATTTGAAGAACTGCAATATCATTCTCAGATACTGTAACTGAGCATAAAGCTGCCCTGCTAAAGACTAACAACACTACACTTAAGCTACGGCTATGTTTACACTGCACTTCTGTCTTTAAAACATTTGCCGTTAGGGGTGTGAAAAAACACAGCCCTGACTGACAAAGTTTTAACAACAAAAAGCATCAGGGTTGACAGTGCTTTGTTAGAGGGAGAGTGTCCCTACCGCCCCTTGTTTGGGGTAGTTTTATGTTGCCAACAGGAGAGCTCTCTCCTGCCAGCAAAGAGCGGCTACACTGGGTACCTTACAGCGTCATGGCTGTAGCAGCATAACTGTGCCACTGTAAGGTACACAGTGTGCACATAGAAACAAGAGATTTGAGTCTCTAAGAATGTGCGTCTTTGCACTGATCAGCTGAACGAGTTTCCCGCTCTGCATCCTATGCAGAAGTTAAAATGTTGAAACACCTCTCTAATCAACGGAAACTGCAGATGCTCAACACCTCTTAAAGTCAGGCCACTTATTATTGCATCATCACCAAAGTCAGTAGTCAACCTAGCCCCCACCCGTCCTTGCCCACTTAGCAATCTGAAAAAAGCAGAGTGGTCATGACTCCCTGATGCACTGAATAAACACACTGCCACTCTTACCTATTAAGTAAAAAAGAAACAAACCTAACAGTACCTGCAATCTCTAAATTATGCCATTTTAATACTGTTTAAGGTTTTGTTGTTTTCCTTTCTGTGCTAATGCAGGGAACATTCTTAAACAATTCTCATGCATTACTTCTTCATCTTTCCTCACAATGGGAGCGTCAAGCCAGGTTAGACTATGATCAAAGCACAGGAACTTGCATTAGCTAACAAAGTGGTAAAAATACTTAGCAGAGCTTAGAAAAAATGGAGTGATGACTGGATTAAGTCTAATATTTCACAGCTCACACAAAAATGAGAAGAGGAGGGATGCTTCCACAGAGAGGTCCAGATAAAAAGCCATGGTGAGAAGGGAGCTGCTTTTGGACCATGCTTGGGGAATCATCTTTCCTATCAGCCTCTGACTAGTATGTGCTCATCAGTTTAAATCCCTGTCACGTCTTCCCTCAGGCTCCTGGAAGTGAACAGGAATGCTCTCCCACCCCCCCATCCACTCCAGAGGCTCCTGGCTGCTATGAGGGGTGGGCTCTCTAATACTTTTTAATCCCATCTCATCTCTAAATACAGATCCTTCCTCTACTTTCAAAGAGCACAAGCAGCAAAAATTGATGCCAGCCAGTTTTACTACTGTCCACAGGATTCTGAGTAGCATTAGTGCAACTGACAAGCATCATATTAATCTAGGGGAAAGCTTTAAGCAGAAACACTCCAGAACCATTTGTCTGAAGGCAACAGTGCATCTGAAGGTTCCTTTTAAAAACTGCCTGAGCTCTCGATGGCTTAAGTTTCCCTAGGAAGATTTACTAGTCAACACAAGGACAGTAGATTTTTGAAGTCCCGATACTTTGCTCTATCTGAGCACCTTGCACTGTCAGAGTACTCTACAAACATGAACTAATACATCTCATTCTGAAGGGTGAAGCACATAGTTTTGAGGAAGTCTCACTTCCCTCCTGAGCACTGCAATCCAGAATACTGTACAGTTTTTTTTTAAAACCTGTGAAACCTGCAGCCCTCCATTATACAAATCTGGCCCAAAAGAATGAACATGTACTTCCAGAGTGGATATGTGGACGCTTGATCAGAAAGAGAATAATAGCCATTTGCTACGGAGGGAAGACTCTCAGATTGTCCAGTTACTTACATTGTCACCAACTGAGAACACTGATCGCAGACATATCCTGTGTGCATGCCCAGGATTAATGACTATGCAGAATCAAATAGTTCCACTGTTTGTACTATCTGCTGCACTTGGCACAAAATCTCAGTCATCAGTTGAACAGTTTTGCATGATCTCACTGAAATTAAAGAGCAGACGACCCTAAGAGGCTAGGTACAAGGCAGATTCCAAAACTACCAATTCTAAAATGGGTTTCAGTGCATACTGGGTAAGACCAAAGGTCCATATAGCGCAGTATCCTTTCTTCCAACAGTGGCCAATGCCAGGTGCTCCAGAAAAATAAATTGTGTGTTTTGGAGCTAGGATATCAATGGAATAATAATCTGGCTACATTTTGAAATGGGTCACGAATTTTTAGAAATAAAAGTTAAATTTATACAAACATTTAAAATTAGTTGCCAAAATTTTGTGGGGGCACTGCAAATTCTAACCACCTTCTCATCCCCTTCCTAACTTCATTGTTTTCTTTCCTGCAGACCTTTCAGAAACGATTATTTAAATTTGCATATTTCTCCTCCACTGTGCTTTTGCTCTTTCATCATCATCCTTGTACATTGTGTGCCTGTTCTGAAACTCTCAAATATAATAAAAATAAAGTTATTTTCTTGAGTAGTAAATTGCAAGCAGGACAATTCAAATAGTAAGTTAATTGACAACTCGCATCACTTCTTGGCATAATCTGATCAATTAGTTTGGAAACCTCTGCTCTATGGCCCAAGCAGAACTAGGCCACTGTATGATGCTGCAGATTCCAGTCCCATAGGACACAGTTCCAGGTAGGATATAAAAACATGGAAGCAGAACTGCCAACAGGGACTACAGTTCCATAAGAGAAATTGGGTCTTCTACTGGCAACTCAGAAGCTACTACTCCTGAGAACAGGATATAGCTATAGTTAGCTGAATTGGTTACCAGTTTCTTTTGCAAGTTTTCTTGCGGCTGCAAGACGTGACTGTGAATCAGGAGTAACATTCTAATCTTGCTCTACTACAAACTTGCTATGTGACCCTAGGCAAGGCACTTGACTTCAATGCTTTCATTTCTCCATCTGCAGAATAGGGATAACATTTCCCAGCACCACAGACCATAGAAGCTTGATGTAATCAGGTCTGTAAAGCATTCAGATCCTAGGATAAAAGGCATTATGCAAGTGAAACATTCTCTTCCTATATCTACATCCTGGAATATTTTTTGATCACTACCCAAAAGAGCGAGCTGTCTCTTGGCCGGGACCCTGGGCCAGCTTCATCTAGAGCAGCTTCATTTTCACAGCACTAGGAGCAGCAGCAGCAAGATTCTCAACCCTGCCTTTTCACAGTTCTGCTGCTCCGAGTTGCTCCATTGAGAAGTTGGGGAAAAGACATGCTAAGTGGAAACAGAGTAAGTCAGAACTCCATCCCCACTTGGATCTTCATCTAGATTCTGACAGCTCTGAGGCAGAGAGCAGTTCAGATGTTTCTGCTCTACTACTTCAAAGTTCGAGCCAGAGCATAGGAATTCTCCCCACTAAGAGCAAGGAGAGTTTCAAGGGCAAGAGTAATGCTAGGCAATTCCACTACCATGCAGCAAGCTTAGTGACCTGAAATATTCTCTTCATAAGGTACTGAAGCAAGGTCAGGAGAGGGGCATTCTCTCAAGCTACAGATCATAAAAGTTTAGCAGTTTGTGTTGCATTATTGGTTGCAGCTGTTTGTTGGCTGAGGGGGTGGAGAAACCTGGGATACACAGGGTTATTATCTACACTAGAGGAAAAAAAACATCACTGAAATCCATCCAGGTTTCACTTAGAAATAGACAAATTGTACAAAGCAACAAAAGAAGTGGGCATTCACCCACGAAAGCTTATGCTCCAATACATCTGTTAGTCTTTAAGGTGCCACAGGACTCGGTTGCTTTTTACAGATCCAGACTAACAAGGCTACCCCTCTGATACTTGACAAATTGTACAGTGTCCATTAATGGATGATATTTCATACAAACACCTGAAGGCGACTGTGTTCCTAAATCAGTTCTCAATAGCCTAGCACAACAGTACTGGACTGACTCCCAAGGTAAGTCAGGAAAGGTTTGCCCAACTGATCACCAAGAGGCTGATATGAGAGATTTGAGGCCACAAGGAAGGCCAAGGGATAAGTAACCTGTTGACAAGCCCAGCCCACATCCCTTGACAGCTGCTGGGATTCCTACCAGGTTGCTGTCTTTGGACAATGCTTGGGGACTCCATTTTTCACATTACCGTCTGGCTAATAGATGTCTGACAAATAAGTCTTCTCCCATCCTCTGGCTGCTGGGAAGGATAAGCAGCTAGTAGTGTACACCACTGGTTGGGGTGGGGAAGCTACTCTACCTAATTCCCAGCCTCCTGCATTTGGAGTGGTCTCCTCCACTCCTTTTGTCTTTGAGAGACTCCTCCCATAATAACCTCAGGGCCTCACTACAGTTTTTCCTATGGCATTCTCAGTCAGCAGCAAATTGAAATTTACCTGATTTTTTTTTTTTTTATTATGCCCACTGCAGATACAGGGTAGCAACAAGGAACTTAACCTGAGTCTTAATTTCACACTGCTGCTGAACAGATTTTTCCATAGCCGGGGGGGGGGGGGGAGGGGAGAAGGTACACATTAATTTGACACTGGGGTAAACATTATTTTAGAAAGGTATTTTCTAGAAATTATTCTTTGAAAATAGAGATCCCAATCAACTTGACTGCACTAAAGTGCTTTTAACAACAGCTTTATCTTCCAATTTTACACTGCAGAACTATCTGGATACATCATACATCAACTGAAAGCACACAATGAACAGATATTAGGAACAGGATTGGCTTTTTTAAGTCAGTTGGTGACAGACTGGCAAGTAGAGTTCTTTTACTAAAAAAAACCCACTTACTTGGCACAATTCACATGAGTATCAGTTACTTAGCAAAACTGTAGCTGACAAAAAATAGTGATTACTGCAGATTCCCTCATATCTTTTCATGCCATTCCCTCCTTTTGAGGGGAAAACAGATACAGTTTGTATTTTCTTGCAGTTCCTATGAGCTAAGAGTAAATCTGATTTGTACCTAGACGATGGTATGGAATTAAAATGCAACACACGCCAACAGCACTGAAATGGAGAAATGTAATTGCAAATAAATACCTTGCCACAGTTTATTGATTATGCAGTCATGAGAAACTGAGATTGCTGAGAGCATTCTGCAGCAATAACTAATCCCACATGACTCTAGTCTCCTATTACAAAGTGTTCAGCAGTAATACAGAACCAAGCTACCAAAAGAGTACTATTTAACATATAACATTAAACAGTTAACTGGGAACATGTCTGTGACAAGAAAGAGAAGTAATTTTTTAATTCTGGAAAAAAAATACACATATGCAAGGCATCCACATGTGAAGGATAAGACGGTTTCTCAAGACCTTTCTAAAATTACAGACAGAAAGAATCCTCTGACTTGGTTCTACCATGGTTATCCTCTGACCCAGTTATAACATGGTTTAAACTGTGATGGGAACAGGACATAGATATATTACCCAAACCTTGGTGTTTGTTATGGGTGCATTCTCTCCCTCGAGCTACCGATTTTGGTTGTGCTTAAGCCAGATCCCCTGACTTGGCTACAACTCTCCCAAAATGGGGTCTCAAGACATACAGTGGAACAGATACACAGTGAACTCAAATATAGTTGAACTCAAGTCACATGGAAACAGAGTTCTGAATTGATTCAGTGCCATGCCAATTACAATTCTGGTTATAGTGAGGCTGCTCTTGTGGGAGGGAGAGATGGAACTCATACTATAACAAGTTGACTAAGTATGCAAATAAGCTTCTCTAATTTGGCATTAAAAACTACCAGGACAATCTCTTCCATTTAATATTCACTCCTCCATATCTGAGGCAAAATCCCTTGCATCACAGAAATTGGCCACCTTCCAAACCACTCCTAAACATTTAGAAAACAGAAGCACCTTGGACATTAAAGAAAGAGAGACTTCTATCTAATCAAGGCTGATTTCATTGCTGAAACAACAGTATATGAACCATCACACAAACACTACCAGCATAGGCTTATGCTGTGTACTCCAAATATGGTCATCAGACAGCGTGGACACTCAGAGCACACACACAGGACAGGGACAGAGCTACAGTACCAAGTCTTGCTCTTTTGGAGGCTAATTCCTTCATTTGCAACTAATTTTAAGACAGTATCCTAAGGTACTTCATTCTCACGGTGAAAGCTTTTCTAACCCGTCTGTAGTGAAGCATTTGTCTCAGTCTTCTCTTTTTTCCCTTCCCCTCCACCTCCTCAGATCTTTCATTCAAGTCTATATCAGGCTGACCCAGAAGAGCTAAGATCATGCCAGGTTTTCATAAAGAAACAAAAACACAGCTCACCTAGAAGACGATACTGCAGAAACTCCAGCTGCTGCAGAGAATGAAGGTGGTGGGAGGGGGAGAGAGATGCACAAAAGGGACTAGGGGCTGGAGTACAGAACAGAGAATAAAAGTGACAGGCAGATTGCAACGGTGGAAGAAAAGAGAAATATAAAGGGCTCACGGGGAACTGGGATAAGAGGTAAAAAAAAGATACTAAGAGAAATATGTGGGTGGGAGTATGTGCTAAGAGTACCAACTGTATTGGGAAAAGGAGAGGAATTAGATCCTCAAGTTGATTTAGGAGAGGGAACTGGGAAGGCAGAAAATAAAAAGTCTTAAAAGGATCAGGGAAAGCGGAGCAGGGGGAAAGGGTGTTAGAGAGAAATAAAAAGTGCCAAGATTTTGAGAACTGCAAGGAAATAAAAGATGTGGGGGGAGGATAAATAAATGGAAGAAGAAAATGAAGAATCAGGGAGGAGGGATAGCAATAGGAGGGGATTCCTGGGTTGGGGGATTGAGAAAAGTAAGGAGAAAGATAGAGGTGCAGGCATCTGGAAAAAGAAGTGGGGATAAAACAACAGAAAAGCTAGGAGATTCGGGGGGGGGGGGGAGAGATAACTGCACTGAGGGAGTCATGGGGAGGCAGTACCTGCACTCGGGGGGGCTCCCATGGGGAGAAGGGAAGAGGGTAGCTGCACAAGATGGGCCATGAGGGGCTGGGGAGAGCTGCACAAGGGGACTGTGGTGCGAAAGGGATGGGGGCAGCTGTGGCGGAGGGCTATGGGGCAGAGGGGAGATGGTTGCACAAGGAGGATACAGAGGGCTAGGGAGTGCTGCACCAGGGGACTATAGTGGGAAGGAGATGGGGGACAGCTGCACTGGGGGGTTATGAGGAGAGGAGGAGAAGATGGATACAGAGGACTGAAGGGTAGCTATGCCAGGTGGAGGGTAGGAGGTAGCTCCACAATGGGTTTATAGGGAGCTGAAGGTAGCTCCACAGTGAGAGGATATGGGGGGAGGGGAGGAGGTGGCTGCACAAGGGGACTGGGGGTAGCTGCGCCCGGAGACTATGTGGGGAGGGGAGGAGGTACCTGCACAAGGGGGCTATAGGGGGCTGGGGGTAGCTGCACCAGGAGGCTATGCAGGAGGGGAGGAGGTAGCTGCACTGGGGGGGCTAATGGGGGCTGGGGATAGCTGTGCAAGGGGATAAGGGGAGAAGGTAACTGCACAAGGGGGCTACAGGTAGCAGCGCCCGGAGGCTATGGGGGGAGAGGAGGAGGTGGCTCCACTAGGGGGCTAGAGGTGGCTGTGCCGGAGGGCTATGCGGGAGGGGAGGAGGTGGCTGTACTAGGGGGCTAGGGGTAGCTGCGCCGGGAAGCTAGGGAAAAGGAGAGGAGGTGGCTGCACTAGGGGGCTAATGGGGGCTGGGGATAGCTGTGCAAGGGGATAAGGGGAGAAGGTAACTGCACAAGGGGGCTACAGGTAGCAGCGCCCGGAGGCTATGGGGGGAGAGGAGGAGGTGGCTCCACTAGGGGGCTAGAGGTGGCTGTGCCGGAGGACTATGCGGGAGGGGAGGACGTGGCTGTACTAGGGGGCTAGAGGTGGCTGTGCCGGAGGACTATGCGGGAGGGGAGGAGGTGGCTGTACTAGGGGGCTATAGGTAGCTGCACTAGGGGTACTATATGGAGCCATAGGTAGCTGCGCCGGGAGGCTATGGGGGAGGGAAGGAAGTGGCTACATTAGGGGTACTACAGGGGGCTATAGGTAGCTGCGCCAGGAGGCTATGAGGGGAGGGGAGGGGAGAAGAGGAGGTAGCTCCACTCGGGGCTATAGGGGGCAGCTACGCCGGGGGGGGGCAGAACGGGTGAAGCAGCCGCCCCGGAGCAGCGGCCGCGAAGCAGCGGCCTGCGGGGTCGGGCCCGGCGCCAGGCGAGCACGGGGAAGGGGGGGGACTGCGCGCTACTCACCCGCCTCTCCCGCCGCCTCCCGGCTCGGCGCAGCGGCCCCACTTCCCGCGAGCCAGGAACCGGCCGCAGGCGCGGCCCCGCCGCAGCCCCTTAAAGCGGCAGGCCGCGGCCCCGGGAGACGGGCTGGGGGCGGGGACACGCGGCCCGCTCCGCCCCTCGGCCCGCAGCTGAGTGAGGCGGGCGGGGCTTCATCCCTTCCTGGGCCTGGCCACGGCGGGGGAGGGATCGGGGCCTCTGCATGGTGCGGGGGCTATTCAGGGCCCTCCCCAGTTTTGGGAGGCAGTTTAAGGGGTCCCTCCGCCCTTCTCCCACTCTTGGCTTTCTACACCCACCCCACCCAACACAAAGCCCTTCGGACAAGCCCCTTGCACTACCCGCCACCCCACACTCGGGGGGTCACTCGTGGGCCTACCCCATGCGCACCCCTCAGCTAGACATGCCGGTGGTACTCAAGAGGATTCCCCTCCCCACCCACATGCAATATGTCGGTCAGCTGAGTCTATTGCACGCACACAAGGATTGGGGTCCCACAGCAAACCCTTCCACACGTAGCAGCAGAGATCCTGCTGCCACACCTATAGGGCATTTGTGGGGTAATCACACGGTCCCCCCAAAAAAAAACACCTTTTATTTCTTTGGGGTATCACAACAGCAGAGCACCCACAGCAAGATAGCCTTCAGCCACAGAAACGTGAGGATGTTGCACCACAGAGAAATCCACCACATTGCAATGTGTGGGGTCCTGCTTGCAGGGTTGGACAAACTGAAGAAAGAGAATGACAGTTCATATTGCAACAAGTTGCTCTCCTGACCTGCACAGATCTTCACTGGGTGTTCTACATGGCCACAGAGAGATGCCTGGAGGCTTTGAGATACCCCATGTTGAGGGGAGGTTTAAATATTGTTCTGACATATTGCCAAACCCCAGAGAAGTCCAAAATCATAAAGGAAAAAACCCAAAATCTCATAAACAATAATGCATGTTGGTGTTTGGGCTGCCTATTAATTTTGAAACTTTAGTGGTGAATACAATAATGGAAGGCTGAAATTTCAACCTGAAGTGAAACCCAGAAGACAGCAGAGGTGCTCTGCTAGAACCAAGACTTGGCACTTCCTCCCAATGCCACTTGGCAGGTGGAGAGACTATAGAACTGTGCTGCTTTACTGCATGTATGACAATTTACAAATGTCAGTTATTTCTGGACCTGTTCATCAAAATGTGACAAAAATAACTAAGGCCCCAATCCTACAGACTTGCACACCTGCTTAGTTTAACACACAATAGTCCCATTGACTTCAGCATGTAATCAATATTGAAATAGGGCTATTGCTTTACAGTTACTGCAGTGGGACTACCCAGCTGCATAAAACAAAGGATGCATGTAAGGCCTTGTATATACTACATAGGTTTGTCAACAAAAGTCAGTACACCCATGTAACTGCCCAGCCATGCCAACATAATAAAACCACTTCAACAAGAGGCATAGGAAATATGTCAATATAGTTAGGGTAATGCAGTGTCTCTGTAGATACTGCGTTCCTTACATCAGCTGTTGGCTGTCATTCTTATCAATTTCACAACTCTGCTGTCCTGGAGCAAACTCACTCCTAACCACCAACACGCACTCTGAGAGTTCTCTACAGACAGCCTACCCCATTTTCCACCTTCAAGGGACTCCCTAAATAAACACCACACAGGAACTTTTCATCCAACACCACCCCTTAAGTCTTCTCAAATCCTCATTTAGCCCCAGAACAAGTCACTCGTAGGCATTTTTTCCTGCCTATCTTCTCACTCCCCAAGTTCCAGGGTTATGCCTGGAAATCTTCTCATGCCCAGCAGCTTCTATATTCCAGCTAACCTCTTTCTGCACTGTCCTGCTACTCTTTATAGAGAAATCAGGGGATCTCCACTCAGGTGTGTCTCCTTAATAACTAGGCTGGCCTCAGGCCTCTAGCCCAGAAAGAGGCAATCCACTCTGTTACAAACTCCATGTTACTGACAACTCCTTCATTGCTCCTTGTCTGTTTTAATCTTTGCTCTCCCTTGTATTCCACTGCTCTGTTCCATTAGCATCTGGTTAGCTAAAGATGAGAATCAGCATGTAGGGAAAATATACAAGATGTAGGTTTTTCCTGCTCAAGGAGAAAGGCTTGACAGATAGGATTTAAGTAACTGAGATCATTGCCCTCTTAATTTACAAAGGCTTTTTCCTTGTGATGAGACTTAATCCTATCAAGTTATAGAGTTTCCTACCTCTCCCCTCTCCCACACACACACACACACACCATTACAATATACTAAACAAGAGTAAACAAATATATAGAGGAAAAAGCCATCTGCTTTCAGAGAAAGTATGTGTTTTTGGTTTAGA
Source organism: Gopherus flavomarginatus (assembly GCF_025201925.1). Lineage (NCBI taxonomy): Eukaryota > Metazoa > Chordata > Testudines > Testudinidae > Gopherus > Gopherus flavomarginatus. The sequence continues at coordinate 81,181,184 of NC_066622.1, read as the reverse complement.
TTAAAGGCAGGTTTATAAATGTTTTCTTTGGAAGACTCCCCTGAAACTAGGTAGGCATAGGTACTACTTTCCTTGAAAATAATATGATTTTTCTACAATAGAGAGTAAGAGGAGGAATCCCTCCACTCCCCGGCATGCTCTTTACTAGCATTCTGTTTGGCTCTCCGCTTTAACAGTACAGTGTAAGTCTGTTCTCTGTAGTAATACATATATAGGAGTTACTATTGACCCACATGTGTGCTTTTATTTATGTCAGAATTTTATAAGTTCCCTATATATAACATTATAAGCAAGTGAAAGGAGGTATGGTGGTGGTATTAAGTGCTGCTGCACCAAAGTCATTCCCATAACTAATGCAGTGATGTAGCACAGCAGCAGTTCTCAACAGTCCATGCTGGTGGATCTATAGAGAGCTAGCTAGTCCCATTGTGCTGTCTCATTGTGTGACTTCCAAATATTTCTTTTCTACGGAAGCTGTAGTTGCCACAGAGATGTTACACCATTATGAGTGTGAGAGGAAGTGGTCGATGCAGTCGTGACTAGCAGTAAAAATGGTCTTTGATATAGTGTCTCCATTAAGATGTGATCCAACCTATATAAAAATTAAGATTCCCCCTACTGTGAAAATATCTTTCTGGCGTCTGTAGGATTTTGACTTGTTTTTCTTCTATCCTTTCTTATTAGGCAGACAAGCCACATTACTCTCTCTGTGTCTATTTCCTCCATGTGTGTTTCTAGAGGATACACCCACTCTCCAAGGAGCTTTTCTCTCCGAATTGGGAGAAGGAAAAAAAGTTACAGATTTCTGATTCTTCAGAAAATAAGAGTTTATGTATCTTAGTCTTTACGGCTGAGAGGAGAGCTGGTGTTTCGTTTGTAAAGACATAATGGAGTAAGACATTCAGGAAACTTACTCATCTTGAGGTATAATTCATTTCAGCCTGAGAATTTTTCTTAAAGAGATAGTTGCACTCCTTCCAACATCTGAAAGCTATAAATTTGGTGAAGAAATAGGGACATACCTTTAAATTCCATTTTAAAAATGGTGTAGAATAGCTATTTTAAGAGGAAAAATACAATATTTTGCTAAAAATATAGGCATTTCTCTTTCTAAAGCAGTATAGTTGTGGGACAGGATGTGGCCAGTGATGGCTGGAATCTAAAGAAAAGAAGAATTCCCCAGAACAGCGTTAGCTGTGAGCTTTTTTGGGGGATTGGTTTGGGTTTTTTGTTCAGCACATGTGTGGGAGTGAAGTAGTGGCTGAAAAGGGGAAAATAAAACTGATATAAAAGCAGAACCCAGGCTTGCTAGAGTAATCTGAATTAGATCACAAAACAGAAAGGAAAAAAACAGCCTTTCAGAACCCACATATATTTTTTTAGCCTCTCAAGCCAGGATAAAATAAATGTGTGTGAAAAACAAAAAGTATGTCTGGTGAGGTTTATTTTTTTCCTTAGCTTTCAAAAATGAAACTCACAAACAATAATCAGATTGTTTAGATATGAGACTATTTGTGAAGTGCTACAGTTGTCTAATGGTGACATAATTCCAACCAATCCATGTAAAGCTGCTCCCCTCTGTCCTCCTCCTCCTGGGTTTTTATGGTTAGAAATTATTTATATCAGAGATAAATATATGGAGATATACCTATCTCATAGAATTGGAAGAGACCAAAGGTCATTGAGTCTAGTCCCCTGCCTTCACTAACAGGACCAAGTACTGATTTTGCCACAGATCACTAAATGCCTCCCTCAAGGATTGAACTCACAACCCTGGGTTTAACAGGCCCATGCGCAAACCCAAGCAGCTAAGATACAGACAATTTTAAACAACCTAAAGGAAACTTTCCCACAACATTGTAGATTTCCTGCCATATTTTTTTTTCCCCTCAAGTCCCTCACTTTGGCTTTTTATTCCACATTATACTGTATAACCCCTTTGCTACTGCTCCTGTTCAGATGTCTTGCTGGCATGAGCTATTAAATATTCCATTGAAATCTACATATGAGGCCACAGGAGTAGTAGTATGTATAGTAGAATCAACATATACGTCTGGTCTACAGGAAAGCCTGAATTCTAGTTCTGACTCTGTGTGAGCCTTGACAAAGTCACTTGCTCTCCATGTCGCAGTTTCCCTATCTGTAAATAGCAGGTAATACTACTTACATTTCTCAGGAGGCTATTGTGAAGATTCTCCATGTTATGAAGTGTTTTGAAGCACTGCAACCTTTATCTGACATCCATGGACACTGAAATCCTTTCTTCAACCACAAAACAGATACAGCGCAAACAGTGCCTGTGTAAGATTGTCTACGCTGCCCCATCGCTGTACCTCATTACACATTGTTTTAAGCTTCCTGCACTTAAAGGCAGATTAGATAATCACAGTGGTCCCTTCTGGCCATGGTATCTATTAAATGTATTGTGCCCTTCTTTTTGCTTTTGTCCCACATTTTGATCTTGTCAGATAGAAAGCTATGCAGAAGCAGCAGCCTTTCATTGATCTCAAAAACTTTTGAAATACGAATCCGTTGTTAACGTAAGCTCTTCATGTCAGTGACTGTTTTTGTGTCCGTTGTACAGGGCCATGCATAACTGTTGCTGCCAAACACATACATAAATATTAATAGCCTTGTAAAAGTAGCAGACTATACTGGCACATTATGTTTATTCCTTTGTACAGCATTTGGCAATTAAAAGAGATATATATCTGCTAAGTATTATTATTTGTCCACTGCTCTTGAACTTTCTTGATTTGGCTTGAGCATGAAACTGAGAAATTTAAGGAAAAAGTAACTATCATCCTGTCCTTTTCACTTGTGTATATCCCACCTTGCTAGAGCTTTCTGAAGATGTGAAATTTTTTTTAAAGCAGCACAGCCTGTTATGAAAGAAGACGGACTGAATATCAAAGAAGATTAACTTATTCCAGATGAGAACAACTGTTTGTGAATATTTGAACAAGCTTCAGGGATGCAGCTGGGGGAAAGAGGAAAGTAAGGAGCTGGAAAGCACAGCCGTCTGCATGACTGGATGATGAAAGAGAAAAACACTTAGGGGAAAATGGAGGCATTGCAGGGAAGGGAAGGAAAGAATCTTTTTCCAATCAATTTTATCATTATTCTTTCATTAAGCCTACCTTTATGTTAAGAGCATATAATGAGTCAAATTCATCCTGGCTGAAATTTCACTGGAATTAGTGGACTTATATTAGGGATGCCTTTGACTGTGTGGGCTTGATTTTGATCTCACTGCTAGTTTGACATTGGTGTAGCATCCACTGACATTTAATGGAGTTACTCCTTATTTCCACTGACAAAACAGAATCGATTCCCATGCCATTAAAGATCTGGTCTACACTACAGACATATATCGGTATAACTTCATTGCTCAGGGGGGTAAAAAATCCTGCCGACATACCTATCACTTCTCAGGGAGGTGGAGTAACTACATGCATGGGAGAGCTCTTTTCTTGCAGTTTAGAACATTTTCATTAAAGTGCTACAGCGGCGCAGCTGCGCCAATGCAGCAGTTTAAGTGTAGACATGCCCTTTATGTAGAATGTCAACTTATTCTGCATGGCTATCATTCAAGTTTTATTGACTTCAACTTTTTTATTAATTAGGTTGTGGTCAACTTTTTCAACAAGTGTTCACTGATTGACACAATAATTAATTCCTGAAAGAGTAGTAATCTATGATCTCAGAATCCCATGTCTCTTAGGACCTTGAGTACATCAGCACAATTTTCTATGTTTCTGGCTTGTCTAATTTTAGTTTATTGCCCATATGAGAGGTGCATAGTGTTACTGAGGCCATGGCTACACTAGAGAGTTGCAGCGCTGGTGAGGGGGTTACAGCGCTGCAACTTAGGATGTGGCCACACTTGCAAAGCACGGCCAGCGCTGCAACTCCCTGGTTGCAGCGCTGGCTGTACACCCGGTCGAGCCTCGGGTGTAGGGATTCCAACGCTGGTGATCCAGCGCTGGTCAGCAAGTGTGGATGCCCACCAGCGCTTTTATTGACCTCTGTGGTATAAGGAGGTATCCCAGCATACCTTAGAAGCCTCTCTGGTAATCATGCACACTCCACTGCCCTGGGCTCAGCTGACCCCACCTTTAAATGCCCCGGGAATTTTAAAAATCCCCTTCCTGTTTGCTCAGCCAGGTGTGGAGTGCAATCAATCATTCAATCAATCAGCGACCATGCCTCCATGCCCCAAACGAGCCCCAGCATGGAACAATTCCGAGCTGCAGGACCTCATCAGTGTTTGGGGTGAGGAAGCTGTGCAAGCACAGCTGCGCTCCAGAAGGAGAAATTATGATACCTATGGGCAGATATCACAGTCCTTGCTGAGAAGGGGCCATGAACGGGACGCGTTGTAGTGCAAGGTCAAAATAAAAGAGCTGAGGAGTGCTTACTGCAAAGCCCATGAGGGAAATCGCCGCTCAGGAGCTGCCCCCACAACCTGCCGTTTTTACAAGGAGCTGGATGCCATACTTGGGTGTGACCCCACTGCCAATCCGAGGACCACGATGGAGAGTTCAGAGCAGGGAGACGTGGGGGAGGGTGTAGAGGAAGCCGACAGTGAGGCTACTGGCATGGAGGGAGACACCCCGGAGTCCCAGGAGGCATACAGCCAGGAGCTCTTCTCAAGCCAGGAGGAGGCTAGCCAGTCGCAGCAGCTGGAAGTTGCTGGTGAGGAAGAAGCTGCGGAGTGTGGTCGGGGTAAGCAGATTTTTATGTTTTGGGAGAGGAGGGTTTGGGTTATGGCTGCCTGCATGCATGCCTAAACGTGGAATAGCCCATTGATTTGCTCTATCACGTCTCTGTAATCGGCCTCGGTAATCTCTTGAAAAGTTGCAGCCAGAGCGTGCGCAATTTGCTTTCTCAGGTTTATCGGGAGAGCCACCGTGGTCCTTGTCCCGGTCAGGCTAACTCGTCCGATCCACTGTGCAGCGAGGGGTGGGGGGACCATGGCTGCACACAGGCAAGCTGCATGGGGCCAGGGCGGAATCCACATTGCTGTAGAAGACCCTCCCTCTCTTCCCAGGTAACACGCAACAGTGATATATCTGCAGTAGGAAACCCTGTTGAGAATTTAGGGATACTTGAGTGCAGGGCGCCAGGTTCGCGGTCCCCCTCCCAGCCCCGCGGTGCATTCCGGTCTCCCCACCCCCTTCCAGCACGTAGCCAGCCCCGCGGTGCGCTCCGGTCTCTCCCCCCCCTTCCCAGCAGGCAGCCAGCCCCGCGGTGCACTCCGGTCTTCCCCCCCACCCCGTTCCCAGCACGTAGCCAGCCCCGCGGTGCCCTCCGGTCTCTCCCCGCCCTTCCCAGCAGGCAGCCAGCACAGCTGTGCGTTCACCCCCCCCCCTTCACCAGCAGGCCAGCAGTTACGCGGACCGCCCCCCCCCCCAGCACCTCACCACCTTCCTGTTCACTACTGTCCCCTGTGCAGGACACCAGCTACCTCCTGTACCCAGTGCAGATAAACCCCAGTGACCCATCGGTCAATTCCCCCTCCCAGGTGCAGTCGGGGCAGAAACACTCACCCCATTGCTTGCCATGCCTTCGCTTCCCTGGCCTCTTTGTGTTATGTTAGGTATGTGGGAAGGATGCTACAAAAAGTCTAAAAACTCCTTCACTGTGTGATAATAAACAATGTAGCCTCTGTGTATTACATGTTTCTATCTATGTTTTTTTTAGTGACCTTGACTAATGCAGCCGGATCACCGGCCTCACGTCAGTTGCAGAACTTGAGAAAAAATCCGCGAAAATCAAAAGAAGAATTGATCAAAGCAGTTATGATTCACTACAACAGAGAAAGTAGGAAGACGCAGGAATGGAGAGAGAAAATGTATGAGTGGAGGCAAACAGAAAGCAGGAGAAAGGAATTGGCTACCAAAAAAACCTCAAAGCAGATGATAAGCCTCCTGGCTCACCAAGTGAGTCTTTAGAGTCTCTCGAGTCTCTCGTAGCCATGCAGGCAGATCTGTACCGTGGTAACCCACACCCCTCCCAAAGCTCTCTTTCTTGTTCCCCAGTATTTGCACAAAACATCTTTCTCCAGCAGCCAGTTTCTTATTACCCCCAGCTACCCCCAACACCTGTACGATCACCTACCAGCCCTGATAACTACAATTCTTACCCTGTGCACTCCACCCCCATTACCCTGCAGCATAGTAATCCTGAAGTGCAGCAGACATTGAACAGTAATCCAAACAGGACACATTCAAACCTCTGAATGTACAGTCCACCACCCTAACCCCCCTGGCCTTTTATGTACTGTACTTTGTGTCCGTTACAGCTATTCCCCTATTCCATTTTGTTTCCCCAGACTCCATTTTGTTTTCTGTTCTCCTATGGCCGCCCTTCCCTGGCTGTTAAGTTGTTTACCAGGGCCACTGCCCTTCTCAAAGGGAGGGCCCCTTAAGTTGTTTAACAAGAGCCATTGCCCTTCTCAAAGGGATAGCCACTTGTGCTGCATGCTAAGTGGGACCACTGCCCTTTTCAAAGGGTTAGTCCTGTTATCACCTCGTTGAACCTGGGCTTGGTGTAGGGTAGGCAATGTCCAGAGCTGCAAGGCCTATTGTGGTTTTAAGATCCTGGGCATGAGTCATAGTCTCATGTGCTCTTGAGTCACCTATTGCACAGGACTATGTCCAGGCATGTCTCTGGGCTTACCTTCAGTTTTTCCCCTGTGCCCGCTCCCCTGTGACAGAGGGAGCTATCATAACCTTAATCCCAGATTTGGACCTTAGCGTCCAAAATATGGGGGTTAGCATGAAAACCTCCAAGCTTAGTTACCAGCTTGGACCTGGTACTTGCTGCCACCACCCAAAAAATTAGAGTGTTTTGGGGCACTCTGGTCCCCCTGAAAAACCTTCCCTGGGACCCCAAGACCCAAATCCCTTGAGTCTCACAACAAAGGGAAATAATCCTTTTTCCCTTCCCCCCTCCAGGTGCTCCTGGAGAGATACACAGACACAAGCTCTGTGAATCCAAACAGAGTGATTCCCCCTCTCTGTTCCCAATCCTGGAAACAAAAAGTACTTTCCTATTCCCCCAGAGGGAATGCAAAATCAGGCTAGCAATCCAACACACAGATCTCCCTTTGATTTCTTCCTCCCACCAATTCCCTGGTGAGTACAGACTCAATTTCCCTGAAGTAAAGAAAAACTCCAACAGGTCTTAAAAGAAAGCTTTATATAAAAAAAGAAAGAAAAATACATACAAATGTTCTCTCTGTATTTAGATGATACAACACAGGGTCAATTGCTTAAAAGAATATTGAATAAAACAGCCTTATTCAAAAAGAATACAAATCAAAGCACTCCAGCACTTATATTCATGCAAATACCAAAGAAAAGAAACCATAGAACTTACTATCTGATCTCTTTGTCCTTACACTTAGAAACAGAAAATTAGAAAGTAGAACTACTTCTCCAAAGCTCAGAGAAAGCAGGCAGGCAGAAAACAAAGACTCAGACACACAATTCCCTCCACCCAAAGTTGAAAAAATCCGGTTTCCTGATTGGTCTAAAAATCCGGTTTCCTGATTGGTCCTCTGGTCAGGTGCTTCAGGTGAAAGAGACATTAACCCTTAGCTATCTGTTTATGACAGGAGCCTATCAGGATTACTGGTGGGAAACTGCCCAAGTTTGCCTTTAAAACCAGACATTTTTGAAACACACCTCAGAAAGGTTCCTGCATTGCTGCCTGGTCTGATCAGCCAGGGGTTCTGGGGGGTCCTTTCTCCGCTCTCGTTTTATTTTTGAGTGTACCCCCGTTTTTGAACCCCCCCCCACGAAGAACGAATTGCTACCTGAGAGATCTCCTGATTATTGAGACTGTACCGAACCCTCCTTGCCTCTTCTGATGTTGCTGCTGCTTCTGCCTTTGCTGCTGCCTTGGGGACTGGTAAGAATCCCTCTGTAAAACTTTCTATACTTTTATTTTATTATTTTAGCTGCTGGCTCTGTTTCCCCAGCACACAGACTCAAGCTAAACCTTGGTCTGTGTCTTAAAACCTCTCTTAAACTACAGGGCTCTTTGCCACTGCTAAGCTCTGCTCCTGTGGGCTTTGCCTTGGGGCTCTCTGCTTTCAGCTGTATCCACCGCTGTAGCCACCATCCCTTGGCTTCCTTGGGAGCTGGGTCCTGGATACATACCACTCTGCCCTCTGTAACCTCCCCATAGCATAAGGTGCACCATAGGTCTTGTTTTTTTTTTAATTTAATAAGTCATAGTTTGTTAAGATTGTAGAGCTTGTAAGTTTCTGTGATATTTGTTGTGTTGCCTAATTGTTGGTTAAGATAAGTTTAGAAAATCATTGCCTGGTTGTATTCTGTAGCTGCTTGTCATTTTATATAAGTTTGATTAAGTTAGGGGATAGATAAGGTTTTTACTATTTGAATTTGTCTTCCCACTGCCCCAATCCCCCCCCCCCCCGAGCTCCCCAGTCAATCATTGCAGTCTCTCTGCTGTTTAAACTTGCAGCCTGTCTGCTCTCTGTGTCTCCCTGAGTTTAAATCTCCCTCTGTAGCGCCTCTATCTTTGGTTTCTGCTCCACCACGTGCTCCTCTTCCCCCATCCCCTAACCTCATTCCTCTACCACTGCCTTTCTCTCTCTCTCTCTCTTTTAATCCCTTCCCCACGTGTTCACCCCGCTCCTACTGCTGCCAAACCTCAATTGTATTACTGAAATCTAGCATAAAACCCCATTGGTTACCCTTTTTCTCTCTCACACACCTCACATTTTATATTTACACCACTGTGACACATTTTTACCTAGAGTTGTTGGTTATTTAACACATTTTACCCATAACTGTTAGTTGGTTATATGCTGCTGTGACACACCCTTTACCTAGAAATTGTTAGCTACCTGTTACATTTATACTTCAGTGTTAGTTGGTTACCAACTGTATTGTACCCCACTGTATTGTACCCCACTATTGAAACCCCCTATACTATACTAAAAGAACTCCCTCCCCAATTGCCTACCTTAACAAACCCCATACCCCTCACTATTAAATTTTCCCTGTTTTTGCATTTTCTTAATAAAGTTTATTTTGCACCCCACCTGTGTGGTAATTGCTCCCCAAGATCCCATATACCTGCAGGCAGGGACATGGCGTCACGAACAGGATCTTGGGGTAACAATTACTGCCCTCCCTGTCCCTGGAAAGAGGCCAAGACCTCTGGGACAGAGGAAGATCAGACCAACCACCTACAATACCACTTGCTGCAAAGTAAACAGCAGCCTAAGGCCCTAGAATGGGTCTGTACTACTGGCAAAGGCCAGAGCTCCAGGGTGTATACCACCCACCTGGGGCTCACTGATGTGGGGTGCCTCTTAACCTGCCACCCCACATTCAGGGCCAGCCCTGCTGATTCCAGCCTCCGGCCAGTCTGCACTAAGGCAGGAGAGCCAGCCGCAGATTCAGATCCCACCCGCCTCTGGAGAGAGGTGGGAAGGGTTGTGAAAGCCTGCGGGGGGGCTCCATCTAAGCTCGCCCCTGAACCTCGAATTTTGCAGGGGTCCCCCACCCACCAGATATTAACAGAACTGGTGCAGAAGCTGGATGAAATTCGAAAGCCCAAGAAACTGTGGCATGACATATATAAGCCCCAAAAGGTAGCCACAGTTACCTATGAGATCCTGGCTCAGGCCCTTGATAAACTAACTGTTTTCCATGGGGCCCTAATGACCTCAGCCAAGGAGGCCACTAGCCAGGCTAGCCAGGAGGGACCACCGCTGACCTCTAGCCTGCCCAGTCCCAATAAATCCCCTGAAAAACCACCCCCATATACCCACCCAGAGGCCTCATCTCCCCTCAAGAAAACCCCACTATACCCAGCCCTACCTTCAGCCCCTCTAGAGGCCCAAGCCCATGAACCTGCACCCACTGTCACCTCTGGTGAAGCCCTGCCGGTATCCATCAGTCGTATAAAGATTGATAACCAGGGCAATACCACACAGGTGACAGAACTCCGACCTCGCTCCAAAGCAGAGATGAAGGAGTTCATCTCGGACACCGCTAGGGGGGCCAATGAGCCACCACTACTGTGGCTAGGCCGCCTGGCTCTGGAAAACGGACAAGAGTTAGTGGATAGAGAAGAGGGCATAGTATTAGCCAGGACCAGTAGCTGGTCCAGGGGTCTCTCAGGGAGCCTGGTAATATCTAACACTGCATGGCCCCTGACCGCCCCAGCACTGGCCTTCCTCCATTTACAGCACTCCCTTCAAGGGATCCAAGTCCCCAGAGGAAGTGTCAAGGACATCTCTTCCCTCAGATGTGCCATCCCAGGGGGGTCCATCATGCTGTGGTCCCCTACCCAACACCCTCTGGGGCTTACTCAGGCTCAGATTAACCAGGTCAATGCCTTCAGACACGTTATTGACCCCACCGAGATACCCATAGACGAAGCTGCCATTGACTTAGCCATGGATAGCAGTACCACCCCTGACACTGGGGCAGTTCTGTGGCTAAGGGGGTATGCTAGGTGCCCCATTGGGCGACTCTATGAAGCCCTCGAGAAAATAAGATGGCCCTCAGCCCAAGCTCTACCCATCAGTCCACCCCCACCACACATCAGTCCACCCCCACCACACGCCAGTCCACACCCCCCACATGCCAGTTCACAACCCAAGCCCCAGTACTCACAGCATTCATTTACAGAACGCAAAATTTTTGGGTTCTTATTGTACAAGGGCCTCACTAAGGAGGTTGTACGTAAGCTCAATAGTGAGCAGCAAAGAGCCTTGGCCATAGCTCTGGGATGGGAAGAGCGCTCAGAACCTTCCCAGCCAAAAAACGGGTAATGGCCGGGTGCTTGGCGGCGGCCAGCACCCGGCAAGGGGACCCCCGCCCCTATTATCCGCTAGTTTTTGACAAGGGTCTCGTCATCCCCTTTTTGCTGGACACGGGGGCACAGGTGTCCATTGTTCCTCCTCATGTCCCTCACACCCCCACAGGACACACCATTTATGTGCAAGGCCTCAACAGCACAGAACCCCGTGCAGAAGTAAAGGTACACGCATCCATAGGCCACACACCAGTAACATTTCGGGCCCTAGTGGGACCCATGCCACTCCTTGGGGTTCGGGAGCTACGGCGTTTTAAACTGGCCGAAGCCGTGCTTGATGCACTACCAGTCACCCTATCGGGTGCCAGTGCCCCCCATGAACCTGAACTTCTCAACCCCACACCCTGGAAATACAGACCCATACCTACAGCCCCAGAAGGTCAACCACACATTGCCCAGCTCATTGAAACATTGCTTAATGATAACAAGATTCGGCGTGTGTCAGCGAGCAAATACTTGTCCAGTGCATGGGGAATCCCAAAACCACACAAAACCAATGAGTACAGGATGGTTATAGATTATCGCGCCGCTAACAAACACATACGATCAGTAGCATTCGCCGCCAAATGGGATATCCCCACTATAGAACGCATCCTACTGGACGACACTAACCAATGGGCCTGTACAATAGACCTAAAAGATATGTTTTATCAGATCCCCCTCTATGACCCCAAGGGATTGTTAAACTTCGCTTACCAGGGAGCCCAGTACCAATGGCAAGCGTGTCCCCAAGGGTACAAAAACTCACCTGCCTGTGCCAGTGAGGCCCTAACCCGCACATTAGAGAAGGTACCATCCCTCCCCAACATTCATGTTGTCTATTACGTGGACGACATTCTTATAACTGGCACCATACCAACTGAAGTACAAAAGGTCACTGAACAGGTTCAGGCCGCTTTATCCACCGATGGGTGGAACCTCAGTTTGCCTAAAAGTGTCCTCACTGCTACTTCTACCTTTCAGTTTTTAGGTTTTACTGTAGAAAAGGGACAGCTACGCCACTTAACTTACCACCCACTCACGAATTCTTTCCCCTTGGGGGTAGCTCCCCCAGACGTGAAGTGCAGCATGTGTTAGGTGTAATTAACTATCACAGACAGTTTCTCCCTGCTGCTTTGTTGCCACAACTATCTGTTTTGCAGCAATATGCCAGGAACATTAAAACCCCTTGGACACCAGAGGCCGAGCAGGCGGTGTCTTCCCTGGCTGCCTGGTTGGGCTCTGGGCCCACCTTGGCTCGATGGAATCCCACCAACCCTATTGAGATTACCCTCACTGTGTCCTCAGACCATGTGGCCGTAACTGTGTCCCAAGAGGACATCCCTGTCCACAATCAGGCCCGGAAGTTGTCAGGACCCGAATATCGTTATGGGCCTGTGGGCATTGCCATGCTTGCTGTCCAGTGTGCTCTCCCATGGGGTAAATCTGCCACAGGCACCCTAAAGGGGCCTCATGTGGAGCTTCTCCCATACCTCACCTTCACCCCGGCCCCCCAGTTCCAGGGAGCCCCTGCTACCTGGGAGCGACTCGTTTACCAGGCCCAGGAGGTATTTGGACATTGGGCCCTCAAGTCCTCCTCCACTGCAGCTCCCACTGAGCCGGGGGCTATTGCCCAACTGAGTGCCTATGCCCCTTGGATTGTATCTGATGGGGGCACATCGCCTTCTCCCCGAGCAGGAATGCGGTGTGCTACCTGTAACACCCTCAAAGTTAAACCCTTAGATTTTTCCAGCTCAGCTCAGAAGGCCGAAGCAGAAGGCGTCCTACTGGCAGCCTCTCACATTGTGGCAGCCCACCCGAAAACACGCGTGGTCCTGGGAGTGGACTCAAGCTACTGCATGTCCATCCTGATGGGAGAAGGACGGCCCACCGCTCATGAAGAAATATGGGCACAGATTACTCAACTGGCAGCACAGTCCAAGCTGCCATGGTTTGTTACTCATTGTCCTTCACACAGGTCTGACAGTAACCCTCTTCATTCCAGCCTGGATCTACAACTCCGAGAATATAAGTGTAACATATCCCAGGTTAACATTATCTCTTGCAGTGATCCCTTCATCACCTGGCTTCATAAAGAATGGGGGCACCTGCCTGCCCGTGCCCTACATCAGCTGTTGACTGACCGAGGGAGACGAACATCGAGCGTGTCTAGGCAGCAGTGCACCCAAGCTGTTCAAGGGTGTCTGAGCTGCCAACAGGCACGAGTCACTAACAAGCCTGTCTATGCTCATGGTGCTTATAGCCCTGAGCACTTTAGCCCAGGTAAAACCTGGCAGATGGACCTCATTGGCCCCCTCCCGGGGGCCAAACAGTATCCAAAGGGGCTTGTAATAGTTGACCTAGGGTCTCGTCAGTTAATGTGTTCTCCCCTCAGGCGATCTACTGCACCAGCTGTTTCTGTAGCCCTTCTCCAGGTAATTGCTACCTGAGGGGCACCCGAAGAGATCCAGACCGATGGAGGGCCACCGTTCACCAGTAAAGCTATAGACCAGATGGTGTCCCAGTGGGGGGTGCGTCTTCACACCCACCTGCCATATCACCCCCAAAGCAACGGAGTCGTGGAGAGACGGATCGGAATGCTGAAGACCCAGATTCGGGCCATACTTGGCACCCCTGATTACAAGGGGTGGGACCGGGTCCTGCCTCAAGCCCTCATTTCCCTTAATACAGCATACAGCCGATGGCCAGAAATTGCTCCTAAACCACGGGAACCTTGGAAACCTGCCTATAGTATTTCTCAGCCAGTGTGGGTCTCTATTCCCAATGCCCAGGGAACCTGCACTCCACTAGCAGCCACCATCATCACACCTGGCCGGTTCCCTAACACCTATCATATTCAAATAGATGGACGGGGCAAGCCTGACCTGGTCCACCACAACTGGCTTAGTGTTCGGTCATAACAGGCCCTAAGAGGGGCCACCATTCTTTTATGTCTCCATAGGAATCAGTCGCCATGATTGCCACCCCGCCTCGAGAAAACCCTCTGGTTGCCTGGTTGAGAGCCTACGCCCTACAGGAGGTCCTCATCGGGAACCTGTCAGATGTCCCCCCATCACACGATTGCGTTGCCTGTACAAGACCAAAGGCCTCAGAAGGAGGGTCCCCCTTCCTCTGGGAGTTCCTCCCCCTCACGAACCTGACTCCACAGCATCCAGCTTCAGCCTGCAACAACACAAACTGGGTTCATCGGCCTCTGTTCACGTGCAACACCACCAGCGACGACCGAAGACCCAACTCATTCGCCCCTGTTGCGGTGACAGGACCACTCCCAGCAGCCCCCTGCATCGTGTTCTTTGGCTTCTCCAATCCCACTCCGTTGGGGCAGTATCCCAATTGCACCCAATGGTTCATAGGACCTCGGCCTAACTCAAACCCCAAGAAAGGAAGCTCAAGATACCGCACTGAGTTCACCAGGTTTATTAATCATCTTTCAACAAGTACAGTGTTTAACCCCACCCAATACTTATCCACAGCTCAGACCCATGTAGAACTGAGACAGGTCAGAGCCGCCCACCTACTATGGATGGAGGTCGATATACCACCTGGCCAGAAATCCCCCCAGCGAAGCTCCATCCATGACCAGTTTTTACCCTCTTCCCCAGGACAAGTGTGGCTCTGTGGGAACAACATTGCCCGGACTGCTCTACCCGCATTCCCAAAGGGGGTATGTGCCATCGGGCAACTCGTCATAAAGGGAGGAGGGCTCTTTCACCACCGTTGCCCCTTCTTCTCCTCACCACGCAAACGACGAACAGCCACCGCATGGGAGCGACTCAAGTCAGCCACCGAGATGGTCATAGGAGGGTACATACAGTTTAACCCCCTCTCATACAGTTTAACTTTACAGCAAATCCGTGGACTATCGCTTGGTCTGGAGGCCCTCACCAACATCACAGCAGAAGGACTTCGTCGAACCAGCGACGCCCTCACTATCCTAGCCAACTACGCCGAGCAGAACCGTCTTCTGATCCAGACCATCCTACAGAAGGACTTTTGTGTCGCCTTGGAGGACCTCGATCCTCGCTTTAAAGGACAATGTTGCCTGCGCCTTCAGCCTGGGTGGAACAATGTCTCAGCCGTGGCTGACCAACTATCCTCCCTCGCCGTCCAGATTCGTGAAGAGCGTAAGCAGTGGGATTGGTGGCAAGCTCAGTGGTCCAGCTGGGGGTTGGGGACCTGGGCTCAGTCCATCAAGCAGTGGCTTATTACTATGGCTATTGTTCTTGTGGCCTTTCTGTTGGGGATAGCAGTGGTCAAGCAGCTAATTCATAAGGTTGTGTAAGCCCTGCCTTTGCAGATGAGGTATTCCTCCATCCCCTTGGACAGCAGCAAACCACCACCTCCATACTACGAAGACGATGACTTGTAAAACCTTTTTTTTCTTTTTTTTCTTTTTTTGGTCTTTGCATGGGACATCCCCCTCACAGCCCGTTCAGGTCGGCCAGGGGGGCATGTCCGTTACAGCTATTCCCCTATTCCATTTTGTTTCCCCAGACTCCATTTTGTTTCCTGTTCTCCTGTGGCCGCCCTTCCCTGGCTGTTAAGTTGTTTACCAGGGCCACTGCCCTTCTCAAAGGGAGGGCCCCTTAAGTTGTTTAACAAGAGCCATTGCCCTTCTCAAAGGGATAGCATGCAGCACAAGTGGCTAAGTGGGACCACTGCCCTTTTCAAAGGGTTAGTCCTGTTATCACCTCGTTGAACCTGGGCTTGGTGTAGGGTAGGCAATGTCCAGAGCTGCAAGGCCTATTGTGGTTTTAAGATCCTGGGCATGAGTCATAGTCTCATGTGCTCTTGAGTCACCTATTGCACAGGACTATGTCCAGGCATGTCTCTGGGCTTACCTTCAGTTTTTCCCCTGTGCCCCCTCCCCTGTGACAGAGGGAGCCTATCAGGATTACTGGTGGGAAACTGCCCAAGTTTGCCTTTAAAACCAGACATTTTTGAAACACACCTCAGAAAGGTTCCTGCATTGCTGCCTGGTCTGATCAGCCAGGGGTTCTGGGGGGTCCTTTCTCCGCTCTCGTTTTATTTTTGAGCGTACCCCCGTTTTTGAACCCCCCCCCCCACGAAGAACGAATTGCTACCTGAGAGATCTCCTGATTATTGAGACTGTACCGAACCCTCCTTGCCTCTTCTGATGTTGCTGCTGCTTCTGCCTTTGCTGCTGCCTTGGGGACTGGTAAGAATCCCTCTGTAAAACTTTCTATACTTTTATTTTATTATTTTAGCTGCTGGCTCTGTTTCCCCAGCACACAGACTCAAGCTAAACCTTGGTCTGTGTCTTAAAACCTCTCTTAAACTACAGGGCTCTTTGCCACTGCTAAGCTCTGCTCCTGTGGGCTTTGCCTTGGGGCTCTCTGCTTTCAGCTGTATCCACCGCTGTAGCCACCATCCCTTGGCTTCCTTGGGAGCTGGGTCCTGGATACATACCACTCTGCCCTCTGTAACCTCCCCATAGCATAAGGTGCACCATAGGTCTTGTTTTTTTTTAATTTAATAAGTCATAGTTTAAGATTGTAGAGCTTGTAAGTTTCTGTGATATTTGTTGTGTTGCCTAATTGTTGGTTAAGATAAGTTTAGAAAATCATTGCCTGGTTGTATTCTGTAGCTGCTTGTCATTTTATATAAGTTTGATTAAGTTAGGGGATAGATAAGGTTTTTACTATTTGAATTTGTCTTCCCACTGCCCCAATTCCCCCCCCCCCGAGCTCCCCAGTCACTCATTGCAGTCTCTCTGCTGTTTAAACTTGCAGCCTGTCTGCTCTCTGTGTCTCCCTGAGTTTAAATCTCCCTCTGTAGCGCCTCTATCTTTGGTTTCTGCTCCACCACGTGCTCCTCTTCCCCCATCCCCTAACCTCATTCCTCTACCACTGCCTTTCTCTCTCTCTCTCTCTCTTTTAATCCCTTCCCCCACATGTTCACCCCGCTCCTACTGCTGCCAAACCTCAATTGTATTACTGAAATCTAGCATAAAACCCCATTGGTTACCCTTTTTCTCTCTCACACACCTCACATTTTATATTTACACCACTGTGACACATTTTTACCTAGAGTTGTTGGTTATTTAACACATTTTACCCATAACTGTTAGTTGGTTATATGCTGCTGTGACACACCCTTTACCTAGAAATTGTTAGCTACCTGTTACATTTATACTTCAGTGTTAGTTGGTTACCAACTGTATTGTACCCCACTGTATTGTACCCTACTATTGAAACCCCCTATACTATACTAAAAGAACTCCCTCCCCAATTGCCTACCTTAACAAACCCCATACCTCTCACTATTAAATTTTCCCTGTTTTTTGCATTTTCTTAATAAAGTTTATTTTGCACCCCACCTGTGTGGTAATTGCTCCCCAAGATCCCATATACCTGCAGGCAGGGACACTTTGAATAAAGGATTTTATGGCTTTTACAATACATTTTATTATTGCAGGAAGTGGTAAATATTGTACCCCAAGGTAGAAAGGAGCACAGCAAAGGCACCAAACATTACTGTTGGCTCTCAGCATCAAATTGCTCCCTTAAGGCATCCCTAATCCTTGAAGCCCTTTCCTGGGCCTCTCTAGTAGCCCTGCTCTCTGGCTGTGCAAATTCATCCTCTAGGCGTCGAACCTCGGAGGTCCATTCCTCACTGAATCTTTCACCCTTCCCTTCACAAATATTATGGAGGGTACAGCACGCGGATATAATAGCGGAGATGCTGCTTTCCCCCAAATCTAGCTTCCCATAAAGACACCTCCAGCGGGCTTTCAAACAGCCAAAAGCACACTCCACAGTCATTCTGCACCGGCTCAGCCTGTAGTTGAACCGGTCCTTGCTCCTGTCAAGCTTCCCTGTATACGGTTTCATGAGCCATGGCATTAAGGGGTAAGCGGGGTCTCCAAGGATCACAGTGGGCATTTCAACGTCCCCTACTGTGATCTTGCGGTCTGGGAAAAAAGTCCCAGCCCTCAGCCTCCTGAACATGCATCGTGCACCTTTCCAGGCCATCCTGAGTAAATGTCAGTGAAACGCCCACGGTGATCCACAAGCGCTTGCAGAACCACGGAGAAATACCCCTTGCGATTAACGTACTCTGATGCCAGGTCGGGTGGTGACAGAATAGGAATATGCGTCCCATCTATTGCCCCTCCACAGTTAGGGAAACCCATTTCTGCAAAGCCATCCACAATGTCCTGCACGTTCCCCAGAGTCACAGTTCTTCTTAGCAGGGTGCGATTAATGGCTGTGCAAACTTGCATCAGCACCATTCCAACGGTGGACTTTCCCACTCCAAACTGGTTTGCCACTGATCGGTAGCTGTCTGGAGTTGCCAGCTTCCAGATTGCAATAGCCACCCGCTTCTCCACTGGCAGGGCAGCTCTCAATCTCGTGTCCCTGCGCCGCAGGGTAGGGGGGAGCTCAGCACACAGTGCCATGAAAGTGGCTTTTCTCATCCGAAAGTTCTGCAGCCACTGCTCGTCATCCCAGGCTTGCAGGACGATGTGATCCCACCACTCAGTGCTGGTTTCCCGAGCCCAAAGGCGCCGTTCCACGGTGCTGAGCACGTCTGTTACTGCCACAAGCAATTGAGTGTCTTGAGCATCAGGCGTTTCAATATCATCATCTGACTCCTCACTGTCACTTTGCAGCTGAAGGAATAGCTCCACTGCCATGCATGATGTGCTGGCAACATTCATCAGCATGGTCCTCAGCAGCTCAGGCTCCATTTGTAACAGAAATCTCAGAAATCGCGCTGCAGACTCACAATGCCGCCAAACTGCTCGGAATGTGTAGCAAAGCACCACGGGGCGTTGGAACAGGAAGCGGAAAGACCCGCACACTTCCTTCCCCTTCCCACAAGCCACAGCGCCAAAATGGGAAGAAGTGCTCTGTGGGATAGCTGCCCATAATGCACCACTCCCAACAGCGCTGCAAGTGCTGCAAATGTGGCCACACTGCAGCGCTGGTAGCTGTCAGTGTGGCCACACTGCAGCGCTGGCCCTACACAGCTGTACGAACACAGCTGTAACTACCAGCACTGCAAAACTGTGAGTGTAGCCATGGCCTTAGATGCTTTTCTGACTGCTTTTTGGGCACCCCATGCTTGGCATGCAGGACACTAGTAGAAGCATTCTTCCTTTTGTAACTGAACATTATACATTATAAGTACTGAATTAAATAGGTTTTTCACAATTTTTACTGTGGCTGGGGATGGATTCTTCCCATTTGCCAAAGCAATTGCATCCTCTGCCCCTAATGTTATTGCAGGGAATTGATAAATGCAGTCATAGCCGGGGCCTGGTTCTGGATGCCAATTTCTAAGTGGGATACAGTGTTTTCGGGAAACTCAGGAATCACTCAAGATCTTGCAAGATCTAGCATTTAGGGCTTTATTGCAAGTCCTGAGTAAAGGGTCACATACAGCTGTACTGTCCCAGGAGCAGAACAGGGGCCTAATCAACACTTAGAGTCACTGTCTGGTCCCTGGCTTCCTCCCTTGCTTCAGAGGAAAGTAATTTGCTACTAGTTTGCACTAGTAGTAGATGACTTCTCCTGCCATGAGTTTATTTGTGCTGGCCAGTGTAATGGGCCACAGAGCCCAGGTTACTTCCCACTCATTCCCCATTCTGTATAACAGACTGATAAGACAAATTATGAATCCTGTCGAGTTATTCAGTGCTAGAGCACTACAGTGGCTTATTTCTAAACTATTTCTAAGGCACTTGTCACCTTACCCAGATGGGCTAGGTGTCTGTCAAAACAGAGAGAAGGTACAATCCCTGCTATGAATATACAGATTCAGGCTTTAATTCTGCAAGGAGCTTCTTGTGAGAGGATCCTTGTGCCGAGTTTAGAAATTGACTAAGATATATAGAAATATGAAAGACAGTCACAACTTCCTCAGCCTAAAAAGAGTCAGGGTAATCAAATCTCAGACTTCATATGAAATTCTGGTTAGCCTGAATACATCATTGCAGAAATGATTGAGTACAGTGCTTTGCCTTTCTTTTAAAATACACTTTCTTATGAAGCAATATTAGCCACTTCTGGAGTGAGGCAGCATACCATACTAGATGGATTTGCTGCTTTCATCCATTATGATGGATTCTACATAGGTCTCAAAACTGATCTTTAAATATATATATCAAGTACCAAACCTTAAGTATTTGGAGCAAAAAATAAGCTTCTATAACAACACACCCAGTAGCTCTAGCACAGGGAATACTACATGGTGCTTTAACCAAGTAGCTTAGTGTTTTAATACAAAACAACGGACATAAGCATTTAATAAATTTTAAATTGCATAATCAATATTGTGCTCATTACATCTACCCAACTGACACAGAAAAAATAGCTTTATGCAAAAAAAAAACCCCCTACAAAAATGTACAATATACAGAAGACCAGATCCAAGCTGATATAATTAACAGCGTGTATGCAACATTGTTCCTTTTTCTATATATAATATAGATTTTTTTTATAAATGGGCAGGCACAACAACAAAAAACTGCTTAATCTGTTCATTAAAATGGAATAGTAAGGCCATACAATGATTTCTATGCTATCCAGTTTCTGAAACGATACATGTAATCCGTGGCAATGTTGTTGGAACCCTTAACTATGAGGTGGGGGTTTAAACTGTCCACAAAACTTCTGCAGTTTGACTCCAAACTCCAATTACTTCATTTAAAAACTAAGCTTCGTGGCTGAGGAGTACAAGTAGTAAAAGAACAAATGTTACCTATAGACCAATTGTTAAAAAATGTTCTGTGTTAAATACATTTAGTTTTACTATTCTTCAGGTAACATTTCCATAATCTAATATTGTGGTATTGTTTTTATTACCAAGGATATTTGTATTTTAAAATTAGTAGAGATGGGCCCAAATTGGAACACAAGAGCCAAATGTCCCTGCACTTTGGGGAAGTTTGGATCTGGAGATCTGCAGCACAGGGCATGCTCTTAGGATTGATTTGCAGTCATTGTTTCAAAAAAGGCTTTTCTGATGAAGGGACAAATAATACAATATGGTCAATGGTCTGAGCCCATGAATTCCTTGACTCCTTTCTTGAATGGTTAAAAAAGAATTTCCCAATCAGATTAGTCTAAAGCAGGGATCTGAACCTATGGCATGCAAGCCAATTTTGAGTGGCACATTGCTACCTGCCACGGTCCCAGCCCCAGCCCCACTCAGCGACCCCTCTCACCGCTCTCCCCTGTGGGGGCAGGAGGCAGAAGCTTGGTCCTGCAGCAGCCAAGCTCCCCCCACCCCCGCTTCTTCCCCCAGCATGGTGCTTTCCTGCCCCTGCCCCTCCTCCTCCCCTTCCCTGCACCGATCATCTGATGGTCCTTGCGAGGGGGAGGGGGAAGAGTGGCAGCATGCTCGCTGCTCAGAGAAGAGGTAGGGATGGGGCCTTGAGGCCGGGGGTGGAGCAGGGCATATCCCTTCCAGCCCCCTGCCATGAGCTGCTCAGGGCAGGGGCCTGGGAGCACCCCCACGAGCTGAGCACCCCGGCCCTCTGCCCTGAACCCCCCCACACACACCCAGCCTTCTGCCCTGCACCCCCACACACCCCCAGGCTTCTGCCCTGATCCTTGAACCCCTCTCACACCTCCAACCTTCTGCCCTGAATCCCCTCCCACACCCTCAGCCCTCTGCCCTGACCCCTGAAACCCCCCCAGGTCTGGGGTCCCAGCTGCCGGCCTCTTGCCAGCTGGCATCTCAGCTGCAGGCCCCGCTCAGCCTGCTGCTGACCTATGTGAACAGAACCCCAGGCTGGCAGTGAGCTGAGCAGGCTGGCGGCATAAGATCAGCATTTTAATTTAATTTTAAATGAAGCTTCCTCAACATTTTGAAAACCTTGCCTACTTTACATACAACAGTAGTTTAGTTCTATAATATAGACTTATAGAAAGAGACCTTCTAAAAATGTTAAAACCTTACATTAGAGTGAATAAATGAAGACTCGGCACACCACGTCTGAAAGGTTGCTGACCCCTGGTCTAAAGCAAAACTTTATAGTTTAAAAAATTAATTTGGGGCATATCAGAAGACATGAACAGGAAGTATAGAACTCTCAGCTTTGAGAGCACCACATTCTATTTTTTGAGCTAATGTTACCTGAAGAATATTAAATAGGAAATGTTATCTGAAGAATATTAAAACTAAATGAATTTAACATAAAATTACAAAGAGGCCAATATGACAGCCTATTAAGTATGTAAAGTCAGGCATTTCTGACTTCTGAAGTGTTCTAACAGATTTTGGATGATTTTTAAATGACAATTTCTTGGTCCATGGCTGTGAAAAATCATTTTTTCCTTCTTTATGCAGCATAGACTTCAAGACTAGACCAGGAGACTGCTTGTTTCAGTAGTTAAAAGTGCCGAGGATATAGCTGTATTGGCAGAGAGAACAAGTCAAATTTATAACAGGATGATGATGTAACTAACAAGGTTTTTCACTACTGGAAACTTCAAACTGATTTAGAATCTTGAACATACACTTCCTAAAAATAGCGTTGTGGTAAAAAGGATTATAGATATGCAAAATATAAAGAGCTCAATAAGAACTCCTGCTTTAGGATGTACATTAAGCTGTTCCCCTGTTGATATCCAGGAGATATTTGACCCCATATAGACCCCACAATTGGCAAGGTGCACTATAGGGTACTTTCCCCCTCTTTTCCTTTCTCTTGAAGCATAAGTTATTGGCCACTGCCACTGGCAGGGTATGGTCCTACATGAGCCATGTTCTCTTCTTGTATGGCAATGGTTACATTCCTACAGTACTTTAAAAATATACTACAGCAATAAGGCTTGTCCGTAGCTATTCTTCTGAGTGTCAAAAAGGCAGTAAAAGTAACATGTTTAATGTTATATTCTTAATGGTAAGAAACACTACAAATAACTGTCCTAGTTATCCATTTAAAACAGGCAAATTTTTCAGTCTTCATAGACAGAGGCAATTGCTTTTGTAAAACAAACCAAAGTCAGTTGAGCTAATCAAAATGATGTAATAAAATTCATTTCAGTTAATTATCTGTTAATCAAATAATTAACTGCTGTAAAATTAATCCATGAATTTTTTACAGCAAGAATACATTTTTAAAGGCTTGAAATGTAATTTATTACAAACACATTTGTTTATAAGTGTGAAAAATTGTCTCTCTGTTATGAAAATGTACTCAGTAATGTTTGTACAAGACCTGCATTATCCTTATTCGCTCAAGATTTAACAAATTTGTCACAATTCAGTCTAACACATGGTACTGGGAAGGCAGCTTTCTATTTTTCATAGCAGCATTGGATGAGATTTTCAGGTCTCATTCGTGATAAAAAAATTATAAGTATAAATTAATTTCAATTATCTTTGTTATCCATGAATTAGGCCCCAGAATATCTATTCAGGGAAGCATTTATGCAAGAGCTTAAGTGACTTCTTGAATCAAGATCCAAATCCCTAAAAATTACAGAGGAGAGCCAAATCTCTTCCTTGTGAAATTGTGATTGGCACTGTTACTGAAAGGTCCCTCAAGATAGCATTGAAATATTTGCTTGTGTCTTTTTGGTTGGTTCTCTGAATCCTTAAAATCTATTCAATTTTAAAACAAAACAATTATCTCACTTCTTAGGTATAGTTCTAGTATGTTTAAACTTTCTGCTTCGTACACTTATCTCTCAGGGATTGATACAAAGCCCACTGGAGTCAATGGGAATCTTTCCATTAGAGCATCCCTTTACTTACCTCTTTGTAGGTTCACTATGATCTCGTTCACCTTCCACGGAGTCAAAATCCTTACCGGCCGCAGTCTGCCAGCAACATACCTACACCAAATCATTTTGTACCTAATCCCACTGACCTCAAAGGGAATCTTTTCCCTGAACTTTGATGGCCCTACGGCTTTTTGTGAGCTCACTCCAAATCTCTTACCTCCTCTTGTATTGCTAGTATACTGTATATAAAGTGTGTGAGTATTATTATTCACACTGAATTGCTGGACACCTAGAGCCATATCTTGAAGCCTTACTGTCTTGATTAATCTTTTCTTGAACCTGTAGTTTCACTGATTTTAATGAGTCCTTAGGCATGTAAGGATTTCACAATCAGACCCTTTATCTTTTAAAAGAGGAGGACAATTTTTCACACCTCCCCAAATAACTTCTTAAAAATTATTCCAAAGTTCAAGTGGCGCATCAAGCTTTTTGGTAAAGCAAACAATTGTATGTAATTATTCAATCAGTTCTGTTTATCAGTTAAACATATTTCAGGTGTAGTAAATTGTACACAGTGAATTAGAAGAGAACTGTGAAACTGGCACTTTATTATGACTGTTAGGAAAAAGAACACAGCAGTGCTAGTCTCATCCTCATTCAGAGGAAGTGTAAGTCAAGGGGAAAGCCCCATTTTTCTATATCTACATTACAATCACTATAGTGGCACAGTTGCAGCACTGCAGCTATGTCACTGTAGCACAGACACTACAATGACAAAGGATTTTTGTGTCAATGTAGTTAATCCACCTCTCCAAGAGGCAGTACCTAGATTGATGAAAGAATTCTTCCATTGACCTACTTTCCTTACAGTGTGGGAGTTGGGAACCTAACTCTGTCACACGAGGCATGAAGTTTTTCACAGCCCTGAGTGATGCTGTGAGGTCAACCTAAGTTTTAGGTATAAACCAGGCCTGAAACCTAAATGTCTCATTTATAATGGCCCCCCAAAACACAGATAGAATATAAAATCTTGACAGTGAAACGATGGAAGGGCCAAAGAAGTAGGGTTTGGGTCTATAGTAGGTTTAGATTGGGATTAAATTTCATAGCCAAATCAGGGCTAAAATCATGGGTTTGAGTATGACAGTCTAAAGTTTCACAAATTGTTCTAATGAGATCTTTACCAACCTGAGCCAAAATCTTTGAGAATACATATCCATTGCATCCAGATGCAAAACCAGGCATCTTCTAGTTGCAGTTCCAAGCCAGAATTACAATCAGAGGTTCAGATCTGGGGAAGCTCTCCTAAAATTCAGAGGATTTCTTTTGGTTCATCAAGAATGTTGCACGGGATCCAAGACAAATTGAGACTGGCACGCAGCGAGGACTAAGCCCTATGATGAGTTAAGCACTCTTAACTCATATTGAAATCACTGGGAGGGCACAATGATCTGCCACTTCACAGGAACAGGTCCTTGATTTACAAAATAAGTCAGCTGTTTATTTTATAGGAACACTTTTGGGATGCATAGACATGCTCATCCTATGCATGTGTTTTGGGCCACTGTATCTGTGTAAGTGCACATCTGATGGTCCCTCCCGGGCCCCTAGTGTTCCATTCTGCTCTGCCTGTTTGAGTATCAGACAGCATTACCCTCTTGTTGCACATTAGGGTTGAAATCAGAACCTGAGAACTAAAGCAATGCCTAGGCCTCATGCTCGCCCTCTGCATGGGGGAGAATTTTACCATGAGTGTGGAGGTCTTCCTATTTGGATTTCAGTGGGAGCAGAGTTAGGCCAAAACTGAGGGCTTTTGAAAATACCATCCACATTTCGGTCTTTTGTATGTGGGAGCCAATAAAAACCAGAGACATATAGTGTAAGCTTCATTACTTGTATTCAAAATATGTACATCACTCTCTCTCACACACTATTTGTTTAAGCTTGTACAGAGTACTTTTGAAAACATTTTTCTGTAGTATAGAATAAGGAAATGATTTTAAAATATTTATTGTTTGATCTTTCCCTTAGCACACTGATGTATGTTTCACCAATTATTTTGGAAAATCACCTATTAGCTACAAATCCATTTCAGCATGGATAGAATTAAGCACTTAGTTTGATACAACAATGCAACAATTGTTACATTAGGTGAGATCACTCCTTTTAAAGGCTTTTATGACTACTCAGACACACATTTAATGGAGAAACTTTGAACATTATTTCCCCAATATCAAAAATACACCTAAAGAATATTTTAAAATGTTCTTACCATTTGTGATTAGCACATCATTCAAACATGACAGCTGGTAAATCATACAAGCAGGCTGGATTTTTTAAAGAAATGTGCTGTATTAGCCCCACTAAAGGAGCTAAGTACTTCAGGTAAATTTAAGGCAAAGCTTAATTGTTTTAACTCAGCTAATGGATGTGACTGTGCTTAATTGCAGAAGATCATTAATAAATGGAAATGCCACAGCGCAAACACACATCTCTTAGCATGAAAAGGTGTTAAATTAGAAAAATCATGTCATGCTACAAAAATAAAGGAATCATGGCCACTGTTAGAAAAATATTCTTACAAAAACATATTTGCTGTTACTGAAAGTCATAGTCTGGGATTTCTCCCCACAAAATTAGTAAATAAGAAATATGAATAAGATACAATTTATATAATGGATACTATATTTGTAAATAATCCAGCTTTACTCAAGTAGTTCTTGATAAGTATTCTTTTCACTTTTGTACATGTACAGTACATTTATCTATGCTCTGTCTCTGCATGTCAGCTGATAAGGATTTATTTTTGGGGTGATAGCAAAATATTTTAGGGCTAGAGATACCTAGATCAAAGCTACTATTTCATAGGTTATCTTTCCTAGCCATATTTTTCATACCTCTTGCCAGGGGAATAAAAATCATTATTTAGGGCATGATCCTGCAAACATTTATGCATGTATCTTCACTCACATGAGTAGTCCCATTGACTTTAATGAGACTGCTTGCATTAGGTAAAGCTATTCACATTGTGTTGTCAGGATTGGGCACTTAGGTTTATTTATTTATTTAAGCACTCTTCTGTGCTTTTAAGTGAAAGTGATGTTAAGGGGAGTTTTCTGGAAGGGAAGTTTATGATGAAACTGTCATTTTGTGCATCTAATATACAAGGCACGTTGTTTTTGTGGAGCCTTGCCTGGTTTTTAAAGTATGGCTATTGATTAATCCACTAATCATTAATTGTGAAAACACAGAAAATTAATTTTAAAATGCTCATACATGTATATGCATGCTGTGTGAAACTACACTGTTCAGGCTTCGATTGTTTGGATGAAAATGTTTATTAGTGGTTAAAAAGCCTAAAACCTGGTGAATGTAAATAATGAACCTTCTCTTAAGTTCATTTGAACTTTGAAAATGTGCTAATACGACAACCACGTGTCTAATCTTTGCAGTTCCAGTTGTAAAGGTGAGTGAGAGTAATAATTAGCAAAATACCATCCAATTAGAAGTCATAAGAATGGCCATACTGGATCCATCTAGCCTGATCTTCCAAGAGTGGCCAGTGCTAGATACTTCAGAGAGTAAACAGAACAGGGCAATTTATCAAGTGATCCATCCTCTGCTTCTTGCAGTCAGAGGTTTATGGATACCCAGAACATGAGGTTGCATCTCTGACCATCTTGGCTAATAGTCATTGATGGACCTGTCCTCCGTGAACTTATCTAGTTTTTTTTTTTGAAACTGGTTGTACTTTTGGACTTCGCAACACTGCCTGGCAAGAAGTTCCATAGGTTAACTTTGTGTTATATGAAGAAGTACTTCCTTATTTTTGTTTTAAACCTGCTGATTATTAATTTCATTGGGTGACCCCTGGTTCATGTGAAGGGGTATATAACACTTTGTTAATCACTTTCTCCACACCATTCATGATTTTATGAATCACAACCCCTCCCCACCTCTTTTCTAAGCAGACCAGTCCCAGTCTTTTAAATCTCTCCTCTTATGGAAGCTATTCCATAACCTTAATATTTTTGTTGCCCTTCTCTGTGCTTTTTCCAACTCTAATGTATTGTTCTGAGATGGAGCAACCAGAACTGCACACAGTATTTAAGATGTGG
The DNA here is from genome assembly GCF_025201925.1 of Gopherus flavomarginatus. Taxonomy (NCBI): domain Eukaryota; kingdom Metazoa; phylum Chordata; order Testudines; family Testudinidae; genus Gopherus; species Gopherus flavomarginatus. Next base: position 81,153,493 of record NC_066622.1, on the reverse strand, counting down.
GTGTATCATGGATTTAATATAGCAACAGCATGTTTATTTATTATCTATCCCTTCCCTAATGCTTTCTAACATTGTTAGCTTTTTTGACTACCACTGCACATTGAGCAGATGTTTTCAGAGAACTCCCCACAATGACTCTAAGATCTCTTTCTTGAGCGGGAACAGCTAATTTAGACCCCACTGTTTTGTATGTCTAGTTGGGATTATGTTTTCCAATGTGAATTACTTTGCATTTATCAACACTGAATTTCATCTGCCATTTTGTTGCCCAGTCACCTTGTTTTGTGAGACCTTCCTTTGTAACTCTTCACAGTTTGTTTTGGACTTAACTAGGGTGACCAGACATCAAATGTGAAAAATCGGGACATTGTGTGTGTGTGTGTGGCGGGGGGGGGGGGGGTTAATAGGAACCTATATAACAAAAAGACCCAAAAATTGGGACTGTCCTTATAAAATCGGGACATCTGGTCACCCTAGACTAAACAATCCTGAGTAATTTTTTTATCATCTGCAAACTTTGCCACCTTCCTGTTTGCCCCTTTTACCTGATCATTTATGAATATGTTGAACAACACTGGTGCCAGTACAGATCCTTGGGAATTAATTAATTTACCAATTCTCTTTTCTCAAAAAATATATACATTTTAAATTTTCATACATAGAAAATATCCTTACACATAAAATCTATTGTATTTTGATTAACACCTAATCTTTGCATCATTTCTAACCTTACTAATACATTTTAGCTTAGCAAAATGATCATTAAAACAGTACAATCGTATTTTTAGATAAAAGTAACTTTCCAGTGGTTTTTTGCAATATCCCTATCTTTGCATTGTACGATATCACAAAGACTACTGTAATTGTCAAGGCTTTTTATGGTGACTACTATACTGCATTGTTGACTGGATCTATCATGTAATGCTTACACAGACACAACCTCTCAACTGAATTCAATAGAAATTTGGCCTGAACAGAATCAAGACTAAACATTTGAAGAGTACAGAAGCTGTGTATAAGACACAAGTTGTGTGTATGCGTTTATAGTATCTGTATTTAAGTACACCCAGGTCAATTGTATTTATGTTCACATTTTATATGATACATTATATCTATATAGATATAAAAACAGAGAGAGACCTATATAGAGAATATCACATATGCACACGTATACATGCACACTTTCCTACATACTTATTTGGCTGGAATATGGAAAACAAAATTTAGGGTGGATTAAAGTCAGTCAGAATAGACTCACAACCATTTAATGTATCTCCAGAATTCTGAAAAGTATTTCAGACAAGTATACTTTAAAAAAAAAAACAGATTAAAGCTAGTATTGTGTGACTAGCTAAGCCACAAGGAAGATGGTGATATTATATCAGGGCCTCCTTGCTATTGTACAATTAGGAGTTTCATAGTGTTTTCATTATAAACCCTGTAATAGATTTAAGAATTGTGTGGACTATAATTTTGCATAGAAGATTTTAGAATGTGGGTGTTTTTTTGAATGAAAAAAGGCAAATTAGCTGGCTCATTTTGAAATCATATTTTTTATATAAAACAATGGTCTATTTTGGAATATTTTAGTGCTTGTATTATTCAAATGTGATTGATTTAAATTTTTTAAATATAGCAAGCAATTGGTACAAAAATGGTCTTATTGTATTGCACTTGAATACTATTTTTAAAAGACAGATTCATAAACTGTATGTATACACTTTATATTTCCAATTTAATATTTTACCACATACAATGAATAAAACAGGATGCCCATCTTGGACCTTTCATGATTTAATGGTAAGAATGCATATTTTTAAAGTTGTCTAAAATATGTGACGGGCTGCAGTCTATTGTATCAGCTGCCATACATTTACATGAGGGATTTTAAGGATCACTGCTAAGAAAAACATTTGCACATAGAAAAGAAATGTACATTAAAATCAATTTCCTGGTGTCTTTATGAAGAGAAAAATGCCTTTGGATTCACCCATTTCCACAGCTGACCACATCCTACAGAACCCCAAGCGTACAATGTTTATGTGATGTAGTTTTTGTTGACATGTCGGCAGCGCTGGAAGAATTTTCTGTCACTGTTCCCTCAAATATATAAATGAGTTCATGTTGGCTCTTCTCATGCTCCTTTTAAGTTTTCTGAAGGAAAGCAAGGACACATAAGTTATTGGGCTCAGTACTCGGGGAACTGGGTGAAATGTCGTGGCCTGCTAGATCATGTAATCACACCTCTCTGTATAAGACCCCTTCTGGCCTTAAAATAAAAATCGATCAAGTTATGAAGTACTTGAGTTTTACTATCCCTAACATTAGTGGGAACTAAAACTAGAATTTTCATGTGAGTATTCATTCCAGAAGTGTATTTGTTTTCATCCAGTCAGAGAACTGAAATACCTTGTGACATTAATCACAACTAACCAATACGGAACAAATATCAAACGCTCCACGTGAACCATTCACAATGAATCTATAGTGTGGAAATAAAAAATATCAAATAATGAATGTATGCAAGGAAGTCACAATCTGCTTCTTACAGATATTCTGGGAACAATAAGGCAGGCTAAATTAGTTGGATTATAAATTGTTCATTGTGAATCAATCATTTAGCTCTGTTTGAGAAAGTGGGCAGGAGGGTAATTATCTATGGCATAAATGTAATTACTTTTTGCTGTTCTATACAGCACCTGTATCAGATGCTTGCATAAGGAAATTAATAATAAATGTGACTGGGAACCCCAGTTTTCATAGGGGTAAATTGAACTAACCAGGGGATGATACTCAGTGCTTTCTCCATCAGTTGGTTATTTCAATACCACTTGTCGTCTCACTCACCTGTCTTAGAATGACACTTGTCACAGGTTCTGTCCAATTAGAAACTGGAGTAAAGTACCTCTGCCTGGAGGACTTTTGTTCTAGTTTAGGAATTTCTGTCACATGCTGCCACTGATGAAAAATCTCCCTGATGCTTCCGGATTGCTTGTGACAAATGAAGAATTCATATTTCTCACTGTTGAACTGAAATAGTGGGGAAACAGTGTATGGCCAGACTTAATGAGTAACACTGAAAGCTACCACAGCAGCTGTCACTGATTGTAGACCTCCCTTATGTTGTTATGGCATTTGTACTTACTTTCTCTCTCAGTGCCAGTGCAGAAAAAGCCCATTTAATGGGGGTTTAATTTTCCCATTGCATTTATTTTATATTTATTTGACGTGCATTGTTACAGTGTATTCAGGGCTATGCCACACCTCCAGAATCATTTGAGAGGCCACTGTTGTATCACAACGAAACTCGTTACACCTTCTCTTCCTATGCATGTCTGTATCTTTATGCTGTGCACAGAGTACCTAGTGTAGTAGTTAGCTTGCACAAAGAAAAATTCACACTGCTACTGCTCATCTGAAAACAAATACAATATTCTTTTATAAAACAGGGTTTAAATACTAACACAGTGCTTTACAGCTGTACTTCTGTTGTTTGTATGAAGACCTGTGTTAAGTTTTTGGCAATCTGACTCATTTACTTCTGAAATCACAGATTTTAATGGAAACACGTGCTGACACACAAAACAAACACATGAAGATAGCTGAACTGGAATTTAAGAGACAGGAACAAGCTTTGGTAGAATTGGATTATTTAAGAATAGCCATCATACAGGTAACAACGTCACTCTGGGTTTATGCTCCAACATTTTTAGAACACAAAAAATATTCTCTTCAACTATATTAAATTACAAGAAAAGACAGAAAAGTACTGCCAACCTATTCATCCCCTTCCATGTAAGCTCTATAAGAGTCAGATCATTCACCTAAATACCACATCAATATGGTTGCACATCATTTGAATTAAATTTACCCTTAACAAAATCACGTGATTTTTTTTCCTGCTTGTAGGAAATAATTAACTAACTAATAATAAAAGCATCACATAAGTTATGCTGAGTAAAAGGGTTGTCTACTTGTGACTTGCAAGGTAGAAGATTTATTTGGAATGGTGTCAGTGTGATATCTCATGTTAGCAGTGTATTGGACTGTAGAATCAGATTTTGAGCTTAGAGGAAGACTCCAACTCATTGAACGTGACTGCAAACAAAATCTCTTTGCTTTAATTTAGTTCAAAATATCCTGTACAGTCTACACTGAACTCAAACAGAATTATGATTGTACAACAGACATTGTAACATTAGTAAAATGGATGTGATGGAAAATAAGTTGTGTCAGGTGAGCACTCTTGATTGACATCAGTCTATATAGTATATCTGGTATCAAATTTATCTCCATTGTGCTAAAGGTAAGAATAGTTTAAACATAATAAAACAAACTCTTTTCTCATTAAGACAAGACATTTTTACAGCTTTTCAAGACTTCAAATGTTGACTCTCAAGTTCCCTACTGAGTTACTTAATGTTTGCTTCGAAACCAAAATACAGGCTTCCTTAGTGCCAACATCATGGTAACACTTCGGATTTTATAGCAAGCTCGGTTATTTTGAGCCAAATGTTTTCCCCCACCCCCACATGTACTGTTTGTGCTTCATGCTTAGATCAAGTGGCCTTTTGTTAATAACCAGAAAAGTAGCAGTTCAAGTACAACAACATTTTCCCACCCAAGAAAGCTGTAATGCAGGACAGCTGACCTAAAAAACTGTAAGCATGAAGTGCACTGCCATTTGCAATAAACAGTTACCAAATTGGACTATTTGCAGAATGGTGGACTAAAAAATAAGTACTGGAACTACAACTTTTATCCAGTTTGATATGTTTCCTGAAAGAGGAAATAATCAATTATAGTCTTGATCATGCTTAAAACCACTTGAGAAACTACCAAAAAAGAGTTTGCCATTTGAGAAATTAATATTGGTTTAACCAGTTTTAATTGTACAAAGAATGAGCCAATAGACTTTCCATTCTTTGCATGTTTGCTCCCCTCATGGGTCCATTACCTTTCACAAAGAAAATTTTAACTATCAAACTTGTCCATAAATTTTGCCGCTGAGGGTGAAACCATCCAGTTAGCATATACACTATCATTTGCATATCTTGAAAACACAGAGTTAGTGCCATCGAATCTTGTGAGTGGAACGGGGCTCTCCTCAGGCCAGTTCGGGTATGACATGCCTAAAAATGAAAACAGATAATTTTTTCTGCACTGAAGAACCATAACTTCATGTGCAGACAGTAAGGCCCTTGGCAAAACTCCGTTCAGTACTTTAAGCCAGACCATTGTTTTTTGTCCCCAATCAATTGATATAAACTGTGTTTCAAAGCCCCAAAGCACAAATTCTGCTGAAGGCAAACACCCGGAACAAATAAAGTGCTGTCTTGATTAAAAAAAAAAGTGTGTATATCATATAATCCAATAAAAGTTAATAATTTTTCTTATGATAGCCTCCAACTTTTCACAATTTTATAGTTTCATGACAATATAATTACAAATCACTGTCAGAGAATTTATTGCAACTGGAAGTTCTTGCTGTACATACAATGCTCCAAGCAGTAATAAGCCTATTTAAGGCAGGACCCAATGTCCATTCTAGTCAATGAAAGTATTTCCATTGACATCAATGGGTGTCTTTCCATTGGCTTCAATAGGTTTAGGATGAGACTCATATCACCCATCATGATCTCCCAGTAGTACAATGGGCTGCAAGGTTCTGAGCACTCTGGCTCTGATCCAGCTATATATATTTAAATACTGGTTTAAAGTTAAGCATTTAAGTTGTCCTATTGACATCAGTATGCTACTTCATAAATGTAAATTTAAAGGTCATGCTAACGTATTTTGCTGGACTGGGCCCAGAGTGTACAGCATCTTGCAGATCCAGCACTATATGAAAAAATATACCAAAGCCAGTGTTTTCAAAAATAGAAGCCTAATTTTGGCACCTAAATAAGTGCTGACATTTTCAAAAACATTCAGCAATGGGAACTTCAATGGGAACTGTTGGATGCTTAAGCCCTTTTGAAAATCTGACCACTTATTTAAAATTTCAAATATGTATTTAGGAACCTAACCTTGGGCACCTAGTTTTAAAAATCATGTCTGGGGAGCAGAGGAAAAAGAGACCCAAAGATATTTACTAATTACCAATACACAGAGTAATGAAAAAGCTTCAGCTTTTAAAATAGTTTTACTGCTTGAAGAATGGAAAAAATATGATCTCTGAAGTTAGTAAAGAGCCAAAAACAGGTAGAATATTTAATCAGAAACAAACTATAGGAGTTTTGGCAAGAACCATTTTTACTGTCCATCTCACCACCACAATATGAAAGCACATGTTTCCTTTCAAAACACTTGCTATATCATTCAATCAGGGCTTAGTGCTGACATTTGCATGATAAACCAAAGGATGTGAAAACAGTTGAAAGTATTTTTATAGTGGCCATCACCAAATCAATTTCCAAAAGACTGTGTAGATACACTCAGTCTCCTCTGTCTTCTGTAAATTATAACCTGATCCCAATCCCATGTCATGTTAAGCAGAAATTTCTGTCCAAGGACTTAAAATATGTGAGCAGCAGCTGAGATTCAGGAATCTGTCTGAATAAACATAAAACTGTAACAAATTGGGCCTCACTATTCAACTGAGCCCCCCAAAAATGTTTAGCAAATGTTTTTTTTTAAATCTCTGTTACTTAAATTAGAGATATAGAATCTAACATATTTCCCAACTCCACTCCCAACACAAAAGACTATTTTAATTTGATATTCGGTTCTTAGCCTTTTAAAATTTCCCCTGAGAGTACTTCCCTGATCTATTTATTTCTCTTTATCATATGATATATAGATATAGATATATATGGTGATTTTACTTATTTTCACATCCTTTTTTAATCTTTTTTTAAACACAGCTGCAAGACGCCTAAAGTATGATCCTGATGCAAAGTTTGACATTTACAAATAAAAAAAGCTTTCCAAGCAAATTTTGATTGGTTTCATTCACACAAGAAACACTCTAATGGGGTTACAGAGTCTGAAGATAGTGCAGAAGAAAAAAACAAAACACTTTTTGTGTGTGTTGCTAGAATCTAGTAAATGCATGTGAAATTCTACCATAGAGTTTGTTTTCAATCCATGTGGAGGGAAGGGTTCGAGGGAGGGGAGCATTATTACAGTCCACGAGTGGTGTCTCCTCTTCTGAGAGCCCGTCATCATAAAGTAAGGAGTCAGAGGGTGTGGAAGCTGCAAGATCTAAGTAGTCCTACCAAATAAATAAATAAAATGCTAGGTTACAATAAGCAACAAAGTCATTCCTCAGTTAGAGTTGCTAACAAATTTCTGGGTTCCCTAGGCAGGGCAACTGCAAACTTGAAGTGGGCCCTTCTATAGAGAATACCGACTGCTTAATCTCCTGTTTTCTGCAAGAGTAGTGTCCTTGGCAATGCACTTGTTTGCAGAAACACTAGACATGCTTTGACAGAAACGTGCTCAGTTAGTGCTTCTCCTGTTGAACGCTGCTCGCCAATGAGTTAACTCAAAAATCACACTGATGGATAGGCTTTAATTTCAGCTTTCCTCTAAGCCTAAAATTCAATGGGAGGACAGGGTGCTTAACAATGCCTGGAAGGTGTTCTCCCCATTTTGTAGCATTTGGCCCAGAGTTCTGTTCAGGATGCTGGTTGTTTTGTTTTAAACTATGATAACCATTTCAGACAACATTGCCCAGTTCAGTGTTACTGTCCAGTCACTGGGTTATCCCAGAAATTCTGACTGTCATACAAAGCAGGAACAACTTTTGGGGTTGGAAATTTACTTTTAGTTCAATACACTGCTCTCTTTGGAACCTCAAAAAATAAAACTTCGCTCTTACTTTGCCTTTCACCACCACTGATTTAACTTTGATTTTTAATTTTCCTATAGAGCGTAATGGCTCCCTTCTGTTCACTTCTTAATCTGTGCCCAGCAGCACATGCCCAAGCCCAGAATGGGTCAGTTCATTTGTTCTCCCTCTGCCGGATTTGTAACAGAGGAACAATATTGTAGGTCTTACCTAGAGAGTAGTTATTGCTAGAGATTTCTAGTGTTTTTGTAAAACAGGGATTTTATAACTATATACCGGTAAGTGCATACACACACTTATTTTTAGTCACCAGCCTCCACTTCTGTGTGCACTGATAGAATTTCCATGCCTAAGCCATATCAAATAAGTGCACATACAAGTATTAATATTGGAAAATATCCATTTAAGTAGACGTATATTTGCAAGGTACTAGGGACTCAATCCTGCAAGGTACTGATGGAGATACTCATAGGCTTCAAATTAAGAGCATGCATAGGGGTTCTCCTGGATCAGGATGACAGTGCTCAGCAGTGTGCAAGACCAAGTCCTAGATGAGGATGTGTAAAGGTCCACACTGACAATGAGGTCCTTTGAATTCCCAAGAAAATCCCTTATCAGATTATGCATTTTAAAGTAGGCAGATTTGGAACCAAATGGCTTTAATATTTTGTTGCTGTTATCACATCTTTAAGACATCCCAAGTCAGAAATGACACAATACTTGCTTTGCAATATTTTAGTCATTTAATGTGAGGCTTCCTACTGCTTGATTATTGAGCAATGCAAATTAAAATGAACTCTGCAATAATAAATTTGTTCCTAAGGAAACTAAGTGGTAAAATAATCAACCATACAACATTTCTAGGTCTGAAATCTTCAAAATCACCACACCAAAAAAAAAAAAGATGGGACAGCTTTTGGAAAGCTTTCTGCCATCTGGAGGAAATAAGGTTTTTGGATGCCTTTAATCCTGATCAAAATAAGAATTTTACTTATCAGAAACTTATTTCTCTGTGCTACAACTAAGCTCTTTGGATTGTAAACATTCCCTACTAGTTTTCATTAATTGTGCAAAACTCAGCTTGCAGCAGACTTACCCTACTCTTCACCATCATTTTCTCCAGTTCTTTGCTGATGTCAGCAAATGTTGGCCTCTTATCTGGTTCCTGTTTCCAGCATCGCAGCATCAAGTTATACCTATGAACCAAAGTAACACATAATAAAATCCTGCATTCACAAATGGTTTAGTTTTTCTTTCTGCTCAAATAAATCTACAGTACAGTGATCTGGCCACTGTTGTGAATGCCAGTCAAAGAAATGTCTCCATCTTTCCTTTTTCTTATTTATGTAGCTAAACAATTTCTCCATGGGACGAGGCGGTAATACTGCACTGAGAGTCATATGAGTGTACCTTTACTCCCAGGAGATACTGCATGTAATTAAAGCCCCAGGCATGTAGATCTCTTTGCAGGATTGGTGTCCAGGATTAAGTCTACAACTGCTGCTGGGAGGTGGGATTCCCAGTGTGGGTAGACTCTTGCCCTCGCTCAACTTGGACTCTTGTCCTAAAAAAGGCAGTGTGAACGCTGTGGCACCCTAGTGCCGCAGCCTCCACACTGCTATTTTTAGCATACTAGTTTGAGCTGAGATATGGCGAGTGTCTACTTATGCTGGTAATCAGACCTCCCAGCTGACACCCTTACACTTCTCCCTCCTATGACTTTTGTTTTCTTGGACGGTCACCTAGAAGAACAAAACAACCAGTACAGGGGAAGTTGATAGTGACACCAATGTTTAGGTTGCCTTACACTTCCCATCTGCAAGATTCTTGCAATCTTTCCTTTGAGAAACTTTCACATCTCCATTGTTTGCCTCGGGCCTTTGGTATTTGGCAGAGGAAAAGTCCTTTGGCTACAGAAGTGCTTTTTCTTTATGGTATGAAATTCCATTCAGCTTTTGCTGAGATATAAGCTTTCAAAATAATTTCCCTTCTCCTGCTTTCCTTCCTCAGGAGAATGTTGGCAGCCTGCTAAAACAATAACTGAACACGTGAATATTCTAAGGCCAGGCTCCACTGCCACCAAATCAGCAGCACCACCACATTATTCAGAGAATAGCTGGGAGCAGCTGTAGTGGCGGGGAGGAGAAAAACCTAGACTGGGCTTCCGTCCTCTGGATCCAGCACCTGGACCTCATGGCCCATTCTTCCCTTTGGGGACAACAAATAGGGCAAGAGCTCCCCCAACTCCCAAAAGGGAAGAGAAAGAAAGAATTGGGCTAGGCTGAGTTCTCCCATGCCACTCTTTCTGGACTCAGCAGCCCACTCAGATAATGCAGTTAGAGCTATAGCTTAAATGACTTCTGCTGCAGTGCTAAAGGTTCAGGATTCAAACTCTGCTGGTGCTCAGCTGTTCATAAAAGAAAGTGGCTTTACCATTTATCAACACAAACAAAAAAACCATTTTGAAATTATATTTAAAGAACCCTACATTATAAGAATTCTGTTTAGGTTGCAAATTCAAGCACCTGAAAGTTAAAAAATGCCAGATTCATGATTGGCTGTACAACCTTAATTCACACCCTCTCTCTTGGGCATATGCATTATGATACTATGTGATCATGTTGTAGAATCATAAATTATCAGGATTAGAAGGGACCTCAGGAGGTCATCTAGTCCAACCTCCTATTCAAAGCAGGACCAATCCCCAGACAGATTTTTACCCCAGTTCCCTAAATGGCCCCCTGAAGGATTGAACTCACAACCTTGGGTTTAGCAGGCCAGTGCTCAAACCACTGAGCTATCCCTCCCCCCAATCATTAAAGACTATCTCAAAAACACATGTGCATATAGGCTGTCTGAATTAAGTTTGCATAGACAACCATAAATCTGCAATTTCCTAACTTTTTAGCACTTGACTTTACAACCTAAATAAGATTCTTCTAATCTCACTTTTTTTTGATGTATTCTATTAAAGATGGAGTGAACTACTTCAGAAAAGTTTGCATATCTATTAAAAAGGGATAAGGTTATGCATTACCTATTCATTGCTAGACTGGATAATTTGGAGCATGCATAGAAAAATGGGTCTGAAGTAGTTCATCTTAACGCAGTCTTTAATGTTCTAAGATAAACATCTACCTATGTTGTCCATCTAAAAGAGAGACAACAACAAAGCCATCAACCGCCCCCACCCCAACCCCTGCAAAGTTACACAGCATGAGTAACTCAAAAAAGTATAAACAATGGAACATAATTGGGGATGAGAGTGGGGTGTGGGAGGGGACATTTGAAGTGAATGCTTGAGGAAGGGAAGACAGGTGAAAATTTTAAATATTTAATTTTGCTGGGGCAAGTCTGGACCTGAGATCTTTGAATCTAAAGTTCAACAGTGTCTCAGTGGTATGTCTATGTACGTGGTGCACAGAAAAAAATGGCCGTACTATTTGTGCTGCTTTTTCTCACAACACATATGGGCAAGGTCATTCCAGGACACCTGAAGGGATCTCATTCTTGTTCTCCAAAATTCAAATGAGACAATGCAGTCTCATTTGAATATGTGAATATGCTTAATAGAGGCTGATAAACATATTTAAAGCTCTGTTTCATTTTCGGACACCATGGAATATCCAGGAAGATGAGATATTTCTCTCTCTCATTGAGATTTTCCTGGTTAATTGCCTTTTGTAAATAAGTCAGTTAATAACATATGAACTGTCCTACAGTCACAGATAAACTGAAATGACTCACTAAGTCACAAAATGTTTGTGTTATACAGATGTTGATTTCTGGGTCAAGGTATCTTCTCTTTAGGGTTCTGTGCACTACCAGGAAAGTCAGACAACTGACAAACTATTTGCAGGAAGTACATGGAGCATGGATATTAAAATAACCACCTTATTTGCAGACAAGTGCGTTCCTAGTATTTGGATGTGTTTAAACACATCTTGAAGAGGTCAGTCATAACTATGTTAGATGCTTTCCTCTCCCCTCCTCCATGTTCCAAATATTTAACCTACACTTGTTCATTAACCTGATGAGTATGTCATCCAGTTTTCAGCAAGTACTTTGGCAATTGCTGCGGGTGCTTGAGGACTGCATTTCTTTTAGTGCACATTTAACACAGATTGTCACCCCACCTTTCTGCCACTTTATGATGTCATAGTTCTTTACTTTTACTAGTGTTTCCTCCCTTTGTTCAAAGACATTTCTATGAATCCAAACAAAGCAAGAACGACTTACATTTCTTCGCTGCAGTTTTCAGGTCTCTCCATTCTATAGCCAGTTTTCAGGAGGTTAAAGAGTCTTTCAGGAGCAATTCCAGGATAAGGGTTACCTCCCAGGGTTACAATCTCCCATAGCAGAACTCCAAATGACCAACTGAAAAAGGAAAGAAGGAAGGAACCATTCACTTGAATTGCTAGGATTTAAGAGCTTAACATGGCCCCTATCCAGCAAATAGTACAGTAGCACTTAAAGGTTCCAAGATCAAGTTTCCATTATGCTAGGTGTTGTATGAATCCCTGCCCCATCTATTACATTCTAAATAGACAAGACAGACCAAGACGTCAACCACAAATCCATCCTTCTTTGCATGCACGTGTCTAATTTTACCTAAATGACCCCCTTTATTTTAATAGGCTTACTTGTGCTTGTTTAATGAATCAGGGTCTTAATTTTGTTCCTGGCCTAATACAGAAAGCAGCACTGGTCAATTCTATTTGGAAATTTGAAATGCACCAAAAAAATGGCATTTTGATTTATTTTTAAAAAGGGAAGAAAACGGAGTCAATTTTTCTATCCACTTTCTGACCAGCTCTAGTAGAAAGGTCCTGACTCAAAGAGTTGGAAATAAGGGTGTGTGTTAACATTCTCTCCCCCCCCCCAAATGGAAGCCCTCTTTCAGAGAGAGAGGCTTGAGCAACCAAAATCTAATCCAGACCCTCATTTCACCATCCCCCAAGATTTGAGTTTTCACAATGCAGGGTGAAGGAAAGCAGGCAACAGTGCATTTTTCCACTTGGGTTTGATGGAATGCCTCTGAGACCAAAGTTATGTACAAAGTGCAATAAACATTCACTTCTGCCATCTGATTTTCATGTGAGAGTTCCACCTTTAAAAAGAGACCTAGAGGAGTTAGGCCCCTAAAGTCCACTGAAAGTCAATGAAAGTGATGTGCCCAATTCCCTGAGCTCCCTTGAAAATCCCACCTCAAAATTTTAGCAACAGAAACTGCTCTCCTTCTGACTAGGTTTCACTTGTCTCCTTGTAGTTCTTTAAGTTACTTTTATTTTAAACAAGGGAAATGGCATTCCCAGGCCAGGACATATTAAGCTCCAAGATGGCTATGCACAGAAAGAAAAACAAAAACCCAACTGCTAGTCTCACATAGCCTTACATGAAACTTTCAAACAGCTTTTTCCTGCTGATATTGCATAAGTTCATTTTTAACCAGTTTATATCTTCCTCAAAGCTCACGTATATTTATAACGTTCCATTGTACTTGATTAAGTCTTTCTGTTCTTCTTCATGCCCTTTATTGAGCCAATTATTCCATGCACCCTATCAAGGTATAATTTGACCTGTAAGTAATCCAGAAAGAGTGTGTGGCATTGTGGGGTTTTATGTTTAAGAGTCTTAGTTTAAGTGAATTTTTGGAGGCTCTGTAAGAGGGGGTAGCATGTTGGTAATTTCTCAATTAGCTCCAGCTGTTTGTCAGATTTGTATGTTAGGATATTGTACCTTAGTTTTGTAATTATTATAAAAATTACCAGTAACTAAGTGTGTGAGGAGGGGAAAATATTTTCCATTGTACAGTCTTTGTGGATGAATAAAAATGTCATCAGAGAGAGGAGGACAGGAAGACTATGGGCACTGGCACAATGCGTGTCTAGGTTCCAGCATAAAAAGCAAAGGTTTTCGCAGCAGGGTTGGAAAAAAAATTATAGAATCTGGCAACTTATACTACTGCTAGATCACTGCCAACTACTGACTATATACATGGGTCTTAAAAGGAAGCAGCTGGAAGAAAAGAGATATAGAATTTATGAGGAAAATCCAGCATTCGGGAATGGATTTTAAGTATATTCATAGATGGTCACTAGAACCATAATTGCATCACCCCAAACAGCATTAAATATTTGTAGATTATATTTGTTAACAAATGTACATTTTTAAAAATCAATTTTCCAATAAAGTAACCCTTTAATTCTTCAGTGTTACACTGTTGGAGTAATAGCCTGGAGTATGGGGTTTGTGTATAAAAAGCTGCAGGAAACTAAGCGTCCCCAAATACGGCTGGCGATGCAGGGGGGCAAATGCTGCAGATGTGGTGCTGGTCACCTCCCCTGGAGGCGCACCGGCCCGCCACCTTTCGAGCACTGGAAGTGAAGCTCCCTAGAAAGGGGAGGCCCACCAAGGCTCAGACTGGGGCTCCAGTCATGCTCTGCCCTCAGGCCCCGCCTTCACCCAGCCTCTTCCCCTGAGGCCCCAGCCATGTTCTACCCTGAGGCCTTGCCCTTGATTGCCTATTCCTCCGAGGACCCCCTCGCCCGCCACTCGCTCCTCTCCTGCCGCTCTACCAGCCTGGGTGAGGAAGGAAGTAGTAATGTGAGAAAGGAAGTGGAAAACAAATCTGCCCATGCAATCACTCTCCAACAACAGGCACAGGTACTTGCATCATGTGGCTGCAATTTGGTTGCTCATTAAGAGTCTGATCCCGTTCACACTGAAGCCATTTGGAGTTTTGTCATTGGTTTCAATGGGAAGTGACTCAGGCTCTAAATCCTTAGTCTTTTTTGCTGGGTCTGCCAACAAGAGTGGGTTCCGTGGTGTGCACACTAAAAACGGGGCTGAGACCATCAAATCTCATTCCACGCAGGCCAACAAAAGGCAATCAGATTGCAACCCCCTAAAGTCACACATGATTTAGGTTTTAATTTAATGGGTCACCTACAATTTTAAAGTTCCATGTTTATCCCACCATTACTAAGAGACAGTCACCTGGGCTCTCTGATTTTTGTTATCTTCCAGCTCAGAAGCTGTGGCTATTAAATATGTAACCACAGTTCTTTGTGAAACTCTATATAACAGACACAAACTGCATAAGACACACCACAATTTAGACTTACACATCACTTTGTGTTGTATAGATATGATCAAATAGGGATTCTATTGCCATCCATTTAACAGGTATTCGACCCTAAGAGAAAAAACAGCAACACAATTACTAAGTTAGAAGGTTAAATTTAATGTTGGTGCATTTGCTTTCACAACAGTAAGATTTACACTGCACTGTGCCTCTGTTATAATGCTTCAGTCGAATAACTGAAGTGACATTTCATCAAATAAACAGGGAGCAGTACAGGTTAGGGGGCACAGCTATAACCTCTCTTTAATCACCACTGAACTTTACCATTCATTGTAACCCAAGCCACTTAGGAGGACCCAGTTTTGAAGGGACATGCACTCAATGAACAGTGATTTTCAGACATATTACATGGTAAACTCAGACCACTGAACCCTTCTATCACACTAAACATATACTTGTCAACATGAAATGCTTGCCACCCATTAGATACACTTCCAGAGCCTAGTGGGGGTTGTGCAGGTACAAAAGGAGATGCAGAATGAGGCTATAGGAGTGAGATCCATCCGAAGTGAAAGATGAATCGCAACTGATAAACTCAGGTTTTAGGACAGCTTTGGCTTCTGAACTCAAGCTTCACTCAGGCAGTTACACTTGTTCAATGGTTGCTTGACAAGCTGTGCAAACTGCTGCCTTTTGGTCTGAAAGTCACATGGTAAAATCTCAGATCATGGCTGTGCAAAATGCCAAGGTGATTTCCAGGATGCTTCATAACATCCACAATATCATTCTGGATTTGTATTTTCATAAAATTTTCAGGCAATGCACATGTATTTGGAAAATTATTCTAGATATACTGTATTTGAAAGATAATCCATTCTTTCTCCCATTCTTTCCTCCTGTTCTCTCTCTACCCAAGTTATTTTTGACAGCAAACAATTGTTCATGCTGGAAAATTGAATATGCACTCGGAGATACTATCGTGAGGCGGACTATATCAATATCTGTTAACTTTATGGGGAAAAAAATCTATGTATTAGAATAAATTGTTCTCAAATAATTTTTGCACAGAAATAGGTACAAATAGCTAGCATTCCTTCAGTGTAAAGCATACATAATAGAACTGAATGGATATTACACAGTCTTTCCTAATATACTATCTAGTTATATTTTTAATTGTTTTTGTCCATGGTCACTTTTGTATTTGCCTCCTACAAACATCATGCAATTGAGTATTATTGGCTGGAATTGTAGTGGAAAACAAATGTCAAAAAATCACAGTATCTGTGGAAGCCAATATTTGAAATTCTCATGTGTGAGAATTCATGCTGGCAGCACTTTCACACTAACCCACACAGGGAACTGAAGCAGTATCACAGAAGATTGAATGGTCAACATCAAATAGTATTACTGAATTTCACAAACTG
This sequence comes from Gopherus flavomarginatus, assembly GCF_025201925.1. Classification (NCBI taxonomy): domain Eukaryota; kingdom Metazoa; phylum Chordata; order Testudines; family Testudinidae; genus Gopherus; species Gopherus flavomarginatus. Next base: position 81,137,187 of record NC_066622.1, on the reverse strand, counting down.
AGCTTGGATACTGGCCTCATTTACACGCAGAAGGCCCACTGATTTCAATAGGAGTTGCATGTATACAGGCTTATGGCAGAATTCAGCTCAGTGTGTTATGACAATATCTGCTATGATAATAAATAATGACAAGTCTGAACTCGTTTCATAATCTTAAGGTTATCATAATAGTTCTTTTTAGGGAAAGCCATGATATGACTAAACAATGAGAGGAGCTCTCCTAATACCACAGGAAAGGCTTTCCATCAAATTTCCTTTGCACAATCCTACAGATGAAATGTTACCGTATGCTGAGTTCTGCCATGAGCACTGTGAGCAGACAGAACTATTTCTAGACAGCTGATAATAATTTACTGTGACAGGAAAAATATAATTGCTTTAAAGAATCCAAGGCATTTCAGACTGGCAGATGGGTATCTCTACTGTCTATAGCAGAGATGGGCCCAAGCTCTGGTATTTGGATATGGATTTTGAACCTTATATATTTTGGAGCTGGGTTTTGGTTCAGATTATCATAGCTATAGTAGAAGCATTCATGAAACTACGATCTAGATTTAGATTCCAAGTATGTAGTTTTCAGACAGAACTAGTTCTGATTTAAATGATTGCCAGCTCTTTCTGCCTACTTTTTCTTCAATCCCTTGTTTTGTGAGCTTGGCAGTTATAAAAAGAGAGGGCGAGAGAGACTAATGGCTTTTTTTATATAAAGTAGCACGATGAGGCTCTAGATTTTGTACCCTAAGTAACTTACAAACTAACAGCTATAAAAAAAAATTACTATCTGAAAAATACTTGAAAGGAAATAGGATTATATTTGAATATATTTGTCTTTATTATTGATAAATCACACAATATTTTTAAGGCCCCTGTTCATACTATAGCTACAACACAAAGGCGGGAGAAATCGTGGTTACAAGATGCATGGATACATGCTTTCCAAAAACAGTCCAGGGTTTTAATCCACTTACAAGGACACAGATGGTCCTACTGTATTTATATTGTCACCATGTCCTGTGACTGGGTTGCAGATGTGGTGTTGATGAGGCATTACAGTAAAATACAAAGATTATTGCACACAGGCAGAAGAAAGAGCGGACAGAAATTAATATTATCTGCTGATGATATTCCGGTAAATAGTGTAGTCTAGTTACTTATAATGGCCCCAATGATGAAGCTAATTGTTTTGTTTAATCTTTACTTTTTGTTCCTTATTTCCTTATCAGAATTAGCTGTTGTCTTTATTTTCTGTGTTCAGGTGCTTCAGTGTAAACCCATTCCCTGGATTAAGCAAGGATTCCAGCCCTGGTTTTAACATGCACTGTACCTTGCTTCTCTTGACATAGGAATCCTCTTCATAAACATCTCGGGACAAGCCAAAATCAGAAATCTTCATTTTGCGTCCTTCTGCCACCAATACATTTCTGGCTGCTAAATCACGATGAACGAGCTTTTAAAAGAAACCAACAATCATGGTTATTATTCTTATGGGGTAAGATGCATGGAGAAACTTCCAAATATATTTATGCCTATCACAGAGATATGTTCAGCACACTGCTGTAGCATTGTACCTTCATTTCTGCCAGGTACTGCATCCCCCGAGATATCTGCCATGCAAATGAGATCAGATCTCCCATTGTTAAGGCTCTCTCATCTGGGTTCTCCAAGTAGCTTGAATTTCTGTTGGCATCACTGCCCACATAGCTAGTTCCTACTTTCCGACTTTCCCTGAGGAAACTGCGCAAGGAACCATACTTCGCATATTCCACAATTAAATACAGAGGCCCTGAGGAAAAGAAAGAAAAATACAAATCAAGTTGTTCTGCTCTACTTTTCTAAAGATTTTTCTAGTTAACATCACAGACTGGTTTGTAACAATTACAGGCCCCAACCCTGGAAACATCCTTCCCTCGGCACTCAACTTGATGTGGTAGAATTTCTTGTGTATTCAAAAACCCCTAAGAGCTATGCTGGTGGGGGTTTTAACTCCCAATAGGGCCATCAAAGCCAGACAGGGACCCCATGAAAAGCAATCTACTGGTCCCCTAGGTTGTCATTTGAGAGAGAGACTAACAACTTATCCTTGTAAAAAAGTTAAATTATAGACAAACGATAAGTAGCCATTCTGGCAAACAGCCTAATAGAAGAGAGTGGCAGAATTTTCTTTGCGCCCTAACAACATCTGATGGCATGGGAAGGATTCAGATTCAGAATCTTGCAAACAGGCACTTGAGTGGATGTCCTATGGGAATTCTCTCATGCTACAAGCCCATAACTGCTCAGAGCTATAGAGGACACCTAACAACAACTACTAAAGCTAAAGTTGTGAAACAATTTCTGTGTTAGCCTTGTGTTTTCACATTAGAACCTTAGGGTGTGTACCCTGTACGGTTCTCTACATACCCAAGCAGTGCCTGTTTTTAGGGAAACAATGAGAAGGTACCGGTCAGCATGGCAGGCAGCGGTCTCAGCCACCAGCTGCCTATCTGTTGTCAGGTTGTTTTGTAGGCATCATGGCACAGAGTTTTACACAGTGTCTTTGCTTGGATATGGGGAGCATGTTTACAAGGAAACAAGGTTTCACTGAACAAAAAATGTGTGTGATATCTATATCTATCTATATATGTAAAATTAGATTGAACTAGTTTTTATTCGGTCTAGCCATGCACTAAATTTTGGTGTGCTGGCAACAATCATTAAACTATAGATTGATTCATGTAAAAAAATTAATCCAGTGCATGACACATGCCATCTTAAATACATGGGGTGAAATCCTGGTCCCACTCAAATTTTCCATGATTTCACCTGTGATGTGCCTCATTCTGTGTAGGTTTTGGAGTGAATCATAGAATATTAGGGTTGGAAGGGATCTCAGGAGGTCATCTAGTCCAACCCCCTGCTCAAAGCAGGACCAATCCCCAGATTTTTACCCCAGTTCCCCAAACAGACCCCTCAAGGATTGAACTCACAACCCTGGGTTTAGCAGGCCAATGCTCAAACTGCTGAGCTATCCCTCCCGCCATATGGTATGTTTTATCATTAGCTGTGAATTCATGTGTTTGGTTAGTGACACACTTATTTAATGCTCTTTTTGGTTCTATTGATGGAATCACACACGTGCATATACACACAAATATTATATATTTAGCAAATATTAGGCCAGATCTTGCTTGCCTGATGCAGGCAAATAGTCTTATTGACTGCAAGAAGATAATACCTTAATAAGGTCAGGAGGATTCAAGAAAGCAAACAGAATACAATTCATTCATGCAATAAGTAGCTGCACAAAGATGTTGGGTCATAATCTGTTCCTCTCAGTCATCTGAGTTTAAATTCAGAATAAATCCACTGACATCAGTAGAACGACTCCAGATTCACACTGATGAAGAAATACTGGCTTGATGAATAGAGCTCTTTAGCTTTCACCTTTTAATTTTCTTTTAAACCTAGCTGAAAAATCAAGCCTGTATAAGGAATTACTTAAGAAACCTGATTTTAAAAAAAATCAAAAATTACTTTCTGGAGCATGTGGTATTTAGCTCACAAAGTATCTTCTCCTTCCAGCACACTAATTAAGGTGCCTTTTCAAAGCACTCAAGTATAGGTTCTCAACAAAAACCCTGACATTTCAATCCATTAGCAAGCTTCTCCTCCCTACCACCCACATAAATAATATCCACTCAGCACTACAATGCTGAGTACATTTGTCAGCTGTATCAAAGCCTCCCCACCCCAATGCATTAATGCATTACCTTCATATTTATGAGAAGCGTTCGACTCACAAACAGTTGACAGCACAATGATTTTATCCCCTCTACAAGGTTCTTAAAAACCACCCTGAGTTTTTTTTTAAATCTTACTGAATCTCCCAGATGCACAATCCTGAATTCTACGTGCCCCTAGAATGCACGGTTACATCATCAGGAGTTCTGAAAATGCAGGACTAAGCCTTACGAATTTGTGGCCATGTAAATCACTCACGCTCCATAACAACTGAAAGATCAACTTACAGCAGATATTTTATGGCAGAAGATGTTGCCATGCAACTCCATTCAACATTAATGGGAACTGTTCAGATAAATCCTCATGAACTGCACTGAAAGTTTGCCCCTTTGGCTGTTTATAATACATTTTTTTGAAAATTATTTCCCCCATGTATTTGCAGCGAAGTACAGTATACAGGTCAGTGAAACCAGTTTTTGACAAGTGTAAGCATTCACGTAAGCACCACACAACAGAATCATGCCAGGGCAGAAAAACTGAAAGTAAAATTAACTAGCAACCTAGTCAGGGGCTAGGTAGTGGGTTGTCCCTTACCTACTTGTTCACACAGAACCCTGGCAAAACGATGCCCCAATCTCTGACTTGGGCCTTTAGGGGCTACTAGAATACAAAATAATGATCATATTGAAAATCCAGTTGAGCCAAATTAGAAGAGGCTCCCTGAGAACCAAATTAGTGTTGTCATAAACAGATAGCTAAGGGTTAATGTTCTTTTACCTGGAAAGGAGTAACCTGAAACACCTGACCAGAGGACCAATCAGGAAACAAGACTTTTTCAAATCTGGGTGGAGGGAAGTTTTGTGTGTGGCTTCTTTGTTCTTTGTCTTGTGTCTGTCCCTCTCGGCTATGGGAAGGATTTTTCTGTCTCCTGCTTTCTAATCTTCTGTTTCCCAGTTGTAAGTACAGAAAGGATAGTGGTTTATATGTTGGGTTTTTTTGTATTTACATGTGTGTAGTTGCTGAAGTGTTTTGAATTGTGTTCTTTTTGAATAAGGCTGTTTATTCATATTTCTTTTAAGCAATTGACCCTGTATTTGTAACCTTAATATAGAGAGACCATTTTTATGTATTTTTTCTTTCTTTTTATATAAAACTTTCTTTTTTAAGACCTGTTGGAGTTTTTCTTTAGTGGGGGACTCCAGGGAATTGAGTCTGTAGCTCACCAGGGAATTGGTGGGAGGAAGAAGTCAGGGGGGAAAAGAAAATCTGTGTGTGTTAGATTTACTAGCCTGACTTTGCATTCCCTCTGGAAGAAGAGGGGGTGGGGGAGAGATTGTCTCTCGGTACTTGTGTTTTCCAGGACTGGAAATAGGGAGGGTGGAGTCCCTCTGTTTAGATTCACGGAGCTTGCTTCTTTATATCTCTCCAGGAACCCAGGGAGGGAACACCTGGAGGGGGGAAGGGAAATGGTTTATTCCCCTTTGTTATGAGACTCAAGGAATTTGGGTCTTTGGGGTCCCCAGGGAAGGTTTTTGGGGGGACCAGAGTGCCCCAAAACACTCTAATTTTTTGGGTGGTGGCAGCTTTACCAGGTCCAAGCTGGTAACTAAGCTTGGAGGTTTTCATGCTAACACCCATATTTTGGACGCTAAGGTCCAAATCTGGGAATATGTTATGACAAGTGTAAAAAAATAGAGGCAGAAAAAGAAACTGGTCAGGAAATATTTTAAAATAGCTTTAGAATCAAAATATGTTTGTCTCTGACTATATAGGTGGTATCCATAAGATCTGCCGCTAGTTTTGCTGAAATCAGGATTTCCACTTCTCTCACTCATTCTTAACACCACCATTTTTAACCAATAGCAAATTTATAAAAGGTATTTTGCAATTTAAATAGTACTTCAGCCCCAAGCTAGATCCATTCCTTGTTTCTCTCTTACTAACTAGCTGCTGACACTTACCATCCTGACTGCATGCTCCATACAGTTTGATGACATGAGGGTGGTTGACCTGTTTCAAGAGATTGAACTCTGACAGCAGATCTCGCAGCTCACTCTGGGAAGCGTTTTCTATAGAAGGCATCAAAACCAGACATCTAGTTAATAAAACACTGCAAAAGGAATGTGCCACCTATAAACTAAGCTGTACATTAGCATGCTGCTACCTATTTGAAGTATTGAGATGCTCTGACCAAGTGATTAAGGTGCTCAACTGAATTCCAGAGGTTATGGATTCACTTCTCACTCCATCTCATACTGATGGCTAATTCACCCAGCAGCAAAATTGGCACCTGATCCATAGTGTTAGGGCTGTGAAAGGCGGTCAGCATGAGGCTAGACACATCACTCCCTTGCGTAGTGTTGGCTATGGAAACTGACATGCGTTAGCCTGTGGCTTGGGGCAGACTTTGACTTATTTTAGGTATTTGCAGGGGACTAATCATTGTAGTATAAAACAGGTACAATCTAAGAACAAGAATTTCAGAATGCTCTTGAAATGAGTATGGAGATGAAAAGCTTCAAGTGCTGTACTATCAGCTTTGTAACGGTTTTCAGAGAAGAGACAGGGCCTTATTCTTCATTGATGTTCAGTCATTCACATCTTTGCCAAGTAGAGGTGGGTGAAATTTTTCAGCTAATGGTCTACTCACTGAAAAATGCAGTTTTAGATGACCCCAAACTATTCAGGAATGTGACACAAATAGTTTTGGCCAAAAAAAATATTTTTGGGATTTAGCTATCATTCACAAAACAGCAGGAGGAACTAGAGGTCGTCATGGGCCCTCTTTATAAATTTTAGCCCAGTGATTAGCACACTCCCCTGGGATGTGGGAGACAAAAGTTAAATTCCCATTCTCACATCCCACATCAGGCAGAAGGCTATTTGAACTTGGGTCTCCCACCTCAGCCCTAACCACAAGGCTATAGAGTCATTCTCACACACACTCCTCTCTTTCCCAGTGACTATTCAAGTATTTCATCCAAAGTGGAATAACTTCAATAGCAGGTATTGAAAGATCCTCACACCAGACTATCCCACAGCCCAATGGTTAATGTGTTTTCCTGCAATATGGGAGGACCAAGTTCTCCATTAGGCAGACAGGGCTGTTGAACCACGGTCTTGTGAGTGTTCTAGTACTGGGCTAAAGCTATAAGGAGATGGGTGGCATGACCCTCTTCCCCTGTTTTGTAAATCTAGCCTTTTCAAAATAGCCAAAACAGCATGTTTCAGGTCAGACAAAATGATTTGTTCAATGCAAAATCATTTTTTTTTCAATTCGCTGAATTTTGTTCACAATTTTTGGGAACTGCCAGTGAACCACAAAATCAGTTATCCATCCAGCTCTACAGCCACCTGAGAGTACAGCACTGCCATCTAACTTAGTAGCATTTTATACTCACTCTGCACTGGTGTATTTGACTAGATAAGCTGCAAGCACTGAAAAATCAAACCCGGAGCCTTTTGTGCCGTGTAACTGTATTGCAATTACTGCATCCCTTTTCCACAATACATACAGTAGACAAGATTTAGAGGGCTCAGCACCCAATATAGCAGGAGATCTCCAATAGGCCTAAAGCTAATTTATGTGATGAACCCAATCAGGGTGATCTGAGCTTTGGAAGTTTACATAAGCCAAGCATTTCTCTTGACCAGAACTCCCTTGTTCAAACCAAGCTTACAGAAACATCCATGGTTTGCCTCAACCCTCTTTTCCCCCAAAATATTTGATTAAAGATAAAATTCAGTTCTACGCTTGTTAATCTTGCAGTACATATCCAGAATTCCAGACTTGGAGCTGAGTAGAGAGTTTCTATTGACATCAATACAAGATACCTTTCCAGACTTCTTTGCTGATGTCAGTGGGATGGGTACTGATTCAGTTATACTATACCTTGGCTGTCTGCCAGCATAAAACGTTTTAGAGAACATTCCAGGGTAGTGATTTTTTTTGTTATTGTTTTATTTTCTTTTCTATTTGTTCACAAGGAAGTAAAAACAACAGCAACACAAAAATGTTTACCCAAGTAATGGGCAAATGTTTTCCACCATCCAGCTGTCATGGAACATTTGGGGGAGCTATCTGAGAGAGAAATATGCACCGCAAAAGGTATTTATTAGAGTTCGTACTATTATCATAAATGCCTTATGAATTTATTAGAGGAGGGTGCTTAAAATAAAGGGTTACCCTTGACTGCTATCAATTATGCTCCAGATAATAGCTAAGGAAAGTCAAATGGTAAGTCAACTGGAATTAAGAATGTCACTTTTTAACAGCATATTTCGGAATTTTAGCTCAGTTACATATTATCGATGTAAAAAGTCACTAGTACTTGTAAATGTAAATAAATAAAATTGGCACGCTGTAAAGATTATGGATATTCCATTTATAATACCATGTAAAAGGTTATTTTAGCGTTACGTGTAGAGCTATATTAGTCTTTGTCTCTGCAAGACCAAGTTCCAGGGCTCCGTCTGCATGCTCTGTTTTTGATTTCATCTCCACTGAACCCTCGTTATAAGGAAGCCTTTTTATAAATGTAGACATACATTTCATAACTCATTTATTTCATCGGTAAATTGATATAATATGCAATTTCCTTGCACTCAGTGAGAGGATGATGGACTTTTTTTTTAAGCTTGCACATAATAAAAATGCTAATAAGAAACCCATTATCCTATTGTAATTGTGTTTTCTTATTCACAGCAGCAATTAATGACTGAGGTCATCCAGCCAATGCTTGTTCCCCACCAAAAGAAAGAACTCCTCTACCCAGAAACATTTCTGAATATTTTGTTCCTTCTCTCATATTCCTAGGGTGCTTATCTCCTTGGTATATAGGGACCACACACCATTATGAAGTAGTATCAGATTCTATCACAAAGCAGGGTTACTTCGTCTCTGTTCTTTCCATTTCTACATCATCCTTCAGGACGATGCAGTTAAAATTACCCTTCTGTCAAAACAACAGGATCAGTGCTAGGTTGTGTGGGGCCTTATGTGATCTAAAGGCCTCCATTTGCCTTCTTTGACCTGTGACCAAGGACTACCATCTCAATGATATTGTCCAGATGATGTAGCCATTAGGTGTGAAATGTGGCATAAACCAAAGCCTACCACTGGCTTCACTGGGGGAATATGGTGGTACTTGCTCTGGTATACACAAAGTGCCAACTCATTATTTCATTACTTTGCTCTCCTTTTTAAGGTGGCACATGTAGGAGAAAGGTAGGTATAGCTGGGTTTGAAAAAAGAAGGACATATGGGTCAGTTTCCTTAATGAAAGAAAGTACGATAGGTAGAGATAGATGGATACAGAAGCCCCCTTCTTATCAACCAGAGTTTGTCTAGTGTAAGTTTTCTTCCAACTCTGTAGCCTCAGATTCTTTGAGTTTAAAACTCAACTGGATAAAACAATAGTCTTAAATTAATAATTCTTAACACTTACATAGGGATTTCATGTGAGGTTTTCAGAAGTCGGCTCAGCATCGGCCTAGCTTTGCTTCCACTGACTTCAAATGAGAGTTTTTCAAATGGACTTTAACGGTAGCATAATTAGAGCAAGGCTGAGAGCTTTTCAAAATGTCACCCTGTGTATACAAAGTGCTTTACAAACTGCCTATTGCTTTTTTCTATAGCCGTGTTAGCTGGGTAAGTATTATTACCCACTATTACACAGATTGGAAAATTTAAGTAGAGAGATGAAGTGAATTGACCATGGCCAGCCTACAATTAGAGCTGAAGGCTTCCTGGATTTCCTGCTCCTTGCTCAAAACCAGTAGACTACACCTCTGTCAAGTAAATATATCAGATCAATCCGGCACAGGCAGGGAAGTAGATGAATAGCTTAATAGGTCCGTTCTGTCTCTAGCACAAATGGTCTACTTAAAAATATTTTAATATAAAAAGCTGTGCAAAGTTTTAAAAAGCCCTTGTGATGCTTCAATCAATGACAACTTAAATGAGATACATATGCCACAGTAAATCACATTGCCCTTGTTTAGCACAAGCTAGGGCCTTTGGAAATTACTGTTTGCATCAATGTGGCACTCTCCCTTTCGATGGGAATATGTCAGTACGTAAATAGAATACTGGAGGAAATGCTGCCAAGATGCTGGCAGGGCCTGCCCCCAGATGGCTTCCTGCGTGCACACTAGACCCTTGTGAAATAGATTCAAAGGTTCCCAGATAGCTTTCAAATCATTTCAGGGAAATGTACCTTTTAGCATTTTCACTGCCACTGTGGTGTAACCTGCTTTCCCCTTGAGTCTGAACGCTGTTGCCTTGACGACCTTTCCAAATTCTCCTTCTCCTAGGGTCTTGCCTAGAACCAGGTTCTTCCGGGGGAATTCCCATTTGGGGTCCTCCTGTACGAGAAAAAAAAGGAATCCTATCAGATAAAATGAAATAGAAGGGGTTATCTTATGAGACAGAAGGGGCCAGCTCCTGACTGGTAACTCAAATCACAAAAGTTTAATACAATATTAGATTTCAGGGAAGACATTATGCTCAGTTATCTGATTAATTTTTGTTTTTGTTCCATTATCAGACAGAAGACCATGACTTATTTCTTCTACAACAGCTTCTAAAAGCTCTTTCAAGCATTTTTAAATTAGCTAGAAATTTCCTCTAGATAAAAAGGCATTAGGTGCAGCCTATCAATATGGATAACGTTAACAGGCCTACCTGAGATTTTTTTTGTACAGTTGAAACACTGACTGAACAAATGCTCACCTTCAAAATAAAGTATGCATATTTGATCTTGCAGTTCTGTTTAACTTGTGGGAAAAGGTTTTCCTTTAAGAGTTCATCACAGACAATAATCCATCTGTTATGAAGTGCTATTGAGCCTTACAGTTACAGAACAGTGACAAAATGTATAAACCAACCAAGAAATAAAAGCAAATAGAGTACAGGCTACTATGAACGCATCAATATCTAACATTCAAATGTATCAGATGCTGCCATATGGGTCAGACAAAAGGACAGTGTTTCACTGCACAGGACTTTTCCAGACACCATCCTATTTGCCCCAAGTAGAAAATAAATAAAAATGCACAAACTGGCAGGTATCCTACACAGTATAATCAAACAACAGAAATTGCATTAAAGGGCTGGTGGGAGGGTGGAGTGGGGAAAGCCTTCCAAAGTATGCAGATAAACCCACCCCAAACTAAACTTTATAAGTGAAATCCTATTATGTAAATTAAAATTTAGTCAATGCACTAATATAAAGTCTTGTGTTCAAGCTCCACAGTACAGCACGTGCAGTCCAATTGAATGCTGGAAGATATTACTAAAACAATGACATAATTTTTACAGTGAAAGTGCAAACTGTACAGCTAGCTGAAAATGGAAGTAGCCAATAATGACAATACTAGGGAACAAAAGTAATTAGCCCCAGACTTTCCAGGGAACTAGTTTACTTGAATCCAATTGTTCATTTCAGTAGAGCAATTATTTAGTTCCATACCCCGGGGCAGAAGCTCACAATCAAACTATTGCACTATAAGAAATGTTATACAAATAAATGGTACAATAATAGCCTATGCAAAGTTGATATCAGGCTACTGTTCCGTATTTGATAAATAATTAAATACTTTCCATTTGCAGTACATGACAATTTTCACTGAGAACTTGAAATCCTTCAGAAAGTTACCATTCTCTCTCAGATGGGGAAACTAACAGAGTGATGGTGTGACTTGCCCAAGAAAATATTACAAATCAGTAGTTGAGTCAGGAATAGAGCTCAGGTCTTCTCACTCCCAGGTCTGTGCTTAAACCACTAGACAGTGTTACCTTACATTCAAGGGAGGCAGTGTTTCCTAGTGTATAGCAATGGACTAAGACTCAGGAGACTTGAGTTCTTTTCCCCACTCTGCCAATGACCTCCTGCGTGACCTTGTTCATGTCACTTCACTGCTCTGTGCCTCAGTTTCCCCACCTGTAAAATGAGGATAATGTTACTGGCCTCCTTTGCAAAATTGATTTGAAATCTACAAGCAAGGAGTGTTTTATAAGCTAGATGCTACTACTATTTATCCTCATGATAGAGATATTGGTCAGCAAATAGACTGCAAACATTGACAATCAGTTTAACCTCAGTTAGTCTAACCCTGTACTGAAGTCAATGCCAAAAGAAATAAGGGATTAGATTGTGCCTAGAGTATTACATTTCTTTAGACACTAATAGTAAGAGAAAATGTAGTTGGCTTCTGCAGGAAGTTATGATCTAATTAATTACCATGCATTCATTAGAGATCTTTGTCTTATTCCCTCTATGTGGGTGATTTTTGTTTAATTTCATTTGAATCATAGACTGCAACATCTTTGGGGGAAGGCCTCTCTTTCACTAACAGTGAATTTTTAGGCCTGCTTAAGTCAGTGGGGCCAGAATTTCACCTTAAATGTTTGTCCAGCATAATGTACCTCAAATCAAAATGGGGGTTTGGGGCACTACCACAACATATTCAGTAGACAACACACAACTTTCCTTAGAAAGTCCAATTTGTGGCAAAATAAAAAAGCCAAGTCAAATCAGTACACACTTTCAAGGAGTAAAATATAAAATCTTACAGGTATTTTAAAGGTGTCAACAGGCACCTGGTTCTCCATAGAGTCCAGAGATGGCCGACGAACATTTGTAGAAGAGTAACTGATGGGGTAGGACTGGGCTGGGCGCCGAAAGGTCATCTCCGCTGAGGCAATTGGAGGCTTTGGAGAATTCTTGTGGTAACGGTGGATGAAATAAGAAGAGAGCAGCACGGAGATAATGAAGGAGAGAAGAACTGCCCCTGCAATCACGGTCTTGCACACGTCATCACACAGCGGCTCTGTGGGCAGAGGAGGAATTGATTATGGTTCTGCTGGTTTCGTTTTCAATTTTTTCCCATCTCATCTCTTTCCACACACCCCCTTTGGTAGCTCTTTACCATTCACAACAGCATCTACTTAGAGGTTTTGAATTAAATTTACAGTCATTTCATAAACTACACTAAAACCCTGGATCTAATTGTCAAAGAAGGTAGAAGTGGTGCACTTGCAAATATACCAAGTGCAGCTGCAAAATCCTATATTTTCCCCAAGCTCTGTGGGTAATTGCATGCCTAAATGCCTGTTAAACTGTAACTAAATTTAGTTAGAGTCTCACAGCCCTTAGTAATGCAGGTACTGACTTCATCTGACTTCATATATTCACTTGCCAGCATCACTGCAGACTCTGGGAACACAATCCCATTGATATCCATGTCAAATCCCCTTCTGTACTAACTAACATTTTCCCCAGAAGTGTATGTTATCATAGAATCACAGAAATGTAGGGTTGGATGGAACCTCGAAAGGCCATCTAATCTATCCCCTTGCACTGAGGCGAGATCACGTATAACTTTATTTATGAGTATTTTCAAGTCTCCCTTTCCCCTTTTTCCTGCACGGGAACCCCTCTCTATCTTCACAAGGGGGGTGGGGTGGAGGTTCTTAGTTGTATTATTGCTTTCATTTTATTTTTTGCTTTTCACTTTATAATACATTGTCAGTGTCACAAGTCCTTCATGGAGAAGGCTCATTAGAAAACAATCACTACTTCCCCTTTTGCAAGTGCTCCCATTCTCCCTTCCTTTGAAAACAGTGCAAGAGGTGTAGTTAGGTAGCAATCCAACCCTCAGGAGAATGGATAAGGTGATTCCAGCACCTTCCACAACTGTCTTTTCCATCTCTGAGTTCTGTAGTTGAGATTTTTAACTCAAGTCCAGTGGAAAGTAATCCCCGAACCACCTTTGAAAATTTCAGACCACGAGTCCATGCTACACTTCCACTGAAATGCAGCCACCTCTGGGGATTGTAGGGCAGCCAACCAGTGTATTGTGCAACACTGGATGGGAGGGGACACTATGAGAAGAACACAGGGACAAAATCCATTGAGAATCCTTAATGTCCAAATCCAGAAGCTCCCTTCTTAATGCTTTGTATGCTGGCAGGCCATGAACGTAAACATTACCCAGCAACATGTAAATGAGTTTAGATGGTTTTATGTATCAAAGACAGGAATATTGTATAGAGTAGGAAAGGCTAGTGTCACAAGAGCAAGAAAACTGTAAAACCAGCTAAATAATCTTTAGACTTACCTTTAATATCATCTTTCTCACAGTAACAGTTTTGTCTTGGGAAGCAGTAACAAACCCCATGTCCTGATTTAATTCCATGAGCGCCTCTCTCATGACCACCAATGATGTTTCCATCTAATCAAATACAAACACAAGCTCAGATTCTCATGCTGTAGTTAAAAGGTAAAGCTCAACAGATCTTTCCACTAATGGGTTTTTGTGGGCTTACCCTACTAAGTATTTGAAATTTGACAGTGCAGCTCAGATTAAGCAGTAAAAATGTAGATAGGTGAAAAAAATGGACAAAGGATCTCTCGGGGGTTAATGTAAAGAGATTAGGGAACTCAAAGACTGCTTGAATGATAGTTCTGGGCTCACTGATCTGATTAGCAATTATTGCTGGTATAGAAGATCCTGGTTCATAGACTTACATATGGTAGACAAGGTGGGTGTAGGACACAGAGTTTATTTTGGATTATGTCTTTACTTTGTATGTGTGGATACTTCTTCTATTTAAAATGGCCTTTAAATGTTGATAAATGTTGTATATCCATGATTTAATGTTGATTCCCGCTTCCAACTCATCATCTGACATCTGACCTCTTTCTGCCTTGTCAGGTATCCAAAATCTTCCTTGAAAATCTTCTCTTACTTAGTTTAATTTTTCTCTCCCACTGCTCCTCTGTGACTGTTGTGTGCCTTATATACGTAGGACACAGAAGTCTAGTGTTACAGCAGGGAACAGGGGGTTAAGAGACTTTGGTTAGATTCCTGGTTCTGACAAGCATTTGCTCTGATCTTGGACAAATCAGTTAACCGCTCTGCTCCTCAGTTTCCCCATCTTCAGATGGAGATGACAATACCCACTTTTGCAAAGTCTTTTGCAATATTCTGTCGAGAGGCACTATATGAAAGCACTAAAAACTCTGTAAATGAATGTTTTATTGTCTAAGATAATCTATTATTTAGTATAAAGACACACTGTATGTAACCACCCTATGTGCAGAGCTAGCCTCATTTTCAATTGGCAAAGTTCCTGCAGAATCAGGCTCTTTTGAAATCGTCAGTCGATAATCTATAAAACACACTTCCATACAGAAACTATCAGTAGAAATAATCTTTTTTGTCTGCATAGTGCCTTACATCCCCAAGATTTAATAGGATTAAATCAATTGTGTTCTATAGAAATTTAATCAGGTTCTATAGAGATTACGGGTATTAAAATGGAGAATGAGATCATTTCAATAGTTATATTTTTAAACCATCCTATAGAATTCTATACCAAGGATATAACTTTTTATTAAATTCTGCAGGAGGATAAAAAAAATCCTCTAGAAAGGTTATGATTTTCTACTAAATCCTATAAGGATTTTCCATAAGGGAATGCAGCTGTCTCTGTGATGGAGGATGGGGGGGTAAAGCAATGTGCTCCAAAATTGGGGAACAGGGTGTTTTGGCCAATGACATGAGGGCAATCCTCTAATTTGTATGGGGAAAGTGCAATGGGAATTCAACATCCTTGCAGAGTATATAGGACCTCAGTCTTAGAGATCTTTCCTCAAGGGTCCACATGTGCTAAACTGCGTGTGATTTAAGGAGAATATGTTAGGTCAACTCCATCAGAGCTGGAACCTGTTCCAGAAAACATAGGTGTTTCCAGACCTGTCATTTGGTTCCCTATGAGACCTAAATTAATTCCCCTAATTATTCCTCTGTCTTGGAGAGGTGAGCACTGATTGCTACCCGATCTTGCAAGCTCATGGCAGTGAGGGAAGATAACGTCAGATAAGTACAACTGCTTCTACTCCGAAAGTTCTTTGTGAGAGTGGAGGATGTGTCTCCTTGCATAGGACAGCAAGAGAAAAAACACTTCCACTCTGGATATAAATGGGGCTTCCCCCATTGGGTCCAATGGAGCTTATTCTAGGTAGAGCACCGTTACTAGGGAAACCCCGGCTGTCCTACAAATTACATCATGTCTCTATGCTCATCCTTTCATTCAATAAGCAGCTGTTTTCACTGTCTGATGGAGGGCAGGGACTTTCTGCCCTGCCTTCAGATCCTATAAACTGGGGCCCTTACCCAGCACCCCTCCCCAAAGCTGAAAGATGTGAGAGTGACCAGCTGGTAGCTCCAGAAGATCAGAAAACAAACACTGCAGTTTAGATAGGAGCAGAGAATGTTGGATGCTTACACTACCACTGAACACTAAAGTAAGTAAACAAGATTGAATCTTGTACCCAGATTTTCTTTGAAGTTCAGGCTCTGTAGAACCTCATCTAACAGATGAACCTGCAATGATTAGTCCAGTGAAAATCTTTCAGAACCTCTTAATGGGGTTCACATGGCACAGCCAGCCCTGACAAAAAACCCACCACCGTTTAGAATTATCTCCACTATTATATTTAAAGTAATTACATACTGTACTTAGGCATCTACAGAAAGGATGTGGACAAATTGAAGAGAGTCCAGAGGAGGGCAATGAAAATGACTAGGGGGCTGGGGCACATGACTTACAAGGAGAGGCTGAGGAAACTGGGCTTATTTAATCTGCAGAAGAGAAGAATGAGGGAGGATTTGATAACAGCCTTCAACTACCTGAAAAGGGGCGGTTCCAAAGAGGCTGGAGCTAGGCTGTTCTCAGTGGTGGCAGATGATAGAACCTGAAGCAATGGTCTCAAGTTGCAGTGCGGGAGGTTTAGGTTGGATAATTGGAGGGTGGTGAAGCACTGGAATGGGTTACCTAGGAAGGTGGAGGAATCTTCATCCTTAGATGTTTTTAAGGCCCAGCTTGACAAAGCCCTGGCTGGGATGATTTAGCAGGAGGTTGGACTAGATGGCCTCACGAGGTCTCTTCCAACTCTAATCTTCTATGATTCTATGACCTTATTTAGTACGTAAATAGGTTGCCTGTGCTTGATGGTGACGACAGTAGAACCAATTGTTTTAGCTTTTTTGGAAGGGTCCCATTGCAAGCGGCATATGTAATATGTGCATATGGGTATGCATGTATGTATAATTTTGGGGATTTAAGTGCCAAGTGCCTACCTATCAAAATGATAGATGAATGATAAAAATAAATATTTTAGCAGCTGTCTTATGTACACAACATACTTGGCATTACAACATTCAGGATTTTATTATACGTTGTTTGCTTTTGCCAAAGAAATGCCTTCTGCCAATAAAAGCTGAGATAAGGGTTCTTTGTCAGCACATCTGAACTCTTCAAATGCACTAATTTCTCCATCTGGGAACTTATTGGCTGTGAGCACCAACCCTGTGTCCTGAACTGCTAACTCATAACAACATTCTCAATTCATGCATTAACAAGATAGCATACATGACATCTTGAAAGCTTGCGTTACGTGCCTGCTTCTATTGTCGAATAAGATTAATAATTAAAAAAACTCCTTTCAGCCTTCTGTCAAGCAAACTATCTGCCATTACATATGTTGAACATTACAGATTTTAGGGAGGCAGCCTCGAGCACATCATTTGCTGCTTGTAAACTGACAGCTGATTCCACTTATCACCAGTGAAGATTTTTTCAGATGATAGTAAAATATCTATGATCACTTTAAGCATTTCTGACACTTTAAAGTTTATGTTTTGTTCACAAGCAGAATTAGATTTACCGAGGTCTTGTCTACACTGCAATTTAGCCTGCATCAGCTGGGGTGTAAATTCTAATATGCACCAGCATGTTGCGCACTAACTGGCCCATGTGGACTTTGCTGGAGTGCACTAAAGTTCCTTGGGCCAGTTACTGTGCAACATGTGGGTGCACATTAGAAGTTGCTCCTGCTGCCCCTCAGCTGATGCAGGCACAATGTAGACAAATCCAATCTTGCTCTGAGTGAATTCAATCGGAGTTTGGCTATTGACTCTAAATGGTGGAAGACTGAGCTCATAACTCTGAACTTTGCACAACTCAAACATCAGCTATAACACTGTAATATAGATGTGTGTGTTTAATGTATGCACTGTTTTAAAAAGGATCTGGAAACAAGAAAGCAGAACTTGGACCAAACACAGCTTTAACATACCAATTATTATTTTACAGTATATTTTATGTTTGATATTAATGTTAAAACACTCCATACTTGTGCAATCTTGGGGGCACACCGCGGGATCTTTGCTCTCTATAATGTCACAGGTGCCATCTGGACAAGTCCTGATGCTTGGGGTGCAGGTAGAATAATTTGTGGTGATTCCTATAAACATACAAGCACACAACAGTCCAAATACCAAAATGCTTTGAAGAAAAGTTCATTGCACTCTACTGGTGCATGTTGACACACTGAGGCACAGGGAACACTGTCAAATTTAAAAAAAAAAATCAAACTTCTGTCTACAAATTCTTTACCTGCTGTTTTTACAATTAACATGCAAGATGATGATAACTGAATGCGATCAAAAAGTGTGTGGGTTTTCAGGTTATCTACTTGGTGCATTTGACAGCCCTTTGTGCACTGTCAGTTTCAGCTATGGTGATCTTAGGCGTTAGTTGCAACAAAGGTAGGTGAAACATCCTGAGTACAAAGTTTGGCTTTTAAAAACGGATGATCTCTCTTTAAATGTATTTTCACAAGCCTGGGATTGAACATAAGTTTACAAATAGTTGGAGGGAAATTGTGATACTTATGGAAGGGCAGGAGTAAAGCATCAAGTTTGCTATGGAATACTTAAGAATATCATCATTTGTCACATAAGCAATGTGTTGTAAGTGTTACAGAGCACACATTCTCAAGTTTTGGATAACAATTTCCAACTGAGACCTCTCTTGTACCAGCCAGTATCTACCGGTGGGATTTTGTAGAACTTGTGCTGTTCCAAACTCAGTTTATGATTGCAAGGGGTTACGTTGCATCCCATAGGCCATATTCTTCTCTGCACTCCCAGTGATTGCTAATTTGGTACCTGCAGGTGCTGTGATGGGTAGGCCTCAGGGACTGGATTAATGAAGACTTCCCCTTAACTCTGATCTCCTCCCTTCTGCAGGTTTAATTTGTGTATTATTTATACCATAGGTTCTGAGTGGTTTAATACCCTGGGAAGCTCTTCAGCTGAAACAGATCAGCCCAATTACACCATAGCCAATGGAGCTGTGCCAATTTAACATCAGCTGACAAGCTGGCCAATTACGCAGCATAAGTGTGTACCTTTTCCACTTCCCTGTCTCCACTGGCATTTTCCTGTTAGCACTCCTATGCCACCACACTCCTCACATTCAGCACGGTGCTTATTAATGGCACAAGATTCAGGGCAGTCCTCTTCTTTCTTAATAACTGCATGGAACAGAAGCAAGAGAGCGTGAGGTGTCACTAGATGGATTGATAGAGGTGAATACATATGCAGGGCAGCTGGGTTCCAAAACGGAAAAATTCCTTTTTCTAGATTACAAATGAGAGACCCAGGCTATGTATCTTCTTCCTATGTAGTATCAAAGGCGTGGTGGCAGTAGCATCAGGAGCAGCGCCAGAGTTTCTGGTGCCCTAGGCAGAATTCAGGGGGGGCCGCATTTTGTGCGCTCCCCATGGGGCGCGTGGGAGCTTCCGGTTCCACTCCCATCGCGCCGCCAAAGAAAGACCCTCTGCCGAAATGCCGCAGGTGACAGCGGCAGTCATTGAGCTGCTCAATTGCCTACCACTGTTTTCACGGTACGTCGGCAGAAGGTCCTTCTTCGGCAGCGTGAAGGGAGCGGAACCAGAAGCTCCCGTGCACCCAGTAGGGAGCGCACAAAATGCCGCCCACCGAATCCTGGCATCCTAGGCAACCGCCTAGGGTCGCCTAATGGAAGCGCTGGCCCTGAGTAGCATTGCTCTCTCTGATTCCTGGGCATGATGCTGGAATTACAGAAAAGCAGCACGCTGCACTAACAGACCAATTATAATACAAACAATGGATTCAGAAAAAAACAGCTGGTGAAGGCATGAACCTTGGTGTTTGGGCTGGTGCGACACTGGCCAGCAAACAGCAGGTGGCATGGAGAGGTTCTGATTGCAACTAGCAAAAAATTCTGGCGGGAGGAATAGCACTACTGATCCTCCGTGTCCATTTCCCCAGTCTGCCCCAAAACTTAACTTCTGAGGTTACATTATTACATAACTTAAAGGAACAGGGGCAATCAACTGCTGGGAGTTAACTGTTCTGCACGGACAATTCTCTTAGAGAGTACTGAACGGTTTGGTATAGTCCCAATCAGCTCTTGTGATCCAGGGAGATGTTACGCAGTTTTACTTACACAGATCTTCCCTTTTCTGTGAAGTTTGATCCCTGATGCTTTTGCTACAATGAACCAAGTGTGGTATCATATTAAGTACAGGCAAAGGCTGGGTAAAATGACTAAACCAGCAAAAATAGATACAATACAAATAGTTGTTGTTGATAAACAAGCCCATCTGAATTCACACTAATATCTTTGTTCAGCAGAGTCATGGGTTACATGTTCTGAGGCTACCATAAGGACATACACAATTAAATAAATGGAAAGTACAGAAAAAGAAACAAATGGAAGAGAACTTATCCCTAATATAGACTACATGTGCTACCATGCTGTCTAGTCCTGTTTTTGTAATGTTCCCTTGCCTGTCTTTTAAGCAGCCTGACAATGATTAAAGTATGAACAACAAAATGAGAAACATCTAACACAGGTTGGGCGAACTTTTTGGCCTGAGGGCCACAGCTGGGTATGGAAATTGTATGGCAGACCATGAATGCTCACAAAATTGGTAGTTGGGGTGTGGGAGGGTGAGGGCTCTGGCTGGCGGTTTGGACTCTGGGGTGGAGCTGGGGATGAGGGGTCGGGGGTGCAGGAGGGTGATCTGGGCTGGAATCGAGGGGTTCAGAAGGTGGGAGGGGGATCAGAGCTGGGACAGGGGGTTGGGGCATGGGAGGGGCTCAGGGAGGCAGACTCCAGGCAGTGCTTACCTCAAGCAGCTCCCAGAAACAGTGGCATATCCCTCCTCTGGCTCCTATGCTCTTACATGGAGGCGCAGCCGGATGGATCTGCCCACTGCCCTGTCTGCAGGCACCGCTCCTGCAGTTCCCATTGACTGCAGTTCCTGGCCAATGGGAGCTGCTGGGGCAGTGTGCGGAGCCCCCGGCTGCCCCTACGCATAGGAGCCGGAGGAGGGATGTGCCACTGGAGCACCAGAGTGGGGAAAGCCTCAGACCCCACTTCCCAGGGGGAGCTCAAGGGCCAGATGTGGCCCCCAGGCCATAGTTTTCCCACCGCTAATCTAACATAACTTTAGTGCCTCCAGTGTGCATTTTCGAACACTTTGTTGTTTTAAACTTCAGTCCAGGAGAGTGAAGGACTGCAGTGTCTACACTGAATATTATGAGGCTGCTAAATGGCTAATTTACTGCCCTTTGTCAGAGCACGTGTTCAACTCTATGCACAAGCCTAAATCTTTATAACTCATGTTCTGCATGAGTATTTAGAGAAGGAACAAGGAGAAAAGTGTGTCTGACATGGAAGTGCTTTGCAATGACAAAACTGAAGAGGGATACATGTATATCAAATACACTGTCCAGTGTCACCATGGGTCCATGGAGCCAGGCCCATGCTCAGAAGGGGTCCCAGCCTGCTCCGGTTCCACTGCGTCCCGAGACCTCACCAGCCCACTGAAATCACTTGCTCCTCAGGCCAAGGGCTCCTCTCCATCCCCTGGCCCCACCTGCCAGCTCCTCTAAGGCCCCTAGCTGGACCCAGTGCACCTCCAGCTCCAGGGAGCCTCTGCTTCCCATCACCTATGGCGCCCCACCTGTCTCCCCGGAGCTGAACCACCTGGGACTGGTGCGGAAGCCTGGCAAGTCTCAGCCAGGTGGGGGTGGGGGAGCGGACGACAGTGTGTGGGGCTTAACTGAGCCCCTCCAGGCAAGTGTGTCTTGAGAGAGCCCGGCTTGGGCAGACCCTGGCTTGGCTGATTGTGCCACTCCTGAGGGGCCGGAGTGATTCCCGGCCTTGAGACCAGATCTGGATGTGCTGCTGACTCAGCCCAGTAGACACAGTCACCTCCCAGCAGGGCCAGTGAGTGCGGCCAGGAGGCAGGCAGTGGGGAGTGGGTTTCTTGGGGGTGCTGGACTGTGAGGTGGCAGGGAAGATCTGTGTGTGTTGAGGCACTAGGGAGTGGAGGTTCTGTGGGGGGTGTTGGGCAGTTGTGATGGGGCTGTGGGCAGGGGGCACTGGGCAAGGGGGGTGGCATGCAGGATGCTGTGCATATGTGGCGGGGGAGGGCGTTCTGCGCATAGCAGGTCCGGGGGAGTTCTGGTTACAGGGAATTGAGGGGAGGGGTTCCAGGGCTGGGGGCTGTGTGATGCAGCATGGGCCCGCCCTTGAGAGAAAGGGGCCTGCTGGCAACACAGGGCCATCCAGGCCACTGTGTGTCTGGCAACTGCCAGTTTGTAAATAAAACACAAAGCACATGCTTTTTAGTGACTAAAACTTAATTTAAGAAAGCTACAGCCTTTTTCCTAAGCAACTTCCTCACTTGCAACAATCTATCAGTGGCCTCAGTCTCTTAGGCTGGAGGATCCATCACTCACACAATCAGAGGGTGCTGTTCCCTTTGCATTCCATCACCCCCAAGTGATGGATGTCAAAATAACTTTTTGCTTCCTAAAACTCCCCAAAGTCAGGATGACCTCCTGAAGTCCTTCTAATCCTTTGCCTTCCCATCCTCTTGTTGATTGTGTCAATGGGGCATCCATTGTTTTGGTTCCACAATGTTTAATTGACATTAGAGACAGGGAGATAGCTGCCTTCTCTCCTGTCTGGAAGAAAACCCGTTTCTTCCTTTATTTGGTCACAGACTTTAAAGAGTATTATCAGTGAGTATCCATAATTCCTGATCCAGTGTTAATATCGACATTTCACAACCTTTTTCCCCGCTCCACCTCAAGTACTTACTTGTTCCTTCCAGCGTAATAGTGAGCTGGGTTTTGGCATGCTTCTTACTCTGCTTGTCTGAGGCTACAATGGTGTATTGAATTTCTTTGCATTCAGGTCTGAGTAGCACAGAGGAGTCATTCACATAGAGGCTTCCATACTTGTCCTCTCGGCCCTGAAGTATCCCTACAGCATAGCAGCTGGCATTGGGAGACAGCAACCTGTAGGTGATGTTTACTCCACAGAACTTCATGCAGTTTTCGATGCAGATTTTACCTATCTAGGCTCAAACAACAACAACAACGAGATCACAAACAACAATAACAAAGTGGTATCATTAATGATACTTTGTGCTCCCTACAAATCTTTCTCAATGATTAAAGCTATTTAAATACATGCAACAGTCAGCATCTCTCTGTCTACCGTTCTTACATGGCCCCCATTACAATAGTATCTGAGAGCCTCAAAGCACCCCTGTGAGGTAAGAAGTAGCGTTATCCCAGCTTTACAGACGTGAAACTAACTGACCTGCCCAAGGTCACACAGAATATCTGTGGCAGAGCAGGGATTTGAACCCAAGTCTCCCAAATCCAAGCCTACTGCCCATCCACCGGACCATCATTCGTCATCGTATCCAGTTCCATGCAGCCAAAATATGTTTCTTTCAAAGATCCTCTACAAGGAATTCACTAGAAAACACTGGGATACTAGTTATAATGATGATATCATAGTGTCTATTCACATGTAGAGCCACAAACGTCATACATTTCATCTACACACAATTCCCATTGACAACAACAGGACTTTTGAGTGGAAAACTATGGCAACCTCAGGCCCCAATATCTATGTCTTTTCTGAGAATCAACAAAAACAAGTTATTCAGTTTAAAATAGGTATGTTCTTTCTACAGATTAACAGAAGCATACTGCATGTGCTAGAGTTTCTGGACCAGATCCTGCTCTTGGTTTTGCTGATGAAGTCAATGGGCACATCTCAGAGTGAGTGGGAGGCGAATCGGGCCCTGTCTGTGTTAGAAGCATGATGTGGAAACTAGAATTGATTGAAATTTTTCTAATCTTGAAATTTGAAACATTTTGTAAAGTTTTCCAATTTTTTTTTTCCACAAGCTGTAGAGCTGGTAGAAATATTTCAGGTTCCACAATTATGACATTTTTATTTTCCTAACTTGGAAATAAACTAATAAACCTCCTAAACAAAACTGTTTTTGAAACTATCACAGATTTCCCCTTTCCCCTCTCTTTATTGCCCAGCCCTAATGGAAATTTCATGGAGACTTTTTTTTTCCCATCACACTACTAAACTGCGATGACTTTATGGATGACTTAAGAATTGAAAGTATAGTGCTCACTCTCTCTTTCTCTCTTGCACGCGCGCACACACACACACACACACACACACAAAATGAAGCAGAATCAGCATAATTATTATAAAGTTTTCCAGATGACTTAGTTTTGGTTTAAAAAAACTGCAGTGTGGCCAAAAAAGCAATTTTTTATTCCTTTTCTATTGGGCTTTATAGAAAGGAGCCAAATAAATGAATGTTTGCAATCAGAGCTCCCAGGAGATGTAATGAAGTTTCTATTTCAAAGTCAGACTTGAAAAGTGTCCCTGCTGTATAGCTAAGCAAATAGGTGCATGTTAAAACCCTATACAGGCATGAGGCAACTGTGTAATTAGGTTTAGTGTGCACAAAATGGAGACCCTTTCAAACACGGCTGTGTGGTCCACTGGGCAGGGTATTGGAATGGGAGTCAAAAGACCTGGATTTATTCCCAACTCTGCTTCATGACTAGAGTCAAGTCATTTCATTGCTCTGTTTCCCCTCCCACCTTGTGTCTGCCTGTTTAGATTGCAGGCTTTTTGTCTTGGGGCTGTAAGTGTTTGTAAGGATGCTTTAGAACAAAGGAACTCTGGATCTCCGTATAAATAAAATAATAAACAATAATAATGAAGGTAGGAAGGAAGAGCTAAAAGGCCACATTTTCTACCACTCAGAAGAAAGATTATAATGGATTTAAATTATCTGACCTCAGGGCAATATATTCATCGGCAGGCGACAAGTAACTTTTTTTTTATTCTAAGAAAACTCAAAAGTTTCTGAAAGTTATATAACCTCAAACGTCATTCTCAAGAGGTTGAAACTTCAAATTAGACAGTAAAACATTTTTGTGCAACAAGGACAATGCAATAATTAGTCCAAAAACTGAAGAGATAACATTCTTAATGAAGGAAGACAGAAAGTTAATGGAAAGCAATTACACAAGCACTTTTCTAATGTTCTAATTATTCACTGCTTAGATATGAGTGGCACAATATTATGGTCAGAAGTTTCTGGCCAACAGAAGCATCCGAAAGTCTCTAAAGAAAGAAGGACCTCATCTTTTTCAATTTGCTGGTGGCAGTTAAGCATTGTCATTTAAAATGAAAACAGGGAGAGGATTATTGTTGTTGGAGTTTCTGCCTGGAGTAGTATATACACTCTACATTCTGAAACTACTTATCTAAACAGCACAGGAATGTAAATCCTTATATCCTATCTAATTCATATGGTACCTGATCCAAAACCCATCTAAGTCTTTCCATTGATTTTAATTAGATTTGAATCAGAACCAATACAGCATTTGCTTTGTTTATGGGGAGAACTGTAATGGTAAGGGTGGAGGGAGATTTGTGGTGGGTCATCTTAAATTTAAAACACTTAAGATGTGCTTTAAAGTTATGCTAGGTGTGCTTAGCACACACTGATAAATGCTGCTTCTAGCATTTATTTTAAAATAGATCTAAGTAAATCCATTTCCTGAAGTGAAACGTCATTCTTGGATTCAGATTAATGAGAAAGCTCCAGCAGTTCTAGGAGTGTATCTTATTATAGGAAGGTTCCATTTAACTGCTTTTACATTTCTTTATTTCAATTCATGTCACTGGCTGATCACTTAGGGCCATGTGTTTCTTTTTGGCAGAAGAATGCACAAGAGAGGAATAAAACATTCCAAAAGTGAGGCTGCTTATGATGTGGGCTGCCTTCTCTCCTCTACGCCATAGAACTGGCAAGTAAACAAGCAGGGGGTGGAGGTAAAAAGAGTAAAGGCTGAGATTGCTCTCAAATCCCTGGCTGGACACAAGGCAGCTTTAGGCCCCTCCAGTCCCCTTCTAGAACCAAGTCTCTTAGTAATGACAGCACAGCAGATGTCATATTGTACTGTCACTGTCTTAGTTTTTCAATCCCTACCACAGTGGTTCCAGAACTCAGCAGGGGAAAATTAAAGCCACTCCAAGCAGCATTAACCACAGATATTATATGGACTCCAGCCTGTGTAGGAGGGGACACTGGGTGTTCCTTGTCTGTTCCTCTCCCATCAAGCCATTCTCACTTTCTCCACACAGCTTGTCAGCCATAGAGATTTCCTGTGAAGGGGATGGGAAATACTGCACAGATCATTAGGGGATGGAGAAGCACCCTTCACAGCCAGGTTTCCCTCAGTGCAGCCCCACAGCAGCTTTGGTCTCCTCTGTACCATAAAGAAGGGAAGCAATAGAGGGGCTCTCGAGGTACTTTCTCAAAGAAAAAGAAGCTGTTTCTATCTGCATGGTTCTTTCCGTGGTGTTACTGTCCCAGGATTATACCACTATAAAAATTAGTCTAGTGGAAACATTGATGACCTCAAACATACTGCAGTGCAGCCTCACTAGACTCAGGCAGAAAAACAGACAGCACTTCTGATTTACGGGGAATGCTGCTACCTACTCAGAAAATACTTCAGTAATTGGCAGTAACGTGACCCAATATCAGGGCAGGATTCAGGCAAGGAGCAAGATGGTATTAAAAGAGGAGCCATCAATTAAGACACAAATATATTGGTTTCCAGAAATGATGGGAAGGGAAAAATTAATTTAGAGGGGTACAAGACCAGGTAATCTTAGGAAGGTTTTGGTAATGGATTATGGTGCCCCCTTCCACTGAATTTCAGTGGCAGCGGGTGCCCAACTGCCTTTGAAAATCTCAGCCTATATTTTTCATCATTTGTCTGAGTAAATGAGGACAGGGCTCTAAGTCCTTTGAAGAGCTAAATGCAGTGCACAGGTTCTGCCAGGCCATGCTCCTTTAATCCATTCATTTGGCTGCTAAAATGGACAAATGGCATTGGCTGGAAGGTTAACTAACACACACTCATGTTTTCGTTAGAGTGAAAGATTTTTCAGCCTCCATATTCATTTGGCTCTGTACTTTTCCTCACTGCTCAGGCTAACTATAGTTAATTATGCATAATACTTCAATGGCATGGAGTGCCATTCTCTAGGAACTAAGCTGCTAGCATCAAGTTGGGCTGATTTCACACCACACTAAACCTTCCAATCCACCTCTCAGAAGTGAGAGGATAATACCTCACTGACTGAGAAAATCATTTCCATTCTTGCTTTGATCCCCCCCCCCCCAAACCTCATAACAGAATCTCTTTGGGAATTAGAATTCAGCAAGCACAGACAGACACAGCTTCCACACACACACAGCTCAGAACATTTCCCTCTTACTACTGCCATCCAGTGAAACGAGACCGTTACATGTCAGGAAACGAAGCTGCTGAGATTAGAAAGGGGAATTCCATTTAAAATGCAGAATGTTCAATGGTCTCAACACAATGAAAAGTCTGCGGCTTCCACACATTGCCTTTCTGTACTGATTTGTTATGCTTGGGAACAGTGATTTTTAATGGAGATAAGCCCAAGATGGAGCCACAGAAAATAACGTTGCTGGATTTAGGAGTAGCTTGGATCAATATTCAGATACATGTGGCTCAGGTTCATCTCTAGCTATTAAGGGCCAGATTGAGGGCACCTTATTCATATGACTAAGCAGTTATTCCCCTGACTAGCCCCATTGCTTTCAATGGAGCTGCTAGTGAGAGTAAATGCTCACCACCGAGAGTAAGAGGTTCACGATCTGCCACTACAAAAGCCAATGCAACACTAGAAGGATTGTGCTTCTTTACAAAAAGCACCAAAAGGGCAACAGCATTTGCATGCAAGTTTCTCACGGATCAGAGTCTGAAAGACTAGACAGGAAAATCTCAAGCATCAAACAAAAAGGAACAATCGCCACAAATAAAGACAACCACCACAGTCTGGACCCTGGTTGGCACTCTTTGTAAAGAGCCCAATGACTGAAGTACCCTCTACTTGTTCGGATGATAACTGCAGACCCTGCCTGATGCCCATTAACTATTACTATTATCTGTGTGGCGCCTGTTTTGCAGTCTCAAAAGCTGCCAATCCAGCAGCACATTCTGTGAGTATAAAATTTGTATCAAAATTAAATGTAAAGCCAGATAACCTTAGAATTATAGGACTGGAAGGGATCTTGAGAAGTCATCTAGTCCAGTCCCCTGCACTCATGGCAGGACTTAGTATTATCTAGACCATAATATATCTTGCTTTCCTCTTTTATTATTCTCCTTGACTAACCAGAGGCTTAAAGATAAGTAAGGCATCTGATTATTAAGTTCCCTTCACAATGGGAAAACAAAACAAAACAGGTTAGTATCAACACTGCTGTGTTACAACTACACAGGACCTCTTATGTCTCTATTTGTTACAAGGTTTTAGAATATGGAAACATTTCATCTTTCCACAACATTCATTCTAATGAGCTAGTTTAGTATTAACATGCATGTTCCACAGGAATTTCACTGTAATTTACCACTGATTAATGTCAATCTGTTTGAAATGTTACTAGAAAGCATTATTAATGGTGATGATGGTGATTAAACCGAAATGATGGTTAAATTAGGAAGCACATTAATTACTGACTAGCCATTATCTAGGGAAAATCCATTAACATATTGCAGTAGGAGTATCTTCTCCACTTGATTTTTTTTACCCTTTTCCATTGTCATTCTTTCCTACAATTCACTTTAATTAGGGTCCAAAAGGCTTTGTCCAGTGAACAACCTAGGGAACTATTTGTTTGCTCTATTTATGTTAATATGGGGCCTTTAACAGAAGCAGAGTTGCTACGTCATAATCTATAATAATGTCACGAATACTGACATGTAACAATTTTATGAACACTGTATGCGACTTTCCTGCATGAATGCATTGGTCTAGCTTAATAGGGGACTTTGGGAATGGTGGCTTCCCAATTCAAAACATAGGCATAGTCAAGAAATACAAAGGGTCTGTTTGCTAGCTTCAAATGTCTTTTATCGCCTGTTTTAACTCTTGCTTTGCCTCTGCTAGGAGTTGCCAGCTCAAAGGGCTCAAAGGGCTAGGGGTGTCCAGCGAGCATCAGTGAGCTCTGACAGGCTGAGAAAGAGAGTGGCTCTCTGAAAGAGAGTCTATAGAGAACAGTGCTCCTAGAATGCCCATGTGGAAGATAGTTAAACACCTGGTAAGCTAGAGTGGTGTGTTTAGTTGATTTAAGATCTGTTTTCTCAAATGCTTTTGTTCTAAATAAATAAATCTTTGCTTTAAGGAGCTGTTTGGTCACTGGTTACTATTGTCATTGCCCTGGAGGGAAGACAACTGCAGGGTATGAGCCTAAGTCAGCCCTGCTAGGTAATCGTGATTAGTACCAGGGGACAGCAGCCCAGCATATCAGAGAATCAGGGGATTTCAGCCTGAGCCAAGTGATGGCTAGAGGCTGAGACCTGGAAGTGGGTGACCTCCACAAGATTAGGAGACATCAGAGGTGCAGTTCACCTAGTAACTGTGACAAGATCATATTTACTTTATGCATTACAATAGCTCACTTCCATTTAATGTCTGACAAGGCTTTGGTTGGAGCTATGTGTATATTGGAAAACACATCCTTACATCTCTGACTTCTCAAGCCTCCCCTACCCCAAGTGCTAGGACCATTCGCCAAGGACAAGCGCTTGGCTGATCAACTGGAAATTCTGTCCTATCAGAGCTAGGAAGACCAGGAGAAGCCCACCTAGGAGGGGTGGCAATGTCCACCTGATGGGTAGAATCCACCTTTTTGCTTCTGTGGAAAGAAGTGGGAATGCTGACACTATCTGCTGCAAACTTTGGGAAGGAACAGATGCAGTGAGGATGAAGCCAAGCTTGGAAGCATTTTTTTAAGGCACTGCTCACTTTCAGAAGTGCCATGTTTCATTTCAAAGACTCAGATTTGATAATCATATCAGAATACTCTGCTTCCAAATTACCTGGTGCTAGTTTCTAAAGCCACACAGACTGGATGGTGGCAAAGCAGTAATCATATACAATTGTGACAGTGATCCAGAGGGTCACAATGTTTTGTTATTTAGTTCACAAACTCTTAGAGGCAGAGACTATCCCTTACTATGTGTTTGTACAGCACCTAGCAAAATGAGGCTCTGTAATATACACCTCAGTAAGCTCTGCTTATCTCCATTTTACACATGGGGGAAAATGAGGCCAAGAAAGTGAAGTGACTTGCAGGCCAGTAGCAGAATCAATATGACAACCTAGGTTTCCTGAATCCCAGTCCAGGGTTCTAACTTCTAGGTAACATTGCCCCAGAGTCAGAACAGATTTGCAATGCCATCTGGTATTTGTGGACCTTTCTGAAATCCTGGAGGTTATTTATTTTATGTACACATTTCCCTCCAAGCTGTCTCACTTTTACAAGGTTTATCTTCAACAATGCCAAAATCAACAGCAATTAAGACAGTCTTTACCTGTGCAAAACGTTCAGCATTTCTGTTCACTGTGAACTGGTAAGTCATATTAGGAAACTGAATGCTGACGGGAAGAATGGAGACATTGAAGTGGAGCATCACAGATCTTTCAGGGCCATGAAACTCTGTGTCATTCACCAAAACATCCAACTGGAAGGAACGGTTCTCCGTGACTGAAATATTTTTATTCAGCATCAGTTCTGCAAAAGAGAAGACTGGCTTTTCACATGTTGATGCATTTTTAGGCAGCACAAAATCCTAAACTATAAATATCAAATCTATTCTTCAAGAACTGGCTCATGGCCTGCTACTAGGTAAAGGGAGAGATTGAATTAAAACTAAAAATATAGATTTTCTCCCACTCCACACAACAAAAAGAGCCTAAAGATATGTCACAACTAGAGCTGGTTGGGAATGTTTTGAGTAAACGGTGCTTTGTAGGAAAATGTGGATTCATCAAAATCAAAATTTTTCACAGGAACGTTTCACATATCTTCTTGTCAATATGAGAGACGCCCACCACAGAATAGCCTGGTGGTTAGGGCTGTCACCTGGGATGTGGTGATATGTCTATGCTGCACAAAAACAAACAAACAAAAAAAAAAAAAGGAGACCAGCAGCAGTGACTCTCAGAGCCCAGGTCAATGGGCTTGAGCTGAAGAGCTAAAAATAACAGTATAGACTTTCAGGCTGAGACTGGAGCCTGGGCTCTGAGACCCTCCAAGCTTGCTGGGTTTCAGCACCCAGGCTTCAGCCCAAACCCGAACATCTACACTGCTATTTTCAGCCCAGCAATGTGATCCTGAGTCAGCTCACCCACTCTGCTGTGGGTTTTGGCATTTCTTTTTTTTTTTTTTGGATGGATAGACATATATTGGGGGACCCAATGAGTGCCCTCCCCATCTGGCCAGTGGCTTTTTTGGAGCAAGTGGATGGGCCTGTCTGTTTTTTCCATGAATTTTTTCAAAATGTCTCAGTTTCTCCCCCTCCCACCCCCGTGAAACCGGAAAATCTTTTTTAAAAAATCTCAAAAATTTGTGTGGTAGAGGAAAACTGTTTGCCATCCAGCTGTAGTCATGAGCTTAGAATCACTTTCTGAAATGCAACACAATCAGAACCTCTCTTGGGTAGTCAACACATAGTGCAACTGTCACATTCCTATACAGTCACTCTGTGTTATATAGGAGGAAAGAATGTAGTATATCAGTCCCCTCTTTCAGTCCCAAATATCTGTTCTGATACTGGGCTTCTCTGTCTAATTTTCCATCTGCCTGGTATTTTTCAGATACATAGAAAAGTCAAATACAATATTGGTCAATTATAAGCAAAGCAATTTCACTCTTTGTTAGAAGGAAGAGACCGTACTGTATTCATGAAGCGTTCCCCTCACTTGGCTGCCATTGGGGCTGAAATAGATTTCGTGGAAGATGTGATCCACCCGAAACGTTTCGCTAATCCATGGATCAGTTGTACTGATGGTGCCTGTGTACTTCTTTTTGCTGCTTTCAATGGGGAAAATAGGTGTGGTGTCTGCATCACACACAGTCAGTGTGGCTAGGACAGTTCCCTAGAAGAAAATCATAGACGATATGAAGAAAAATCAATGATTGCCATGATTCTTTTTTCCAGATTTGTTTTCTGGTTTACTGTCTGAATAAGTAATACAATCTAGAGACCAAAGTCCTGTCTGTATAAAGCTCCCTGACATTCTGTAAAAATCCACTTCCATTCAAAATCTTTGTAGGGCTTTGACAGAAAAGGCAAAGATTGATCATACTACTGTGTGACAAAGTTCCTCCTCTACCTTGGTGGGTCCTGCGCTTACTGGTGGATTTGCTCGCCTCACAGATTCACCATGTGGGTCGGGAAACATCCCAGAGACCTTCCCCTCTGGTAGAAGGCCATAGTCCAGGTCAATTCCTCCTGTGTCTGATCAGGAGTTTGGAGGTTTGGGGGGAATCTGGGCCCATCCTCTACTCCGGGTTCCAGCCCTGTGGACTACAGCTGTCTAAAGTGCCTCCTGGTACAACTGCGCGACAGCTACAACTCCCTGGGCTACTTCCCCCATGGCCTTCTCCCAACACCTTCTTTATCCTCACCACAGGACCTTTCTCCTGTTGCCTGATAATGCTTGTACTCCTCAGTCTTCCAGCTATATGTCTTCTCATTCTCAGCTCCTCGTGCCTCTTTCTCCCAGCTCCTCGTATGCATGCCACAAACTGAAGTGAGGTCCTTTTCAAACTCAGGTGTCCTTATTAGCTAGCCTGTCCTAATTGATTCTAGCAATTTCTTAATTGGCTCCAGGTGTCAATTATCCTGCCTGTCTTAATTGGTTCTAGCAGGTTCCTGATTACTCTAGTGAAGCCCCTGCTCTGGTCACTCAGGGAACAGAAAACTACTCTTCCAGTGACCAGTATATTTGCCCTCTACCAGACTCCTGTACCTCACTGGTCTGGGTCTGTCACATACTGCTTACCACCTATTTGGAGATAGATGAGCATTGTAACAGCATTTCGTAAAGACCGTGAGTTGCAAAATTATTGTAGCAGCAGTCAGTTTTGAGACCTATGTAAGGACTGCATATTTGATTCCGGCAATCCCCAACTAGTGGTCTTAAGGACCCGAGACTTTGTAGCTAGGATGAACTTTGGAGGAATTTTGCAACTGGGATATATCACTGAATAAACATGAGAATGACAAGCCAAGCAAAAAATATGAGACTGCCAATATCTGCTCAGGTCAGCAAGGCGAGGAGCAGCAGAGCGGGTCCTCAGCGAACCAGTTATTGATCCTCATTCTCTAGTTGGCTCTGCACCAGCCCCAACCTCACAGAGTTTAGGGTGACTTGAATTCTCAGCTGTGTGAATGGCAAGAAGGGCTGGAACACACAAGAGAATGTGGCCCGTATAGTGCACAGTCTCCCCTCCCGGAGACCTCCAATTCACTCTCCGTTATGCATTGTGGGATTTTTTTAAATTGTTAATCCCATATTTACAGAGAATGGCATGGATAGCAGAGACATTTTATTCACTTAGCCCCTGGGAGAGACTAATTAAGTGGCTGTGCTCAAATGTAATACTGGATGTTTGAAGGCAGAAATAACAGGATCATACCTTGCTTTCAATCATCAAAATAAAAAATAATCCTCAATATTCTTGTTGCAGGTGAGCAACAAATCCCCATTTAAAAGTCAGGAAAGAAGAAACAGAGGCCACATGACATAACTAAGGCCCCACAGAGAGTTAGTAACAGAAGCATGATCAGAAATCAGATGTTCTAGGCTCCAGTCTTGTGCTCATTCCACTAGATTGCTCTTTATTGACTCTACATTGGATTTCTGATTACCTTGCAGTAGGCCTCAAACTCATTTTGTACAGTTATTGTTCCATTGGCCGTTGAGATTCCCATACAAATCCTCTCTCCTTTAAGTTTGAATATACTAATTATCAGAGGTATTTTGGAAGTTTTCCAACAAAAGAGTTTTCTGCTGGAAAACACTGAATTAATTAAATCAAAATGTTTCATGAGAATACACTGATTTTGTCAAGTTTGTTTCAACTATATTATACGTCATATTAAAGTCAAAATAAACGTTTTCTGATTATTTCATTGCATGACAAATACTGAGATTTCTACTTTTCATCCTGATTTGAGGGAAGAAACAAAGTTTGAGTGTCTCAGAATTTTCTATGGGATGAGAATTCTGTTTTTCAAGCAGCTCTACTAGCTATGCCCATCGGTGTGTCACTGATATATCACGCCTGTAGGTGGCAGCAAACATCCAAAATTGTATGCTCTCTTTCCAGAACAGATTTGCAAAATCCAGTTTACTTCCAAGGGAAACAAATATAGCTATTAAAGAAATATTACTGGACAGAAATCCCTGGAGGGAAATGACTGAGTACTTGCTGGAACTTTATGCATAGCTTATGCTGAATGCACATAAGAATGGCTCAGGCATAACAACCATCTAGTAATGCTGTTGTGAGTGTTTCTTCTCCCAGAGAAAGCCCCAGCTGAATGCTATTCTACTAGTTTTATACATATGTATCTTGGTTTTCACCTATAAAGCCAATTTAGATATGGGCTGGGCCTACTTTCAAGCTGGACTCTAATCACTGTAGCAGGAGGGGTGGCATGGAGTAGAGAGAGGGTAGAGGTGATGAAGGTTGCTCATTGACAACCCTTTCACTACAGAATACCCTTGGCCCTAAATACTCTGGCATTGTTGATCTTCAGTGAACACTGCAAGAACCATCATTTTGCCTAGATATCTGAGTAAGGGTGAAGTCTATTAGGGACAACAGTTTATGTAGGATGGGAATGCTGATGGGGAAAGTTGGTTAGCGTTTGAGGTGGTGTTTTCCAGGAAGTTGCTGCTGGTTTTGTTCTGGTTGTATTTGTTTCTTTAAGTAACACCAAAGATGCACAAGGCAGCAGACAGGTGTTCAAATCCCATTATGAATAAAAAAACCTAGCAACCCCCATATTTAGATTATCTAAGACCTTATATAAGAAAAGATTCCTGAAATCTTTTATTTGAGAAGCTCTCACCTTTCCTTTGTTTGCAGCAGGCCTTTGACATGGTGCATCCTTGTGTGCATGCATTATGGTACAATCTTTAATTACACTTGCTATTGTTTTCCACAGAACCCAGGCCTCAGTCAGTGTACTTGCACGAAGAAGAATCATGGGAAGAATCATAGTTGCATATACAGCTATAAATCTTGCATTTCTCAACTTCTCAGTGATTGACTTTCCCACCTAAATTATATTTTAACACAGCTTTTTGTATGTAATATATAGGCGGATACACACACCTAGTGAAATCTGTCAAATGACCACTCAGATAATTAGCCACTCAAGAGAGGTGGTCATCACATTCTTCATATTATTATTCTTATTATTCAGTCAGAGTTTTCTGGACTGTAGAGTAAATTAGTGCATATGATGCTGGGAGCTGACATACAAGGCCTAACGTTTCCATGTAGGCATGCCTAACCCACAGTGTTTCCACTGAAAATCTGAGAGTCCAACCAGAAGAGAACTCTACCTCTTTTCTGTTGAACTCCACAACAGCATCCGTCGTGCTAGTGCCATTGGGAAGGAAGGGGGCAGAGTCATCTTCATCTAACACATTGACCAGGAAAGGCACCTCGACCTGCATCTCCTTGGAGCCCTCTCTCACTGTACACTTGGCGATCAGTTCATACCTCTCTCTTTCTTCCCGATCCAAACGCTGCACAACACTCACGCCTGTGGTGTTCTCATTGTAACGAAAAGGCAGCCCTTCAACTGAAACAACACATACAGAGCATAAACTGGGATAATCCTTTCCCATTAGTGGTGTTTGATTGTTCTCCTCTTTGACATACTGGTGTGATCCCAATGAATCCATTTGGGTTGCATCAATGTAACAGAGGAAAGAAAGAATTTTACTCTATATTATGAAAATCAATCTAAGAAGATATATGAAGGAAGGTAGAGAAGCTATATTGGGGTACATTAGGAAGTCTAAAGGACTTGTAACAAGAATGAGGAGTACTTGTGGCACTTTAAAGACTAACAAATTTATTTGAGCATAAGCTTTCATGGGCTAAAACCCACTTCATCGTATGCATGCAGTGGAAGATACAGTAGAAGAATATATATACACAGAGAACATGAAAAAATGGGTGTTGCCATACCAATTGTAATGCCCCTCTGCCATGTACATTGGCCAGACTGGACAGTCTGGACACAGATCAGACATCAAGAATTATAACATTCAAAAACCAGTTGGAGAACACTTCAACCTTGCTGGTCACTCAATTACAGATCTCAAAGTCACAATACTTCAACAAAAAAACAAACAGACTTCAACAAGAAACTTCAGAATCTGAATTAATTTGCAAACTAGACACCATTAAATTAGGCTTGAATAAAGATTGGGACTGGATGGATCATTACACAAAGTAAAACTGTTTTCCCATGCTAATTTTCCCCCTACTGTTACTCACACCTTCTTGTCAACGGTTGGAAATGGGCCATCCTGATTATCACTACAAAATTTTTTTTTCTTCTGCTGATAATAGCTCACCTTAATTAATTACCCTTATTACAGTTGGTACGGAAACACTCATTTTTTCATATTCTCTATGTATATATTTTCCTACTGTATTTTCCACTGCATGCATCTGATGAAGTGGGTTTTAGCCCACAAAAACTTATGCTCAAATAAATGTGTTAGTCTCTAAGGTGCCACAAGTATTCCCTGTTCTTTTTGCTGATACAGACTAACAAGGCTACCACTCTAAAACCCATAAAGTCTTATGTGGAAGCAGAGTAGGATAATCAACAGAGGAGAGATCTACTCTATTAAAAATCTCTTTAATATGACTGGCGACTGAATGGTTTACCTCCAGTTTTACCTGCTAGTAATTTGTAGGAAATGCTGACATTCTGGCACAGGTGATGTATTGGGGGTAACTGGAGCTGATGAAATGTGCCAGGTGGTTTATTCTCCTTGATGTGAAAGGAGAGATCCATTTCTGAGAAACAAAGCTCCCTTGACATCAGAGCATTGCAAGCTGGTACAGTGGCATTGATGATGGAGAGATGCACCAGGGCAGAAGTGGGGGTCTCACATTCCTTCCCTTGGAAGGGCTGGGGTGAAAGGTAGACATGAAATGTCACCTTTGGTAATGACATCCAATTTTTTCCAACTGCAAGAACAGAAACAAAGAAACAGTTGACAAAGAAACAAGCTAACATTCCTCTTAATAGTTTCCTTCCATCAGCCATTATTCTACAGTAAACCAAGTAGTTCAGTGACAATACCTGATGTTTAGCACCTCTAAAATAAGGCTCTACGTGTTTGAAGTTGGAGCAAGCCACTCAAAAATTACAGGCTAATGTGGACAATATGGCTCTTACAAGTTCTCCTATTGCTTCAGATTACCCACAGTGGAACCCTACCAATCTTTGAAACTGATCCAGATGTAAAGGCCTTTTCAGCAGTGCTATGACATTAATTTCTTACACCACTTTCTCCTCCCTCATCTAATGCTACCTAATTTCCTCGGGGATCAAAACCACCAAGATGTAGGTTCTGTTTATTGAAAGCAGGAGAATGAAAACAATTTGTTTCTATGGTTCAATGGTACATGGTTCTTACAAGAAAATCTCACTTCAATCCCAAGCAATATAAATAGGCATCACTTAACCCCTTCATCAGAGGATCATTTACTACCCCTTACAAAAAGTGCTCCAGGTATCTGGGTCTTTGTAATTAAAGGTTTTGCTTATATTGGAAAAGTTGCACCAATTTAACTAAAATTAGTCTGTCCGAACTGATGCAGAAATAAAATTTTAACCAACACATAAATGGGTGTAACATGTTGGTAAATTACTAAACAAGGATAAACTTGCGAGGATTAAAATGGTTTAAGTGTGTCTTCTTTTGGGGTCCAGTCTAGGTTTATTATGTTGATTTAGTTAAACTGGTGAAACTTCCCTGATGAAACTCTACCATTTGACAACTAATCCAATTTCTTCTTGGCCTTAGTGTTCATTTTGCCACATGACTTTAATACCATTGTGTCTATCTGAGAGTTCTTTTCAATCCCAAAATTCATTTAATGTAAGTAAACAGTTCTTCCAGTCTGATCCCTAAGTATTCGTTTGCTATTCACATGCTGCTGGATAAATCCCATTAGATGTAAGTGCTTAACTTCAACTCTGGACAGTATCACAACTGCAGCTACTCCTCTCAGACTTACACAGGATATCGAAGTCTCCTCTATCCAGACTCTTATTGAGGTAGAGAAGCCCAGTTTTTTCTTTTATTTGAAACCAATGATTTTCATAGGCTCCAACACGATAGATAAAGAGATGCTGGCACAGCTGAAAGTGGGCCACCTCCCCATGTGAATCCCTCAAGGCACGGATGTGCAGTAGCGGCGTACCCGCTGGCTGATCAATGTAGACAGTCTCAGAATAATCCTTCCTAGGGAAGTAGAGACCAAAAGAAGCTGCAAAGGAACACAAACAACAGGAGAAGTGTTAAAGCTGAATGAATTCTGGGTAGATGTGGTAAGAGGTGCATTTCTAAAGAACTGGAAGCTCCATCCAGTAAGTGCATAGGAAGATATAACAGCAGACCCAGATCCTAAGCTGGTGTAAATTGGCATAGCTCTACTGAGTTCAATGGTGCTACCTCAATGTATATCAGCTGAGGATTTGACCATACTTTATGTACAAGCAATGAGAAATCCCCCTGGAAGCCAAATTGCTTAGTTGTAAACAAGACCATAGCCACAGCAGAGAGCCTAATGGAGCATTTCTTGTCAAACTTCAGATAAACTCACATCAGCAATTCCCAGCTGCTTTTCCATTCTCACACAAATTGTTTTCTTCTCTGAATAGTATCATTTATGGTGAAAGCTTATTGAGGAAATAAATACAGTTAGATGAAAAAACATTAGGAGGTATTGCCCTAAGCTGAATCTCAGTCTTTCAAGTCACACAGTCCAAACACTCAATTTCTATCCAGATAAAAAATGTGTAAGTACATCAGTGGCTTTCAAAACTTCTCCCTAGTGCGGACTTCTTTTTAAGTAGCGGTTTTTCTTGTGGACACCTCCTCATGCATACAAACCAACCAACCCACCCTACCCCTTTCCTAAAGTAAATGGTACTCCACTCCACTAAATAAATCCATAGATTATCAGGCCAGAAGGAATCAGTCTGACTTTCTTGCATAATACAGGTCATGGGACTTCCCTGAATTAACTCCTGTTTGAGCTGGAGCATATCTTGTTTTTTAATTTTGTTTTTAAAATGTTCAGAAATGGAAAAAAAATCTACCCCAGCCCTTCATAAAATTCTTCCAATGATTAATTACCCTCACTGTTGAAAATTTGCACCTTATTTCTAGGCTGAATTTATCTAGCTTCAGCTTTCAGCCACTGGATCTTGTTTTATCTTTGACCAGTAGATTGAAGAGCCTTCCATTATCAATATTCTCTTCCCCATGGAGGTGCTTAAGTAAATTTACAACTCAAAGATTTTAGGTCTCAGAGAGATAAAAATTCAGGATTGATAACACCAATTAAGGCTAAAGGAATTTACTCTCTCTCTAATGCAATGGATCTGACTGACCCATTGTGCCTCTGTACTGTTTATTTCCTCTCTCTGGTTGTAGACATTTACATTAATTAGGAAGCATTCACCTGTGTCAATTCATTTGAGAGCATAGCGATTGTCTGGTTTCACCTCACATAGTTGCTATTAGGGCATTTAGTGCACTGGATGGATACAATACATGTTGTGATAGGCATGTGTAGGACCCCTGGATCTTGAAAGGTGTGTTGTAGTGTGTGTGTGGCAGGTGTTGATCATTGTAGCAGAGGAAATATGTCTGCAGTTATTGCATGTTGTTCTGGCAGGGTCTGGTACAGCTTTGATTTGGCCTGTCCTGGTCTGTGGGAAGCTTGCTTCTGATGATGAGCTTGGGGAGGCCGGGGTCCTCTTTGCAGGCTACAATTGAGGCATCAGGAAAGATTTCTTTCAGGATGGGGTTCTCATTGGGTATGGCTTGTAGTTGTTTGATACTATGGGTTCCTTGTAGGGACAGATGACAACTAGGGGTATGCGGTTAAAGGAGGTTTTATTTCTGTATTGAAGCAGGTTCTCTTGAGGTATTTGGGCGGACCGTTCCATGATGTGATCTATTTTTGTGGTGGAGTGTCCTTGTTTGGTGAAGGCAATGTTGAGTGTGTCATGGTGTATATCCTGGACTTTCTCCTCACAGCATTGTCTATGGTATCTGAGTGACTGACAATCACTATGCTCTCAAATGAACACACACAGGAAAATGATAAAAGACAAACACACCACATCATCTATGGGTGAACACTTTTCACAAAGCGATCACCCTATATCTGTCTTATGAGTCCTCACAGGAAACTTACACAACACTTTCAAAAGACGAGTCTAGGAGCTTAAATTCATAACTTTGCTGGACACTAAAAATCATGGACTGAACAGACACACTGGATTTATGGCTTATTACAACAATATGTAACCCACTTACAACACTTGCCCCCTAGCTGCTCCCCTCCCCTTCTTTCCTTCCCTGTGACTAGAGGGATATTAATGAGCTTCTTGACCTGGAACGCTAAACAATCTGTTCCACCTTATATTTAGCTGTGACATTCTGAGTTAGTTTCCCAGAGTCAAGGAAGAGCTCAGTGTAAGCTCGAAAGCTAGTCTCTCTCGCCAACAGAAGTTGGTCCAATAAAAGATATTACCTCATCCAGTTTATTGGTGCAAAGCCCTTTTTGCTCAAAACTGGATCCACTTTTAGTGGACATTTTCCCATGATGCCCCAGCAGAAATGAGAAGTAGGCTGCTGTCATAAACAGATAGTTAAGGGTTAATGTCTCTTTTACCTATAAAGGGTTAACAAGCTCAGTGAACCTGGCTGACACCTGACCAAAGGACCAATCGGGAGACAAGATACTTTCAAATCTTGATGGAGGGAAGTCTTTGTTTTGTGCTTTTTGTCCTGTTTTTTGTTCTCTCTTGGGATTAAGAGAAGCCAGTCATGTAACCAGATTTCTCCAATCTTACTGAAACAGACTCTCAGGTTCCAGATAGTAAGTAATAGATAGAAAGCGGATTAGATTTGTTTGTTTTCTTTATTTGCAAATGTGTATTTTGCTGGAAGGATATTTCACCTTTGTGCGCTGTAACTTATACTTAGGCTGGGAGTGGGAGTCCCTCTGGTCTAGGTGAAGCTGAGACCCTGTAAACATTTTTCCATCTTGATTTTACAGAGATAATTTTTTCCTTTTCTTTCTTTAATTA
Source organism: Gopherus flavomarginatus (assembly GCF_025201925.1). Taxonomy (NCBI): domain Eukaryota; kingdom Metazoa; phylum Chordata; order Testudines; family Testudinidae; genus Gopherus; species Gopherus flavomarginatus. Next base: position 81,095,940 of record NC_066622.1, on the reverse strand, counting down.
AAAGCTTTTCTTTTAAGAACTTGATTGATTTTTTTATTCCTGTGTAAGACCCAAGGGGACTGGGTCTGAACTCACCAGGAATTGGTGGGGGGAAAGGAGAGAAGGGGGAGGGAAAGGTTAATTTCTCTCTGTGTTAAGATCCAAGGAGTTGGGATCAGTGTCTCTCTCTCAGGGAGAGTCTGGGTGGGGGAGGGGGGGAAGGTGAATTTCCTCTCTGTTTTAAGATTCAAGGAGTTTGAATCACGGTATCTTTCAGGGTAACTCAGGGAGGGGAAAGTCTGGGAGGAGAAAGGAGAGGGGAATGGTTTATTTCCCTTTGTTTTAAGACCCAAGGGGTTCGGGTCTTGGGTCCCCCAGGGAAGGTTTTGGGGGACAGGGAGTGTACCCAAACACTATATTTTGGGTTGGTGGCAGCGTGATAAGATCTAAGCTAGGAATTAAGCTTAGAAGGGAACAGGCAGGTCCCCACTTTCTGGACGCTAAAGTTCAAAGTGGAAAAGAGACCCTGACAGCTGCCAAAGCATCTTCAGAATAGCAATGGGCTAACATTTCCTCAGCTGCACATTACTGAAGGATCCATTTTAAAGAAGGAAAAGGAAGATGGCAAACCCACTGTGAATTAAAGGTCTATGATGTCACTTGGAAACACTACACAAGCCACAGTTCTCTCTCTCATGATTACATCATCAGCATTGCTGCATGGAATTACATCCTCATGTTTTACAGTTGACTGTTACTTTTTAATAAATTAATAAAGCAGGTAAAAACTTACCAAAATAATGTTGAATTAAGAAGGCAGCCAGCTGTAATCTTTTAAAAAGAGCATACAGTACATTTTTGGTGTGGGAGCGGGAAGCTAAAAACCAGTGACTCCTGACCCTCCATTCCCCAACATCTTTTCTTTCTCCAAAACAATTTGCATTTGATATTCAGCACTGAGATTTTTGTCAACACACTGTTTAATAAGGGCACCTTTAAAGACATACTTTTGGCCCATTCCATCTACTATTGCTTCTAACTGAAGGCCATGCAAACATTATCTCCACACGTCATTGCAACTCAGTATTTTCAGGGATACAAGAGTTAAATATGTATAACGTAGCTAAGGAGAAACATACTTGTATCAGAAAGATGCAAAGAGGAGTGAAAAAAATTATTTAAGGTGGTACAAGAAGTAACAAAATAGAGGTAAATTAAGGAAGATAAGATTATACAAACCAAAAAAGAAGGCAAGGTCCTTGCCTATGGTCTAAATTTAACCTGAATATTGGGGGAAAACGCCTCTTGGTGAGATCCAAATAAGTTATCCAGTAGCAGGTGGGAGGACTAAATGAGCTAATAGAAACTTTCCATCGCTAATTCCTATGATTCAATTCAAACACACGTTTGCTTTATGTACCTTTTAATCCTGTACTGAATTGATTGTTGATTAAAAATTAAAACATCAAAATACAGCTCTGTGCATTTTCAATAGAGACACTATTCCTACTCAGGCCAGTAAAGTTTGTAACAAACAACTGAGCCAAATCTCATTCACCTTACAAGGAGTAGTCCTATCACAAGGAGAAAGCAAACCAGGCTTGCCAAAAAATATTAGCAATTATGATTTCTGTGTTTCAACAAGAGAATTTTACTTAATTTGAACCCTGAGGTCTATAACACTGAAGTGCTTTTCAGAACACTTTGATTACATTTAAGTAATTGAGATCTGTGCAAAAACTAATTAACATCTTTAACTTTATGCATCTGAGCAGTTTCACTGTAAAGTGACTACTCCGATGCTTGAATTTCATCATCCGCCAGACTTTCAAAAGAGCTCAGAATTTTGGGTGCTGAGCGTTCTTTAGGATCTGGCTCCTTGAAAATCTGGCTCTGAACTCTGCCCCTAAGTGTTTACAGGATCACGGTTTTAAATTGTACAGGGACTAGTAATTCATTGTATATTTAACCTTCCTCTTTTTAAAACAAACAAACCCAAATTGTCATAACTAGCACCCACAGTAGGAACTCACATGCTAGAAAAAGACTGCTATCCAAAATCTAATCTGGCATTGGGTAATGTGGAAAATAAAGCTTAGAATTTTGAAAGGGATGTTTAGGGCTCATATATAAAGCAGCATGATCAACTATTGTGAAATGTGTTAAAAATATAAATTCACTTGTAAGCTGAACATGATACATTATTGCTAGTAGGAAAGGGTGATTTTTCTTCCTCTCTTCAAAACTAAAAACCCTTGGAATAGAATGTTGGCAGTGTAATTAGCAGCTTTACTGGGTCTTGGCTTTGATTGTGATTCAGGAACACATCGCTGTTTGGGACAGCACTTAAGAATATTCTGAACTTGAAATATATGCTTACCTCTCATTGGAACTTAAACATATGCATAAGTGCTTTCCTCATTTGGGAACATAATTACATCACCTCAGCTGTGGCAAAGCTTGCTACCATTTAATAGAATATAGCTTTTCAACACATTAATATCTCATGGAGATTAGAATGTTTGGAACATTACAGTACTTTATTTAGCTATTTTTCTAAGACTGTTATTTCTGAATTGTTGACCCAATACAATGACACTCACACTTGTTAATGGTGCAGCTATCACAAAATTACACAACGCTGTTGACGTTAATTACTGGTATTGTAAGCCACCATTTGTGTACTGCTTCTGCTTAATTTAACCCATTGCAAGAGTTGTAGCTGCAACAGGTAGTTCAGGTCACAACTCTACCGTGATGATTATAAATACATACACACACACACACATATACCTCACTCTATATTTATATGCACAGTCTGTTATATGGAAGGAGAGCTTTCTCCTCATTTCTTCTGATAGGTTACATTCATTCCTTAATTTTTGATAAGTTCAAACCCAACTCAATAAACTATCCATCTGCCATCTATGCTGCAGGAGGGAGAGGCTTCTAACCCTGGCTAAGCTTCCTAAAAAAGGTAATTCTTTTGCTGTGTTCCAGTTGCAGCACCTTTTTTACTGTCTATAATGAGCAAGAGCAGAATTTGACTTTCTGATCTCAAGTTGAGTTGGCAATGTGCCAGAAGAAACATCTTTTTTTAATTTATAAAATGAGCAAATTTGGTAGGAAATCACAAACACAAATAAACAAGGGATCCCATACAACATTCACAGTTATCTTTCAGAGTATAACTGCTGTCTTTTGGATAACAGTTAATTGAAAGAGATGTGCTTGAAGATTAATTAAACAAGACAATTGATATCTAAACATGTAGAAAATTTGACAAATCATCACCATCACTGAAAATTCAGTTACATTGCACCCGTTACTCTTCTTACTTTGCCGATGGCATTGTGTCTTGAAAGTAGGGTTGGGAGAACCAGTTTCAACAAAGAAACAAACCCACTTAAAACTTGAAAGTTCTTTTCTAAAAAGGAATAAAACAAAACTTGTTTAAGGTCTAATCATTCTGCTGGATACTTCTAGTTTTTGGCCAGGAGCAAAAGTGAGAACGTCATACATTACCACCTATTTTTCTGAGTCCTGACCTGAACGAGAAGCAGTTCAAACATCAAAGGAAAAAATCTAATCTCCAAGGAGCAAGATTTTTAAAAAGATGAGTTTTGCAGATTCAAATTGTTCAGGTCAGATTCAGCTAAGTGTTCAAATGTACAATGGATTATCTGAACCAAAGCCAAATTCCAACGTCTTCCTGCCCTACTCACAGGGTGCACAGGAACTCACTTCATACCGTTGCTTATATAACACGTATTCAACATACTTGTTTTCTCATTTTGGTTGAAAAAGTTGCAATTTGGAAAATTTCAACCAGTTCTATTTTCTCAGGTTCTGTCTTAGCTTGGAAAGCTTTAAGGGACCGTTATAATCATATTGTCTGATCCTGCATAACACAGACCGAAGAATAAATCTATGTAACCCAATAATTTCTGCTTCATGCCCATAACTTCTCTTTGAGCTAAAGCATATAGTTTAGAAAGATGTCCAGTCTTCATTTAGAGACTTCAAGTGATGGAGAATCTCCACATCCTTGGGTAAGTTGATCCAATGATTAATTACCCTCACTGTTAAAAATGTGTGCCTTATTTCTTGTCTGAATCCATCTAGCTTCAACTTGCAACCACTGGCTCTGGTTAGTCTTATTCTGCTAGATGTATGAGTAATCTTACCCATCACATTTCATGTGCTGAAATATGAACTGCATTAACAGAGCTTTAATTGGTTTGAAAGTTAAAATAATAGGGAAAATGATTCTCAGCAGCAATATGGAAACTGGAACAAGAGTTGGTTTTCCTTCAACTAATAATATATACATATGTGATACAACCAATTTCCTCTAGCAAAATTTACTCAGGCCTTCTCCATATTATTGGGGGTTAGTGTTACAATTTATGAGAAACAAACCTTTCCCTGATGTGGAACAAAATCCATACTGAAGAATTTACTCTATGCCTTACTGAAATGGGTGTATGATTACATTAATAACATGCCCCTAATCAGTCCTGACTCTAAAGCCAGGACATTTGTAGAGTAGAGGAGAAAATGATATTAGCTGACGAACATGGGAGTCTGCTGTTAATATTCCACCATTTGTGGCACAGCATCAGATTTCAACAATCAGTAAGATGGGGGATTTAGCACTGTGTCCCTATTTTGACTACTGTTTGTTGGCCATTATGGTCCAATATGAATATTCATCTACCTGACGTTTGTCTTGGAGCATGTGGCAGGGATACACTACCAATATCTGCAATCAAGGGTCTCCCACAAAATTCCTCTCTTCCCACTTAGTCTGCAATAAGCTGTGCTTTTCTGGTCCTTGCAGAAGAGAAGATCAAGGAATCTACTTATCTAAACACCAACACTTCTTCATGACCAAAAACCAAGGAAGCCACTTGGCAAGAACACTATATTGTCACATGCTGGAAATGTTTATACCTAGTCCCTGAAGGGTATACAGACAGTATGGAACAGAGTTCAACTCATATAGTTTGAAGGAGGGACAAGTGGAGTTAGGACCTTGCAAGAGTTATCTTTCCACGGGAAACTCTCTGAAAATACCTTGTCCATTCCACAAGTATCAAATTGCCCTTCACAAATATTTTGACGAGTCCCAGGGATATGTCATTTCTGACAGGACTGATTTAACAGTAGCCAGAGAGGGGACAAGCTGCATTTCATGCAGGGGAATCAATCCGTGGCAGAATTTTAAATGAGGGGCTCTTTAGAGAAGCCTTCATCACCTCACTGGTGTTCAGGGGGGAAAAAGAGCAATCTCAAGAATAGAAACAATCTCAGAAATAGTCCTAGTTGAGAATTATTAGGAAATATGGAGTAAGAAGGCAGAATATTAATAGTGATCAAGAGCATATGTGCTATTACGTAGACTCTGTACTATAATAATGCACTTTGAAGATACTACTAGAACATCTGTGAATGGATCTAATATACAAAATTTGGTTAAATCATAACTGCTCCATTGGGATAGCTGATATATTACAGTATGTACGTATTACAGTACATATCACTGCAGAGAGATGAATGCTTCCCTTTTTCATTACAACGGTTAGGAAAAGGAAGTTTGTTGATTATCTGTTTAGAAATTTGAAAGCAAAAAAATTGTGAGCTAAAACTTGACCCACTGTAAGGTATTACAAGGAAACTATGCATATTGGATGCTTCGGTATGCTGAGAGTTTGATTCAGCCTATAGTTTTGCAGCAATAAACTAGGGCAAAGGGCCTGCAGCAGAAGAAATTCTGCCTGGAGAGAGGTTGCAGCAGCTCTAGCCAGAAAGGGGCATGCGCAGCACAGTTTAAGGTGTTCTGTAGCCCCAGTGTCAGTTAAAGCTGTCCTCCCCATGAACACCATCAGGGAGTCAATTCCCCCCTTATACAGAGTAACTCCTCCTGTTGCAGAGTAACTCCTCAAGCCCTGTATGTGGTTATGCCTTGAGCCTAGACAATGTCTTATAAAGTCTTAGCCAATAATTTTTGCTTTATGAGGACCAAAATCAGATTCTGCCATTACTTCACTGAGTGAAGTTTGTGTCGTTATTGCATTAGCAGACCACAGCACCAATGGGAGAATGGGCTCATGCTGCCATGGCTACATTCGATTTTAGCACACTAGCTTGATGAGAGCTAGCCCAAGTACGTCTCTTCAAGCTGGGACTCACCCGCAGCTCCAAGTACAGACGTAGCCTAAGTTTATATCTGAACTTTAGAGAGTTCAGTACTGGTAGCCTGTCACCTGTAGTAAACATGTAAAAATTACGAAGGGATAGTGAGCGATAGACTTTATTGCAATAGCAGCAATGTAAATGGAACACATATGTTTCATGCAATATGATATTTACCATTTGTCAGGAATTTTGAGGAGACAGTGGTAGGCAGAAGCAATCCTAAACTAGAATACATCCAGATCTGTTTCTGGGACACTTTTGTTGAACTAGCCTGGTTTAATTTAGTCTAAATGTATCTTTCTGTCTCATTATTATTTGCTTCAGCAGCACTCCACATGCATTCTATTGAGAAAAATCTAGATATTGTGGCTGGAAAAAAAACAACAACCCTGAAAAAACAAAATTCATGTTCACAGGAATTTGATTTGATAAATTTCCCATTTCAAAAAAAAATTGGGAATAAGTTTCAAAATTATTCAAGTGTCCCATTGTGATATTTTCTGAAAAAAGAACTGCAGTTTTTCAGAGCAAAATGACTTTGTTCTGAAATTTATTTTAGTAGTAAAGAACGTGTAAAAAATGCAAAAGGTCAAAATTGAAATAAAACATTTCAAAATTACCAAACTGATACTTTTCAATTGGCTTGACCCAAGCAATTTTTTTGGATTCTCAGTTTGCAAAAATTTTGAGATTGACATTTTGTCCCATTTTGGGATGGGAATTTTTTTTTAATCTCAAAAATTCTCACTGTTTCCTATCCAGCTCTCCTCCAGTCCCAAGCTAATAAATATCAGTGAGAGGTGAGTGCCTAATTCCCATTTGTTCATTTGAAAAGTTCTCTCTACATTTTTTAGTGAATTAGAGCAATTCTCTGTATTTCTAATTCATTTTAATTGCTATGATGATAGGAGGTGTCCTTTCTCTATTTTAAACTCCACCAAGAGGGCAAGATTGGGATGCCTTGTTGCTGTGAAGCATCACTTTAAAAAACAAGTGTTAGTTAATCTTAATCTTTCTCAATTTATTTTCCCAGAGATTGAGCATATATTTAGAAGTATGCAGTTTGACAGAAAGCAAATGACTATACTAAGTGCAATTTTGGCCAACATTGTTTGGATATCTCATACTCCATATCCCATGTGACACTAATCAATTAGAGAATATTATATATTCTATGGATATTGTGCACACACATGAAAGAGATGGAGATAATAGCTGTAGATTTTGGCAAGTTCTTCAGAAACCCAGATTCCTTCTTTCTTTTGGTACAGGACTATGTGAACCATGTATGAAGTGCTGCTGTAGCCATGTTGGTCCTGGGTGTTAGAGAGACATGGGTGAGGTAATATCTTTTACTGGACCAACTTCTGTGGATCAGAGAGACAATCTTTCGAGTTTACACAGAGATTTTCAGGTCTGGGAAATGTACTCAGAATACTAAATACAAAGTGGAACAGATTGTTAGCATAAGCAGTTAATACATTCAAGGAGACCATTCACAGTGATGTGGTCTCTTAACACCTCTGCACTCTACAGAAACCATAACTTTTAAGGGCACCCTATTTTTAAAAGGTTAGGAATAATCAAATATAGTTGAACTTTTGGTTAGTAAAGACCTGCAATATAGGAAAAGGGAACTGACTGCGGAATACACATCAGCACAAAGTTACATCAATAGAGCAGTTAATGGCATCTAGTCACATCTGGGTCAAATTTATAGCATATGCAAGGCAGCAAAAACCTCAGGATGAAGGTATATAAAAATGAACAATTATGTCCATTCCCATTCAGTTCTATATAGACATAGTTTATTTTGTGCTGTGCAAGTCTGGATCTCCACTGATCTGCATGTGTTTTGTTCTGGTGGCTAACCCTGGGCTGGAAGGTGAAGGGAGAGACAGGAAAAGAAAAAGGCTAGAATTTATTGCAGAAGGCTCCATATCTCCACTCTTTGCTTTGCTAACAACCATTTTCACTGGTGAAAATCATCACTTCAATGAACTTAGGTCTACGTGGAAATGATGTATATTCACTGCCATCTCTTCAGAAAATGTGTAAAGGGTTAAGTTTGCACAATTACTGGACAATACGAGATTTTTTTTTCCTCAGCCTGATAATACTCTTGAAATCAAGAGGTGAAAGGTAACCTATATTTCTGTGCCTAATGTACAAAACTGACACTGGGAACCTCTCAGCTGACTGATCATCTGCAGGATCATAAAACCAGCACCTGGAAAGAGCAATAGAAATCCTGGTTCACAAATCTATAGGCCAGACCATTATTTCTGGCACTACCTGCTCAGGAAGTACTATCTATATTAGCCATTAGATGCTATTGAGACAATAAAAACTAGAATTAATGATTGCGTTAAATTGTATTCTCATGCATAAACCATGAGAACTCATCTAACATTCATCTGTAGGGTTAAACCCGGCAGCCTATCGACAACTTCAAGCATTGATTTTTTTATTTTTGTATGCAATAACGCAAATAGCTATTTTATAATTGAATTGCACCTATTTTTAGCACTGCAAAGGATTTTAATGATTTTAAAATTCTTTTGAAAATAGTTTTACTCACATAAGACCTATTAAGAGCAATGGGAACACATTTGGAAACATGGCCATACTGAGATTAAGTTTCAGAGACTGAGTGATTTGCTTTGAAAATGACCCCTACCTTTGCCTACGGTATTTTCCCTGACAGGTTTGACAGTGTAGGTGATAAAGAGAGAAAAGTTTATCTTTTTTTTCATATTTACCTGTAGGCACAAAAAGATTTATTTAGCTTTGAGTCAGTGTCTGGCTGAATTTCACTGGGAGGGATGGGACAGGAAGATTTCACTGAGACAATGGATACAGTAATCTTAGTGTGAATGCACAGCTCCAGTCATGGTATCAGACAGTTCTATTTGCCTGGCTCAAGAGTAAGGTGTATCTCGTGTAAATCTCTGAGTGGGACATTTTCACAGTGCCTGGAGCACACTCTGCAAAATGCACTGTAGAGGCCAACATTTTCATATCTGGATTTAGGAGTTTAATTTTAGGCACTCACATATAAGTAGAACTGGCTTGATTTTCAGAGAGGTCGAACAACTCCAACTGCCAGTGAGGACCAGTATTGCTGGTGTCCCACACCTTCAGAAAAAGTAATTAGAGTGCTTATTTCTGAGCCTAACCAGAGATATAGGTGCTTAATGGTAAGTATTCAGGTTTGAAAGCTTTGGCCAGGCATACTATAGATGCTTCTTAAAAAATAATTTGTGCTTCTGCTGCATAGAATGTGACACCTTTCATCTGAGGATCTCAAAGCTCCACTGACTCTTAAAATATCTGTATGAGACAGGTAAGTATGCTATAAATCAGAGTAACAAAGAATTCTTAGCCAATAGGAAGCAGAGATCACAATTCACCATATATCTAGCCATCATCAGGTTACCGTTTTCTGTACGCAACATGGAAAAAAGTGATCCCGAGGAGTGACTTAAAGGAAGTTTAACTCATAATTTTAAGGATTTTGACTAGGGTAGAGGGTCCCAGATGAAAGGGGCTGTGTGGAAGAAAACATAAGGGTGCTTGAAGTTCTAATTTATTTTATTCAAAAAGAGTATGCGCTTCTAGACAGAGGACATTTAATAATATTACAAGAGCAATCAACCAAAGGCCAGCCACATTTCAGCCACAACCATCAGCCTTTGGAGACCTTAAATGAAAGTTGGTTAAAAAAGTGACTGCCTAATGGAGCAAAATATCAACAGCAGCACTTTATGCCAACTTTTTTAGCAAGTGACTGAGGGGTGGGAGTGAGAAGGTTGGTTGGCCAACGCAGCATCTTGACTTGAGCTGGCACTATCTCTGAACACCTCAAAAACTGTAAGCTATCTGGGGGAGAGGGAGTAGATATTATGTCCTTCCTCCCTCTATCAATAAACCAAATTGAAATGAGTTACTCTTACCCTCTGACAACCCTGGTAATTAGGAATGTAATGCACACTACTATACTAATTTATCTGAATGATTCTTGACTCAGTATGCAATGTTGCAGCCACGCTGGTACCAGAATATTACAGAGACAAGGTGGGTGAGGTAATATTTTATCAGACAAACTTCTGTTAATGAAAGACAGAAGGTTTAAAACTTACACAAAGCTGAAGAAGAGCTCTGTGTCAGCTAAAAAAATTTAGTCTCTATGATCAACAGAAATTCATCCAATACAAGATATTACCTCACCCACCATGTCTCTTGAAAGAAGGAGTCTTGAGTCTAGGGAAAACATTTCACTGTATCAGACAAACTGGCTATAAATCTAATCACCTTTCATTGGTTCTTCAAAATACTGCTTGATATGTTCACTAAGTCTCATAGATATTGGGGATTAAACAAGGTTTGTTTCCTTACTTGATCGTGCAGGGCTGGATGAATAGTAAGAGGCATGATTCTAAGTGGTTTGTGGTCATACCAAAGCGAGACAATGAGAGCGAAAGCCTCTCTCCTGACACAAATATGTTTAATAATAGGAAGTAGGTAGGAAACAGAGAAAGCGCTGATCCTAGGATGTGATCTCACATTCCTTGCGAAAACTTTTGGGAACATCTCCAATTTGTCCCCAACATCATTGGAACACACATAACCAAGACACAAGATACAATTTTCAAAATCATAGTTTGAACTTATTTCATTAAAGATAAGACACAGAGTGTTCTGCTAATTCTAAGGCCCAGTACACTTAAACACACTTATTATTCCAATGGCACTCCTCATAGTAACAAGTCCTATGACCAACCATAAATTTTGCGAAATCAAAACTCATTTTTAACCTTGTTTACATTTTTTACATTACATTAAAAATTTAATTTAGCCTAAGCAGGAACCTACATTAAAAAGAAGTCTGTATCTGTATAACTGATATTTTGGAAGAATGACGACATACTGGGTAAAATTTTCAAACACGCCTAATTCTCTTTTTAAATCATAATTTCCTTGCAATAGACTTAGGCTCTTATGTCCTTTAGGTACTTCTGAAAATTGTACCCAATATCACAATGTTTTTGTGACTTCAGGACATAAAAATATTGGAGAAAGGAAATTACAGATGGTTCAGTATGCCTGAATTTATTTAATTTAGTCTTCTTTCGCCTCTTCTTATTTCTTTTTATCATCTACTTCAACTGCACCACTAAAAAGGATATGAGTTCAGATTTGGTTTGGATTCTAATCTTAAATCATCAGCGCTATTAGATAGGCATTACTGGACTGGAAATACCATGGGAAACAAGGATTGTTTCATTTCATACTTCCTTCTTCTGGTTATGCTTGTTAAAACATAGCCCTAATATTTTTGATTGGAACTTTGAAATACAGGTGCATCTGAAAACTAATGAGAAAAACACTACACCACTTATAAGCAGCTATGAAACTGAAAAATCAATATTAAGTTTGGATTCATTTCAGAGGTGAAGAGGCGTCTTTTCATTCATCCTCCATATCAGTTCTCTCCATTTAGAAATCTGGTGAACTTATTTGTACCGACTGCACAGGTCTGAAAATTTGACGTCTAAGAAGAAGTCAACAAGCACAGATGGATTTATCTTCTTCTTGGTCTGTTACAAAATTGCCAAACTAATTATAAATCTGAAAAACAGAAGATAACTGCCATGTAGTTATGCCTACACTGCAGCTCAACCTCCCCTTCTATATTGCAATGAGATACAAGCTCTCAATTCATGTTGTACTTTAATTAGCTTTCTCACATATTTCCTCCAAAAAACAAAGGCTAGAATCTGGGTATACATTATAGCAGCACTTAGCAGCGCAAGAAAACAATAGGGTAAGTTTCACCAAATTACTGGAAATTGAGCAAGTTCAATTTATGCACAAAAATTGAAACCACAGGATTGTCTTATCAGTAGGAGTAATGCACACATTTTATGGGATGGACAGATCCCAGGAGGTGAGAACTGGTGAGTGCAAATTATTTATTCTAGTCCTACTGAAGTCAATGGCAAAATTAATTCACTTCAACGGGACAAGAATCTGTGTTATTATTTCACTAACACAGTCATGATTCATAAAACAAGAGAATTGGGAGGAAATATCACAACTGCATATTTTCTATAGATTTATACCAAGATGTGTACATACACATATACCTGGCACAGGGTTGCATTACTATTATATATAATAGTTTCCCTCTATTTCCCCCACCACAGTATAGTGGGACTGATCCAGCACCTTCAAACTGAATGGGAGTTTTCCCCATGGATTTTATTGAGATTAGGATCAAGCATAGTGTCACTTTCTGATCACCTCAGTGAGACTCTGGTCCAATGATCGCAACCACTTCAAAGTAATTCCTGTTTCAACAGCAGTCTACCAGGGCTAACAAACCTTAGGCTAGTTACAACAATATTTCTCATATGTAGCTTTCATTTAATGGTTTCTGGGAGCTTGAGCCATTTGCAACCTGTAGCAAAATGGTAACATTCTATTTTCCAAATTACTACACAACGGCCAAGATTTTCAAAAGTGACTAGCAATTTGGGGTCCCTGACTTGAGGCAGCTTACAAAAGGTCTGATTTTTCAGTTTCAGAGGGTGGTTCAGCACTTCTTTAAAATTAGGGTTCTTTTAGGTGTCTCAGACTGAGCATCCAAAAATCAGTAGCTATCTCTGAAAACCTTAGTCTATATACTTAGTGCCTATGCGGAGAAACCATGATCCTGTACTTCTATGCAGTGATATGGGAAATAACCCACACCACACTGTATTTTATTCCCACATAGTCTCCCTAGCTCTTTCTGTTTTCTCTGATTTGTATAGTTTAGGAAAGGCAGAGACAGCAGTATTATTACTTCCTTACAAGAGGAGGCAATCAATGAAAACTTTCTCTGTTGATGGTTGAAAATTTGCCAGGCAAACGATAATTATATGAATGTGCACCGCTCACAGGAAAGTGCTTTATTATTAAGCGATGCTATTCTTCTTCTAAACACTCAAAGGAGCTGTGAGACCACAGTTCATTTTTCAATGCAGGAAGTGGATACCATTGTAATAGTTTGCCTTTTTTTTTTTCTTTAAGTCGTGTGATTGTAAATCAAGAAAACATCCCACTCTATGTTATTAAATACCAAGTCATCTATGGGGTGAAACACTTGGAAAAGGTTTGGATAGCCTTTATTTGTACTGGTATTATTCCTATTTTAACACCACAGCTACAGGCTGCAAATAAAAAGATTTAAGATCACCTGAAAGAAAGTTTGTATAGATCTGCATTTGCAACTGTAACATATCAAGATATCGTGGAAGACATACATGCTCTTAAGTGCACTGAAAACAAGAGATCTAGGGCTCCTGTTACTGTTCAATAGAGAACCATTATATTCTATGCCATGGTTAACTATAAATGCTACCAGTAAGAAAGGAGAATATGTACTAACAAAGTTTGAAAAAGAGGTGATATAATATTAATTGACTAATAGCGTTGTGGCTCAGGGCTTCCCTTTACAACTCTAACAAATTAAAGATCATGTTTTTTCCCTTCCTTTCCACTAGTTAAATCAAACAAGTGAGCAGTTAAAAAAAATAAATCCTGCACCACCTGTCATAGTAACTTGGACTGATACATAATGGAGGCAAACTAGCCTCTCCTACTGCTCATGCTGCTACAGCTACACTTCATTGTTAGCATGCTAGCCCAACCAGAGCTCACACGGAAATGTCTCTTCAAGCTGGGATTTACACTTCCAGCTCGAAGTGTAGATGTGTCCTAAATACAGATGGGGTTGGAAAACAAAGTTCACACATGGATACAAACTTTTCAACAGTGTCAAGATCCAGTGCTTTGGTTCAGGCTTCCCCCTCTGATTATAAGCTCAATCACCTCATATAATCTCTCTAAACACACAGGAGTAATCAAATATTGTTTCAGCTAAATTCACTAATATACCCTTTACTGGAGTATTTTCTTTTCCAAATCCCTTCACGTTGGTAGTTCCTGAGTAATTTCATCTAGTGGTCATATTTCTTAATTCACATATCTAAGGAACATCTCATATTCCCTGCCCTCAACCACAATAACATCAATAGGGCAAAAAGAGACAAGAATGTATCATGCAAGCAGGTGTCATTGGAATGATGGAAACCAAAATATAAGCTCACAAATGTACCTTTAACCCTCCTGTTCACAGACACGCACACTGAAATGACAAACACAGTGGCATAAACAAAATGTGCTATGGGTTTTATGCCCCAGCTGAGACTCAAACACATTGAGTTTTCCATCAGTGCTTTCCAAGAAATATAGCTCCCTTGGGGTAAGAGTGAATGACTGGCTTCGCTGGTGCTTATTTCCACGATTAAACATGCAATCATTGACTCCTAACACAGCTTGCTTCAGATGTGATTAAATGGAAATGTGCTCTGTTATTAATGGGGATGCCCAAAAAAAGAAAGAAAGAAAGAAAACACAGACCCAGAATACAAACATTTATTCCTTTCGGTTATCTTCCTGTGCTATGGCTTCTGATAAAATGTCTCCCTTTCACGCATCATCTCTGTCAACTGGGACATGATTTAAGATTAGATCTGTAGTTTCTCTAAACTGGTACCAGGAGGAGGACTTGACACATCAGCTTGATTAATTGAACTCTTGGGACTTACATGCCACTATGTTAAATGCAGGCTGAATTAAGAGTTTCAGGCAGAGGTTGCACCCAAAGTCACATCATCATATTTCATATTTGGGCCATTCATTGTCACAAACAAGCAAAAAACCCACAAACCACTAGTCTCAGTGTTTAACCAGGTTTTGCACCACTAAATTTTCACATGACAGCAGGTTAAATCAGATGACACCATTCTTGTCTGTCTAAATTTTGGGATGCAAAATGCAGGATGTAGTAGCTAAAGGAATCCATATGGATCAGCACTGGAGGAAGCATCTGCACTCACATTCAAACTCAATTCTATGAACATAAATGATGCTGCAGATGGCTTTAGCCAACCACAATGGGCAGTTTTCACATATCAGTATGCTTTCAGTTTGACAGTGAAATGCAGAGGACATATGCACACCTTTCTAAGGTGTCTGCAGCTTGACGACTGATGGCACAGTTATGAGGGTCAGTAAAACTGGACACAGCATTTTGTAATGGTAGAAATGTGTCATAGCTTTTACATTGCTCTGTTCTGGAATAATCATCATCTGACAGGTTCTAACAGCAGTCTGCGGGAGAGCCCACAAACTGGTTTATATGAACATAATAAGGCAAGACTGGGGAGAGGGGAACAAAAACCAAAAACCAGATAGACCATTTTATCCCCTTTTTAAACACGCTATCAATCTAGTACACACTGATTTCAAGTTATAGGACTGTATTCTGATTTCAACTACAGTATCTTCAGTGGCAATGCTCTGGATTTACACCAATGCAACAGAAAGGCTGATCCCTCAACTTTTACCATACTCTGGAACAAACGTGGTTCAGCTGGCCCAGTCTGATTAGGTGTCGTATGTGCTGATAGGAATATATAGCTCTTTACTTAGGCAATTGGTTTTCTGCGCATTTTAGATTCTCATGGCTACAACTGACTTGGGGGCAGATACTCAATGTCAACTGTCATAGCATCACTGAAATCAACGGAGCTATGCCAATTCATGCCAGCTAAGGATCTGCCCCTAAGTCTTAAAGCACCTCTTTGCATACTGCCTTTTAAAACTAAAAGTAGGTTTGTGGACCTGGAGTATTTCACTCTGACATTATGGCTACAACGTGGCAGATGAGATAAACAAGTTCCATTTGACATATCAAAGAGAAATGTTCCCTTTTCCTTCAAGCAAGACATTTTATAAAAGCAATAAGGTACTGCATGTTTTTCGCTCTCCTGCTAGTAATAGCTCACCTTAACTGATCACTCTTGTTAGAGTGTGTATGGTAACACCCATTGTTTCATGTTCTCTGTGTGTATATCTATCTTCCTACAGTATTTTCCACTGCATGCATCTGATGAAGTGGGCTGTGGCCCACAAAAGCTTATGCTCAAATAAATTTGTTAGTCTCTAATGTGCCACCAGTACTCCTGTTCTTTTTGCGGATACAGACTAATATGGCTGCTAATCTGAAACCTATAAACTGAATGAAGCTCCACCATAAGAAGAGTGAAAGTCAACTGAAACATGCTGATGCAATCTGGGACTTTCACTCCACTATAAGAGGACTTTTATTATGTTTGGAGTCCACTACATATAACTGCCAGAGTCTTGACCATAATGGAAATTAATACTTCAATGAATGGCACATTGAAGAAGTGGAGAACTGTACCAAGAATGGCTCCAAATAGGCTACAGTTACTTTTATCTTTACAAATGTTTAATCAAAAGACACCTGCGTGTCTGGTTATTTAATTGTTACGTACTGTGTGGCTGGAATCCCCTGGTGGAACTGTGGCACACAATTTTATAACGTCTTTTTTCTCAGCATGCAGACATCATTCAGTTCCTGAAGAAATGCCTGCATTGTTGGTTTTCTGAAGCAGGTTGTTTTGGAAAGCTATGGCAAGCAGCAAAAGAGTTTGCTCTCTGTCTTAATCTCTCTAATCGGAGTGTGTTGCTCTCTGTCTTAATCTCTCTAATCGGAGTGTACTCTTGAGGCAAAATTTCTCCCTGGGATTGGGGCATTGATGTTTAAGCTGAGATTCCTGAAACAAATTATTGCCTCCACGCGGTTTGTGAGTGCTTCTGTTCTGGGATCGGTACATATAGCGTAAAATAAACAAATTGCATTACGAATATCTGCAGACTCCATGTCACTGATTTCTCCTTTAACAGGACACTAACTTGGAAGGCCCTAGCATCTGTTACCAGGCCGGCAACAATAATTAAGCAATTTGAGGACAGAAAGCAAGTTGTAGATTTATTTACAAGTAAAAATAAAAGGACTCCTGTACAAGAGATCTAGCGGTTCTACATTTACTTAATCCTGCAACAGCATAATGCACCCAGCAGGATTAAATAGAAACATTCCAAAGGAACAAATCAATTTAACTCACCTCAGCTAGTAAACCGTTGACAAAAGCTGTTTTCCACTCTCACTGTCTCTGGGAACAGGCCCTCAACCTTCCCCTAAAACCCTCTGGAGTATGTAGCTTATGCAGAATGCCAGCATCATGACCAAATTTGGATTGTTTTAGATTAATGTGGGAGGAGCAAATTCCCGAGAAAGATTGAGATTAACTCATAGCATCGAATGTCATTGGGCACAACACTAATCTTCTTAAACCATATAATATGTTTCTCTGCAGTTCAGGTAAATAAAACAAAAAATCACAATAAAAAAATCAACCATGTCTGGTCAGATGCCATTTCCATGTAATTTGAGCCATTTATCATATTAATGATCTTGATCTGCATTAAAATTGCGAAAAATCCCCAATTCTGTATCTTTCAGAGGAAAATTGTTTTATAGAAAAAGTCCAAGAACAGTCACTCTACATACATCATTAAAAATCCCATTGTTTATTATTTGCTATTATGTTAAGCACTTTGAAGGTGTGCTGATGTGGTGAGGGATTTCTAAATCTTGCCAACCTCATGACTCCCTGTGGATAGAATTTTGATAAAAGATGACCTTTCAGAAAGGCCACATGGCTTTGGCTCTTGAAGACCACTCTGAAATATCTGCCTTACAAGACAGAATAACTGCATATGTTCTCCATCTTGCATTGCTCTTTATACCCCGGACTAGAAAACTTTAGGTAGGGTTTATCATGGCAATGCAATGGTGATTAGCAATATAATTTTAAAATTAGAGTTATTCCTTATAGGTTCATTCATTTTTCATTAATAAAGCCAAATCAGTGGCCAAAATATGTGTCTCCTAGCCCGGGGGTAGGGAATGAACCCAGAGAGCAGACCTCTACAGTCATTATTCTAGTCTATGGTCTGGAATATAGTGGCTAATGTACCTGCATGTATTTGTGTAGGGCAATAGGACTTCACCTAAACATACACCCACGTAAATATGGAACTTGTAGTCCTTTCTCCCAATACTGCCGTTCTTGCAAGCATACTGGGGGGCTGGGGTGGAAAACCCCTCTGCAGCGAATGTGTCCATCGTGGTATTTTACAGTTAAAATGACTATTAAAATAACTGAATTGCTAGATAAAATCCCTCCTTCCCCCTACACAAACACAATCAAGTGTTTGTAGAGGAAAAATAATGACCAACTCACCAAGTATATTTAAAAGGGTTCTTTAGGCTTATTTTCAAAGATTGGACACTATTATTATTATGCGTGTAAGTTGCACTGACTGGTCATTTGGGTCCTGCCCCAACATCCACTGAACTCAGGGAAAAGACACCCATTGATTTCAGTGGGCTTTTGGATCTGTGCTACATCTTTAAATCGCTTAATATAGGCCAAGAAATGTTAAGGCTTGCCTGGGAGCAAGAATCCTACGATACTCTGCTGCTAAGACACCTTAACCTTCAGCAAATTTTTTTAAAAGTTCTGTTACAGATTTTTTTTGCAATCTTAACTGCAAAATATGAAGATATATTTTACCATATTAACTGCAAAATGTGTCAGGAAATAACCTAGAGATAAGGAGAAGTAAGTGCAAAAAGGGAGGAAACAGTTAAGAGTTAGAATGATAAACAAGGAGAACAACAAAGGGTACAATTACACTAAAAGATCATAAGGAAATGAGATCATCTACGGGCTGGACACACACTGTCAGAGAACTGCAGGGAAGATCTTCAACAGCTGTTGGTAACTGTATGCTTCTCTATATATGTGCTGTCTTTACTAACCGATAACCAGCAAATAAAATCAAATTGACTTATACGAGGTTTATTATTAAACTTATCCAGACTTGAGAGAATCCCTCTCACTAAACATATAATCACCCTTAACATTTCTATTAATGGTCAGTTATCAATTAATTGGTTATGGATTGACAAATGATTACTTATTAATTATCAAAACATGATTAATACCAAAATTTTCAAATGTGGGTTAACTTTGTAACTGTAAACACTTTGAATGTTCAGCACTTTTGATCCTTTGATCTCAGCCTTTAGGGCCTTATTTTTGAGATATTTGTTCAAGGTTGACAAGATTAGCGAACACTTTTTTTCAGCCTTTTATTTTTCAAATGCCATCTTAAATGCCAGAAGCAGAGGGCACTTGCCTGGAAAAGTTTCCTATTCATCACAGTTATTTCAAGTGTGGCTTTTATTAAATAGGCTGATCTCTCTGATAGTAAATACAGTAGCATGGTAACACCAAAATCCTGTCAGAGTTTGGACAACCAGGCTGCGTATTTGATTCTGGGATATTTTAACAATATTAAAACCAAGTATATAGCTGTTTTATTTAAACAGCTGCTGCACAGCAATGTTTAAAAACAATTCTATTTCCAGGATTTTGCCTTTCATTCAACAAATGTTACCCTGGAAAGAAGAGTGACCTCACTAGAAATGTTCTACTATATGTAATCACCCATCCACCAAAGATTTAGTATTATGCTGAATAGGTTAAATGTTACATTTCTTTCATAAAGTTATAGATTTAGTACATATACACACAAATGCATCTATATAAATGAAATTAATACATACCCATATTTTAAAGACAGCATATTCAATATTGCCTAATTACAAGAAACAAAGATTTATTAAATTAGTGCCTTACGCTGTGGTCATGTTTCATTTAAAGTGGGTTGGATAATAGCTAAATCTTTTTAAATGTGTAGGACACAATGTTTTCCAACAACAACAATTAATTTACCCTTCATAGTTGATAAATGAAACTGTCAAGTGCTTTATAGATGATCAATCAATACCCAGTGCCATACCTGATATACTAAGAATCAAAGGGCAAGACTAAAAATTTATATTTCTAATATTGAAATTCAATTTGAAACAATTTAAATTACTATACTTAAATGTCATGTGTGGGACTACGCACATGCATAAGTGCATACAGTTGTTCAAGAACATTAATTCATCTAGGAATTTCTACCCAAAGAAATACACTAGGAATATCAACAAACAGATGTTGATCTTTTATCTTTGTTAGATAGAATTAAGAAATATTTAATGCAAGTTTTCATACATTACAATGTGTGACAAAGTATGTATTATAAATATATATACATATAAAAATACATAACATGATATAACACACTATTGTGTGTGTGTAGATATTAGTAATACTTAAATATAATATATAAAACATCAGTGTATAGAAATGGTGTATGACAGTCATATACACTTAACAAACATTCTCTACACTTAGGCCAATAAATGCCCCCCAAAAAAACAAAACAAGTCCACAAACACAAGGGTAAAAATAATGCAGACAGAAGTCCAGCAGCAGAGTACAGGCTGTCCAGTTCCCTGCCTTCTGGGAAAATGCAAGCAGGTCATGGCCCTCAGAAACAGAGTACGGGCTCTTGAGATGACAGTGGCTGAACTGAAGGAGCTAAGGAAGACAGGGAAGTATACAGATGATATTTTCTGGGACACAGTAGAGCGGCTCCAACCCCCAGTCTGACAGCTGCTGTGCTGCTGACGAGTATCAAAGGGGAAAGGGAACATCAAGCTGGAGCAGAGGGAAAAAAATCCTACAGTTGGGACCCACCTTCCAGATGATGTCACGATATCCTCTCACACTGAGGATACTCTTCCAGGGGAGGGGACCCCTGTTATTAGGAAGAAAGATTATACTCATGGGGGATTGGCTAATTAGAAAGAGAGAGATGAGTTTGTGATGACTGGATGGTGAATTGCCTGCTAAGTGTCAAGATTGCGGATCACTCGAGACATCTAAGAGGCTTATGTACAAAGCTGGGGAAGGGCCAGTGGTTGTGGTACATGTAGATACCAAAGTCTTAGGAAAAAGGAGAGAGGTCCTGAAGGCCAAATTTAGGCTACTCGGTCAGAGCTTAAAGTCCAGGACACCCATGGTAGCATTCACTGAAATGGTTCCATTCCATGCACAGGGCCAGTTAGACAGGCAAAAATGCAGCATCTCACTGCGTGGATGAGATACTGAGTTAGGAGGAGGAATTTACGGTTATTAGGAATTGAGGACCTTTTTAGGAAAGGAGGAGCATATACAGGAAGTGATGGGCTCCATCTAAATCAAAACAGAACCAGATTGCTGGCATATCAAATTAAAAAAAAAACTCAGAGGAGTTTCTAAGCCAAGCACTGTGAGAAAGCTGACAGGTACAGAGAAGCACATGGTTCAGGACCGATGGGGATGATTTATTAAAGAGGATATTTATATCCTAGTAAAGAGAAGATGATAGAAAGTGATAAAGTACAGGTAGGAATTGAAGAGAAACAGTCAAACAAAAAAGAGATCCATTCACTTACATCACATGAAGGCAGACAACTAAATATTGAAAATTGTTATAAGTGCTTTTAAACAAATGCAAGCAGACTAAATACTAAGATGGGTGAACTTGAGGGCCTGGTATTAAGTGGGAATATTGATATAGATATCACAGAAACTTGGTGGAATAACGATAATCATTGAGTCATGGTAATACAGAGTAGATTGCACTGGGAAGAAGGAAGCATTCTTTGTGAAAGAAAGAAGCCACAAATGTAGTAAAAATCTTAAATGAATCAAACAGAACCATAGAATCTCTATGGATAGAAATTCCATGATTGAATAATAAGAGCATAGTAGTAGAAATATACTACCATCCACCTGACCAGGATGGTGACAGTGACAGTGAAACAGTCTGTAGATCAGAGAAGCTATTTAAAAAAACAGAAAACCCAATAATGATGGGGGATTTCAACTATCCCCACATTGACTGGGAGCATGACACCTCAGGACGGGATGCAGAAATTAAATTTCTAGACCCACTAATGACTGCTTCTTGGTGCAGCTAGTCCTATAACTCTACAAGAGGAGAGGTTATTTTTGATTTAGTCCTAAGTGGCACATAGGATCTGGTTCAAGAGGCAAATATAGCTGAGCCACTCAGTAATAGCAACCATAATGTAATTCAATTTAACATCCTTGTAGGGGAGAAAACAACAAGAAAGCCACTTCAGTAGTATTTAACTTCAAAAAGGGAAAGTAGATAAAAATGTGGCGGCTAATTAAATGGAAATCAAAAGCAACAGTCGCAAGAGTGAAATGTCTGCAAGCTGCATGGAAACTTTTTAAAAACACTAGAACAGAAGCTCAAACTAATTGTATACCCCAAATTAAAAAAAAAAAAAAACACATTAAGAGGACCAAAAAAATGCCACCAGGGCTAAACAGAATAAAAGCAGCAGTTAGAAGCAGATTCTTTTAAAAATTGGAGGTCAAATCCTACTGAGGAAAAGAGCATAAACTCTGGCAAGTCACAAGTAAAAGTATAATTAGGCAGGCCAAAAAAGAATTTGAAGAGCAACTACAAAAGACACAAAAAACTAACAGCATTTTTGTTTTATGTACATCAGAAGCAGGAAGACTGCCAAACAATCAGCGGCCCACTGGACAATTGAGGTGCTAAAGGAACACTCAGAGAAGACAAGGTTGCTGTGGAGAAGCCAAATGAATTCTCTGTATTGGTCTTCACTGCAGAGGATGCAAGAGAAATTTCCACACTTGATCAATTCTTTTTAGGTGACAAATCTGAGGAACTGTTTCAGATGAAGACATCAACAGAGGAAGTTTTGGAACAAATTGATCAATTAAACAGTAATCAGTCACCAGGACCTGATGATATTCACCCAGGCAATCTGAAGGAACTCAAATATGATACTGCAGAACTACTAATTGAGGTATGTAACTTATTTAAATCAACCTCTGCTCCAGATGACTGGAGGATAACTAATGTAACACGGATTTTTAAAAAAAAAGGCAGCAGAGGCAATCCTGGCAATTACAGGCCAGTAAGCCTAACTTCAGTACCAGGCAAATTGATTGAAACTATAGTAAAAAATAGAATTTTCAGACACATAGATGAACATGATTTGCTGCAAGATCAACGAGGCTTTTAAAGGGAAATCATGCTTCATCAATTTATTAGAATTCTTTTTTGGGGGGGAGTGTCAAACAAACATGGACAAGGGTGATCGAGTGGATATAGTGTCCTTGGACTTTCAGAAACCCTTTGACACGGTCCCTCACCAAAGGCTCTTAAAAGAAGTAAGAAGTCATGGAATAAGAGGGAAGGTCCTCATGAATCAGTAACTGGTTAAAATATAGAAAACAAGGGGTAGGAATAAATGGTCAGTCTTCACACTGGAGAGAGGTAAATAGCAGGAAGGCAATTGAGGAACAGTAAGATTACAATGTAGAAGAGAAAAGTAGCAAATGAAAATAACTCCCCAATATGCTTTTCCAAAGCCCAGGGACAGATCAGACCCATATAATGTCTGATCCCTAGGCACTTTATCAAGCTTTCTTCACAGTGAAATTACTGATGGCCATTCAATAAGTAATTTAAAAGCAAAAGCAAGAATACTGTAAATTCTTACTATAAGTATGTTGATAATGGCTGATTAACATGAACTAGATAAATGTTATTTACTGTACAAGCCACATTACTATCAACATCCTCATATCGGACTCAGACACGATATACTAGATTATATTACATGCATATTTTTTCTTTATAACGAAGACATTTTTATATAGATATTCAAATAATCTTTGGAATGCATTACAAGGAGGAGGAAGAGCATAAGGAAAGAACGACCACACATCCTACAGCCTTCAGAATGAAGGGCAAAAGCCATATCAGCTTGGCTTTCCCAGAGCTGCAACAAAAAGCATGCAAGGAGAGAACTAAAAAAATTTTAAAAAACACTCCAGTAGTCCTGACTGCTACGGGGAAAGAGGAGGAAAAACAGGCTACTTGCTTATTAGGATTTGGGTTATTTAACACTCAGAAGCAGTCAGACACTAAGATGATGGGTGCCATCTTATAAGCATAACACCATCATAAGAATGAATGAAGGTTAGATAGGATAAGTGAGTGCTGAGTGCACTAGCTATTTTGGAAACATATCCATGGTTGGGAACAGAACCCAGATTGCCAATAAATGCAGAGAGGGATTTGGGTCAAAGGTTAAAGTTACATTAGCTGGAGCTGTCATTTGTATATTTACTGTAGTCCACAAATGTTATTTCAAATTAAATTCAGAACTTGCCAACACAGCTTCCTCTTGGCTCACTCTCTTTCAATATCTTAGGGCACCAACAATATCAAATACATTCTACCCCATACCATAGGTTTTGCCCTCCTCTGCTGCAATAGTGAAGCGGATTGTGACCCTCAGAAACACAGCTTTGGAAACTTAATTCTGGATGTTGGAACAGCCTCTTGTTACCAGCTGTGGAATACTGCATTTAGGCCAGTTTTGGCTGCCCCCTTCTTATGGTCCAGTTCATAGAAGCTAGCTGCCTGGCCCAATGGCTATACAAGTATATGGCAGCTGGGAACTTGGGATAAGTCAGTCCAGCCTTGGGCATCCTAGAAAAGGTTGTGCTTTCTGCTTGATTCATATTTGGTTGACCAGGAGCAAATAATCAAAGAAGGCAGAGCATGAAGACTTCAGGACCTCCCAGCTCTTCCGAAAAACAAACAGCCAGCCAGATATGTCCAAGGTGTCCAGAGACAGCCCCTCAAAACTGCCCCTAAAATCCAGGGAAATGGTAAAGAAGGCCCTGCCCCCAATGAAGGGTTTAGAAGGCTCTCCCTGCACTTTCACTAGAGTCTGCATGAAGGAATCAGCTGAAAGCCTAGGACTATAGGAGGACTCCAGTCAGTCCCCACATGAGGACATGAAGTGCACTCAAGAATTAGATATTACAGAGCTGCTGCAAGGCATAAGTTAATTTGCATCAAATCTTTCTCCTCTCTAGATCCCATGCAGCTTCACTATCTCCTGAGCTTGCTTTGGATTGTCATGGGATCAGCATTCAAAGCCTTTCAAGGCTCATGTTAAGCAGAAAGCTCATATTTCCTTCTGTATCAGGCTGCTGGTCATCAACAGACAACAGTGAATGCATGAATGAATGAAAATTTATTATTTCCTAGAATAATTTATGGTAGCTAAGACCTCAAACCTGCAAACATTTACACACAGAGTTTAAACTTTAAGCATACAAGTAGTACCATTGTGGTCTATGCTCCAAGTTAAGCCTGTGCCTAAATATTTTACATGAAATAGCAACTGAAAGACTTCAGTTGGCAAAGTGAAAGTGCACATAAGTCCTGACTGTCAGTCATTAAATAAATAGCAATATTATAATTTAAAAATGATTTATTATGCAGATAGAGTTATTAGTCCATGTGTACTAATAAACTAAATTGGTGCCTTCTAATAAGAACTCTATAGGTAAATTTTGATATCTGCACATATTACAGGGGTGGCCAAACTTACTGACTCTTTGAGCCGCATACCACAATCTTCAGAAGTTCGAAAGGTGGGGCATTCCTGCTCAGGCTTGGGGCTTCAGCCTTGTGGTGGAGTAGGGGGCTAAGGGCTTCTGTCATGTGGGGTTGGGGGTGGGTGCAGGAGTGAACGTAGTAATAAATTCTTACTAGTACAAGGGCTGGCTGTAGCCCCTGGAAGGTGCAGGGCCTCAGGCAGAAGGGGCGGAGTGGGGCTGGGAGAGTCAGCCTCCCCCAGCCAGCCCATCCGCGCTGCCTGGTCCCCGCCACCTGGGGCTCTGGTGGTGATTTAAAAGGGCCCAGGGCTCTGGCTGCTACCACGGTAGCGGTGGGCGAGCACTCTGGGCCCTTTTAAATCACCAGCCCCAGGGCAGTTGCCCTTTTTCCCCTCCCCCGCCCCCACACCCGTATCAGTGACCCGGCTTTAACATCATTGCATCTTTTGCCTCTCCCGTTGGCGGCCCTACTGATAGGGTCCATACCGGCAGGGCCGCCAATAGGGGAGGCAAAAGGGGCAGGGACGTTAAAGTGTTGCCACGGTAGCACTTTAATGTGGGCTGTGTAGGGGCCAGTACCAGCTTCTTACTGGTATGCTGTACTGGCCCAGACCAGCCCACTTTCACCCCTGGGGTTTGGGAGGGGTGTCTCAGGGCTTCAGCCCTGCTCCTACTGAAGCCTCGAGCCTCAGGAGGTGCTTCCTGTGGGGCTGAAGCCTTGAGACCCCTTCCCCTGCAGAAGCCACTAGCCCCTCCACGGAGCATAAGCTCCTCTAAACAGTCTGGTACGTGGAGAATGGTGGGGGGCTCCAAGAGTCACACTTTAACTATAAAAGAGCCACATGCGGCTCATGAGCTGTGGTTTGGCCACCCGTGACATATTACTTTACCACATCTTGCATTCTCTGGGCAAAAGCAGGAAGTGACAGACTGTCAAGCACAAAGCACGTCACTGGTCTATCTTTAAACATTCCCTTGAATACTGGTAAAAGACACACAACATAAGCCCTGTGTAAAAAGTGATAGCTTCTGTTTTCCGACATTTTTCTGTAGGTTTATGATGATTAACTTCCTTACAAATTTGATTTATGTAATTTACTAACTGATTAATCACTTTACTTTCTAGCAGTTCCTTCCTGCTTATTTCCAAAGAAACAGTCAATTAGGACTGTAATTAATTCTCTCTCTCATGACAGAAAAATTTGGAAGGTTGTGACCTGAATGTATGTAGACAGCACTGATGGTTAATTTATAGCCCCTAGCCTGGTGCTTCTAATGCACAAAATTAATCCAAAACAAACCAAAAACACTATCTATGTTGCTAGGGTACATAAAAAGTAATTCATAGAGGAGAAATAATGCTTAATCCAGGCAGCAACACTACAGAAGCCTCTGCTGTTCTCCAATCTCAATGAGAAGGTTAAGGGGTGATTTGATAACCGTCTATAAGTACCTACATGCGTAACAGAGATTTGCTAATAGAGGGTTTGTCAATCTAGGAGACAAAGGTAAAACAAGGAGCTGAAGCTAGAAAAATTCAGACTAGAAATGAGCTGCAAATTTTTACCAGTGAGAATAATTACATGTGAGAACAATTTACCAAGGGTTGTGGTGGATTCTCCATCACTGCAAAATTTTAAATCAAGATTGGATGTTTTTCTAGAAGTTATGCTCTAAATCAACCACAGCTATTGGACGTGAAGGGGAATCCTATGACATGCATTATGCAGAAGGTCAGAGTAGATAATCACAATGGTCCCTTCTGGTCTTAATGTGGTAGAGGTAGTGTTAGAAAGGCAGTACTATTAAGTTACACACCAATACCAAGTGATACATTCTAAATCTCCAGCTGAACAGTGAAAACTAATTTTAAAAATTGCTTTAAGACATTACACAATAAGGGTGAGATTCATCCTTGTGGTGCTCCAGTCATTCTCTAAACCCCATGTAACATGGGAGTAGTGCAGTAAAGTGAATTATTCATACTACGCATTGCAGCATTTTACATATTTTCAATTAAACAAAATGTTAATTACAAATCAATTTATTGATAAATCTTTAAAATAACCACTTCAGAGGAATAATTAAATTTAACTTCCCACTAGTATTTTTTTAAATAACCAAACAGATCTCCCACTGAAATTTGCCATTAGTCTTTCCAGGAGGAGAACAGCTTTGCTTTTTCCAACAACTTTAACAGAGTTTGTTCTAATTCCTGCTTTCCTGGACAACATTTTTGGAAAATATGGGAAATTGCTTCCTTGAACTAACCTCTTATGGGGAAAATACTACTAAATCCATGTTCTTTGATACTGGAATAACTGACGAACCAGCCACTTCCACCACTTAGTAATAAATCATTTTATTCTTTGTTAATCTTAAAACATTTACACTGTTCAGCCTTAACAGAATTATATCTTGATATGTGCATCAAAGAAATGATAGTTATAGGTGTATATAGACAGAGAGATATGTACTTACAGATATTGTCAAACCATCCATGTTAGCTGCCAAAATGAACAAATGAGCACCTAAAGTGTTAATTGCTACACAGTGCAAAACTGCAATTTTCTATCATTTAAGAAAGAAAATTTTCATCTCCACTGTTACCTGTATATCTTGGAAAAAATTATGGTGTGAGTAGTACTAAACCTTTCCCAATAGCTTTTAAGTTTGATTTCGGAATTAAAGTTGCAGTGAATGTAAATGCAATGTTTGGCAGTTTTCCAGATTAGTTTAACTAGTATGGCTTTTCATTGAAGAAAAAAATTTCCAGCAGAGTTCAGATGTTAAGACTTTTTTGTTGTTGTTTTAATGATATATTTTGGGTTACAGTATCCTTCAACTGAGTTGTTTGCTTGCATTTTATCAAGAAAGTGCCAGGTGTAGCATTAATGTTCTTGTAACAACCTGAAGATCTTGAAAATCAAGCCATCCCAGGAAAAACTCACATGTATGCAGGCTGGGAACATAGCAATGGACTCCTGATTTTATCGGCACTTATTGCAATTAAGAAAGTCTATCTCCTGTCAGGAAAGCATTCAAATAAATTGTCCACCGCATTGATCACCGTTCCACACCACTGATCTAACACACAATGCTTCAATAGCTAGGGAAGTACAATGTCGGCTAGGACTGCTGATAACTGCTTGAAAAACATACCTTCTGGGGGAATCTTGGTCTTCTGGATCATACTACAGTCTAGCTTTGCAACTTTAACAAACCTTGGAATTAAAGAGATTGCCAAGGAGTTGGAAATAAGACAAACATTGAGCCTCACAAACAATCTGAGACTCCCACAGAAGCATCTCCTGCAAAAGAAAGACTATTTAAAGATGGATTTAAAACTTATGAAAGAACAACATCTTATGACTTCAGGCTGGTCTTGCTGTAATAAATCATTAGAGCAACCTTGTTCTCATGTCTTGTTCCACAGGGAACACAGACTCAACTCAAAGAAATTATAAACATATCGTAGCCCTACAACACATACAATACAAGCATTGTGGAGGTCATGCAATCAATTTCTTAAGATGCAGACATAACAGGTGTACAGCTACATCAGCACCAAAGTGCCCATGAAACCCCATCATATGATGTTTTCAGTTCAACCCCACTTCCTACTTCCAGACTTTCCTACATGACCATTATGTGCATGTAGACTGGTTACTCACTCCTAAATTTTGATAGCAGGAGAACAGTAAGATCAATCATGATTTGTCACATTTATTTGTAAACACATTTATGAATGTATATACTGTATTTTGTACAAACAAAAACACATGGCACATTTCATCATTTTTCACTGGCATCTGTCGTTTTCCCAAAATCCTGCTAAATATTCTCGGCCAGATCCTCACCTAGTGTAAATTATCACAGCTCCATTGACTTGAGTGAAGCTGTGACAACTTATACAAGTTAAAGACCCTTTTTAACCTGCTTTGTTTAAATCGGGGTCAGCAACCTTTCAGAAGAGGTGTGCCGAGTCTTCATTTATTCACTCTAATTTAAGGTTTCGTGTGCTGGTAATACATTTTAACATTTTTAGAAGGTCTCTTTCTATAAGTCTATAATATATTACTAAACTATTGTTGTATATAAAGTAAATAAGGTTTTAAAAATGTTTCAGAAGCTTCATTTAAAATTAAATTAAAATGCGGAGCCCCCCCAGACTGGTGGCCAGGACCCAGGCAGCATGAGTGCCACTGAAAATCAGTTTGCATGCTGCCTTCGGCATGCATGCCATAGGTTGCCTACCCTTGGTTTAAATAAAGGTTTTCTCTACATTTTTATTTAGAACGAAGTACAGTATATGCAAAACTAGATCACTAAAAATTTCTACAGACAAATGTAGAGGATGTCTAAGTTACACTTCCCCGAAGAGTTTAAAATCTAATTTGAAACATAAAGTTCACATAGGATAATGAACAGAAGATCACGAGGTTATAGAGGATAGCTATTGCACAGCCTGATAACTATTTTTTTTAAATATTGAGAAGTGTGGTTTGGAATCCATTTATCTTAGGTACTTATATGGCCTTCATTATTGTAGTACCTATCTCTCAGTCATTAACATATAGACTAAGTGACTTATCTAAGTTCATACAGGAAGTCTGTAGCAGAGCAGGGAACTGAACCCAGGTCTCAAGACGCAGCCTAGTGCCTGTGCCACTGGACTATCTTTCCAAGATCCTTCTTGTATCTTATAGAAAGTCTTTTAGAAAGGTCTAAATATGAGATTAGATGGCTAGCTTTTCAAACATTACTCAATACCAGTTATATGATGTTTGAAGGACCAAGTGGTAAGCCACTGCAGCAGTAATAGGTCACCAAATGTGCACATACACTAGAAAGTAACTTTTTGATATTTCAAGTATCCAGCCTACTTTGGAGTCACCCTGTGGTCCAGTTCCTTAATTTGTTCAAATTTGAGTGGTTTATTTTCTCATACATACTAGGACACACATCTGACCTCAGAAATTTCATTGGCTTCCTGTCCATTACAGAATGCTCTGTAACATTTAATCTCAAGATTTACATCAATTCATCATCCAACTGTACTGACCTCATCTCTACCTAGTCTGTAACCCACTCCCTACACTCTTTAATATCGCACTTCCTTGTCTCTTCTCCGATAATACCTTCACCATTTACAACTCACCTCCTGCTTGAAGCTCCCTGATTATATATAAATGCCATTTCAAGACCTGTCCCTTCTTTCTAGCCTGTGACTTCCAAAACAACAAAAACCAAACCATGCAACTAGCACTTAACACAGTACACAAGTTTGAAAAATTACAATTAACACACATTAAATGTGTATTTTAGACATTTATGCAAGCGTCAGGGTTGAGATCACCAGAGCAATATTTGGAAGCACATTTATTGGTTAGATAGAGGGATTAGGAGTCCAGATCTATTCCCAGCTCAGTCACTGAATTCCTGACTCCTGATTAAGTAATGCAACCTTTCTGTACCTCAGTTTATCCACAAATTCTTGTATAACACTTAGCTACTCCACAGGGGTGGCTTTTTTAAAAATTTAAGTTTGTAAATAGCCTGTTTGGTCTTATGAGCTCAGAATTATTAAATGTACAGAGAATCCACACATCACCTACACCTCAACCTCATGACAATTTCATGAGCAGAGTGAAAAATGAAAGAAATCGTGTATTCTTAAAGTTGATGCATGTCAATGTTTTCTAAGTATCAAAGGGGTAGCTGTGTTAGATTGGATCTGTAAAAGCAGCAGAGTCCTGTGGCACCTTATAAACTAACAGACGTATTGGAGCATGAGCATGACATGCATCCGACGAAGTGGGTATTCACCCACGAAAACTCATGCTTCAATACGTCTGTTAGTCTATAAGGTGCCACAGGACTCTTTGCTGCTTTTACAGTGTTTTCTAAGCATCTCTATGGCCCTGACCCCAAACCCTATTGACATTAATAGAAATAAACCTATTGAATTCACTGGGCTTGGGGATCAGGTCCTTAGTGTCCATGATTTCCAAGTCTTTAAATAAGTATGGTAGCATTTATCCGCCAAAACAAGAAGCTAATAGAGTGATGCATATATTATCAAATGGCCACCACAAATGTCAGAAGTTGTAAACATACAAACTACTGATATGACATTTTTGCCGCAGACAGCTAGATAGATACACATCACTTCCATTATTAATATTGTGTATAATGTGCTGCAACCATCTTAGGAGATACTGAACTAAATTGTCATAATATCTAGCTTGAACAGCCGAAGCCATTCTTAAAAAGACAGAAGGAAGCTGCCCAAAATCTGTCACTATATCTCCTGTCAACTTTCTACTCCTGGGAAGAGGACAGCTTTCACTAACAACTTCTAAAGTCTGTATGATGTGAACTCTGCCAAACAAGCTTCTAAAGGAGCTCACAACTCTGACACCTTGCATTAAAGGTATAGGGAAGAGCGCCTCAAAAATGTCTGTACAGCCAGTTAGCTTAGCTCTCTACCACAAACTTACAAGGAAAAAGGGCTGAAATAAAAGATTCCCAGATCTTCTGGGAGAAAAACTGCTCAAGCAGGACAGTTGGCAGAGCGGATGAAAACAAAATTAACGTTCAGAAGAGAAACCACAGATTCTTTTGTGCACAGAGGTGTCATCAGAAAGAGGAGCATGAGGGGAACGTGGTCAAGGCCCGCCCCTAATTACTCCTAATAGGCCTACACATCACATAAACCAGGAGGAAAAAAAAAGGAAAAAATATTAATGAATCTGACCCATCAGTTATTGCATGAGAACGCCCATGCAATATAACACTGAAATAATCAAATACATTAATTTAGCACAATTTAACCTCTTATATTTAATAATAGAGGAACAGAAACCATCATTCTTGGCTCCGGCAAATCTTCTGAGTAACAAATGAATTCTAACTAAGCAGGGCCTTCAGGATTTGGCACACCAAACTTACATGCAGTTTCCAAAGTTTACTACAGGTTATTAAATCCCTATGTGCTTATCACATCCAAGTTTTATCAATCAATAACGTCTGACACCAATTCCTGCGGCATCAGAGATCTAGCAGGAAAATCAAGAGGTCTCCTAACTGTAGATTTATCTGCCCATGCAGATGAAGAAAAATGCTAGAAGAAAGGACTTCCTTCTGTCTGGAAGAACCAATACCTCGAGATTGTAATTCTAATTCACTTTAGTCAGATCACAGATAAATAGAGCCTTGTGTGGATATAAATCAATATCCGTGGAACTGCAGAGCTCTCCCAGGAACTGCAGGGGCCAAAGGAGCAGAATGGGGGGCTGCCGCTCCCAGGAGCCAGTGCCCCATGCCAATGGCTCCTCCAGCACGGCTGTATCACCCCCTGCCCTGCCCACTGGGGCGGGCACCAGCCTCACTGGCAGCTGTCCTTGGTCATGCTTTTGTGTTCAAGGGGAGCACATGCCCCCAGACAGGAGACGCAGACAGCTGCATGGAAGCATTGGGGGGCAGGGCTGGGGGCGGTACAGCTGCTCCAGAAGAGCTGCTGGCGCGAGGCACTGGCTCCTGGGAGCAGCAAACCCACATTATGCTCCTTCAGCTGCTGCAGTTCCTGGGAGAGCCCTGCAGTTCCGTGGATACTGACTTATATCCATGCAGGGCTCTACAGATAAGCAGGACCCATGGAATGTTCTGTCCTGTGTAGAGAAATATACTGGCGCCCTACTTCCAACAGATAAAGGCCCTGCCAAGCCAGTAACATTCAACTGATTGGGAGCTTGTACAGCATTCTTCTACTATGGTGGCTTGAGTAGTGTTAAAAACCTGGAGGATTAGACTGATATGGAGCTTACATTGGATCATAAGCAAAAACACTTCTTATTTACAAAAGGTCTGAGCTTGAGGCACATTTACTTAGATAGGCAGCTGAATCCACAGCAAAATTCCACTTCTTCGCAATATTGTTCAGAGCTCACCCCAGGACAGGAACTTCACAAAGCATGGTGGACAAGAGCAACACGGCAGCTGCAAATCTTACATACCAGAATATTGTACTTTGCACAGGTGAAAATAATGCAAAACAGAGCTCGGATATTGTTTGATTCACTGATAGAGCATGTAAAAGCAACCAATGTATGTCAATTACCTCCCCCATATTCAATGATACAAACTGAGAAAGCATCAATGCCAAGACCCATTTAGGAGTGATGAAGACAAAATCTGATCTGAGCTTTTATTATGATATAACAGTGATACTCAGACCTCAGTGGTTCAGGAGCCAAATTAGCTATCAATATTACCCAGAAGAACCACAGTTATATGAAACAATGAATTCACTACTATTTTATATACATATTGTTCTCACAGAAAAATGATGGACCAAGTATTATTATTTTATCAACAGCAATTGGTTAACATAGTAAAAACATGCTGATTGGTTAATAATTAAATCACACAGGCTTAATATCACATGCTGCAAAGAGCCACTGGAGACACATTAAAGGGTCACTTGTGGCTCGCATGCCTCAGTCTAAGTATCACTGTGATATAACATTAAACAAGTCAAAGCAATTTTGGGGATCAATGGGGAAAAGAATCACAGTTAAGTGAATCTGCAATTCCTCTCTGCATCAGACCACACTGAGAAAACTGCCGTGTTATGAATGATTCCATCCTCAATCCTGCAATGTTATAAGCATATCATAATCAATTCAGAAACAAGCAACAAAAATGCTGGAAGCACACACCAGCCACAGTAACCAACTGCAATTGTCTGAAGGCTGTAAAACAACAAGAAGAGAGAAGAATTGTTACAAATAGGTATGCAGCCAGATGCAAAAGCACAAAAGAAAGCATAGGAAAATTGTTTGTTTTTTTAAATCCTTCCTTCTGGTGCAGTTTATTAGATGGTGGAGTAGCAACTCAAGGGAAGGAAGAGAAGCCCTCATAGTCTGGAACATGGAGAACCAAATTGGCCAAAGCACTGGAAATGCACACTATGGAGCAATTTTTGCAATCAGATGGATCAAATGACCTAATAGGTCTTATCCATCACTACTTTTATGCTTTTATAAATAATAATTCTAGGCTGTTACCCAATTAGATGAAAATCCAAAATACGTTATAGTTACTAATTTTTCATTAAAGACAAATGCAATCTTTTTTTATTGCAAAACTATTTGTAATGGGTGAGCCACAGCAGCGCAAAGAAACAAGATAAAGCAGTCTTATGTCAGAGCTCTCTGAGTGCTTCCGTCTGAGCATTCAGCTCAACAACACAAAGATGGCTATGCTGGCTACAGGAGGACTTCAAATGGCTCTGTCTACTAAAATTACTTTCAGGGAATATTACACATGACATCATCCAACTGTGACTACATTAAGTCAGGGCAATTACTGCTAATCAACTTAGACTATATCTATGTAGTTATTTTTAGAGGCTTTATTGAGGTTTATCCAGAGAGCATACTGTAGCACTCCCTTTGGCAAAGATAGCACGATGTTCAAATATTTCCAAGTAGAATAGCTTCTTCCTTACGCCTTTTTGTCTTTGGGTTCATGCTTAGCTTTCCCAATCTGTTTTCCTCCTTCCTTCCACTTCCAAAGGTTGGTTTCTTCTGCAGACAGCTACCTATCCACTCACAATGAAAATGCATTAGTACCAGAGACATTTAGTTAAGTGATGAAGTACCAATCGCCAGGTGCAATTGTCCTTCAGGTATGAAGTTCCCCCTTCTCTCTCTCCACTCATTCAATTCTTGAGTAATTTACTCATAAAATTATGATTGTATACAAACTAGCAATAACCATATTTTCAGGGTCTGCAGCTGTATGCAAGGTATACAGTATATTCACCAGTTACAGGAGATTATATGTTTTACCACCTTCTGGACACCAAGTAGCGAAGCCAGACAAAAGTTTACAGATCCTGCATTGCATAGGTGGGCTGGAATTGGCAAATCTCCTCCTGGTCTCATCCCAATGCCTGACTTGCAGTTGTAATCCCAAGCAATATGTAGTGCAGGACCCTGGTGCACTCCAACTGCCAGGAACCCCGGTGCACTCCAACTGCCAGGAACCCCAAGCAGGTGATTGCTTTCCCTGTGGTTAGGGCTGACCCTTCACACCACACAATTAATTTTAGCTTCTGCCAACCATGCTGTTCCAATTAATTTTTTTATTACATTAGGATTTCAAGATGGGATTTTCAAAGAAGTTTTAAAGGAGTTGGGTGCCCATCTTCTATTCAATTTCACTGATGGAATGGAAGATGGGCATCTAACTCCCTTAGGTGTATTTGCCTATCCCAGCCTAAATGTTTTAAGCCGAACAGGGCTTTTACGTGCAACACAGTTGACTTTATTGCGGCTGCAGGCACATGAAAGTAGAGAACTTAACCCTTGGACTTCTATCTAGAAACCATCTACACCAAGAATTTATGAGTGAGGGGATATTCTGAATTAACTGGTATCTGGGGGTCTGGATGTTTATCCAGACCATCTCAGAATCTCCTCCCTGAAAGCTAGGTTGAGTATCCCACCACTGCAGGCTTTTCTGAGAGATTTCCAACGCTCCAGGATTTCCAACCCACTCAAACCAAGGAAGAATAACTTTTGCCAAAGTAGATCAAGATTTCAGTTTCTGCCTGCAGCTAGAATGCTCTGAGGTACACAACAATTTATTCAAAAAAGAGTTAACCCCCAAAATCTGGTAGTTTTGGCTCATGTTCAGTTTCAATCCAGACCAGTTCTCTCACCTCAAAACAATGCATATAGTGTGCTAATAAGACGTAGTGAGCAATAATAACTACACACAAAAATCACGTTAATGGAAGCAACACTGCTGTGTTATTTACTTCTGTGCTTATAACTGTTGTCACTACTGTGCTTTGCATATACTTCGATTAGTGTTTCAC
Organism: Gopherus flavomarginatus; assembly: GCF_025201925.1. Taxonomy (NCBI): domain Eukaryota; kingdom Metazoa; phylum Chordata; order Testudines; family Testudinidae; genus Gopherus; species Gopherus flavomarginatus. The sequence goes on along the minus strand of NC_066622.1, from coordinate 81,059,457 downwards.
TACAATGATATGAAAAAGGATTTTGTTAGCTTTTCCGTAAGTCTTCTCTAGCATCTCTCTCTCTCCTTATTTTAAAAACATCTTCTGTTTAGCTATTCCACATGGGGCCCAATTTTCCTCTCACACCAGAATAAGCCAGGAGTACTTCATTGTTGAAAGTGGATTTAATCTAACATAAGTGGAGAGGAAAATATGGACATTAGAGTAAAGAGAAGTTACAACTCCCATTCTCTACCTTCCAGAAATAAATCCTTAGACTAGCTTTTATTATTTGAGCTGTACTTATTTAGGAGTCTCTCCTGCTCTCTGTACACACATGTAACTCCCATTACTGTCAGTGGAAATTATGCCTGCACATCAGTAGCAGACCAGAACCCAGCACATTGAAATCTCTAGGGTCTCTTGTTTAAGAGGAAGAGCCAATGAACTTATTTGGATTTTTTTTCCCCTTTAAACAAATATAATGTAACAGATACAGGCACTGGCTGATTCTCCAGAACTGGAGTAATACCCAAGAAAGAGCCCTAATCTAATGTATTTAGAACAGTAAAACAGGGAACTAAACAACAGGAATACAGATTTTGTTTCCAGTTCCCACCATGAATTGCACAGACCCACCTGATAAGAGACTTAGGGTATGTCTACACTTCAGTGTATGCCCAAGATTAGTGGAACTCCAATCACCTGACCTCCATTAGGGAGCCCAGGGCTTGAGTGTCGACATTATATTTTAATCCTAGGTTACCAATTTTCTGACTCATGCTCAAACCTAGGCTCTGGCATCCACACTGCAGTGTGCAGACCCAAGTCAAAGTAATCATATCCCAGAGTCCGCAGCGCCGCTGCCCCCAAAAATGTTGCCACTCTTGCCCTAGCACCGTAGTGCATAGTGGGAAAACTTTACTGCCCTCCCTTGCACATTACCAGGGCACAACTCTCTTTGCATAATAATTGATTGGTTTGCTCTCCATTGAAAACCTATGAGGCTCTGTGATAGCGTGCTTGCAGAGCAGTGATCAGAACAGAATGGATTAACACTGATCTGAGATGCTGCCATTTGCCAAGGGAGGTGGAAGTGCCTCTGAGTTGACTGCAGATTGTTGGGATAGAGAGGACTAAGGAAGTTGTCCAATGGAATTGTGGGATACTTCCAGATGACTCCTGTGACCTGAGTCAACCAGAGCTGTTGCTACACTGCAAAGCAATAGGGCTTGGACCGCAGGTCCTGGCTTGACTTGAGCCTGGACTCTCCATCCCTGCAGGGTCCTGGGTCCAAGCCCTGCGTTAGCACAATTGCACTGTAGACACAAGGATGGTTAGCCCTGAGGCCGGACTCAAGCATGGAACTACACTGCAGTATAGCCATACCCTTAAAGGTTATAAACAAGAAAAATAAAAACCAACAACTAATGATGACATTTTCCACTAGATTAGATATTTCAACATTCAAAACCCCACACTTAATAAATCTTACTTGTCAGCTTCAAGTGTAAGTATTCCAACCATTTTTTAAAATCAACTACAATTAGAGTACTCTACTTACATGCACTTTTTCCAGGTACAGAGATCAAAGTGCTTTACAAAAATGGCTATTTAGCCCATTGTACAGATGAGGAAACAGATGCAGAAAGGTTAAATGGGTTGGTCCAGGTCACACGTGGCAGAGTTGGGAATAGAAACCAGCTCTCCCAACTCTACGTGCGATACCCTGTCTAGTGGAGCACAATGTGTACAGCCTATTGACTAATCAGTTTAATGTGCCATCACAGTAACATGAATCCTATGGCAACAAATGAGTCATTCACTTCCTTAGAGGGAAACACATGCAAGTGGATGTCTGAAGCACTTATAGTCATTGTCAACCATTAAAAAGCTATCAACATATGCACTATTCTTGCAATCTTGAATAATGGGAGCAAACTTCATGTTATCTCCTTACAAGACTCAATCATTTTTCTCTCAAGATATTTTCCAGTACATGGTCCTCACCCGCTTCAATACTTACAGCTGCTAGTTATATCTAAATATGGGGCAAATACATCAGAGGCTGCTCAACTACCATTGCACCTCCTATAATCATTGTAGTGAATTTTTGTGGCAATCAAGTACTTTTCCATCCCTCTGTCAGGTATCACAGGTCTTGAATCCTGGTCCACAGGACTCTTAGGAGCTAATAAGCTCCAACCGGCCATGCAGTGACCTGCTAACAGTTGCTAGGGCAGAAGCTGAACCCCGAAGAGGACTCCAGTCCTAGAACCTGATTGGCAGAATGCTTGATGTCAATAGCTTCTATATAAACACAGCACAGGAACAGGAAGTTGTCCATGCAACTGGGATCCATCCTGCTCCGGACTGGTGTTCCTGTTCCCCTGGCTTGACTTCCTGGCATACCAGCCTGGCTTGACTACTGGCGTTTGACTTGTGGGTTTGATCTCTAGCTTGTCTCCTGCCTCGGCGCTCCTGGTATCCCAACTCGGCCTGACTCTGACTCCCGACCTCCACTTTGTTTCCTGACTTTGACCCCCAGTAACCCGACCTGGTCTGATTTTGGTTATTGATTTGTGGTTCTGCTCTTAAGTTTGTCTCCTGCTTCTGATCTCCCAGTGTCCTGATCCAGCTGACTCTTGACTCCCAACCCGTGACTTTGGACCCCGGCTCTGACTACTAGGTCTAGCTGCCCACGACCTGGCCTGGATCCTCCTTGTGAGTGTCACATCCATTGTTTACATGGCACCTTTGCACTGCTATATCCTCTCTAAACCAGATTTCACTGTTCTTTTTACACCCTGAGTCTAAATGCAGATACAGGTCATAGAAAGCACCAATCTATAATCTGGGCACATGCACAGATACCATATAAAGACCAACCTGTCATGGTTTCTGAAACTCTATTTAATCACACAGGCCAAGTGAAATAATGGAAGTTTTGCCATTGACTTTAATTAGACAAGGATTCACCCAAAGTAATTTAGCTTCTGTGTCTTTGTAGCTTTTACAATGGGAAAATTCATAGTGTTAAACAAACTTCAATCTTCCATTCAATACTTGTTTGGAATGGCAGCCTAGTACTAGTAGTCAGTAACAAAATAGATTCAGACACTGCCTCTATAATATCCTTCTTTGATTCCCTCTGCTTCACGTACACCTGCATACACCAAGCTGGCTGGGTTATCTGTTTACCCACACCATTTTCCATGGTAACTTGGATATTTCCTCTACTATGAGTCTCAGGCCTTAAAACTGTTGTCTAAATATCCAGTCCATCTGTTTAACTCATATCTTGGTGATGTTACTGCTTCAGATAGGAAACAAACTGCCACTCAAAAGACCACAGGAAAGTGACATGTGGCTGTATTAATGATCTGAACAGTACAGTATGTTTTTAAGTATGCAAAAATACTACATAGAAAAGCAAGTAAATTTTCCCTAAATAAAATACGTAACCCTTCTGCCAGGTGAAGCCAGCAGCAACAAGGGCCAGGTTCAGTATCTAGGTACAATACAAAACCGGCTCGAGCCCTCACCCAATGACCTGGGACAATTACACACTATCCCTTGGGCGCCTCTAAGAGGCAATACTTCCCCTCTCACAAACACAGAGTCTGAGTGTAGCAAAAGCTTTTAATAAAAGGAGGGAATTAACTCAGCATTAATTTGGGAAAACACCACAACTAGGGCTCAAACACAAACCATGAGCAAAAGATCCACCCCCAAGTAAGTTGGGCAGTGTCCTTTTCCCCTCAGGGTCTTAAGTCCAGCAACCCAAAAGTCCCTTTAACTCACCACTAGATCTCAGGGGAGAGCTCATCCAGACTCTGCTTACAAATAAAGGCCCTAAATCCTGGCTACTGAATTACTATTTTATTTCCTGTATCACCCATCACTACAGGGTCTAAGAACTGCTTGATTCCTGAGTAACATTTTTGCTTCATAAGGGCAAAAATAACATGAGGTAATTCAGTCAATTCAGTCAACACTAAGTAATTACATTGGTCAAAAAATTAATTGCGTAAAGCCAAGTCTCTGTCCACCAGCCTTTCCTGCCTTCATCGTAAAACAAATGTCAGCTTGGAAAATAAATAGTAAGAAAATAAGTACAGCCTTACTGGAACATCATATTACTGGCTGTACTGTCTTCTCCCGACACCATACCTCTGTTGTGATAAGGTTTTCACCTCAGACTTGTCTATTTCATTAGCGTTTGCTAACCCATATTCAATAAATCTCTCTTGCATGTGGTAATAAAAAAGCAGAAATGCTTTAATTAAAAAGCTGCTCTATGCATTATTTGTACAGAGGTTTTTTTCTTGTAATGTTTGCTTTATCTGCTTGATAGAGATGGGCTGTGGAAATAGCCAGCATGTTAAAATGTGTACACAGACACACACGTTAACACATTAAGTACACCTGTCGTCATACACAATGAACATTAACAAAGTTTTAGATACAAGGATCTAGCCGTTTGTGAATAAATCAGATGACCTGATGAAGAAAAAGTGCCACAGGGTGCATTGTCCCCAGGAAATTAAAAACAGCCCAGATAGAATGATGATGTATATCTATAGTTGTGAATAATTATAATCACTGCCTAGCAGAAACAATCTTAGGATTTTCTCTAGCACTCATCACTGTCATATCTAAATGTTGCCTAAGTAAATTAGTTCTGCACAGCAAGAATCATACTCGACTTAATGGAAGAGTCTGTTCTTTACACCTCACCAATTCTTGGAAGCCCTGCTGGGTTTAGGTGCCATTAACTTCAAATTTAAAAAAAAATCCTGTATGGACGGAAAGATTTAAGAAGGAGCATTCTGCAGTTTGCTCTAAAAGCAGTTAGTGTTTGGCTGAGCCAAGTCTCCTCAGACAGGTCATTTCATAGTTAAGCCTTCTTAAAAAGAACATTTTTATCCCAAATTCTCACGTGTTTCGGCCTGATTTTTGCAAGACATGTCCTAAAAAAGAGAAGTTATCTTTGGAAGTCAAGAGATACAATTGCTGATATAGCTGGATCCTGTCTCACTGGTGGTGTTGAAAAACAGAAGTAGAGCTGGTGGGGTTTTTTGTTTGAAAAAAATGACAATGCAAAGTAGCCTTTTTCCCCCTAAAACTTTGTTGCAGGTATGTTTTTTGGTTTTTCAACAAAGCAGAATCACAAACCAACCCAGGATGATTCAGATTCTGTTGAGAATGTGACAGAACCAGAGAGAGGTGGATGGGAATGCTAGACGAATGGCTCTGATTCTGATCCATCTCTGAAAGAAAAATCACCTCTGTGAAACGACTCAGGAATACAGATTTTAAAATCTAGTTCTATAGCTTGTTATTGTGTTAGATTTTCCTTGTTCTTTTTGGCAGCTGGTTTTCAGAAAAAAGCAAACAAAGGTGTTTACTCAAGGCTCAGTTCACCTGCTGTTCCACCTGGCCCTTCTGCCTCAGGAGCTGGGGCCGATCTCAGATCAGAGATTACTGTTCTTGCAGGGAGTGAACTTTCAGTCAGACACGCTTTGGGGTCTCTGTTGCTGGAGACAAGGAAACTAGTTCCAGGTAACGCCATACAGCCTTTCACATCACCCTATTGGTTACCAACCCTGTATCCTCATTTAGGCAGACAGTGCTCTTTGGATTAATCCCCTAAATCCTTCAGGCTTCTGAATGCCACGCTGGAATAATATGTGATTTGCTCCCTAGTAATGAGGGTCAGCAGAGTTCAAGGGCACTTGCATCATCCTCTCACAGACAGAATTTATTGAGGCAGAAGAAGGGCGAGAGAGCTTTGAGAGTTTGTTCTGAAATACTGAATCTTGAGTTTCAATGGGGCTGATGGATTTCCAGAGATGGAGTGGAACAATCTGCTTTGAATTAGCCATTATCCTTTACGGTCCCCCATGTTTCCTGTCATCACACAAGATGATGAGTTACCCTTTAACTCACTATAGAATAATCTCCACTACCAGGGAAAGGGCAGTTAAAAAACCCTGAGCTATTGGCAGGGAAGATTTGAAAGTGCAGACTACCCCTGAGCTCAGTTTGTTGTAAGAACTAGAAGAATCATTAAAGTCAGAACAGTTCATTCATCTTGTATATTGAGCACAAGGATGATGGGGTGGGGGGGAGTGCCACAGCTACTAAATTTAGGGAGATGGGACAATATGATGAGAAACTGTGATTTCTCCTTCCCATTTATAAAACATACAAAGGTTTGATGGCACTGATAGGTGTACATCAGAAAAAGCATTAGTCAGCCATCATTACTACTTCATGATTTGTATTGCGGTGCCACCTTCAGTGGCCAGGACATGGGCAGTCAGCCCAGTAGTCAGAGCAGGAGTTGGACCAGGATCAGAACTGGTGTTAGAGGCCAGATTCCAGAACCGGATGCCCTGGAGCAAGGCCAGGCAGGAGCAGGGCTGAGTCCAAGGCAGAAACAAAGCAAGGCAGGACTGGAACAAGGTGTGACACAGAGGCCCATTGCTGTCAGCTGGCAAAGGGTTCCGTGTTCTGTAACAGTGACTCCCAACAAGCCTGACAAACTCACTACACCTAGCACACTGCTTTCACCATATTTATCCATAAAGAATACCATGTGAGGTCTTAAATGAAAGCCAAGATCTCACTGATCATTAATATCATTGTGAAATTTATGTATAAACACTACATAAAAAGTTATGTATGTCAGATAAAAATACATTCCTAAAGTCTGACTCAAGGCAGGGTTAACAAACGAGGTTTCTGCCAGACAAAGGATGGATATTTACCTGTTTGCCTCAGTACTCATGTAAATTAAGCATTGTAAACCAACACAGTGGATGTTCTGTTTGCATATAAAGGCACTGTGAAGTCAATACCAGGGAATAAACATGAGGGTGTCATCCCGAGGCTGTATCTACACTGAAAACGCTGCAGCAGAACAACTGCAGTGCTGTAGCTGAGCTCTTGTAGCTCTTCAGTGTAGACACTACATCAACAGGAGGGATTATCTCATCACTGAAGGTAATCTACCTCTCCTAGCAGTAGCTAGGTCGATGGAAGAATTCTTCTGTTGACCTAGCACTGTCTACACTAGGGGCTAGGTCGGCGTAACTACATCTCTCAGTTTGGATTTTTCACTCTCCATAGCTATGCCAGTGTAGCTTTTCAGTGTAGATCATCCCTGACTCTAGGGACAAAAAAAATAAATAAATTTCGGGGGATACAAGGAGAAGGTAAAAGGACACCTATTTATCCTTCACCGAGGAAGAAAAAGGAAAGTGCTTTTGCATTAATTAAAGAAGGATCCCTGCCATCTTGGTTGGAAACGCTGGGAGATTGCTTTAAACAAGCCTATTACATTTGCACTTGAGGAAGCATGTTATAATTTTGTTGTATAGGTAACCTTTCCGTTTCCATTATCCTGACCATCTCAAACCTTAATCTTTGATAATAAACTTCTGATGGTTTTCACTATAAATACATCTCAGTCCTGTTACATAAGAGCTGATTTGCAATTAAATCCAACAAGCCCAGTGTCTACACTGTCCAGCACACCTGATATTTCTGTGAGTTGCCAGTGACAGGATATCCCAGGGGAATGCTTCAAAAGAGGCTTGGGGAACAGGGTGCATCTTTTGTTAACCTGCAAAGCAAAGAGAAGACTAGTATTGCCCGAAGGAGATCGTCTGGGCGGCTAAGAGGCTGGTGGTGTCAAGGAGCTGACACCTAGCTAAGCACAAGCAAGTCTTTCTCTTGTTAGAGATGGGAGAGGAGGTTACAAAGTGACTCCCAGTTCTGGACACCCTGACAAGTGTCATGAAAGGCTGGGAACAAACACGTGTAGGCGCTATCGCAGCCATGGAAAAATGCTTTAAGCAGCCCCTGAACTGCTGCTATGCTTAAAGAGCCAGTCTGCTGATTCTTCCAATCAATCAGATGGTGTAGGGAATCAGGGACCTACTCCAGGGCAGCTGCATTCATCTGGTTGCCTACAGACTGACACTGCTGCAGGACCTGCTCCCTGGCAGTGCCTATGGGCCCCAGCCACAGACCAGGAGCCCATTGTTCTAGGTGCTGTACAAACAGAACAGAAAGAGAATATAAGTTAATATGCAGCTGTAAGGCGGCCCTAACACATCTTTACCATTTGGAAGGAGACTCAATTTTGAATTAATTTTAAAGCCATTTGAAAAGGTTTTTTTTTAAATGAAGGATTTTTCATCTTTACTGAGATTTTTAAGACGTGTGGTGCATATTTTGCCTTTTTTTAAAATGATGCAATAAGCAAGTACACCGCAGTCACTCTGCAATCTGGCTATTACCAAACATAAGGTTTGTTTGTGGGGAAGAGGAGAGAGTGAGTTAAGTGTTTTGCTTTTCAGATTTCCCTGGCTTTGTATGATTTGTATTTTTAAAGTTATATATTTCAGGTTCTTTTTTGGGAGAGGTAAAAGAAAACTGAAATTTTGAACAGAATGGAGAATTATTTTTAAGCCAAAAAAGAGGTCAATCTAGTAGCAGCAGCAAACCAACATTCATAATGCTTAGCAGCTTGGACGATGCTGGGGAAGGAAAATGTAAACAAACATAAAAATGTATTGTCCAGTACAATTCCCAGTATCTTTGTTTTGGCCACAGAGGGCATGATCTAAAGCCCATTCAGTCAAATGACTTCTATGGGGGCATAATCCAAAACCAGTTAAAGTACTGACTGATGGATTTGGCATCATGCACCAAGAGAATTCATCATTAACAAGAGCTGTTATACCTGGTGCCCTCCACCAGTGTTGAAAGCGAAGGTTTTGGAAACTTACATACAGTGATATGTGTACTCTACATTTGGCAGCAAGGCGTCCAGGTTCTGCTCTTCTGCAGCAGGCTGAATATGCTGCAGCAGAATTGAGTGAAATAATAATGGAGGTTTTATTTAATTAGACATGAAAAACGATATGATCAGAGTAGTCTTTGAGATAGGATTTAATTTTTAATGTACTGGTATTCACTTTATTTTAGGCTTCCCCCCACTTTGCCAACAAGCTACAAATATATTGCCAATGCATCAAATATTTTGTGGAAATTCTGGAAGTCTTGATACCTGGGTAGGGGAAAGTTGGAGTTTTGTTACCCAGGAATCAACCGAGGCTTCTGGGATTAGAGAGTTGGATACATATCCAATCCTGCCCAAAATCTGAGGGGAAGGAAGTAACTGGCTTTTGGGAGGGAAAGCTTTGAATTTATTCCCTATTCCAATAATCTTAGGCAGCAATCAACTGCCCCATGCCTTCATTTTTCCACTGTATCCTTCATATTCTAATAGGTAGGTGCTATATCTGGATGGTGCTGCTAAAATGATCAGCAATGCAACAGTTGGCAATGATGACATGAAAATAATCTTTAGACTTAAGAATTATGCCTCACTGAGATAAATGCGAGAGTCCATCTGATTCACAGCTGTACTTCAACTCAACACTGCATTGGTTTACATTTAGTTCCCATTTGGGAAGATTATTGTGGCAGAAGGGATGGGTGAAGCTGTTACAATACAGTTACTTTCCAGCAAGTACAGCAGCAAATGTAATTTCATTTAAAAAGAGACCACTATTTAAAAAAAGAAAAAAAAATTACACATCTACTATTGTTACAGGTTATCTAAAATCTGGAAGGGACTAGAGTTTTCGTTTATTTACCTTGGAACAGACTGTAACCTTCTTAAACGCATTAGCAGACACTTAGTGAATTTGACCATGTGCTAAGGCCAGATTTCCATGCATTTCCCCAGCATAGTCAGTGACTTTTCTCCTGTATATGTAGGTCTGACACCAGAGAGCGAGACACACAGACATGCAGTTTAAGAATAAAAAATGTGATTGCAAATCCCCCAAACTGGTAGGTAGGGTGAACTCCAATTGGTTTAATATTGGAAATTAGTTGTTCAACTCATTCTTTTTTCCTGCTGACTAGATTTCCAAGTTCATAGCTTTAAACAGCCTTAGTGGAGAGTGGTAGAACTTTGGGCTTTTGGTCAACCTAAATTGAGAGCCCATGTTTAAAAAATGCTGTTGTGTGGGCACTCTGCGTGCTAGATTTAAAAATCAATGGTGGGTTTATGTTCCACATTTTGTTTGTGTGCATGTGTGTGTCTGTGTGTGCATGTGTATGTGTAATACCCAGGGCCGGCTTTAGGCCTATTCCACCAATTCCCCCGAATCGGGCACCGCACCCAGTGAGAATCCCTTCCCTGGCTAGAGTCGCCTTTTTAATTTTTACTCACCTGACTGCGCTTCGGGTCTTCGGCGGCACTTTGGTGGCGGATCCTGGGCTTGCTCTAGATCTTCGGTGGCACTTCAGCAGCGGGTCCTTCAGTGCCACCAAAGACCTGGAGCGAGTGAAGGACCCACCGCTGAAGTGCCGACGAAGATTCAGAGCACCGCCCGGTGAGTACAAGCTCCACGTGTTTTTTTACACATGTGTGTGTTTTGGTTTTTTTAGTCACCCCTAACGGGGCCCCATCGAAACTGTTCGAATTGGGCCCCACACTTCCTAAAGCCGGCCCTGGTAATACCCAGTGATAACTGGAAGCTGTTTAAGTATGGGCACATCTTTAGATGAGGAAAATGGTATTCTACAGTATTCCAAGTAAAGTATGCATGAATAGCCCTATTTCCTATCATCTCTTTAATTAATTAAGACCCATGATAGCAACACTTTTGTAAGGCTAGTGGTACCCACGAGCTATGCAACTCTTAAATTTTAAAAAGCATCTTTACAGACAACAACATGTGCCTAAAAATCAGATATTCTGGCATGTAATGACACAGTCATGTAATGAGAGTGTCTGCACTGAGAAGTGGACATATGAAATTTAATCACACAGCACAGCCCAGGTGCTTAAGCACTTTCACTTTCAATGGCAGTTCCACATGTTTGTGGCTTTCTGTTGTTCTGCTGTAGGAAAAGGTGATGCAACAACAGCTCAGCTTTAAATCAAAATAAAGTAGGATTCCAGTAAGTCCTTGGGAAGAAAAAACAAGAGCCTCTGTTTCTTTCTCAGTGGATTTATTAAATCTGTAGCATTTCCCATATGCTGCCCTCCCCCTACTAATAATTCGGAAGCAGCTCATGCTCAAATACTTGTTATACAGAGCATAGCGCATTTTAAATGAAATGCTTCCTTCTGGAGTGTCCCGGAATTAGAGGGGAAACTGTATAATGATTAAGTGTATTAGCCTGTGAAACAGACTTCCCAAAGGAAGTCTAGAAGCTAGGGAAGTTTAAAACCAGCTGAGCATTGAAAAAAAAATACATATACATACACACACACACGAACATCCTGCATTGGTAGGGAACAATCCTGCATTAGCAAGAGGATAAATTACATCAGGGTTCTCAAAACAAGGGGTCACAGAAAGGTGAGAAGAGGATGCAGTATGGAAAGGGTTGAGCGCTATTGACAGACATCCTAAAAGGCTTTTCCTATCCTTGATTTTTTTATGATTTTCAAGATAACAAGAAATTATCTAACATCCAATCAAATGACTGATCTCAGGATGTAGATCTAAATTCAAACTCTCTTGAGAAATCCCTTCCTTAAAGTCTCAGACATGGTATGGCAAGTAAAGAACAGGGCTTCCCAGAGGATTCAGGGGGCCTCGGGCAAAGCAATTTCGGGGGCCCCTTCCATAAAAAAATGTTGCAATACTATCGAATACTATATTCTCGTGGGGGCTCCTATGGGATCCGGGGCCTAGGGCAAATTGCCCCCTCCTCCCCGGGTGGCCCAGGTAAAGAAAGATATTACCAATTAACTGCATCGCACCCTGTCTGTGCATTGTTCTGGGCAGCAATTCAGTGTTCCCTGCCCTAATGATAAGGACAGTGGGAGAGGCATTGAACTCCGTCAATGCGAAGTTCCAACTCAATGGGTGTTGAGAGTGCTCAGTACGTGACAAGAATTGCTCTCAAGAAAGGCATGGAAGACTATGAAACAAATGTAGTGCAAAGTCCAGTGGTCATTCTGGAAGCTGGAAACTCCAGCAGCTTGGCTCAACATTAAAGGGATGGGGCTCCAGGCTAATTGGCTGTTGATGATTAATTATGTGTACGTATCTATTTGTTTGGATATATAGAACTGTGTCCATCTCAGGCTCTAGGTACTTTATCATCTTTTAAAAAACACAATCAGTTATAAAAGTACAAACCATTAACTAACTTCAGTGGGAACTCCACCCTCTATAGCAACACCATTCACCCAAGCTGGTCAAAGAAGTATTTCAACTTCCCTTAAAAATGCCTTCCCCCGGTCCCAGCACAAACTCAACCCTCCCCAAGAGCCTACTGCAAAAGACAGATTTTGCAATGTGCTCTGAGGGTCAACAAATTCACGATCTTTCAGACCAAGGTAGCAACATGACTTCCAAAGGGCCTGCACAAAAAATGCCCTACCAGCAGTTCTCTCAGTTATAAATGACGGGGCTTCCAGTCCAAAGACTTTGGCGATCACAACGGTGGCACGAACGCAAGAGAGGAGTGCAATGTTAATAAGCAAAGTATTATAATAACCTGTGTCAAAGATCTCTTACTAACAGGGCATTTTATGAACAAGCAAGCCTCAACTCCTTTTGACCTCAAATCACTATTATCCTATGGGTGAACTGCAGCATTGCCAATCCTAAGTATTCAAATATCATGAGTCAGGCCCCCAATAAGTCATGAGTCCAGCTTAAAAATCATTCATTGTTATATCTATCAGGCATCCACAGAGTTTGTATTTCGGGGGGTCTTTTTACTAGCTTTCTGTTTTTCAGCCTTTATGGAATACTTGGGCCATCTTTTCTGCATACTCATAAAGGCTAGAAACTATTATTTCAATAAAAAGGAAACAGAGATTCCCACAATCACATGGCTCCGAGAGCCAAGGCATTATGGAAAAAGCCCCACTCAATACTGTGCAAGTTACTGAGGCACACTGAGAGCCCATGGTGACCTGGCTGAGGCAAGGAATAGAATCTAGGAGTCCTGACACTCAGTTACTTTCTTTAATCACCTATCACCTAGATGCAGAACACACCTCAAAACAGAGCACTTATTTCAGACCAAAACCTAATACATATAAAAAGCCTGTTCTCCCCCAGCATCATGTGTCTTGGAAACCCCTAGATTATGAACAAAACCATTATATATGTGGATTTTTGTTCTTGTTGGGATATTAAGATCCCCTAGCTTGATTCCCTTCAGGTCACGTCATTTGCTGTTGAGTTGGCAACACTTACATTTCACTTACATACATTTTTCAGACTCCATACTGAGAACAAAGGAGTGTTTAAAAACTCTCTGGATGCCTGAAACAGACTTATAACTAAGCAATTTAGGACGAGTCCTGCCATCCTAGCACAGCCAGCCAAGAAGAACTGTTTATGGTACTTTCTGGTTCAGAATGCATCAGGGATGTTAGATTAAAATCTGCAATAAAATTCACACTAAAATCATTTTCTTTTTCCATTACTTGAAAACCCATGCACTCAAAATCAAAACTCAGGTATGCTCTATCCTTGCTATTCCTTCTCCCAAACCAGATTGGTGGGCTAGGTACACAGAAAATAAGCAGCAACAGCTTTTTGTACTGTAGTAGCATCCAGAGGTTGCCCAAATTGTTATAAACTGTCCCTGCCCAGAATAGGTCACAATCAATAAGAGACAATCAGGTTCTTGGTATTTGCATCCAATACTGTTTGCAGAGCTATTCTGGGAATATAACACAGAATATGGTGTGCACTATATAACTCAAATACACCTAAGTAGCGGCACAGATGATGTTAAATAATACAACATTTGCTTTGCACCATAAATTATAAATATCTCTAGTTCAAAAAAGAACCAGGAGGCTGATACAAAGACCTGGAACCAAATCCTGCCATGTCTTACTTAGAGTGGTCAACCGGGCTTGAGTAAAAACTACCTATTGGAATGGAAGGTGCAATATTATGCCTATGAGTGAGAGTACTCATCTTTGCTTATGCCTTGGAAACAACAATGGCTATGATTTTAAAGTTGGTCAAACTAGGGCTTGCCTTTCAGATGAGAGTGCTCAGCACTTTGACCTTCCAGCCCCTTTAAGGTGTCTCAGATTGCACTCCCAAAAAAATCACTAGTCACTTTTGAAGACCTTGGCCAATGGCATTAGTTGCACACTTATTTTGTTGCTTAACTAAGATATATTCATGCTGAAGAGCCTGAAACATGACAATTTCCCCCAGACTCTCCATGCCTTCGTGGAGTAAAAGATTGAAGCATGTTTTTTCAGTTCTATGGTTTTCCCCAGGCTGGATGCACTAAACTTGTGTGCCATCTGCCATCCTGTGCCCACTGTGCTTTGTCAACCTGATCCAGAAGCAGCACTTTTTATCTCTCTGTGGAACTATTGAATCTCTGTGACCAGTGGGCAGAGAAACTTCAGCAAAGATAGTTTGAGCTGTTTAAATCTTACTTTTTCCACACAAGGTCTTGCCCACTTTGGCAGCAAGGTTATTGAGTGGGATCTGGAATCAGGAATTCTATGCCAGATTCTTTCACTGAGTTTCTTTGTGGTCTTCGAGTGTATCATTTTACCTCCTGGAGTTTTGAACGGACTGATTCAACAAAAGAGTCCTATTCACCGAAGTACTTAAGGATGCACATAAATGCTCTGCTGACAAGTAGGGCCGGCTCCAGGCACCAGCTTAGGAAGCAGGTGCTTGGAGCGGCCAATGGAAAAGGGCGGCACGTCTGGGTCTTCAGCAGCATGTCCCTCAGTCCCTCTTGGAGGGAAGGACCTGCCACCAAATTGCCGCTGAAGAATGAAGCGGCACGGTAGAGCTGCCACCGAAATGCCACAGATCTATCTTTGTTTTTTTTCCTTTTTCATCACTTGTGGCGGCAAAAAAGCTGGAGATGGCCCTGTGACTAGCAATAAAGAACATCTTAAATACCTTCCTGAAATATCTTCTAAGAGTACCTATCACCAAAAAGTGAGAAAGGTTAATTAATTAAAATACTTCACAAATATTCAGATACAAGAGGCGCAACAGAAGTGCCACATATTAGTATTATTAACGGAGTTAGAAGTTTCTTCTGAAAAGATTCTTTTCCCTTTTAGTTGTCACAATGCAACTGCAGGTAGGTACATCAGACAAGGAGCAAAGAGAACTCCCTTCGTCAAGATCTATTATTTCAGTATACTCCTTAAATTAAAAGTTTTTTAAATTAGCCTGTTCCCCTGCTGGTAGTGACATTACATTCTGAATATGACCTATGCAATTTTATAAACTAGAAAAAAGGACTTTGCTTTATAAAGTGGTTTTCCACCCTCAGTATTTAGACTTCAGGAACTGTGCCCTCCTGTCTTAAAATGCTGTAGACCACATAACAATAGAAATTTCATTTATAAAATAGTTTCAATCAATTTGCCAGTGTCTATTTTTATTCTTTGTGCAAGAAGCCTTGATTATAGGCCTAAAGCATGCATATTTCTAACCCTCTTCTCCTTTGAAATGACTGACTGTCATAATGCACACATTAATCATTCTATATTGGATACTCCCTATCCAAACATACATAATTCATTTCAAATGGCTCCTGTTGTTTAAGGGCACAGATGGATGCCATGGACTACATTTGAGCACACTGTAGCTTCCCTTTCAAGCCAGAGTTTATGTAATACAGTTGGACATTACATTCTGTTCAGCCAAACTCTGCTCTCAGTTACTTCTGGGGAAAGTCAATGTCTTGGTCCTGGATTTACATCAGTAGAACAAAGAGCATAATTTGGCCCAATGGCTGGCACTGAAAAGAGACATAAGATTACGTTAAGCCATTTTCAATTACAGCTTTTGCAAACGGATCACTTTTTTGATTCTCATTTCTCTTTGCACTGAGATATTAATAATGCATTACTATGTGGAAGAGGTGACCACTCTACCAGCAGATGCTGAGCAAGGGAACAGGTATACAAGACAGAAAATATTATGTAGCTAGAGGGCTGCTCTCTTTAATATTTGGACACAGCTCCCTGAAGGGAAAAGGTGTCAAGAACAGCAGCGCTCCCAAAACTTGTTGGGGTACATTCATCTCTGCACTGGCACTAACACAGGGATGGAATGGAGGTGCCTTGCACCACCCCTACTTAGGGGCTGCTGGGATAGGTTCAGCCCTTGGTACAGGACTGGATAGCCTTTGCTTCAGTGGCTCCTTAGGCCCCTAACAGGATACAATCATTACAGTGCAGGGCCACCCTCTTGCCATGCTTGGGGCTGTGAAACAGAGCTTGGGTAGGAGGCAAAAGGGAGGTGCTCCAGGGCAATGGTGAGTTGAAAATGCACAAGTTGAAAAGCCATTAGATAACCATTAGAAGCACTGTACCCATTTTCTTTGTACAATCGGAGAGAAAGCTGATTTAGTTACTCAGATTCCTAAGGTAATTCAGTTGGACATTATTAAAAAGATTAACTCAGTAAACTTTTTAATTTCCTTGCTGTATGTGACCACTGTAACTTCCCCTTAAGGCCTCTCATTAAGTTGACTGCTTTTGTGTTCCATTGCAGACATTCTACTCAGCACCTTTTCCAGATTAAAAGACTTTAAGCCTATTTACAGACCCATTTCAAGAGGAAACTTTTTTTCCTTCCAGGAAAAAAAGATATAAGCACAGCTCAAGAGCAATTGTTTGTATTCAAGTAAAGCCTACCGTCCCCAACTGAGACCCCAGGATATCATGCGCTGCACAGTCCCTGAGTTTACCTTCTAGACAAGATGGATAAATTGAATATTATTTTCCTTTTTTATAGAAGTGAATCTGAGGCACAATAACTCATCCAAAGTCACACAGCAAATCTGTGGCACAGCTGGGTAACTAAACTCAAATCTCTCCAGCCTCAGCCCTGCACAGGAACCACAAAACCATGTTTCTTCTATTGCAAGTACTGTATTTATTCTCATAGATTCTGGAACCAGGAGTGTGGGAGGTGCTACTGCATCCACGGGCTTGAAGTGGTTTCCATTATATACAGGGTTTACAGTTTGGTTCAATAGCTCTTAGCACCCCCACTATAGTTCCTGCACCCACGTTTATTCTTGACATGCTTCTGATGTTTCCTTTCAGAAATGGAGAGTTTAAAAAGAAGTCAGTTTAGAGAAAACAACTGGACAATAACTTGGTGGATTTTAATGCTCAGAAGCTGCCAAATCAAGAGACAGCAATGAACAAGTACCAAGAAAATTAGAAAATTCCCCCCACAGCATTGCTAATGTATCTCATTCTGAATATGCAACAACCCTTGCTAATACCGACCTTGGTTACTTCAGACCTTGTCTGCACTAACACAGCTATGTTGTGCAGCATTATCACCACAATTAAAAATAAACAACATCAGGCAGAGTAACTGTCACCCTCAAAAAAACAAAATCAAATGATTCAGACCGGTCGCCAGAAAATGTCGCTGTTGGCCATTCTAGTGCTGGAGAACTGAAGGTCAGGGTTTGACTACAGAAAGCCTGTGTTACACATTGTGTGCATAGATACGCTGTAAGTGAACTTTACACAGAAAAGCTCTATGGAGAATACTGGCCTCCTACATTATTGAATTTTCCTAACCCATGAGATGCTTTATTTGCTGCTTAAGTTGTAGGTGGAGCAGAGCAGCCAAGGACAAAGGTTTGGGGAGGGGAAGAGAGAGAGTATGAAGTCTTACCTTCAGATTATTTTCACAATATCACATACTACCATTATGTATACATATATATCACATACTAATAAAGTTCAAAGAATGTTATTAAGGTTGCAAAAAAATAAATAAATCAAGCAATCAAAGAATTTACCACCCATCCAGCAGCTGTGGACCAATCTCAGGCCTTTTCAAAGCCTCCAGTCACAAGTGGCAACAGGGCAGGTTGCAATCTGAACAGAGGTGCCAACCATTTAGAGCGCATGGAAAATGAACTAATCTTCTTAACTCCTACAGGGATCCCTCAAGAGAAAGGGTAAGAGGCAGGGTACACTTACACTGTTGCTACCAGAGATGTACCTATTCTTTGAATGAGAGATCTTCAGACCAGCACCTTTAACGAAAAGTATGTTCACTTGAAGGGAAAAAGAAAAGTGAAATTATCTTCCATTGTAATACGACAGATAGAAAATTGGATGCTGACACCATTCACTAATATGCAGATACAAGATCAACATTGTCATATGAACTGACTACTCATGTTAATGTTCCAAATAGCCTTTCTATTAATCAAAATCCATTGAATGCAGTGTTTAAACATAAAGATATTGTCTTTTTTAAAATCTTCCTATTAATTTCCTTCATGGGAACTTTGCTTGCAGTCATGACAAAACCCATCAATGAAGTGTCATTGCACTGTCAAGCGGGCTCCAAACAGACTAATTGACAGTGCTCGTCAGACTGGTAGGAAGACAATGTCCTTGCCCTGAAGAGTAGCACACTGAGTAGCAAATGTGTGTGCACATGTCCATTTGGGGCAGAAAGCTAGAGAAGAATGGATAGCAATGTGAATGGATTACAAAATTAAAGGTGCAATTTATTAGTCACCCATGTTTTTTTAAATGTGCACACAATTTACAGTGAATTGGGAGAACAAGGAATGGGATGGAATTGGTAGGATTCCTTGCAGAAGTTCATTTTCTTTGGGACTGGAAAGAGGAAAAACTTGAGGCATGTGAGACCAAGGATGAATGAGGGAGGGAAGGGGTTCAGCTAGATTGGATGGACACAGAGCCCTTTACCTGCTTCCCCCTGAAATTAATGGGATGTATGCCCTGATCCTGCAATGAGCTCTGTGCAAAACGGACCTCTAACATCAATAGAGCTCAAAGACCCATATGTGCAGAGGGCTCTGGGGCTCCACTGGGAGTAACACTGGACCCATGGTGCACTGTAATCACATGGCTTGGGAAGAACCTGGAGGAGGGGAGGGGACAGGGCATGAGAGAGAGTAAGGAAAAAAGTGATGAGATAAGCAGAAGCCAGGCTGTCCTATTAGTGTTGTTATTTCTGGCAATCAGGACCAAGGACATTTTGAACTTTCCTTTTCATTCTCATCTCCTTTTCAAAAAAAAGAATGAATACGATTTTTTGAAATGACTCTCTTTTGGGGCCAGATTCCATTTTCTCCTGCCCTATGGTCAGGGTTATAATCTAAACAAATCAGAATGGAAATCACATATTGCCTGAACATCAGACTGCCAAAAAAAGAGAGACACACACACACACAGACATGCAGACAAATATGCGTCAAGGTCCTTGAGCCACTTGATGACCTGCTCTGTAGTTCGATCTCATTAGCATTTCCTTGAACTGAAGATGTTAATGTATACTGGGTCCTTTTAGAGGAAGCTTACGGATATTCATCTACAGGGAAAACACATTTTTCCCCTACCAAGAAATACATATAATATAACCCAAATTACCTGAACTTTGGTTGAAAAAGTGTCACTTCTTTGAGCTGTTGTTTTATGAAGATCTGTCCTCACTCTACAAGTTTGTGCTCAGCAGAATCTACTATAAATTGCAGCCAGTCAAAATAAAGCATTAACAATAAATCTAAGAGCATAAAACAGCACATAAGAATCAATTGAGTATAGCTCAGCCCTTAGCTGAATACCAAAACAATTAAATTCATCTGTAGTTTTATATCATAGTAATCTAAAAAACAAATTATGTTTTAAATGGCTTGTACACAAGAGAACTTTCGTTGTTTCCACCTGTGGTATTCCCATGTCACAGCATTTTTTCTATCTTTATGAGGCATGTTTACAATGCAAGGCTTGCACAACTTAATCTGTCTATTGGCAATAAGTATCAAGATGCCCATTTCCTTCTAGAAATAAAAACTATATTCAACACAAGAGAGAACCTGAAGTGGCTAATTATGGTATTAACCCAGAGTATCCTTAGTTGAAGAAAGTCCAATTTTCCCAATTAATCACTTCAAGAGGAACTTTTAGAAACCAATCAAAAAAGCCCAGAGCAACTTGATCATGTAGCGTGCATATGAACATTCTATAGCCTCAAAACAGCTGTGGACTTGTAAAACTTTTGGAAAATATTTACAACGTACACATGAAAAAAATGCCTACTTTTGTCTTATCTGACACTGAAGAAAAACAAGTCCTAATGGGTGGAGAATCATCATCCCTATGCTATTTAATTCTAGGCCATTAAATGTCAATATCAATGCCTGCAAGAGAGTCACACCTTGCCAATTGTTTACTGTGATGCAATTAATAGCAGTTATCCTATCTTTTCTGTTTCAGAACTGCTTTAAACTAGGGGTCTTCCATACTTTTCCAAGCCTAGAAACACAGGGGAACCAATCCTAATCTCTTCTGCTAGTAGGACACTCAGACTAGTTAACCCAAGTCACTTGGCAAAATACATTTTTATTCAAATTAAAGAAATCTTTGGGTTAACAATTCAAGTGTGCACATGTGTTCACTGAACATCTACAAATTTAAGCTTTCAGACACTCAAAGCTATGGATAACTCAAACATGCTCTAAGAGGATTGAGTGAAAGCTTATTTCTTTGTGTTGATAGCCTTGAATTTTTACACAGGTAATAGGAGATGCACTTTCTTCACCACCCATGATAAAAATATAACACTTTATTGTAGAATAGTGTCTGTGCTTATCTTTTCCAACAGAATCTGAGAGAAATTAACCAGTTTTCCGCTCCTGCCCCCCAGCACATGTAAAATTTACACAGCATCATGATAGGGGCATTTCAGCTTCTAAATGGGTTGAGGCTCCCTGTGTTACTTATGAGAAATTTGTTCATACATCCGAGACATAAGTGTTTACCACTATGAACTTAGCTTAAAGTGACATAAATAGGAGTTGATGTCACACTGTTGCACAATGTGAAACAGTGCTTTCGTTCTAGCCATAGACACCCATTTCACACTGCTAATATGCTAGACTTCTTAAGTCACAACGAATATAATTACCCTAAATTGCATTGACAGTTTTTCTGAACAAGAGTCTTCAAAATGCGTCAGTCCCCCAAACCTTCCTGGGGTATTTATGAAGGAGCAAAGAACATCAGTCAAAACGGAGGGCAAAAACAAACATTAATGTTTGCAATAACAAACCTGACTAAGCTCTCTCTTAATGTACAGGTAGTAACCAGCAGTCTATTTTATTCAAATAGGCCAACATAAAAGAATCTGATCACTTACTTCCATGCTATAGATGAGTCCAGAAATTAGTTATTTATGGATTTACTTAAAAAAACAAACCCAAAGGGTGATTTGATATTTAAAGAGGAAATGGTTTTAACACACATATTTAAAAAAAAAAAGGAAAAAAATTGACGGCAAGAGTAAAATACATGAAGTCACAGAAAAATCTTGAGCACAAAACTTCACAAACATTTGCTATATGTCATCGCAATTTGGTCCACCATCACATTAATGACAGTGAGTTTATTCATTCAACTTGGATAGGGATCAATAAAAAAACCACTTTCAAATGAATACCTGAACTATACGATCTATTACCCAAAGCACGTACATGGGAAATACCATCAAGACAAAGAAAAGACAGGTTAGAATATTACTAACTTTACCACAAGTGTAAAGAAAATTGATTAGCCAGAACTAACAAAAGCTAAAAGAAAAAAAGATATCATAGATTTAAAATACAATGATATCTAAACCTTTTCACAGTAAAATGATCTGTCCGGTGCAAGCCATTGCATTTATTTTTTAAAAAATAAAAAGCTACATGAGGTTTTGGACTCTCAGTGAACACATTCCACCCATTTTTTTCCCTCAGAAATCTTAGTTTTTAGGTACTAGCAAAACTATAGGAAAAATCTGAAGACATGTAGATGTTTACAATAATGTAGGAAGATAAAAAGGGCAGGGAACAGGGTCAAAGGGTCTTCATGTTAGAGTAAGAAATAGAGAAAAAAGATGCAGCCTTTAAGTCTCTCTGAGAACAAATTAAGATGCTAAGGATGAATTTATCATAATTATTAAATTTAGCTTGGTAGCAATAATGAGAAGGAACAAGTGATACATTGGATGGAAATCACAACCACCAAAACATAACACCTCACTTTCTTCTCCTTTAAATCAACCAGTGATCTATTTTTTTTAAAAGGTGTTTTTTTGGCAAATGTGTTCAACTGTGCCCTGGATCCCTGAGAGCACTGAAGGAGTTCTTTACAAAACAACAACTTTGATTTATTCAAGTAAACATTAGAAACACTTTGGCAAACACGACCATATGGATGGGAAAGAGATATAAGGGATTTTCTGTTTGCCTTTAGAAACTTAACAGCTGTGAAAGCATCAGCTATGTTATGAGCCAATAACTTCTCCTCTTTCAATCCTTTTCA
The DNA here is from genome assembly GCF_025201925.1 of Gopherus flavomarginatus. Lineage (NCBI taxonomy): Eukaryota > Metazoa > Chordata > Testudines > Testudinidae > Gopherus > Gopherus flavomarginatus. Next base: position 81,037,094 of record NC_066622.1, on the reverse strand, counting down.
TTTATCAACCCAAACCCAATTTAATTTGATGATGTAAAAAGCTTGGGGGGGGGGAACAGAATGAATAATCTTTCAGAACCTTAAAATAGAAACACTTTAATATTCATCTTTCACATCATAAATTTAGAGAACAAGGAAACAGATCTGCTGTAACTTAGTTTTAGAGCCTAAAAACGTGGAGCAAAGATATCAAACTTATTTCTATCTTGTTTATATTTGGGGGCAGGTTGTTTTTTTTTCCATCCTAATCAGCCACCAGCAGCCCTGATGACCCACTACCACAAACTTCCTGGAGTGATTAGTTCAGAACTACTTACCTTCACAAAGGAGGAGAAAACCTACTATCCACCCAGTGAAAGGCATCTTTGCCCCTCCAGTAATCCTATTTTCCCCCCTAGGGTCTAGAAGCTGAGAGTACTCCTGGCCAGGCTATTTTCAAATGATTACAATAAGCTTTCCAGTAAATTGAGAAAGTCTTTTTCGCACGTAATTCCTCAGTCGGGCTGACCCATAGTCTGGGGCTTCTCAGCTCTGTGCTCACTCTCTGTTAAGTGCGGTGATATAATGATGCTAGGGAAAGGGAGGGGGAGAGACACAGAGGGAGAGAGAGATTGCAGTGAACCTGCTCAGATGGTGCTGGGCTGTTGTTTCTCAACCTCCCGGTAGTGGTAGCTCTGCTTAACCAGATGCTGCCTGCATTTAGCTGGGCAGATTTTAAAGTCCTGCTGCCAGAGTTGTGTCTTCTCCCCTAACTGGGAGAATTGACAAACTCTGTCTCGTGGTGCCCTGGGCTGCAATGAAGACCTGTCCTGGATCTCCTGTTCTGCCACTGACTCAAAGAGAGGACAAGAACCAGGCTCTGGTAAGTTTCCTTCCTCCAGGGGGACACGATGAGAAACGGCCACTGATTGTGCTGCCTCTGGATGTCCAGGCTACTGATTCTCCAGACAGACACTAAACTTTCGGCGTGAGGGTATGGCCTTCAGAACACGATGCTTAACACTCTCCACCGGCTGCGGGATCTTCACCAGTGGCAGGAGATGGCTTTTCTTCTTTGCCAGAGCCCGGCTGGTTGGGGTTTTATTGCGTGCCCATCAGCCGCATGTAGGCGAGTCGGTGCTGGAGGAGCTGCAGCCTGGGGTCGTCTGGGCTGGGTGAGCCTGGATTTCGCAGCTGGAAGTTGCGGAAAGGGTTTGCTTGGTCGTGGTGGTTGGCTGAGCTGCCGATTTCCTAATGAGCCTGCTGGTGCAGGAAGGGGTTTTGCCCCTGGCGGTAGAGCTGTGCATCACTCAGCCCCAGCAGCAAATGGACTGCCTGCTCTTCTCCACCTAATGAATAAATTGCAGCCGGCGGGGAGGAGTGTGAAAGCGACACGGGGGGTTGGGGGGGGGGAGAGATCTCAAGGAGAGGCTGTTTTATCAGATCCACCCACAGCATCCTCTGGGCAGAGGAGAGGAGAGGTGTAGGGTGACCACATGTCCCGATTTTATAGAGAGAGTCCCGATTTTGGGGTTTTTTTTAATATAGGCACTTATTACACCCCCTCCCGATTTTTCACATTTGCTATCTGGTCATCCTAGAGAGGGGAGGGGGGCTCTGTCTTGCCAAAAAAAAAGGGGAGGCTGTCAGAGGGGAAAAGTTCTTAGTGACGGAAGAAAACGGAAAAGGGATTGAAAGAGAGGACCCGATAGCTGCAAGGTAAGTAAAGGGGGTTCAAGGGGGCTCGCTAGTGCATGGCGAGTGACAGCTAACCAGCCCCAGGGGGAGTTTGGGCATCCCCTAAGCAGGGCAGTGGCGGGAGATCATCAAGGAAAGGCACTGCAGGGGTGACAATGAAAGGGGAGGAGGAGAGAGCAGGATTTGCGAAGGAAGGAAGGAAGATAAAGCAAAATAAACTAACCAGGTGTGAGACACAAAAGAGGAACAATTAGCCTCAACAAGGTAATGAAAATAGTGAATTAAAAGAAGCTCCCCCCCCCATACATTAAAGGTGTTGAATAATTAATCCTTGGGAGAGGAGATATTTTGCTTGATGGCAGGAGGATGCTGTTAGAAGCGATCTCTACCTGGCAAGCGACCAAAGTAACCCAGAACTCGCTCATCCTGTTTATTAGTGAAAAGCCACTTTTCAACCACAAGCGAAGACCCTTTAACAACATATTAGCCTGCTCAGCTACTGCAAACAAAACGCCGCACGGAACAGCTGAGCTCCTATATTTGCTGGCTGTGTTACTGCCCGACAGCACCGGGGCACCGCGCCCTTGCCCCCGTTGCAGCGATCCCCGGCAGGGGACAGACTGCCAGGACTTCTCCGCTTCAGCCGCTCGCCCCAGAGTGCAGCCCCTCAGTGACCTAGACTCGAGATGTGGGAGACAAGAAACGCAATCTGATTGCAGTCATGGCTAATGTAAAACAATCTTGCCTAGGAAAGGGGTCTCTAAAATCGATTTGCAAACAGCCGCGCTATTTCCACCATCAAAGCAGGGAGGACTTTCTGGCGGTAACAGTTTCAGTAACTTCTGGGCTCCGTTCTGGGGACTGGAGGGGGAAGAGATCCGTGTACACGCGATGGGCAGACACTTGTCCATTTCATGCCAGGACACCCATGAAGCGTTATTCAAAGTCGATTACTTTAATAATGGGGCATTTCCAACATCAAGACTATCCCCAGGCGCCAGAGAGCCGGCACTACACTTCACCAAGCAGCCGAGAGAGGCGTAATGAGAAGAAACCCACATGTCTCTAACCAGCATCTTACTCCTGGGGGTGGTGTAAATCCAGGAGAATGCTATTAACTGTACTGTTATTAACCATCAGCATCCAGTGCCTTTCAGCCCACGGCTCGAAGATTACCCTGCCCCTCCATTCTCTCTTGGGAAACTTACCTAACCTGCTGTGTTCTCGTGCACCGTATAGCTTGTCAAGAACAATTCCAAGGGACACTGCTGCTGACTCAGAGGTGATGACTACAGAACTGTCTGCCCTACCAGCAAGCTAGCATTTGCTCCAGTAATGCTTTAGCTAGCCAGGCTTCTGCAACAGTTGCTGGTTTCTCATAACCAGCATATCAGTTGGTGATCTGATGTCTATTACCTGCTGCCTTTACAGACATCCGATTCTTCATAAGAAACGTTGTGTTAATATCGCTCCGTTCATTCTTTCTGTACATCAGGGTGGTGAGATAACCGTAGAATATTATGTGGTGGATGGAGCTAGTTCCTTTTCACCAATACTGGTGTGAGAGGCCAGCGATAACTGATTTAATCTGGAACTTTGCCCAAGCACACTTCAAATACCTTCATTTCCCATGACTAAACAGTCAGTAAGATTTCTCTTTGACACTCTAGATAAGAAAAGTTGACTTACCCCCTCCCGCAACTCTGGAACTAACAGATTAATGATAGCCCACTCCAATAAGCACCTACATATAAACAATTACAATGAATTTAGCAATGGAATCCTGGTACACAATGGCAAAGAGTGCAGAAATATTACACATTGATCTCACTTGGTAACCAACAAATCGTGACTACTTGTTTTAACATGACCAAGTTTCTTTCATCTGATCTGGCAGGCCATTACAATAATAATATTTCAATGTGCCCAAAAAAATATTCTACCTTTCTCTCAGGTATGGTGTTTTCCCTCCACGGTTGCACTGTTGTGAAGTGTAGGATGGGCAATAATCAAACCTGGACCTGCAGCAAGATTGAAGAGCTGATACTTCACAACTCTGCAGAACCAGAAATGGGATCTTCCTATCACTGGAAAGGAGAGATTCCCTCTTTTCAGTGAGACCAAACATAGTAGTATAGTACTTTATCGTGTCATTTTTATGTCTAGCAAAACTATTTTCAATTAATTTAGGAATGGTCTAAACTGATATTTATCTTCCTTTGATCTCTGCATATATGGATTCAGCAACTAGGGCACCTGACTTTACACAAGAAACTAGTCCAATAAATCAGAGGGGTGGCTGTGTTAGTCTGGATCTGTAAAAGCAGCAAAGAATCCTGTGGCACCTTGTAGACTAACAGCCTTTTTGGAGCATGAGCTTTCGTGGGTGAACACCCACTTCGTCACATGCATCTGACGAAGTGGGTATTCATCCACGGGAAAGCTCATGCTCCAAAACGTCTGTTAGTCTACAAGGTGCCACAGGATTCTTTGCTGCTAGTCCAATAAAATTAGTGAAAGCATTTCTAGTTCTTCTTTTAAATATATGGTACATGTAGAACATATGACTTCTGGACTGGCATCGAAATCAGACATGAAATAAAAACCAACACAAACCCAGGCTCAGAAAGAGATAATAATGTAGTGGAGATCAATACTAGCCAGTTTTACAAAAGAATTGAGTTTGAAGTACGGAGGGAGGGGACTTGATGGACTGTATGAGACTATAAACAAGGGTCAATCGTGCAAAATTTAAGCTTGAGTAACTTTACTCACATGCGTAAGTCTGTGAAGAACTGAGTCCTTAGAGTAGCCTGACAGAAGGTAAGAAACAGTGTCAGGGAAGGATACTTGTGATGTATAGAAAACAACAAACAGTTTAGCATTAAATCAATGCTTTGAGGAGAAATATTTTACCTTAAGCTGAGCTTTACCTTAAATCATATTTTTAAAAGCTCACACTAACACAAATCAATTCTGATATCATCTAAAATAAAGCAATATCATCTGCACTGAAAAAATACCAATTACCATCCAGGACACAAAGTGACTTCCTGGAAGAATTTCAATGACTTCAAATTTCTCCTGGCATCTCAACAACTGCAGCCAAATACGCATTCCTGTGCCAGATACAGGCTCCATTTCAAAGCTGGCTGTATTACAATTCATTGCGTAAACTATCATGATAGTCACCCAAGGGGCAGAGTTAAGGTTGCAGTGAGAATCTTTTCTCTGAATTCCCGATTTTTGTATGATTAAAATCTCATCCTGAACACTGACTCAACATTCAAACCTGTTTTAACAGGGAAATAGGCTGAATGACTTAACAGACTTTGCCCTTCTCTAATTTCTGGTTTATCTCCCACCCCTTGCAATCTAAGATAGAAATACCATCAAGTCCTTTATGAGTAGGTTAAATCACTTCTAATACAGCCACAGTTAAAACAGGAGACTGACCCATTTTTCTGTGTACCTGATACAATATAATTAATGAAATAATGATATGTTCGAACAATAAATATTTTCAAATGATGTTTAGCACATGTAAGTTTCATGAGTTTTTATTCTAAAACATTGGTTTGCACTGTTGTGTGACCAGTAGGACTTCCTGTAAAAGCCACATAGGTGGTTTTATTACTCAGCATTGCAACACACCAACCAAAAAAGTTATCCCAAAACAAGAAGAGTTAAGGCTTACCATTGGTCCTCTGGAAACAGCTAACAAAAGCATCACATTTTACACTACCCACAAGGTACAATTGTGAGTATAAGTGAAAGATGTCTGTCTTTCAGAAACTGGCTAAAACCTCAACTCTAAACACCCAATAGTACCTAATTCTGTGTTACTGGAAGGCAAGGCACTCTTTCTTATTTATTATAAACATTCTTTTTCCTCCTGGTTGGGCTAAACTCTGCTCTCAGATACTGCAGAGTAAAGCACTGATCCAATTCCCATTAAAGTAAGCAGAGGTCTTTCTATTGATTTCAATGGGCATAGAATTAGGTCAACGACTCACGTTCAGCAAAGCACTTAAACACATGCTTAAGTCCTTCTCTATTCGGCAAAACAAAGGGTCTTAAGTACAGCTCAAGTGCTGTGCTGAAACAGTACTTTGCTAAATGTGACCAATGGAGTTACTCTACATTTACTGAGAGAGAATTTCACACTTCCGGTTCAGGTGATTATTTGTAAGAAACACACCTTCCCTGCCATGGGAGATGGAAACCGCTAGATTGATTAGGAAACTCTATTCAATTCCTTCTAAAGAGAACGTAGCATTGCAGTAATTCATTTTATGCTAAACAATACATGGGTAGGGAAAAGTACCCACTTTAATGTTCACATCCTAAGTTGAATTTTCAGGGCTGGCAGTTGGAACAACATTCTATTTTTGAGCAAATGGAATAGTAAGGTATGATAAATATGGAGCCCTTTGGTATCATTTTTAGTTACTTTTTCAGAACACAACCCTCCTTTTTCAAAATGCCTGAAAGTATTTTGTTGGTCATATACACATAGACATCAACAGTGGCAAAGGTGGAAAGGAGTATCTTGTATTTGGTTTAATTCTACTATTTCCTTATGAATTCCCCCTTCTCCAAATACACTTATCAAGTTTAGAGCAGGACTCATACCAGTCTCAAGGGAGTGTTTGTTTTAAGAGGGGATGGCCAGCAATGGCTGAACTTACAGAGAAGGTGTTTTCTGCACAACAGCTGCACCTCTGGCTCCATTTGACTGTTTGTCTTTTCTTGTAATGGTAAAATCAGAGATTGGTGGGAGGAATGGATGGAGCGGAGTCAAAAGCTGACACAAAGGAGGAGTCTGGTAATAAGACCAAGAAAATTAAAGTAATTCCTAGAGGCCATTACTCAGATAGTCATTCAATTATGCACTGAAAAAAGCTACAATGAACAAAGTAACCACTATAATTTTTGTCATCCTCAGAGGTTGAACCCTCAACCTCGAAATATATCCCCAAAAAAGCCTTTACAGCTAAGGCCTGATGGTACAAAGACTTATGCATATGCTTTACTTTATGCACTGTGGGTAATTCCATTGAAGTCAATGGGACTATTCACAACATGTAAATTGTTGCATGATCAGAGTGTGGCTAAGTTTGCCAGCAGATGTTGCAGAAACAAGGTGGGTGAGGTAATATCTTTTATTGGACTATATTCTGTGGGTGAGAGAGACAAGCTTTCAAGCTATACAGTGCTCTTCTTCAGACCTATGTTTTATCCTCCAATCTGTTTAATATTTGGTGCTCTGTGAATTCTCTCTCAGCCTTTCTCGGTGGTAATGTTAGTAAGTGACCCTAGAAGTACAAAAGCTTTCTAAGTAAGCATCACTTAAACATTTTTGAAGGCATCATAATAAAGTTATGCCCTTGAATTACTATTTGAGTCACCGTAGTGTCCAAGAAGCCGCATTAAATAATTAAAATATTAACACAAAATAGCTACTGATAAATGTGTGAAGCTAAAGCAAATAGGTCTGTGTGTACCTTCCACGGAACTCCACTGCAGGTTCTACATTTAAGAACCACAAAATTAACCACGAAGGACCATTTGAGGCACACCTGTACTTTTAACTTTGTTTTGGCAAAATGTTGCAGCACAAATATTTTATCAGGTTAGAAACAAAACTAGTGTTATCTTAAAACTATAATTGATGTTCCAGAACTTCATGTTACAAGCAGCATCTAGCGTTCTAAATAACACAGCACTTCAGCAGCGTCACATGAAAGCCCTCAGTTTATTTCACTTCTTGGTCATTAATTTGTGCATTTCAGTGTCAGCACTCATTGAAACCAGCACTGTCTCTCTGATGTAAAAAACGGTTACTAACCTTTCCAGAACTACTGTTGTTCTAGATGTGTTGAACGTGTCCATTCCAATGTAGATGCGTGTGCACCCAGAGCATAGTTGCCAGAAATTTTTCCTTCAGTGGTATCCATTGCATCAGCTCCTGTGCCTTCTGGCGTCACGCATCAGTATATAGGGCACCGCCAACCCCACACCCCCTCAGTTCTTTCTTTCCAGCCAACTTTGATAAGAAAGGTAGGAGGATGTTAAAATGGATATGTACAACACATCTTGAAGAACAGTTACGGAAAGGTTAGTAAGTGTTATTTCTTCCAATGACTGCATGAGTCCATTCCAATGTAGGTGACTCCCAAGCAGTTGTACAGGTGGAGGGCTTGGATTTACTGACATGCTGACTGCAGCATAGCTTGGTGAAAATCGGCATCGTCCCTAGCCTGCTGAGGTTTGGCGTAATGAGAAGCAAACGTGTACCGATGACCAAGTTGCTACTCTACAAATGTCCTGAATAGGCATCTTTGCTAGAAACGCAGCTGAAGATGCTTGTGCCCTTGTGGAATGAGCAGTTAGGACAGACTGGGTGGGAACATGCACCAGCTCGTAACACTTGCTGATACACAATGTGATCCATGATGAAATTATCTGAGCTGAGATGGGGAGACCTTTCATCCTGCCTGCAACAACTATGACCTATGAGCTGGAGCTATTGGATGACCCGTGCCCGATCCTGCTTAATCTTCAGTAGGACTTTGTTCATGAGCAGAATAAGAAGGAATGCATAATACAGGTGATCTGTCCATGGAAGAAGGAAAGCGTCCATGAGGGACCCAGAGCTGTGACCTAGATGGAAGAACTGGTAACACTTCCTGTTGTACTGGGTCATGAACAGGTCTACCTGGGGAGTCCCCCACCACTGGAAAATGAGCTTTGCGACATCTGGGTGAATGGACCACTCATGGTGATCATAGAAGGATCTCCTGGTGTGATCTACTAGCTTGTTTTGCAATCCTGGCTGTAGGAAGCCACAAGGCAAACCGAGTGGGCTATGCAAAATTCCTACAACTGAACTGCTGGGGCCTCTATAGTGCTTTCTCGAAGGTTCTGGGGTATATAAGAGCCTAGGGATTTCAGAGTATCCCTGGAATCTTTGAGGCCATGGAGCTTGGCATCTGTTTGCTCTGAGAAGAGTGAAGTGCCCTCAAAGCAAAAGTCCTGGAGGATCTGCTGAACTTCATGTGAGGAGGCTGAGGATTGGAGCCAGGAACTTCTGTTCATAACTACTGCAGAGGACATGGACCTGACCACTGAATCTGCAGCATCCAGGGCTGCTTGTAGGGATGGCCTCACTACTGACTTCCCCAGGATGGCCCATCGTGGAGGACGGGGTTGGGGAACATGCTCTCTCCGCCGACTTCTTCTGTTTTTCCTTTTGCACCAAAGATGGTCAACCGCACCGAAGTTCTCATAAGGCACCATGAGCACTCCTCACCAATATCAAGGTGCTCAGTCCTGAGTCTGAATGACCCAGTTCCAAGGGAGGTCTGATCACCGCTTCCATTAAGATGGACTTCAGCCTAGCATTCCTCTACTTTTTGGTACAGGGCTTGAAATCCCTGCAAATCTTGCAGTGTTCCTGAATGTGAGCTTCTGCAAGCACTTAAGACAGCTGGAGTGCGGGTCATTCAGAGACATAAATTTGCTACAGGAGGAACAAGGCTTGAAGCCTGGCGACTGACGCATGCCTCAGTACTGCGAGTGGAGGAAACTCTGCTAAAAATGGAGAAAACTAATAACTAGAAAAAGAAGATTTAACCAACTATGAACCCAACTACATACAAAAACAGGGAGAACAAAATCCACTGAGGAAAACTTGCAAAAGCAATGATAGAGCAGTTTTAGCAACCATCACGGGCAGTAAGAAGGAACTGAGGGGGTGTGGGGCTGGCAGTGCCCTATATACCAGAGCCAGAGAAAAATTTCTTGTGACTGTGCTCAGGGTGCACACATACCTACATTGGAATGGACATGTGCAATCACTCAAAGAACTATCTATACCTGAAAATATACAGAACCACAGTCCAGTGCCTACTTCTGTAATGATTAGTGCATCTGAATAAATACATTATCTTTTTTAGAAAGAAACCTTAAGAGAAAAGGAGGGAGGGAGGATCATAATCCAGGTTATGCATTTGGCTCCTGACAATCTGAACCAAAGCCCTGGCTCCTGCTAATCTAGTTCATTTATTAGGTATTTTAGAGTTTCTCAAATTTTCTCCTGCTGTGGACTACATTTTAATAGAGAGTTTAATGACTATCTGCATTCCTACTCATGATCACAAAACGTCCCTGTGGCAAATGAGCAATTATTTCCAAGAAATAAAGTCTTTGGGAAAGTATTTAAGGAGCTATTTCATGTAGGTTTGTAGCACGAAATAAGGAGAAGCCAGTGCTAGATGTCCTGTTTGACAATTTTAGGCTTATTCTGCATCCAACATGGGTCAGGAACCCTTATGTGATTAACTACAGAACTAAGAAAATATCAAATATTCGCATTCTCTGCTCACAAGCATGTGTCAGGTGTGCATTTAAAGAACAATTGCAAATAAAATGCCAAGAGAAGCATAATATAACTAGTTAAAATTGGATTCCTGACACCTTAGTCTGTCTCCCATTCTTCCTGAAAGATAGATAAGGTAATATCTTTTATTGGACCAACTTCTGTTGGTGGAAGGGACAAGCTTTTGAGCTTCACAGAGCTCTTCTTCAGAAGGTATCCAGAGAGTCCAAGCTAACCACAAGGTAGTACAGATTGTGAAGTAGAAGAGATTCACACATGCTGTAGGAAACCACTTAAAATGAACTGGGCAGTTAAGAATTATCAGGCAGTTGTGTGTATTACAAATTAATGTATTGAGCCATAAAACCAGTGTCTCTATTAAATCCATGGTTTTTAATGTCCAGCAGTTATGAATTTAAGTTCCTAGGCTTGTCTTTTGAAGGTGTTCTGCAGATTTCCTTTGAGGATGAAGACAGAGAGATCAAATATGAAGTGATCACTTTGTGAAAATTGCCCACTTCATTTTACAGCACTTTAATCTTTTATACTTAATCTAGCCTACCTCGCATTTAACTTGGATGCTCCGGTTACCTTCCCCAGACCTGAAGAAAAGCTCTGTGTAAGCTCAAAAGCTTGTGTCTCTCACCAACAGAAGTTGGTTTCATAAAAAATATTACCTCACCCACCCTCTCATATCCTAGGACCAACATAACTACAACAATGCTGTGTACTGCAGACATAGCAGTCATATCCTCTGTGGAACAGGTGGGATAGTTGCCATCTTGGAGGACACAAGGGTTGAACCAGTCACTTCCAACACTGAAAATAATAGCCTCCACAGCCTGAGCTACAAAGCTAGACTCTGTAACAAAGATCTATAAAACTGATAAATTTTTTAAAAGTGATATATATCTATGTATCAGGCAAACAGGGAGACATGTAAGCCACACAGCCCAGTGGGTTACACAGGCTTAAGGAGCGATATGTAATACACACCTGACAGGGTTTTGTTTTGTAAAAGAGAAATATTTTGTCCTGGTGCGAACTGTCAAAAATGTAATGCAGGACATCACTATACTCACACTACAAGCAACTTGAGAAATATGGTGTTTCTTCCATCGGTGTTTTCTGCCCACAGGAATCATAGAGCTGTGCTCCAGGCAAACTATGGCCCTACTCGTATACACATGGGCCCCTGAATAGGGATAGTTGAATATTTTCAGCCTGTCTTTCAATGGAAAAATGGATTTTCTTCTGAACAAATGTTTTTATGGTGTTTGCTTTCCATGGCGTGTGTGTGTGTGGTTTGGGGGGGGGGTTAAGAAAACAAAATATTTTTATTCTGAAATACTGCAGTACCTCATGCACCCATTCATCTCTGTGAGCTGGGGTCTCCAGATGGACTTCATCTTCTATGATGCACTGCCTCTCCTCATCAAGAGTTGTTATCGTGGTGCATGATGGGAGATGTAGTCCAAGCAGGGAATCCAGCCTACATAGGAGAATGTAGGCACCCAAACTACTCCCATGAGGCACCACAGAAGCATTTCAAAATCTAAATATTTCAGGTTTTTATTTTTTTTTACCCAAAAAATTGGCCCTGGTGGTGCTGGAGGGAAAGAGGAGAGGATTCAGACCAGCCCTAACTCTGTATCTATGTGGCATCTCACTGTATTGAGGGGTGAGGGGGGTCTGCCATTGTGTTTATTACAACCCAATCCCCTGACTTCCTTCTAGTAGATCATCTCTACCATAATGCACATGAAATGCAAAATACAACTTATGCTGTTCTTGATGTCCTTAAAAAACTGAAGACCTTTTAAAAACTATTAAGAAAGTCAATGCCGTTAAATGCAGAGAAAACAGCTGTCCTTTGTTTTCTCCACAAGCACATGTGCCGTAATGTTTTCCATCACTCTCCCACCAAAAATAATTAGGATAAAAATTGACACTTTCCTGCAGGCTGGTATGATTATTCAACTATAGCTTATTACTCATTTATTTCTGCTTTGCTTTGAGTCATTAGTTTGGCACTGCAGAGTGAATTAAATTATTGTATCATTACTTTGTAAAGGCACCCTGAGATGTCTTGATACGATAATGCCCCTTATAAAGCTGAAGCTGGTGATAAGAGATCTCCTAGTTTATCAGAGATCTTATGCTATGGTAGGTCTGCAGCAGGACAATGCATTCAGAGACTCTTACTTGTCTCTATTGTTTTAAGTGAACATTTACAAAATATATCAGTCATCAGGAGACGTTTCCTTCCAGAAGGTGGAGATTGAAATCTGATTCTTGATCAGCTGAGGATTTTTCATTTTAATTATATCACACATTATATACACATTGTAGGGTCACATGACTATGCTGCTGCCATTTGTAATGTGCTTTGGGAGGAAAAACTGTGTTTAAAAATACAAACAGTGTGTATAGGGCCAAATTCTGCTCTGTGTGTGTGTCAGTTTATACAGTCTTACAAATCAGTTACATCAGTCTCACATGCAATTACATTGAGGGTTCCATCAGTGAAATGGAGAAGAATCTACCCCAAGACTTGACAACAGATGCCAATGGAAAGAGAGGCTGGTCAAATTTTGGTCCTGACCACCGGTGACCCCATATGTACAGACACTGTGATCTCCAACTAAGCTATTAACATACATTATAGAGAATACGTTAGACCCAGTCTTCCTGCCACTCATGGCAAGATCATTACAAATTCATTGTTAATGTGACGGTCTGAGATATCTGACATCCAACAGAGGGCACTGATGTCATTGCCAGTATAATACATAACTTTGAAAATGTGTGTTCAGCTGCAACAATAAAATCTCAACTTCTGACCACAGGATTTCTCAGTTTCACTGAATCATAAAATAATGGTCAACAGTCAGCCTTGAGAAAACAAGCCTTCACGTTCAATGCTATCACAAACCGTTTGCAAAATAGTGATTATTTTATTGCTTTATCAGACACTATTGCACCTACTTTGACTTCACTGCTGCAAGTTGATATGAGCAGCAAAGATGGTAATATCATGCAATTTCAAAGTAAACACATGGGCACAAGTTCTAACTCTTTACAACAGGGAGCCCTTTCCTACTCCTGTCCCACAAAGCAGCTGTGGGTGAATTACACCATACCCCATAACATGACCAAACTGATGTAATTCAGAGCGCTCCCTTGTGCTAAGAGATGGTATTGCAGGGTTGGTTCCACCTATGTGTCCCCCTGTTGTCCGGTGTTCTAGCTTTATTGAAGTCTGTGACTTCTGAGTTACAGGTCACATTTAAAACCCAGTCCAGCCCTCAGTCCCCCTCAAAGATTTTTTTAGTCTTTGCCTCTCTGTTCTGATGCTCATACACTCTCATTTATTAGGGATGATGTATGGAAGTGTTTTTCAATCTTTTTTTCCTTTGCAGACCTCTAAAAAATTTCAGATGGAGGTGTATACCTCTTTGGAAATCTTAGACATAGTTTGCGGACCTCCAGGGGTCCACGTACCACTGATGTAAGGGAATCCAGGCCCATGCACTTCTCCGGGTTCCAACTCAAAGACCCTGTATTGGGCCGTTAAGTACTTCTCTTGCCAATCCCTTGCCACCTCCCTGGGCTACTCCTACTTTTCCTTGTTCATCCTTGTGTCCCCATGACTGAAAATTCTGTGGCTCATGCTCTGTAATTTTATCACCTCGCATGACTTCTTATCAGCTGGCCTTAGTCACTTCTGATCAATCCCAGTCTTTCTGACCACTGGGTTGTGCTATACGGAATTACCCAGTCTCTATTCAGACAGGTGTTCCCAGCCCTCTCTCCTGAAGCTATACTCCAGGCTGTTAGTAATCCTGAAGACATCCTGGAGCTGGGGTTGTAGTTTGGGTCTGCTGCAGGGCCTCAGGCAGTTTCTCCTTCAGCTGGGCTCTTTTCCCCAGTCAGTCCTCTAGCTTAGAGGGTTCAGCAGACCAGCCTTCCCCAAAGGTGTCTCTCTGCTACGAGGGAGAAGGCAACATACATGCCAGTTCCCTTCCCAAAATTCATTCCAATGGGCTGGGACAGAGAGGAGTCTTGCCCCACCCACTCTGTGAGGCTCCTTGTCTCAAGTGCTCCAAAGAACAGTAACAGATTTCTCTCCACCCAAGTATTACTTACCCATGGGATTGCATCCTCTTCACATGTCTCCTACTTCCCAGATCCTTACCTACATAAGAGGCTGGGGAAGTCTAAAAGGGCCATGACTACAGGGTGCAGTGAGCTGACAAGTAGGCCTTACTACCCATAAGGGGCAACCTAAACCCATCACAGGTCATTTTAGCTCTGCAAATTGGTATGGTAAAATATTTTCAATTTTTATATTATCCTAGTAAAAAGTTAGTCTTGCATTCAGCATACTTGTTTTGATGAATCAGTTACAGAGTATAAACACAAAAGGCAGTTGTAGTGTGACTGTACCCCTAAGGACACGCTGACAGTCTACTGCAATGCACTGGGTGGTGTCTGTTTCAAAATCAAGCCTGGAACCTAGATCCGAATGTTGTGGCTTAGGTCTATTTGTGCAACAGTAAAACATACACCTTGTCTAGACTAAGGTTTTTAGCCACTGGCACAGTTATAACAATATAGCTGCAATGTTGCAAAACCCTAGTGTAGATGAGGTTCAAAGCAGTGTAAGTTGCACAGGTATCAGCTGCCATGGTCTATACCAGTGTGCAGGACATCTATAGTTGGGGGTTGACCCCAAGCAGATACCCTGGTGGCTAGAAACCCAGTATGGGCAAGGCCTGAGGAATCAATGGGAGGAATAGAGGCCATATATGTATGTTTCACTAAGTTCACATTTTCACATGGGGTCTTTCTGCCTGGAACCACACTGCAAATAGTCCCAACAGCTCTAACCCAGAGCCACCTTGGCTTTGAGGCTCAGAATTTAGTCAGGGGACATTAGTTTCCCTGACATATTAACAGGCAATGTCAACTACATTAAAACAATACTTCTCCCCCAATCCGTAGTAGATCCCAGATATTAAAGTTCTCCCTACCTTTGACACCTCCGTTTTTCCATCTTCTAATTAAACAATTACAAAACTTGACTGGAATGCCAGGACTTTGTTTTATTCTTATCTCCCAATGGGAGTTTAAGTAGCTGAGGGGTGGGGTTGGGGAGCGTTTTTCCTCCAGAAATGACAGTACAATTGCTTACAGAAATATGTTGAAGCAGGCAGCTGATATATTAAAACCAGCTGACAAAATATAAGGCATCTTAAGGAGATTTTTTTCCCTTGTCCATTTCCAGCAGATAACATAGTAGTGTAGAATCCTGGTGATGAAAAAGTTACATTTTCTCTTTTAGGGGATAGGTGCCAGTCTGACAGCCCTGGAGTCTGACGTCCTCTATCTACAGAGGAGCCAGGACCATGCCAATGCTAGCTCCCTGCCACACTGCCCCAAGCAATGCGCCTCAATACCAAGATGGAGGAACCACCTCGAGGGGGTTGAGGAGTGGGTTGCAGAGGACAATTCAGTTCAATGCACATCAAATCTGCCCACACAGGCCCACCTATTGTAAATTGTGCACTGTGTATGCAACTCACTAGGACCCTGAGGGCTGAGCCCAACTGAAAAAGGAAATATAAAACAGCATTTTTGGCATTTTTCTTAAATCCCCTTCTCCTGGAGTTATGTAAATAAATGAAAATCTCAGTTTTCGTTTATTAAAAAAAACCCCGAAAGGCAAGTTTGTAGCTCTCATTGTTGCAAAGACCTGAAAGTGTAACTACAGCATACCCAGCCTCAGAAACCAGAAAGCAAATAAAAAGAACCCCAATCAAAAAAAAACCAAAAAAACCAAACAACCATGTTTGTTAAGCCATTAGCATGATTTTGAGAAAGGATAGGGGGCGGACTCATGAATCTTGAATGCTTCAGGCTGGCAGTACTGAAACTCCTACTATAGTAAATGCAAAAAGCTCATAGCCGCTTGGACATGTATCTTGCTTAAATGGTCAATGTAAAATTCTTGCTGTTTAAGCTCAACAAACCCTTAAATCAGAGCAGCTTTGTTCTGACCCTGCAGTTACTGGGAAGGGATGACTATGGGCTCTGTTTGGGGCTGGAGCAGCCCCTGCTGTGTTAGAGGAGCAGAAGGGGCTAGAAAAGCCTACAGACAGAGACAGGGCCTTCCAGCTAGAGGTGCTGTCCAGCCACATTGCTGCTCCCTGGCAGTATGGCTCCAGCATGACCCATAACACCTTTTACAGAATCCCCTGCATCTTCTTAATAACAGCCATGCCTGGGACTCTGCAAGAGTCTGAGGCAGCATTAATTCCTGATGGGATATCCCTGGAGATGATGCACATGAATGTTGGCCTTCTCCAAGCCCCAAATCCTATGCAGAGTGCTGCCAGGAAGGAGCTTTCATGGAAGCAGGGAATGAAGGGCGGTGATACTATAGTTGGAGAAGTTTGTCCCTTCCATGACCTCCCTGCCATTCCCAGTCTACCAGATTTTTCGTGCTCTCCACCTGTAGAGGCAAAGGAGGAACAATTTGGCCCTTTCTGACTCAATCAACGTCAGGTTTGACACCTGTCATGACCTCTCTAGTGACAGTTCCATGATGGTGGATGTGTCAGATTCCGCCGAGGGGTGCCACCTGGAACTGGGGTACTACCGAGTCCCCCCAACCCCTCTGGGCTCCCTTTACACTGTACTGCTGTGAACAGCCTGCCGAGCTCTCTGCCAAGCTCCAGCACACATACAGGTAGGGACACACCCAGCTGGAGTACATACACACTATGTGATCGGCTCTGCATGGGGAGGCTACAGCTAAGGACCTGCCAGCTGCTCAAGTGCACCTCTTCCCCCAAGAGTATAAACCAAAAATTATACTGTCTTGCGCTGCACAGATGTCTCATGAAATTCACCCTCTCCCTCAATGTGGAGCTTTCTGCCCCAAGTTATGATTTCCACACATACTAGTTTCAGACAAAGCAAAAACAAGTTTATTAACTATAAAAGACAGACTTTTAAGTGATTATAAGGGATAGCAAACAGATCAAAACAGACTACCTAGCAAATAAACAAAACATGGAAACTAAGACTAAAAGAGACTGGATATGAGTAGCATATTCTCACCCTAATGATGATTCAAGCAGGCCACAGAGATTCTTGATGGGCCAGCTGCATCGGCTTACAGCTTAGAACCCCCAGGTGTTCCTTTCACAGGCTAAAAATCCCTTCAGCCTGGGTCCAGCACTTACTCCTAGTTCAGTCTCTATTCCTCAATTGTTTCCCAGAGTCTCTTTCGGGTGGGGAGTCAGTGAAGAACAACAATGATATCACTCCCCAACCTTAAATAGCTTTTGCATATGGCAGGAAGCCTTTGTTTCAAAGTTTGGTTCCCACACCAGTCAGTGGAAAAACACTGGTATTCCAAGATGGAGTCCAGCACCAGGTGACCTGGTCACATGACCCTATAGCATCATAGCTCCCATGAGTCAGAGGCTGTTTACAGCATCCTAAGGCCTATTGTTTTCTCCTAATAGCTCATCAACCTAAATGGGTCCTTCCCAGCCAGTCATCTAGACTGAGTGTCTTTTGCCTAGTGGGCATTCCCCAGGTATAAACACATTTTTAATGCAGATACATAGTCAATATTCCTAACTTCAGATACAAAAATGATACATGCATATAAATAGGATAATTGTAGTCAGTAAATCATGTTTCCAGTGATGTCACATGACTTATCTTGCATAAAATACATTAGGATTATGCCATAATCATATCATAATAATGTTTCTATTTAGAATATGGGATGCAATGTCACTATGGACACTAGTCCACTAGAAACTGGGCTGCAAACCCCAAACCATTTCTTGCTGTGCACAAACAGCCAATGTTAACAGAGGTTTTAACTCCTCCCTAGCCCATTACCACTCCCCTGCAGCATCTAGTCCTCCAAAGTCCTTCCTTTTAGGAAGGGGCCTGACTTGCCTAAAGTGTACACATATGGTAGTATTCCCATTTCCATGAAAGTCCTTCCTACTGCTTACAAAACACAATACAGTACCAGCAAGTTGTTTCTAGTGCAATGAGAGGGGCAAATTAGCTGGTATAAATTGTGATAGGGCCAAAATAGAGCTATGACAATTTACACCAGCTGTGGATTTGCCACAGAAGCTTGTGGGGAGGGAGGAGAAATGGCCTGACAATCTTTCATGTCCTCATTGTGAGTGAAATCTGAGAAAGAAGAGCTGACAAACTAATCATCATTATTCAGTCATGGACATAAAGCAGGAAGATATATTAAAGTTAATAAAGGAAAAATCACATTCAGTAAAATAAAAATTAATTTGGTCACTATAGGAATTAGCATAAAAATATCAGATTCAGGACTTACAAGGGACTTCACCTATAAGTTAACCCACACTGGGTTAAGTGATCTATGCAACCTGATTTACATTCAGCACCATATGTTTCAAAATCCTAATCAATAGATTTGGAAATATGATCCTGGCCTCATTTAAGATATCTGCATCCAGATTAAAAATGTGCCTTGAAATATATGGAGTCCTGATCATAAAAGCAAATACTTACAGTCAGGTCACACTTCTCCTTTGACATTTTATATGTGAACATCAGAACTATGGATTCTGTTGGTATAAGAGTGTTTGTACGTATAGCTGTGGGTTGGGCAAAATGTCATTGAAGCTGAAGGGTTTAATTGCCACTCTTCACTTAGGATAGCTGTAAAACAAAAACAAAAGCCAGACAAGCTCCTTTATAGCAGCCCCACCTGAAAAGAGGCATATGCAGGTCTATACTGGGACTAGAACTAGGCAGGTGGATGGCTTCACTCTGTAACGTTTTGGTAAGCATGTGAGCGCACACACATGTGGTGTGTCAGGCATTAGAGCCAGCAGCACAGCTAGTCTCCAGGCAACCAAAAGAGCAAAGCTGGCCTACAGCAGGCTTCCTGATCGGCGATGCCAGCATATCAGCTGGAAGGGCCAACAGACAGGCTCTTAAACCAGCAGCAGCTCAGTGGCTACTCAATGCCCATGCCCATCACTGTGACTGCCCCACCTTGCCTCAGGGCCACCCAAAGGATTCAGGGGAGCTGGGGTTTTTAGCGGTGGGGGGCCCCCTGCCACTGAATTGCTGCCGAAGATCCGGCATTTTGGCGGCGGGTCCCGGGGCGGAAGGACCCCCCGCCGCCGAATTGCTGCCAAAGACCTGGAGCGGAAGGAGCTCCGAGGGCCCCGACCCCGTGAGAGTTTTCTGGGGCCCCAGGAGTGAGTGAAGGATCCCGCTCCAGGGGCCCTGAAAAACTCTCATGGGGGCCCCTGTGGGGCCCAGGTCCTGGGGCAAATTGCCCCACTTGCCCCCCCCCGGGTGGCCCTGCCTTGCATCAGCTCTGTCCCTGCCTGAGACCAACCTTGGCCTTTAACTCTGCTTCGTTCTTGTGATTCTAACTCTGACCCTTTGCTCCTGGTTCCTACCTCCAGCTCTGACTCTAGTACCTGGTTCTTGACCTACAGTTTGACCCATGGATCTGGCTCCTGACTACTGCCTCTGCCTCTGCCCCCAGGCCCTGCTTCCTGATGCCTGCTCCAGCCAGTAGGCATGATGTTTATTCCATCCACTGGGCTAGACCACCCACATTCCAGTCACCTGACAGGGTTGGGAGAAGGGGACACACAGAAGCAGACTCCAAGAGAGAAGGAGCAGAAAGACACACAGCATGGGCAAGCACACTGTGTGACCCTAAAAGAAGCCTAGCAAGAGAGAGCTTTTGGGCTAAGCACTAGCTCAAAGATTTGGGGCTGTGAACAAGGAAACCGTCTTGCGTTGGTTTGATTCCTCCCATGTTCAGGAAAATAGGTCTTGGTTCATTTTTTGTAGATAAATAAGATTTCATCTAATGGACATACAATGAACAATTTCTCCTCCTAACTGGCACAACCTGAGAGCTCCTCAAATTTTTGACTAGCCATTTAAGCCACACCCACATTAAGTACCTAAATTTGAAAAACATTACATTTAGAAAGTCAAGCACTCAAAAATTAGAATTGCCTGAAGAAAAGATGCCCATGCAACTACAATTCTGATGCCTTCTACATATATATTATGATAGAGTTTTGCCAGTCATCACTTTGGAGGCCTGTGGAGGTACAGTAACAGAACTGTAATCTAGTCCACTCCTCACTTGGCACCCCCTTGTGGTCAGGAGTGGCATCCCAGCTCTCTCACTAGGCTAGGGCCCCCTGCCAATGACTTCTCTGGTGCTGTGGTGGTTTCTTTGCCTAGTAGCTCATCCATGACTCAGCCCTCTGGCCAGGTCACAGTCTTGAGTCAACCCCTTCCAGGTCACATTTAAACTAGAAGTCCAAAACTGTCTAACAGAAACAAAAATCCTTCCACCTTCTCTGGGACTTTTCCTCAACCAGTCCTCAGTTCACCCTGCTGCCCCCATTCTGGGCTTGACCACCACTGAATGCCCCCTTCTTGGTGCTGGTAGGGGGAACACAGTCCCACCACCCTCTATTCTGGGTTCTGGCCGAGGGCCCTATACTGCACAGCTAGGTCAGCTCCTTTACTCCTATTGCAGTTTTCCCTGGAGCACTTCCTACCTCATCTTTTTACTTCCCCCTTTGGGTCTCCCATGTTCTTCCCCATTGGCTCAGGGTGCCACCCTGCATGAAGGGCTTTCCTTACTCGCTTTCTTCCCTGCAGCTTCTTTTCCTGCACTGAGTTTTAACTTGCAGTCTCTACAGACACAGCTGCAGTCTCCTTTTATGCAGGAGTCACCTGATTCCTCTCAGGTAGGGCCCATCCAATAACCCATGTGGTCCTATTCCCAGGCTCTCCAAACAACCTGCCAAGATACCCTATTACAAGAACCCAACTCTTCCTGGGTTCCAGTCCAGTGGCATACCCACAAGATAACATCTTTGTTCTTCTTACAAATCTCTACTATCCATTCTGTACACTGAAGGCAGGAGTCCTATAAAACAGGTTGTATGCGGTCTGTAATTAAAGACTATATCATGATGCAAACGCAAAAGGAGTTGAATTAAGGTTGGACAGGTAAACTTATTTCTGCCATTTTTAAACTTTAGAACACTTGAACTTTGCAACCTTCATGTTATTTCAATGTAGACTTTTTGCATATAATTTCCTCTTTTTAAAAAAATTAAAACCTTTAAACAAAAATCCATAATGTGGAACCCTATTGATCCCTGCATGGGTTATCAGCTGTAAATCCACAGTACAGACCTCTACTTGAGCTAAAGGGGTAACTGATAACAATACTATGCTGTTATTCTCTATCTGGACCAGGGGGACCAGGGCAGGGAAACTGTGACCCAGGGACTTCTTGATGCCAACTTGCAGAGTGACTGCACATAATTTTAACCCTGTGTCAGATATATGCCCCATAATTCACTAAAGAATGGCATGTGAGATCTCTAGGGAAAGCCAGTAGCCTACCGGTCATCATTATCATGGTGAAACATAGGTATGGATATTTAAGTCAGGTATCTACACTGGAAATTATGTTCTTAAAACCTTGAACTTAAGGTGACATGGCTCAGATAGGTTCCTTTCAGGTAGGGGATAACAGACACATCTCTGTTCATTCATTGTGTGTCTTACAATGCCAGTCTATTTACATACTAAGTCACCAGCTAATCAAGACTGCAAAAATTAACAAGAGATCACAAAAATCTACAGGACAGAACAAACAGCAAGAGAGGGCCCTCTTTATGAATAAAGATCAAAGGATTGTTTTAATATATCTGGGCCTGCAAAGAAACACCCAGGATCCTTACCTAGGAGATCAACTAACAGTGTGTTTTGTCTCATTGTAACAGGGCCTCCTTAGTCCTGTTTCTGTCTTGTTCTACAAACTATGCAAAGAAAGACCCTTGTGCTGGTCCAACACCTTGTGCAATTTATTTACAAACTGAGTCTCACCACCTTCACAACATATACGGCTCCTGTAAAAAGCAGGGGAGAGCAATTTCTCTCCCTTTACTGACTGCTTCCCCCTCTTTCCACTTCCCTGCTGTGCCTATTTGTGGGTTCTGCCTAATGGCTTAATTAGCATTACTGCCCTGCCCCACCCACATTAGGCACAGCTCTGCTTAGTCAGCTCCATTCTGCCTTGCTTGATTGGAGCTGCAGTGAATAGAGTGCTGACTCAGCCTTTCTTGCCTGGCACTCTGTCACGCTCATATGAAAAAGATCACAGCCAGGCCTGGCTGAAAAATCCTGGAAGGACTTTGGGGTGGGCTTTGCACTATAAGACAGGAATGTATCTAGTTAAATAAGTAGTTAAATAAGTCTAGATTCTAGAATGCATGTTATGATTTTATATGTAAGCATTGTTTTCAATGCTTCAACTTGAATCTCTATACTTCGTTAAAGTACTTTGTACTTGTTTTTACTATAAACATATCTAAGTTCTTTGTGTTAGGCAGAACGGTGATCAGAGGTGGATCAGGGCTGGACACCCAAGGGAGATGCCTGGTGGTCTTGGAGTGTGTCTATCGCTAACCTGCAGGGAGAGAGAGCATGGATGGAGCCTTTGTGAGCCTAGAAGGGAGTGCTTGTGTTGCCTGTGGTTCATGAAGTTGGGGAGCTGACCCATGATCAAGCACAGATAAGGCTCCCTCATGCTAACAGAAGGTGGTAGCAATGTACCTCACAATCCTAGTGTCCCCAGGAAGCATCACAGGGCCATGACATACTTTGCCAATGACTTACACAAATGTTTGCTAGACAGCAATGAATAGCAAAAGCCAGAATTGTTGGGTTCTAGTCCTTCTTCTGAAGGGGAGTTGAGTCTAACGGTTACAGACAAGAAACAAGCACACAGGTTTGGCACATTCTTTCTGAAAGGCAGTGTGGCTGTGGATGAGACACAAGTCAGCCATTTTATAGACCTGTGTTCTATTTCCAAAACGGGGTGGCAGATGATACGTATCTGCCTTCTAATGTAGTGATATAATAAATACTCAATAATAAGAACTGTTAAATGAACAAAATTATTAGTTACAAAGGGATCTCACAAAGCTGCATACTGGGCAACAAAATAGCAGATGAAATTCAATGTTGATAAGTAATGCCCATTGGAAAATGTAATCCCAACTAAACATACAAAATGATGGGTTATAAATTAGCTGTTGCTACATAAGAAAGATCTTAGAATCATTGTGGATAGTTCTCTGAAAACATGTGCTCGATGTCCAGCAACAGTCAAAAAAGCTAATAGAATGTTAGGAACTATTAGAAAAAGAATAGCTGATAATCAGACTATCATAATGCCACTGTATAACTCCATGGCATGCCCACCCCTTGAATACTGCATGCACTCCTGGTTATCCCATCTCACAGGAGATATATTAGAACTGGAAAAAGTACAGAGAAGGGCAAGAAAAATGATTAAGGGTATGAAATTCAGCTTCCATATGAGGTGAGATTAAAAAGACTGGGACTCTTCAGCTTGGAGGAGACGTGACTAAAGGGGAGGTGGGGATAGGAGAGAGGTGTATAAAATCCATGAATGGTGTGGAGAAAGTAAGTGTTATTTATCTTTTTGAAAAACACAAAAACTAGGAGTCATCCAAAGACATTAATAGGCAACAGGTTTAAAACAAATATACGGAAGTACTTCATCACAAAACAGTCAACCTTTGGAACGTGTTATCAGGAGTTGTTGTGAAGGCCTAAAAAAAAATTTAAAAAAAATTAGGTAAATTCATAGTGGATTGGTCTATCAATGGCTATTAGCTAAGATGATCAGGGATGCAACCCTATGTTGCAGGTATCCCTAAATCTCTGACTGACAGACCTGGGGACTGATCGATATGGGATGGACAACTCAACAGTTGCCATATTCTGTTGAATTCCCTTTGAAGCATCTAGCACTATCCTGTCTTCCAACAGTAGCCACTGAAGTAGATGGACCATTGGTCTGACCTAGTATGACCATTCTTATGTTCTAATTAATACTAATAAATAGACGGGTCTAAAAGTCATGGCCTCATCCTAATTCCCAGACAAGCACTCAGTTATCCCTGAGCCAAAAGCAAAGTTGTTGGAGCTCAAGCTGGGAGCACATTCAGTGCAGATGAAACATTTGTGGATTTTTAGCAGCAAGCCAACAAAAATCTCTGGTAGTTTGCAAATAGCTAGTTTCAGAGGCTTATGACTTGCCCAAATGTGGGTGGATTTTAATGGAAACAGCAAAATGCACCTCTATGACCCCAGCACTACCTACCCACTCCTCTACTAAGTTTCAAGTCCCTGCTCCAAACCCCAGAGCCATAGTGGTGCTTTAAAGAAATGGTTAGGAAAAATATTAACAGCAGCAAAACTACCTATTTACAATTCAGTTGCACATTTTGTGAGACAAGGACTTTCTCTGTGTTATGTTTGTACGGGTGTCTAGCAAAATGGCACTCTGATGCATGCCTGAAGGTCCTAGGTGCTACCGTAAAAAACAAACAGTAATAGGCAATTTTAATAGGCTCTGCCTACAATAATATGTACATTAAAAACAAAATAATATAGATTATTCATCCTTTTGTTTTAGAGTAACAAAACCGAATTACATGGAGGAGGGTCATTTCCTAGTTTAAAACTTACTGTTCCTACTTTCATATATGTTTTTCTGCAGTGAGATCCACTCATCCACCTCTCTTCCCCACCCCAAAATATAAAAATGTTGGAGTTCATTGCCTGCATTCCTTTGGGCTGTGACTTTCATGAACTTGAAGAATAGAGCAAGGACCCAAGAGAGAAAGACAAGGGGAACATTAAACGCCTACAGCAGATGACACAAAAGTAGGTTGCAGCTGTATTCTGTGTCTTCATAGATTCTAATGTACATAGATAGCCACATCTTCACCTCTCACCACTAATGGTTGATGGAAATATTTTATAAAAGTTAATGCATCATGCAGTTAAACTAACTATAGTCACTGATTTCCCTATATTGTAGCTTAGACAAACCTACCTTGCTTAGATTCTTATGTAGCATTCATACTGATGAAACAACTTCTTGTGTATCAGTGGTGATTGTGCAACAGCTCACCATTAACTCAGGGCAGTTCTTTGCTTCAGTTTCTATAGAATGAACAGCAAGGCTTAATTAAACCAAAAAAACCACCCCTGAATAAACACATGAACAAATATGTCCACCTACTGTGTGCCCCAAAACAGGTTTAGGAAGGGGAACAATGGTGGTTCAGGCATATTGCTCATTCTCAGCACTGAGAATTTGACTTTTGGTTGTTCTTTATAAGACCTTGTGCTATATAATTTAATTGATAAATGAATATTCACCACAATAGACAATGAAATATGACCTGAAATAATTTTTCTGCCTTAGGCTAACTATATTAGAATGTGACTCCACGAGGACCCTGAAAAAACTGGTTTGACTGTCCCAGGTAACCAAAGAGCAGGTAAATCACTACTCTGTCAACATACAATCAGCACTTTTACAGCACTAATATTTCTAAGTTAACCAGGCCTTTTCAGTCTTCCTATAACACCTCCCATGTAAACTAGACACAGCTGGTCTCTGCACTAACAAATCAGCTGCTGACAGAGTAACAAAATATATACAGCAAAGTTAGGGGAATAAAAAGTTGTGATTGAAAGGGAAAATGTGCAGCGAAATCAAGAAGTCAATTTAGAGACTCTTGACAAATTTTATCAGCATTTACCTACAAAGTGCTCCCATGAGGAAGGTAGCGTTTGTCTTCATTTTTAATTCTGGTTTGTGATGTGATGCCTTGCATAAGGCATTGATGAGCCAGAGACATATGTGGTTAATAAAAGCCTGTGGCCTCTTTAAGTGAACACAAGGCCTGTAAAGATCTTAACTTTGGATTGCAAGAGATCTTATCCATAATAGGATGTTAACATCTTCTGTGGTCGTTGCCATGAGAGGATGCCAGCCCATCTGGCCACACCCTCACCTCAGAGTGGTGGTGGGTTCTTGCTGGGGCTGCCTGCACAACACCACACTGACTATGTCTTTCCCACTCACCCTTCAATTCCACTTCCACCATCTCGTGAGGTACCCTCCTTCCTCTCCCCATGCTCTACTATATATCCTTGGTCCCTTCCATCCCCTTCCAAACTGTCCTGTCTCCTAGTGCCGTGTACATACACCTTGACTTCTGTCTTTCCACAATCCCTCTTCTTCCCCAGTATCCTGCTCCTCCTTTCATCCCCTGACCCACTGCATGTTTCCCCCTCTCTCTCTGTTCATACAGTCACAACATCTTCTCTGCCCGTGGCTCCCCTGTGATCCTCAACCTCCTCTCACGTTCCCTGGCACCAGGTATACACACTCTCTTGCCTCGCCTGACCTTGGTCCTCATATATATCCATGGGCCTCCTACACCCCTGTTCATCCCTCTCTCCGTGCCCTCACCCCACCTTGTATGCCATCCTCTTGTCTTTCCCAGAACTCCCCGTTCCTATACTGATACATCCATCTACTTCCATGTCTCACCTGCTGTCAGGGTTCCTTCCCTACTCTGAACTCTAGCGTACAGATGTGGGACCCGCATGAAAGCCCCCTAAACTTATTTGTACCAGCTTAGGTTAAAACCTGGTACGCTGCCACCACCAAGTGATTTAACAAGAAACAGGGAAAGGACCACTTGGAGTTCCTCTTTCCCCAAAATATCCCCCCAAGCCCTTACACCCCCTTTCCTGGGGAGGCTTGAGAATAATATCCTAACCAATTGGTTACAAAGTGATCAAAGACCCAACTCCCTGGGTCTGTGGACAATGGAATAATCAGTCAGGTTCTTAAAAGAAGGATTTTATTTTTAAAAAAAGGGTAAAAATCATCTCTGTAAAATCAGGATGGAAAATAACTTTTCAGGGTAATCAGATTTAAAGAGCCCAGAGGAACCCCCTCTAGCTTTAGTTTCAAAGCTACAGCAAAACAGGGATCCCTCCCTCTAGCAAAGGGAACATTCACAAGCTGAGAAAAACAAAGATAAAGAAATAAGCCTTGCCTAGCTATTACTTACAAGTTTGAAATATGAGATACTTGTTCAGAGAGATTTGGAGAGCATGGATTGATGTCCGATCCCTCTTAGTCCCAAGAGAGAACATCCACCAAAACAAAAAGCACAAACACCACCCCCGCCCCCCAGATTTGAAAGTATCTTGTCTCCTTATTGGTCCTTTGGGTCAGGTGTCAGCCAGGTTACCTGAGCTTCTTAACCCTTTACAGGTAAAAGGATTTTTGGGTGTCCCTGGCCAGGAGGGATTTTATACTATTGTACACAGGAGGGTTGTTAGCCTTCCTTTTATAGTTATGACACCTGCCCCGCTCCCATTCTTCATACCCCTCCTAGGATCTGTCCTGCTGTCTTTCATGCCAGTCTTACATCTCCCAGGCTGTGATTGTGTGTAAACTGTCTCTTGATATTATTTTAAGCTTCACATCCAATTTTCCCAAAAATACCCAGGATGCATTTCTCCTCAGCAAGATCAGCAGATCTAATCATCTTATTGTTACATGGCATTTCCTTCAGTTTATTTTTCACATCTAACCATTATCTTTTGTCTCATACTTCAGTTGTAAGCTGAGGGACAGGAATAGCTCAGTGGTTTGAGCATTGGCCTGCTAAACCCAGGGTTGTGAGTTCAGTCCTTGAGGGGGCAATTTGAGGATTGATCCTGCTTTGAGCAGGGAGTTGGACTAGATGATCTCCTGAGGTCCCTTCCAACTCTTATGATCATAATTTTCCGTGTGTGTGTGCACAGTTCCTAGCACAAAGGGGTTTTGGACCCTGACTAGGGCCCCTATGTTCTACACAATACAAGTAATTAATAACTATAACACAATAGTTTCGGAGTTTTAGGGACCACTTTTATGCTAGAAGCCTGGCTAGAATTCAGGGGCCCAAAAAGTAACCTAAAGCCACTTTTGTTGTCCACTCCTACTGTATGCTGCACTTCCCAAGTGGCACCACTTAGAAGTGGGACCACACTGCTTTAAATCTGCTGAGGCAGGGACACCCCTGCAGCATGCCCTTGTAACCCAATGGAGCACTATTCACCCTGTCATAGTTGTGACAGGTTGGATCACAGAAACCCCCCTGGGAACTGCCAACTGATGTGCCAAGACTACTCCTGCCTCTGCTTTCCTGCCCTGGCAGTTTGGAACTTCAGTGCCCTGCCTGGTTTGAACCAGACCCACTAGCCTGCTCCAAACCCAGACCCAGGTCTGAACCACATCCCCTAACAGCTGTAAGCTTAATTTAAAGCATCTTAAGAAGTGTTCCTGTGTTTAACACTCAGATAGCCAACTCCAAATGGGGTCCAAACCCCAAATAAATATTTTTACCCTGTATAAAGCTTTTTGTTGTTTGCTCTCTATAACACTGATAGAGAGATATGCACAGGTGTTTGCCCCTCCCCCCGCTATTAATACATACTCTTCGTTAATTAATAAGTAAAAAGTGATTTTATTAAATACAGAAAGTGGGATTTAAGTGGTTACAAGTAGTAATAGACAGAACAAAGTGAATCACGGAGCAAAATAAAACAAAAACACGCAAGTCTATGCCTAATACAGTAAGAAAACTGAATACAGATAAAACCTTACCCTCAGAGATGTTCCAGTAAGCTTCCTTTTATAGACTAGTCTCCTTCTAGTCTGCAATCACATACACCCTCTGTAGTTAATGTCCTTTGTTCCAGTTTCTTTCAGGTACTCTTGGGGGTAGAAAGGCTCTCTCTTGAGCCAGCTGAAGACAAAATGGAGAGGTCTTCCATGGGATTAAATAGACTTTTTCTTGTGAGTGGAGACCCGCTCCTCTCTCCTATGCAAAGTCCACCTCCTAGATGGCGTTTTGGAGTACATAGGCAAGTCACATGTCCATGCATGACTCAGTTTTTACAGGCAGCAGCCATTGCCCACGTTCTATCTTGAATGTCTTCAGGAAGACTTCTAATGCGGATTAGAGCCTTCCAAGATCCATTGTTTATTAAGCGTCTCTTGATTGGGGACTTAATTTGCACATTCCTTTCTCAAGAAGCTGACCAAATGCTTTACTAAGGCTTTACTTAAAAATCAAGCAAGTACACAGCCAATATTCATAACTTTGAATACAAACATGATACATGCATACAAATAGGATGAATAGATTCAGTAGAGCACAATCTTTACAGAGATATGTTACATGGTGTATGTAGCATAAAACATATTACAGTTATGTCATATATACATTCATAAGCATACTTCCATAAAGCCTTAGGGCAGGGGTTCTCAAACTAGGGGTCAGTACCCCTCAGGGAGTCACAAGGTTATTTCATGGGAGTCGCGAGCTGTCAGCCTCCACCCCAAGTCCCACTTTGCCTCCAGCATTCATAACGATGTTAAATATATAAATAAGCATTTTTAATTTATAAGGGCAGAGGGCCTCACTCAGAGGCTTGCTATGTGAAAGGGGTCACCAGTACAATAGTTTGAGAACCACTGCCGTAAGGGGTGCACCGTCACAATGGTATCTGGGACAGTCACCCCATAGGGAGTCTGGGCTTTAGCTCCTCAGCTAGCTGTCCATCCCCTTGCAGGATATTAAAATCCAAAGAAATGCTAAGAACTCAAAACAGGAGGTCTGCTCTCCTTCCTGGCTAACCTCAAACTGAGCTGGGCCTTCTTCTTTTAACTCCCTGTAATGGCATGGCACCCACCTCTCATGAGCCCATCTGGTTAGGAGTGTCTCTGGCCTTTAAACAGTCCCAGCCCTGGTACGAGCCATACACCCAGGGCTTCTTCTCTGAAGGCAATGGTTTCGCCCTCTTGGTCTGTTCTGGCGTCCATTCTCCAGCTGGACCTCTTAACAGTTCAGTTCCCCTTCTAGAGATTTATCACTCTCCAATTTTAGGCCACCTCCCCAGTGGCCTATGTGGGGTGGTGGGGGGGGGAGGTGGCCTACAATCAGCAAAACTTCCTTCAGTTCCCTAGGCCACTTCCCTGCAGCCCCAGCCTTCACCAGTGCCTCACCCTTAGCTCAGGGCTCTTCTAAGTTCAGGCCCAGCAGCCAGCCAGGAGCTCTTCCTCACTCCCCTGTTCCCAGCACTGAGCTGTCCATGGTGCTGCAGTTCTCCTTGGCCAACCAGGAGCACCATGTGTACTCCTCTGACTCCCACAAGGAACTGACTGTCTCTGGCTCTGCAGCTCCTTTTTATATGGACCTCCTGGGCCCTGACTGGCTGCTCCCTGCAGCCTTTCTGATTGGATGCTCTAGCTTGTTTGGAGGGCCTCTCTATTTCTCCTTTCCTGGGATGGGTGTGGCAGAACCCTGAGGCCTCCAATCACTGGCCCTAGTCCACCCCATCACGCACCCCTTTCCATACCTGACATCTGCTGCAGGAGGACCCAGTTGGGGCCATAGGCCCCTGTTATCCCCGTTCCTTCCTAGTGTTGGGACCATATGCCCCATCATATCTGCCTTTGTTTCAAAAGGCTTTTGAAGCTTAAATCCTTCAAACTGAATATTGAATTATGAAAATTATGTCTTTGTTTTAAGAACATGAATGAGACATTAATGACACTCAAAGAGGTGAGTCACATCACTGATATCAAGAGAACTGCTTGTAGAGTCAGGCTCTTTTGAGAGCTTAAACAAGGGAATCTCCCATCAACTTCAATGGTAATGAGTAACAGCATCAGACCCCGTCTCCCCTGAGCTGAATACAACTTTCATAAACAAAGAAGAGCAAGTCATAGAAACGAAAGCTCATGCTCCAAAACGTCTGTTAGTCTATAAGGTGCCACAGGATTCTTTGCTGCTAGTCCATCCCCGTGCACTGAGGCAGGATCAAGTATATTCGGACTATCCCTGACAGGTTGTTCAACTTGTTCTTAAAACCTTTAATGATGGGGATTCCACAACCTTCCCTGGAAACCTATTCTAGCACTTAACTATCCATATAGTTAGGAAAAACTTTCTGCTACCCAACAAATTTCCCTTGCTGCAGATTAAGCCAGTTACCTCTTGTCCTACCCTCAGTGGATATGGAGAACTATTGATCACCATCCTCTTTATAACATATTTGAAAACTTATCAGTTCCCCCTACAGTCTTCCTTTCTCAAGACTAATTGTGATCAGTTTTTTTAAATCATCCCTCAGAGATCAGGTTTTCTAAATCTTTTTTTCACTTTTGCTGCTCTCTCTCTGAATTCTCCCCAATTTGTCCACATCCTGCCTAAAAGTATGGCACACAGAACTGGACACAAATACTCCAGCTGAAGTCTCCCCAGTGCAGTAATACATTTTAATAGGAAAGATTTCCTAGTTACTTTTCCCACTGGATGATCTTCAGATGATCTTTAGAGGGGAGCGATAGCTCAGTGGTTTGAGCATTGGCCTGTTAAACTCAGGGTTGTGAGTTCAATCCTTGAGGGGGCCACTTAGGGATCTGGGGCAAAAATTGGTCCTGCTAGTGAAGGCAAGGGGCTGGACTTGATGACCTTACAAGGTCCCTTCCAGTTCTAGGAGATTGGTATATCTCCAATTATAATTATTATAACCAGAAACAACCTTGATTCCAAGAGCAGAGCAAAGGTAGGCAAAATGTACTTGCAGCAGCAAGACAAAGCCCTTTTTCTGGGGCATGAAACTGTTTCTAATTCAATATGAAGATGCAAACTTTTCTCATAATCACCAGAAAGTTGTCATTCTCGCTAAAATAAACACACACATAATACAATGGTGTAAACAGAATGGTCCTCACTCGTTTCCAAATTCCTGCCAGCATTTTAAGAAGCAAGCCTCAAAATAAAAAGCAAACTTGGTGCAAATATTGTACTTAGTGAACAAATGGGTCAGCTCCTCAGCTGGTGTAAACCAGTGTACTGTGGAGCTATGCTGATTTACACCAGCTGAGGATCTCGCTGATTGATTATATATTTAAGTTGCAATAAGTTAGCAGGCTTTTGTGGGGAGGTTATCCATTATAACAAACAAACAAAAATATCTTAAGAAAGCTTCTTCCTTACATAGGTGCTATCATAGATTTGAAGAGTTTGTCATCAGCTAAACAGTGGCCAGGGGGATGTGGGATTTGTCATTCATGACGACGACTCCAGAACATGAACTAAAGCACCTGCAGGGTGGTGAGTCACAATTTTAAAACATCAACTTAATTTTGAAAAAAAATTCTGCTTTCTGCTCTGCTTGGTGGATTGAGAGTTCAATATTCTGCTCTCCCTGAATGAGTCTCCCATTACCATTAGCTAATTCACTCCTCAGGAAATAGCTGGAAAACAGAAGGATAAAGTAAAGGAACTTCAATTATTATTAGAAATATAGCATTGCTTGATAATGATAACAGAGCCTAGGAAGCCAATTACATCCTGGTGCAAAGCCCTGCACAAAGACGAATTATAAATGGCTACTTTATGATCAATATGTGCACTGAAATTCATCCTCTTGACTTCATTCCTTTTTGAATTTGCATCCATCTCCCTGAACTTTCTAAAATCTTTCTCATCTGATTGCCTGTCCCTTCTTGCATTTCTCCAGGTAATTTTCCTGTTCAGTTAACGGCCATCCAATCTCCTTTGCCACACTTGGGTGACTCATGTATACTATTGACTTGATTCCAGATCACATTTCAATTGACCAAAGTTAGAATAAGTAGAATTTTAAAGAGGACTTAGCACCAGCCTTCCGCAGACTGATCTCCTGTGTGTGGGTGGGTCTTATCCTTCTATATCATCATTCCACTGTTGGTGAGAATCAGTGCAACTATTATTACTAATTTCTAGTACAGTAGCAACTAGAGGCCCCAACTGAGACTGGTGGCTCATTGCACTGGAAACTGTTCTAATACACTGTACAAATCCTGTCCTGAAAAGCTCACAATCCAAATATACAAACAAACACTTACACAAGGTACAGAGAGGGGAAATGACTTGCTCTAGGTGACAGATCAAGCCAGTTACAGAACTACGAATAGTATCCAGGTCTTCTGAATCCTAGTCCAGTGCCCTATCTATTAGACCACACTGCCTGCCTAGCAGTAGGAAGCCTAGAGCTGGATATTGAGTGAAGTCTTGTAGATCAGAGTATTCATGGGAGGAACAATGGGCTTGTGGTGAAGGCACCAGACATGGAGTCTGTAGGTTTGTTTCACAGGCAGTATGCAACCTCGTACAAATCACATAACCTGTCACAGTTACCCCCACTCTTCATGCACTCACCTCACAGTGGTTGGGCAAGGTTAACCGAATGTATGGTGAGTGCTTTAGATCTGGGGATGGAAGGAGGAGAAGGGTTCTCTCTGCATAAAATGATACTTCCAGCCAGATCTCAGAAATTATAGTTTCTCTTTAATTCATCTTGTTCTTTCAGGGGCAACTCTAACTCCTATGCCCATATGTGATCAAGAACCTCCAAAGATTTACACTACACTATTGCTGTCCTGGATCATTGGTCCAGTCCAATGGGCCTCTATGGAATGAGCCTGTCACTGAACCTGGGTCATGGCATGGGCCAGCCCCCAAGAGGAATGGGCATGCTGGCAGCACAGGGCTGGGCAGGCCACTGTGCATCTGGCAACTGCCAGTTTGTAAATAGTGCCCTCACACTGGTCGGAGCGAGACCACCTCTGCCATGCTATGCCCCACTGCCTCTGGCTGGCCCCTCGGCCAAGGGACTGACCTCCCCATCGCCATGCTCCATTGCATCCATGGGGGCCCACAAGTACCTTTGGCGCCAGGCCAACAAAAGGTTCATCTGGTCCAGTGTGAGTACTCTCTGTGGGTGGGGAGTTGTTCCTCTTCCATTGTCCTCATAAGTCGGTTACCCCTTTCCTTCCTGGCCAGGGATGGATGTATATTATAGCTGGACAAATAAGATTTTTCTGCATGTTGGCAATTTCAGAAAAAAAAATCCATTCAGATTTAACCGAACCAATCATTTTTTATATTTGAGTGGACTGAAAAGTTTTAGAAAAATTGTAGGTAGAACAAAACATTTTGTTTGACAGGATAGAAAAAGTTTCATTTCATTGTGAACATTTTAAAAATATTTTAGAAATAAAATTAAAAGAAATTTTGAAATGAAAGTTCTTTTGAAGTGAAAAAAAAATCAATATTTTTGTTTCAAAGAGTCAAATTTTGCCCAGTTCTGGGGTTACCTCCTCAGAGACGCATGCTGGTAGACAAGATTCCAATAAAATGCCCTGGCTGTGTTAAGAATCAAGATCGTATGGGTATACTCAGTGCCATAACTGACTTATTTCCTTTGCCTTTAGAAGAAATTGACTCAGGTCCACAATTAGTAAATTCACATAAAAACAAGTACAAATGGAAATGTGGTTATTAAAAAGAGGAGAGAATGGGTATACAGGTATAGCCATGTCTGCTAATCAAGGTGCCATATAACCAAATAAACTGTCATGTAAATGACTCTTTCCAATTTAATAATCTTTTTAAAGCTCACTTTTCTTACCACTTATCCTGTGACTAGTTCTGTGGCACATACCTGGAAGAAGTGCACCTAGTCATTTATTATTGAATGCATATAGCCACAATCAAAACACACAAAAGCTTAAGTGCTAGTTTTGAGTGTATGAGCTACTGACAACATGAACAGCGTGTTTATTAAACTCAAAAAACCTGGGAGAAGTGCTCATAAGAGCCCCCCGAAACATACATAAAGAAAAGTATCCACTAGTGGCAGATGACAATAGTATTTCAAAATCAATTCCTTTGTGCTTGCACATTATTTCATTGAGCCTCTAACATCTTATCATCAAGTTTATGCTGGTGAGGGGGTCTCTTAAATGTGCTGGAATCATACCGTTGAATATCTTCCTTCTTGACAATAGCTTTGTTGAGTTCTGTACTCCCCACCACCCTTACTGTCGCTCTCTCTCTCAAAATATAAACCCACATTTCAGTAATAAAATATTCAGTTTAAATGAAAAATTGCCTCATAATAAAGCAGACGTTAGCCACATCAAAAAAATCAATTAGTCACTGGGGATTTTTATTAGTCAATCATGTATGTAATTAAAACCATTGATTGATAGCAGACAACACTACCACAAAGTCCTTTCACTCATGTCCTGGCAAAATGGTCTGCCTACATCACAGCATCAGATAAATGGCAGGGGATAAACTGATAAACAGTTATTTTGGAACTGCTTTTTATTCCGTTAATAGTGGCTTTTCCCCAACACAGCAGTTTTGATAGATCACTGCTCTGGATCTGAGATGTTTATGAACCATCTGTGTTGGTCACAAATGCAAATTTATATTTTACCCTTACTTCCCTCCCTGCAGCACGGTAGATCCAATGTATTCTGAGCACTCCTGGATTATCACTATTAACCTGTAAGAAATTCCAGTGAATGGATCCTGTGTAATAGAAAATGACCTCAAACAATTAATATTTTTCAAGTGGTTTTATCTGATTTTAGGCCAAGACACATAAATCATCATTCCAACTTTCCTTTTCCTGGCAGTGCACTTAGACATGCTGGGTCTTAAAATGACAATATCACCATCCCGTGATCCTTTGTTTTAAGTAATTAAAGTAATAATGTACCTTTATTCATGCAGTAGCAGTCAAGTAGACTTGCTCATAAGCAACCTCTCTCAGGGATAGTGCCTCAGGTGAATAAAGAGAGCAGAGGAGACAATGGATTTTGATGCACCATTGGTTTCAAGTGAATGTATTGCTTTTGAAAGGATACTGAATGTTGACATGCATGGGGACTGAATTCTCTTATTAATCCATATAGATACTGCATGATCAGCAGTACTGCTAGCTTCCCTGCCAATATACAGTACCTACCTACATCCTGCCAAGGCAGGAGGAAGAGGATAGTTCAATCTCTGTGCCCATTTCACATTTTGGCTCTTCTGCTGAGAAAACCAACAAGGGTGTCAAGTAGTGACAGCTGTGATTTTGTGATGTGAATAACTGCACTTGGAACTGGACTTAGACCCCAGCCCACTCCACAAAGGCTATTAAGCCATCAGATGAGTGTTTTGATTCACTATCAAACTGAACTTGATCTGAATCAGTGATCCAGACAGTATATCCCAATAGTACAGCTCACATCATATAGTACAGTTAAAAGAAATGTCCTTTGTCAATTTCACACTATTTTAACAATACAATCCCTTAAAAAACAACAGCAATGAATCTTTTAAACACATATTACCTTTTTTTTCTGTTCAGTAAAAATACCATAATACAGGATAGGCAGTTGGCCAAGGTGTTGGTACAGGTTGCTGCAACAGCAAATGAAAAAGGGCTCTAATGCCATTCTAATGTACCTTGCTCACCAGTCCCTACTAATATTTCACCTCTATCCTAATTCTGCAAACTGCTCTGTGTGGGCAGATCCCTGTGACGTCCCAGTGGGGCTGTAGTAGCTTGTAAGATCGGAGCGTTACTCTCTTTACTGCAGCCTTGTTTACACTGCAGTTTGTGTTGAAATCTCTCATTGCTGCACCACGCCAGATGCAGTTCTATTAGTGGTAGCGACAGTGAGCTTGCTAGTGAAGACAAAGCTCAAGTGGCTGGTGGCTTTTGACTAGTGTTATTTAGACCTGCTCTGAGGAGGGTTAGGTGACAGTAGTAAGAATGCCAGCAACCACACGAGCCCTGTCTACACTAGCACACCACACCATCGCAAGCAGAGTGGAAATAGTGGGAGTTAAAAAAAAAAAAAAAGGTGCAGGCAGGAGTGTGGACAGAGCCCACTTGG
Organism: Gopherus flavomarginatus; assembly: GCF_025201925.1. Lineage (NCBI taxonomy): Eukaryota > Metazoa > Chordata > Testudines > Testudinidae > Gopherus > Gopherus flavomarginatus. The sequence continues at coordinate 81,000,258 of NC_066622.1, read as the reverse complement.
TGTATAATGAGACACTGTCAGGATAAAAAAAATGTTCCTTACCTGATGATGTGTTCTCAAAGAAGCAGGGAATTGCAGGTTCCAGTAAAATACTTTTATTTAATTAGTACAGCTACAATTTAACAGATACAATTGGATTCAGTGTCCTAGAGAATCTCTGTGGGTTAAATCGTTAGCTGTGGTGTATCAGAAAGGTGCCAGGCACTTCATTGGCTATGCTGATTTACGCCACCTGTGAAACTGGCCTAGCACGTCTTCACGTCTATCTAGCCTACTTCCTCCTGCCTCTGCACTTCCTGAGTCCACAAGATGGCACTATTCCACACCTGTGTTATTAAACGTTTACAATATTGCTTACTGAAAAGAGTGGGAAACTGTAACTTACCTTTTACCATCAAGGTTTTATGCTCATTTAATTCACCTTCACTCCATTTAGATAACAAAAGTAGATGCGAACCTCAGAGGATAGGCAGGATGGGCTGGATCGACATTTTTGGATGCACAGTCAAACTCTGTGGTCTGTGGAAGTAGCCAAACGCAAATGTCTCCGTTTTTTTCCTCCCCTTAGCTGAAAATGTTAACTATAGTTTAGAGGCCCTAAAAACCAAACAAGCACCCTCCCCCCAACCCCGCCCCCCCAGAAAAAAACAGATGCTGTTCCACCTAATGAAATATGAAGAAATCCACTTGGACATTTTCTGGTCACACAGTCTTTGTGGACTGGCCATGATCCTGCCATCCTTATTTATTTTGCAAATGCATACAAGCAAGATTTGTGGCTAAAGTATTTTAAGTGCAAAAAAATAATTAAGTGATATACAAGAACTAAATAGTGGATATTTTTCAGTTAGGAGTATCTACCACAGTTTTATCATATGAACAATATTTATCCATGGGGACAAAGGGTCATTTGGGATTTAAATGATCATAATGAGAATTTTTAATGGCAGGTATTAATTACTAGATGTCTTTCATTGTTGATATACAATGCCTACCTAGAAAACGGAGTATTTTCATGGGTGGTTATATTTCCTGAATACGTGGAGGAAAAGTTTTGCTCAAGAATGTTCTACTATTGCTGTCCAATAACAGAGACTCATTATTTATCTTGTCCACATTATGCTTAACCAAACCAAACCAAAACACCTTTTCCAACATTTGCAATATTTCTGAATTATACATACAATTATTTTCTTTTGCCTTTATGGTGAGGTTAATGATCTGATTCTTGCATTTAATCTAGTCCACCTACCCAATAACACACATTATAAGAGAAGCCTAATTTTGGACAGTTGTGGGCCTCAGAGTGAGATCACGGCTGTAGGAAACACATGCATAGATCATATTTAATATATATTTTCCTAATTATAGTCCCAGTCCATTTTCTCTGTGTGTGTGAGGGACATGAATAAAAGGTGGGTTGATATTTCTTTGCTTCAACGTTCAGTTACAGATATGGTTTATTTGTTCAGACTCACTGACATTTCCATGGTCTTTTATTAAAGACCTGATTAACCTGCAGAAAGAGCATCATGTTTGTACAAAGCTTATGTGCTCCAGGCCCACTGCACTCCCACACATTGCCTTCTGTTAAGGGAACATTGGTAATGTCAGGATTTCATATCATATAACACCACCTTCAGAGAATTGGCCCTGTCTGTAAACAGTGTAATCTACAAAGTCAAGAAAACTGGATGCGACTAAAATCAGAAAATGTTCCTATGAGCCTTCAGTCAGCACTAGTATCACTGGTATGTTCTGGGCATGTGTGGTCCTTCCTGATATACTAGAACTAGTAAGATCATGGAGCTCTCCTGATTATAATACTGTCTACTACTAGTGCTCTGCCGCAGGGGCACGTTAAAAGCAGCACTGCAGTGCTAGTGTGATGTAATAGCCACCATCCCTTTACACAGTAAGATCAAAAATTCTGTTTTCCAACCTGCACACATGGTAAATTTAGCTTACAATTTCCCTATAGTTTTCAACATATCCACAACATACCACTTTCTACAAATCTCCCTCTTACATACATTACCTGTTTCCGCAGGTTTCCCACCTCATTGTCCTATGTATGGTCTCATTGTACCGCGTGCACTGAGGGGGCTGTTGTACTGGATTCCACCAGGATGAATGCATCCAAGTCAATTAGAGTTATGTAAGTAATGAAATGGGACTAGTGTTGACCTTACACCAGAGCAAAGGCCTTGTTGATCTTCTGCCTCAGTTCACAAATGAAATGAAATTTGTTAGCCACATCTCACTCCTCACTTTCATCTCCATGTAACCACCAGAAAGCACGACACAATCAAAGTGATAAGCAGCAACTTCCATTCTAGTAAGAGCTAGGAGTGCAATAGCAAGGAATTCTTAGTTCAAGATGAAGGTATTACTTTACAATATCCCTAAGTTTAAAAGGCACATTACAATGCAGATAAAACCACACGATCACAATACAGAAGACATGACCCTTCCCCCAAAGTGTAATAAACTAATTTTAGCCATGACACAATGAAGGGCCAGAGAAGTACACAAAAAAGGTGGAAGGGGTTAAAATAGGGAAGCTGGGCCAACAAAATTATACAGTTACTCAGCCAAATACAGTAGCAAAACTGGACTGATGAAGCTCTCTATATCACCCTTTCCTACATTTTGTATGGATTGAACCACGACTAATATGCACTACAAAATTTAAGGAACTATTTTGTATTCAGAGCATTCTGCTTCTCAGAGTTCTTGATGTGCATATCACTGGGTGGGGAAAAACATCTAAAACCTACATTTTTATATTATTTCCTGAGGTTTTCAATTTTCTGTAAGTGCAGAGGTACAAATACAGTCAGTCCCCAGTAAGCTCATATTTGCAAATACACAAAATACCAGTTTTACACATCTGTATTCATTTTTACATCTCCATTTATACATGTACAGAATTAAATACTCACAATTTTAGTCTTACATGAAAGGTAAGCTTGGACTTGCATGTCTGCAAACGTGCACTAAAGCAGAGACTAGAGATTAGATCCTGTATATGCATCCTGTGCAAGCCTTTTTAGTATATGAAGGAAGGATCCGAGTTGGCTGATCAATAATACATAGATGGATAACAGATAAAGGCATGTTGTATAGTAACTAAGAAGCATGGCAAAGGTTCTACACGATAGAAACGAAGTAGAAAAAAATGCATCATGCCATTCCTGTGGTTTCCATGTGCATAACTGTAACATTTGAAACTTGTTCATATTACCACAACGTACACTACCGTATAGTCTGCTATCCTTTCTATTTACTCTGTGACCTAGCACCTCAGTTCATCTTCCATCTGAGTGAAGTGCTAACTGAGCCACAGAATGCAGAAGGAGACAGCAGTTTACAGAGGCCAAGATATATACTGACAACAGGAAAATGTTCCAAGCGTGAAGTTTCTATGTATGGAAAATACTATGGCAGATGGAACAAGGTTTTCTTCAGGGGTCATTGGGATAGCACCCTCCATTACCTCCTAACTGTTTAAGGATTGGTGAGTGCAGGAAGGTTTATATTTTAACAATATGTAGTACCACAGAAGTAAGAGGTGGAAATAATGTATTAGCTCTTTCAGTATTTCCCCCCCCAACCCCAAAATGTAGGATTGAGGATGCATCAGATATTAAACTGATGCTAAACTTGATCTTAGCCAAAAGGGCACTTGCCTGTACTCAGTTTTGAATAATATCAACATCAGATTTACAGTCATAGCCCATATAATGACCTTTTTAGAATTCATTGTTAACATTTTGGTTTAATGTAAGCAGGGGGAAAGATGCAGTCTTCCAAGGAGTGCTTTGATATTGTGCACAAGGAAGCAGCATACATGCACTTTCAACCAAAACTGTTACCAATGTTAAAATTAGGGGGGGTTAATCTTACTTTAATCTTACAAACACTATACAGTGAGAATTTGTTCTTCTCATATATATTTACCATCAGGATGAAGGTTGGAGATGTGTTAGGGCTTCGTGGTATGCTGTACTTTGGAGTGTCCAAAAAGTGATCTGATGCACAGGTTTGTCTGAGATGATCTGTTTGGGTAAACCCCAAAGCCCACTCTGTTGCTATTATAACCAGCACCCATACTGTTGTATTTGCTACTGCTGGCTAGACCTTGTAGTAACAGTATTTGTTTATTTCCAAAATGGGTAGTTCAGGGCATTATGGATGGTAGTTGTATTGTTTTTAAAGACTTTTAATGATCACAAATCCAAAATCCTACAGAACTTCAGCATTTTGGAAAAGAACAATGATTGAATCAATTTAATCTTTGATCCATTCTCTCTGCAACTACTATATCCTTTGTTGGTTCAGGGAAATGGATGTTATCGTCCAATATGGCTTTTTCCATTTCTAAATTCTGTGAAGTATAGCTACAAAACTGCAATGTGTTCTACCAGCTCAATCAGCAAATGAGACTGAAAGACGTGCAGCAGCAGGTCTCCAGATGGTGAATAATAAAAGCTACACCTACATTTTTGTCTGATGCACCTGTTAGACTGTTATATAAAAGGGACTGCTGTAAAAACACTCAATGGAATAGAAAAGTTCTCCTGAACATGCCCTCAGCCGTAGCTCCAGGGTACAGCAAACAACATAAAAAACATCTGTAGGTTTGTTATGCACTAATGCAGTTTTAGGAACCTAAGCTACTAGGACTAGTCCAGGTTTGGACTCTACAAAAATAGGCTTATTATCATCTTCAAGTACCCATATCGGCTAAGGAAGTTTCCCCATCATCACTCCAGTGTCTGTATGGAATGACAACCGTGCATCTTAATAAGACAATGGTGTAAGTGAGAAAGCAGTTCAGTTACTGTGTGTCATGCTGCAGCATCACTAGTTGCTAAAAAAATCTAATTCTCAGGCAACAGTCCTTGCACCCAATAATGCAGGCATAAAGCATAGGGCCAGAAGGTGAAGTGAGTGCACTACTAATGCTTGAGGCCTGCTGCACCATCATGTTGCTGAAATGCCTTATTCCACCTGATAGTTATCATTTGCACTAAATGCAATTGATTTATTATTTGTTTTAAGCTTTCATTAAATAACAGATTGTCATGTAATACTTAATTTAATAACTTCCAGCTGCACAGTCCTAGAGATCCAAATCTCAGCCCAGGGAGAGCTGGGAAGAGAAGTATCAAGAAAAGAAGATTTTCCCCCTCCCACAGACCATTAAACCAAAGAAAGGAATTTTTATATTAATTGGCAGCAAGTCCATGTCTAGTCTAACTGCTGACACAGTTAGCCATAATAATAAAAAACACCTTTGCAGGAAGTGGAAATGCAGTTTGAATTTTAATATCTTCCTTCATTTTCTGTCCTCTGATTGATTAACCTGAACAAGATTCAAAGCAGTGATGTCCCTTTATCAACTATTTGTCAGTCAGGAAAACTGCAGGCACTGAGTAACATAAGAGTCATTCATGAACCAATAGTTGCACAAAGCAGATCATTTTGGAAAAACGTAATGATGAATTAGGTGGAAAGTCATTACAGAACCACTTTCAACTCATGAACTCTATAGTAATTACATTTACAATTACAGAGCCTTCCTTCCACCTATCCTCAAATGCCTCACAATACTCTGCAGTAGGGGCTCTATTATTCCCATTTTAGAATGGAGAAACCAAGGCAGAGAGATTAAGTGGCTTGCCAAATTCACGCAACAGTCAAAGAATGCAGAAGCATTGAGTTCTATTTGTTTTTCTATGTAACCATAAACCAACCCACATTCTCTCAGAATTTTGCCCACATTTGCCAAAAAGTTCATGAACCAACAATGGCAAACCAAGCCTGAGCTTTGAGTTTCTATTTTGATACGTAAATTTTGTGCTCCTCTTATCAATACTTACCAAGTATTTAGACTGAGATTTTCAAAGCAGTCAAGGGGCTTTGGACATGCATCTTTCATTATTAAAATGAATGTTTCTAAATCACTCCTTTGAAAACCTCAACCTCAGTCTTTTCCACATAATGTAAAATACATGGCTCTCTGAAGTTCTTTCCGAAGTTCAGAGTTAATTTTTGTTTCATGCATTTGTTGAAGACTCTTAGGTCTCAGAGTTCTTGTTAATGTGGACTAAGAGACGTGGCTGATCTCACCAGTCCGTAACTCCCTGTTTCATGAAATCACAAGAATCATTGTTCCCAAATATACATGCATCTTATCAAACATCATTCCCAGCACAGTCTACAGGACAAAAACATCATTGTTCTGTTTTAAACAGTTATATGGTTCATCAAGAATTTCTTTTTATAGACGGGGCAAGCGAAGAAAACCTCAAGAGATGTGCCCAGGAGGTCCTGGAAGAGATGATCAGCAATTAAAAGGGAAGTAGCTGTCCAGCAGCGAGTGCATGATGTAGACAATGATAGAGCTCAACCCTGAATAAAGCCATGAAAAGAAACCATTTCATACTCTCCAAGGATAAACATTATCTATAATAAATACTACACATGTAAAAACCTCATGCAGATCAAAAAGTGGAATCCAATCCTGGAAACAGAAGTTCATTGGAGATGACATTTGGTCATACTAAGAGGAAACGGACACATCTTTGTGTGCGGAGACTGATCTTCCAAAGTCAGTGGGACTCTGGAAGCATGACAAGGAGTGCTGGCTGTGATGATTTATTTATTTTTGACAAAAGATGTTTTTTTCCATCAGAAAATGCCAGTTCATCCAAACAAACTTTTACCAGGACAGGCTCAGTTTTGACAAAAAACTTTCATTAAGCAGATGTCTAAGATCCAGGATGACATTTCTGCTCAAAACCAGAAAGAAAGAAAGAATGAATATCAGGCAGAGAGGGACTTGAACCTGCTTCTATACATCTCCCACATCCCAGGTGAGTGCCACCACTATTGGCTATTCTGGGTTTTTCCACATTCCCCACTTGTGTCCCAATGAAAAAAAAATTTCAAAAGCTCTCAGGTTTATCCTGATATGGAATAGGAATATTTTAAATCTCAAAAATTTTTATGGGACAGAAAAATCATTTTCTACTCTAAAGACAAGCCTCCAAAAAGAAAATGGGGGATTAGGAGAAGACTAAAGGAGTAGAAGAACCACTATGTTATATCATTTTCCTTGCCAATATCATCTGGGACATCAGACACAATATTATTCTGGGGACTCGGTGATGATAGCAAAAGACTATAAACTCAGAGACCTGAGTTATGACCTATTATAGACATAGCCCATTTGGCATTACAGCTTCATAAATTATAAACCAATATCTCCGAACAAACACATAATTAAGTAGAGTTTTTTCCAAATGGCTCCAGATGAGACTTAAGATTAAGCAAAATGTTGAGTGATTTATCCCTGACTTCCACTGGATACAGTCGCTCCATTTTCAAAGTGGTGTCAGTCGCACATTTTAATAAGCACTTAAATGCATCACAGAACAGCCTTTCCATTTAGTTGGAATAGATCTTATGCAATTTTTAGACAAGCAACGGATGGTTTATCCACTATGCAGTTACTGGCTGGTAACCCAAACTGAGACTGTGCACAATCTCAGATTTCTCATCACCAAATTCCTCTTGTTGGTATTTCTCCTGCCGCAGGATGGAACTAAGTCAGTGCTAATTCCTACCTGGAAAATTAAGGGGTGGGCACCACGCCAGTTTTTCTCATCAACAACGTAGAACATTAGTCCTAGCAGGATGAAAGAGAAACAGCTCAGCACAGTAATAGAGACCTAGCAAACACAGAGTACAGTCACACTGATCACCTAGAAAGTTAACTGTAAATGTTAAGAGCCTTGCTAACATTGCTGTACATCTTTTTTCCGTAGGACATGTAAAAAGTAATTTTAGCTAACCAATAATCAATAGAGATATAACACTAGGAGTCAGAACTTCAAGTGGTGTAACTCAGAATTCCATTCAAGCCCATACAGCTACATTTAATTTGTATTAGCTGAGGTTCTGCCCCCAGATCTGAACACATCACATCTTTGGGTGAATCCACATAAAGATGAGGCCCACTGATAATTTTTAATCCTTCCTGATAGAACTTAATCTGGTTCTAGCCCAGCTATCAGTGTGAGGCAAACCTGAGTGCTAGAAAGCACCTAATGAGGTGCTAATTGAGTGGTGAAGACAATGGGACTTGTGCTTGCCATCCCATCACTGTACTACTATGCAATCTTCAATGTATTTATCCTCAACACCTTTATGATGTAGGGAAGTACTATTATCCCCATTTTACAGATGGGGAGCTGAGGCCTAGGGAGACTGAGTGCTTAAGTCACCCAGGAGGTTTATGGCAGAGCAGAAATTGAACCCACGTCTCAGAGCCCAGGACAACACACTAGCCACTGGACAATTCTTCCTCTTAGCAAACATTACAGAATCGGAATGTTGTGATAATGTTTAGAAAAGCACTCCCCTTTTCGGTGTCTATTCAAACTGTACCAAATCCTTCAGAGTTTGGCCATCCCTGCATTTTACAACCCTCTGAAAACAGAAAGAGTTTTTAAATGAAAATCCTTAGAGACTGTGACACAGAGGTCCATTGGTGGCTCATTGTTCTGTGTCAGCAACTCGTCAGCCCTGACATACTCATATGCCAAACACACTGTTGTCATGATCTATACCCAAAAGGTGATGTGGAAGATATCACTGGAAAACTTGTAACTCACTGATCAGTAATAGTCTTGTGTGTATGTACAGGGTGTATATGAATAGTTATAATCATGTGCTAGAATCATGTTCTTAAAATGTATTTGACAAGTAGTGCCTAAGCCACGCCTAAGAAATGTGATTCCACCTGTCTGAATGAATCCCCAGTGTAAATTAGACAAGCTGTGACCAAAGACAAAGCTAAGCACATTTACATGGAATGTAAACAAAGCCACCAGCAGAGCAAGTAGAAAAAGATGACTACTTAATTTGGATGGTGGATGGCACCCCCAAAAAGCCTTCTTGCCTCTGGAAGCTGGGCCAAAGTACTCTGGGTAGACAGCATGGCTTCTGTGCCTCAGTGGAAGAGAGATGTTTGGTGGTGTAACCTCAAATGAAAAGCAATCGAATCAACTGATTGTATATAATATTACTGTGCTATAAAAGTGTTTGGAATAAAGTGTTTTGTCAAAGCCTGCAACGCACTGGTGATTAATATCATTGTGAAATGTCTGTATTCATTTACACTGGGGACAGGTATCACTGATTATATGCTTTAAAGTCTGTGACCAAACACAGGGAGAAACAGGTTTTCTCCTGGACTGGAGGGAAGGCAGCTATCTACCTGTCTCCAATGTAAATTAAGCATTATGAATTAAAACAATGGAAGCTCAATTTACATATAAATTAGCAGTGGGATAGGAAGTCCACAGGAAGGAAAAAACAGCAGGAAGTTTTCTTGTCTCCTGTAACAAGGTCAATGAACTTTAGGAGAGAGGAGAAGAAACAGAAAGCCACTTTGGTGTCCACCACTTTGAGGATTCAAGGGTACAGAGCTCTTCAAATCACAGCATGTTGAATCCTTCATCCAAGGAGGTTGAAGTCTCTGGGACCTGAGTTTATGTGAGAAACCAACCTAGGCAATTATTGTAACTTTCTGAAATTAAATTTTAGATTTACAAATGTATTTTTGCTTTTGTTCTCTTATAAGAAATAAAGATAGAAAGGATTACACTTGGTATCAATTAATCCTATGCCCTTCTGTTAAATAAACTTGTTTTATTTTTATTATAAACCAATTCAGTTAAATTAATGAGCTGTATTATCTTGTCTCTAAGGAAGCAACAAACTTAACTTACCTAGGTGTTCAGTGAGAGGGCTGGACACTACACAGGCAGATGGTATGCAGGAAATTCAGGACTAGAGTGTTGGGGTCACCCTGAAAAAATTAACTAGACAGTGAAAGCCAGGGTGTGACCTGCATGCTTGTCGTGGCTGTTGGTCTGCTGCATAAGCTTTAAGGCACCCAAGATTATAAGGCAAATGGTAACACAATCCCCTACTGGTCTGGGTTGAACCCCGAAGAGTCAGAGACTCTTAAAAACAGCAGTGCTAGAAAGGGCAGCTTTGACAGCTTGATATTAATTTCCTTCAATGCCATACCAAAGACAGTACATTTAATTGGATAAGTATTGCTGTGCCAGACAAAATCATTTTTCAGAAGACATCTTTGGAACTTGTAACTAGCAATTTTTGTACTTTGTCACAGCACAAAGTTGTCTCTCTTAAAACATGTATTATTCACACTGGTAGACATTTTGGGTCAGGGCTTGTTAAGGCACTGAATGGTAGAAATTCACAGGAAACAGCTCGTCTCCCCTGCAACTCCCAAGATGCATCAGAATAGGATTCCCTCCTAGGAACCGTACAAAGTACTCATTCATTAGCCTTCTCTAATCCTTTCACACTTTACAAGGCCTGCAGGCACTGAGCCAAGGGTCTGTGTGGATCCTTAGCTTTGAACCTGTGCACCTTACAAATTAGCAGTAGCCCTCTTTTACCCTTACATACCTTCCCTTCGGTTTTCATTTTGGAACCAGTTTAGCCACGCCCACATGTACAATGCAGCCTTCCTGAGCTACACACTTCAGAAGTTTATAGAAACTCCTGTGAAAGTTGTACTATGGAACAGATTTTCAGAAGACATCATCTCCATCTTTGGAGATATTTAAGAGTAGGTTAGATAAATGTCTATCAGAGATGGTCTAGATGGTATTTGGTCCTGTCATGAGGGCAGGGGGTTGGACTTGATGACCTCTCGAGGTCCCTTCCAGTCCTAGACTCTATGAATCTATGAATCTATATATTTCAGCACCAAAGTAAGGGTCAGATATTCAGAAGAGCTCAGCACATTGGACACTGAGTTCTTCTGTAGATCTGGCTCTCAATGTCACAATGGGAATGGCTGAGTGCTATGCTATTTTGAAAATGTGGCCTTAAACGTGCATGCTAAAAAGCTGAAGATCTAGTTCTGGGCTCTTTTGAAAATCTGACTCCACATGACTACAGCATGGGATAGTCAAAGTGTCATACCTTGGTCAAATAAAAACCAATTTGCACCAGAAGACTCAGAATCACTTCACACTAATGAGGGCAATTTGCATACTGAACTTACAAGTCTCTAGCACAAACTATAGCATTTTCCTGAAAAAAAACCCAACAGATTTTTATTTTTTTATAAGGGGAGTGTGTTTCATTTTCCACCAACTGCCCCTGATCTCAATAATGAGCATGCTATTTTTGTTCAAACTTTCCAAAGATATTCATTTTGGGGCAAAGACCAAACCTGGAAAATTTCATCTTGAAAGGTGAAATTTTTAGAAAGTTACAGTTGACTGAAAACAGAGTATTAGAATTCAAGCTGTTATGAAACCTTAACTATTGTTGTTGCTATTGCTCACACTATAATCAAGTGCCATTTCTCCCATGCTGGTTTTCATTAAATAATGAAATTCAATTCAGTTTTTCTATGACAAATTGTCACTATAACCATGACTAAAATGAGGAAGTAGAGTAAAAAAAAGTAAAGTTATTCTGTCGTTAAATATTTATAAATATAGAAATATTTACCTGTTCTGCTTATAATGAATCTAGCTCACAATCTGGAAAGCACGTTTTCTCTCTTGGGATCAGTGATACTTTAGGGATCTTAAGCCAGCAGTCTGGATACTCTCCAAACCATTGCTGGATGTCATCTCATATGTTCATGCCTTTTGCTTTGTTTTATGTCCATAATTCGCTCTCTCTTTTTCTTGGCTTTTGCAACAATCTGTCGGGAACTAGAATGATGAGGTGTTAAAAGCACTAGGATTTCCTGTGATGTAGCTGAATTTGTGATGTTATTAGCGATGGCCAATTCTTTGTCTGATCTTGACAGCAGAATTGAAGAATAGAACACTGCTATTTACTTACATGTGCTACAATGGTAAGAGAATTAGGAGTATGGGAAAATTCTGGTTATGGAGAGATCAGGGAGGTTTCCGATTGCTGGTTGTGCATCCTATACTGTTTTGTTTCTACTGACTGTGCAAGTTTTTAAAAATAAAATAAACATACCACTCTATGCTAGTGATGGGAGTACCTTAAAGAAGAGACTTCCAGGGCTACAAAGAAGAACCTAAAAGTCTGCAGACATTTCCAAACCTTCCAAATCCAGCAATTAGGCTGGATAGGATTTCTTGAGACATGTCCAGGAGTCCCTTCTTCCAGTTAGGCCAGAATTTCCATAGGAGCAGACTTTCTTTTGGTATAAGGAAACACTTGTCTGGTCCTGATCAGAACTTGGAAGAGTTTATGGGACATATTTTAATCCATGCTCCATTATCTTTGAACTGTGCAATGGAGAAGGAAACCTAGGGAAACAGACAGCTTTATGGCTAGTTGATTTTTAGAGGAAAAAATATTAAAGCTATTTTGCTCAGAGGCTTGGTATGTGAAAAGTAACCCCAGTAGAGATGGATTAGCCAGAAGAGTGCAGGTGAGGTGGTCAAAGGTGAGTTTATTATACAGATATTACTGTCACATGCATGGGGTGTGTGTGTTCCTGGTTGCAGAGATGATTAGATACATTAATGTAATGGCATATGGTGCCACAAAATTGAAATGCCATGAGTTTGGGATGGCCATAACACAAGTGGAGGGATTCAATCCCTAGTCCTGCAGGATCCCTTTGACTAGGAGAGGCCATGGACACACTTACCATCCAGTCCCACCCACCACTAGCATAGTGGGTATTCTGCAGGTGGGAAAGGCTGTGATCAGAGCATGCTGCCATGAGAAAAGCTATTATATTGAACATTTAGAATTATTTTTAAGATTACTTTTTTCTCTTCTAAGGCCTTGACTAATGGTCATTGATAAGTCTGACTGGTATTATGAAGCCAAAACCCTATAAGATGTTTCTAAAACAGCTTTCATACACAGCATACATAGCGTATTCAAAATACATAAATGCTTACCTTTTCCAAACTGACTAGTAATTTTAGATGGCCACTCTGAGATGCCTCAAAGGGCCTGATTATCAGCGAATAATCAGCACTTTTGAATATCAGGCCCCTTTAAGGTGTTTCAAGTTGGGTGCAAAAAACTGATGCACTCAAAATGACAGATTACTTTGGAATATTTAGGCCAAAATTTGTATACCTTACCACACTGTTCTTTACATACAGTTAGGATAACCTAGAACTATGGGCTTGTTTACACTTGAAATACTACTGCAGCTGTGCTACTGTAATGCTTCAGGATAGACACTACCTACGTTGATGGGAGGATTTCTCCTGATGGTACGGGTAATCCACCTCCCTGACAGGCAGAAGCTAGATCAACAGAAGAACTCTTCAGCTGAACGTTCACTGTCTATATAGGGACTTAGGTCACCTTAACTACATCACTCAGGGGTGTCACTCTAATTTTCTCATGTAGATCAGCCCTAATTAACGGCTTCATTAATGCAGCCATCCCAGATGATTGCCAATAAGATCTTTGTACCCCACACATACATTATATTGCTTATACAGAATACATAAAAACTGACACAGTTGTACTTATAATATATATAAAACTCATTCACAGAGCAGCTTTCCACATGCATATCTGATAGTTAACAAAAAGATTTCTTATCTTTTAAGTACATTTTAGAAATGAAAACATTTAAGCATTTGCCAAAACAAAACTAATGCTTTGGACAAGAGGATGTAAGTACATCACATGTTTAGGCCATGTCAGTTCCTGTGCACATTTCATTAAAGCACTCAGTGGTGCTAAGGATCTTGCATCCAATGCACGTGAACACTGCTAAATGACTCCAGTGGTTTCTTGTCAGCACACATTAACACCTTTCCCTCTTTGCTTATTATAAGAGGAGTTCTCTTTTTTTCCTTCAGTACTTGTGCTAAGGCCCATTCTTCTACATGTTGTATTGATGTTACAGTTCAGCCTTAGCAAGGCTGATCATCTCTACACTGCAATGCTCTAAGTAGTTGCTAATTGACTTCAGCTTCTCCTTTAAAACTTCCAAGTGCTTCTTCCAATATTACTTATAGGAACACAGTGCAAAGTACTGTAGATAATGAGCAGACTTGTTTGAAACCCTGAAGAGGTTCAAAACTAGTCAACTCTCCATTAATAGGTATTACACTTCTTTATGCTTCATGGAGAACATGAAAGAAGTGCAGCATGTTTGGTGAATTCCCATTGAGTTAATTAAAAAAAAATCCAAAAGGACATTTGTGAGCTAAAATATCAAGCACTAATCATTGTTTTATCAAAATACAAGTCAAAATAATCTCATGTTTAGGAAACTCATGAGAGTACAGTAGTTTCCACTATAATTGTCATTTAAGTGTATTACAGGTGTGGCAAATTGCTAGCACTATTATGAAGAGTCCCGTGCTTTCTCCTCTTGCAGGGGTTCAGGGCACCATTTCTCACCCCTGAACAGGGGTATCAACTGTCCCACTAGTGTCCCAGCCCAGGGGCCCTAGGGATAGCGGTGAACCACTTGAACTAGTGATACCTTCCCCTGGGCTACTTCCTTTCTGCAGGACAGGCGCTAGGGGTTTTAGCGCCCTAGGCGTACGGCAATTTCGTTGCCCCGCGCGCTGGTCCCATGGCTCCGGTGGAGCTGCCGCAGTGGTGCCTGCGGAGGGTCCGCTGGTCCACGGCTCCAGTGGAGCTGCCGCAGTCGTGCGGGCGGTCCACCAGAGCCACGGACCAGCGGACCCTCCGCAGGCACCACTGCGGCAGCTCCACTGGAGCCGCCTGCCGCCCCCTCCGGCAAAATGCCACCCACCAATAATCCTGGCGCCCTAGACAATTGTCTAGGCCGCCTAAATGGAAGCGCCAGCCCTGTTTCTCTGGCCCTTCAGCTTGTGGGGCTTCCTGCCTTCTCTCTGCTTGGGCCAAGTTTCTCCCAACCTCTTGTGTCTGTAGAGTCTCTCTGCTCTGACAAGCCTGGTTTCCCTTTACCTAGGGTCTTGATCTTATGGCCAGCCACAGCACTTCTCCAAACTGCTCTCTGCTCCAACACCAAACCACTCTGCTTCAACTCCTTCAAACTGCTCTCCTCCAAACTGTTCTTGGCACCAACAACAAACCACTCTGCTTCCACTCCTCCAACTGTCTGATTGAAGCCGAGGGGGGGGGGTTACCAGATGACTGACTTCAGGTGCTCTAAATGCCTTAATTGGTTTCAGGTGCTCTAATTAATCTGTAGCAGCCCCTCTTCCCTCTATAGGGAATAAGGCTCTCATCATCCTGGGGCTTACATATCTCCCATCTATCATTCTCCTGCTGCCCTCTGACCATGCTATATCATACAGGGAACAGGCTAGCTCCTTTATTCAGTTATGTGAAACGCAGGTGGTAGAATTTGTAGAGAGACCTTTCTAGGATGGCAATTAAGATACATTACATGCAGGTTCCCAGAGTCCTATCAGATATCTTAGATAGAGATGATTTCTATGAGGGAATGCATGTAGTATTGTGTTCATTTTTCAGATCCTATTGATCTGTTTCAAAGTGTCCAAATCCTGTAAGGGACAAGCTATTCTGGCTTCCAGAGTGCTGTGATTTTATTAGAAAGTGGAGCTTAAAAATGGAAGTGTGACTCTTAGCAGACAGCAATCTCAGAGAATTACTCTTTTTTTAAAAAAAAAAATGCTAATCTCAGTTCTGATCAAAAAGACTTGGACATTAGGCACATGTACTCCAGTCTTTATGGCTTTGGCTAATTCTCTGGAGTTAGTATTTGTCCAGCGCATATCAACCAAAATCTTTTAGGGGGCTTATTATCAACACCAGCTTTATTTCTGATTTTGCACATTCTTCATGCTCTAAAAGATGAGATGTTTCTTTTTATGATGAGAAGACTGGAGGAGCAGATATGGGGAGATGTGACCAGGAGACTCCGAAGGGTGGGAGTGGTTGGATGGAGAGAGGCACAACAGTGAGAGAGGAGTAGATTGGCTAATTTCCACCTTCATTTTCTAGATGGACCCAAAATTTGGAAAAAGTTCTGAACTAGGTGGCTCCAGTTGCCATTCATTTGAACGCAAAAGCAAGTGATGAGAGCCCCAGTGAGTCAAAACAGAACCAAAGGTTGCACAGCCCCCTGAAGACTGAAACTGCCAAGTGTTTCAAAGGCCTGGTCCACACTATGCTGTTAAACCGATTTTAACAGAGTTAAATCGATTTAACGCTGCACCTGTCCACACTACACTGCTCTTTATATCGATTTAAAGGGCTCTTTAAATCGATTTCTGTACTCCTCCCCAACGAGAGGAGTAACGCTAAAATCGATATTACTATATAGATTTAGGGTTAGTGTGGACGCAAATCGACGTTATTGGCCTCATTCTTTTACAGTAGCTACCCACAGTGCACCGCTCCAGAAATCGACGCTAGCCTCGGACCACGGACGCACACCACCGAATTAATGTGCCTAGTGTGGATGCGCACAATCGACTTTATAATACCTGTTTTATAAAATCGGTTTAAGCTAATTCGAATTTATCCTGTAGTGTAGACGTACCCATAGTCATAACATTGAACAGCCATATTACAGCAAGTGGTGTAACTTCTGTAGTTAAACAAAACATTTTCTATGGTATTCCCTATAAAAACCAAGTCACATGCACATTTTAACAGGACTCCTAGTTGGATTTGAAAGCACTTACCAGTATTTATTGACAGGAATGAATCCCTCATTTTATGTACACTTGTTTAAGATGGCCGAGATAATCCCCTTAGGGAGAGAAATCAGAGAATAGGTCAGTAACTGGCAATAACATATCAAGCACAAGAATCACAGAAAGGGAGGGGAAAAAAGGGTGGGGTGGGGGAAGGGACAGCTGTCCATGCCAAGCTCTAAGTGTTTCCATTGATTGGATAATCTAAAGATGTATTGCCTAACAAGAAGAGCAGCCTCGCTCCATAACAGTGGTTGTGAGCTGACTTTGATTTGAGAATGTGGTTCTTTTACATTATCAGATTTACTAAAACATGGCTTTTTCCAGAAATTTTATTATCACAGGTCAATGAACCACAGTAATGCATAAAGCAAAGCTAATGCAGTGATGGCATAGATTTGTACAGGGAGTCTTGGAGATCTGGCAAGGTTATGCACAAAGATAGATCTTTGATGCAATTTAATCTTAGCACATTATTCAATGTCAGGGCTGGAATGCACTCACACTTCCCAGATCAGACCTTTGTAGGGTACCTGCACAACATTTTCAAAAGGCCAGAGTGACTTAGGAGACAAAGTCCCATTGTCTTTAACTGATACTTAGGCTCCTGTATGACTTTTGAAAATTGGACATAGGCTCCTGAGTTACCTGGGAGTGAACCTCCCACCCCAGGTAAACAGACTCACGAGGCTAGCGAGGTTTGAGCTAATGTGCTAGAAATAGAGTATGGATGATGAAGCTCAGGCAGCATCTCCAGCTTTCAAGTGTACCCGGGTCCCCTGGCTGTGAGCTCGGGTGGCTAGCCGGAGTTTCTGTTGGAGCCACAACGTACACACTAGCTTGGGTCCGACTAAGACTCCCCAATGCAGAGTAGACATACTTTTAGGCCATTTTTCCAGCTCTCCAGATGATAGCAAATATGATGTTTTACAGGTAGTTATCTGACCTATATTAAGTCACCAGTATTCTTGTGAGTTTGATTGTATGAATCTGCAGTTGGATTCTGGGTTCACAATCACAATTCTCACACTGTGGAAGTGAAAATTTGTACATTACCACGGTTTCCTGCATCTTGATTTTTATGTAGATTTATGAAATAAGTAACAACAACAATTTTCAGTAGTATAGTTTTCATCAGAGAAGCTCTAATTTCTACATGTTAGGAGGGGTCATTTTATGGTTAAGCTAAATTATCAGAAAGGTTTCTCTCAACTGGTCTCATTTTTTATAAATGAATATTATGTTTTAAATAAGTTCAATGTTTGGGGAAAACCAATAAAATATAAACTAGAAAACAAAACATTATTTAGTAACATTAAACACACTGAAAGGATTCCCACATATCTCTGTCTTTGCAAACAGGGGCGGCTCTAGCCATTTCGCCGCCCCAAGCGTGGTGGCACGCCACAGGGGGTGCTCTGCCAGTCGCCGGGAGGGCGGCAGGCGGCTCCGATGGACCTCCCGCAGACGTGCCTGCAGAGGATCCGCTGGTCCCACGGCTCTGGTGGACCTCCCGCAGGCGTGCCTGCGGATGCTCCACCAAAGCCGCGGGACAAGCGGACCCTCCGCAGGCACGCCTGCGGGAGGTCCACTGGAGCCGCCTGCCACCCTCCCGGCAACCGGCAGAGCACCCCCCACAGCATGCCGCCCCAAGCACGCGCTTGGCGTGCTGGGGCCTGGAGCCGCCCCTGTTTGCAAAGCACAATAGAACATTCAGGAGCACTGAAAACTAGCTAAAAGTTGCTTGGGGAGTGCCAATGAGTAGACTAACTATTCCTCTGTTATCTTATAACAAGTATTTGACCCTCTCTCCAGCAACTCACTTTTTCTCTTGAGATATTCTGAAGTAAGTGTGATGCTGGCAAACCAATTCAGGTTAAAATTAACAGGCCAGTTCACCTGTGTGTAACCTTTAAGGGCAGGTCAAAAGGAATTGCAACATAATCAGGCCAATTCAATTGTGTGAGAGTATCAAAGGGATATTAAATGGGCTTGCAGACACCAGCTCCTTCACTTGTGTTGATAAGAAATCAAGGAAAATGTTGTTTGTATGTTTACATCTGTCTATATCCTGGACTCAGCTAGCCTTAAGATCAAAGATACGTATACACTGCATGGAACTAATGAATATTCCCTGTATTGCCCTCATGTATTTGTCCATGTTTTAATGAATGGTGAACAATTGCTTAATGTAAATCAGTGTAACTGAACTATTTCTGTATGCATGGAAGGTAGGCAGTTAACTTCAAAGTAGGGGTGGTTGGTTTAACAATGCAGACTCACAAACTCTCTGTACTACCTATTTTTCATCAGAGGAAAATCCAAGCTATGCCAGTAACCCTCAACAAGCTGCATTCAACTACAAATGCTGGACCATGGGAATGATCTTGCTATCTCTGATTCATATCTGGACTGCTTGAAGTCTATGAGTATTAGCTTGATATTTTAAATTAATTCATTTAAGCTGTGTTTGCTAGCGTTTGCTGAAGAAACTGACTTTTGAGCAGAACATTAGTGGAAAGCAGATACTGATTGTGACTGCCTCAAACTAGATTCTAAGAGTTACATTGACCCACTTAGGGAGCAGAATCAAAGCATGTGACCTATCCGTCCAATCAAAACAGCTTAAATTTGGAATGTTATAGAGATGCTACTTCCTTTCTCCCACCTTTGATGTCTCATCTATTTAGTCAGTAAACTGTTCAGGACAGCAAGTGTCTCTTACTATGTGGATATACAGCTGCTATTGGAATGGGTCATCAGTCTCAGCTGGGGCCACTAAGAAATACTACAGTACACATACATTGTGTTAACAATAATGATAATTCCCATAAAATGGCAACCACATCTGAACTTTTACCAGAAAATCTCTTTCTGCTTTTGATCCAACATGGCACCAAACCATGAGATGAGTCTGCATTACTATTACTTATATTTCAATGGCCTCTAGAGACCTCACCTGTTGTGCCAGAGGCTGAACAGAAGAAAAGTCTCAGCCTCAGTTTATAATGTAACGCTAGGTCTACACTAGGCATGCTTTGGTAGTATGGGAATAACAGTATATGATACCAGCAAAGCTCTCTTAAGGGCTTGTCTACACTGGCAATTTACAGCGCTGCAACTTTCTTGCTTGAGGTGTGAAAAAACACCCACCTGAGCGCAGCAAGTTTCAGCGCTGTAAAGTGCCAATGTAGACAGTGCACCAGCACTGAGAGCTAAGCCCTGGTGGAGGTGGGTTTTTAGAGCACTGAGAGAGCTCTCTCCCAGAGCTGTGCCGTGACCACACAAGCCACGTTAAAGCGTTGGCAGTGCTTTAGCGTTGCCAGAGTAGACTAGCTCTAACGGGTGGACACAGCTACATCAGTGAAGCGGCACTTTAATAGCTGCACTATTATAAAACCACCCTCCTCAGCAGCAAAACAAATGATACCAGTAAAAGCACAGCTTTTCTGCAATAGCTGCATCTACACAACAGACTTCTGCTGGCATTGGTATGTGGAGCAGATATCACACCTCTTCACCCCCATGCCATGACTCACATCAGAATGCCAGCAGTAGTCTGTAGACATTGCCTAAGGTTATCTCTAAGGTAATGTTAGTTTACAGTCTAAATCAATGAGGGTCTGTACAGGTACGGCCATCTTTCTGCAGGGAACAAGTTGCAGGATGGAAGCCTAAATAATCTGCGTGATTCAACTTTGAATAGACTCCAACTTCTGAATTCAGAGTTCATATGTGAGGCTCTGGTTTTGGCCATCTCCAGTATCTACTGGGTGTGTTTATATCTCAGTAGCAGCTGAAGCTGTTGTGTCCCAGCTTTGTATTTCTTGCTGTGTACCATACCAGATCATTTTTGGCAGTGAGAAGTAATACTGTGAGCTGCTGATCAATTGTCTTATTACTAGCATTATAATGAAGAAGCTAAACTAGCCAGTTCCGCTCAACAGCAGCATCGCTACTTCTAAACCTCGTCAGCTTTCAGTCTGATCATCTTATTTCCACTCTGTCTCTTTGGCTTCAGCTCAAGAAAGAATAAGGGAGGACACAGAGGATTCTTAAAATAAATCTTAGCTGGTGTGGTGGCTGAAGGAAACAATTTCACCACTTTATCACGCACCCTTTGTACAATGTTAAACCTAAATTAATTAAATAAATCAGTTGATGAAATCACCCTATGAATGTGACAGCACACCATAATTCACTGCAGCTGCCAGAGCAGGGAGCAGATGGAAGACGCTGGATTTTCCTCTGTGCTACAAGTGCCATTTTGTTGGTCCCATTCTGTTTCATTTCAGATTAAACCAAGGGCACACGTAGGGCCTTATTTTGCAGCTGCACCTCGCAGAGAGCTCCCACAGTTAGGGGGATTTCCCCAAGAGCAGAGCAGCTGTATGCAACATGAATGTGCAGAGATTAAATCCTTCTCTGGGTTACACTGGTGTAACTGAGGGCAAATCTGGCTGTAGGCACAACTGGCATGTGGAAAGATCCTCCCCTTTTGTCCTCTCATCATGCACTGTACACTAAACAGAGTACTTTTAACAAGGGTAATTGCATCCTCTCTACCACACACAAAGTTCAAGCCTTACTGTAAACAGAGGATGCATTTGGTGGAGCACAGGCAGCATTCTGAACATGACAGTGACCTTCTGCACTCTGGCTGGGAATAAAAGTTATCAGTTGGCCTACACACAACACAAACACCCCCGGGGGAGAATGCAAAGAGAAGGCATTTGGAGTGGCCACTGCATCACAAATGAAAACAGATTAGTGAAAAATATTTAAGCAACTCACTACTTAATGCAGAAACTTCCTACATGGTACAAAGGTGAGGGGAGATGCAAATCTGCTGAGCTGCATAGTACAATGAAAAGTGCACTGTTCTAGGCATGGCAAATGAACACTTGTGCTGCACCCCCTTCTACAGGGAACAGGGTATGATGAGAGGCAGGGACTGAGTTTACTTGATGCTGTGGTCCTGAGGCCTCATATGTGCTGTGGGAATGACATGCTCAGCAGCCACAGACTTAGAAAACTGTTCCAGGGAGCAGGACTACAGTCAGTGCAAGTCTGTCACTGGATTGCGAGTAGTGCCATACAGAGATTAGCCGTGACCCCAACTCTTGTATTGCATCTCCCTTAAGGTGGACAAAAGCAGCAGCCAGCCAATTCCGCTGAAGAGTTAAAAAGCAAAAAGTCCTTAGAGTCCTTAATAATAAATGGTTCAAACAACCCTCAGGGTCCCCCAAACAAAATCCATAACTGTAACACAAAAGTTCATTATAGAGAATTACCTGATTCAATCCAGGTGTGCCATTTTAGTAATCAGGTTTGGTTAGACCTACTAGGTACTCCAGCCCTTAAGGGCAAGCCTGTTGCATGTACCAAATGCTGCACATTTTACTTGGAATCCAATGATGAGCTGCCTTCTAGGATATGAGATATCTCTTCTGTTCTCTTTCCTTGGGTGAAATGACCCCTCTATGTCCATTACTCACCCATCACAAGGTAAGGATTGTTTAGTTAATGTTGGTGGAACAGATTGAGATTGTCAAATAAAATGAGGGATCAAACTGGGTTTATTTGCAATAACTAAAGTCCTGACCCAAAGTTTTTTCTGAAGCCAGTAGGAGTCTTTATATTGACTTCAACTCACTGGATCAGACCCTGGGTAACCCAGTACTTTTTCTTGGACACGACCATTTTGTGCTGCAGAACCTAAACACTGTCATTACAAATGTCTCTAGCCCATATGTGTGCCAAAGATAATATGTGAAATGTGAACCAAATGGGAAAAAAATGCCGTGATATGCTTGAGTCTTCTGAGAGCCTGAAACAGTGGTTTTGAGAAGAATTTAAACTGCTCCTGTTCATCTCAGTACGGTGCTAAATCTCCCTCCCTCCTTCCCCTAAAATTAGCATGTTAAGGGGTCTTAATGTTGAGTTTCAATGGTGACAATTTAAACATCAGGAATGTGAACGATTTCACTGCTACCCATGGCAAGCATGAAAACAAGAGGTACAAATATATTAATGAAGATCTCCACAATCTACTGAGAATGGCCTCTGATTCTGGTGTTGCATTTGGGCAGAGTTGTGGGGATAGTCTGGGAGAGGGCCAGCTAGTCACTTTTTTTCCCCAGTCTGACCTGTAGCAATAATTATACCTACTGTTCATACAGTTCACATTTCAAAAGCTCTGTACAGGAGTTAATTAAAGAAGCTGCATAACATCCTCATTGTTTACACCCGGAAAAGCAGGCACAGAGATAAAGTGGCTTTTCTAACATCACAGTCAGTGTCAGAAGGGGTTTCAAAATGTAGGAGATATTGGCTCCCAGTCCTATACTGTACTCTGTTCATTAGAACATGTTGCCTTTAGGAAGTCACTATGGAAGCAGTGAAAAAAGTGTCATGAGATTTCTCTGCCTTTATATTTCATTTTTCCTACTATACACTTTAATTTGATTCAGTAAGTTTTAGGTGTGTCAATTGATGTTACATCTAGCACTCATTAGAACTTTGCTTTTTCCCATTATTCCTTTATATGCTATACAGTTTTCTTTGCGTGTCTAGATTTATGAGACAATCGTCTGCAAACACGAAAAGATTAGAACTGAATGTTAATTGACAGTAGTACTGCATGCTCAGAACCACAAAGGAGAGGTCTGTTATGTTTGCTTTTATATTGCTTTCCTGAACTTGGACAATTTACTGGACGAGGTTATTACAGCAGGCTCACTAGCCTATTCATGCTGAAATTCAGAACATTTATATCTTGTATTTCTACTGAATCCTGGTAGGCAACAGCTTATGTATCATGCTCAAGTTCAAACAGTAGTACAAGCAAAAAGAAAATGGAGCTTCTTAACTAAGCATCTGATATAAGTAGATGGGCTCTATAGAATAGCTTAATGACTAGACTCTAGAATAATTCCAAGCATTTAATTTACACATGGAAAATGCAGTAAATATTTTGCCCCACCTTTCCCCGCCTCTGCCCCAATTTTTTTATTTGTATCAACAGCCTGGAAATGTCATAGATTTGTGGTTAAAACTCCTGACACCAACTTGATGAAATGTTAAACTTTCATGTTCTATGAAAGGTTGCAAAGGTTTGAAATCAAACCAGGGGGTGGGAGGGAGAGGAAAGAAAACAAATGCCCTGTAACTTAGAGATTGAACAGAAATAACTGTTCCTGACAGCACTTCTCAATTGCAGCCAATAACCTGCAACAGAGAAAGCCATGTGAAAGTGAACTAAAAGACGACTAATTTTATGGCAGGTTTAAAATAATTTTTTTTAAAAAGCCTTATAATTTTTAGTTTCTGTTAAACTATAATACTGTGTTGGGAAAGCCCGTTATAAATGTCTATTATCAGGTAAATGCAAAGCAGATTCAAATAACCCATATATAATATTCAATATAATGTGCTGTTAGCTTGCAGGTAATATAGTAATTATAAACTAAGCATTTAAAACATGGAGCTCTGTTCTGTTCTTAGTTACAGAATTTTACATCTGAAGTTACTCCATTAGTTTAAATGGAATTACTCCAGTTTTACATCAGAGCAGAATTTGGTCCATGCTACTTTTATTCTGACATTAACACTTGTAGCGTCTGGGGGCATGGCTCTTAGATTCTTGACCAGACCAAAGACTCTTTCCCAGGTGTTCAGGAAGTGCTGTGTGAATGCCTAAGCTGTGCACACATACTTGCTAAAGCTCAAACTTATGTATAGTATCTCTTTATCAAGCCTCAACGCTTTGATTTTAAAAAAATCTCCAGTGAATGTAACAGATTTTAAATTGTAAATATGAAAAAACATCTACAAAATTGATGAGTTTATATTAGAGATGGGCCCAAGCTGCCAAATTGGATCTGGGTTCAAGACTAGATTTCAAAGCCTGCCCAAAGTGCAAGTGTTTTGGGGATTTAGGTTTCTGGTTCATGCCTGTCTCTAGTTTACTTAGTTATTGCTGGAGAATTGGGGAGTAAAATGTTACAACAAGCTATTCTGAGTTCCTCTCTCTGGAATTGTCATAAAAAAATAGCTAACAAGCAGATTTGACTGTGGCCTAGGGGCCCTGGACACTGCTGGCAGCGCAGCAGGGCTAAGAGAGACTTCCTTCCCGCCCTTGCTCCGTGCCACTCCCTGCAACCACGGGGGAGTGAAGAAGGTCTCTGCGCACTGCCCATGCCCTCAGCACCGACTTTGCAGCTCCCATTGGCTGGGAACTGCAGCTCCCATTGGCTGGGAACTGCAGCCAGTGTGAGGTGCAAGGGCTGTGCCTGCGAACAGCTGCACGCAGAGACCCCTCTAGGCCCCCTGCCAAGGAGCCGCTGCCAGAGGGGTGTGCCAGTCACTTTCTGGAGCCCCCCAAGGTAAGCACTGACCCCTCCTGCACCCCAACCCCTGCCCCAGCTGAGAGCACGCATCCCACACCCAAACTCCCTCCCAGAGCCCACACCATTCACCCCTTCCCACACCCAAACTCCCTCCCAGAGTGCAACCCCGCACCCACTCCCACAGCCAAACATCTTCCTAGAATCCGCACCCCCTCACCCCCCCTACATCCCAACCCCCTGCTCCAACCTAGTGAAAGCGAGTGAGGGGGAAGAGCGTGTGACAGAGGGAGGAGGGATGGAGTGAGCAGGGGGCAGGGCCTCAGAGACGGGGTGGGACAGGGGCAAGGTCTATAGGAAGGGATGGGGGAGGGGGCAGGCCAATGGTCTTTGGGTTTGGGTGATTAGACAGTTGGCAACCCTACCGAGCGGGCATGTGGAAGCCCTGGCCCTGCCAGAAGAGCACACCCAGCCGCACAGCTGGCAGCACTGCTGTGCACCAGCCAGTGCAGGAGCAGCCCCACTCAAATGTCAGACAGACCATGTCCATGTGGTGCGGTTTGTGCATGCATGGGAGTCCATTGACTGTTCTGCCCTGGGGCCCGGAATTGCTGTTGGCGGGCCTGGTGACACACTGGGAGGTTACGCGGCAGGGATCTTGGGAGTAATAGTTCATTTCAGCTCTCCCCCACAGTCAGGCCTTGTCTATGCTATGAAAAATGTCCCTTGCTGACAATGGGTATCCGCAACGCAACGGTGCAGCTGAATTGCTGCTGCCAGAGTAAGAATGGGTAAACAGTGTTTAGCACCTTTCAGTCACCATTGCTAAAATCCCAGTGTCACCAAAAGTACACTGAAAGCATTTCTGTCCCTTCTCTAAACCTACTGTTAAACTTTGTACTGCACTAGTTCACCTGCAATAGGTACTTGTTCACAGTATAATTACTCTGATGTAAGGCACTGTGGATATTTTCAAAATCATCTGAGTAATAAGTAGCTTATGTCCCATAGACTTTTAATGGGACTCTTGCTCTTAAGTTTTGCAGTCCCACCCTGTAACTATTCCTTCTCTCTGGGGTGGATTTGTTTTATTCATAAATCTAAAAATGCAATATAATATGATCAGTAACCGGGGTTTGGATTCTTAATGGTTCCATGATCAAATCCTAAGTCATTTAAAGCATTTGGGGCTCATGCTCATCTGTAGGGACTGAAGCTATGACCTTTGCATCTAAAATGATAAGCATTTTCTGTCTGAACTAAAGGACCAGGTCCACTGAAATTTTTAATGGAAAAAATTTGTCATGTCTGACAAAAGATGGCACTTCAAACAGTATGGCATCACCTCACCCCAAGCATCATTTTAATACTGATATAGAAAAAATAGTGCCAACTACTCAATCACCAACATTAGTTCCTTGGATATTCTCCCACTAATTTCTCTTACCTATGAAGTGACTTTTGCTTAGCTGGAGATATCCGACAAAACTGGATTGCAATATCCTTATGGTTTCCAAAAGTACAACAACTTACACGGGAAACATTCTAATTGTGCAAATATCCACTGTTCAATACAAAATCAAAGGGGCAGGTTCTCCTAGATGCTTTGGCCACCTTGTGCAGTGACACAAAGCAGACACAAAACAGTCACAACCACCCACAGCAGCTTTGTGTCACCAGAGCAGCAAAAATAACTGAAGCATACTGGTGAATCTGGCACACAGTTTTATGAAGTATTCATTGTATTTCAGAGACATCTTTCCATTATCATGAAGGAAAAGCTTGACATATGCTTTTTCGCAGCCCATGAAACTGAGGGTTTTTTTAAACACATAAACCAACATCTCCAAGTTAAACATCTGAAGAATACTGTATGCAATTTGGAGACTGACTCAACAGGATACCAAATTCCGCGTATCTTCACCAGCCTATTTTAACGTCAGCTTTCAGCTTTATGCAATGCAGCTTGACTCCTCTGTCACTTATAACGGCCAGAGATGGTGACTATCTTATTATCACATGCATCTACCCATCGTTATGGCAGAAAAACAATTTAATCATGTTTACACCAAAAGTCACAGCTGTCCCTTACAAAATGAAATTAAGTTTGATTTTGTGTCAATGTCATCACAGTGTTCATTAGTGACATCTATTTTAGGAGGGCATGATGGCAGGCCCATAAATGCAACGGCACAAAAGCAGTGCCTCAGTGAGGGACAGGATACCTTCTCCATCTGACTTCTCACATGAAAAGCAACTACTGCATGTGAATGGGATGCATAACCAGGTTAATTTGCTGTACAGAATGTATATTGTCACTGGAATCCGACTCATTCCGCCCTGCTCATGAGATGTGAATGTAATAAAAGACAGCACACTAATTAACAAACAAAGGCTAGATGGGCTATAATGACCACCTGAATGACTGTAAATGCTACCCAGACAGAAGATAAGACACAAGCTAACAAAGGCCACAAAATCTGTAGGCAACACCTCCATACTTCCCCACAGTTTTGCACACCGATTTATTGGAATTTGAAGATAACTATCCTCTCATTAAAATCTAACTCTGAGTTGGCTCTCAGCAGTCCTTTTCCTCCCCCAGACTGAATTTATGTTTATGAGAAAAGTAAATGTAGTACCACAACTGTTCTAAATGTTTTTCTTTAGAAGTCTAATTTCAGCACTTTGAGAACAGGTATCCTACCCTAGGTGAAGTTACTTGGATTACAAAGTCTTTGGAGCAGGGACTGATCTTCCCACATGTCTGTAAAGAACCTGAAATACTACTTTTGGGAAGTACGTATATAAAAATGAAATCGGACCACTTTTTTTTTTTAAACTTATGTACAGGTTTG
The DNA here is from genome assembly GCF_025201925.1 of Gopherus flavomarginatus. Taxonomy (NCBI): domain Eukaryota; kingdom Metazoa; phylum Chordata; order Testudines; family Testudinidae; genus Gopherus; species Gopherus flavomarginatus. Next base: position 80,972,358 of record NC_066622.1, on the reverse strand, counting down.
ACACATTTGAAAAAAAAATAGGACAAAGCAATTTATCTACATGAGGGTACTGCTACCACAGTAACTTGATTTATCAGCTGGGTAAGTCGTACTCTGTAGGCCCTGTCATAGTATTCTATCCCCAATCTGAACCTTAGAGTCCAAAAATTTGGGGTACCAGCATGATTTCCTCTAAGCTTAATTACCAGCTCAGATCTGATACACTGCCACCACCCAAAAATATATAGTGTTTTGGGGCACTCTGGTCCCCCCAAAAACCTTCCCTGGGGACCCCAAGACCCAAATTCCTTGAGTCTTACAACACGGGAATAAACCATTTCCCTCCCCTGCTCTTCCCCTCCAGGTGTTCCCTCCCTGGGCTCCTGGAGAGAGAGACAGATTCAAGCTCCGTGAATCTAAACAAAGGGATTCCCCCTTCTTCCCCTTCCCTGTTAAGTACAGACTCAATTCCCTTGAGCCTCAAAAAGGGGAAAAAATCAAACAAGTCTTAAAAACAAAACTTTTAATAAAAAAGAAAGAAAAAGGTAAAAGTTATCTCTGTAATTTAGATGGTAAAAGTTACAGGGTCTGTCAGCTTATAGACGCTAGAAAGAAGCCTCCCCCCCGCAGCCAAAATACAATTTAAAATACTTCCAGCAAACTATACATTTGCAAATACAGAAAACAATCAAAAGACTATAACTGCCTTCTCTACTAAATACTCACTATTCTGAATATATAAGAGACTGTAGCAGGGAGATTGGCAAGAAACCTGGTTGCACGTTTAGTCCCTTCCAGGACCCAGAGAGAACAAAGCCAAACCCAAAAAACACAAACAAAGGCTTCCCTCCACCGAGATTTGAAAGTATCTGTTTCCTGATTGGTCCTCTGGTCAGGTGTCCAGTTCACTGTTTGTTAACCCTTTATAGGTAAAAGAGACATTAACCCTTAACTATCTGTTTGTGATGCCCTGATTTATACTGGGAATTAGCATGGGGGTAGCTAGAGCGGAAGAGAGAGGAATGAGGACAAAGCAAACACTAATAAGAACATTCAAGGACATTGGCCAGAGATGCATACAGCTAGATGGTCAAGTACATCTAAGAAAAAAAATTAATGATTAGAGCTAAACAAATAAGTAATTAAGATAAATATAGGAATCCTTGATGGCCACCTACCAGGCTTTCTACTGCCATCATGATACAGATGGTCTTGTGGAGGGATATGAAGGTACAAAAATCCCTAATGGAAGCAGGAGAGCTGGTTAAAAAAACTAAAATAAAAGGGAAGAAATTTCATGGACTATTTTTCCAATGTCTTTCCCCTTTTGGTGAACATTTGAAATTTCAAACCTCAAACTTCAAACTTCAAAAAAAATAAAATAAAATAAAAAATGCTGACCAGCTCAATGACTGGTAGCAAAATGCAGAACCTTTTCTGAGAAAAGTCCTTGAAATCTTTCCTGATTTATTTTTTAATTTTGAAAATTTAGCTTCAATGGAAATGCTGACATTTGAAATATTTTCACCGGCTCTAGCAGACAAGCCCTAAGGGCTGATTTCTACACCACTGAAGTCAACAAGCACTGAATGGTTAACTTCACATAGCAACACTTTTCTTGTCTTTTCTAGGCAATGGGCGAGCTCCTGTGAATAAGGAGTTCTTGCATGAATACAGATTATATGAGTATACCCTTAAGCAATCAAAGTAAAGACATGCATAAAATAAGGTTAAAAAGACAGCCTTCACTCTGCCCCCATGTGGAAATGCCTTCTGATACAGTCTTTAATTCTAGAATCACATTCTATTTCTCAAATATTCTAGATACACACACACGCACGCATACGTATATTTGTCGAAGGATACAATTTCTTTCCAATATGAAATGATTCACTAAACAATCATAGTAACCTGAGATCATAATTTTTTTTCCTTACCACCTGAGGTATAAGTGCGGGATCTTGCAATAGTCTTTCATTCTTGTATCGGTATACTAATTTCACTGCCATACTGTAATGGTCTGATATATCTTAATGGACTTTTCACTGTCTGTAGAATTTTTTTTCTTTTTAACATATAGTAGGTACTTTAATAATTATGTCAGTACCAATGCTTTGTACATTTAACAGCATAGTTTTCTTTTCTTTTGAAGACAGCCCTCTAAACAGTAATTTATTATTATAGCATTTAACAAGGTGTGTCTCAGAATCTGATACACCGCTGTGTAACTTCAGTTTTATGATGAGAAAGAGAAATTTTTGAGCTTTGTACACAAAAGGCTTGGTTCAAGACAGGCACTAGTATACAGTCAACAAGGATTTTTCACAGTGAAAAGACCGCACACATTAAAGTACAATCTCTGTTTGAACAGTCATCACTTCCTCCTGACCTCAGCTCAGTCTGTGATGACATAACATACACTCTGGATAGATAATGGGCACTTCACATTTCCTACAAGAGAAACTTCATGCAGAAGGTAATAGAAACTGCTATTCCTCACTAGGAGTGGAAGGACTAAGAAGGAAGGTAACTATTTTGAAAAGTCATGTTGTCAGAATCTACCTAATTTTTTCCTCATATTCCATTCTGGCAAATGAGACTCAAAATATTTTTTGAAAGAGGCTATTTCACAGAGGTACCATGATAGACTCAAACAAAGTTTAAAGAGGTACAGTTTTACCTGCTAGAGTTCAGTTTGAGGCCACTACAAACACAGACCAAAAACCAGAGTGCGATTATAGGAGAGGAATATATGGGAGTTAGGAGACTTTGGTCCAGTTTTTCCATGTACATAAGTGCAAATCAGGCATAACTCCAATGAAGTGTATATGAGTGTAAAACCAGAATAAATGGAAAAAGAATAAGGCCTCTTATTTTTAATCCTGATCTTGGAAAATCTCTTAAAATTTCTCTCTTCCGCTTTCCCATCTTCAAACTAAGTATGCCAGTACTTCCCAACCTTTATCAAGCCCTTAAGCAGCCTTGGATGCAAAGTGCCATGCAAAGTACATCTCACCAAAGTAATACTATGAGTTTTGCATTTCTGATCTGAAATGCAAGCCTTGCTCTTTTGCAGCAACATGACAAATATCCATTCATGGTTAAATGAAGAGATATTGGTGTATGAACTGTTGTATCATGGCTATGAGATTAATAAAGATTGGTTTATGATTAGGACAGGTCTGAAAATTATTAATGACCATATTAATATCCACGTGAACAATCTATAATTGTAGGATAACCAGAAAAATTAATAAACCCTCAATCTTAATAAGATTTAAGAGGTAGAAAAGAGCTAAGCCAATTTCACAGACCTTTGTGAGGCTTATGGATAAGGACTAATAACAGGTCAATTAAACTGAAGTAATTTGGCAGGTGCAAATACTATCTGACAGGTATGGGCAAAAATAAGGTACTGAAACTAGAGGAATTCCAAGATGGAAAAGATTCCTATGTATAAAAAATGCATGGTTGGAGTTCTGCTGCTTATAGGAAGATGGTGACATCTGCTATATGTGACAAAATTTCCCTTACAGGTCAGAGTTACTTGTTGAAACAGCTTCATGCTTTCTACCCATAAGGAGTGGTTGTGGTGTACACATAGGTAACCAATGGCAGCATAGCTCCTGAGTGGCCTAGAAGGCCCAGGAAGCTTCATGCAGTGGTGATTGGGTCACCAGGTGAATATCACTTGTGTGCTGCATTTCCCATAAAATCTCATGGTAGATTTGAAGACCATGCCTTCCACCATTTCTGTGCACTTACAAACTGCTCCCCTGGGCAGGGACAGTGTCTTGGTGCTTGGAAATGTAACATATGTATGATTCTATGAGATTGGGGAAGGTTTCACTCCAGAATTATAAAATGAACATTCTTTGTGCAAGCTTCCCCACCAAGCTTCCCCTCTCTCTCCACACACACACACACACACACACACACCCCTACCTACGTATTATAAAAGAGGATTTTCTTTTCGAAACCCATCAACCGAAGCAAACTGTCCCAGGAATTTGTACATCATTTCAAGGACAGGAAGGAAGTTTCCTGTTAAGCGAGGACTAAGTTTCTTTTGGAGACAGTTTAAAATGTATTGTTAACTTCCTCTGACAGGCTTCATTTTGGGTTTTGTGAAGCCTTGGATCAATGGCTTGGAAATTTTCCTGCTCACTGCAGTCAATTGTGCCTTCCAGGCTTGTTATACCATGGCTGGGCAAGCACCCAATTTCCAGCTTGTCACCTAGGAGAGTGCCCCCTTCCCTGTCAGATGCGGTTTTGTGTTGATGAGCTTCTAAATAAAATTCCAGATTCGGTGCAGCGTGATAGTGACCATCTCAGCCAAGATCAGTATGAGAGAGTGAAAAACCACAAAAGAAATCTGGAGGCAGATAAAAAATAGTCATGACATCCAGTGAAATTCAGAAGCCTTATTCTTGTTAATAGAATTTGGTTCCTCTTTCTGGAGTAGGTGTAAATAACTACAGCAAGTAAAAACATTCACCTTACTAAGGCAGAGCAGTAGGATTAATTGTAAAATCAATGGATGACCCAGACTCCATGTGAGCTATTTAATACACCCAAAGGACAATTAAGGTAGGAGAGAATTTCAAAAGAAGATACACAACTCCTTACCATTTTTCTCCTTAAACTCTCATTCTCATGAGTGAATGGAAGGGGCAGAGGGTGATACAGTAGAATGTTAGAGTGCTAAATAAGGGAAAACTCCCTTACTTATCCATTCTTGAATCTTACATTACTCACTATCCCCTCCACTCTAACAGTAATGCCAGCCTCCATCGCCAATTTGTCAATTTCTTTCACAAGCATCTTTGCACTTTCTTCCATGCTGCTCCTTACAGCGTGTGCACATAGAATCATAGGACTGGAAAGGACCTTGAGAGGTCATCTAGTCCAGTACCCTGCACTCATGGCAGGACTAAGTATTATCTTGACTGTCCTGACAGGTGTTTGCCTAAACTACTCTTTAAAATCTCCAATTATGGAGATTTCACAGCCTCCCTAGGCAATTTATTCCAGTGCTTAACCGCCCTGATAGTTAGGAAGTTTTTCCTAATGTCCAGCCTAAACCTCCCTGGCTGAAAATTAACCCCATTGCTTTTGTGTTATCATCAGAGGTTAAGAAAAACCATTTTTCTCTCTCCTCCTTGTAACCTACTTTTAGGTACTTGAAAACTGTTATGTCCCCCCTCAGTCTTGTCTTTGCCAGACTAAACAAAACCAATTTTTTCAATCTTCCCTCATAGGTCATGTTTTCTAGATCTTGAATCATTTTTGTCACTCTTCTCTGGACTCTCCAATTTGTCCACATCCTTCCTGAAACGTGGTGCCCAGAATTGTACACTATTGAGGCCTAATCAGCACAGCTACTCTGCGAAGAATTACTTCTCGTGTTTTGCTTACAACACTCCTGCTAATACATCCCAGAATGATGTTCACTTTTTTGCAACTGCATTGCACTGTTGACTCATTTAGCTTGTGGTCCACTCTGACCCCCCCCGACCTCTTTCCGCAGTACTTCTTCCTAGGCGGTCATTTCCCATTTTGGATGTGTGCAACTGCTTGTTCCTTCCTAAGTAGAGTGCTTTGCATTTGTCCTCATTGAATTTCATCCTATTTACTTCAGACCATTTCTCCAGTTTGTCCAGATCATTTGAATTTTAATCCTATCCTCTAAGTCACTTGCAACCCCTCCCAGCTTGGTATCATCCGCAAACTTTATAAGTGTACTCTCTCTGCCATTATCTAAATCATTGATGAAGATATTGAACAGAACTGGACCCAGAATTGATCCCTATGGGACCCCACTCATTATGTCCTTCCAGCATGACTGTGCACCACTGATGATTACTCTCTGGGAACTATTTTCCAACCAGTTTTGCACTCACCTTACAGTAGCTCTATCCAGGTTGCTTTTCCCTAGTTTGTTTATGAGAAGGTCATGAGAGACAGTATCAAAAGCTTCCCCCCTATCCACAGGGCTTGTTACCCTATCAAAGAACACTATCAGGTTGGTTTGACATGATTTGTTCTTGACAAATCCATGCTGACTATTACTTATCACCTTATTTTCTTCTAGATATTTGCAAACTGATTGCTTAATTATTTGTTCCATTTTCTTTCCAGGTGCAGAAGTTAAGCTGACTGGTCTATAATTCCCTGGGTTGTCCTCCTTTCCCTTTTTATAGATTGGCACTATATTAAGGACCTCTGTCATTTCCATATTTTCTATTATTGTTTTTCCCGCCTCATTGAGTAATGGGCCTACCCTATCCTTGGTCTTCCTCTTGCTGTAGAATCTGTAGAATGTTTTTTTGTTACCCTTCATGTTTCTAGCTAGTTTGATCTCGTTTTGTGCCTCGGCCTTTCTGATTTTGTCCCTACATACTTGTGTGTGGGAGAGTTATATTTATCCTTTGTAATTTGACCTAATTCCCACTTTTTGTAGGACGCTTTTTTGATTTTTACATCATTGAAGATCTCCTGGTTAAGCCAGGGTGATCTCTTGCCATATTTCCTATCTTTTCTACGCAGTGGGATAGTTGCTCTTGCACCCTTAATAATGTCTCTTTGAAAAACTGCCAATTATCTTTCCCCTTAGACTTGCTTCCTGTGGGATCCTACCTACCAACTCCCTGAGAACTCTACCATTTCATGATCACTTTCACCCAAGTTGTATTCCATGTTTAAATTCTCAACCAGTTCCTCCCTATTTATCAAAAACAAATCTAGAACTGTCTCTCCCTCTAGTAGCTTTCTCCACCTTCTGAAATTAAAAAAATGGTCTCCAGTACATTGCAAGAACCTGTTGGATAATCTGTGCCCTGCTGTGTTATTTTCCCAACAGATGTCTGAGTAGTTGAAGTCCCCCATCACCACCAAGTCTGTGCTTGGCCGATTTTGTAGTTTAAAAAAAAAAGCCTCAGCCACCTCTTCTTCTTGGTTAGGTAGTCTGTAATAGACCCCTACCATGACATCACCCTTGTTTTTTTACCCTTTATCCTAACCTAGAGGCTTTCAACAAATCTGTCTCCTATTTTCATTTCAACCTCAGCCCAAGTGTGTACATTTTTAACATATAAGGCATCATTCCCTCCATTTTTTCCATGTCTTTCCTTCCTGAGTAAGCTGTACCCTTCTATACCAATATTCCATTCGTGTATTATCCCACAAGGTGTCTCTGATGCCAACTATGTCATAGTTGTGTTTATTTACTAGCATTTCGAGTTCTTCCTGCTTATTCCCCATACTTCTCACATTAGTATACAAACATCTAAGATACTGATTTGATTCCTCCCTCCCCTAGTTCTGTCTTGTCTCTCCTTTATCCCTGCTATAACAGCCCATGCTCCTCCCAAATTCCAAACCTTCTCCCAAGTCTCCATGTTCTTGACTTACCTGTGGGCTTTGGTCACCTGCCCCATTCGAACCTAGTTTAAAGGCCTCCTCACTAGATTAGCCAGTCTGTATCCAAATATGCTCTTCCCCTTCCTTGATAGGTGGACCCCATCTCTGCTTAGCAGTCCTTCTTTCTGGAACAGCATCCTGTGATCAGGGAAGCCAAAGCCCTCCTGGCAACACCATCTTCGCAGCTCCTCCAGGATGCATCTGTCTCTGCCTGGGCCCCTACCCTTGACTGGAATGATCGAAGAACACCACCAGTGCTCCCAACTCCTTCACTCTTACTCCCATAGCTCTGTAGTCACTTCTTATCTGCTGAGGGTGATACCTTGCTGTATCATTAGTGCCCACATGGATAAGTAGCATGGGGTAGTAGTCAGAGAGCCAGATGAGCCTCGATAATCCCTCCGTAACTTCCTGGATACAGGCCCTGGGAAGGCAGAGCAGTAGGATTAATTGTAAAAGCTGGGCTCCCACAGACAGCTGGGCTGCCCAGGGCACAGCCCCTGCCTCCCCCCTGGGCTCTCGGGCCCAGGCAGGGCCTGAGCCAGCACTGGTGGGAAGGTGCTGCACACGGCACACCCTCTCACTCCCTTCACCCGCCCCAGCCCCACCATTATTCGAATGCTGAGGCTGGGGAACACCATGGGGGTTCTGGACCATGCTGGGCAGGAGGCAGCAATGGCACCCAGTATACGGATACTCTGACCACTGGGTGCTCCTTGCCCCCGTAAGTCCCGTTGGTGTGGGCCCCGCAGAGCAAGTGGTGTCCCTTCGCCCCATCCCCCTACCAATGCCCCTTGTCTAGGGAGGGGTGTGGGTCAGGTCCAGTTCAGTTTGGGGAGGGATGTGGGTCTGGTTCAGTTTGGAGGGGTGGTCTGGTCTTTTGGGAGCACAGCTGGTCCTGAGCCTAGTCTCTGTGCCTCTCTGACGGGGGGAAGGACTAGCAAGACTAGTATGAATAATGACACCGTAAATAAAATGTACTGAAGTTTTTCATATTTTTTAAACTTTTAAAGCAGTTTTTAAATTTGCCCCAATTTTATACAAAAATGTAATTCAAGCCCTGGTAATTCCTATGAGAAATGTCAAGGATGAGAGAATGTGATGGTTCCCTTTTAGTGGGAGAAGCACATGGCTGGTGTTTTGGCCAGCTTTGGCTTTTGTTAGCTGTTTTTACCTCCATACTCCTTCACACACACAGTCTCCCTCAAACAGTCCCCCCAACACAGACACCAGGGCTTCCTGCATCCAGGTAACTTTCCCCACCTGGGCTGTGCTGGGGGGCATCAGGAACTGCTGCTCTCACGCCCTCTCTTTAGGCATCCCAGTTGAGGAAAGTCACCTGGATGTAGGGAGCCCTGACATCACTCCTCTCTCCCCACCACTCACCACTCAAAGGGGTGTGCGGGGCAAAGGAGCAGCAGTTGGGGGGCGGGAGGGGAACGAGCAGCAATGCCAGCTGTTTTGCGCATCCAGGTCAGTTTCCCAACATGGATGCAGGAGAGGGATGCAGGGATTAGGAGTGATGGGGGTACAGGGATTAAGGGCACAGGAAGGAGAGCAGGCCTTTGGGGTGAAGGGAGGGTGGAGAGCATGGGGAGTCCACGAGGCCAGGGGCACCAAAATGCAAGTTCGCCCAGGGTGCCATTTTCCCTAAGGCCAGCCCTGGACTCGTGTCTATCTTCATGCATCCTGCATATGACTGCAAAGTGCAAATGGGACCTGTATAGTTCAAAATCAACATTTCTATGAGAATCTCTCCTTGGCTAAGCCACTGAATGTTCTGAGTTGGTCTGTGCTAGACACTTGTATAGAGTACTATTAAAGATGAGAGATAAAGATAGCAGATGTTTGTAAAAAGGTCACTATTATAGCTTAAGCAACTATAGCAAAACAAAGATCTCTGCAGGAAACCTGTCCCGTTAAAGCTTTATCCTTTGGTCCTCTTGGAAAAATCACATTAGGTTTTTGAAAACCCCTGATAACTGCCAACTTGTTTTTTTTTTTTAAAGGGCTGCAGCTTTCGTTTTCTTCTTGACAGACTAGTGGCTGAATATCAAATGCTAGCCTTGATTAAGTTTATAAAAATGGAGTCCCTCATCTACTAATCAATAATTTGTTGTACAGTGATACTATAAATTTTCTAGGCAATTTGCTTTCTTCAGATTGCCATAGGAACTAGCACTTCTCCCACTGTTAGCAGTTATGAATTTAACCCTTCCCTACATTAGAATGATCTATTATCCGAATCCTTAGAATGCTCTATTGTATAATAGATGCCCAAGTACTTTACTTATATATACACAAAAGCATATGAATGGATAAAAACCCTGAAATTCTTCTGAAGTTCATCGCACTGAAACTAAACAGTCCTTAATCCTGCAACGAATGTTGACCCTTTAATTAACCTGAAACTCAAATGGACATGTAAAAGTCTATTTAAGTTTTTCTTCCAACATGAGGATACTCTCAAAGTCCCTTAAGCATCTCAGAAACTGCAAAAACAGCACAAGCAATAGAACGGGTAAACATTCATGGCTTCTAAACCACTGCGATTTAATTTGCATTGATTTTCTTTTTATTTTATTAACTGTTTCTAGTGGGTTTTCCATGCAGAATGTAGAGCATAAATGCATTAAACTTGATGGTATTGCCTGTTTGTGCCACCACTGCATCATGTGAGTTTTCATATGTAGATGTAGATAGAGGTAGATGTGGACCCATGTGTTCATCTGACTGGGTTCGATAGCAGTCAGTGAGCGCACTGACATGTTATTGCTGAGCAGGTGGAGATTGAGGAGTGAGAGGGCAACAAGAGAGAGTAAACTGTGTGCCTGGTCTTGTTTACAGTGGAGTAAAACCAATTCTAACACTGGTTCAGTTGATTTGGTATTAAAGACAGTGGAAGACTGTAAGAAAGGCTTCCAAGAATGAACCTATTTTTACCGTTGTGTTAGATAAGCCTAATTTTCAAAGGTGTCAGCAGATATGGTTTCTATTGCCAGATCTGCTACTGATTGCAACTCACCTAACATCTTTTTGTCTCAGCTTTCTCTATCTGTGAAACTGGGAACATTATATTTACTCTCCTTCATTAAGTGATTTGAGATATTTGGATGAAAAGCAATGGAGAATGGCTAAATATTACTACTCTGGCTGTTAGATGATTGAGAATGAGGAGAAATTCAACTCAAAAGACCAACCAGATGAGCTGTTTATGTCTGGTCTGGCTACAGTCACCGATAATTTTACTGCAGGTCAAGTACAGGGCCATCTCCAACTTTTATGACAATATTAAGACTTCAGTAATAAGACTTGTCCATTTCATTGTTGCACAGGCTATCTATTAGCTAAAGAAATAGCTGGGAAAGAACACTGCCTTTCACATTCTTAGATTAAGAAAAACAACCCATGTTAATGTGAAGTGTCTATGGTTAACAACATAATAAGAAATCTCTGATCGATAGGCTAACAACAATGCAATGGAATAAGCTGTCAAAACAAATATTTTCAGCAGTGGTATCATTTTCCTTCACTTTAACAGAGACAAGTTCACATACCCAGCTTAGTGCTGCTGTTTAACAGCACCTCAGGGGAATGACACACAGAAGACATGAATGTTGTGACAAACCCCAGAAACTCTATAGAACTCATTTGCCATGAAAGTCATTCTACATCTCATCAGTTACATGAATGAGCAATAAGGAATCTGGATGCTAGGCTTATGGAACATACTTCAAGTCAGTATTAACACACACAGATAATCAGAGACATGAAGGGCTGAAGTCCATGCACCCTTTAATTGATCATGTGGAAAACACTCACCCAGTCATTGCTTAACTCTCAAAGTGAAAATCCTCCAAGGACTTTACCAATATGGCCTTAGGGAAAAATCCTAACTTCAGATTCAGCAATCATTTCTAATTTGTGCATGTGAATAAGGACAGCAAGAGTTAAGCATCGAACTCCATTAATATCCTAAGATAGTATTGATCCACTGGAAAGATGTTCAAGCCCCATATCTTTACAAAAATATTCATGTATATTGAGACATACCCTGACCTATTTACTGAGGCAAAATTCCAAAGGAAGTTAGGAGGAGTATGGTCTTGGGTAAGGAACCTAGGATCAGGCCCATTATTACATTTGAGTGGGTTTTCAAAAGTGCTCAACATTGGCCTAACTCTGCTCCTATTTATTTAAGTCAATAGTGATAATACTCATGCCTGGAATTTTTTTGAATATGTGCCCAAATTCAGCCTTCAGCACTCAATTTTTTTTATATACCTTTTCCTCAGTCCTGGACTGTGTATCGTAACCTAGCATAGCTGTATGAAATGTACAATACAGCATACTGCATTTCTGAAAACATAGGAAACATTCACCTGATTGAGACAGAAATCATGATCAACTCATATTGATGATATATGTTTAGTTCAGCACTTTTCTTTATTCAATGCTTCATTTTCATAATGGAATACTGAGCACTAAGATTAATTTGTACCCAAGTAATTATTTTCTGTGCCACAAAGTATATTAGTTTTATCACCTCAGGAAATTCTATAACTCATATTCTAAACAGAAAGTGTGACTGCAAAATGATATTCTTTGGAAAAAAAATCCAAAGCCTAAATACTCAAAAAAAAAGAAGTAATTAAATTAAACTTTTGTTATTTAGCCCATGAGCCTTATGCACATGAGTAGCAACATTGAAGTTGAGACCTAAAAGTACGTTGGCATGGGAAGAGTTAATTCAGACACTAGACAGCAGGAGTCACTACTGTAAGGAATTTTTTGAACTATCTAGGAAGGCATCTGATTATAAAACCCTAAATATATTCAGCAGGAAGGATCAGGAATATAAACCCCGGTCCCATGTGCTAAACTTTTACATACTATGAGCAGTCCCATTGACTTCTAAGTTCCCAAAGTTGCTTTTGATGTTTTGGGATGAAAAGTCTAAATATTTAGAGGACTGTATGGTCTAGTGGTCAGAGTAGATGACTGCAGGTCAGGACTTTTGGATGCTATTTCCAGCTCTTCCACTAAAGTGTTTTTATGGACATGGCAAATCACTCAGGATGGGATTTTTAAAGGAGCCTAAGAGAGTTAGGTGTGGAAATCCCACTGAAATTAAGTGAGTTGGGTACCTGACTCCCATAGGTTCCTTTGAATATTGTCACAATTTAGTATGCAATCACGTAATTAGACTGTATCATAATGCATGTGCACAAGGGAGTTGAATCAAGGTAGCATGGATAAACCTAATTCCAACATTTCCTAACATCTGAGTGCTTAGCTTTGCTACCTAACATTCTTTTCATGTAGATTTTTTTGTGCAGTATAAAATGGGATTCCCATTAAATTATTATAAAGCTTTCTTTCAAACTATACATACATATGTACAATATGAAAGAGAGCTTTATAATATTTTAATATGGTTACTTGCACTTACTTATAATCCCATTACACTGCTGGTCAATTTAGCTTCATGCTCTTAAATACTCTTACATCCTTTCATGAGGGCACCACTCTGACAGTGTTATAAGTAATTGCAACTGACCTTATAGTATATACAAGAGGGCATTATCTGAGTCAAGTGAAACAATAGACAAAGTGGTATTTCAACGTGAAAACACACAGGCTGTACTTACAGTACATTAGTTAAGAGAGCATGCACAACTGTAGTCGAGAAACACCAGTAAAGGGAGTGGGGGCGGGAGGGGGGAGTGAAGAAAACATCTACTAAGCTGCTATTGTTAGAGCCAAACTAGAACAGCCAGATACTCTGCTTTGCTAATGGAAATAAGACTTAGGTGAGAGATGGAAGTCACCTCCATTTTGGTTCTCACAGGTTTCACCTCATCAAGAAACAAATTATATAGGCCCTTCTTTGCACAGATGCATGGTGGTAGGGACGGGCCAAAGGCGCTTTCCCCATTTGTGTGGTTCACAGAAGGGTTATATACAACTGTGTGCTCTGGACCACAGGGACTCATCCTCATGTCTCCTGAGGGTGTGCAGTGCTGGCCAAAGAAGCCAAGCATCTTCTCTTTGGATTCTGGATATCTCTGGGAGGCCTTCAGTTTCCTGGTGAGCCTCTCGAGGCCACACAGAGCCACAGGACTCTATCATAAATACTGAACTGAGTCCCATAAAACAACATCCATACTTGGGTCATTAAATCAGTGGAAGCTTTGCATGAGACTCCTAAATGATTCTTCGCTAAAAGCAGCTGGATGGAGAGGATTTTGCTGGTTGTGGCAGGCCTCACGTGTAATGAGGAGGGGATTCTTTTGTGTTCCGCAATTGATGATGTTAAACATTTGGCACGCACCACTACAATTTTTCCCCAGTGATACACACAGAAAACTGCCTGCATTTTGGCAAAGATATACCTGAAGGTAGAGCAGTTTGTATAACAGTGCACATAACTTATTGGAGGAGTGTAAGACAGGGAATGTGAAGGTGAAACTTGCAGCTGTTTGGCCAAATGCTTAAATCTACAATGAAGTAAAACATTTTGATAACCAGATATGATATATGATCAGACAGGGTAGGCATTAGAATTATTTTTAAATGAAAGGTATGGATCCAGAGCCAAATTTGATTAAAACAAAATAGAAAGTGGAATGTATGGAAAGATACAGAACAGTCTGTACCCTTGCTGGGCTCATGCTTCAAAATTGACCTTGATGCAGCAAAGTTATGCTTTTTTCCAATAATACCCTTCATTTGTTGACCTCAGAAAGAAGCCACTCTATTTACATGGATGGAAATAACATCCATTGCGCTTGGAATTCTCTTGCTGTCATAGAGCAGTACAGATTAGGAATATGTCCAGATTCAAACACTCCTGCATTATGGAAAAATCTGGAACTGGATCCAAGTTTTGAAGCACAAGTTCATCCCTGGTATAGATGTCTATCTCCCCAGTTAGAAATTTGTCTTGCATATTTAACTGCTGGCTGGAGCCCTGCTGTATATCAGTGCTATCAATCCTAATCACAGCAGGCTTTACCTTTTTTTATTTATTACTGAGCTACTGTATGTGTATTAATACGAGTTAAGTGCAGGGCTGCAAGCATTAAGGAAGCTCTGGATCTTGCCAATGCATGTGTCTCTAATGCTGAGGGGTCCTTAATAAAGCCCAGCTTAAAGTAGGTGAAGTTTTCATGATTTCCTAGAAGGTGAGGCCCCTGCTTGGATCTGTGCAGGCCTTGAAAGAAAGAGACTGACCACTTGTGAGCTAAATTCTACTCTTGTTTTTATCACCTTAAATGCAGAGTGCCTCACTGACAGAACTTTTTAAAGTGGGAGAAATGGGGATGAATGGAAGAAACAGACACCAGGTGACCAGGAGGGAAGAATCGTAGCAGCCCTCATGGCAGATGCAGATGAAGGAAGAGCAGCCACCAAAGGATGGGACACGTGTCTTCCTCTAGGAAGAATTCATTTTGCAGGTGGTAAGAAGCACAGAAAGGGATTCAAAAGGACTAGACTCAGCACTCTTCCTATTCCTCCACATAGCATCTCTGTGCATGACTATCAGAAGACAGATAAGCAAGTAATTCGCTGGTTATTAGAGGCACATATCTCAAGTGAAAATAATGGTTAGATTGCTACCAGAACAAAACTCAAATCCAACATCAGCTCTAATTTGCAAAACCTACCTCAGACACATTGCTTTACTTATTAAAAAAAAAATCTTTAGTAATAAAGCACAATGCATTGAACCATTGTAAATGCATACATAGATTTAACCTAAACTGCACTGGGTTGCTTCATTTTAAAACTGCATTTGATGGAGAATAATTTGAAATATTGATTAAAATGAAACCAGCTAACTAGAAGAATGATAATAGGCTAATAATAATGAGTCGATCTGACTTTGATGAATGGACCAAAATGTGAGCTGCAAAAGGAAGGTAATTAGATTTTGAACTATCCACATTTCCTATCATAGTTTTATTCTGGCCTTGCTGGGTGTCAGGACATTTGTTCAATTAGAATATTACACAAAAATCAGCACTGATTGCACATAACCCTCCACAGGTTTTGACAGAAACAAACACTTGTATGCTTTGGATGATTGTAAACACATAGGGATTCTTTTTCTTTACCAAATTACATGTAGTATGTGAGCAGCAGTCTGAGTAATTAAAAATAATGAGGCCTGCTAGCTCCGCTAATTGTATTATCTTTATAGCATCAGGCTTCGAGCAACTCACTAGCAAAACAGCCCAGATGAGAAATCTCTTTAGAACGCTCAGCAGTTGTTTATGGCACATGAGGATAATCTTTCCAGCCTAAAAATCAGAAAAACAAAATGAAAAGCAGACATTAGTAGACAGGGCTCAGGAGAAAGCAACGGCTGGTTGGTTGATAACCAACATAAAGCTGTTTTTCCCCCCAAGGGAAAGAAGGAACAACTACGAAAAAGTTACACTCTTTATCACTCCTTTCTCTGCTAAAAGCCTTTGGTCCAGCATGGAGAAAGAGAGAGTAACATTTAGAATACTTTGAATTCTTGTCTATTCTTTTAGGTCATGAAGTTGAAAGAGACATTGCGCTGAACACGCTCAGCTACCATCAGCTTCAAATGGGAGTTGATGACAGGGGCAGCAGGTTATATGGGCTCTAGGTGCCCGAGCGCCAGGAATATTCAAGGCTGGGGGCTTTGCTCCACCAATATTTGGAGCTGGGTTTCTCCCCTGGCCCTGCCTGGAGTGCCCCCCCTTCTCTCCCACCTCGGAGCTTCCCTGCCTGAAAAAAAACAGCCCGTGTCTCTCTCCCTTGCTTGTGCTGCCGGCTGCCTGTTGAGAGCACCTCAGGAGGGGGCTATAGAGAGCATCAGCCGGCAGACAGTTGGAGCACCTCAGGAGAGGGCGGGGGGAGAGGGAGAGAGGAGGCTCGCATGTGCTTGGGAGCCCTCTCTCCCGTCCCCGGCATCCACCTAAAGGAGACGCCAAGGGGACTTCCGGCCCGGAGATGGACATCTGGAGTGGACCTCACTCACCTGAGCAGCTGCTGGGGCTTCGGTGAGGTTTGACCCTGTGATCCCCCCACAGCCCCCACTCCTGCCCAATGCTGGGCAAGGGGCAGCCCCATCCCCAGTGAGGCTAGGGTGAGGGGCAGCAGGGGAGGAAGGAAGCCACATGTGATGGCAGTCCCCCCCACAGCACCCACCCACCCACCACAGGGGAGATGGGGGAGAGGGACCTCCTAGACCTGAGCAGCTGGGGTTTAGGTGAATTTTGTGACATCCTACCCCCCACCCCAGCCATCACCCTGCAGTCCCCACTTCTACCCCATGCTGGGCCAGGGGCAGCCCCATCCCCAGTGAGGCTATGGCGGGGGGCAGCAGCAGGGGAGGCCACAAGTGATGGCAACCCTCCCCCCGGTACCCACCATAGGGGAGGCAAGTGGGCTTTTTGGACCTGAGAGAGGCCCTAGGAGCATGTGCAGTGACCATGGTGCAGAGTTAGTGTGCTGCCGGGGGGGGGGGGAAGAGAAGAGGAGGAGGGATCCCTCCCCTGGAGCTTGCTGCTGCCAGTGGGGGGTGGGGGAGTCCTCTCTGACCCTAGCCCCGGGGCAGCCTGTCTGCACCCCAAGTTCCTTATCCCCAGCCATGCCCAACCCCAGAGCCTGTGCTCCCAGCTACCCAACCCTGAGCACCCTCCTGCACTCTGAACCCCTCATCCCCAGCCCCACCCCAGAGCCCTCACCTGAGGGGAAAAACATGCACCTTAAATCTGATGGTCCGTTTGGAGTATCATTGTGTTTAGCACAATACTTGATTACTTTACACCCTTTAAAGTATATAACTAGTTGTATACAGGTGTTACGAAGTGGGAATGTTCTTAATGTTTTCTCTGAATACTGTGTGGGTGCCTCAGTTTCTCCTATGCATTTCTCAAGGATCTAGATGGTGGGATAAGGGGGTGTGATTGTTGTAGAGCCCTAGAGTGCCAGTGTGATGCCATCTGCACAGAGAATGGCCGAAACCCTGTCTCCAGGCAACTGATGGCCTGGGCCACTCTCCTGCAAGGTGCAAACTGAAGGTGTTGGAGAGCAAAGAGATCAGGTGGCCTCCTAATGCCTGGAAAAGAGACAAAGGCCAGAGAAGGGAGTGTCAGTGCCTGTGCGGATTTCCAGGAAGCGCATGGTGTGGAAGGGGATGCTGGGATGCTTTGGAACTACTCCATGCAAAGCCAGTTAGGACTCTGGGGGAGCCTCCTCTCTCTGAGCATACTGTCTCCAGGGCAAGACGCTTACACCTTCCTGGGTCTGACCTCGGAGCATTCAGCATGCCCTTCCACACCGTGCGTTCTCTGCAGTGAGTCTGCCCAGGCAGGTCCTGGGGCAACCAGAGGTCCCTGCACCCCAACTCTGCAGTCAGATGTGACTCTCAGCCAGCCGGTAAAACAGAAGTTTTATTAGACGACAGGAACATAGTCTAAAACAGAGCTTGTAGGTAGAGAAAACAGGACTCCTCGGTCAGGTCCATCTTTGGGGGTAGGGATCCCAGACCCAAGTTCTGGGCCTCTCCCCATTTCCCCAGCCAACTCCAACTGACACTCCCTCCTCTGATCTTTGTCTCTCTTCTGGACAAGGAGGCCACCTGATCTCTTTGTCCCCAACACCTTCAGCTGGCACCTTGCAGGGGAAACTGAGGCATCCAGACAGTATTCAGAGAAAACATTAAGAACATTCCCCCTTTGTCACATGTCACAACAAGTGCAACAAAATATAATACCGTATACTGAAGCAGGCAAGTGTTCCTTCTGACTTTCCACTTTTAATTGACCCTTGTAATCTTGTGGTGCCGACGCATTGTAGCTTCATTTTATATCGGCTTACAGGGCAGGAGCGGGGGGTGGCACCACCATTTTGGGCACCACCAAAAATTATATAAACCTGCCGCCTATGGTTGATGACACTCAAGGTAGGTCCACATCACAATCAGAAATTTGATTGCAGCACATCACATGCAGACATACCTGAGCTAGTGAAGCTGCAGCAGTGGGGGCTAGATGTCCAAGTCCTAAGCGGACTTGTACAGCCCATGTTGAAGTCCCTGCTGTCGTTTTCTTCTGTACCAGATATGGACTGGCTACAAAGCTTGCTTATAAACACCAGATGTGTTCATCATAAGATCCTTTAATGCAGATATGACTTAGATTAGCTAAAATAAGGCATTTTATACATGATACCACCCATTGGTGAAAAGTATAATACAATTTAGCATTCCATTACATCTCCCCCTTTAAATTTTACATTCCTACCATTTACAATATTTACAGTATCACACTGTCTTTGAAGTTCAGTACATATATCAGTCTGCTGAGTGTCTCTAAATAATACTAGCTTTCTAATTACACAACCCAAACACAAAATAATTTGATTATCTGGCTGTCCATTAGTTGCAATGATTGGCTGTGGTTGGTCCAGAATCCTTGAGTCTTCCTCTTGTTCTGTATCCACCATCTGAAGAGTTTGCTCTCTCTGAGGAATAAAAGGTATATGTCTACTGTTTCTGTGGAAAACTGCCCACTGTCGGTCTCGATCACATATGATCTGCGTGCTGAATTCTTTTTCTTTACAACAGCTGGAGTTGTCCATGCTTTTTCTCCATCCAACTTGGCATGAACACAGTCACCAGGTTCTAGACCCAGCAGTTCTCTGAGTGGCATATGTTGTAAAAGTGTTTGTAGGCTCTTTTAGCCTTTTTATCTGATATGGAAACTCTCTTCATGTCTGGCCACTTTCACAATAGATTCTTTTCCAAAGTTGGAACAGTAGTTCTAAGATATCTTCTCATTTGGAGTTGTGCTGGATTATATCCAGTAGCTGCTGTAGGTGTTGATCTGTAACTCAGAAGAGCAAGGAATGGATCTTCCTGCTGTAGACTTTTCTTGGCTGTCTGTACACAGCTCTCTCATTCTCTCCATTCACTTGTGGGTAATGCGGGCTGCTAGTAATATGATCAAAATCATATTTCATTTGGAATGAAATTCTGCTGCTGTGAATGGTGGTCCATTGTCCATCACTAGTTGTTCTGGAATACCCAAGTGAGCAAAAGTGCACTTCAGTTTCCCAACAACACTGAATGTTACCTCTTTTATTGCATTATTTCTATATACCACCTGCAAAAACAGTCCACAATGCTGAGGTAATGATGTCCTCTGACCTTGCATAAATTTGCAGCTAGCTTCTTCCAAGGTCTCTCTGGCAGAGGTGCTATTATTAAAGGTTCTTTGTGTTGTGTTTGTCTGTTAGTTCTGCAATGTTCACATGCAGAAACTTTATTCTATATGTTTTTGCTGATGCATGACCACCACACTGACTGGTTGACCAGTCCTGGCATTTAGTGAATATCAATGTCCTTCATGGAAGAAGTTTAGGATTTCCCCTCTCATTTCATTTAGAATTATGATGCAATTTTCTTTAATCATTAGTCCTTTGGACCTCGCTTAATTGTCCACATAAGTAGTCTCTTATCACTTTGTTAGTGTCCTTTAGATACCTGGGCCAGCCACCTCTAATGTAATTTAGAACTTCCTGAAGTTGCATTTCTCTTGAAGTTGTTTTTTCTAGCTGGTGTAGTCTCTTTTCTGACACTGGTCTGCATGTATCCACAGCACTCACATACGCCTTTACATCATCTCCAAGCTCACAGGTAGGTGAGTGTGACGCTGTGTGCCATGAAAAACTGTTTTAGGCAATTGATGAGTCTGCTACTTCCAGAATTTTTCTGGGAACATATCTAGCACTTGAGTTAAATCTCTTTAACCTTAGCAATAGATGATGGTATCTCAGTAGCGCTTGATCCAGATCTTTTCTGTTAATGAGGGTTACAAGCAGTTTATGGTCTGTTATTAAAGTAATTGATTCCAATCTACACAGATATCTGTAAAAGTTCTCACAGGCCCATACGCTTGCCAGGCACTGTTTTACAACCTGTGCATATCATTTTTCTGCTTCTGGGAGTGTGTGAGAAGAAAATGCAACTGGCTTCTGCTCAGAACCATGTTGCTGCAACAATACACCACATAGCCCATAGCTGCTTGCATTTGCATGGACCATTGCGGGTTTGTTCACATCATACTACATGAGAACTGGAGCTGTTGAGATAATGGCTTTTTACCTTTTGGAAAGTAATTTCTTGATTTCGCCCCATAGCCAAGATGTGATGGACTTAAACAGTTCATTCAGTGGTTTGATCACTTAGGAAGGTCTTTTAGCTATCTACCAAGATAATTTACCACCCTCAATATACGTCTTAGTTATGGTATATTAGCTGGTGTATTCAATTCTAAAATGGTTTTTACTTTCTCAGGACTAGGACTGATTCCATCTTTGTTTATGGTCTGCCTCAAAAGCTTCAGTCCAGATTGATTAAGTGTGGGACTTTCTTGTGTTCTTCCGTTGAAAATCCATAACATAGAATATCAGCCTTGGAAGGGACCTCAGAAGGTCACCTAGTCCAACTCTGTGCTCAAAGCAGGACCAATCCCCAGACAGATTTTTGCCCCAGATCCCTAAATGGCCCCCTCAAGGATTGAACTCACAACCCTGGGTTTAGCAGGCCAATGCTCAAACCACTGAGCTATCCCTCCCCCGCCATATAACAAAACATTCCACATGAAAACTACAATTCCATTTGCGTTTGTTAACAGTTCTGCCAACTGCCTTTGGAAAATTTCAGGTGCACTGGAAAATTAGAGTAATCTTCAAAAGCAAAATCTTCCATAGGATGTGTTCAATGTAATTAATTTAGTACTTTCCTTGTCTAAAGGAATATGCCAGAATCCTCTCAGGGCATCCAGCTTGGAGAATACTGTAGCTCCTTTCCCTTTGGGGAGGAAGTCATCCAGCATTGGGAGGACACATTTTTCTCTCATAACTGCTTCATTAAGTTTTTAAAGATCCACAGCCATTCACATTTTTCCTTTATATTATATATATTATAACTGATACGACAGGGGCACATCATGCTATTGGCTCAGAGATTTTTCTCTATTATACCAATCTGCTCCATTTTCTTTAACTCAGTTTCCACTTTATGAAGTAATAGGACAGGAATCCTGGGAGGTGTATGTACACTGTATGGCTCAGCATTATTTGTACTGGATTATTTAAGGTTATTTTTACTGGATCTCTCTTCTAAAGTCCAGTCTCACCAAATATTCCACCTAGTTCTTCCACCTTTCTCACTAGGCCCATTCTTCCTGCCACGCTGCAGCTGAGAAGGATGTTGGTCTGTGGTCCTGTGATCACACACAAAGATAAAAGATATGCATTCAGAGTGTATGGCCCATGCAGTTCAGAATATCTCCAGGGCTAGTCAGAGCTGTGTCAGGTGACTTCAGCTCTGGGAGGGGTGGAAGGTGATTTTAAGTCCCTTCTGAGAGGACTGTACTCTAGAAATGGGGATTTTATGGTTTGTTTTTATTTTGTTTTGAGAACCTTTTTCTTCCAATTTTTTTTAAGAGTATGACAGCCAATGCAGAGTCAAAATGCTCGAGAGAATGAATCAGCTCTGAGACAGGGATGGAAGACTATTATTTTTCAGGGACAAATTGTATGTCCTTGCTCAGACAAAACTCCAGCTGAAATCAATGGGAGCTTTGCCTCATTAGCCACTTAGTAAAGATGGCATGACTGACTTGTTAGCATCATATTATTTATAACCTGCTAACAAGGAAGGTGACAGAAACAAAGGGTTAAGGAAAACTGGAAGATAAGTTTTATATGAAAGAGAAGAGATGGCAACATATGCTTAATAGTATAATTTAAGGAAGGCAGGATCTCAGTTTTGCCAATGTTTGTTTCTTTTCTTCAACTCCTACAGCAACAGTGGTCTCCAAACGAAGAACAGCAAGCAGCTGATGTTTATGTCAGCAGATAACACTTAGCCAGAGTGACTTGACTTGTCTTTTTCTCCTGGTTTCCTAATGTATTTTATAGGAACTTTAGGCACAGTTTCTAGGATCCCTGTAGGATTCTTCTATAAGATTCTGTGAAGTTCTAGGGTCTGTCAATTTATGTTTTACAGTAAGAGAAATGTAAAAGAAAAATTTAAATCTCAGATATCTCTGTGTGCAACAGAGAGAGAGGATGCAGCAGAAGGGTGCAAGCTAATCTCTAAAGAAAGGAACCACGCACAGACTTGGCTAGCTTAGTTTATTAAAAGGGCAAATTTAGATGTATTAAGCCAAGTGTTCATTTTGATTTAATTGGATAGTATCTTTATTTTTAATAAATATTGCATTTTCTAAGATTACTGCTGAATGGTTCAGAGAACCTACAAGAGGTGCTGAGGTGTAAAGAGTCTCTGTAACGTACATATCCCCATCAGTCTCGATGAAGGGACGTGGAAAAAGCTGTCCTCTCACTGAGTCATACTGCCATCAGGTTGAAGCATGTGATGCGAACTCAAGGGGAAGCTAAAAAACATATCAGGAAAAGAAGGGTGGCAGGTCACAGCTCCTACCACAGACATGTGTACAATTTACTTGGGGCTCAATTCTGCCATACTTACTCACACTGAATAGTATCTTACTCCATGCTTCCCCCACTGCTTTCGCACAAAGTAAGGTATGCGATTCAGCATGAAGAGTCAGTCCTTTGAGATGTAGCACCTAATCATGAGAGATCTGAGTACCTCTTGTTAGATGGAATTAATGGCAGTTGAGGACACCCTGCAGGAGATGCTCAGTAACACACAGAACTCAACAAAAATATTTTCGTAAGAGTCCCCCCTCTCTCATTTTGGGAGTGACAATTTCTGCTCCTCTGGGCCTTCACTAGTGGTTCTCCAGTCCTTCTCCCATATGCTGTATGCCAGTGTGAACAGATGGGGCTTCAGGTTGTTATCTGATAAGGTTCTGAGTACCCGAAAGAACCTCTTCAAAAGAGAACATTTAATTAAAAGGACTGCAGTGTAATAACTTCATTAAAGTAAGGCCCAATTCAATTTATTTTCTGCCCCCATTTTGCAATCCAGGGAAAGTAGGTTGATTTTGATCTTAGGTGCAAAACTGTGCAGTCACTTTAGTATCTCAGATATTAAGTGTCTTTACAGATCCAGGCAGCTACCAAAGTCTCAAAAGTCAGAATTTACATAAATATTGAGGAGCCAGTCCAGAAGTACTTACATAAGTAAAACTCCCATTGACTTCACAGGGAGCTTTTCTGAATAAACATTTCAGATTAGGCCCTTTGTATATTGGTTTAATTATACACAGATAATTTCCACTTCTCTAAAACAGCATTCTCCACCAGCTCATTTTCTAATCCATACTCCTCCCCATCCCACCCCACCCTCAACTCTGATATCCTGCTCATAAAGCTTCTAATTACTGGGGATTAGAGAGTGTCAATCTGTGGACCAAGAAAGGAAATGGAAAGGAAGGGAGGAATGTCTCAGATAATTACACTAGCCAGCATTTGTTAGAGTCAAAGATAGTGCTGGCAGAGAAATGCTGTAAGGAAACATGAAACTTTGCAGCCCAACCTTGGAGGGTTGGTGAGTTGCTATATGAAAATCACAGGGAAGACACTCAGGAAAATAAATCATACAATACATTCCAAAGAGGTACTGATTCCTCAGGTCACGTCTATGGACTCAGGACTGAGTTACAGAGTCCAAAATGATTAACTCTTTAAAGGAAAACTGCAACTGTTATAGCAGATGAGTAAATCATGAAACAAGGTCATAAGCAATTTCAATAGACTAAACATGAATAATTAGAAATCAGTCAGGAAGCCACCATCTTGAAGGTAGGTTAAGATGACAAAAAATGTAGCTCACCAGTGAAATGCATGGGCAAGGCATGAGACTAAATGTGTGAAATCCTGACCCAACATTGTCAATGACAAACTGCATCTTCTTTGTCAAACTACTGTACATTAACAGAATGGTCAAGCTGCTGAGAAATAGGAGCTCCTACAGACAGAAGAGATCAGCTTTATTAGTTGTGAAAATAGCGAAGAAGTAGCCTTTTTGAGAATTAATTTCTAAGATATGTCCTTAGTAGATATCAGTTTAGCTAAGTGACTGATCCTTCTCACAGACAAAACTCTCTAAAACGCGAGGGAGAAGCTGGTTCTGTGAGCTCACAGCAGTGAGAGGTTTTTTCCAGCACCAATAACCACATTAAGAAACATGACTGAATCACTCACATCTATGTTTCCCACTGTAACTTCACCACAAACTTAGCTTATTAAACCAGTGGGCAACTCCCAAGAGTGGAAGGAAAAGAAGATATCTCAGACTTGTGCAAAAAGCTCCCCACAAGGAAACGGGGTACGGCAATGGTTAGTCAAAAACAATGCATGCATTTCTCAGTTAAACCTCAGTGAAAGGTTTCTTCTGCCCACCTTCTTTTCAGTGAAACAAATAGATTAATTAATAGGTTCAAACATATTTAGTTAATGGCACTACAGAAGAGCTATTCTCATAGTTAACATCAGGGCCGGCTTTAGGCCGATTCCTCCGGTCCGGGTCTTCAGCAGCATTTTAGCGGTGGGTCCTTCAGTGCCACGAAAGACGCAGAGCAAGTGAAGGACCCGCCTCCGAAGTGCCGCCGAAGACCTGGACTGCTGCTGGGTATCTGAATCCGACCCCGCACTTCCTAAAGCCGGCCCTGGTTAACATGCATAAACTAGCAGCCATCACTATGCCGGGGAGTGAACTAAACATGCCACTAAATGGCCATAAAGATCCCAATTTTTATTACATTGTTTCTGAGGAATGGTAAAATATTGTATCATAATTGCTTATTGATTTTCACACTAAAATTAAAAATAAAAATTAAAAAAAGATTTTCTTTAATGGTAATGGAATCCCAAGTATTGGTAGCAATTTGTTTATAGCCTATCCCATTCATCAATTATCAACTGCAAACAGCCATGGGCTTCTTTTGTTTTGTTTTAAGCCATGGTGGTTTTCAACTACATCAACCAGAACTCCTTTGTAGCCAGTTTCTGGCTTTTTTTAGTAGACAGTTTCACTAGCTGATGTGGGATTCCCTAATATTTCTTTAAAAAACAACAGATGATTTTATGATGAAGTTTGCCAAATGCTACAGCAATGGATGCCTTAGAAGTACGTGCAGTTATAGTAAAATAATGGCACCTAGGAACAACAATGATCTGAAGAGTCCCACTAAAGGTGTATAGACTAGTCACTAGAAAAGGATACTGGAGGAAAGACTCCTGCATTCTGTACTCAGCATTGCCTGACAAAGTGCTCGATTCAGCTCCAAGTCAGTCAGTAGAACTCGTTCTTTTGACCTTAATGGGAACTGGATGGGCCCGTCAATACATTACACTGGTTAAGTTACTTTCTCTCTCTCTGTACCTCAGTTCAACCTCCGTAAAATGAGGACAAATACTTGGCTCCTTCCTTTCTGTGAGTATGCTAATTTTAATTAATTCAGATTTATAAGAAAATCAGATGCTAGAAATGGCCACCTCCAATCTCAGGGCACCTGATACTCATATCTATAAAACTGTTTATGCTTTGCCCTCACATGAATGCTTTCTGTGCCCAAGAGCTGTACTATTTTGCTTTGGAAATAAATCTGTGCTGTTTCAGTAATTTTCTGACTTTACCCAAAACAAGGGTTTGATCAAGGGGATGTTTAATTCTACCTTGGGCTTTCCACGTTCTATATTAGACATGAAAAACTGAGCTAACATTTTCTGTCTTTGCCATGTTTGTAACTGTCACAGAATCTTAGGAGACCCAAAGCTGAGAAAAATAAGACAACCGTTGCCTGCAGTTGCATGTTGCTACAGTGGCAAATAGTAGCAGGCCGGAGTGGTAGAGGGAGAATGTTTCAGAGGTGAAATCAACAGATTAATCACCAGAGTTAGGGATCAGCCTGAGCCTTGGAAGAGCTTTTCCTCTTGGATGTATCAGTCAAGGCCGCAAGCAGGGCAGCTAGGGATATCTGTCTATTCTTCCAAGGTGAACAATGTTGCTAGAGTGTTTAATGGGAAGGCAGAGTGGGGGAAAAAAATAAGAGGTGGCGGGGGGGGAAGATACATCAAAACATTTCAGTCTAGAGTATCAGAGTGTACTGTAGACATAATAAAATTAGCATTAATCCAGTACACACATTGGAAGAGCAGCTTACTCCTGCATGGTCCTTATGATGTCTAACTACAAAATTACCATGTAAGAGAAAAGCAGGTATGAAAAGTAGCCAAGTGGGAACTTCTGAGAGGGGTAAAGAAAAATGTTTTGCTGATGTTTGCTGGCAAAGATAAAGATGCTTGCTTAGCGTTGTGATCCAATTGCTGAAATACAGGACGTTCAGCATGGGTTCAGATACGATAAAAAGACACACAGAAGAAAGTTAGCGGTAAAAGAAAGAAGTCTGGTTGGTTGATTGTGGAAAAGAAGATGGCTGTGTGCACCTGGGTGGAGAAGATACAGGGCAGGGGTGACACAGCTACTCACTAGCCTATGTTGAACCCTGGATATGTCACACAAGGATCTCAAAATTCTTTAAAAACAATGGGCCAGATCCTCCATTGGTGTAAATCCCGAAATTACATCAGCTGAGAAACTGTTCCATTGATTAGATAATCCTCACCATCCTTGTGAGATTGGTGGCATTATCCCCATTTTACAGCCACATGACCTGATTTTTAAAGGTACTTTGGTGCTCAAAAATGCAGGTCAACAGGCTTGATCCCACTGAAATCAGTGGTAGTTAGGCCCCAGGCACTTGTGAAAATCCCCATAGCCATCTATCTGCATCTCCCTAGGCACCCAAATACCTTTATAAATATGAGCTTTGGAAACAGAGGCACAAAAAAGTTAAAGGACTTGCCTCAATCAGTGGCAGAGCAGATAACAGACCCTAGGGTGAAATTCTGGCCCCACTCAAGTCAATGACAAAGCTCTCATTGACATCAGCAAGGTCGGGATTTCACTCCAGAAAGCAAATCCTTAGCAGGTTATGAAAGTGAGCTCTTTCAGAGATCGCATCTCCAAAGCTGAAGCAGTTTCCATATACATTTAAAATTCTTCAAATCACACAGTCATCACCTGACATTAAATGAGATTTTTGCCACTTAGTAGACTGAGCTGAGACCTGACAATGGACCAATAGAGAAGTGAGAACTACCTGACACATTTGCATAGAAAGAGATGTTCACTGAAAAACACATCCTCTGGTAGAAAGTGGATGCTAGTTTATGGCTCTGTTCCACACCACTCTTTGAGTAGGAAGCAATCCAGGAAGATAAGCATAAAACTTCACCATTGTTACTGAAATGTTGCCAAGTAGAGCCATTAGTGCAAACAGAATAAATTAGTTGAAAGCAAAGCAATTTTTTAAAACAAACTTATTTCTTACTAGCAATTTTTGTTAATATTCTCTAAAGCCCTGACCCTGCAGCAAGTGATAGATCATCTTGCCATGCAGAGTTCCACCGACTGTTTACTAAACATGGTCAGTGGTGCAGGATTGAATATGGCTCATACTGCTTCTCAAACCAGGGAAATTTTAAGGGGAAATAATGAAATGTTTCTCTGATTTATTTTTTTAAATATCCACAGCAAGAAGTTATGAGGTGAAATGGATTATTGGGCAGAGTACAGGTGATGCAGTCAAAAGTGTATAATAAATCCAATGCATCATCTCTCTCTTCAGTGGTGACAGGTTTCAGTAGCCATGTTAGTCTGTATCTAAACTTAATTTCCCCAATACTAATTTCTCCCTACTGATACTCACACCTTCTTGTCAACTGTCTGTAATGAGCCACTCTCTTACCACTTCAAAAGATCCTCCCTTGGTATCCTGCTGTTAGTTGATTCATCTCATTAGATTGACCTCACAATTGGTAAAGCAGCCCCCATCCTTTCATTTATTTATACCTGCTCCTGAATTTTTCACTTCATACATCTGATGAAGTGGGTTCTAGCCCATGAAAGCTTATGCCCAAATAAATTTGTTCGTCTCTAAGGTGCCACAAGAATTCCTCATTTTTTTTCTCTCTCTTCAACATATTGTATGAGTATGACTACCACACCTAGTTGTGTACCACATGTTAGAGAGCATGAAAGAGAGAAAGCATGTATGTGTACATAAGTACGTTGGCATGTAAGACACTATAACATGTACATTACTGTAATTGGTATTGTATTTGTGTCCTGTGCCATGGATCATTGAAATAACATGGAAAAAAGTACCCAGAAAAGGAAAAGGCAAGAAGTAGTAATACCAATAGATCAGGATATTAAATCACAAGATGGAATGATAGACTTAGATGATCAGACCTGAAGAACAGCGCTGTGTATCTCAAAAGCTTGTCTCTGTCCCAAACAGAAGTTGGTCTAATAAAAGATACTACCTCAAACACCTTGTCTCTCCATTATCCTGGGACCAACATGGTTACAACAACATTGCAAACACGACTGGATGATATCAGTGTACCATCCATTTCTTGATATAATGCAGTGATAATGTACATATTAGAAACTAATTAAGATAATCTAATATTTATATTATGGTCTCATCTACAGGATAAGCAGGTCAGGGTCCCATGGTGTTAGGGGTTGCACAAATGTATTATAAAGGCCAAAGAGTTTACATTTTTGCATTTTGAAAGACAATACATACAAAACCTGGGAATAAGACACACAAGCAACTCACGGTGGGGATTGGAGCCAGGTTAATTCAACTATCAGGATATACACAATTCTTGGCCAATCAACAGCAGTGATAACAACCCACCTCCTGCCTACCTATTAACATAAGGTGGTTTTCTGTATGCATCACAGAAGAGATAACATGGTGGTCTTGTTTTGGTTGATCATACTGGATCAACTTTTGAGGTACATGATGAGTTTTTACTCAGATGAACTAATAGGCTGAGCAAAAAAAAAAAAAAAGTCAACAATCTCAATTTTGGCCCTGCTTTGCTGTGTGGATAATCTTGGACACAGAAAGAGGGCAAACAAACTAAGTTTTCTAATGGAAAGCTTGTGAATTAGCTTACAGGAGAGCTCATGGCCCTGAAATCATGCAGTGTGATTTTTCAATCCCATGGTACATCTTTAAATACCCAGTGTGAAAGTTTAAAAAATAAAGTAAAATCAGCAGCTGACACAAAAAGGTTCAGAATTCTGGGAAAGTGTACATAGAGCTCAGCCAGGCTAGACTCTTGTGTCACTCACCTCTGCACAGCACTCAACAACCTGGGTCATGCGGCTTACCCTCTAATATTGCAGAGAGCATGAAGTCCAGCCTGTCATTATGCACTGCAAATCTTGTAAGAGTCAGTCTCAAAATCGTCAATCAGTGGGAGCCTCCTGGCTCTTTGGGAAGTTTCAACAAGAACCTAAAACAGCCGTTAGTCATTTTTAACAGGCTTGTTAATGCAAGTGTGCTGAATGACACATTTCAGCCTACCCCTCCCCTTGTCTCCCAAAGAAAAGGACAGATGCAGGACAGAAAATCCAGTTAAAGACAACACCTGGTAGGTGATGTCACACCATTGACATCAAGGGAGCTTCACAGTGATGTGGCTGGTTGTCAACCACGGGAATAAAAAAAGCAGTTTGTAATCATGGAAAAACACTGCAGAGAGAGTGAGCCAGAGAGAGTTTGTACAAAACAAAAGAGCAATCTCCCCTCCCCAGCCCCCGCCCCACACACACTCCCCCAGTAACTTGGGTCATCTTCAGATTTCAGCATATTTTGAATTCTTTTCCAAGAAACCACCACATTAAATTGTTCAGCAGCAAAGCAAGGGTGCACCTGCAGTGACAGCTTGCTTTTGCTTTAAAGAAACAGCAAGAGCTCAGAACACACAGTTCCTTTCTGCTTTTAAGCCTTCATGTGCAGGCCTGCTCTAAAAAGTGACTCTGGAAAAATGACATTATGAAATTTCGGGTCTGCTGTTCCACAACTATTTCCATATGAAATGTGGTCTCTTCACAATTAAAAAGGTTCCCCTCCCCGCCTAACTGCCAATTATACAAACTTTGATAGCAATCAAAAAGACAACCTGGGCTTGCTCTTTCTATATATCTGTGATGGGTTGGATCACAGAACCCCTCTTGGGACCTGCCACCCAATGTGCCAAGACTACTTCTGCTCCTGCTTTCCCTGCCAGCTTGGGACTCTAGCACCCTGTCTTGCTGAGCCAGACACTCCCATCTGCTCCAACAAAGATCCAAGGTCTGAATTACATGCTCCAAAGCAGCAGGTTTACCTGAAAGCAGCTAACAGAAGTGTTCTTGTCTTTAACACTCAGATGCCCAACTCCCAATGGGGTCTAAACCCAAATGAATCCATTTTACCCTGTATAAAGCTTATATAGGGTAATTCTCATAAATTGTTCACCCTCTGTAACACTGATAGAGAGACATGCACAGCTGTTTGGCCACCCAGGTATTAACACATACTCTGAGTTAATTAATAAGTAAAAAGTGATTTTACTGAATACAGAAAGTAGGATTTAAGTGGGTCCAAGTAGTAACAGACAGAACAAAGTAAGTCACCAAGCAAAATAAAATAAAATGCACAAATCTATGTCTAATCAAACTGAATACAGATAATCTCACCCTCAGAGATGCTTCAGTAAGTTTTTTCCTCAGACTGGACACCTTCCAGGCCTGGGCACAATTCTTTCCCCTTGGTACAGCTCTTGTTCCAGCTCAGGTGGTAGCTAGGGGATTCTTCATGATGGCTTCTCTCGCTTTGTTCTGTTCCACCCCTTTATATATCTTTTGCATAAGGTGGGAATCCTTTGTCCCTCTCTGGGTTCCCACCCTCTCCTTCTCAACGGAAAGACACCAGGTTAAAAATGGATTCCAGTTCAGGTGACATGATTACATGCAAGACTTCAGTGCTCACTTGCCAGCGCACACATATACAGGAAGACTTACAGGTAAAACTGCCATCTGCAGTTAATTGTCCTGGTTAATGGGAGTCATCAAGATTCCAAACCACCATTAATGGCCCACACTTTGCATAATTACAATAGGCCCTCAGAGTTATATTTCATATTTCTAGTTACAGATACAAGAGTGGTGCATTCATACAAATAGAATGATCACATTCAGTAGATAAGTTTTGTAATGAGACCTTACAAGAGACCTTTTGCATGAAGCATATTCCAGTTACATTATATTCACTCATTAGCATATTTTTATAAAACCATATAGACTGCAATGTCACAGTATCCATCACCAGCAAGAGAGACACTGCACTTCGTTCACATGTTCACCCCAGTTAGTGGCACAGCAGCCAGCAAACAGATTTGTAAACAGGAGTTTCAGTGGGGCTGCTGTTGGAGGAGCAGGTTTTTGTATTTTGTGTATTGTATTTTGCAGTTTGTATGTGTGGAGGCTGGTAGGGGCAGTGTGCTGGGAGACAAGCTGAGCCCTGCTTAGGGGGCGGGGCTTCTCTGCTTATCCTATAAAAGCAGCCAGACAGACAGGCAGTGGCAAGACAGCTGCAGTGGCATAGCAGCCAGCCAACAGAGCTGTAAACAGGGGAGTTTCAGTGGGAGTTTACAGGGGGAGGTTGCGGGGGAGACGTAGAGACCTAGGCAGAGGAACCGACAGGCTAGTGAAGGGAGCGGGTGGTGGTCTGCCAGTGTTCTGGTGCCTGTTGGAGGTTTGTTTTGGTTTGTGTTTCCTGGACTAACAGGTTTTAGGTGGGAAGGCTATGATCGATACAGAGGCATCAGTGAAAGACACAATGAGGATGACTGGTTGTGGAAGCGGCAGCACGTACATGATCCTGGAGGAGGTACCTGAAAAGAGTTTTGTCTGCATGAAGTGCTGCCTCATAGAGCTGATGGGAAAAAAGATCCGAGCACTGGAGATGCAGGTGGAAACTGATTGAGTTTAGAAGGAGGTTCAAGCAGATGATGGAGCAAAAACCATGAAGAGGCTGAAGGGACAAGCTCAGACTTGCAGATGGAAGCAGGACCAAAGAATTGTGAGGGGAGACTGCTGGGTGAGGAAAATGGACGGTGGAAGCATGTGACTAAGAGAACCAGACAGAGGAAAAGACGGGCCAGTGAAGGAGAAAGAGCTCAGGAACAGGTTTGCGGAGTTGGAAAATGAAGAAGGGGCACAGCAGGTGGTTGCTGAAGGTGAGAGGGCAAGGAAAAAGAGAAGAGCAGCTAGTCCTACAGAAAGAGGAGAAGAGTCAATGGAGACAACACCAAATATGAGCCCCAGGAGGATACGGGATGGGTTGCGGAGGATTGCAAGGGTGAATAGGAATCGAGAGGACTTGCAGCCAGTGGGAGCAGGTGATAGACTGGAGAATCACACTGTCACCAG
This sequence comes from Gopherus flavomarginatus, assembly GCF_025201925.1. Lineage (NCBI taxonomy): Eukaryota > Metazoa > Chordata > Testudines > Testudinidae > Gopherus > Gopherus flavomarginatus. Next base: position 80,939,630 of record NC_066622.1, on the reverse strand, counting down.
GAAAAGGCAGGTCTATGTGATTGAGGACTCCTTACTGAGAAGAATAGACAGGCCTGTAACTAGAGCTGATCCGGAGAACAGAAGGGTGTGCTGTCTGCCAGGTGCTGAGATACAGGATGTGGACCTGAGGCTGAAAAGGATCCTAACAGGAGTGGGAAAGAATCCGTTGATTGTCCTTCATGTGGGAACAAATGATATGACTAGATTTTCGCTGGAACGTATCAAGGGAGACTATGCCAGACTGGGGAAGACGCTTAAGGAAATGGAGGCTCAGGTGATCTTCAATGGGATTTTGCCTGTTCCTAGAGAAGGGCAACAAAGGTGTGACAAGATTAGGGTGATCAACAGATGGCTCAGGCAGTGGTGCTATAAGGAGGGCCTTGGTATGTACAGTCACTGGGAAGCATTCAAGGACAGAGGACTGTTCTCTTGGAATGGACTTCACCTGTTCTCTTGGAATGGACTTCACCTGAGTAAGGAGGGAAATACGCTTCTAGCATGGAGGCTGGCGCAACTGATTAAGAGAGCTTTAAACTAGGAATCGGGGGAAGATGGTTGGGAGATGTCCAGGTCATCTCCATGCCAGAATTCAACATTGAGAGGGAAGAAAACAAAGTAAGACAGGATACAGCCGTGGGCAGAAGAATGGACATAGGGAGGAAGGGTAGTGTAGACACCAGTCTAATAGGTGATACTAGTGGTAGAATGTCTGTGCCTAACCGGGTAAAGAATATCAGTGAAGCCAAACGGCAAAAATTAAGATGTCTGTACACTAATGCGAGGAGCCTAGGGAACAAAATGGAGGAACTAGAGCTACTGGTGCAGGAAGTGAAACCGGATATTATAGGGATAACAGAAACATGGTGGAATAGTAGTCATGACTGGAGTACAGGTATTGAAGGCTATGTGCTGTTTAGGAAAGACAGAAATAAAGGCAAAGGTGATGGAATAGCATTGTATGTCAATGATGAGGTTAACTGTAAAGAAATAAGAAGTGATGGAATGGATAAGACAGAGTCTGTCTGGGCAAAAATCACATTGGGAAAGAAAGCTACTAGAGCCTCCCCTGAGATAGTGCTTGGGATGTGCTACAGACCGCCGGGATCTGATTTGGATATAGAGACAGACCTCTTTAATGTTTTTAATGAAGTAAACACTAATGGGAATTGTGTGATCATGGGAGACTGACTTCCCAGATATAGACTGGAGGACAAGTGCTAGCAGTAAGAATAGGGCTCAGATTTTTCTGGATATGATAGCTGATGGATTTCTTCACCATATAGTTGAAGAACTAACAAGAGGGGATGCCATTTTAGATTTGGTTTTGGTGAGTAGTGAGGACCTCATAGAAGAAATGGTTGTAGGGGACAACCTTGGTTCAAGTGATCATGAGCTAATTCAGTTCAAACTAGATGGAACAAAAACAGATCTGGGACTAGGGTTTTTGATTTCAAAAGGGCTAACTTTAAAGAATTAAGGAAATTAGTTAGGGAAGTGGATTGAACTGAAGAATTCGTGGATCTAAAGGCGGAGGAGGCCTGGAATTACTTCAAGTCAAAGCTGCAAAAACTTTCAGAAGCCTGCATCCCAAGAAAGGGGGGAAAAAAATCACAGGCTGGAGTTGTAGACCAAGCTGGAGGAGCAAGCATCTCAGAGAGGTGATTAAGAAAAAACAGAAAGCCTACAAAGAGTGGAAGATGGGCAGGATTAGCAAGGAAAGCTAACTTATTGAGGTCAGAACATGTAGGGATGAAGTGAGAAAGGCTAAAAGCCATGTAGAGTTGGACCTTGCAAAGGAAATTAAAAGCAATAGTAAAAGGTTCTATAGCCATATAAATAAGAAAACAAAGAAAGAAGAAGTGGGACCGCTAAACACTGAGGATGGAATGGAGGTTAAGGATAATCTAGGCATGGCCCAAAACCTAAATAAATACTTTGCCTCAGTCTTTAATAGCTTTAATAAGGCTAATGAGCAGCTTAGGAATAATGGTAGGATGACAAATGGGAATGAGGATATGGAGGTAGATATTACCACATCCGAGGTAGAAGCCAAACTCAAACAGCTTAATGGGACAAAATTGGAGGGCCCAGATAATCTTCTTCCAAGAATATTAAAGGAACTGGCACATGAAATTGCAAGTCCATTAGCAAGAATTTTTAAAGAATCAGTAAACTCAGGGGTTGTACCATACGACTGGAGAATTGCTAACATAGTTCCTATTTTTAAGAAAGGGGAAAAAAGTAATCCAAGTAACTATAGGCCTGTTAGTTTGACATCTGTCGCATGCAAGGTCTTGTGAAAAATTTTGAAGGAGAAAGTAGTTAAGAACATTGACGTCAATGGTAACTGGGACAAAATACAACATGGTTTTACAAAAGGTAGATCGTGCCAAACCAATCTGATCTTCTTTGAGAAGGAAAGAGATTTTCTAGACAAAGGAAATGCAGTGGATCTAATTTATCTCGATTTCAGTAAGGCATTTGACACGGTTCCACATGGGGAATTATTAGTTAAATTGGAAAAGATGGGGATCAATATGAAAACTGAAAGGTGGATAAGGAACTGGTTAAAGGCGAGACTATAACGGGTCATACTGGAAGGTGAACTGTCAGGCTGGAAGGAGGTTACTAGTGGAGTTCCTCAGGGATCAGTTTTGGGGCCAATCTTATTTAACCTTTTTATTAATGACCTTGGCACAAAAAGCAGGAATGTGCTAATAAAGTCTGCAGATGATAGAAAGCTAGGAGGTATTGCTAACACAGAGAAGGACCGGGATATCATACAGGAAGATCTGGATGACCTTGTATACTGGAGTAATAGTAATAGGACGAAATTTAATAGTGTGCAGTTCTGGTCTCTCATGTTTAAGAAGGATTAATTCAAACTGGAACAGGTTCAGAGACGGGTTACTAGGATGATCCGAGGAATGGAAAACCTGTCTTATGAAAGGAGACTCAAAGAGCTTGGCTTGTTTAGCCTAACCAAAAGAAGGCTGAGGGGGGATATGATGGCTCTTTATAAATATATCAGAGGGATTAATATTAGGGAGGGAGAGGAATTATTTAAGCTCAGTACCAATGTGGACATAAGAACAAATGGATATAAACTGCCCATCAGGAAGTTTCGACTTGAAATTAGATGAAGGTTTCTAACCCTCAGAGGAGAGAAGTTCTGGAGCAGCCTTCCAAGGGGAGTAGTGGGGGCAAAAGTCATATCTGGCTTTAAGACTAAGCTTGATAAGTTTATGGAGGGATGGTAGGAGGGGACAGCCTAATTTTGGCAATTGATCAAAGATCAATTGCCAAATTATCAGCAGGTAAGTATGCCCAGTGGTCTGTGATGGGATGGGATCTGAGTTACTACAGAGAATTCTTTCCTGGGTGCTGGCTGGTGAGTCTTGCCCACATGCTCAGGGTTTACTTGATCACCATATTTGGGGTCGGGAAGGAATTTTCCTCCAGGGCAGATTGGCAGAGGTCCTGGAGGTTTTTCGCCTTCCTCTGCAGCATGGGGGATGGGTCACTTGCTGGAGGATTCTCTGTAGCTTGAGGTCTTCAAACCATAATCTGAGGACTTCAGTAACTCAGACATAGGTTAGATGTTTGTTATAGAAGTGGATAGGTGAGACTGTATGGCCTGCATTGTGCAGGAGGTCAGACTACATGATCATAATGGTCCCTTCTGACCTTAAAGTCTATCAGTCTATGAAAGGGATATAACTGAGGGCATAATATGCCTTATGTAATTTTCCGTGTGGCCTAACCTTAATTTTGAAATACAACTTTCTGCGGAAAATAATCACACAATTGCATTGCTAATTTCCAGATGCAGTTATCAAATTTGTAAACACATCACATACACACACAAAAGCATCTAATTAATCATTTGTGTACAGTCACAGTAAGTGAGAATGAAAATCAGCCCCATTTTTGAACGTGTCTATATACATATATGTCATAGATTCCAAGGCCAGAAGAACCACTCTGATCATCTAGTGTTATCTCCTTAACAATACAGGGCATAGAGCTTCCTGAAAATAATTCCTAGGGAGTATCTTTTAGAAATACAGCCAATTGTGATTTAACAATTGTTGGGGCTGGAGAATCCACCAGGTCCCATGATCAATTATTCCACCGGTTAATTACCCTCACCATTAAAAATGTATGCCTTATTTCCAGTCTGAATTTGTCTAACTTTAACTTCCAGCTATTGGATCATGCTATATTTTTCTCTGCTAGACTGAAGAGACCATTATCAAGTATTTGAAGGATGATTATATAAAGAATAGTCATGCAAGTTCATTTAAAGAAAGTAGAGGGCAATTAGTTTTAAACAAATAAAGGATATATTACTTTCTGAAATATATATAAACCTCTGAAATGCACTGCTCCAGAACCTAGACACAAACAGCAGACACAAACTACAACCTAACAGAATGACAAGTGTCATGGAGGCAGCAGACAGGCCAGAAACACCAAGATACAGCAGTGGACCCTCCCACTCTCCATGTACCTTTGGGAAGGTTAGTGCCTTATGGTAGAATAGCTTCACTGCCCCAAATGAAGGACTGAACCTCTCAGGCACAGGCACACCCTTGCTAAAGCAACATGCACATTTATGGTACTTCATACTAATGTTTAATGATAAATAATACCCTTTAAAGCAAACTTCCTGCAAAAGGCTGCACAGGTATATGGTAAGAACAAAGAGAGAGAGGTGGGATTCAGCAGGGAAGTACATGAATGCATACCACGTGCAGATTTTAAAGTTAAACTTTTAGAGATTTGGGGAAGGAAGGGTTGGTGAAACCGTGACATTCTCCAAAAGAAAGCAGTAGGAAAATTGCAGCTCTCTCTGTGGCATATTCAGTGGTAATATCATATTCTTGATAACATGCAGACAAGCCAAGAAAGACAGTCAAAGACAAACACGAAGAAGTAGAGCATAGTTACTTCAGAGCTAAGCTTCAGAGGTGAAATATTTAGAAAACCAGTGCCTGTCATTGGAGACTGATGATTGTCCCACCATAAATGAGACAGAAACATACTGGTAAAATGAATAAAGAAACCCAAAACATCCTGTTGACTAACACTTTGCACTTAGGCAAATGTCAAATGTCAAAATGAAAAGGTTCATCAATTTATAATAAATGCCACAAAGACAATGCACTATTGAACACACTATTATAAATAAAACCAATGGAAAACAACAACTTAGGTTAAATTTATTTTGACACCAAGCTTTGCACACCATTTAGCAACACACAACCAGAGACTGGAAATTTCTGTCTGGATAATTTTTTAAAAACTGACAGTGAGTTTTCTAACTCAAACAAATGTAAATATCATCCGCTCAATTAATTATATCAAATTTTATTTTTTATATTCAAACTAATTAATACAATGTGCAGTTGTTTGGAAAATCATTGGGAGTTTTAAAAACATTGATCTCATCATAAGTTTATCATTTTGTGAGATTAAAACATTAATCATCAGTCCGTTAAACCTTTAAATCATAAGCAGCTGTTGTAGATCCAGTTCAAAATGACAGATTCATTAATATATTTTTAAAAATGTTCTGTGAACACTAACATATGCTCACAGGAGTAAAGACCTATATACATGTGTAAAATCTGGAGACGTTAAACATTTCCTGTGCTAAGGAATAAAAATGTGTCTGGAGCATTATGATACTTTGTTGCGTGGAGGGGGAGTTAATTTTGAAGAAAGCATTAAGGGTCCAAATCAGCAAAGCACTTAAGCATGTGCTTAAAATTTAAGCACATGCTTTCATATTTTGCTTAATCAAGACTATTTTTTAAAATCTTTCTGCTTCTATAATATGAGGAAATATTCTCCTTATCTGTTTCAACCACACAAATTTTCAGACAAATTGTTTCATTATATCAAAAGCTAGAAAGGCTTAAATATAGGAGGTCTGGAGTACATAGTCTTGAGTAGCACTGGCTGGAAGAAGGTGGGAAATTCTTTACAAAAGAAGTTTGAAAATGTTCCATGAACAAAATCTGCCAAATTTTCAAAAATTTTAACCAGCTCCGACCTGACTCACTACGGTACCCCATAGCCAGCGTAATGTTTACAAAATAGCAAAAACTAAATAAAGGCTCTCTTAAAATGTTGAAAGCTTGTTGGGCACATCCTCATCTGGATCTATCCAGGGAAGTGTTACAGTTTGTACCAGCCAAACACCTGCCCTATTTTGAGGAACTACTGGAGCTGGTCAAAATATTTTTAATTACATTTTTCCATCAAAAATTCCATTTAATCAAAACGTAAATGTTTTGTGGAAACATATCAGTTCTGACAAAAAATGTGTTGGGAAGGTTTCTGGTCCAACATGGGTAGTGGGAGACCCAAACGACCCAATAGCCTGGTATCTAGGGCACTCACCTGGAACATGGGTTCACTCCTGCTCTACCTGATTCAAGGACAAACTTGTATCCCTCACTTTCCAGTTGAGCACCCTAACCACCAGGCTACTGACTATCCCAGGATAGGGTTAGTACTTTCCCACTTTTTTTTTTAAAGCAAGTCTTGTTTTCATTCTGCATTAGAAGAAAAACAATTTTAAAAATTGCAAAAATATATTGTGAAACAGAATTGTTATATTCCATTCAGTCCTAGAAACTATGTTGATTAAACATTCTAAGATAAAGCAAAGTTTATAACTAGCTACACTATTAAGAAGCCTAGCCAGCTTTTAAGGAAATTTCTTTTCAGCACAACCTCTGCAAACCATTTCTGGAACTGTTCTCTGTTTTTATTTGAAAAATCAGGTAAGTATAAGAATCTCAGTTCAGAAAGGACCATCAGTCTTTTTTTCCTCTATATCTGCTGCTTCTTTTTAAATTTGATACCTAAGTCTGTGTAGATGAGGAGAGAATTTTGTGCACAAATTTTATTTGACATAGTCATGTTGACCAAGCTGTTTTACAATCAGAGATGGGCGAATCCCACAAAATTCAGAGGCTGGGATCCATTTGGGTAAGCAGCCACAAGTATGGTTTATTCAATATGCTTGTGACTGCAAATTGAGAAAGAAATTTAGAGAGAGACGACTTAGAGAGTTCCAGTACTACTTTCTTCTAGCTGAACCTCCCTCCTCTCATGGTATCTCATCACTTCCTGTCCCTGAGAGGATGAGGAAGAACAGCGGCACATGAAAGTGGGGGAAAAAAAAAAAGGAGGGAGTGTTCAAAGGGCTCCATTTGAATTTGGGTTTAGGATACCAAAAATAGTTCCCATTACAACTGATGACCCAGGACATGATTCAAAACTCACTGAAGTTAATGGAGAGACTCCCATTAAACTTAGTAGGTATTGGATCAAGCTCAAAAGTCCCATTCTCTTTGATTGAACAATATCAGGTCCAAATTTGGTGAGTGGCTGGGTGGTAATGAGTAGTTTTATTTTATCCAAACTGGTTTCTCTCCCTCTGTTTGAAACTCTGTTAACTTAGAATAGTGACATTTGGTAGGTTAAAAAGAAAAACGCTGAACACAATAGCCTTGGTTTTTGGTACCTATGGAAAACAAGAAAAAAAAGTGTGTCTAGCTGGTAACAATAAAAATGCTTAAAAGTCACAAACATATATGATATAACAACACACAGTGCAATGTTTCTGTAATAATCTAGGGCTAAACACTGAAAGTGTTGAGTAGTCCCAGCTATCATTGATTTCAGTGAGAGCTTGGCAGGTACTGAACAATGTTCAAGATTTGGCTATCAGGATTTATCCAACTCATCTGGAAAACATTTCACTTGCTTGCAATTATGGCATTTGTCTCTCTGACTTGTAAAGTTTTGTTTTTTTTTTATATAGCCAACAGGATCTGCTCCTGGTGTGTCCTGAAATACAGATGTCCTTAGGTGCAGACTGTGTTAGTCCAATTTGTCTGGTTCACGGCTGTTACCTAAATAGCTTTTATTGCATTTCCTCTGTCTTAACAATGGCAATGCAGCTAATAAGTCCAGATGTAGAGAAGCCAGAAAGAGAGTGGTTCATATGGATATCCCAGATCTCAGTTGGGATATATCTGCTTACATCAATGCAGCTATAACAGTTTACGCCAGCTGAGGATCTGGCCCAAAGTGCTCAAAAATTGAACTGTAGAATAAAGCATCTCAATTTATTTTTCATTATTTTCTTCTTCTATTCCATTGTACAGAAGTTTGGCTCAGTTCCTATCTTAATGTAGAAGGAGTAGAATTTTGGACACATCTTTTAGGGGAATGCACTTTCCTCTACAGTCAGAAAGCGCCCTGCTCTGGCCCTCCATTCACTTCCCTCAATCTGTGGGGACACTTGTAAATGAGTACATTTGATATAAAAATGATTGGAAACAAAACAAAACATAGATCCCATTTCATTGTCATTTTTTAGGTCAAGTTTCAAAGCAGTACCACACTAAATGTGTGGAACCAAGACAGGGAAATGAGCCACTGGCTTTGATTTTGCAGGGTTGCTTTGAATTTGAGTCCCAATGCATCCAAACAGGTAGAGTTCAAGGTATTTTGACCTGTTCCTAGACTTGAGTAGAGATGGACGTCAATGGACAACAGATGGTTTGGCTCTGTAAAAACGCACTGGTCAGGCTTTTATTCTGTACCTATGATAGTGGTTTTATGATGGATCTCTTCGCAAACAAACTCTGAGGAAAATCTATTGAGTTTCAATCATTGATTTCAGTGTTCCTCTGCTATGAATTTGAATTGTATTAAGTCAATATTAAATACTAAAATGTTACTACTTGCTCAAAAAGCTATCCGTGAGCAAAAAAGGCATGTTCAGGCTAAGATTCATAAAAAACAATTTTCAGAACATAAATGTATGCATATTACAGCTTCCAGGCCATAATTACAATCTTCCTCTAAATAAAATTAGTAGTCTAACTTTGAGTCAAGAATGCTTCAAAGTCATTTTAAACAGGGATAAAGTTAGTTATAAAGGCATGTGCCAGATTTCTTGTTTGTTACCATCCTTGTGCAAAGGGCAGAGAGTGGCTAATGAAATTTCTGACTGAAGAGATGAATGAATAGCATTAAAGTTGCTACAAGTAATATGGTTTATCATTTCCACTTTCCAAGCCAGTGCACTTTTATCTTGATTTAGAAAATGTTTTTTATTTTCCTGCCAAAGGAAAAAGGATGGATGATGTTGGCAGGTTGCTTTCAACCAAACACAGCCATGATTTCCTCTGCATTAAGTTTTAAATGTTTTCAATAAATGAAATCAAGATAAACTGAAGACATCACATTAAAAGGAGAGAGAAAGAGAGAGAGGATGAGACAGTGGACTGCTACCTCAAAGCCCTTTAAAATTCAGCTTTAAGGCTGCCCATAGTTAATTTGTCCAATTAACCTCATGCATGGCATTGTCCTTTGCTGGTAAGGTAAATGTTCAGCGTCCTTGAAGGAAGCATGAAGACAAACAAACATGGGATATTTAAACAATAAGGCATGACAAGCAGTGGATTTCTAGACGTCTAGCACTGCCATTGTTGCTAAGGGGTTGGGTTCCATTCATTTTTCCTTGGCAATGATTAATATAAAGGGTGGGGTGGGGACATTTTTTGCTTTCAAAATCTGCCATTCATGTTCACAAATAATTTTGAGACCCAACAAAACAATTTTTATAAACATTTCTGGGGCCTGAAAAAATGGTATTCAGTTTTCCCGTTACAAAGGAAATGTTTTACACACATCTGAGCAGAATTTGCACTAATAATGTATCTTTTAAATGGCTTATAACTCATTTATTTTAATGCAGGCAGGGCTGAACTTTTAAATACAAGTTCCCTATTGGGGTGCAGTTTTTTTCTCTCCACAAAAATAACTTAAGATCAGTCAAGAAGCTTTTAAAAAATAGAAGAAAATAGAGATGTTAGGAAACTTTTATTCATGTTGATCCTCTTTACCTTGGCTTTACATACATAGCTAGGCTGTGTACACACACACACACACACACACACACACACACACACACACACACACACAAGAAATCCTATCATCACTGATTTCAATGGAGCTAGGATTTCACCCACAATAAACTGGTGGTGACTGACCCTCAGTCTGATCTCTCTGGAATAGAACATTCTGCCCATTTGTGAACTGAAAAAGCTTCTCAAAAGGAAAAAAAAAGGATCATTTTATGCCATGGGATATACTCCATCAGCTGTCACGTCTGAATCCAACAGTCATTAGGAATTTTGATGGTAGAGAGATTAAACCACACCCACTTCCCAATTGCTCCTGCTGTTAGCCCTATAGGGTTTATGACAATTAAGCAGTTCTAAATTTCCTCCAGGGCAGTGGTACATGTGCTAGCTCATTATATACTTGCAATACGCAAACGAGTACACTGATATATATAATATGCTATAGTCTAGTGTAACAGATATTTACATGTTGTTTAGGCTTATCCAAAGGAAATATCTTTAAAAGTCCCTAAACTGATTTAACCTTGCTCAAACAATATCTTGCAAGAGTGACTAAAACACTAAAATGGTTAAAAGCAAAGAGCTAATACCCTGTAAGATTCAAATTCATCTCAGCAAATTACACAGCAAATGTCTATGGGGATTTCTAGTCTACACCATGATGTCACACAGCAGCTGTACTGGAGGAGTGCTCTGCTGAAAGGCCACTGACAAAAAATGAGAAACATTGGGGAAAATATTCATTCTGACTTGCTTTCTAATCCTCCCTCTCACAGCTGACAGACCTGACACCTCATACAAGTCTGAGAATTAACTGCAGTTATAAAATTAGTGAACAAGAGTCCCATAAAATTTAACAGGCTTTATGTTTAAAAATTCTACTGGTAACTAATCTATAAGCAAGGGAGTCATACAACTTTTTAAAAGGCGGCTTTTCCAAGAATTAGAATAATGTCCCATTTCAGAAAACTTTTTAAACAAAACAAAGTTTTCTTTGTCTTTTGCTTCAAATTTTCAGGACACAGGTCATCTGTTAAACAGCTTACGTCCTTAAAAATGCTAGAAAGCAGAAATAATAGACAGACGCTTTTTTGTTTAAAAAAAGCCCTCTCAATACATTTTAAGGTTACCTACATTATGCTTGTATTTCCCAATTCTCAAAAACCACCTTTGCAAACGATCTTAATAGGAGTTCAAGGTAAAGGGCAACAGGCCAAGTGGGCATGAGGCCACATAAAATCATCTTGCTGATGCTTGCGGGTATTCTGCTATAGAACAAAAGCTGCTCAAGCTGTGAAATAAATGAGCTTTCATAAACTGCCTGAAAGACATCTCTTAGGTAAGCCAGGGTACAGAAAAGAGGGTGTCATTTAATGAACCATAACAATATGAAAGGTAGAAATGGAAAAAGATATATTAGATCAATCCCCCATCCTCAAAGCAGTTCAGGATTGTTCCCTAGAGTACATTTTCTGACATTTTTCTCAGCAAGTTTTAAGTGTCTCAACCTTAAGGGCTCCCGCCACTTCCCTTGGGAGTCGATTTCACAGTCTAATAAAATTCCCTGTCAGGAATCTTTTCTTGATATTTAAGCTTTTTTTTTTCTTTTCTCAATATCATCCCATTACTCCTGGTTCTAACCCTATGTTCTTTTGTAAGAAAGAAAAGTTACTCTCCATTCTTGCTGTTTAAATATTTGTAGGCAGTTATGTTCCTAGTTTATTGATATTTGGCCAACTTGTACAAACTCAGGTCTCCTATTCTTTCCTCATAAATCAGTTCCTCCCGTTTCTTAATCATTTCCCTGAAATTTGATTTCATCTTTCTGGTACTGAAGGGCCCAGAATTGAAAAAAAAACAAGAACTGCCCCGAAGTGTACGTATTAGTACTTGATGTATAGTACAGTGTAGTCCTCTCTAAAGCTGAAGATTTGGGCCCCAATCTTGCAGAGACAGATGCACACATTTAACTTAATTTATTCTGAGTTGTCCCATTGACTGCAATAGAACCACTCACAGCATCCCAAGTTAAGCATGTGCTTAAGTCTTGGCAACACCAGGGCCCTGGGAAAGTCCACTCCACATCAAAGACAATGAAATTTCTTTCAGAACTGCTCTTGCTCCTTTGGGTATATCTAAAACCTGCGGCTGGCTGTAGGCATTCAGGCTCCTGCAGCAGTCCAAGCTTGATCATCTACACTGCAGTTAAATAGCCCTTTTGCCTGAGCTTTGTGAGCCCAAGTCAGCTGGCACAGGCCAATTGCGTGTGTCTAACTGCAGTGCAGACATGGAGTAAATTTTATGAGTGCATTTTTTTTTAAACACAGTTCACATATTTATACATTTATTATTTACAGGTACGCATTCAAATACAAGTGATAGTCCAATGCTTTGTTTAATAGCCTAATTCACCTAATAATCTCTGCACTCTGAAGACAGGGGCACCGGCATGAGTATTAGCCATACTAAGACAGCGAAAGGAAGGGTCGGCCTTACTGATTTTTCTAAGTTGCAGAATTATTTGGCTGTGCAGCCTTCACTGGGAATCCTGTTTGGAGCAGCATCCTACATTATAATCTTTCATGCATATTGATATTTCCAAACTGGAAAATGTAACATCTTCTGGAAAGTGTGCAGTTTTTTTTAATCGAAAAACAACTTAGACAAAAATCATTCGATAAGTTAATCAGGCATGAGTGAAAGAGAGATTACAGGTGATTATGAAGCTGTCTATCAAGCCTTTTTACCTGCCTTTACCGTGTTTATTTCTGAAAATTCTAAACCACTTAAAATTTCCATGAAAGTTGCTGGATAAGCTTTCAATTCTTAAGCTGTTTTTCCACTGATAATGAATGTGAACGTTGTTTCTAGAGAGTTATGAGCTATTGTGACACACAGTTTTCACATTGTTTTTCTCATTTCTTCTCATATGTCCAATGAGGATCTACACAAATGGAGTACTTAAAAAAATTGCATGCATTTATCAAGGTTGCTCAGTAACAGCTACACAGAAGACCAACAGTCACAAATTTGGAATAAGTTTGGACCAGCTGGGATTGGGCAGGAATCTTCTGCCTAAGATAAATTATTGCATAATTCGCCAGGTGCTTTGTGGGGCTTTCCCATTTATTTCAAACTAGCCTTAAAATGTAGTTTCATATTGGATGTCAGACTGTAAAAATATATACCGGATATTACTCAAATGTAAATAGGCTTTATTCTTTATTCTATAATTGTGAAACAGGTTTTAAATAGTATTTAAAATTAGTAATCTGTTGCTTGAATTTACCTGAAGTCCAAAGAAAGCCACCACCACTGAGTTGATTGTATCTAAAACACCTTCAGGATCAAAAAGCTAGATAGTTTTGTATAGTTCTTGCAGTAAAAGGAGAAAAGAACACGTTGGTATTAAGCTAAGAGCTTTTAGACTAGAAAAAGGGGGGGAAACAGATAGCAAATGTTCATGTGTGTGAATAGTTTATTCTTTTCTTTTCTTGCAAATCGGCAAGTGAAAACTTTTTAAAACCATGACATTTCTATACACAGTTTTAAGACCATGGAATAAGTTAAATATGTCAGTTATAAAGAGTATAGGTTATCATTTACACTGGGTACATTGTTAAACTAGGGTAGGCATCTGCTACATCCATTCTGTGCAGATTTGTAATAAAAAAATCTAAACGCGACCATTAGACATTAAATAAAAAAGTTGTGCTTCATCTCAAAACTGGCCATAGAAATTTGTATAAATTCATGCACTGAAATGTAGCTGTGTAATTCCAAATGACCTGCAAAGGTTTGCTATATATTGTATAATCACTACAATGTACTTGTGTTACACAAAACACAAAATGAAGAGTTAAGTGTAAATTATACTTTATTTAAAACTGTGCAAGGGGCAAGGGAGGGTTGTTTGGTTATGAGGAGAAGATGAATGGGATTTGGAAAAAGGCTATCATGCCACCAATAGGCTGATGGCAGTCAGCTCTGTGATTCCATCTCAGCATACCAGAACACAGCCATTTCCTGCTCGGCTATATACAGCAGAGCGAGAGGGCTCTAGGTAAGTCAGAGGGGATGCTAATTGGCAAATGAAAGCATTTTGAAAGCTGGCTAAAATAGGGGGCCAAATGTATCTACTTATCTCAGAATCCTGCTACATTCCTCTCTGCTGCTGGATTTCCAGAGAGCAGCGGACAGTGATGCTTTCATTTAGCTTCTGCTGACAGAGAGACTGAACTCATTCCTTGTGCCCCTCTGTGATGAATGAAGTCAGAAAGAGCACTCCAGATAAATGCCCCAAGAGTGAAGCTTGTGAGATCCAGGAACAGAGCAGGCCCTTGCCTCTGAAATGCCAATGTACCAGACACATGTCTGATCCTGAATCTGGTGCTTTTAGATTAGTATAGCTGACATCTCACTTTATTCAACCTTTTTCTTTCGACACTCAGTCTATAGGTTGCTATCCACTATTATGGATCACCTAGGGAACTATGGATCACCTAGTCACAGCTTCTGTGGAAAGCTGAAAATCAACTGTGCAGGGTATTCTTTGCTTCCTACCCTAAACTGTCATGGAGTGTTCCTGTGTATTGCTAAAAAGCTACTGGCTAGGGCTGTTCAGAAACCATTTCCATATTGTGAAAAACGTTAAGGATTCAAAACTGGTCTTTGGTCCAGAAAACAAAAACAAACAAATGTGGGGGGTGGGGAGAGAGACAGAGACTGCAGGACAGCCAATAGCCTGGTGGTTATGGCCCCCCCCCCCCCAGAGATGTAGAAGACCAGGGTTCAAGTTGCTGCTCCAAATCAGATGAGTGGGTTTCTCTCTCTGTTGGAGAGAAACCAGATATTCCATCCTGGACCTCAGCAACCTTCCTGTTGAAACTTTCATCAAAGCCAGCACATTTGCAAAAAGCATTTAGATTTCAACAGGCAACTTTCATCGTAAAATTTTCAACCACTTCTACAACTGGCCACAATTTTTCACTTCATGGGTGGCCGGTACTAGTTTGGGCCTGATCCAAAGCCCACTGAGCTCTGTGGGAGTCTTTCCATTGACTTTAATTGCCATTTAATTAGGCTTACATCCCAGGCTTGTTGGAGAGGGGAGTCATGGGACTTAGTTAATTTATATGACATGCTCTGAAATCCCTGAGTGGAATATACATTACTTACTTAGTACTATTATTCACCACACAAGGCAGTATGAAAGCCTGAAAAGGAGAGCAGTATAACAATAGTATCCCAAAAACAATTTACGAGGGTGAGTAACACCACAAGTAGAGGCCCAAATCTGAGTGCCCATACTCTTAATTTCATGTATTTATCCTAATTGGGATCACTTTAATGCTAACATTCAATCTAAAATAAAAGGAAAATTAAATTTTAAAAAACACATTAATGCAATGTTACATTTGTTTAATTAAAATAAAAATAAAAGTCAGAATATGAACATTAAAGTTTCAGGGTTGCACATACTGGTATATAGTATTTTCTAATCCTTTTTGTTGATAAATTAGATTAATATATTACTATGTATATAAAATCTGCACCTAATGTGATCATATTAATACTGCTGATGAAACCTCTGTATTCTCTGATTAATTATTTTTAATTCTGCAATTTAACCAGTGCAGGGTTCAGAGAAGAAATAGAGAGACAAGCAAGTGGTAGATGGGAAACTAAGTCTACATTGACTGTTTGTAACTATCCTGCTCAATGATCCAAAGGAAAGTGAAAAACTCCAATATACCCTTGGATAAATATTCCTTCCTGAACTCAAGTGTGCGCAAACATTCAAGTACGTCTATGAGAAAATACTTTTACATTTAAGTTCATTTTTTTTCTATCCTGAGATACCACTATAACTTCATCCTACACTCACTGAAGTCAGTGTCCACACTCACTGATTGTAAAGGTCCAGGATGTGGGTCTTGTTGTCCAAGTAATGGCCTACTTCCCCCCCTAAAAACCTACTAAGGGGTTAAGAAATTAAGTAGGACTGGACAGCCTTGAAGTCTTCTGTTTTCCCACAAAACATGTCACTCATGTGACCTACTAATGTGCCTCAAAACAGAGATCAGTGCTAATGTTGAGAGAACAGTTTAGTCTGTATGGTCCAGGCAAACCTTGGCCGGTCAACAGTTTCCATTATCAAAAATAAGGAGAGCAGATTTTATGGTGTGGATCCCGGGCATTATCAACTGGATGGAGGCTACCAGTTGATTTTACACAGGCTATCAGAGAGCCATTAGATAATAACTTGTACTCTCTACTGAGCTGAATTCGCATCCCACAGTAAGTCCACTCACTCAGATAGCCAGTCATTCAAATCTTTTTACAAAAAATAAAGACTGTTTCCCTGATGTCAGTTTCTCATAATTGGCAAACACCTGTTAGTTTATTCCTGGAATTATCCCTATGTTAAGTACAGTGGGTGGATTTGCTTCTGAGAAATGTGTTTTGATAGGAGTTTAAGATGCATGAGCTAAGATAATAAACACAGAAGTCTCACTTTAAACCATCTTCCAGTTTAATTACTTTAAATAATTGGATTACAACTGTAGTCCATGTTCTAAATCTGATGTGGGCAAACTATGGCCCGCGGGACCGTCCTGCCTGGCCCCTGAGCTCCTGTCCCCTCCCCCGCTGTCTCCTCTCCCCCTCAGCCACACCAGCGCGCGGGCCACACTCTGGCCTGTCGCTCCCGCTGGGCAGCTTGGGGAACGCAGCTGACTGTGGCCAGGTGTCACGGCTGTGATCTCCTGCTGCTAGTAAGAGGGTGGGGAGCAGGGGGGTTGGGTAGGGGAGCGGGAGTTCTGGGGGGCCTGTCAGGGGGTGGGGATGTGGTTTGGGGTTGGGAGGGCAGTCAGGGGACAGGGAGCGGGGGGGTTGGATCCCAGGTGGCAGTTAGGGGTAGGGGGGTCTCAGGAGGTGGTGGTCAGGGGATGACAAGCAGAGGGCAGTTGGATGGGGGTGGGAGTCCTGGGAGGGACTATCAGGGGGCGGGGGTGTGGACAGAGGTCAGGACAGTGAGGGAACAGGGAGTGGGAGGGGGCTGGATAGGGGCAGGGGTCCTGGGAGGGGGCAGTCAGAAGACAAGGAGCAGGTTGGATGGGTGGGGGGGGCAGTCAGGGAGTGGGAAGTGGGAGGGGGCGGATAAGGGGCAGGGCCAGGCTGTTTGCAGAGGCACAGCCTTCCCTACCCGGCCCTCCATACAGTTGCACAACCGCAATGTGGCCCTTGGGCCAAAAAGTTTGCCTACCCCTGTTCTAGACATTTAACCTTTGGACTGCAACTTCCTCATGTGTCTCAGCCATGCGTAGTAAATGGAAGGCTAAATTGTCATTTTTCTGGCTGCTGTGGGGCCACTTGGGGAAGCCATACTACATTCAGGGGTGAAATTAACATTAAGCACTTCTGGTACAGGGGCTGGCTCTGGCCCCCAGAAGGGGCGGCGCCTTGGGCAGAAGGGATGGGGCTGGAGGGGTCAGCATCCCCCAGCTACCCCATCCACACTGCCTGGTCTGCACCGCCCAGGGTTCCAGTGGCGATTTAAAGGGCCCAGAGCTCTGGCCTCTACCACAGTAGCAGCGGCTGGAGCTCCGGTAGGGTGACCAGATGTCCCGATTTTATAAGGACAGTCCCAATGTTTGGGTCTTTTTCTTATATAGGCTCCTATTACCCGCCACTACTTGTCCCAATTTTTCACATTTGCTATCTGGTCACCCTAAGCCCCAGGCCCTTTTAAATCACAGCCCTGCGGCAGCCACTCCTTTTGCCCCCCCCCCATCGGTGGCCCAGTGCGGGGGTGGGGGTGGCAAAAGGGGCAATGACACAGCAGGGCCGCCGGGGGGTGGAGGGGCGCAAAAGGGACAATGACCTTCAAGTGCAGCAGCTTTAATATCAGCTGACTATGGCTGGTACCGGCTTACTTTCACCCAACTACATTCCTGACATTTGTCTGAAATCAGAAGCTGTTTTTCATGATTCCATGCAATATTTCTCAAAGCTAAAACCATAAGAAAGAAGCAGAAGAAAAAACTGAGGAAAAGATGGTCACAAAACCAGATCATCTTACAAAACACAGGACAGCATGTTCTAAATCAACCTAGTAGAAATGCATTCTCCTGAGCAGTAAGAAGTCAGATATGTTGAGTGCAATCTTATAAATTAAATATTTTCAATGGTCAACAAACATGCCATTCCTCATGCATAGCACTGGATTGGAAAGTAACTAAGAGAGCCTTTCATTTTTTTATGATTATGTGAAACTGGGCCAAATTCATCCTTGGTGAAACTCCACAGACTTCAGCTCCATTGACAATGGAGTTTCACCATGGATGAATTTAATCCAATTTCTTTTAGAGTCCCTCAAGATCCCTCATTTCTCCAAAATATGCTGCTAGGAAGGTGAAGACAAGAAGATATCAGGGTGAGCCAATTGGCAGGGTGAGCAAAATGCCCAAGCAGATCCCATTATTCCCATGACTCGGGCCTCAATCTGGAAAGGAGAATCACATGGACACAGAGTTGTCCATACATTTGTTCTTGCAAAATCAAAGCCTCAAAGAGCACAAGTAGATTATTGTGATTCAGCCCTGGATCTTTGGGAAGAGCTGCCATAGCAACCCAAGAAGTTTTTATCTTAATTCTGATGGTACTGGGCCTACACAACTCTATCTGACCATAATTCATTCTCAGAATGAAATTAAATCCATAATTTATTTGGCCCTTAGACTTTTCCAACTGCACACATCAGCTGCTATCCTGGTTTCTCTCCCCACTTTCAAGGAAATACTATTATAGGGCATGTCGATCGTGCAGGTATCTTGCAATGCACAGCAAGGACAACAGTGTGGATATTCCAATAAAAAGGCATAGGAGTGTGTGCAATGGAGACTGCAAACAAGGACAGATGTAAAAAAACCCACTGTCTGGTGGATTTTAGATACCATAGAAGAGTGGTTTGATTTTTACATCTCAACGATGTTTACCAAACAAGTTCAGTTTAAAGAAAAACCATAAACAGGACTTTCAAAATTATAAACATTTACACTTTAAAGGCCTAGAGATTAAGCCTGTCCATTCAGGACACAGATTACATTTTGAGATGATCCCAGATTTAAGAAATCGAAAGTTTTGAGGAAACCTAGCATTCTAATCTGCTTCAGTTTTGGATAGAGTATGGGCTCCATGTCTTGTTAGCAGCTGGTATCAAGCGGAGTGCCCCAAGGGTCGGTCCCGGGGCCAGTTTTATTCAATAACTTCATTAACGATGTGGAGGATGGCATGGATTGCACCCTCAGCAAGTTTGCAGATGACACTAAACTGGAGGGAGTAGTAGATATGCTGGAGGGTAGGGATAGGATGCAGAGGGACCTAGACAAATTAGAGGATTGGGCCAAAAGAAATTTGATGAGGTTCAACAAGGACAAGTGCCGAGTCCTGCACTTAGGACAGAAGAATCCCATGCACTGCTACAGACGAGGGACCGAGTGGCTAGGCAGCAGTTCTGCAGAAAAGGACCTTCGAGTTACAGTGGATGAGAAGCTGGATATGAGTTGACAGTGTGCCCCTGTTGCCAAGAAAGCTAATGGAATTTTGGGCTGTATAAGTAGGGGCATTGCCAGCAGATCGAGGGACGTGATCATTCCCCTTTATTCAGCATTGGTGAGGTCTCATCTGGAGTACTATGTCCAGTTTTGGGCCCCATACTACAAGGAGGACATGGAAAAATTGGAGAGAGTCCAGCATAGGGCAACAAAAATGATTAGGGGGCTGGAGCACATGACTTATGAGAAGAGGCTGAGGGAACTGGGATTATTTAGTCTGCAGAAGAGAAGAATGAGGGAGGATTTGATAGCTGCTTTCAACTACCTAAAAGAGTGTTCCAAAGAGGATGGATCTAGACTGTTCTCAGTGGTAGCAGATGACAGAACAAGGAGTAATGGTCTCAAGTTGCAGTTGGGGAGGTTTAGTTTGGATATTAGGAAAAAGTCTTTCACTAGGAGGGTGGTGAAGCACTGGAATGGGTTACCTAGGGAGGTGGTGGAATTTC
This sequence comes from Gopherus flavomarginatus, assembly GCF_025201925.1. Taxonomy (NCBI): domain Eukaryota; kingdom Metazoa; phylum Chordata; order Testudines; family Testudinidae; genus Gopherus; species Gopherus flavomarginatus. Next base: position 80,919,608 of record NC_066622.1, on the reverse strand, counting down.
CTTCCTTAGAGGTTTTTAAGGTCAGGCTTGACAAAGCCCTGGCTGGGATTATTTAGTTAAGCAGAGGGTGGGACTAGATGACCTCCTGAGGTCCCTTCCAATCCTGATATTCTATGATTCTAAATGAATTTTCTTCAAACTTGACTTGTTTTATAAATCTGAGAGACGTATCAAACTAACTGTGAAGAGCACTGAGGCAATATACAAATTAAAAGCAAATCTAATTTATTTGACATCGTTTTCCCTTAAGAATTTCTTCATAATGCAACACACACTGACCTGCACAAACAAGCAATCTAACATAGACAGACAAAGCCTCTAAGAACTAATTACATTATTTCTTCTTCAGGATGAGAAGGAACAAATAAATTGTTACTGTCAATTCTATTTTTAAATATTTGGGAGGCATTCAGTAATGGGGCCTGTATATGCACCAAGATAATTTGTTAATTACTTGTTTTATATTATGTATGAGGTGCAAACCTGGCTCCACTGAATTCAATGGGAAATTTGCTAATAACTTTGATGGAGCCCAAGATTTTACCCATTATATTTAACAGTTTTTAATTAAGTCAAGAGAGACAGGTATGTTAAGTCATAAGAAAACAGAGTCAGAGTTAAGGTTATGAAAATATCTCTACATTTCCTCATTTCTCAGCCTTAACAGTGTTGTTGGTACTATTTTTGTACTCACTAAGTAAACAGACATAGTAAGCCATTGTTACAATAATGATTCAAAATATTCTCTTTGATTTACTGTACCTGGCTAATTCCTGGTGAGAAGAGAGAAACATTCATTAGACGATGAGACCAGCAACACAATTATCTCCAAAGCTATAGGCAAAATGATTCACATATTTCAAGGGTTTCAACTAGAGAAATCCTTCAATATTGATTATCTTATACGCAGAGTAGTGGTAGATATGGTCTTCTCCAAGCAGGCACTTATCAATATATCCTGTTGTGCCACCTGTGGAGATGGGGTATTTTCCATCATCTCATGTCCCTCCAGGATCCAAATAACCTCTGTGGATACCAAATATTAAATTAATTCCAACCATCCTGTTTCCAGCTGTCAGAACTGATTTTTTGTTTTTGCAAGACCTGACTGCTATTATAGTGGGACATTTTTTTTAATTAAATATGTGGGCTTGTTTTCAATTCATGGTTAGGGTTTATTATATGCATATTAGTGTATTGTGCAATATTTAGTCTGATGGTTAAAGAACCAGAAAAATCCTGTAGATTCTGGAATCCACAGTTTTGTTTGTTTTGTCTGTCTGTGATCTTCCACTGGAACTGAATTCAATTTAAAACTGTATTATAATATTATTATAATAAGCCAAACAGAAAATGTGTTTCTCTAATTGAGATGTACCATCTGCTGCTGCAATATCAGCAAAACACATCTCAAGTCATTTGGATATTTGATGTACTTTTTTTCTGACAAACAACAGAAAGTATGATCATGATTAGAATACAAAGTCATTTATATCTTAGCAATATATTTTCTAAAAATGCATTCAATAAAGCTACTTTTGGTTAAACCAGTTCATATTTTTCAAATAAAATATATGTTGAAAAGATATTGCTCTCTTTATTCATTTTAATGTTTTCATAAGGCAATCCTAACAAACTGAAATCAACATAAGTCTGTTTGGACTCAGTGGGCTCTCCTAACTCTCGCTAGAGATGGGCCTTCAGCTTAGGAAATGCGTGAGCTGAATATCTGAACAGTGAGGAATCTGCAAGGGTTGAAGAGTGACATCTGAGACAGATTTAGTGTCACTCCAAGTTCAGGCAAATGGAGTTCCCCTTTTCTCACCAACCTGACAGACTCCTACTGCCTGTATGAGTTGGCTGTGGAACAAGTTCTGCCCTTGCTCTGAAACAGTCAGGGATGAGGAGTACTTGTGGCAGCCTAGAGACTAACAAATTTATTTGAGCATAAGCTTTCGTGAGCTAAAACCCACTTCATTGGATGCATGCAGTGGAAAATACAGTAGAAAGATGGAAAAATGGGTGTTGCCATACCAACTATAATGAGAGTAATCAATTATGGTGGGCTATTATCAGCAGGCAGAAAAAAAACTTTTGTTGTGATAATCAGGATGGCCCATTTCCAACAGTTGACAAGAAAGTGTGAGTAACAGTAGAGGAAAAAATTAGCATGAGGAAATAGTTTTTACTTTGTGTAATGACCCATCCACTTCCAGTCTTTATTCAAGCATAATTTAATGGTGTCCAGTTTGCAAATTAATTCCAACTCTGCAGTTTCTCATTGGAATCTGTTTTTGAAGTTTTTTTATTGGAATATTGTGACTTTGAGGTCTGTACTTGAGTGACCAGAGAGGTTGAAGTGTTCTCTGACTGGTTTTTGAATGTTATAATTCTTGACATCTGATTTGTGTCCATTTATTCTTTTGCGTAGAGACTGTCCAGTTTGGCCAATGTACATGGCAGAGAGGTACTGCTGGCACATGATAGCATATATCACATACATCTTCCAATGTGATTCCAGGCCCATCCTGAAGGGCTGGCAACCCTAGTTGAGAGGCAAATAAAAAGTGTTGTAAGGGTTCCCCCTCTTTCATCTTCTAGACTTAGTGAAGAGGAAATAGGACTTCAGGGCTCTGATTTTCACCCCTTTTCATCTCTGCCAAAACTGGACTTTAATTTGTTTTTAAAAAATCCACGGTGAAATTTAACATTGCTCTTATTTAAAGATACATATTGAAAACATGAATAAAGCTGGGAGAGGAGGCTTCATTTTTGGCCTTTTAACTTCTTTATATATCTGGTGATAATAAATACCTAGCTGTTTGTACGGTTGGCTTAGCTGACATGAGCAGGCCCAAGTTAAGACAAGACATGCCTGAACAAGTAACTGCTGAACAAGCCCGAACAAGTAATTGCACAAACAACTAACTATTGTATGCTGATAGTAAATAAGGGAGGAAGAAAACTAACTAAACTAACTACTACCACTATGTTTACAGTAAATTAAGTAGGCAGAAACACCCTGAGCTGATTGGCTTGCTTTACCCAACCAGCAAAGCTATTGGTCTTCACATGCAAGTATAGATGTTAGTAGCTAGGGAAGATGGATAGAAACTGTGCAGTGTGAGATATGATTTGGAATTGTGGTATCACCCTGTACCTAAATCCCTTGTGCCTGGCCCTGGCTGGTGTGGGCATAGAGTTGTTACCTGCCTAACAAAGTAAACTAAGTGACTAAAACTGGAGTCGAACTGAGTTTTTTGGATCCCAGAGAAGTACATGATGTGTTTGCCCAGAACTGGACAAGGTATTCCAGATAAAACAAGTGGAAAGGTCTTAGAGAGAATCCCAACACTCTTACATAGCCCTTTTCACCATAGATCTCAAAGCACTTCGCAAAGGAAAGTAAGTTAGTTACAAATGAAGAAACCAAGGCACAAAGACATGCTGTCATACTATAGGTCATTAGCAGCAGAGTTCAGAACAGAACCTCAGTCCTCCTCTCACCTTGTCCACCAGACCACTGCTGCTTTCCCTGGACAAAGACATTCCAGTTTGTGTGCATGATACAATTAGGTCTAAACTAAGGTCAGAGCTTGTATAAGAAAACTTTCTATTAATCACCCAGAACATTTCAGAAACTTGTGTTTTAGGTGGCATTATTGCTTACAAAATTGAGCAATTATCCTAATAATCACCTATTTTTGATTAGCAGCACACATGCGATTGTTGCTAATTTAAGATATTTTACATTTTTATTTTAGCAATAATACTATAGCAAACATTCAGACCCGACCAAGCATTTTGCTTCCTGTTTCATTAATAAGACCACCATGCTACATGTATTTTTGAATTTATATGGGAAGTTTTGAGAATAATAATATTCAACCCTTTGGAAAGAGGGTCAAATTCTAATCTCCACCAACCTAAAATAGCATAAATATAAAGTGATTCCAATGATTTCAAAGGTGCTACTTAGGACTGACACTGATGTACTTGAGAGCAAAATCTGTCCCTCTGTATTTCAAATTCTGAATTCCAGAGATACATATGCAGACACATTTAGAAGCTCAGCAGGTATCAAAATCCTACTGGAGTTAGAAGAAGCAAGTGGTATGGCTGTTTGTTCAAAATATTTTTTCCTATTGCTGACAACCAAAAAATGTTTGGTTTTCAAACAATAATCCAAAAAGGTTTTCCAGGAACTGGAAAAAAAAATCGTTTCCCAAACAGCTTCTCACTTAACACCAGGAGGTGCTGTTTAAATTTGGTTCATCTGACCAAAGGTCTGTCTGTCTCTCTCCCCCTTGCTGCCAGTGGGTCAGGTAACTAACTAAAATGATGCATCTCTTCATTGCCTTTAATTAACATTTGAAAATAAGGAACAAAACTGTCTTGGTCTCAATTTCCCTAAAATTATTTTTTTAAATGATGGAAGTATGACTGAATAGTTGATTGTCCTGGTTTCAATGAAGGGCAGGGATTTTCAAAAGAATCTAACTCCCATTTAATATTCATTGAATTTGAGCACCTAATTTCTTTGACAATCCCTGCTTCTCATTAAGACTTACCTAAAACAAATTTAATACTTCTTGTTGGAGCTCTCTCTCTGCAATTAATTTAATATTTACTTCCATAGACTTCTGCGTGTTAACCATTTTGTGTTGGTGGAACTTCATGACCTGTGTATCTGACTCATGGACTGATCCGCATTTCCTCCACCTGGGAAATTTCCACTGAAGTTATGAAAGCTGCATGTACTATCACCCTGCTAGTATCATCAATTCTACTTAAAACCTCACTATTCCTTTTTTCCCTGTACTCATATTATTCTCCCTGAAGGCGTAGGAACTTCAATCCATTATGATATTTTATAACTAAACCCTCCCCGCCCCCCCCCCCAAATATTATGTCTCTCTTTTCCTTCTACTAGTCAGCTTCGCTGTCTCTCTGCTGGATTCCTTTAAAGCAGTGGTCCTCAAAGTAGTGCCCGTGGGCGCCATGGCACCCGCCGGGGCATTTATGTGTGCCCTCCTATTGCCCAGCTGGGGAGAGAAGGCACGGCCCCGCGCCTTCCGGGGACAGAGAACTCCGGGGCTGCAGGCTGCGGGAGCAAGTGTTCTCTATCCCTGGCAGGCGCCGGGCCTACCTAGTGCCCAGCAGGGGAGAGAAGCCGGGGCCCCGTGCCTGCTGGGGACAGAGAACTCCGGGCCTGCAGGCTACAGGCACTGGCGTTCTCTGTCCCTTGCAGGCATGGAGCTGTGGCTTCCCTCTGACTTCTCTGGGGTTGCAGTCGCCGGAGTTCTTGGTCCCCAGCAGGCACAGGGCTGCGGCTTAAGCCAGAGAGAAGCCCTGGCCCCACACCTGCCGGGAACAGAAAACTCCAGGCCTGCAAGCTTCATTCTATGTTAAAGTAAGAATAATAAATATATTTGGCCCAGCAGTTAAACAATGTGTTACTTTTTAAAAATAAAGAAGATGAAAACTGTTTACGATATTTATTTTGTAAAAACTCCTTAATTTTTCTTACAGGTAGATAAAAATAGCAAATTCACATGGTAATTGCCATATGTGACTATGTAAAGAGTAATTGCCAAATAATTGAGTACCTTTTTACATGTAAAATTACCCTTTTTATCTTATGGATTCATATATTATGTAATATTAAATATGATGTTTTTCATATTATTTAATGTACAAATACAAAATAAGCCTTGAAAAATTGTTGGTGCCCACCACACTTCTGAAAACATGAATGTGCTACTGGCCACAAAAAGGTTGGGGACCACTGCTTTAAAGCCTAATTATGGTCAGAAAAGTGACTGTTAAAGTAGAACCTTATTAGTGCATCTACATGTTCTATGTATGTCTTCCACATACCATCTTTGCAGTTTACTATGAAAAAACAAAACAAAAACCCAGATTTTTCCCAAGCATTGGCATGGCAAAGCCAACATAGCCGGGGACATCAAATGATGTACCTCCTGTATCCTCAACAAAATGGACATCTCAGTTCCAAGTTTAAAATCTCTGCTTGCAGGTATGGAAACCTAACAATACACTGGTTAATATAAACAGAAACTGAGCTATAGGTCTATTTAAGTGATGGATATTAATTAAATTGTAGAAAATATTGTATACCTCTATATTCATTTTAATTAACCTGTATGTTTAGGTGTCTAGGGTGCAAACTTCCAATCTGCAGAATTTATGTTTGGCTACCATCTGTCCCAAGAAAACCTATTAGACCTAAAAATGCATAAGTCATTGTCATCAACACTGAGACGAGTGCTAAAGCTTGTTTTCAATAGCTCAGTGTCCTAACTTGATATCTATTAGCGAGAAAACAGTGTTTTATTATTTGAAAATCTGTTCTCTTTGATTTATGGCCTTATATTAGCCTCCTCGTGGTGAGATATTACACAATCATACTCTGCCGTGAAAAATCTTAGGTGGAGAAACATACCGCATTCATCTTCTCTCGCTACTTAGGACACTTCTTTTTACCTATTGTTTTCTTTCCTGCGGCATATCATTTCCTTGTAATCAATTTAAACCAGAGGCTGTAATGACTTTGTATGTTACAAATTCCCTTCCCTACTTTGTGTTGTAGTTGCAAGAAAGTTAAAGTCCAACCCCTTAAGAGTGTTTGTGGAATTTGCCCTACAAGCAGGCAAGCAGAGACCACTGCTTTCATTGCGGGGTACCAGAGGGTTGTAAATTAATTAGAAATGGGCCTGAACTAGAACACTGGGTCATGATATCCCAAAATTTTGGGGAAGTTCAGCTTCAGATGTGAATTTTGTGGCTATGGACTATAAGGATAAAAGCCTTTCAGGAGTTTATCAGAAAAAGAAAAGCAGTTGTGAAATGGAGGTGCTCAGGCCAGCAAGTAGACGGGTCTGTTCAGAGGACAATGAGCAGATATTAGAACGCTACTTAGGACTCACAAGACTGCAGAGCTGGAGGAGATACTAGATACTAGAGCTCAGAACCTCATTTTTAAGTCAACCACTAGAGGGCGAGACAATTACAAATAAATAAAGGCTTGTGCTTGTTTGAGACCGTCCTATGGCAGCAGGTGATGGACTGTAGATGGGGTATGCAACAAGAGTATAATGTGACTTCTGTATGTCCATCTTTGTAAAGCGTCTACATTGAGGAATGATATAAAAAACGCCTGCCACTGCTATTTACCAACATATCTATGAGTAGGCAATTAGGGAACCGCCATAGATATCCAAACAAGCTGAATATGTTCATAAGGCATTACAATTGTAATCCCACTGAAATAGTTAGTGAGAATTGCTGATGGTGAGGAGGGACAGAAAGAGCTACAGACGCACACCCTCAGTTGTGTCTTTGCATATATATATATATATATATATATATATATATATATATACACACACACACACACACACACACACAGACTTATACTGTGCTTACGACAGTTTAATTGTAATCTACACATAAAATTTTAAGTGTTGCCATGTACAAGTAGTGTGTATTAGAAAGGGTTACCCACCCCAGTGGCAAAAAAACCACACACAAAAATCCCTTTTTGAGAGCAAGGTGGTCTTATTCTCATCTCAAACCTCACAGGAGGAAAACTCATTTTTCTAGGAAAAAGTGCTCTCCCTATGAGAAACAACATAATTCCTTTGTGAAAAGTTACACTTTTTCACTTGAGGCCAATCCACAAGGGAAGCAAGCTCTTGCTAGGAAAAAATAAGCTGTGCCTGTTGAAGGAGTAACATTTTGCCTTACACCAGAGTCACAAGCATTCACAAATGAAAACTGATACAGCCATTTCACACAGCTCTATCACAAACTCTCACGTATACCTTAGACACAATCTGCTGCAGGCAATGAGAATATTTTAACTGATGAAGCTGCAAAACATGTAGTATATAGTAGCAGATCTTTATAAGTGCCCTTTTGAAGGATATATATACTGAGGTACTTAAGAGTTGAACTGCAGTACGAATTACCATGACCAGAAGAACGGGGGTAGTGCATGTAGACAGAATTTCTGTCCTCCCAATTCTTGTGCCTAGTTCAGTGAGGATCACTCTACATCCCTGCCCTGTGGGAGCAAGACTGATGAATTTGGCACTATGGGTATTCACAGGCCCTTGTACTCAGAGCAGTTTGGACATAGCAGCAGCAGGGACTACTGCAACTCCTGGCTGAAGGGGAACTGATCTTTGAAGACAACCCAAGGTTACAAAAACAAGTAATGGATTAACCTACAATGATTTGACAGGTCAGCTTACACTGTATCCAAAAATTCATGAGCCTATCCAAAGCTCATTTACTTTTCTTTTTCTTTCTTTTTTTTAAATTAATGTCTGCAAAACTGGACTGGAAACCTGAATACAAGTTCACTTTTGAGGAATGTGGCACTTCCTGTTTCTGGCCAAGCAGGAAATCTTGTAGGAGCACTTTGTTCAGAGTCAAGAAGTGCAGGGTGTATTAAGACGAATGCCTCCTAACATGACCTCTCAATCATCTAGTGAATAAGGGTCAGAAATTTCTTAGATCTATACAAGCTGATCCTTTTCTCATTGAAGTCAATGGTGAAAAATGTACTGATTTCACTGGGAAGAGAAGTGGGCGATTCGTTTATTGGAAACAGAATACTGTCAATGACAAGGTTCAGCTCTATCTGACACCTTAACATCTTAGTGTTTTTCTTTGAATTTTTGTATTTCCTGGATTTATAATTGCAATAATCACCTCCAGGTGAGACTTTTCCAGGCCATTAATGACCAACTGAGTCAACTCCAGTAGTTGGTCATTAATTCCCATGCAATGCTCTCTGCAGCGGTCATTAGCTTTTAAATTGCTGGTCAACTCTGAGAAGTACCCTGGGTGACCAGATGTCCTGATTTTATAGGGACAGTCCTGATATTCAGGGCTTTGTCTTATATAGGCTCTTATTACCCCCCACCCCCATTCCGATTTGTCACACTGGCTATCTGGTCACCCTACCCTTTGATAACAGCACTTTCTTACCAACAGCTCTGTTCCTCCAGGGTATTCAGAGTCATAGTTGCTGACACTAACAACACATCTCTATACCTTAGTGTCAAAAATAACATTTTACTTCTTTTATTCCCATTAGCCTTGCAAAGATGACAAAGGTTAAGAGTGAGCAAGCTAGACTTTATTCTGGCTCATGAATCACCAACAGTTCTTTACTAACTTACAACTGCAAGGCCAAAGTCTATAATTTGTCAAACCTGCACAACTTCACTCAAGAGAATAGGCCAGATTCAGTTACACATGTGTAAGTCTGGAATTACTGTGAATTTAATTGCACCAGCATTTTATTATTATAAGGAGATATACCTATCTCATAGAACTGGAAGGGACCTTGAAAGGTCATTGAGTCCAGTCCCCTACCTTCACAGCAGGGCCAAGTACTGTTGTCTCTGACAGATTTTTGCCCTAGATCCCTAAATGGATTGAACTCACAACCCTGGGTTTAGCAGGCTAATGCTCAAACCACTGAGCTATCCCTCCCCTCAAGCAGAATGTAACCAAGAGTTTTTGATGGATTTTTATTTTATATGGCCCTCATGACCACAGCACAGGTGTAAATGAGAACAGACATTGGCCTGTACAGTCTCTCTTTTACTTTAGATGAGCCAGCGGAAGGTAAGTATTCAACTTGACTTTCACCAGTTGCATTTACAGGACTGTTAATAATTGATAAACTATCTTTCTAGTTGCAAATCAAGCATATACATGCAGAGCCAGTGAGGCACAACAGACACAGAACCCCACAATGATGTTTTTAGTTACTTTTCAGAGTTAAAACAAAACAAACCCAGCCATCCACTCACTCACCCACATTATCGTATTACTGTGAAACTAAATCCTGCAGTCCTCACACTCAGGCAAAGCTACCATTGAAGTCAATAGGAGTTTACTTGAGTAATAATTGCAGGATTTGGTACATTATGGTCCAAAACTTCCATAATGGAAGGCAACATTTTTTCCATTTTGAATAAATTAACAATAGGATCTGATCTGAATATGCAATAAAAATGTTTCATGAAATCAAATGATACACAACCCTCTCCACCCCAAGATTTCATGAAAACTTAGAACTGACTTTTCAGAGTTTCTTGAGACAATCTGTAAAGAGCAAATGTGACTCCATCCAAGGAAGGAATGTTGTCTTTCAAGAAAAATGGTGTGTAAAATAAGTAATATTGCAAATAATTGCTCTCTCTCTACCTAACTAGAACCAGAAAGTACAAAAAGTCTCATGCTAAGGATTGTTCTTTCAAAGAGCCAATTTCTATACAGTACATAGTATATTAAAGTGACTATCGACATAAGAGAGACAAGGTGGATGAAATAATATCTTTTATTGGACCAACTTCTGTTGGTGAGAGAAACAAGCTGTCGAGCCACACAGAGCTCTTCTTAAGTGAAACTACTCCAGACTTGCACCTTTTTAACTGAAAGCAGAATCTTTCCTAACACAAATGTCTTCCTAAAATTTGAATATACTCTTGCTTCCTTTAGATTCAGATTTACCTGTTTTATTTTTTTTCCATTTTAATGGACATTCTACATTTTCATTCACCAGATGTTTCTCCTTGCCATGTACATTATCACTTGGTTGTGCTACTCTGAAATTGAGGAAATCATCATTACAATTATCCATTCTCCTTACCATCCAATTCACTCTCTGCATTATAGGCTGCTTATTGGTTGGCCAAGTGAAGTGAGATATTATACTCAATTCAACAACATTTCTCTATCAGTCTGTAACATAATAACTTGTGATCACTGCATTTGGTCAATTCCAAAATTTCAGGGAGTATCCTAGGCACCAATGTGCAGAATCTACTGATTTTGGTGAAAATCAGAAGAGGGAAATGGAGAGAAACACAGTGGCTTTGGCATCTGCTTAGCAGACCCAGCAGCTTCAACCACCACTGTAGTTGTCTGTAGTCCAAAGCAGGGGTTGGCAACCTTTCAGAAGTGGTGTGCCGACTCTTCATTTATTCACTCTAATTTAAGGTTTCGCGTGCCAGTAATACATTTTAATATTTTTAGAAGGTCTCTTTTTATAAGTCTATAATATATAACTAAGCTATCGTATGTAAAGTAAATAAGGTTTTTTAAATGTTTAAGAAGCTTCATTTAAAATTAAATTAAAATGCAGAGCCCCCGGACTGGTGGCCCGGACCCACACTGAAAATCAGTTTGTGTGCCGCCTTCGGCACTTGTGCCATAGGTTGCCTACTCCTGGTCCAAAGACTTGGCTGATGGCAGTCATTGACACCTCCTAACACAACAATACCCCACATCTCAGCTCTACTCTTCCTCCAAATATAGTTTTAAAATATTGACACCTTGAATGACTTCTCTCCCAGAGAGAAAAGAAATAAGAATGTGGGGAAGAGGAAAAGAGGGTCTATGGTGGTGCACATGGAGCCCCTGGCATGGGTGGGTGGTGTACACAGACCCCCTGGCATACGGCAGCAGGGAGAATGAGGGCATGTTTTTATAATTGAAAAGCCTTCAGCATGGTGCACATGCTGCCTTCATGTTATTATCTTATTCACTCTAACTTACTTGGGGTACCCAGGTACCAGAAGCAGGAATGTCAGGCAGAGCCACATTGTCTCCAGAATAGCAATGATTATCCTTTCTGGCCAGTACAGGACAATATCTCTGGCTGGAACCCACCAGTAACCAATCTAAAAAGAGCAGAAAATAAAGGCTGTTAAAGAAATACTGTGAGACAAGCATAGCTGGGCACTTTAGGAAGCTTCACGTAGACATCAATATTTAAAGCTCTCTTTTCTTCCATGCAATTCAGCAGGAAACACTGTTTTAACCAGAGCACAGTCTGTGAAAGAGGCAATTACAATCTGTTATCCACATCCTCTCTCTTTCACTTAAGGGACTTTTTTTTTCAGAACTAAAAGCAACACAAAACTGTTTGCTTTGTGATTTAATCTTGTAGAAAGCAAAAGCAGCTTGTCAGTACCTTGTCTAACTCCCATATCACTGTTCCAGTTAGGGGTGATGGGGTAAGGGGTTGGCTATGTGTTTTGGGAAAATTTCAGACAGACACACACCACACTTATTCATTGTCAGTTCAAAGTTCCTCAAATGAATCTGAATCTTTTGAAGTTTGAGCTCAGTTCATTACCAAGTTACCTCCAGGGGACGGCCAGGGAGTTTTGAGTGACACCATCAAATTGTACAAAAGCCTGATATTCTTAGTAAGAGGGGCAGAAGATCTTTAACAAAACTCTCAAAGCCTCAGGGCAAGGTACATTGTGTTACAATGCAGTAAACAAACAGCAAACCACAGGAAAGTATACAGCAAGGACAGCTATATCCCATGGCTGGGAGGTTAGAAACAAGAGTCAAGGAACAGATTGTTTCAGTGGAGTATTAATTTGACTTACAGCCCTCCACAAAGAGCTCATTAGTCCAGTAGCAAGTATAGATGAGCAGCATGGTCCAGTGGTTAGAACACTGGAGTAGCATCCATGAGCTCTGGGATCTCTTCCCAGCTCTGCCACCACCCTCCTGTGTGATATTGGGCAAATCATTTCACCTCTCCGTGCCTCTGTTTCCCTTCCCACCCTTTGTTTGGCCTTTCTACTTAGAGCATGAAGTGTCTGGCAGAGGGATTGTCTCTCACTGTGAATCTGCAGAGTACCTTGCCTAATGGAGCTCCACCTCAACTGGAACCTATAGTGGTGACAAATAGTGATAGCACCAGAAGTATGGTGAAGAGCAGCCTGTAAAGGAGAGAAGAGCAGGTAAGGGGCCATGGCATCAACACATTTTAGCAGTGTGGTCGAGCAGCATAAAGTAGCCACAATAGACCAGAGAAGCAGCCGATAGGTAAGACAGGAACATCTAAGTAAACATGTACATTATATTCACTGGTGGTTTTAAGCTCTCATGTAAATATATATTTAGATAATTATTAAAAGCATTGACTCAGCATTCTGTAAGAGGTTCTATAGAGTCACTAGGGTCTGCTGCATAATTATATACTGAGATTTTTTTTTAAAGTGTATCATTAATAGACCATTGCAGCAATGAAAAGGCTGTTATGGTCTAGCCTATAAATATGCATTTACACTACATTTAAAATAGAGTCACAGAAACCAGAGATGGAAAAGGCTTTTGAGGTCACCAGTTCATATACTTGCCAATGCAAAACTATTTTTTAATTTTTTTCCAGTTTAGCTTTAAACACTGTGGAAAATGGAAACTCTATCTCTTTCCTTGACAGGCTATTCCACAGCCTAACACATTCCACAATCAGGAAGTTTCTCCTAGCATTAAGCCTCAATTTCCCCTTTCTCAATTCTATCTCATTACTCTCATTTACAGCCTCTTGTACCATGCACAATAATTCCTGTTTCTCCTGTTATTAACACTCTCTATTTGTACAGTAACCTTCCTTAATTATAGCCATCACTTAGGCCAAGTATACACCATTACCTCTTAATCCTTCCTCATAATTCAATCCCTCCAGCCATTCTCTCCCCTCCTTTCCCGACCCCATATCTCTTGGAAATGAGAGATCCAAAATTGAACTCTCCTTTGTCAGAGCCACTTAGCTCTATATTGCCCCATGACACCTCTGTGGATGCAGGACAAAATGGTACTGACTCTTTTTCTGTCATATTACATTGTAAACTCATGTCTAATTCGTCCACTACCACCATTAAGTCTCTTTTAATATTGCTAATCCCTATGCTCCTTACTACCATCCCCTTTCCCCCCCTCCCCACCCGCAGAATGTGTGTGTCGGTTACAAATTATTTCTCCCCAGATGTATTCAGTTGTAATGTCCCAGGTTTTTCCTCTGTCCAGATATCTAATTTCTCCAGGTCACCCTGTAAGTGCATTGTAACGTCATTGTATCCATGCTGTGGTTGTCAACAATTTCTAATTTCCAATAAGGAAACGCAGAAAAACAGTACATGTTCATTGCCACATCAATGCTCATTCATTTGAACTCAACTCATACAGACATTGAAGGGGATAAAAATAAAACATAGGAGGAGAGAAGATCCTCTTATCACCAGCGGGAGGAGTGGGAGAAAAGATAGGGCTCATATCTAAAAATCCTGAAAAAACAGTGTTTGTTAATGAGAACAATAATCCACTGCAAGCATAACAGCAGCTACATCAATGGACACCCTTCTAGGCTCTGATCCTGCACCACAGGAGTCAATGGGAGCAGGATCAAGTCCTTACTGAACCAAGAGGAGAATTGTATTTGTAGCTACCACTGCCATATTGCCTCTATGATAGTAGCATTAGTGCCGGATGAGAGTCTGGAGGGAGGGAAAACAGGAGATGGAGCAGTTTACTTATTCTCACCTTTGTAACTGGACTAAAATCCTGAGAGGGAGAGAGGATGTTTCCTTGTATTCTAAACTAAAAATAGATAGGGAGCATTTATTACAGTTAAAATGAGAAGGGACGTATCTAAGGGTAGGCACATTTTACAGTCCACCTGATATTTCTGGATATCCTTTATACTGAAGCAAGTCTGCATCAAAGCCACAATGAAGTTGGTGGACCCAAGTCCCTGCAAAACCCCTGAGATCCTTGTTCAGCTTCATGATACTGTGGAGAGAGCTATGATCATGCAAAGTGACATTACCACCAAAATGTAGTAGATTGCAATTATGTGCCATTTGTGCAAAGCCAAAAAGGCGAGTAAGGTACACCCAACTAAAATAGCTGCAGAGTGGCAGATAGAGAATATTATCATATATTACTACCATCACCAATTACAGCTTTAACAACTGGATCATCATCCATCAAGGGAAAGAAAAGTCTGCTAAATGAGAGCTGTGTGGGTGATGAGACAATCTCACTTTGAGCATGACACAAGATTCAACCTACAGGAAACATTTAATAAGGAGGAAAACCTGAAACACTAAAGATTTGGGAGCTACACAGGAGCCAGTTTAATCCATCAAGATGCACCCATTGAAAAAAATTTAGAATTTTTTCTATAGTATGAAGTCCAAAAGCTTTGGTCATGTCTACACTACCATTTATGACGGCAAAACTTGTGTCTCTCAGGGGTGTAAAAATAAACACATCCCGAGCAACATAAGTTACACTGGCCTAAGTAATAGTGTGCACAGGGCTATGTTGGTGGGAGAACTTCTCCCATTGACATAGCTACCGCCACTTGCTGGGGGTAGTTTAATTATGTCAATGGGAGAGCTCTCTCCCATTGGCATAGAAAGGCTACACAAGAGATTTTACAGTGGTGCAACTGCATCAGTACAACTGAGCAGCAATAAGCTCTCTAGTGTAGACGTAACCTAAAGCCAAACATACATTTAACTTGCAGTACTGTCCTGCCTTGAAGTCTACATGGTCAATACGATAACTCATGGTGCAATAATTAAACAATAGCATTAAGGAGGAATTACCAAAATGATACAGAAGATCCAATGTTGTTAAAATATTTTGATGTGGATTAGACAGCTAAGAAGATTGGTAAGGTGACACATAGCCTTTTATCTGGATTCTCAGTTCATATCAAGCCCAAATTGATAATATGACCAAATGTCACCATCTATGTTGCCCAGCGACTTGTGAGAAACAAGTTTATGTTCTCTATTTCCTAGAGGACAGGTAACTGCATCACAAATGGTTCTAATAGGCTTGTTTATTTGCAATCTCAGCAGGTGAAGGATAGAATGGACATGGATAGAATGATCTCTCTTCTCCAGCTTAAAGATATTCTCCCATGGTAGGGTTGAGGCACTTTGGTGGAACAGTGTTGGGGGAAGCTTACGGCGGAAAAGCACCTTTTCTGTCAGTCTAACATTTTTCCCAAGCATTAAAATTTCCTCCACTTTTTCCCCAAAACATTAATGAAACAGTTAATTTATTATAAGCATGTATTTGAAATACATAAAATAAACCCTGGGAAACTATGAATCTTTATCTAGAGATAGACTGACAACTCTATTCTAGGGCTTCAGAGGGATGATCTCTACATTGCTACAGAATACACTGAATGTTGCTGTGATTCTACTCCAGTGTAAGGGTGTGAAAATACACCCTCCAGTCAAACTAATCCGTGTTAGAAAATATAGAAAGACACCTTTCCTAGAAAAAATATAAAGGTAATACTGCAATAACAACTATTATTTGTATTGTGTTAGCTCCTAGGGCCCATTGTGCTAGGCACTCTATATACACACACAGAGACAGATTCCCTGCCTCAGAGAGCACAATGTAAACCTCTATTTAAAATTTAAATTTAGATAACAACAAAAAATCTGCGTTACTCTGGGGGGTTGGGTGCAACTCACCTGATTCAACATGAAAACAAAAACAAAACCCAACAATACTTTAAAAAGCCATGTTAGACCTCACGGATTCTGAATAGGTTTCCTATCACTAGAGAGGGGAAGACAGGGCTAGTTAAGTGTCCTGACCTAGCCTTGTTGCCCAGCACCCACATACTTCCCTTTCTCCCTGGCACTGTTTCCTAGAAACCACCTCCAATACCTGGAAATTAGTCCATTCGCTGATAATAGCCATCTGGATACTTGTCAGTTTCTTAACAGCCAACACATGCCTACTCTCTCCCCTGATGAGACTCAGGGCTTTAAAGTGCACAGGTTATGATGACAAAGAATGTGAGGATTAATCAGCA
This sequence comes from Gopherus flavomarginatus, assembly GCF_025201925.1. Taxonomy (NCBI): domain Eukaryota; kingdom Metazoa; phylum Chordata; order Testudines; family Testudinidae; genus Gopherus; species Gopherus flavomarginatus. The sequence goes on along the minus strand of NC_066622.1, from coordinate 80,902,906 downwards.
GAGTTCATACTTTTAAGCACTGGGCTCCATCCAACCTATATTGTCCATTTACAGTGGAAGTATTCCCTTCAGTACATTACTGCCATTTATTCTTAATGTACTCTTCAGCTTTTGTTGTGCAAGCATAAAGGGGGCAAAGTCTTGAAGAGGATGCTTTTTAAGAGCATTCTGCTTTCTAGTGTTCACTACAGAGAGGAACCTGGCAATTCAGAGTAACAATGACAAGAGGATAGAGACTGAAACTGTGGTGGGCTCTCAGGGCCTTAGGCAATGAATCATGTAGTCGGCTGGTTGCTATCAAGAAATCTTATCTTGGACTCAATTATAAAATCTCTCATTCATTTTTTGCTTGTTTTTCTAAAATATATAGTTTCGGCTTTTAATGCCATGAACCCATCTTTCGCAGTGAGTTTCGCACTCATTACTTTCCAGACTTGATTTGGAACAAATCAGTTATTTTCTTTCTACTAATGTTATTCCTGTACAAAGATCTAGAAAAGGCTGTGTCAAGCCTACCATTGTTTGCAAAGCCAAATTATCATGAAAAATTCAGATTTCCCCTTTAAAAAAAAAGCATACTGGAAGCTCGATTTCACATTTTCGAGACCATCATTTACCTTGGATCATCTGACTTTCTCTTTTCATAAAAACCTGCATCTTGCTAAGCAGGTCTATTTTTAAACATAGGTGCCTGTGAGAAGCAGGTGCCTTTTGCAAATCCACTTTCAAGTAGAGTCTACACACTTCCATCCATCCTGTAGTTTGGGTTAATTAACACAAAAAATAATGAGAGAAGAACGTTCAGCTCAAACCATCTCCCCAAGGTTTGGCTGCCCTAAGGGTTCCTCTCTCCAGACTGGTCAGTCCATACTCTAGTTCGAAGCATCCTAGCAGAATAAAACAGCCACGTCTTAATGAATCAGAACCAAGTTAACATTCCTGACAGAATGAACGCTGCTGTCAGAATGGGGTGTTTCAGGGATGTATCCATTTGTTACAGAACTTCATTAGGAGATCAAAATTCTGTCTGTACTAGCAAGACTGATGATTCCAAATGAAGGTTGATCTTGTCATGTCACAGGTTACTGGGAGTCTAGGGCTTGGTCTACACTAGGAAATTAAGTTGGTATCATTACGTTGTGATGCGTTCGGTCACAGAGACTCCCTTGGGACTGTCACCTGACGCGCTGGAATTACCTTTGAGCCTGTTTTCCCTGCCAGCTTGGGACTCCAGAACCTGCCTTGTTGAGCCAGACACACTAGCCTGCTGCAACACAGACCCAGGTCTGGTCCATGCCCCCAGAGCTTCAGACTTGAACCAAAAACTGCTCAGCAGGTCACCTATCTCCAGCACCCAGATATCCAGTTCCCAATGGGATCCAAACCCCAAATAAATCTGCTTTTCTCTGTATAAAGCTTATACAGGGTAAACTCAAATTATCCACCCTCTATAACACTGACAGAGAGATATGCACAGCTGTTTGCTCCCCTAGGTATTAATCACTTACTCTGGGTTAATTAACAAACAAAAGTGATTTTATTAAGTATAAAAAGTAGGATTTAACTGGTTTCAAGTAATAACAGACAGAATAAAGTAAGTCACCATGCAAAATAAAACAAAACATGCAAGTCTAAACCTAATACATTAAAAAACTAATACAGGTAATAGCTCACCCTCAGAGATGTTCCAATGGGCTTTTTTCACAGATTAGACTCCTGATTAGTCTGAGCCCAATCCTTTCCCCTGGTACAGTCCTTGTTAGTTCCAGCTCAGGTGGTAACTAGGGAATTTCTCATGACTAGCAGCCTCCTTTGTCTTTTCCAGCCCCTTTTATAGCTTAGGCACAAGGCGGGAATCTTTTGTCTCTCTCTCTGGGTCCTCACCCCTCCTTCTAAATGTAAAAGCACCAGGTTGAAGATGGTTTCCAGTATCCCATGACATGGTCACATGTCCTGTAAGACCTCATTCTTCATTCTTCCAGGGCTGGCCCACACGTACCCCAGGAGGTTTGCAAGTAAACAGAAACATTTACAACCAATTGTCCTAGTCAATGGGAGCCATCAAAATTCTAAACCATCATCAATGGCCCACACTCTGCATATTTACAATAGGCCCTCAGAGTTATATTTTATATTTCTAGCTTCAGATACAAGAATGATACATACATACAAATAAGATGAACACACTCAGTAGATTATAAGCTTTGTAATGATACCTGTGGCAGTTTACACCCTTCCCCCCATTGCACAAACAGGGGGTAAAGGGCGGAAGCACACCGTCGACAAGTACTGTCCCTGACTTTGCAGATGACCAGGTCAGGATCTAAACTCCAAAACACAGGTGATGGTGCCTAGGATCATGGCAGCGCAGCCTAGTAGATGGTGTTCAGTAAAGCCACCCTTGGGGTGCAGGGCAGCGTGGCCTAGATGCCAGAGGCCAATGTGGGGGGTGCCCACCAATGGGTTTGGCAGCCCCTATAGGGGAGCCTGGGACCACCCAACTCCATCAGGGCCTGACCCAGGGCCCTAACATTGGTAGAGCAATTTGCCACTGACTCAGTTGGGGGGTCCTACTGAAACACACTGAGGTTTCCTGGGCAGGCGGTACCACTCCATCACCCTCCCTGTGTCACTTCCTACCAGTATCTCCATTGAGGGCTTCCATAAGGCTTCGGATTCTCTGTGGTCTGATGGGCTAGTTGCCTCCTGTGGCTCCTCCTGTTGCAGGAGTTCAAGCGGTCCCGGGGAGGCTCTGGTTCCCTGTACAAAGAGGGGCTGTGGCTAGTCCTCCACAGGAGCTTCCCAGACATGTCCTTCCCCTGTAGCTTCCAGACCAGAATGAGCTCTCTTTATACATCCTCCCTTTATACTGCTAGAGCAGATGTCGGCAACCTTTCAGAAGGGGTGTGTCGAGTCTTCATTTATTCACTTTAATTTAAGGTTTCACATGCTGGTTATACATTTTCATGTTTTTTAGAAGGTCTCTCTATATAAGTCTATGTACTATATAACTAAGCTATTGTTGTATTGTAAAATAAACAAGGTTTTCAAAATGTTTAAGAAGCTTCATTTAAAATTAAATTAAAATGTTGATCTTATGCCACTGGCCCACTGCTGGTCGGGGGCTCTGTTCACCTAGGCTGGCAGCAGGCTGAGCGGGGCTTGCGGCCAGGACCCCAGACCAGCAGTGGGCTGAGCGGCTCAGCCCACTGCCACTCAGGGGTTCCATCCGCCGGCTCCTGCCAGCAGGGATCCCAGCTGCCGGACCCACTCAGCCCACTGCCGGTTTGGGGTCCCGGCCCCGCCCACATACAGTGGGTACCTACCTTCTCCTTGGTTCTGGCCCATTCTCTTCCTCTCTGCACTGAGTTGAGGGTGGGAGTGCACTGAGCACAGGGCTGGGGGTGAAGGAACAGGTAGGGTCTGGGCCAGGAGCTAGAATGAGGGAGGGGGCTCAGGGTTGGGGCAGGAGGTTTGGGTGTGGAGCGCTTACCTGGGCAGCTCCCATCTGGTGCAAGGGGTGCAGGTGGGAATGTGTGGGTGGGTGCAGGAGCTCCCGTTTGGTTCTCAGCATAGGGATAGGGATGTGGGGGGTGCACGGGGCATGGGGTTCTGGGTATGTGGGGTGGTGGTGCAAGAGTCAGGGCAGAGGGCTGGGGGCATATGAGGGGGATGCAGGTGTCAGGGTGTGGGGGGCCTGGGTATGTGTGGGGGTGCCAGAGTCAGGGCTGGGGTCATGAGGAGGGGTGGGGGGTGAAGAAGTCAAGCAGAGGAGTGGGAAGGGTACAGAGCTAAGGGCAGAGGGCCTGGTGGGGATGCAGGGCACGGGCCTGGGGGGTGTGCGGGGCTGCAGGGCTCAGGGCTGGGTGTGTGTGAGGCGGGTACAGGGCTCAGGGCAGGGACCAGGGGTGTGAGGGGGGCACAGGGCTCAAGGCACGGGCCTCGAGGGTGTGCGAGGTTGCAGGGCTCAGGGCTGGGTGTGTGCGGGGGTCAGGGCAGAGGGCTGGAGGTGTGGGCTGGGGTCATGGGGTGCTCACAGCAGTGGGCTGGAGGGGATATGCCCCTATTCCACCACCTTCCTTCCCCAAGGCCCTGTCCCCGCTTCTTCTCTGCCTCTGCTGGGAGCAGCAAGCACGCTGACTCCACTCCTCCCTGACAACCTCCCTCGCAAGGGCCATCGGCTGGCAGGGAGGGAGGGATGGAGAGGAGGATGGGGGGACAGGAACCCAACACACTGTGGGAAGAGGCTGGAGAGCTGGCAGGACCAAGCTTCTGCCCCCTGCTCCCTGCCCCCGCGGGAGGGGGCAGAGGGCGAAGAAGAGTGGGCGGGGACAGGCAGGATTTTTAATGGCACACTTGTCCCAGCAGGCAGCAGCGTGCTATTAAAAATTGTCTCGCGTGCTGTCTTTGGCACACATGCCATAGGTTGCCTATCCCTGCTCTAGAGTTCTCTCTTTACCTAATAGAAGCTATGACTATATGACATAGGAACTAATGGTATGGCAATTGTTTCTAATCTAATTTTAAGATAGGAATAATTATTATTACTACGATTATTTAAATTTGGTTCCAGTGTACTAGGTAATTGTTAAGTGCCTAGTATCTATGCACATTAGAAATGCCTAATATACTAGGAAAGCAATTTTGTGGAGCTGTTGATGGCTACATAGAATGAGTCTGTATGTACGGAGATTTACTCCAGTTCTATTAACAAAAATAATTAAATTTAAAAATGCTCTTTTACACTTTGTGGTAAAGCAGCAAGACTTTGGCTTCAGACTGGAACAGAAGTGAAATGAATCCATATCTCTGCATGCCTGTCTAGATGGTACCACCATAGTACTTTTGTAGAGCAGGGGTCGACAACCTTTCAGAAGTGATGTGCCAAGTCTTCATTTGTTCACTCTAATTTAGGTTTTGCCTGCCAGTAATATATTTTAACATTTTTAGAAGGTCTCTTTCTATAAGTCTATAATATATAACTAAACTATTGTTGTATGTAAATTAAACAAGATTTTCAAAATGTTTAAAAAGATTCATTTAAATTAAATTAAAATGCAGAGCCACCCTGACCAGTGGCCAGGACCAGAGAAGTGTGAGCACCACTGAAAATCAGCTCATGTGCTGCCTTTGGCATGCATGCCATAGGTTGCCTACCCCTGTGCTAGGGCATCCAGAGCGTGCCCAGTTCTGCCTGGGAGGCGGGACTTCCACTGTCAATAATATGGGCTTAAGCCTGTCTGTGTGAGTGTGGGGTAAGTAGACCCCATCACAATAACTTACAAGAGACCTTTTGCATAAAGCATATTCCAGTTACATTATATTCACACTCATTAGCATACTTCCATAAAACATATGGAGTGCAACGTCACATACATTGCTCATGGGTAAGAAAAATCCCTACCCCTGAGCCACTCAGTTGAACTGACCTAATATCTAAAGTAGACAGCACTAGGATCAACAGAAGAATGCTCCTGTTGACTTAGCTACTGCCTCTGAGGGAGGTGGAATACCTATGCCCAAGGGAGAATCTCTCCCATAGTATAGATAGTGTCTTCACTGAAGTGCTACAGTGATGCCGCTGCAGCATTTTAAGAGTAGACGAGCCTTAATCCACCAAATAGACACCCAGGAAAATCAATTCAAATTAATTAAAGGTGTGAATTAGAAGTGGAGTTGTAAATCTGTGTGTGAACACTCTCATTCTGAAAGGCCACTTTAATTCTGAATGAGGGTGTTCACACCGGGACTCAATGTCATTAACTAATTCACTTCAAATTCACATCTTTAGTTAATTTGGATCAATTTTCCTTTATGATCCTGTGGCGACAAGACCTAAGACTCAATATTAAATTAGTGATCAAGCAGATTTACTCAATGCATTCATCAGTCACCCTCCTGATGCTAGCTGATATTCCCTGTCCCAGCACACCTGATTTCTCATGTAAAACACAGGATGGATTCTTTGGAGAATCTGTTTCGATAGCAAGTGTTCCAAATTCCTGGCCAAGAATATGGACAGTGTGCTTATAGGACATTATAGCAACTGGTCAGGGGCAATATAGGGATGCTTACACAGCCTAAGTCTTTGTGGCTTGTTGCTAAGATGTACAAAATTTCATCTCTCAGTTCTGTCAGTAACTTAATCTTGGTATGCACAAATATTCACTCACATTTTTTAAAATAGAGTAAAAATAAATGGTTTCTTTGGAATGAGCACTAAAAGCAATACAATCAGTAAGTTCAGCTAAGAAAGCCCACTGTCTGTACCTATATTCTTTGAAATAGGAATGACAATGCATCTTGCAAATCACAGTATAACATTACCAACTTTCCATCACATTACAAAATTTGTTAGATTGAGTTGTGATTTTATTACATTAGTATTTGTTTTTTGATAATATGATACATCGCAGAGCCTCTCTCTCACTACTCTAGGGAACATGTGCAGTAGGAAGATACTGAAAGCCAGGCATGCCATTTCTAGCACATCAAGCTCATTTTTAACCGAATTCAGGAGCCCAAGAGGATTGCGTACAGTAAGCCTCACATCATACCAACAGTCAGTCATTCAACCTTACGAGATCGAAAGTTAATCATTTTTCTTGTACATTTTATTTTCCATTTGACATGTCTGCGGACCATCAGATCTTTTCAGTTTCATTCATTTTTATGGATTTGGTTTTCATTTTGGATACATCTGCACTAAAATACTTGAACTTTAGGTAATTACACCAGCGGGATAGCGCTAGAAATAACAGAACATCTAAGCCAGGGGCTTGGACACCTAGTTGTAGAATAAAGCATTTGGAGTGACCAAGTTCACCTGAACCGAAGTTTCCTCTTCTTCCCAAATGCCCACACATCACCACCTTCTGACCCACTTCCAGAAAGCTCATAGGAAAGCATTCCCTCAGACCTGCTAACAACTGAGAGAGCAGATATCTGCCAAAGGAGTTGATTGCTGGGAAAACAGAGTGCATATGAGCTCTACAGTGCATGTGGCACAACTTGTACAAATAAGTGGCTTCCAGGAAATATGGCCCATGTGTGGTAAGGTGCACAAAATAGACTAGACAGGCTACCTCAACACTGTAGAAGAAGCATTTGCACTGTTGAGCTACTGAACCAGTGATACCATCTACACTAGCACTATACCAGTGGAAAACGGCACAGTGCAGGCATGGCCAAACTGAGGCACATAAGCTACATGAGTCTTTTACAGTTGAAGTACAGCTCATGGAGCCCCCTCACTGCTCCTCGCCCCCCATTCTCCACCTGCCAGACTGGGGAGGGGCGTGAGAGCTTGGGGCTTCTGCTTCATGGTCGAGTGGTGTGGCTAGGAGCTTCTGCCCTGCGAGGAAGGGGGTCTCGGGGCTTTAGCCCCACAGGGAGGAATTGAAGCAGAAGCCCTGTGCCCTGGCAGACACCACCTTGGGGGGCAAGTTGTGTATGTCTTGCAGCTTTTGAATTTCTGAAGATTATCATATGCACCTGGGAAGGTCAGTAAGTTTGGCCACCCCTGGCATAGTGCCTAGTCTTCCTCAACGGCAGTCCAATCCAGGTAGAAGTTGGAGTGTCACTGTACCATGGGAAGCATTTTTAGGTGTAGAGGTGACACGTATTACAGACATGTTAGGTTGATAGTATACCAAATTTACAAATGGTGGGTAGCATACCAAATTTTTACAAGGCAGTCAAGGCCTATGAATTAGTATAAGACCCAACTAATATATATAGCTACATTTAGTATCAGATCATGGGGGAAAAATCTCATGATTTTGAGTCTTAGAACAGTCAGCCTGCTTGATTGATGAGTCTGGCTTCTGTATTTCCTTCCTTATTTTCTGAAAGGTATTCTTATCTTTCCATTCCAATAGTTAACTTTTGAATTAACAGGCAAGAAAATAGACATGTTCTGCTTACTAATGTTTATCAGTAATATTTTGTTTTAAGTGTCAGGAAATTGCACTGAAACACAAGTAGTAAAATGTACCGTACTGAGTATTTATATAAATCACATGCTCTATTTTTTGGTAGCTGCTACATATAAATTTTCAACATGCAAAAAGAATGGCACACACATTGTATTTTAGTCTTTTCAATTGGCCCCATTCAGCAAAATATAAATTGGGCTTCTGCCAAAGGCCATAAGCAGCTGTGGTTAAAACAGATGCCTTGTTACAGAAGCTACATAAAATGGGGGCTGATTCTGCCCCATAGTGATTGTTTTCCACACAATGAAATCAACTTTATCACACATCAGAAGGCTAGGGTAAGATTCACCTAAACATAAGTTACAACAAAATACCAGTGGCCTGCTGTACAGACACAAGCAAGCACTAGCTAACAGGTTATACCTTACCAGCATACATGTCACAAGAACTTACCTTAGTAGTTACAAATCCACTGGAAATGAAGTATCTGCCCATTACTTTGAAATTCCACCTGCATATACATGGGATTCAAGGAACCTGGGACGAGCCAAGCAGGACAAGAGGTGAGGAGAGAGGAAAGCTTTGCTTTGTTTAGCGCCTCTCTTTCTCATTTCTTTACAGAGTCCTCTTGCCACAACAGTTTATTTATGTTCTCTGGCTGCAATCAATCTAACTGCTAATTAAGCCCTTTGTAACCTTATTCTGAACTAATTAGGGTTTTCTGAACTTGCCTGTATATCATCTACTTTTCAGCTAACTCAAGAGAGCATCCCTTCCTTCACTGGCCATATGCCCAGGTCTTAATGTCCCATTGCTGCCAGGCTCAGCAGTACTGCTGCTCTTTTGTCTCTGACATACAGAGGATGGCTCTCTTGAGACTCAAAAGATGCAAAATATCCCTCCGTTGGGCTTTCAGTTTATTGTGCCACTGGGTTTGCTTGTCAGATGTTGCCCTTAAACTCTTCTGCACCTCTATACAGATCACCCTGAACTCTCACCAAAAGGAAAATTCCAATACTTCGTACAACAGGAGGGGCCTCATGCCTGTCAGGTTCTATTAAAATCTGTCGACTCTCCTAACCTACTGCAGTCACCAAGCAGCGAAAGAGAAGTCTGGGATTTACTGTGATTTTCCCAGATTAAAAGTGGAGACTAAGAAATCCTGCACCTGTCTCATGAAAGATGAGAACGCCAAGTCCTGTAACGCACTCAGGAGAGTTCATTAGAACCACAGAAGTTACTAAAAGAAAAACATGTATTAGTGAAGCTCATATAATCCGTCTCCGTGCCAATATGAGGAGTTCTCTACAGGTTTTTTTCTTGTCTAGTCGAGTGACTCGGCAATGGTGCTCCAACACCTTCTCTTGAAAGTTCATCCCAACATCTCTCCCACTTAGAGCATTTAAACTCACCTTTTAATTTCTGCATGTGATTCCTAAGAATATCCTATAACACATTTTTAACAATCCCTTTACAATGATGTTAGCAATAATTCCTGTGACACGTCAAAACTAAAGTGACCACAATACATTGAACATTCCATTAGAGATAGTTTACATTTAAAAGAGAATCAATATGTAAGACTAAATTCTGTTGAGTATGTCCTGATAATTTCGGTATCCAATTAGCAAACAGATGTTCCCATTTTTATCATTCAAATCTTGCCATATAGCAGCATAATTTTTTTAAGATCTATGAAAAAATGCACAAAGTAAGTGTCACAGAAGGGGGATAAATATATGGTGAAGATTAAATCAATAGCATTACGTGGGTAGAGCAGCAATTTCTTTTTCCAACCTTCAATGCAGATTTCCTTTGCGATGGGACTTCCCGGCAAACATCTATGGTATTAGAACTCTTGACTCTGGGAATCAGAAGAACATGAAGGGTCCATGTATACTGCACACGAAGCCCAGGCTCTGACTCCAGTTTGAGCCCAAGCCTCCCTTCCATCCCACACAGACCAGTCTGACTCAGGTCAGCAAGTCCTCAGGATCCAGGTCCTCAGACCTTAAGAAAAGGATGTCAAAGTCTGAGTTCCACTGTGAATCAGATCTAAACTCTAACATTTTCCAGTGTGACATAGCTCAAGCCTCAGACCAGAGTCAGAAGATCTGCATAGTACAGTATGGATGCATTCACATGGCTGTGAGATCTAGATTCAGCAATTGTAAACCCAGGTTTACAATGCAGTGTGGGCACATTGTAAACACCAAGTCCACAAGCCCAGGTCCCATAGACCTGGTTTTACAATGCTGTGTAGACATACCCTAAGGGGGGGATTTTTAAAGGCATAGAACGACTCAACCTTTTCAGTCTACTTTCAGGAGTCTAATGTGTCTTGCGTACCCCCAATTTTCACCCCACTTAAAAACTGCTTGCTTACAAAATCAGACAAAAATAAAAGTGTCACAGCACCCTATTACTGAAAACTTGCTTACTTTCCCAGTTTTACCATATAATTATAAAATATATCTATTGAATATAAATATTGTACTTACATTTCAGTGTACTGTATATGGATCAGTATAAACTAACCATTGTCTGTATGAAATTTTAGTTTGTACTGACTTTACTAGTGCTTTTTATGTAGTCTGTTGTAAAACTAGGCAAATATCTAGATGAGTTGATGTGCCCCCTGGAAGACCTCTCAGTAAACCCCAAGGTATGCATACCCCTGGTTGAGAACCACAGGCATAGAAAGCAGTGAGTTATCTAACAATCAGTGAAAGTTAATGTGAGTTGGGCACATCAGCACCATTTGTGACTTTCAAAATCTTCCCTTAATCCCAGACTTTTGGATTTAAAAAAATAATCATAATTTTCATTTCCAGTAGGAACGAGTGATGAGAATACCTCCCAAACTCTGAAGTACCATCGCATATAGAATGACAGCTCTAACAAATAACCTTCCCTGAATGGATGTACATATGGTGTGTGTGTACGTTATAAACATTTATACTCATAAGGGTGCCTCTCCCTTCCCCTGAACCTAAAGCAACTTTATTTCCACTGTTTAAACGATTTGCACGCAGACATGATCCAAGTTTGCACTCATTAAATGTTTACACAGAAATATATGCTCAATAAAAGAAATAGGTTTCATTCAGAATCCACTACTATATCCTCCATGTTACAACTCTGGTATGAGAAAAAAAGAGATACACATTGCAGCCCAAATCCTCCACTGGCGTAAATCAGCATAGCTCCTCTGAAATCACTGAACCATATTAAAAGTCTCATTACAAAACTCAGAGAACCAAACAGAACATCTAAAGAGAGCAAGTTACATCCATTCAGTTAAGGATTGATTTAAATGAACTGTACTTTTATCTGACCTAAAAAGTTTCCCTGCAAACAGATTTCTCTTTAGTATTGATTCAGTTCATGACAGGATCTCCAAGGGCTTTAGAAACAAATTAACCCTCACAACAGTCCTTCATATCACAGTGTGTAAAAATTAGAGCTGAGCTAAAATATCTGAAAATGTAGAATTCTAACAAAAGTATTTGATAAAAAAATTCTTCTTAATTTTTATCAGATATTATAATCACCACCACAATTTGATGGCATTTTTCATTTGAGGTTCTCATAGTGCTTTGCGAAGGTTTCAAATATCAGGTGCAGCAAATGAAGAACAGGAAAGTTAAATGACTTTCTCAAGGCCATACTGCAAGTCAGTGGGGACAGATTACAAGAGTCCTTCCTGACTGCCTGTTGCTTGTTTTAGCTATTGGATACATCTCCCTAACAGTGAACAGAATGGTAGAAATGCCAACAACAGACATTGCACCACTCCACTTTGATCCATTTTTAAAAATTAATTGGGCCTAAGACTAAGAGCTGTTGAGAATTAAGAGAATAGCTTTTTACATGTGAAGGTCTGTTTAAAAATGCCTTACTTTGGTGAACCCAGTCAAGGCATTTGTGGCTGCCTGCCTACGTTATAAAATCACTACACAGGTGGTTCTCTTCAGCAGAGGCCCAGCACAGGAACAGCAGTAGTGCTCTAAGACAGGATTGAGTGGCATTACAGGTGCTGAATACAGAAACTTGGACAGAGCGTGTTCAGAGCCAGTGCTATTGGGTCCTGTTGTGATAATTGGGCCTACAAATTTACCCTGATATGAACTCATCTGTGAAAGGTTAGGGTACATCTACACTGCAATAAAAGATCCATGGCATAGCTGCAGATGGCCTGGATCATCTGACTTGGGCTCACAGGGCATGGGCTGCAGGGCTATAAAACTGCAATGTAGACATTCTGGCTCATGCAGGAGCCCAAGCTTTGAGGTCTTGAACTCCAGCCTCAATCCAAACGTACACACTGCCCAGGTGGCCTGGGGTCTAAAACTCAGTGCTGTGGGGTTTTTAATCACACTAAGGACATGTTTACAGGGCAAGTTCATAAGATGTCACAGGTTTCAGAATGGTAGCCATGTTAGTCTGTATCAGCAAGAACAATAACCTATAACAACACATGCTGATGTGAAAAGGTATGAAATAGAGACAAAGGCCTACTGATAGAATTCAAGGACAGTGTTAAGATATTTATTAAAGTGCAAAATGTAGGATTGGAAATTAATTAACCAAAATTGGAGCGTCAAATATTAGGCCTAATTAGTGGACAAAATAATGAAGGAATAGGCTATTCCACTCTATACACTCTTTTGAAGTCCTTAAAGAAACAGACTTTGGTGAGAAAAATTGACTGTTGGAGCAAGCTTCACCCCCACCATATTCTGCGACCCCAGGCCTTTGTCATCCTGATCCTGAGCGATACCCCAGATAGATGACATCACCACCTCTACTAGCTACAGCTGAATCCCAAACAGCACCTGGGATGAAATGGGATCGCACTTTTACAACAATAGCATCATCATCTTCAAGCCCTTCTCAGCTAACATCTTTTCTTTTCAGATATTCAGGAAACTATTGTTATCTTTGATACCATCTAAGAGACTGACAAAGTAAAGGGGTTTTCCTTTCAAAAACTCTTTCCAGCTCAAGGGAAAGGAAACCAGCTATACTGTTAAAATGAAAGCCTTATTTAATACTTTTCTTTGCAAATACTTTGACTATTTTCCTTCTTTTTATCTTTAATAAAAGGTTTAAAGGATTTTTAATGGTGTGTTTGCTATGGCACTAAGCAGGCTGAGGTCTCTGTATACCAAACCCCAAACCTTGTTTAATGTTGGACAGGGACGGGGTTATGTTAACACCTTTGGCCCATGTATTCCACCTAATGTAATACAACTGCCCTCATCCCGGTGACTGCTAAAATTTGTGAGGGTGGGATTTTTACAAGTGCCTAGGATGATTTAGGAGCACTAGTCCTGTTGGTTTTCAATGAGATTTGTGCTCCTAAATTTTATATTCATACTCCTTCGGATTGCTTTTATTTCCCACTATGCTAGATTATTTGGACCAGCAGTGCTCAAGGATTTAAAATATGTGATATATATTAATATTGTATATATTTGAGCTGTCCTAGTGGAAGTACAGATTATAATGTCATCTATAAAGTAAGTATTTGACTTGACAGTACTGTTAAACTTTGGAAGTGCAGTGATCAGCATGATTACTTCAACCAAAAACTTAGAAAGCTTGCTTTCAGAAAGACCTATACTCAGCCTCTGATTTTGCACATACACAAGCATTTGCAGAACCACATGGCAGTGTACATGAAACTACATTTGACAGTGTGAAAACAAACAGCAACAAGAATGAATACAAAATTACTTGATACTTTTTGAAGAACTAGTCTTACATCTCAAGTTCCTGTTAAAATTCAAAGTCCAAGTAACAATCTTGTGTTCTGATAAGTTTGAGAGGAGTGAAAACCTACTACAAGAATTCTGAAATCCTGAACAAATTCAAGATGCTCATTTCTCACTTCTCTCCTTTCCCTTCCCCCATTCGTTCCTTGCCCCCACCTCTCCATACAGGTCTTGTCTTTCACTTGCTTACGAAATCCCACATACTATCTTCATCCAAAAGCAGAAGACGATAGCATATACTACAGTGCATTTACATCATTCTGTTATCTTCATACCTGCTACCCCCATCCATTAGATTTCTTTACTGATTTTGCAACAGAGCAAGAGCTTTTTCCAAAGAGTGAAGTCATATCAGCAAGGTGTGTTTCAGATTCTGAGATTGCTGAAGATTTAATATTAATACTGTCTGTGTTTCTAACAATGGTGCTGTGGGTATCCCAGGCAATTAATTTAAGTGATTACTTAAAGGAGTGCTTTATTTTTAATTGTTTTTTCATATGAATTCATATGCTCAGGAGATGATTAATCCTTTTAAAATCAAATGAGTTTCTCTCCATTTTGAAGCAAAGGGTTTTGTGACTCAGAACTCTATCCAATCAAATCACCAAGAATTTAGTTCCCTCTCTTTCCTCCTCCTTCCTGGGGGCTCCATAAATGGTGCTGCATTTTGTTTCTGCTGGGAAATGGATACTGAGTATAACAGCCAACTAAAAGAAAATGTTTCAATAAATAAATGATCCCCAAACACTCCACCACCACCACCGCATACACTGGCTTCCCAAAACATTATGCATACTTAGAAGATTTGCCATTGGGCAGCAGAAATGAGATACCACTGGTCTGGTAATTGTTGTTTCTAAAAGTCTCCAGGATCTGATTATTGTCATTAAAAGTATCACCATATTTTACTAAACTGAATTAGTGAGCCATTCTTGCTGGAAGCAGCAAAGTGCTAATAGCTTGTTGTGATGATACTCACTTCACTAGATGCCCGGGCTCAGATGGATATAACTAGCTGTGACTAAATGCAAAGACACTACACAATGCGGCATACTGTGCTTTACTTTGCAAGATCCATATTATATCTATTACAATTTGCCTCGCAAAAACTATTTCTTAGAAGGAAGCCAGATTTTTAATAAAAAAATTAAATGTGACAAAATGTTCATTAAATATAAAATGTTAATACTGGTAGCCACAAGGCAACCACTGGTGCTACAAGGCCCAAGAAAATGAAAAACAACTGCAAGGTTATGAAAAGCAATTTTAAAGTATATACACACACACATATACACAAAAAGCAGAGTTTATTGAAATACACGAGACAGCAATGCCTTAGAGAGCATTCTGCAGAGATGCAGAATGATAGTACAGACGTAGAGGCAAATATGCATCTATTTGGCAAGCATGTGCAGCGCCACAAGGTCCTTTTAAGATATGTCATGAAGCATCCCAGTTGGCTTCTCCAGGATATACTACAGACACATATGGAAAATTTCACAGCATTAGCAGAAAATACCACTTGCCCTGGTTCACAAGAGCAAAACATTCTCCAGTGTCTCCAGACATTTTATTTGTGAAAGAAAAGAAAAGAGGTGGAGTTTTTTGTTTTTGTTTTTATAGGGTGAAAACATTTTCACTAGCAAATACAAAGATAAATGATTGTCCTGCACTGCTCTGGTTAAATATGGGTGAAATTCACCATCATGCATAACCCCTATGCACCATCTGCATCCTCAGTATAGGGTATACATGGTGCAACTGCTGGAGGATTGAGAGAAGAGCTATTCTCAGGAGAGAGCTGTTCTTGTGAGATTCCCATGGGATTTTGTTTTGCCTAAGATCCAACAACTGCCAAACATTCTGAGGTTATGTACCACTATAAGTCATTCTTTCTTGGCTTTCCCCTCTCTTTCTGGGCCACATCTTGTTAATCTTTTTTATTGAAGGTACTACCATTTTAATTAAGAACATTATCAAAAGGGGTAGAGAGAGCTATAGATATTTCTTAAAAGATATCACTCCATCACTCAACTCCAATTAGTCCAGTAACCTGCTTACATAATACCCATCTGAAGCTCCTAAGTTTCTCTCCAATGGTTCATCCTGTCTTTAGATCATATATTTTTGGCTGTTCTAACTCTCTAAGTTCCACAAATAGTTGACTTCCTTTCCAATTCATTCCTTAATCATTTCCTTAAAAAAAAGAAAGAAAAACTGCCCTAGACCTGGAAAAAGACAAATCTCATATATTCATAAACACCACCACAAATCATTCAAATCAGCAAAGCTGAACCAGACTTTTGATGAGGAGAGGAACAACAGAAGACCTTGACTTTTCAACATCTTGCCTAATCTGTTTTTTTCTTCTTTTTGGGGGGCAAAGAATGTGTAGGGGGGTGGGCGAGGCCCCGCTGCTGGAGGCCTCAGCATCCTGCCACACCCATCCCTAGAGAGGAGCAAAAGAGATGTCCTCCAAGCAGCCTAGAGTGGCTGCCAGGGAAGCAGCCAATCAGGGGGACTGCAGGAGCAGGAGAGCCCTAATAAATGGAGCAGCAGAGACAGAGTCAGTCAATTGTTGCCTGGATCTGGAAGGTTCCTGACTGGCTGACAGAGCAGCAACATCACAGACAACTCAGTGAGGGTAGAGACTGGGGGAGCTAATAAGGCACTCCTGGCTGGCTGCTGGGACTGAGCAAGGACTGAACCAGGGAGTACAGCAAGAAGACAATGTCTCCAGGGAGGAAATCCTGGGAGTACGGCACCATACCAGGGCCAGGACAAGTTAAAAACTGTATACCCTGGAAGGAGTTTGTTCTGTTCCACCTACAAACAGCATGTGAGACTCGGCCAGAGGGCTGAGTCAATGAAGACACGCCGAAGAAACCATTACAGGATGCCTGAGCTATGTGTTTCAGTGATGGTGCTAAGATACTGGAGGCAAAATATAGTACTTACATGGCCCACCTGTGGGTCCACAGTTGTAGAAGACCACCCCCATCACCAATAAAATGATGGTCATCCATGTCAATTTACTCAAGAATTGGATACAACTCACTCTTCTTTTTAACATTCCATAAAAAGCCAGAGCCACTGATTTAATCCGATGATTAAAGCAAACCTGAAATCAAAGAAACTTGTCAGAATTGGCTGGAACAACACACTAATTTATCTTCCCTTCTATTTTAAAGGCCTCCGGTTCAAACCCAGAATGGATCATATATAATAAAGGCAATTTGATTCTGTTGTACAGACTGTGCTCAGCAAGAAGTCAGGTGTTCCAATCGCTTTAATAAACCTTCAGTCCTTTAATAGAATAGCCCCAGATGTAAGAAGAGAGGATCAATGACTAAGTAATTTGGTCAGAGAAATTTTCATCTCAAATGCCCCTTAAATATAATATAAATTGTTAGGGATCCTAATGACAAGTAAAGTCACATGTAAAATAGTTTAACCTTTTCCCCTTCATATGATTCTCCTTTTCTATTCTGCCTTTCACCATACTCTATGTTATACTATGATCCAACAGATAGGCCAATAAACTATACATGAGTATTGCTCTAAGGGTTCTGGGCATCTTTTTCTGCTTTGTTTCAATTTCCACTAATCTCTCTTCTCCCCACACCCATACTCCCTCACACCCTTTTCTACCAAGCTTAGCTACAGTGGCAAAGAGACTGTAAATTTCTGTAACAATCCATTCTTATTATGGGCAGCCAAAGAACAAAATGGAGTTTTCTCTTACCCTTATACAGTAAACGATTTACGGAATTCACTGCCATAGGATATTATTCAGGCTAATGAGTAAGAGTTCCCTTCCTCCATAACTTCTCTTTCATTCATACAATTAAGATTAGCATCTGCAGTTACACGGGCTCATATAAAGTTATGAAAGCTCTCAGTCCTTATGCTACAGGGCATAAATTGATCACTGGTATCAGAAAGGCACATACCTGTACTATTATGCAATGGAGGGTAAGTCCATTATGGGGATTTATATCTTCATTTGAAGCATCTGTTGTTAATCAATGTCCTAGGCAGAACACCAGACTAGATTATTGGGTCTCTCCTGATACAGAAAATAGTATATGCCATCAAAGATCCCAAAAGGCCCTCTCATGCAAAATAGGACCCTCTTGCAACATAATTCAACAGCTTCAGCTTCTTTTGCTCCCTTTCTTCTAACCCCCTCAATTTGTCACTCAAAAGACAAAAGCTAATAATCAGAACAATGACACCCCTCCCCCCGGGCATCTATGAACTATAATCAACTCAGATACAGAGATCAAAAACCTAACCTCAGCAACCTGTTCAGACTCTTTCATCCCCTCTCCACCTCATTCCAGTCACCAGGGGGGTATTCTTTTTTGCTTCAAAGGTAAAAAAAAACACAAAACATTTCATAATGGAGTTTATTTAGTGGGTCTTGCTTTAAGTAAGCAAGTTTTTAATCTATCGTATACATTCCTGTAATGTGGGTTTGATGTTAATGGGTTGTAAAGTGGGTAATAATTTTCTTACTGACCTCTTCAATCAGATTAGATCATATTATTGACCATGCTGTTTGTTTTATAACCACAATCATATTGTGGAAGAACATCTCTTGCAACTTGCACATTTGTAAGTGCCCATTAAGGCAAAGGATGACAGCTCTGCATGTTTGGCACTTTTTAATATTTCTTTTTCCCTTGTTGGCTGTTTTCCCATCTGCATTTTAAAAGATATTCCTTTTCATCCTCCTGGGTTCTTATGGGGAGGGATTGTTTTGTTTTGTTCTGTTCTGTTCTTTAAGAGATATCTGGACTACAAAAGAAAGAACCCAGTCCAAATTTTGCAAGCTGGCCCTACTTAAAGCAACACCCAGATTGAGTTCCAGTCGAGATGCCAGGACTTTTGAGAAACTCCTTTGCTGAGTCCATCTTAATTCAGCTTGGGCATAGTTTTCCATTTAAAATACTTATTAGCTTTGGAGGCTATTTCATAATCAATTATCATCCATTTTCCTCAGTGAGCTGAAGGATTATCTAGAGCAAAAGTTCCTTTAAAGATCTTGTACGCCTCAGTCGCCTGTGCATAAGTGTGTGTTGAGAAAAGAGGAAAGATGATCTGGTGATGAGGCATGAGACTGGGACTTAGGAGCTCTGGGCTCAATTTCTAGGCTCTACCAACAAGCCTTCTGTGTGACCTTGGGTAAATCACGTCATCTCTCCGTGCGTCAGTTCCACTTCTGTAAAACGGAAAATACTTCTTTTTCCCACCCTTTGTCTTCTCTATTTATATTTTAAGCTCTTCAGTGGAGGGCCTGTGTTCATATAATGCCTCATGACAGAGTTCTCATCCTGTATGAGCTACTATAATACAAATAATCAATCATCCCAGTATTCCCACAAGGATTTTAATGCCACTACACATGGGGATCCCGACTAAACCAAGGCCAATATTTGTTTATGCCTATTACTTGCATTCAGGGGAATATCATACCGCGTTTTCCATATCCTTTAAGAACATCTCGCTAGACCTACAAATTGTGTTTCAGGACTGCAATTCAACTGCTGTAAGGGGTAAGAAATGCAAAAGGTAAATGCTAGAACTCAGTATTGTATCAGCCAGACATTTTTCATTTCTAGCTATTATTTACAGTAAGCAACCAGGCTAATAGTCCACAAAGAAGCTCTCCGATAGCCCAGTGAATGTCCAGCCATTCTTCTGCTTCCTCAAAAATACCTCCCTGGTTTTGCTCAGAGGTGAAGGAAAACTTCTGCTGGTAGTCACCTACATACTGGGACTATTTTGGTACAAATAAAGTCTTATACCTTTACCTTTAAAGCCTTTCCCACTCCTGCAAGTGAAAGACATCTCTATGCTAGAAGTGATATTTTCAAAGGTGCCTAAATGAGTTAGGAACCCAAACCTCATAAACAAAAGTGACAGACTCCTATTGCCACAGCCTCCTATGACTTTCAGAGAGACTACAGACTGGTCTACCCCATGATTTATAACTCAGGGGATGAAAAATTAACCTCCCTGAGAGACATAATTAAGCCACCAACCTCAGTCTCAGTGTAGAAAATCCCATTGTCCATGCAGTAAGTGTCTACACCTGAGATATTGCTGTTGTAGTGCTTGTAGGTAGACATACCCTTAGGATCCTAAGTCACTCCAGGACTTTTGAAAAATTTTACTTTAGAGCTAATCTGTGAGTTTGTGCAAATGCCTCTTACGGGTGACCTACACCAGACTTTATTTAGGTTTAACACTTATTTGGGGTTAGGACAACTGGAGTAGACCTGAGCAAAAACTAATTTTTTAGTGCAGTGGCTGAACTGAAAAATCTGAACAAAAAAAATGTTTCGTTTCAAACCAAAACTGAGGAGGTTTGGTTTTTCTCACCAAAATGGAAAACTGGGGTCAAATGAAACATTCCATTCAACCTGAAATGATCTTTTTAAAATATATATTTGTGTTCAATTTTGTTTTCAGGGGCGGGGGGGAAGAAGGGAGAGAAGGTGATTACTCTTTTAAGTTGTTTTTTTAAAAAGAAATATGCCTAATTCTAGAAACCAAATGTTGTTTGAAAATAAAGTCAAAAACATTTCATATTGAAAATGCTGAACTGAATCATTTCAGCTTTTTCAACATTTTCCCCCTAATTTTTAATTTGGCTGAGACTATGCACCAAATTCTACCTGAATTCACAAATAGTTTTGGTTACTCCAAAACTGCATTTTTGATGAATTTACTGTTCACCCAAAAAAAAATTGCCCAGCTGTAAATGGCAGTTTGCTTGACTGAGAACTGAATAAACTAGGAAAATCAGGATTAAACCCCAAACCAACTGCTACTTCTATTTTTGTCTTAATAAGATTGGAGTGCAGCTTTATGAAATACAAATATGGAACAAAATACAAAGAAAAGGCAAGGACTAAAGAGAGGATCGAACTTCTTCACCCTTACATGTTATCAGTGGGATTTTCCCTCTTTGGTCCATTTGGGACATGGTATGGATCCGGGGCTTTATAAGTATTACTTTTGGCATGTATTATCTCCATTTAAAATAAGCAATCTTGAATGAAGCGGACTTACCATGGCATCACAAGATCTGCAATTGTCAGCCCTGTAATCAAAACCGAAGATATACCTTCAAAATGTGGATGTTTCTTAAAATGGGTTATCAGTAGAAACAAAGAAAACTTAAAAATCAAACTCAAGGATGAGGCACTGACAGTGAAGCCACATGCAATGGGAAAAAAAAACATACAAGTCAGCGAACAACTAATCATCATTGGCTACCTCTAAGGGTTTGAAATAGGAGTATTAATAATAAAACTGCTGTCTTCTTTTAAGAAAAAAAGGCATATGGACACCAATTTAATTACACTACTACTCAAGCTCTGCACAGATAGCACAGCTCGAAACAGCTGCAAACTAAATATATACAATTTTTGTTTCTCTCTTAGGAAAGCTGTATGCATGCCTAGATTTAAATTTCTCCAAAAAAGAGCACGTTTATCAGAAACAAAGTACCAAGTCTATTGTCCAGTCTGTGCATTTTCCCCAGGAGCATCTATTTATTTATTTTTTTGCTGAAAACACTTACCAGATCACCCATAATGACTAGGTTTCTGAGCTGACACTACATCTTATTAAGCGAATGATCATTGTTTCACAGTTTGTCCTTAATTCCACCCCCTATTTATTTGTGTCAGCCACTCTTGTAGTCTAGTCATCTTTAGAGCAGGGCTTGTCTTATGTGTGTGCATTTAGTACCTAGCCAAATGAGGCCCTGATCCCTGGCCAGGGTCACTCAGCATTACTGCAATTCACATAAATATCTCTGAGGTCTCACTCTTAACTTATTGGATAATATTTGATTTCTTTTCACTATTAAAAATGCGCTTGGACTAATATTCTGGGCTCATGTATGCATTGTATAAAACAGCAATGCCATTTCAAACCAAGTTCCACATAGTGGCTATTACTATATGGCAAGGTAATTTCAAATAAAATGAAAAAAGTGAAATCACAAAAGTTGACCATTGCTACTACTTTGGGTTCTGTTCACAAGCTCTCTGAAATAAATACCTAAATTGAAGGAGGTGTTATTTCTAAGGTTCTGCAAAAATTTTATTAGGAAATAAAAAACTTACTGTGTTTTGTCTAAAGTTTAAACCATGATTGAGTTTTTTACCTCACAAACTCTTCCTCTGTCTACACAAGTACACTGCCACAGGAACATGCAATGTTAACCAGAGTTCTGGGGAATAGCAAGTGGGTAGTTCAGTGAGCTGCAACCATCTTTTCCTCAGCTCCAGTATCTTCAAGGATAGTCCTCTCCCCAGCCCTACTGCATTCTGGGCTGTTATACCTACTTCTATTTTACCATTCCAAGAAAAGATCTCCTTGTAGCTCCACTATTGCTGTTCAACCACCTCATTCTAAGCTTTCCTACAATATAGTATATTCAGCAGGGTAGCTTTTCCTTAACCAAGAAAGGTTAAGAAGTGTCTTGATCAGTGTATAAGTACCCACATGGGAAGAAGATTTCTGACAGTAGAGGGAATTTTTGTGTTGCAGACAAAAACATAACAAGATCCAATGACTGCAAGTTGAATTGAGCAATTTAGACAAGAATTAAGGTAGGACATCTTTAACAACAATGGCAGTCAACCACTGGAACAACTTACCCATGATGTGATGGACTTATCACCTGGAGTTTTCAAAACAACATTGGAGATCTTTTTACAAAATATTCTCTAGCTCAATCATAGGTTATGAATTTCATGTAGAAATTGCCAACTGAAGTTCTATGGCTTATGCTACACAGCAGGTCAGACTAAATGACCAAAAAGAATGATAGCCCGTTCTGGCCTTAAAATATGAGTCTGTGCACACCCCTAGTTACCATGTCTAATGTCACTCTCACTGTTCTCCATGGTACAGTCTAAATGATTTGTCTTTTAGGTTAAATAAAAAGAACAAAACAACAACGAGAAAGAGTGGCATCACCACAAAAGCACAGTGTCTTCCCTTTGTAACAGACTGCAACTGAGCTGCAAACAACACGGCAGCTGCCCTCAGCAGAAAGATTTCTGAATACTTAAAGGCTCTTTTCAGAATGACGCAAAATCATAATAGTTGTATAGCTACGTACACCATGTCAGCTAAAAGAACATTGGTACTTTCATTTCAACTAATCATTTATACAATAAATAGGTAATTGAAGTTAAAGACAATGTTATCCAGAGTCAACAACATATTTCCTTGACATTTTAAGTTTCCTCTATTACATTTGTTAGACCTGTTTGAAATTTTTTGGACAAAATATTTTCCTGAAGAAAAATGATATTTTCTTCAAAAATGATTTCCTCCCCCCGCCCCCAGGAAATGTGGTTTTTTTTTGTTGTTTTTAATGAAATTTTGAAATGAAACTAAAAAGTTCATTTGTTTCAAAACTGAAGTTATGCTTTAATTTGATTTTTGAAAACCAAACAAATGTAGACAGTTTTGAATTTTTGATCCCCTCCCCTCCCCCTTTTCTTTGGGCCACTGAATACAATGGAATGAGTGACGTCTAAGAGCTTTTTTCTTTCACTTGCATCTTTTTCTTTTTCCTTCCTCCCCGCCTCCACTTTTTCAGCTTTATCTTTTCAAAATTTCTTCAACATGAGAAAAAAACAAGGAGAAAATTATGAAAAATTGCAGAGTGGCCAAGTTGCAGTTTCATATTACCAAACACAGTCAATTGTGACAGAAGTAGGATTAACCTAGAGAGATATGTGGTTTTAAAGATAAAAACGTGCATATAATTAAAATGTATGTTCTGAATATAGTGGTTCACAATAAACATCAATTGATTTGTGAGCTAAAGTAGAGAGAGAGGTAATTATTGCACTTGGCATCCTACTTATTCATTTAACAGACATACCAGAAATCCATTGTTACGTTACTGAGATTTTGGTGATGGCAATACGATCTTAAAAGCTTCTCTCTAGCTCTCAAGAGTCAATATGCTCTAGTGAAAAGGAAAGCTCAGCAAAACTGGGCAGTTACAGATCTTGCTTAAACATAAAGAAAAAAGCCTTTACGGACAACAGACTAAGACGATAAAATTAAAGAATGAACTCTAGCTAAATAAAGTAATGGTCCTCCAGTGGAGACACAAAATACCATTAAAATTCACATGCTTATTTTAAGATCAATATTTTTCTGCTGATTTGCTGAAGAGGCTTTTATGAAGTTTAAGCAGAGTTCATTGTTAAATACTCCTATCTACAGAGGATACAGTAGGCCGTATTAATTCCTTTTCTTTTATAGATCAATAATTAGATTGCTGATTTGCTTAAAGTTCTCTAGGATGAAGAAAGAAAATGGAAGTTATACTGTGCCATACCATGGTGCATGCTCAAAGAACCAGTAGCCCCTTCTCCCCACATACTTAAAGATCATGACAGTATAAGACAATGTGGAAAAACAAACAAGGGGTGTCCCCTCACCCCCACAGGAAAAAGACATGGTTCATAAGAACAAACAAAACAAACCCAGACACACATTTACCTCAGAGGTTAAAATCTAACTCGACACAGAGACCTACCAAATAAAATCTATTAAAAATACAAAAGTAAGTAAAAAAGCCACTCACGTCTAGAAATGGTGGCAAAGACACAGGAAGAAGACTCCAGCACAAGGCTCTAGAATAGTGTTGGTGGTTACAGATGTAATTACAGTGCACGTGTGTGGTGAAAGTTGGTGGGACAAATTCACCAGTTCAGACACCACAAACTTTGTCCCTTCCAAATTTGTCTTGTCCCTCTGCTTCACTAAGAAAACCATCTGCAGTATCTCTCTCATTCTTCCCCTCCTCCCTGTCTCAGCTGAACAATGGTTCTCAAAAGAGAGAGTGGAAGGGGAGCATCAAAGGAGCTGTACCCTGAGCTACTCCCCTACTGACCACATCAACACAGGGGAGGAGCTAAGAAGTGTACTGTTAAGGGCTCCTGCTACCATAATGGCATGGGGAAAGAAACAAAATAAAAACAATATGTTGGCTCATCAACCCACACCATTGCCACAGGGCTCCAAAGAAATTACACTACCTCTTGGGGGCAGAGAGGAGCAGAGCTTGTGGAGTGGGCCTGGGGCTTTCTGGAGGGGATAGAAGGTTATAGGGATGGATTAGGGTTCTTGGGGAAGGACTAGGACCCATGGGGAGAGAGATCTGATGGCTTTGGGGTGGGGAGAGGGGAGGGTAGTGAGGGCTCACTGAGCAGTTTCTAGGGAGACTGGAGCCTATAGAGAAAAATACTGAGATGTAGGCTTGTGGAGACACCTGGGGCTTTTCCAGCTACACGTGGAAGAAACTGAGGTCTGAGATTCTTGGACTGAAGATATAAAAGTCCTAGATATTACTTTTGCTAAATCTGTGGCTGTTGCTGCCATCACAGGAATATTGGTAGAGACAATCAAGAACATCTTTAGAAGGCCTGATGTTAATACTCAGTAATGATTATGGATAAATTGTGATTCATTTCTCATTTAAACTCAGTCATTGATATAACCAAGCAAAAATGGACTATGAATATCCTGCTTGCTTGTCATAAAATAAAATCAGTAATCATCATGATGTAGTACAACAACTGTCACAGTATTTGTGGTATTTTCTAGTATAAATATTCCATAAAATGACATCAGGCTTTTATATTTTGCTTTTTATTTTTATTGCATCTCGAAAAATTTAGTGGAGGTTTTCAGTCTTCCTCAACACCTTCTAAGAAGGCATATCCAATGCACTTTAGTGGTTGGCTCAGTTACAGGAGAGAATCAAAGCATCTGAAATGGGACCAGAATTACTCTGTCTGGTGAAGCAAGAAGATAGACTATGCAAAAATATGGTTTGCTTAATTGCTGAGTTGTTCTTGAACAAGTTAAGTATCTTTCCGAGGCCTCTGACGTTTCTCATTGTGCTCACTATGCAGAGAACCACTCTGAAGGAACTTAGGATGCTTGAGCACAGATTTTGACTTGGCTAACTTGTTTTTCAGCTTAGAGAATTGTGTGACATGATGAATACAGAACACAGACTCTTGCTAATAGGCGTCTTATTGTGATGGGCTTGGCACCATGGTGATGGAAGAAAAAGATGATGTACCAAAAGGAACCATTCTATTTTGAACAGGTATTCTGCATCAAAGTTTGGCTTGTCAATGGACAACTTTGATGCAGAACTCCTACCAACAAATTACAGCTAAAAACACTAATATAAAGTTTTGAAATAGAGATATTGTCCTGATAAAAACAAATCAGTAATTACTTTTTCCTATGAACACCCCAAATTCATTCTTTTAAAAAAAAATGGAGGTTTCTAAATTTGAATGACAAAATATTTATTGGTAGTAGAGTTAATGAGTATGAGAGGGGACAAGGAGTGGTAGCACTATACTGTTTTCATGGTATTACATTTCATTTTCATCATAATTTACATCAAAAATGTGTTTTAGAGTTAATGGTGCACTGTCTGAATGTAATGTTGACAAATACGAAATGAATAGCTTCAGCAAAATCTAAAGTATCATATGTTCATACTTTGACTATTTAAGTCAGGGGATATTGTTCAGTACTGTCAAAGAACTTCAACTTTGTGATGAATGAGAATTAACTGTAAAAAGTCCATAAGTTGGTTTATAGTGTTCTTGAAGCACCTCCATTTGACATACTGCCTCACCATATGGGCAAAGATACATATTCCTTTTGAAAGGCCCTGGCACTACAGAAACCGCATAGGGGAAGAAATGGTGCTGATTAAAGTCTTCTGTCTTGTGTCCATAGACTAAATTTTCAAGAGAATTTATGGCCCCTTTGTGCTGTGTAATATTATACTACAATATAACCCCAGCAGAGAATTTCCTAGGCATAGGGAAACTCCTTTCTGGCATATTTGTGCCGCTGCTGGCCCTGTGCCTCTGCCCCACCCCACCCCACCCCACCTTTTCTGGCGTAAGGGTACAGTCAGGGGCAGGAGAGGGTGTGGTGGAGCTCTGTTACACTTCTCCTCCACTGATGTGGGATCCATTAAGGAACCTACTTCTAAGTGGTGATGGAACCAGGGCAGAGCTCTGACACAGGAGAGAATCTCTCTCTCTCTCTCTCTCTCTCACTTTAGGCAAATGTGTAAGTTTTATATTTTAGGACTACAGGTTCTGAATTGCACAAACTGTAACAGATTTTGGGTCCCTGCAGCCGCCATACAATAGAACAGTGAGAAAGGAAAGAATGTATAACCTTTGCCCACAGATATCTGCATAAACAAAACACTCAGTTAACAATAAGCAGCAGCTTTCTGAGACAAGAGATCATGTTAGTTGCAGAAATTGATAATTTTGCAGGTTTTGTTTTGGAAGGAGGCATGATCCACAGCTTAGTTCTAATCTGCTGTAGAGTGCAAAAATGTATTGCTTTTGGCATCAGATAAATAAAAAAAGGGACAGGAGATTAATGCGTTTTAGTTTACTGAAAGCCCTTCATTATTATTATTGTTGGAAAAATGCGCTAAGGCAGCTAATAAGTACTTTAGCTCTAATGAATGCAAATACTATATTTGGCTTTGGCACATAAAAAAAGGAAAGTTGTTTTAAGGCTGATTAATATATTAAATATTCTTCCTATTCATCCACATTGAAAATGTTAATTAAACAACACAGGTCTTCAACACATAAAGGGAAGTTCTCCTCAAGTACTATGTGTAGCGACTTTCTCTGGTGACCCCACAACACTGCATAGGTGCACAGCTGCTCAGGAGTGCAATTATTATGAATTTTATTTCACTTAATAGCACAAGCAGGAAATGGAAGGTTATATTACAGATCAATATATGGGCTAAGGGAATCTGACAACCTTTGGTCAGAACTGGGAGAATAGATAGCATTAATTAATTCACTGGCTTGTTGAAAAAAATCATTCTTTACAGCTGTGACAGACTAGGAAATGCTCTTTTCTGCTATTGATTAATATGGGAGGACAGCTATCAACAGACTTTTCAGTTATAAAAGTCCCTCTTTTACAAGACATTTGAATTTCATAAATCAGGGCACTTCAAAAACCACTTTTTGCTTATTTCTTGTGTTTATTTTAAAAAGTTAAAAAATGTATTGAACCATCACAAAAAATTAGTACAAATGTAATCCAAGGTATTAAATCCATTTCATCTTTTAGGATTAACAAAAGCACCAGTGCAGCAGATTCTCAAAGTTCAACATTTGGAATTGTGCTCATTTATTTTCATGCAGCTAGCTTTGAAAATCTGGCCTCAGACAGGCATGCTAGAAACTACATCTGCCAATGGTTACTGAAGTGCTCTAATTTATCAACTGAAAAGATACATGTAATAAAGGCGTGGCACACAGAAGCATCAGTAAGAGACTGCTTGATTCTTTGGACACATTCATATGATGGTGGGGAGTGTCAGGATTACAAAAGGCTATGCCCCTATGTCAGTATGCACTGACTCCAGGGGCTACAGTTACAATAGGGAACAAAAATAACAAAGCATGTTAATTACTTTCTAGAGGGCAGCTAGCTTCTCACCTTTAGTTTCAAGTTGTGTCATTCAGTTGACCCAGGAAGAGGATTAAAATAAAAGCACAGTCCTATGGTTTTGAAAGTTCTTGGTCATTTAGAACTTGCATATTTTGGACTTAAGTGCCACTATACATACCAACAAACTTCTTGAACTACTTCAGCATACAACCAGGAAATTAAAGGAGAACCAGAGGATGAAATGTGCAAGTCAACTAGCTGACCTGAAAGTGAAAGTCTGTATCTAGAGTCAAACTTTCTCTACAATTTGGAAGTACTAGGACTTTGGGTTTACATTGTGTGTTCCTTTCTAAATTGATTTAACAAAAAATTTTGATTTGGGAATGGTCAGTGTTGTTTTTATTTAAGCAATTATTGGACTATGTCTAACAGAGAGTTAGCCACGGATCTTATTAAAATTCCTTTCTGTTAATCTGTAAGTACATGGTGTTTCCACTCTGCTTCTAACATAGCATGCACATTTAGGATATGGTCCAAATTTACCTACTCCCTGGGATTTACCTTCATGACTAACAAACTACAAACATGCACACACACATGCACGCACACACACACACACACACATGCACGCACACACACACACACACACACACACACACACACACACACACACACACACGGCCTTCCTCTTGAGCTCAGATGTTCTGGTTACAGTCTGCTTAACAGGCAAACATCTCTCACTCCACTGCCTGGCTCGTCCACTGCTTCTTCACTATCAAGTAACAAGCAGCAAGTAACTATCATTGTCATGAGAGGGCAGGTGGTCCAGGGTAAGAGTCATCATTCAGGATTGGTGCTGGCAGGCCACAAAATTTATGGCTGCCAGAGTTTAGAGAGGAGACATAGAAGGTTAAGAGTGCACATGGGCTTGCTTTGCAGCAACTGAGATGTCCTTCACTCTTCCTTGTGGAATCAAACCATCTAGCCTCAGCCAAGATTTGGAAGCTTCCCAGTGCTCCCCACCCCAAACATAGGGAGACGGGAAGGGAAGGGATAAGCAAGACAAGGTGCCGTGTCCTTCTCTTTTCGATCTTGGTCTTGACTTTTGCTTCTGCCCCAGTGGGTTCTTCTCTGGACCTACACCCTGCCACCTGTTACTGGCCTGAGGAAGCCTTCCTCCAATGTCTTCCCTTCCCAGGCAACTGCTTCTGACCATCTGGGGGTTTCCTAGCTTTGCACCCCCTATATCCACCACTATTTCTGCAACTTAGCTACCAGCTGTCCTTTGTCCTGAAACTTGGCCTGTTGCATGATTGTCTCCAGACCCCTCTCCTTTGTATCTCATCTGCTGCTCACCTGCCCTTCACAACGTCTCCTGTCAGCCTGCCAACAAGTGTGACTGGCCCTGAAACCCTTCTTTATCCTTGCACTCTCTCTCCTCTTTCCACAAGCCATCCTGCCCCTGCAGAGCCACTCCTCCCACTGGTCTGCCTACCTGTGACAGAGCATAGAGAATGTGGGCTCATTTTATATGCAGAACATAGTTTTAATTAACAGCTATGCATTGGGAATGAATGGTTACAGAGGAGCAGCCTTCCCTTCAGCTGGCCCTGCTCTCTTTCCATACAGATAGCAGCTGCTTTTGCAGGGAAAACTGCTTTTGTATTCTCCTACCTTCAGCCACCCTCCTGCTGGAGGAAATGTAGCTCTCAGAATCACAGCAGGGTGGCTGCTCTCTGATAGACTGATAGAGCCCATACTCTGTGAAAATTGGTTGGGGGTGAAACTGGGCACAGCCCAGCTTAGTGGGGGAAAATGTTCAATATAGTCTCACAGTAGAGCAGAGAATACCATATAGAAGTTCTGTAGCTCCAAGTTTGAACAGGCCTATGTAAAATAAAAAAATAAAATAAAAATAAATGATGGCTGGCTAGTGATTACTATAGACTCCAGAAGTGCTGTATTGCTTCTTTCGGTGTTAAGCATTTTACTAGTGGGTCGTTCCACCACTTCCTTTTGTGGGATACACCAGCTATAGAGCAGAATGACCAGCCAATTAAAATTCATGGACAGTATTCCTGACAGTCTGGCACATTAATCTGCTGTATCTCTTCGGCAGCAGACACTGCAACTCTGCCACCTGGAACTAAGCCAAAGAGCTGTCTTTCCACAAGCATACATTTCTTGTCATTTTGGGCAGTTTTTCCAGACTAGCCTTTGATTTTATCAGCAGCCAGGTGGTGGTAGTCTTCTCCAGCCACTTTGTTAGTTAGACAAGGCTTTTTTATGCTATTGTTGCTGCCTCTAGTTCAAGATGATTGACAGTTATCCCAACAAGAAAATTCCTAGAGCAGTGGCTGTAGGTTTCTATTGTCTCCATACACTTTCATTGATTGCTGTAATTAATGTCAACAAAGCTCCCTACATTTAGGGGTCCAGTGTCCCCTATTATAGGACTACTGTTTGAGCTATTTTGAGTTCTTAATATCTGGCAACTATGCTCTTCCAGCCATACCATGCAACAGTGTTTTGGGGTATTTTGATTTTTAATTTGAAAAATTCTAGTACAATAAAATCATAGAATCTTAGGACTAGAAGGGACCTCGAGAGGTCATCTAGTCCAGTCCCCTGCACTCATGGCAGAAGTAAGTAATATCTAGCAATAACTACAATTAAGAGGGAACGGATTCATAATAATCGTGGCACAAAAATATCTCAACCTGTGCCCTCAGAGTTGATTGTTGCAGCAAAATGTTTATTGTTTCACATTTGCCACACATTTAATTAACTCTCTGGTATACTGGAAATGGCTTTCTGTAGGAGAACACAGCACTTCCAGCTGACAACGAGACTCCACATTGTCCCAGGAGTGGACAAAAGATGAATTGTCATTAGATGCAACCTCATAAATATACTCTCTACTGTAGTAAAGCACAGCTATCTGCTGTGAAGCACACCCTTTAACACTGCAAAAATGTATTTGAAAATAAGCTATTTTGACACCATAATCTCTTTTTGGGACGTGAGAATATACTATCACTGAGCAAATACAGCTCTCTTGGTATATAGTTACCCTAATCAGTTTGTTTGAAAAATAGTATCCGATTGACAAGAATTTTTTCTTAAACATAGGCGTTATTTTATTTAGGAATAGCAACATATAAGGCAAAAATAATGAATAGACTAATTAGGGAGAAGCATAGTCTGCTTAATTATGATTTCTTTAAAACTCTCAAGTCTCTTGAAGTATGTGTAGAGGAGAAGGGCAGCACCTCTAGACCAAGACAAAAGCGTCCTAAATAATTTCTGACTGGAATTCCAAAAAATATAACTATGTTTCTTTTCTCAATATTCTATACGTAAAGCCTCAATGAAGCCAACCTGAACTCCATTCAGCAGTGTTGTTTGGATGTATCTGATGGCAGTATTTGACCAAAGGAGTTTAAATTTTGGCATGGAGCACCAAATTCTGTTCATGCACAGGTGCAAACCTGAGCTACATTCCTTTTAAAGCTAAAAGGGTTACTATCCATTTACACTAGCATAACTGTGAGCAGGGGTTTACCCTATTGGTGCACTCCTACTCTCCCTGAGGAGAAGAGAAGTTTTGACAATTTACATTAGTGGGGTCAGAATCGGGCCCTAGATGAACAACAGTGTCCGTGGCTAAGACAACATCTAGAAAAAAGGGACTATTTCATAAGCCCATCTCAGGGTTTTATACCGCAGCCCATCATGGTAGCATCGAAGCATCTTCTACATAAAATCAATAGCACCACTGAAGTCCCATGGGCACTTCATGGATTCTGGCACTTTTCAGGGTAAAAACTCTACTTGCAATTGGAGGAAATGGGTTTTTTTAAAAAGCTCACCAATTTACTGTTATTGTGCTTTTTTTTTAAAATTAAAAAAAAAGGTTGGACTGCTTCAGGGTTTTTTAATTCATAAATTGAACTAAAAGTAGTTTTAGGTATTAATCCTGCCCCAGAGTAGTTCTGACAACGTTCATAGTTTCATAATCACATTATGATGTTTGCTTCTTACTCACTGTTGTGCGAAAGACCCACCTAAACAACAGAGGAAACTGACTGACTAAACACAACGTGTTCTCAAATGCACGAAGGACTCAAATGAGGAGAAAAAAAATCCTCATCTCTTCCAGTCAGTCATCTTAGGTGTTATCTGTAATTGAAGTAGTAAAATATTGTTCAGAGAACTATGACCTGATTGGGGGTGTCCTATAAATGTATTCAGAAGTAGAACTGTGCAAATAATTGATTTTTTACTTCACTGAAAAATTAAAATATTTTGTTTCGGAGTGACCCAAAATGAATTTTTTTTCAATTTTTCAATGAACCAAAAAATTAAAACAAAAAAAAAATCAACTTGGGTCAAACAAAACATTTTATTCAACTAAAAACATTGTTTCTTCTGCATTGTTTACGGGTTCTTGACCAAAACAATTTGAAAAGTTCAACATGAATTCACAAAATGTTTCAGTCAACCTGAATGTGAATTGTAAGGTGAAAAAGATTTGGATGAAAAATTCTCTCTATTCGTAAGTACTTTATATTAATGAAAGTACATAGTATATACACTAACATGTATGGGTATGTGATACCACACATGATGGTAATAACCATTTGACCATTTTAAAAGCCAAATGATAAATACAAGTATCATTCACTTTGATCCCTTGCTTGCTCTTTGACCACTAGCCTATTTCACTTGGCTGTTATATATATATAAACATATATATATATATATATATATATATATATATATAAACACCACAAACACACACACGTTGTAATCTTGAGCATCTTAAGAAAGTTGCAATCTTTAAAAACAGACAGACAAAAAAGAACCATCTGTCCAATGGATGTTTCTACCATCTACTCCCAAATCAGTAATTTCTCCTAAAGTCTTACACCTGCCTGCCTCAGATGGACAAGGTACAGTCATGGAGCAGGTTTTCTATCAAACACTGTATGTCATGGTCTCAAAAATAGGAGCTTTATCCACTTAGGGAGAGGAGATTGCCCATTTCCCAACAGGACCTATATATTTATTTCTAGCCCTGGAAAATCTCAAGACAATGGACTCAAAAATAATGACATTTTAGATATGCAAAAGCTATACCTTGTGTCATTATGACTCTCTCTGAGCAATTAGATTAATTGGACTCGTGTTAACTAAAGATATACAGGTGAAAGGATACAAAAATTTCTCAGTAATGTTTTTGGTTCTCTTTTTTGTTTTTAAACTCTTAAAATATTTCAAAAATACCTTTTCTGTAGGCTATACGATGGACACATAACGGTGTGGGTCTGGTCCAAACATCAGCCGCAACTTGCATAACTTATTCATGCCTTCACCACAATCAAGTCATGAAGTTTCGAAACTTACACAGATTAAACCTTAGTAGCACAGCATCTAATACGAACAACAACATATTCTGGACATAAACAAAGACTCAAAAGCATAATAATAAACTGTATAGTTTTGACTAAGATCATCTTGAATATGGACCCACTTGAATATTGCTCTGTTGAGAAAAAAAAGCACACCAGATGCAGGATTTATAAACAAACAGGACTATGCAAAACATTACCTGTTAATATGTGCTTGCATTTTTAATGAATTGGCTTCAGCCATTCTTGCCCTGCTCTGTTGGCTGCTTTCAAGAAATTCCTCTCCCCCTCGCCTTCCTCTTCACCGAACTGGTTGTATTGTGTGTGCTTGTCCTATCTGCTCCTATGGAAAATGTAATGGGAAATGACAACCTTTTTACAGGCCAGATCTTGAAACCCTTACTCATATAGTATAGTCAGCAAACTTATACAGGTCATTCTGGTTTTAAAGATATACCACTTCCAGCAGTACTCCCCATTTTTAAAAAAAAAGAAAAAAAAAAGGAAATACCACTGGAATCTGTAGTACCTCTGCAAAGAGAATGAACTTTGTAAATATGCCCACTGTACTTTACTATACCCCACTGATTTCTTAAGACTACTCTCAGTGTAAGTATAAGGTGCTATGCAACATGAATAAGGGTTTTGGGAATCATTCTATGTAATTTAATAGTTGGCTTAAAAAAAACTATAAAAAGGAAATGATATTTTATATATGCTCGTTAAGTGTTGTATGTATTATGGCTCTATGTATGGGTAACTGATTTGAATAGTAACAAAGTAATATAAAGGCAAGCAAGCATACCATTTTAAGTAGGTTTGCTACAATTTTTAATATACAAGAATTAAGCCATGCATTAAAACTCATTCATTTGCACAATTGCACTGACTTACACTGAATATAGATGGTAAATCAGCTAGTTTAATTAGAGTATTATATTGGGTTTTTTTCCTATTCTAATTTCTCAGATTTTCCCCTTCATTTTAGGATTTCATTTCTGTTTGATCTCCAGCAAATTACTACTTTGTCTCTTTTTCAAATCCATTAAACTTTTTCATTTAGAAGCCTCTTTTGCCAACTTCCTATCTCATATTCCCCTGTACTATCCATCTTATTTGTAGGGGGGCATGTCATTACTTGCATGACAAACATAAGAATATATATTTGTACCATTGGTTAACTTTCCTCTCTAATGCTCATGTATATATGGGTGATTTATTAACTATTCCACCGCTGATTACCTCTTGGGTTGATTTGGGTTTTTATCTATAAGAATCATCTCAAAAGGAAGCATGACATTTGGTGAGTGTCAAATGGAACCCTTAAATGAAGTTAGAGTGTGTATGGTAACAGCCATTGTTTCATGTTCTCTGTGTGTATAATCTTCCTACTGTATTTTCCACTACATGCATCCAATGAAGTGGGCTGTAGCCCACGAAAACATATGCTCAAATAAATTTGTTAGTCTCTAAGATGCCGCAGAGTACTCCTATTCTTTTTGCAGATACAGACTAACACAGCTACTACTCTGAAACCTTAAATGAAGAGTGCTTCTTGACCTGTGGAAAACCATACACTGAAATATCCATCTTACAGGAGAAAAAGGTCAGGGAGTTCAACACTACAGTGATGAGCACCTCATATATTAAACTGAAATACATTTATACAGGAGAGAAAGAGGGTGGAAGTGACACAGCTGAGGTAACGTCAGTCACTATGGGATGGATTGGCACCTTACAATCCAGACTAAGAAAGAGACAGCGCATAGAAGCAAAAGCATTACAGGGCTCGAACTGTGGCTCTGAGAATCGTAATTCAGTCCCTGCCTCCCTGTTGCTCCATGGGTGCCATAAAGTATGTCAGCCCTTTTCCTGATGCATTTCCTTCTGCAGTGGCTCAGCTGTACTGGCCAGCAGGTTTCAAGGCAGCTGAGCCAAGGCTCTGCCTACTCCTCCACCCATGTCCAGCCCCTCCACATCCAACAGCACAGGAGGGAGAACTAGCAACTAGGTGGCAGCTGCTCCCCACTCCTATAGGATCTGGTGACTCTCATATCTCATGTTCCTTACTCCCCCTGACTAGCCAGAATCACAATTGAGCTCCATGGGGAAAGAACATAGTCAAGGAGACAGTAAGAAAGAAAAGACAGAAACAACAGAAGCCTCCACCAAAATGGTTTCTCTAAGCAACGTAAGATGAGATATACTGGATTTGATATGGCATGACGAAGCATTTCAGACCATCAGAGTGAAAGCTAATGTTGAGACTATTCTCACAGAGCAGAATATTAAATAGATGGGGTTCAAGAGATCTAGAACTCAAACAATATCAGAAAGTAGGAATAGCTGGAAAAGGAGAGCTGGGGGCATTTCTAAACTACCAAGTGCTTATAGGTGAAAATGAGAAAGTGCATGGTGTTGATCAGGTCCATTGCTGCCAGTTGCTGACTCTGCAGACTCCAGGGTTGGGGGCCAAAATGGGTCAGCCCTCCATTGAGAAGAAGGACCAAGAGAGGCCTGTGTATGCTCCTCATTCTATTCCATATTAGGAGAAATTGTGAGCAGCTCTTCTTCCTAGTGCACCTGAAGCCATTTAGGCCCACTATCCGATAGCTAAGAGCTGGATGGACAATGGCGGGGCTTTTCCTGGGGAAAAAATTTTGACTTTTCATCAAGAAACTGAAAATCTAACCATTTTAATCCAAAAACTGCTGAAAACTGAAAAAAAGAATTGGTGTCCAGGTTTTCGATCAAAAACTAACAAGTTTTTAAGAAAGCACACACTGTCTACAAAAATTTTATTGCATTGAAAACCTAGTTTTGTGTCAGAAAAAAGCCTTGATGGAAAAATTTCAACCAGCTCCTCTAATAACATTCCCTGCACATTCCATAAGACAAGGAAAAGGGAGGGGAAGGAGATCAGTGTCCTTCCCCCCCGCAACTCCCTTGTCTGGTTCCCTTATATTCATGCTCCTGTGGCTGTCCCCAGCTGGAGCTTGTGTCTCACTCACTCATTACCCTACAGAGCTGGTATCTCTCTCTCTCCTGCCATCCATCTCCACCGTCTGACAAACAGAAACTAGGGACACCATTCCTTACCAATCCTGGCTAATAGCCATTAATGGACTTAACCTCCATGAATTTATCTATACCCTTCTCTGATTATATTATATTATCTGATTATATTTACTGAGGGACAACCTATCCTAAATTCTCAATTACTGGGGGACAATCTACACTCATTACTATATTTACTTTCATAAGCTACACTTAGTGTAACTTTTTATAAGTGATGTATCTTAATATCTGGATGACAAGATTTGAACTATCATTTAAATTTGTTAACCTTAATTTGGGATATTGGACTATATGTATTCTATGACTTTTTAAACCAAACTTTGTACTTTTGGATAATTTAAACATTATACTCATATGCACAGAAACTTTTTTTTTAACTTCTGTATTAGATAATTTTAACATTAGCTTTAATACAATTTGTAAATATTACTGATGAGCAGACCAATGTCAAGATAAACCCTTTATTATGCACAGAACTACATATTGAAATAAGGTAACATATTTTCTCCTGCTCTTTACTTTCATCCTGTGTTGATGCTCCAAACTCTTATGCACATGTGTAAGCACATGAGCAGTACTAAGGAAACAATGGAACTATCCACGCTAATACAGTTATGTACCTGCTTAAGTGTTTGCAAGATGAGGTCCTTATTTTTCAATATTTTGTATTTTGGCTGTAGCAGCTCTGTAAAATTCAAATAAGAAACCTTACCGGTAGTGGCATTAAAGAAAACCCCACCATTTATAATTTAGCTTAATGTAAAATTTAAATCCCAAACTGCAACACCACAAATTTTCAAATGAATTTTAGTAAGTCTCAACTGGATTTAAACCAATGATTTCTTTTCAAAAGTCTGCTGATTCAAATCATGGTTAAAAATCAAGTGATTTAAATCAACTAATTAAATCATTTAATTTAAATAGTCCCAGCCAGCAGTGCTCTCTCTGAGTGTCTCCCCTTCTGCTGCTCCCTTCGCGAACCCCGCCTTTTCTTCCCACCATCTCCTGGCAGCTCCTGTGAGCTATGCCTAGGTGCTTCCTTTGTCCATCCCCTGAGACTACCCTGCTGCTTCACAGAGCTTGCTCTTTCCTCCCAGTGGAGCCTCCTTTTTCCTTTCTTCCTCCCCCACAACTTCAGTCTGCCCCTGCCCATCTCCTCTGCCAGCCGTAGCCTTTTCCTCAGGGCTATGGGGTTTTTTGAATAAAGATACATACAGTTTTAATTGTAAGCATGTGACAATGTGGACAGGGAAAATAAACCACAGACGGGGCCTTCAACTGAGTGGACTCCCAGGAACATGGATGTGGTTGCACTGGCCAAAATCTAGACTACACTCCTGAGACAGCAGTTTGTATTGACAATACAATTTAATCATCCAATGTGACAAGGTCAACAACATAACGCTCTAGAAATGGGTCCTACTAATGGGGCCAAAGTGAGCGGTGATGTACATGGTGGTCTGAATTCTCTCTCTCTAACATATACCTGGCCAAGGGCCTCTACTCTACTTCCATGCATCCGACAAAGTGGGTATTCACCCACGAAAGCTCATGCTCCAATACATCTGTTAGTCTATAAGGTGCCACAGGACTCTTTGTTGCTCTTACTTTAATCTCATGCACTCGGTTGCTTTTACTACCACTCTGCCCTTCTTCTCCCTCAGCGTGTAAATCATACTCATGGCAATTCACACCACCAGTTCTCTGAACTTAGGCTCTCAGTGTATTCAAACACCATTACCTATCAAATGCTCCACTTGGCCCCACTTGAAAAAAAGAAAATGCAGGCTGCAAAGCAAAGAGTTCAAATACTATTTAAAAGTCACCATCAAACATTGTGTCTATTCCTGATAGGTGTCATTCCTGGGAGTTGTGAGTGAGTAAGTAAAGTGCTCTTTGGGCTTCACCTATCAATTTTCAAGAAATACTGCATCACGTTGGTGAGGTGAGGTGAGTTACATGCATTGAGGTTTAAAGAATAGAGGGCGAAAGAGTGGTTTTCAAGGATTTTGACTAAAAATGCAATAGAGAACACCTTATCAGGTATGATCTAATTCTTAACTCTTTGCTGGTTCAATATGAAGTTATGCTGAGATTCCACTGAGCACATTACTTTTAGTCCCAGCAGAACAGTTGTTGCAATTTCCAGATTATCTCACAGGTTATTATACATACTTTGGTGCATTAACAAACTTGAGTAAGTAGGATGTCATAGGGTTTTAGAGCCTGATCCTGAAAGTTTGGAAGTGGAGATGCAATATCACAAGATAAATTGAATAGCCTAAAATGAAAGTACAGAAAGGCTTTTGGATGCATCCTGCTAACATAACATTTTAATCTTTTAGTACCATCATGCCACAGCTATTTAAAAAAGCTTTAGGCCCTCTGCTCTCTCACACACACACGCACAGTTACAATTATGTCCATTAGTTGCCTTAACAACCGAGGCAGAGGTTAAGTCATTTTCTAGAAGAGGCCCTGTGCAAATTATGGCATTATACCAACTCATTGCCAATCTTTTTAATTAAAACATTTTGCTTTCACCTCAGCCAACTCCAGAGATCAGTAAACAGGGCAGATCAAAAATTACTGATATTAAAACTCCCTTGTCTTTAGAGAGGTCCGCTTTAGCTTAATTACTGGTTGGGTACTACCAATGAGGGGAGAGGGAAGGAGGATTATTAAACATACACAGGTATGGTTCAACTTATGAAGAACAGGAAGTTCTGCAGTGACCGTGAAGTGAGCTATGAAATTCTGTAATTAGATCACTAAAAAAATTTGAAGAATGAAGCTTAGGTACAATATGTAGCAGTTATCTCATTACTGACCTTTTAACACTAGGAATTACGATTTCACAACGCCAGATGCTGGGGCATTATTTTAGTAATTCCTGTCAAAAGGTTATATATTTGTACAAATAAAAAAAGGAAAACCTCTTAAAGGAAACCTGTCAAGTATATTTCAGACAAGGCCCGAACACTACCCATCCTACAAGACTGTAGTTTGCTTTCCTCTACATTAAAACCTTCTGGAGACTTGAAAAAAGATGTACACTTATTGGAGAAAACTATCCTTAGAAAATGTCTCCTTCCCACCTCACGTAATCTTTCTTTACTCTGTACAACACAAGCTGCCACTTTGATCTGCATTCATGGGTATTTTTGTTAATGTGCCGTCAATTCACCACCATTTTCACAGGAAAATGCATTTCTGAATGGGCAAAATACAGCAGAGTGCGTAATGGTTACCACATTTGACGACATTCTCAGTTTG
The DNA here is from genome assembly GCF_025201925.1 of Gopherus flavomarginatus. Classification (NCBI taxonomy): domain Eukaryota; kingdom Metazoa; phylum Chordata; order Testudines; family Testudinidae; genus Gopherus; species Gopherus flavomarginatus. The sequence goes on along the minus strand of NC_066622.1, from coordinate 80,862,892 downwards.
CATCATCTTTTAGATTCTCCCGTCATTCTGTCACCACAGCATCTTGGTACTGTGGACGTATTACAGAAAATAGTGGGATCTATATGGAAAGAACAATCAACATCCATCCTGTTCTCGGGTATCTTGACTATGCGCTGTAATCTTACATTGGGCACTGGCCGCAAGCACTGTAATTATGGGTGCAAAACAGTTTCCATCATAATTACATTTTATATCATCAATATTTGCCAAAAATCAAACTTTCTACCTGAAATTCCCATATATGGTTCAACCCAGGGTGATTTTTTTAAAGTATGCTCAAAATCCTTCCAGTTATTTCTGAGTTACATCATAAAAAAAATCCTAGACACTTTTTTTAAACCAAGGCCATAGAAAAATAGCTCAATACTTTTATGAACACAGGCCTCATTTAGGACTAATATCTCTGATTGGTCTGGAGGAAAAAAATTGGGAAACAATTGAACTGCAGGTTATTGGGGGGGGGGAGATGCACATCTGAGCATGCTCAGTGGGTAATGCTCAGATTTTAGTAGATTCTAATGAAACCTGGAGACACCACCACTGGGAAGGGCTAAGCAGGAACAGAGACTGCTACCAGGACAATTCCACAAGTGAGATCTTAAAGTGTATCACTGAAAAATTCACATTTAACATCAAAAGGTGGATGGGTCCCACAATTTTAAGACTATTCAACATTTCTGCTACTTTTCAGTGCTTTGCAAAGCTTAAGCCTTCACTGAAACATTAAGTTGTTTTTTTCCATTGCCAAGATACAGCCACCACAAGGCAATTCAATGAGAATGTCCTATTAACTCAGAACACAAAGCAGGAAAGGTGGAAATGGAACTACTATCCTTATGCACCTTCTTGAGGTGCAAACTTCATAGGCTTAAATGGTCTATTCAAACACCACCATTAATAAGAAAAGGAGAATATTTGTTCTTGTTCTTGGCAGCATGTGAATTACAAAAGGGATCATCGTTGGTGCTCTAGTGGCAAGAGATGAACTAAATGGACCACTTGTTCTTTCCATCTAAAATTCTTATGTCCTTACTTTTGTGCATAGGATATGTAACCTACATTAAAAAGCAGCTGCAAAGCTACTGCTAAGAAAAATTCTAACACAGCTTACCCTTTTCTGTATAGGTAAAGCTATTGTATATGTAATATCAGCTATACACCCATTCATCCTCTGATAGATTTCTAAGATGTAGTGGCATGTAATCTTTCCATTGGTATTTTATAATACAGCCCATTTTGTTGTTCAAAAAGTAGACTTAGAGGCAGAAGGTTACATTAGAATATCAAGAAATCATCCATTACGCATGAGTCATTACTCCTCAACTAATTGGAAAGGGTAATCAGGATAATTAACCTAAGAGAAATCATAAAAATACATCAACCCCCAAATATACAAATTGCAAGTAAAAATCCAGGAGGCATTACAAAGCTTTTCTGAGACAGATAATTTAAGCTACTCTATCTCAATAGCAGTAATTTGAAAGGGAAAATTAGGAGAAAGACCACAGGCTTGTTCAGAAAAGCTAGATCTCCTGGTCGCTTTTAGCTACTAAACATTTTACTACTTATGACTTTGGGAACTTGCTTCAGTGAAACACCTATAAACACTAACTTCAGTTTACACACTGATCACTTCAAAATCCCAAGACGCATGACGGAAAACTGCTGTTGTATTTGGAAAAATGGACAGTAGTTTCTTTTGAGAGCTTTGTCATGGATTTCAAGAGACTAGAATTGTGTCCAACCACAACATGGAAAGAAGAGTTGACAGAACCCAGCACATCACAGGATCAGGTCAACGGTGCTTGTTTTCCCAAAGGATTTCAAAACATTTTACAAATGAGCATGTGCACAGCTCTATATGTAAATAAACCTCTGCTGTTCCGTAGCATACACCACCACCATTCAGCTGTTTAGGACAGGAAATGAAGCAGCATAACCTCTCCAATTGAAAGTGCAGGGTGGCAGGGATTAGGATAGGCCTAGTGGTTACAGCAGAGTTGGTAGCCAGAAATCAGAGCCTGGAGTCAAACATCAGGAATCAGAGCCAGATACCAGCACTAAGAGTTAGAACCAGAAGCAGAAGCCAGCTGCCAGAGCCAAGGGTCAGAGCTGACGCTCACAGCCAGGTTACTTATTGCAACCTCATGTGAATCTTTGAGCAGGCAGTGCCCTGCTGTTGGTCTTAAAGGCAGATCTGCTGATCCCCTCACCAATCAGGCGATTTGGCCAATCAGCCACTAACCCAGGGCCCAGCTGTGGTCATTAGAGTGCTTGGAGGTTCATTGCCAGGTAAGCAGGCTAGATGCAGATCCTGACTCAGGGGAATTTAGGCAAGCACACTAGAACTACCAAAGCAGAAATATGGAAAGTACATCAGGGCAAACTCTACTGCTCTTGCAAATAGTGTCATAAGACCTTTAAGGTCCACAAGTTCAGAATCTCATTAATTCTCAACCAAAATGGGGCACTTACAGAAGTTCATTGCTCCCCTAATGCTGCTTCAACTGGGCATTGCGAAAATACTGACTATGAATGAACCACCACATCAGGTTTTCCTTTAAGGTGTCATCTTACCACACTAACAAGACCCAAGCCCATGTAGCAATTTGTAACCTTTAACAAGTTCACAACACAAGATGGTACAGTTACTTGAACTAACCAGGAAACAGTTTTCCCATCCCACAAATGTTTTCAAGAGTTCAATTCCCTTCCCCCCATCAAATCGGGATAAAAAACTGAACTCTTGAAAATACTCCTGAACTTAAAAACTGGAATGTTTTCATTTAGACTCAATCAAAACATTTTGTTGCCATAGGTTAAAAAATGGTATGTAAAATTTTCTTCAATCTAATTAAATTTAAAAACTAAAAGTTATTGTGAACTGGAAAATGATTATTTCGTTTAGAAAACATTGAAGTGAAACACTGAAATTTTTAACATTTTCTATTTTGACATTTTTCAAATAAGGAAATTGATCAACCCTGTTTCACTAACCATTTTAATTTTGCCAAACTGGCATTTTTCTATGAAAAAATGATCTGTTGAAAAATTTCCAACCAGTTCTAATACTTATAGACCATTTTTGCTTGCCTTAGTTTGGTTACTGCAACATTACCAATCCCAACTGTTCAAAAATCATAAATTAGGCCATCCAAAATAATGAATTAGGTTTAAAAATAATAAGATTTAAAAATAATAATTTGGGGGCTTTTTTTCATTATCTTGTGTGTTGTGAGCATATATAGTTCCCATTTTCAAGCATTTCCTCACAAACATAATGGCTAGAAACTTATTGTTTTTTAAATGAAAGCATCTCTCAAAATAACATGTCACCAGGAGCTTGGAAACTTTGGTTTTTTTTCCCTAAATATCAGTGTTACTAACTCTTGTGATTTGGTGTTTATTTAAAGCCCCAATTCCTGGAGTCATGTTATTTTGTAAGTGTCATAACCTTAGTCCCAGATTTGGACCTTAGCGTCCAAAATATGGGGGTTAGCATGAAAACCTCCAAGCTTAGTTACCAGCTTGGACCTGGTACTTGCTGCCACCACCCAAAAAATTACAGTGTTTTGGGGCACTCTGGTCCCCCTGAAAAACCTTCCCTGGGGACCCCAAGACCCAAATCCCTTGAGTCTCACAACAAAGGGAAATAATCCTTTTTCCCTTCCCCCCTCCAGGTGCTCCTGGAGAGATACACAGACACAAGCTCTGTGAATCCAAACAGAGTGACTCCCCCTCTCCGTTCCCAGTCCTGGAAACAAAAAGCACTTTCCTCTTCACCCAGAGGGAATGCAAAATCAGGCTAACAAATCCAACACACAGATCTCCCCTGATTTCTTCCTCCCACCAATTCCCTGGTGAGTACAGACCCAATTTCCCTGAAGTAAAGAAAAACTCCAACAGGTCTTTTAAAAAATCTTTATATAAAAAGAAAGAAAAATACATACAAATGGTCTCTCTGTATTAAGGTGACGAAATACAGGGTCAATTGCTTAAAAGAATATTGAATAAACAGCCTTATTCAAAAAGAATACAAATCAAAGCACTCCAGCACTTATATTCATGCAAATACCAAAGAAAAGAAACCATATAACTTACTATCTGATCTCTTTGTCCTTACACTTAGAAACAGAAGATTAGAAAGCAGAACTACTTCTCCAAAGCTCAGAGAAAGCAGGCAGACAGACAAAGACTCAGACACAAACTTCCCTCCACCCAGAGTTGAAAAAATCCGGTTTCCTGATTGGTCCTCTGGTCAGGTGCTTCAGGTGAAAGAGACATTAACCCTTAGCTATCTGTTTATGACAGTAAGAATCATAGCTTTTAAAAAATGGAAGTTTCTAGCTCTCGTGGTTATGGAGAAAAGCTTGCAAATAAGACATGAGTATAACCTAAAAGCTCAGAAACCTGAATTAAAAAAGGAACCTCAGATGTATTGTTTTTTAAAGCAAATGCATGATTCTTGGACGCTTGACATGATTTTTTGCATGCTTGGGGTTGGCAACACTAACTACTGTTACTTGCAGTGCTGCATTAATTGAGGCTATAGTTAGTGTGACTAAGTGTTTCCGGAGAAATTTATACCTAGATCAGCCACTGCTATATAAATATTCCTGAGGTTCTCCATGTGTTCTCAGCTCTAATTAGGATGCTGCTGTGGAACTCTGACATCTTTCTTTTATCACTTCGTGTTATGTTCAATTCTCTTTCAATAGCTTATCAGGCCCAGGCAAAGAGCTGTGCGTTTCTTGAATTAAAGAGACCAGTGCCAGGGTCCCAGCTGCCTTAAGAGGCTGGACTTAGTGTATACTCAGAGCAGGGGCAGATGAGATGCAGTAAACTTCAGAGGCATTCAGTTGTGTCTATAGGGCAATACAAGAGCTGCTTCAATGCATAAACCTCATTTCTTCCTATGGCACTCAGAGGTGAAAGTAAACCACTGCGGTCTGGTACGGCATACCAGCAAGAGCCAATATGCCGTGCCAGACTGGACCGGCTTCTGTGGTCTTGATTTAAAAGGGGAGCCCTGGGGAGCCTCGAGCCCTTTAAAGCGCCACCAGAGCTCTGGCAACTGGGCTCGGGTGGGGATTTAAAGGGCCCGGTGCTCCGGCCGCTGCGGGGATCCCCGCGCCCTTTAAATCCCCGCCGGAGCTCCAGCAGCCAGGCTCCCACAGTGATTTAAAGGGCCCAGAGCTCTGCGGCAGCTGGAGCCCCGGGCCATTCAATTTGCCCCTGAGCTCCCAGCAGCTTCTGCAGCTGGTAGCTCCGGGGTGATTTAAAGGCCCTGGGCCTTAAAGCCACAGCTGGAGCCCCAGGGCCTTTAAATCTTGAAAGGCCTCACCTCTTCTGGTTGAGGCCCTGCCTCTTCATGTTGAGGCCATGCCCCCACTCAGGACTCCGGTGTACCAATAAGTCCTTTAAGTTACTTTCACCCTTGATGGCACTTAAGGGTAAGATTGTGAACTCCTTACTATCATGAGTGAGCAATTATTCATTCCTGTACTCCCATGATGTTAGTGAGACTACTTGGATCAGTAACCCTTTCCAAATTAAGTAAAGAGATCAACAATCTGGCCCTAAACCATTAACCCAAATTTGCAGAATTGTCATAAAAAATTCCTATTCCCGGAACAACAGTTCGTTTCCTACCCTTTACCAAGATAACTGATAATGTCGTCTTCCCCCACAAGTATTGGTAGTTTATTTGCTCATCAAAATGAACCCAATTATTCATTCTGAGCAAGTATAATTTTGTATGGATGGATTAACCCTTAGAACACAGACATTTTCCAAGATGTCAGAAGACAGCTAAGATCCTAAGGCCTGATTCTCCACTTCCCTAGGTCTCAGAGCAGCAAAGATCTTAAACACTTGTGTGACTTCAAACACAGAAATAGTCCCACTGGCTTGTCTACATTTGTATTGACTTCACTGGGACAAGTCACATGCTTTAAGTTAGACAAAAGCATAAGTGCTTTGCTGGATCCTTACACCTCGGGTGTCATTTATGCCAGTGCAGAGGGAGCGCAAAGAGGTATAAAACACTCAATGATTTGATAGCATTTCACACCCATTCTGCACAGATGCAGACCATTACACAAGCAGGGAATCTGACCCATTCTGTTAGAAGTCTCCAACAGATTAATATTCTGTTCCATCTTAATTTTAATATTTTGATTATTAAAACTCAGTTATACTGTGGTCCGTTTTTGAACCCATTGATTTGATTGATCACAGGGATACAATAATTGCAAGGATACAATCAAGCAGAGTCTGATAAGAAATAGTTCTAATTGAATTACACCTTGATAAAGATGCTCTTAAGCCCACTACGTGCTGTTCCAGGCTGCATCTGATATTTAAACTCACTCAGACACATCTGTATTGCCAAAGGAGCTTGCTTTTAACTGGCTCATAATTACAGCTAAGCTCCTCTTAAAAAAATATATATATAGATGAAAATGCAAAGCCCATGAAATTTATCACATTAAAGTGCTTGGGGAAAACACAGTGGTAAACAATACAGAGTAAGGTACATTACAGGGGGACTGGGCCCAACAAACTCTTCTTCATCCTGTAAAAGCTGAGTGGCAATTCCTCACACTCCTAAATTTACTAACATTTTGGAAGCTGTAGGATTACAGTTCCTTGGGGAGTTTTATTTTATTGATGGCTCAAGTGATTCACAAGAGCCAAGATGGATGCACACTTAAACCTTTGAACTGAAACAAAGCTTTTAATGGACAAAAGTAGGCCTCTAAGACAAGCAAGTGGTATTCTTGAGACCAAACTTGCTCATTATGCCTCACTGCCAGGTGTTTCCCTACTCTACAGGAACCGTACATATTGATCGCAGGCTTGTGTGCACGCATGTGTGCGCACACGCACCCAGAGAACAATGGAACTCCTTTTAATATTCAAAATAAAATTATTTGTTCTGCAGTAGCCTTAATTCATGAAGCAGGGCCCTATCGTACTGGGTGCTATACAAACACTTAACAAAAAGACAGATCCTGCTCCAAGGAGCTTACAATTTAAAGTAAGTTGGATAGGAGTATTGGTCCTTATCTAAATTAATACTGCAAGCACCTTATGAACTAATGAAGAGAAAATATCAGTCAGGGTGCAGACTTTAGATACAGAGATACGACGTACACAAGAGACTACTGCTCTCTTGGCTTTACTTGTCCAAGCAGTATGTAGAGTACATGTTTTACACATACCTGTGATTTGATGGGATGAGAATATGCTATTTGGACTCCTCCCTGCAAAAAAAATGCTCTTAGAATATCAAACAGCAGCAGCAGCTCACATACTGCCTTTTCTTTTGGCCCTGTGATTAGCTATTAGGTTGCACCCTTTCCTCTCACCATTGCCATCCATGTCTTTCTCACCTCCAGGTTTGATTACCACAGCACACTTTATTTGGGGCTACCCTGGCTTGACTTTTACAATGCACTGTAACTGGCAATAAATATAGGGGCTTTGAAAAAACTCCACTGGTCCAAAATATAGTAGATAGCCTGCAACACAAGAAAAGTCAATGCAAGTGCATTTGGAGTGTTCCTGATACTAGACTGACTACCCATAGAACTCCCAATCAAATTCAAGGAGCCAAATGCCACTCATTTACCCTGCTGCAAAGCCACTGCAACGCCACTGACCTCAATTAAACTACTCCGGAATTACACTAGTGTAAAAGAAGCAGAATTAAACCCGAGATCATCAAATCCCTCAACAGACTGGCCTTGAGCTATTTCAAAGTCCACCAACTTCTGAGAGCTCTGTGACCTACAATCAGGAACAATGGAACTGTAAACAGTAAGGACAGGACTCTTTGGAGCAGGGGACTTAGCTTTAGAGCAGCTATTCCATGGCCTCTGAACTGTGTGCTACAAAGAAAGTTATTGTCTTTAGGACAAATGTAACTCATGTTTTCCTCAGAGCGCTTCCACAATACCAGCCACTTCTGAACAAAATGACTGAACCAAGAATGAATGCTGAGAGAGACGGAAAACAATAAGGAAGAAACATGGATGGGAAAAGGGGAGAGAACCAAAAATATCAACTGGCTTTGCAGACTAACTTTTGTAAGGCACCCAGATTCCAGGCTAATAAACATAGTGTGAATAGCCAACTGGATTGAACACCACCACTTGGAAACTACACATAGCTTCATCCAGCTGCTTAATGGAGTGGGTCAGCATGCATGTGTTACTCCTGTGTGCCATGAACTGCAATAGCGCTCCATCTGCTTCTGGGTGAAGTTTGAGGGGTTAATTTTAATCCATTGTATGCTATCTGGTTCGAGACTTGTCTGCCTCTCTCTCTCTCTTTCTCTCTGTATCACCACAATGGCTGAGGCTAGCTAAGATGCTTCTCCTGACAGTCACTTGAAGAAGACTGATGGCAGTTTTCAGAAGAGGCTTCCTGTTTATTGAACTTGCTCTCTCTGGAAGTCTGCCGGAGTCCAAGATTACTGATTTCCAGAGCATAGTGTAAGACACAGCTTTTAGGTCAAGCATTTGCTGATTGTAGCTGGGGAGGAATTAGTGATTCACAGATGGGCTAAGTGAAATTGTACGCCTTGTAATGTGTGCATGCAATCAAAATTTAGCCACCATGATATCAAACTTGATTATCGGGTGTCAACTAAATTATATTGATGGAGAGTGAAAGAAAGTTTCAACTGTAGAAAAAGAAATGTGAATAGAGAGATAGGTAATATTGGGGAGGGGGATGAGGAAGCAGAGATGGGACTGAGCTGCAAAGTTCAGCTTCAAATCCAAGCTTCCTCGAAGTCTGGAGCCTTCAGATTCAGGACTTTGGTTTGTCTCATTAAAGGAGAAGGGACAAAATACAAAGCTCAGACCCAGAGCTCAGTTTTCTACCAAGTACAGAGTTTAGCCAGGGCTCATATCTAGAAACAGAAAGCACAGGTAAAAGGAAGGAAGCAGATAAAATAACTCTGATAACCCAGAAGTAAATGTTGCCAGGAACAATCTAATACTTGAGGAAACTGTTTTTGGCATCCATTTTTCTAGCTACATTTGATGGAAGCAAATTATGAAATGTATGCTGGGATTTGAATACTATTATCTAAATACTATTGATGCTTAAAATAGATGAGAGCCCCAGTCCACTTTTCCTCTGTCCCCATTCCAGACAAGCTGTTGCTATTTTACTTATTAACAAAGCAGATTGAAAATGTCCCCTGTACTAGAGTCTACTGAGTTGAGATGGAACCAAAAAAATCACAAACAAAAAACACCAGCCTTTTGAACCTCGCGTTTTGGAAAAGAAAAGTTGCCAACAACTCTGAATTTTGGAAATTATATAGCACTCAGGGGATGGCTACTCTGCACAGAGGTGCGACTACAGTTTAGGTAGGCATCCTAGTGCCAGCTTTAATCTAGCTAGCATGGATAAAAATAGCAGTGAAGACAGAGTGGCACAGGCTTCAGCACAGGCTGTATAAGCCCACCTGGGCCCTGGGTACATACTCGTGTTGTTAGCCCACAACGAAGCCTGAGCCATGACAGATTCACGGCTATTGTTACCCGTGTTAGGTAAACTAAAGCTAGAACATGTATGTCTGCCCAAGCTGCAATCATATCAGACACACACACTTACAATCTCTTCTTGAAAACAGCTGGATAAACACTAGAAACACAGTTTAGTTCTCTTCATTGTCAGTTCCATGATTATAAAGGAGTTTGCTATAATCACAGCATATCTACAGATTAAATGTATAATATGGATTATATGCTCAGGGGTTTTTGTTAGCAGATGCCACCGGACTCCTCATTGTTTTTGTTGATACAGACTAACATGGCTACCCCTCTGATACTTATATAGGCTGTGAAGATTGAGGCCCAGATCCTCAGCTGGTATGAAACAGCACAGCTCCACTGAAATCCACAGTGAACAATGGGTTGGATAAAGATTTCAAATAATGGTTTAATGACTATTTTATCAAATCAAATTTCAATAACCGATTTTACTGTAGCCCACCATTCAGCGTGTGTGTGTGTGTGTTATGTGGCTCCTCCTCTGCTCAGTTCACAGAAGATCTGACTGCTCCCAGCTAAAGAACTTAGTCCGTTAGCTCATGCTACAGAGGTTTATGCATTAGCACTGGTGTCCTGAATTCAATCCCCAATGATAGCTTTAATTTAAATATTGTAACAATTACAAACCCAAAACATAGCAGTTTATTAACTCTTATCGTTAAAGCATGAGGTCCGGAAAATACAACTGACTAGTGCAGTTTTATTGTTGGGCTGAGTGAAGGGCAAAAAGCAAACAGCAAGTTAAAGTCAGAAAATACTTCCAGGTTTAATTGTTAAAGGCCCAGCCCTGCAAATGACTAATCCCATTGATGTCATTGAGCCAGATCCTCAGCTGGTAAAATGTTATAATAAAACTATTTGCATGAGCATCCCTCATTCCCATGTGCAGGGCCTTAGGTTCTTAGAACAGGGTAGGGGCTTTAATATTTTGCCCTCATTTTTATCTTTCCACTGTTCCTTTAATTTACTGCTTTTCCTCGATACGATTGAAAAGAACAGAAAATACTCTACCATTTGGAGTCACAGGTAGTTCTTTCCATTTTCTAACCCATCCTTTTGAGACGCCACTAAGAAGTGTGATTTTTTTTTCATTGCATTGAATTGCTGCCCATGCGAAGTAAATGCACTTTCTGCATCCCAACATGAAATTATGGTAAACTATGCAATAAGAGAGGCAAAACCATGTTTGATGAGCACCACAGTTCCCCATATAAGAAAATAAGAACATAAGAACGGCCATACTGGGTCAGACCAAAGGTCCATCTAGCCCAGTATCCTTTCTTCCAAAAGTGGCCAATGCCAGGTGCTCCAGAGGAAATGAACAGAATAGGCAATCGAGGGATCCATCCCGCTGTCCATTCCCAGCCTCTGGCAAACAAAGGCTAGGGACACCATCCCAGCCCATCCTGGCTAATAGCCATTGATGAACCTATCCTCCATAAATTTATCTGGCTCTTTTTCACATGCAGCCAGGGAGCAACTCTCCCCTCTTCAGTCTGTTCACTGATTATCATTGTACATCTATTGCTCATTTCACCCTACTGCCCCTTTGGGATCAGTGCCTGTTAATTGAAATGGGCCCCCCTCTGCAACAGTCAGCAGCTGGTTTGATTGCTGTGTTCCAATAAATAACACAGCTCTGTTAATTCAGACAGAGCAAATAACACAGGGGCCATACACTTTTACTGTGTCAGTTTTTCTGTGTACTAGCAACTGGTTATTTCTATCTGAAATATCTTTTAGTGAGGGACAAACAAATTCAGCTATAGCTTGATCCCTTCAATAGTAATCTATTCTCCCACCAGGAGCATCTGACACTGTCCTTTAACTGACTCACCTTGGTCCACGTTTTGTTTACAGTCTACATCATGGTCTACACCACCATGTTTCAAGAGCCAAATATACCTTTCACTTTTAAGGAGCAAAAACTGACCCCAGTATCTTTGCTCAGATATTGAAAACTGACTTCACATAATTACACGTGCTCTCCGTTCTGCTTCCTATTATTTAGATTCACTAGAAGAGCAGTTCTAATAGAAAGAGAAGAGTTTACTTTTGGGGGAATTTAAATTAATATTTGATCAAGGTATATTTTTAAACATTGTGTTTTGACAATATATTTATAAGGGGCCTTTGGTCCCTTTTAAGCATTCCACCAGGGTTAGCATTCAAAGCACCTCTTCTTCCAAAAGGCAACTTGCCTCATTCTGGAGAATCTTCAGTTTCAAAGAGGCACAAAAGAAAAGAGAGGTAACTTGGGACATTCCATTACAGCCAAAATTGCAGGGGACAGAAGATTTGAAAATAATTATTTATCAAACCCATAGTGGTATTGTGTGCCATTATTTGTTATCATTTGTAAGTGCTTTAAGATCCTCACATAAGATAAATGACAGAAATGTAAAGCGTAATTTTTTCCTCGCCTAAATTTCCTCCCTCATTACAGATGTTTGTCTGTGTTTCAATGATTTATCAGGGTTCTCACCACCTGTCTCTTTCTGATGACAGAAAGTCTTTTCATTTATTGTTTGGGCAGTTCCAAAAATTGCTCATCCCTGTTTTAGGCATCTGATATCACCAAAGAGTGGATGAAATTGACTTCACACAGAAAAGAGACAGAAAGGGGAAGATCCCTTCTAAATTTATATTGTAAAGAATGTTACATACTAAAAATGGGCTGGATTGAACTCATTATAGTTAAGGCCCTGTGTACCTCAGTTTCCCATATTTACAGAGCTCTCTGCACCTCTGTTCACCATCTGTAAAATTAGGATAATAATGCTTCCTTTTGCCTACTTTTTGTCTGTCTTGTCTATTTAGATTGTAGGCTTTTGGAAGCAGGGACTGTCTCCTGCTACAGTAGAACCTCAGAGTTGCGAACACCAGAGTTATGAACTGATCTGTCAACCACACACTGCATTTGGAACCAGACATTTGCAATCAGGCAGCAGAGACCCAAAAAAGCAAAAACAAAAAAACACATGCAAATACCGTACAGTACAGTGCTGTGTTAAATGTAAACTACTAAAGAAATAAAGGGAAAGTTGAAAAAAATTGACAAGGTAAGGAAACTGTTTCTGTGTTTGTTTCATTTAAATTAAGATGGTTAAAAGCAACAATTTTCTTCTGCATAGTGAAGTTTAAAAGTTGTATTAAGTCAATGTTTAGTTGTCAACTTTTGGAAAGAACGCCCATAATGTTTTGTTCAGAGTTATGAACAACCTCCACTCCTGAGGTGTTTGTAACTCTGAGATTCTACTGTATGTATATGTACATATAGCAGCTAACACAATGAGGTCCCTGTCTCAGTTAAGGCCTTTAGGCTGTTTCACAAATAAAAATAAGCAGCAATTAGCTCTTAAAGCTGTTGTGAGGCAAACTTTATTAATGTTCATAAGCTACTTTGAGCCACGTGGATGAAAGGTACTACAGAAGAGCATACTACTTTTCAATTTGGGTGAACTTCTGCTACAACCCCTTGCTTAGGCATATCACATGAACACTCTGTTTTGTTATTACAGCTGGGCAATGGAAGCAACAGAAGGTGGCAATGGTTTCATACTTCAGGGACCCGCACAGATTACAGGTTATTCCCCTCACTAGATTAAATGAATATAATGTTTTATACCATTACACAGCGCAAAAGACAGTGCAGGAACAGGTAGAAAGCTTTGCCTCACAGTTCAGTGTAGAAATAAATGTATGATACCTTATTAAAGTAGATGCCTCTTTGCAAAAAACTAAAAAATGAGGAAAGTTCTAAAGATACCAGTAAATTAAAATAAACCTTTTCCTGATCAGTTATCGATTCTGACCAGTATGTGAGCACAATTAAGTTAACGGTCCTTGTGCAGCACAAGGCTGATATATCACTCAAATTCCACGGAAGCTCTCAAAACAGGGATTAAGTGTTGAAGTGGCCTTTTTCTGGCTATGTATAAAGTGGTAAATTTCACCTTACCTGAGCAGAGGATGAATTCTCCAGATGAGCTATTTGTTATGAATTATTTGCTCATCTTTAATTTTCTTTTTCTCTGCCTTGCTTCTCTGCTCTTGTTATTTGTGCACTGAAGTAACATGTAAAAAGCTTCTCTCACTAGCTCTCCAGCCTACTTGGAAGCACCAGATATCTCCTGGGAAAGCCTGTTAACTTCTGTACCTTTTGAGATTCATCCATCACTACATACTGTGACAAAGTTCCTCCTCTACCTTGGTGGGTCCTGCACGTATTGGTGGATTTACTCACCTCAGTAATCTTCCCCACAGTCTGGGTCAACTTTTCCTGTGTCTGATCAGGAGTTGGGTGGTTTGGGGGGAACCCGGGCCCGCCCTCTACTCTGGGTTCCAGCCCAGGGCCCTGTGGGTTGCAGTTGTCTATAGTGCCTCCTGTAACTGCTGCATGACAACTACAACTCCCTGAGCTACTTCCCCATGGCCTCCTCCAAACACCTTCTTTATCCTCACCACAGGACCTTCCTCCTGGTCTCTGATAATGCTTGTACTCCTCAGTCCTCCAGCAGCACACCCTCTCACTCTCAGCTCCTTGCACCTCTTGCTCCCAGCTCCTCACATGCACTCCTCACTGACTAACTGGGAGACTTAACTAGTTCCAGCCAGCCCTTGATTGGCTTCAGGTGTCCCAATCAATGTAGCTATCTCCACTGCCTTCTAGAAGGATCTTAATTGGCCCCAGGTGTCTTGATTTACCTGGAGCAACTGCCATTTGGTTACCATGGTACCAGGGATGTGTTTAGCCTGGGGCTAACATACCTGTTCCTCTCTACTTTATTGTAACCATCTGGCCTTGCCCCATGACAATACATACAAAACACACATATCAACAAAGGGTACACCCACCTAAGCATTTGTGTGATGACCAGGAAAGTGCCAGCTTTCTAAGGATTGTGAAAATACATGCTCAAGTTAAAACTATATTTATTTTAAATATAGAAATGATGCCAGCCCACAATTAACATCAGGAAAGGCTGATGCACACTGTAAAGAAAAAATATTAAAAGCAGGGTTTAGTCTATACTTGAGGAGGCTTTGGTTGCAGTCTCTAGGTGCTACTGTAACACAAATAATAAAAATAACATCGGAAAGAATTGTAGCTAGGGAAAAATCCTATTAGAATTGGAACTGGAATAAACCCCACTAAACAAAGAGTACCAATAACTGGAGATAGCAGGTGGTTTTATAATTTTCTTTAAAAGTGAGAACAGTCTGATTGCAATGGGGTTTAGAAGGTGGCAGTAGCACAGATTGGAGCAGTCCTGTCTATATTAAAGCAAATCCAAAGAATATATAAAATTGACATGTATACACATTTTATGAAGGAAACCAATTATTCTGACTAAAATGCATTTTTAATTCTCAGTTTTAAAGCTGCTCATTTTTAAATGATTTGTTTAAATAATTGTTTATCTGGATGTGTTAATGATTTGCTGAGCCTGTCATGGGGTCCACTCACTGCTAAGGTGCCTCCTCCTGGCTGCTCTGGGGATTAGCTCTCTGCAGGTCCAACGTTCCCTTTTATAAGTTCCTCTCCTAGTGGTGTGTCTCTTCCTCTGGTACTTGGGGTGCTCCCTCGTGACTCAGCCCTCCAGGTCCCTATACTCCTCCATTCCGGTGGTATCAAAGTCCCTCCATACAAAATGACCACCCCATCACAGAGCCCCCTTAAGGGGGGAAAAAAGAAGCTTATACAGTAGATGCTCATGAGTAGCAATATATCAATGCACTTTGCTATCTTGCTACTAAGCGACTGTTCCTGTTCTGAGGAGTGTCGACAATTCACAGTGTTCCCAGGGAAATATTGCTTGTAAGCAGTGATTAGTCTTACAAGGTGTTGCTGCAAACAAGTGTTTACTGTAATGTACTTTTTCATCGTGTGAAACTCAATTTAACAGAGATTGTATCATGGAGTTCTGATTAAAATCATGTACCAAATTTTAATCTCAATTTGACTTTATGATTATGCTATGCTATCGATTGACTTTGGTGAAGCTTCGCTGTACTTACACTAGTGCAGATCAGAATCTGGGCAAAGGAATTTATTGTGTTGAACTGAACTGGCATTGCGCAGAGCCACAGATGTCCATCCATTCCTAAGAGTGAGTGAACAATTATCAGTTCTCCTGAGTACAGTGAAATGATGCTAGGATGTCTGCACAACACTGACAAGGAGAAGATGAGAAAACAGGGAAGGGAGATAATCATAGGAGAAAAAAAGCTAAGTGCTACTGACCATTTTCCTTACTGCTGATCCAGCAAGACACCAAGAAACATGGGGTATTTTGCTTTGCTAGTAGATTTCCCCCTCCTGTCCCCTAAATAATTAGCATCCTTGAGCCAAAGCTTTTACTAGCTTTGTCAGTGAAAGATACCAAGTGACAAAATACTTTATGGTCAGCACTGTCACTCTTTGTATTATTAACATAGGGAAAACACATCATAAAATGCCGTTTAAAAGGTGCAATAAATAGCACCCAAGAGCCATGTTTGACATGTAATCTGTCTTGACAGGCAGTGGGCCGACTTCGCTGGCCTATTAACCCAGCCCATGGGCAAAGCACATCTCGTTGCCACAGCTAATCTTTGCAGCACTTCCCTGTCACAGTGGAACTCCATTTTAAACAGCTGAAAAGGTCAGAGAAAATCCCCCTCCGCTTTCACATTGAATTCAAGTCAGTTCACATCTGGGCATGAAAAGCACTGCAATTTGCTACAGACATCTTGTAGGCTTTTCCCCTCTGGTGATTTTAATTACCTTTTTCTACAGACGTGTATGAAATTGCCATTGCAAGGCCTCATACAGCATTGCCCTGCACTTTGTGTAGACACTTACACCTGTGCAAATGCCAAGTACCTGTAGCCAGGGCCGGCTCTAGGCACCAGCATTCCAAGCATATGCTTGGGACAGCACTTTTCAAGAGGCAGCACTCCAGCTTTTTTTTTTTTCTGCGCTTGGAGCAGCAAAAAACCTGGAGCCGGCCTTGCCTGTAGAATGCTATCATATGAGAACAGCACTTTTACACTCAATTTGCACTGCTGCAAATTACTAAGCAAGGTAAGAGCAACAGTGAATAGGGCCCTCAGAGTATACAAATGCAGCCGTTACACCTGAGTGTTGTTCCACTGAAGTATACAGGCAGGAAAGTAAGGACAGCAGATTCAGGCCCACTTAGGTGGCAGGGTGGGCATATCATGTAGTAAACTATAGTAGGAAAAACTCTATTGATTGTCATCCATGGCTGATATCAGCTCTCAGGTGCTTCTTCATGGACTCCAGACAAAGGCAGAATGTGCAGCAGCTGGTTAAAGATTGGATTGAAGGGCCAAGGACTTTATGACCTCTTGCAGATTAGAAAGAGAGGGAAAAATCACATTTCAGGTGGGCCATTAAATAAGGACCATCCATAAGTTAATATTTTTATTACAACTGGGGTGTTTTATAATGATAAAATGTTGCAAACTAAATTCACTTTAATTTTCACATTAAAACTTCATGGAGCAGCCAGGTGAATTGAACAGTCCTTTGGGCCCTGAAATGAAGCTACTAGTAGCATAGGGTAGAAGGATGGACTTCTAATATTGAGATTTTCTCTTAAGTCACTTCCTCTTTAGTAGAAAGCTGTAATTTTGTGGGGGGGGGTCAATTTTTTTAAGTGTTTACTTTGTTCATGGCTGGGTATTTAGCTGTAAATGTTGGAATTGTTTTAAGAGTACTTTGAAACTATAGAATTACTCCAAGATACTTGCTTTTTGTAGGTAAACCAGTAAAATTCAGTTTGGAGTCAAGAGAAAGACTTCCTACCTCTTAAAAAGTGCTAGGCAATTTATTCCTACTAGGGCTGGTCAAACAATCCATCCTATCAGCCTACCCAACCTCAGAAGACAAGCAGATCTCAGAAACTTTAAATCACTATTTTCTAGCTGCTATGGCTTTTGCTATAACCTAACCAACACCAGTATCCTCCTTGATTTGCGTTGCTGCTTTCCAGCTCATCATTTCTTCCTAGCAGTGCTTATGCATAGGGTTGCCAATTTTTTAGTTGCAGAAAACTGAACACCTATGCCCCACCCCTACCTCATCCCTTCTCCAAGGCCCCGCCCCCAGCTCACTCCATTCCCCCTCCCTCCATCATTCAATCTCCTCCACCCTTGCTCACTTTCAACAGGCTAGGACAGGGGGTTGGGGTACAGGAAGGGGTGAGAGCTCTAGGGTGGGGCCAGGAATGAGGAGGGTTGGGGTGCAGGAGGGGGCTCGAGGCTGGAGCAGGGGCTTGGGGTGAAGGAGGGAGTACGGTCTCTGGACTGGGAGTGTGGGCTCCAGGGTGGGGCCAGAAATGAGGAGTTCAAGGTGTGGAAGGGGACCCTGGGCTGGAAGAGCAGATGTGGGCTCAGGGAGGGAGTTTGGGTGCGGGAAAGGGTGAGGAGTTCAGGCTCCAGGCAGCGCTTACCTCAGGCAGCTCCCAGAAGTGGAATCATGTCTTTCTCCGAGGCGGAGACATGGCCAGGGAGGTGCCACGTTGCTACCCCCACCCACCAGTGCTGCCCCCACAGCTCCCACTGGCCACTCGGGGGCAGTATGAGGAGCCCCCATGGCTGGCCCCCCATCTAGAAACCGGACATGTTGCCGCTTCCGGGAGCTGCTCGGAGCCAGGCAGGGGAACCTGACAGCCCCACTGTGCCACAGCCAGACTGGGTGTTCCCGTCAAAAATCAGACACCTGGCAACCCTACTCATGAAGCCTGTCATTTGTTCCCTGCAACACCATATTGGCAAACGACCATCTGGTCGGAAAACCATTTATGTGGCCCTGTGCTATGGACCAGTTAGAGGCAAAAAGACATCCTTTAATAATTGGAAATCAAATCTTACTGAGGAAAATAGAAAGGAGCATAAACTCTGGCAAATCAAATGTAATAGTATAATTAGGCAGGCCAAAAAAGAAATTGAAGAGCAACTAGCACAATACACAAAAACTAACAGCAAACACTTTTTAAGTACATCAGAAGCAGGAAACCTGCAAAACAATCAGTGGGGCCACTGGACAATTGAGGTTCTAAAGGAGAACTCAAGGAAGACAAGGCTATTGCTGAGAAACTAAATTAATTCTTTGCATGAGTCTTCACTGCAGAGGATGGGAAAGATTGCCACACTGAGCCATTCTTTTCCAGTGACAAATCTGAGAAACTGTCCCAAATGGAGGTTCAAAACAAGTGGTTTTGGAACAAGTTGATAAATTAAACAGTAATAATTCAACAGGACCCAATGGTATTCATCCAAGAGTTCTGAAGGAACTCAAATATGAAATTGTGGATTACCACTTGTGGTATGTAATCTGTTGCTTAAATCAGCCTCTGTACCATGACTGCAGGATAGCTAATGTAACGTCAATTTTTTTTAAAAGGCTCCAGAGGTCATCCTGGCAATTACAGGCTGATAAGCCTAACTTCAGTCCCAGGCACACTGGTTGAAACTATAATAAAGTACAGAATTATCAGACACATACATAAACACAATATGTTGGGGAAGAGTCCACACGGTTTTTGTAGAGGGAAATGGTGCCTCACCGATCTATTAAAATTATTTGAGGGTGACAACAAGCATGTGAGCCAGTTGATGTATTGTTATTGGACTTTCAGAAGGCCTTTGTCAAGGTCCCATACCTAAGGCTCTTAAGTAAAGTAAGCAATCATGGCATAAAAGGGAAGGTCCACTCATGAATCAGTAACTGGTTAAAAGATAGGGAACAAAGATAAGGAATAAACAGTCAGTCTTCAGAATGGAAAGAGGCAAAAAATGAGGGTCACCCAAGGATCTGTACTTGGACCAGTACTGTTTAACATATTCATAAATGATCTGGAAAAAGGGGTACAGTGAGGTGGCAAAATTTGCAGATGATTACTCAAGTCCAAAAGCTGACTGCAAAGAATTACAAAGGGATCTCACAAAACTGGGTGACTGGGCAACAAAATGGCAGATGAAATACAATGTTGATAAGTGCAAAGTAATGCACAGTGGAAAACATAATCTCAACTATATATACAAAATAATAGGGTCTAAATTAGCTGTTACCACTCAAGAAAGAGATTTTGAAGTCATTGTGGCTAGTTCCTGCTAGATGTGCAGTGTCAGTCAAAAAAGCTAACAAAATGTTAGGAAACATTAGGAAAGGGATAGATAAGAAGACAGAAAATATAATGCCACTATATAAATCCCTGGTACGCCCACATTTTGAATACTGTTACATTTCTGGTCATCTCAACTCAAAAAAGATATATTAGAATTGGAAAAGGTACAGAGAGGGCAACAAAAATTATTAGGGGTATGAAACAGCTTCTATATAAGGAGGCATTAAAAAGAGTAGGGCTACTTATCTTTAAAAAGAGATGACCAAGACGGGGTGGAATATGATAGAGCATATAAAATCATGAATGGTGTGGAGAAAGTGAACAAGGAGGTGTTATTTACTCCCTTAACATAACACATGAACCAGGGGTCACCCAGTGAAATTAATAGGCAGCAGGTTTAAACAAACCTAAGGAAGTACTTCTTCATGCAACATACAGTCACCCTGTGGGAACTCATTGCCAGGGGCTATGGTGACGGCCAAAAGTATAAAGAAAACTCCTAGAGCAGTTCAACAAGAAATAGTCTCTATGGTAGATGTGACCAATATTGGAACCTCAAAAAGAATTAGATACATTTATAGGTTCATCAATGGCTATTAGCAAAGATGGTCAGGGATGCCGTTCCATAATCTGGATGCCTCTAAACATTTGACTGCCAGATGCTGGGTCTGGACAACAGGGGGTGGCTCACTCAATAATTACCCTGTTCTGTTCATTCCCTCTAAAGCACCTGGCACTGGCCACTGTCGGAAGACAGGATACTGGGCTGAAAGGACCATTGGTCCAACCAAGCAAGGCCATTCTTATGTTCTTATATAACAGAGGTGATTCCATAAAGTAGTTGTCCTTGGGAACTGCTTTCCCATCTTCAGTATTTGTTCACATCTTGCTCCATGATCTGAAGCTGGAACATATCCAAGGGAACTTTCCAAGTCTCCCTGCACTCAGGGACCTAAAGGGGATTTACAGACCTGAGACAATTACATCCTATAGGAGCATTTGAGGCAGTCTTTGATATCACTCTACTCAGTGAGGAGAAAAACAGTTTAGAAGAGGATCTTGATAAATGGAGAGATGTGTTGGAGAGACAAAAGGCTCAAAAGAAGCAGAGGAAAAACAGAGTATATGGTGGGTAGTTTCAATAATGTGACCACTGAGGAATTATCCTTGAAACGAGATGGGCAGACAATACCAAAAACAAAATGTTTCAATATCTGGGTTCCAGAATACAGGAAAATGAAGAGCAAAATAAAAGCTAGGATAATAAATGACTGGCTCAAATGGAGAGAGATAAGTGGGGTAGTATGTGTCAGGAAGATACAAGTAAGATTAAAAGGGAAAGTCTATAAAATGGTGGTTCATCCAGTATTCGTGTGTGGTGCTCAGTTCTCGGCAAGAAAGAAGAAACATGAAAAAATTATCTGTTCCATTGAAATGCGAAAGATTAGATGGATGTGTGGTATAAGCAAGAAAGACCACATGAAGAATGTGTATGTTAGTGACATGGTCGAAGTAAAACCAATAAGTGAAAAAAGGAGGGAGTGCATGCTCAGATGCAAATCTGACAGCTATGTGGGTAAAACAGTCCAACAAATCAAGACAGAAGGCAAAAGACAGAGAAGTCAACCCAGGTAGTGGTGATGGGATGTCATAAAGGAAGAAATGTTAGTATGCGATGTGATAGAGGATATGGTATTGGTCAGAGCACTTCGGAGGGAGAGGGCTCAGAGTGGACACCATTTGATGGGATTAACACAAGGAACAAGAATAGCCTTTGAAGCAGCATTAAAGTTGACATTTCCCCTCCATGTTGCATAAACCCAACTCCCCATTTAAGGGGCAAGGGGGAGATTATAAGGGCATCAGCTGTCAGGCTGAATTCTTGCCATTGTAACCATTCTTTCATGAGGCCAAAGGGGGCAGGTAGTCTAATATACAGTCAGGCCTGATAGTTTGGGAAGGCCAATCCAATTCTTCATGGTGGTAGGAGAAGAAATCATGACGTCCTCCAGGGAATAATGCCAGAATAATGCCGTGGTAACTCAAAGAGAATTTTCATAGTTTCCATTCCCCTATGTTGGATAATATCACACAGAGGATCATCTAGACCACTATTATTACTGTTTTCCTCTTTCTCCTTCCAGAGAAAGAATCATAGAATATCAGGGTTGGAAGAGACCTCAGGAGGTCATCTAGTCTAATCCCCTGCTCAAAGCAGGACCAACACCAACTAAATCAGCCCAGCCAAAGCTCTTTCAAGCCAGGCCTTAAAAACCTCTAAGGAAGGAGATTGCACCTTCTCCCTAGGTAACCCATTCCAGTGCTTCATCACCCTCCTAGTGAAATAGTGTTTCCTAATATCCAACCTAGACCTCCTCCACTGCAGCTTGACACCATTGCTTCTTGTTCTGTCATCTGCCACCACTGAGAACAGCTGAGCTCCATCCTCTTTGGAACCCTCCTTCAGGTAATTGAAGACTGATATCAAATGCCCCCTAACTCTTCTCTTCTGCACACTAAATAACCCCAGTTCCCTTAGCCTCTCCTCATAAATCATGTGCCAGAGCTCCCTAATCATTTTCACTGCCCTCTGCTGGAATCTCTCCACTTTGTCCACATTCCTTCTGTAGTGGGGGGGCCAAAACTGGACAAATACTCCAGGTATGGCCTCACCAATGCCAAATAAGGAGAATAATCACTTCCCTCAATCTGCTGGCAGTGATCCCACTAATACAGCCCAATATGCCATTGGCCTTCTTGGCAACAAAGGCACAATTCTGACTCATATCCAGCTTCTCATCCACTGTAATCCCCAGATCATTTTCTGCAGAACTGCTGCTTAGCCAGTCAGTCCCCAGCCTGTAGTCATGAATGGGATTCTTCCTTCCTAAGTGCAGGGCTAATTCTCTTGATATATAGATCAACATGAAAATATCTGTCTTGTGGTAACTTATTCAGTCACTACTACTGTACAGGCTGATCCAGAGCTCGCAGAAGTCAATAGAAAGATTCCCATTCATTTCAATGGGCTTTGTATCAGGTCCTATTGCATTTCCTTCTGCAACCATGATGCATAAAGTAAGCAAAATTGTAGGCAATTACTCATTAAAAACAATTCCTGAGGAATAGAACCCATTTAAGGAATACAGTTCCCACTGAGAGAAGACCACCAGCAAAGTTTAACAAGAAATAATCACTCATGGTAGATGTGACCAATATTGGAACCCCATGCAGCATATTTGGGGGCCTTGTATCAAATTTTTGAATAGTTATGTATAACTGTGTTCTACTCCATGGGGGGGAGGGTTACCACTGCTCTTCCAGAAACTAAAATCTAAAAAGGTGAGTCACTGAGTCTAAACAACTGTAGAGAGGTACTACAGCCTGGACTGGTTTGCATAGAGTAGTTCAAGATGGTTTTTCCGGAGACAAAAAAAGGGCTTTTGGTATAAAAAGATGAGCTTGAACTGACTCAGGGCCTTCTCTTTGATCCAGCAAACATCCAGGGACCGTCTGACCAAGGGGAAGCTCATCCCTTTAAGAAGGGTGGGAAAGACTTTGGCTGACCGGGGCTCCATAAGACTGATGGATGATTCCTGGTATGTTTAGTGTGTGTTTAAATCTGTTTATTGTTTTTATGATGTTTTCTCTTAAATGCTTTTACCTTAAGAATAAATGTGCTTGCTTAGAAAAAGCTGCATGGTAACTTGTAATTTCTGTCAATACACTGTTCATAGCCCCAGAAAGAAGGCAAAGCACAGGTGCTGGCCTGTTTAGGCACTCTGGAGTGCTGGGTATATTACAGTGTGAGGGACCTGTGCAGTCTTAAATCACCAGTCAGGAGGGAGTGAGATACAGATTTTCACCCAAGAGACGTGATGACTGGGAGCCAAATACCTTAAGAGGGTCCCTTCAAAGGACCATTCAGAGAGAATTCAGGTGCAGTTACCCTGAAACTATGATAGTTCATCTTGAACGGTCCCTTGAAATATGTGTTAGCTATTTTTGCTAAACAATCTCTTCCACCTTATATTTAACTGTGAACAAGTAAGTTTCCCAGACCTGAAGAACTCTGTGTAAGCTCAAAAGCTTGTCTCTCTCATCAACAGAAGTTGGTCCAATAAATGAAATTACCTCATCCACCTTGTCTATCTAATAGCCTGGCACTGACATGGCTACAACAACACTGCATACAGTATAGCCCTGTCATTGTGATCCTATCATCTCACCAGAACACGCTAGTAACGTATTGGTTATAAACAGTGCAATTATCTGTAATGAGGCCACAGTACAGGAGTTAATGAAAGTTACTGTGTCATTACCATCACTGCCAATGGCATTACTATGCATTATTTATCACTTTATTACTGCATTATGATTCCACGCTAACCCAACATTACACACAGTTTTGACTGAGTAAGGACTTCAGAACTGGCTCCAAAACAATTAACTTTGTCATTGTATATGGGCACACACAATTTTAGAGAAGAGTTCTCCTCTCAGATTCACCCAGTATCTCACAGTTTAAGTATTCTGTTCTCCGTGCACACACAGCACTCATGCTGACATGGGAAAAGGGAGCTTTGTTTATGTTGAGAGAAGGGAATATGAGAGTTAAGATCTGCTCTGCAGTTCTGAGAGATTTTTGCACCTTTTTTTAAAAAACAATCTGTATAATTTAACACTGTTTCTCTTCCGATCCTCTATAAATCATTTAGCTGGTCTCAAAGCCTCCAAAAGAAATACTGAGATATGTGTATGCTACAGTTGCTTTATTGAAGTGCACAACATAGGCCCAGTTCTGTTTCTGATTCTGTTGCGGATTGCAGGGAGTGCCTCTGGAATGGGGGCCTACAAAGATTTTTTTCTTAGGTCTTAAGTTTAGATTTTGGCATTCTCCTTTGGTGTAAACTGGTGCAGCTCCCCTGAAGTTGACGGACCTGCAGCCATTCAGAACAACAGAGAATTTGGCCCCATGCGTTCTCCACATATATATATTTGTTCCACATGCTCACACACATAGCACTCTTCATTTATACATATGTATTTACAGCAAATATTGCATAAAAGAATGATAGGTCTCAAACCAGAACCCCGAGTTAAATATCTCTGAATTTCAGTGAAGCTTGGATTTGGACCCCAAGTTTGCAAGTGCCCCATCTCATTAAAGGGTTAAATCAAAACATGGTAGCAAGCCTTTCCAAACTTTTTATGCTGAGACTCCTTTTCCTAAGAATGTTTCAGGGAAATCAGATCTATCTTGCATTTGGATTAAAAGTTTCCTATAAACTTTCTTCCCCTAAAAGTAGACTACCCTAATTAAAAATTATCACCTCTCCCCACCATGCCGCAAGGGAAACGAAAGCAGAATTGTTCATGAACAGGTGTGATAGCCCTACACATTCACATTAAAAATCACATGAATCATTTCCAGATCCCTGGATCATTTCAAGCTATTTGCTGAGGCTCAATATTTATGCCTTTCTGCAGATGCATTTCCAAAGAATTAACATACTGCAGCCCTAGCCAGCTCCACCAGTGATTGCTTTTCTGTTTAGTTTCTATAAATGAAATTTATTAAAACCATTACATGCACAGTGATGCCACAATATCCAGAGCAAAGTTACTAAATCTAAAAGAGCTTTTATTTAATCAGGAGATAGCTAACAGATGTAATGACTGGAGGATGAGGCAGAACCTTGTTTTACATTCACTCCCTGACAATGTGGTTATATCACTTTCATTAATGTGGACTCCATATTTCCCTCCATCTATTACTTTAAATAAAAAGCAATCATTTCTGAAAATGTCCCATTTATTGCATCAGAGCTTTTGGTTCTTATATGCCCAACAGAAATCAATTTCTTTCCTGTCTTCAGACATCCCACCCCAGTCATTTTTTTTAAATGAGTAGTTCCACCTCCCCATCCATCTTGTCTGCATGTAGAAGGGATAACCTGCAGTTGAATTACAGAAAGCTTATTCTCCCAGTGGGATCTGAGATAAGATAGACTGCATTAACCCTAAGATTAATTTCCCAGTCAGAAATTCTCCTCTACTCTTTTAAGATGATCACAGGAACCAGACTGGATATTGGTAAGAGATCTATTGAGTACACTTTCATCACCAGCTTTCAGAAAGAGGGAAACAGTAATAAGCTCACAGATGACTGAAATGCCATGGGTGGCTGGGAGAGATTTCCAAATACGTCAGCATTTCTATCTCGATATATGATGTAACATAGACCAGGGCTGTCACAACTCTTGCAGATTCTTTGTCCACATAAAATTGGTTCTTTATGGGAATTCTAATCAAGATGTCAGAATGGGTGATCCGATTCATACACTTGGTCCCCCAAAAGCATCCGTTACATTAGAAAACAAAATGATTTATTATTCTTCAGAGGTTTAGATTTCATTTTAACATTAAGGCTACTTGAAGCCCTTGTTTATATCTATGTACTTTCCACTTACCATCATGTAACTTACCATCCAACACAGAGCAGCCCCATGGGATAAGGGGACCAACTAAAGACACAAACATCATAAAAAACCCCCACTTTTCATCATATTGCCTGTCTTCAAAAGCTCTTTAAATGCTTTACATTCATTAATTAATACAATATCACTCCTATCAGGCAGGTTACTCATTATTCCAATTAGACAGATGGGTAAACAGACACACAAAGAGCTGAAGGCCCTGATCCTGCAAATGCAAAGAGCTCTCCATGGATAGACCTCTCAGCCCACATGGAGCCTCACTGAAGTCAAAGCCTACATAGAGATCAAAGCTTAAATGACTTGCTCAAAGACATACATTAAGCTCAGTACCGGAGCCAGGAATTAATCCCAGTAGCCGACTCCTCTGACCATCAGACAATATTTCTCCCACAAGCCATATGCATTGTCTTATCTATCTCACTAGCCTGATGTGATGAACGCAGTACCACTGCTCTGTTAGAATAAGAATAGCAAGATCATCTGTGTGGACAGGATCAACTTCTCAGTGCCCCTTCGTAGGCCAGCATCTTTGAGAAATCTCAAGGTAGGTCTGTAAGCAACAGACAGCCCCCCAGCCTGAAGCAAATACTCACCAGCAACTACACACCACACAACAAAAACAGTAAGCCACGAACCAATCCCTGCAACAAACCCCATTGCCAACTCCATCCACATACCTATTCAAGGGATACCATCATAGAACCTAATGACAACAGCCACACTATCAGGGGCTCGTTCACCTGCACATCTACCAATGTGATATATGCCATCACATGCCAGAAATGCCCTTCTGCTACGTACATTGGCCAAACCAGACACTCTCTACACAAAAGAATAAATGGACACAAATCAGACATCAAGAATTGTAACATCCAAAAAACAGTAGGAGAACATTTCAATCTCCCTGGACACTCAATAACAGACTTTAAAGTGGCCATTCTTCACCAAAATACTTCAAAAACTGACTCCAACGAGAAACTGCAAGGCTGGAATTAATTTGCAAACTAGACACCATCAAATTAGGCCTGAATAAAGACTGGGAGTTGATGGGTCACTACAAAAAGTAATTTTCCTCTCTGCTGATTCTCACATGTCTTGTCAATTGTTGGAAATGGACGGACATCCACCCTGATTGCATTGGCCTCATTAGCACTACAAAAGAAATTTTCCTCCTTTGATATTCACCCATTCTTGTCAACTGTTGAGAATAGGCCACTTCCCCCTTAATTGAATTAGCCTCATTAGCACAGACCCCCCCCCACTTGGTAAGGCAACTCCCATCTTTTCATGTGCTGTAATATTTATACTGCTTTCTGTGTTCTTCACTCCATGCATCTGATGAAGTGGGTTTTAGCCCACAAAGTTTATGCCCAAATAAATTTGTTAGTCTCTAAGGTGCTGCAAGGATTCCTCGTTGTTTTTGCTCATACAGACTAACATGACTACCTCTGACTCCTTTGCAAGGTACCCTTGACTTGTATTTTTGTTTAAGTTTAATTCAGTAATGTGATTGTGGCACAGCAGTCAAGTACCTTGGGAGGCTGCATGGGTTGCTTCCTTTTCTATCTTCCCTGCAGGGTTCAGTTTACAGGTTTGGGCCAAAAGACATGAACCAGAGAAGCAGCAGCAGCAGCAGCTGCTGCTAAGAACTATTAACAAGCATCTCAAGCTGCAGTGGGTTATCCTATCAGGGAAAGGAGAAATTATATACTTCAGGTAAAGAGGAAAAGAGAAGTTAGTGAGGAGCAAGGGAGTTAGTAAGTGCTAACTATTCAGGGCGTTAATGTTGTGTGTTTTGGTTGGTTGGTTATTGTTATTCTGTTCCTTTTCCCCTGAACTGAATAAATACAGGGGCTTTAAATTCTCTCCAAATTATCTGGAGCACCAATGTGATATTTACAAGCCAGCCTGCCTGTTCAGGCCTTCAGGAAATAAAGAACAAATCTACCTAGAGGATTTTTAGTGAATTCATCAGCAATGGGGGTACAAAGGGGCTATAACTGGGAGGAGAATTGGGGACAGATTCTCTAATGTCCAGTCCAATGCCATGTAGTTGCAACATTGTTGAAAATTTTAGCTTTATTGGGAGAGGGGGGGATAGAGACCAGAGTGGGGAGTAGGAAGTAGGAGAATGCTATAATTTTATTCCTCCAAAGAAGATAAATATAATTTGCTGGAGGGATTTTCACTGCCACCACTTGTATATGCCTTTAAAGTTAATACAAATATAAGTGACTCCTCTCTTATTTGTTCTGTTTCAGTGTTTTGGTTGTCAGCATTTAGATTTCAGATTTTTCTATTTGCTTTTTGCTGCACACACCAAAGATCACTTAGAAGAACATTAATAACCAGAAGCAGTTAATGCAAAATAAATAATCCCACACATTTATAAAACATGCAGTAAGGATGGCAGTCTGTTTTATGTAGTTCCAGTGAGATTCATTCATTTCCTTCCAGAAGTATGAGGCTGTAAAAGGTCCATTTTACACTTGGTGATGCCTTATCAATGGTTAGAATATGAAGAAAGTTGTCCTCGTGATATTATTGGGAACCTCAGATTTCATTTAATAAATTAGGGAAACAAAATACAAAGATAAAGACCATCGATGGAAAGGATGAAGCTAATGGACTTTACCCCATTTTCAGATCATGAGTTTGAATTCAACCCAAAGCCTTACATGAAATAGATTTGGCAGGCAGTCCCTGGTAATACATATGTTCTCACCATTCAAAGTCTGAGATGCAGTATTTGGCAGTCTCTGCATGGCAATGGACAAGGAATAAATTAGAATGGAGGCTAAATGACCCAATATCAGTTAATAAATTTGATCTAGTCACATGTGGTTTAAGGTTACTAGCAGAAGTCTGTGTCTGAATTTGGAAGCTGCATACAATCTATTGTGCATATTAATTTTATATAGATACATACATAAATATATATTTATTACACACACAACACACACACACACACACACACACACACACAGAGTTTGGCGTGTATATTACACAGTTACTTGTATTCCCTTCTCCCATAAAAAGTCAATCAAATACTAACGTTTAAATCCTCTCTATTTGCATCAACAATAGACATATGACAAACCACTTTAACTAATTAACTCATTAGTGATCAGCATACTATTTAAAAACCAAACCAAAAGACTCTATTATACAAATGCCTGTTTTACTAAACCTCCTCCCTCCCAGCCCCCAGCTTTGAGTCATGCTGTGAAAGGCCCATTTTACAACGTCATAAATCATGTTTTCTGTTTTTCCAGCTTCCATGGATAAACTACATAGCAAGTGTGTATTTAAATGAGATGGTGAGTTACCTGGTTACTTTGCATGTGTGAGTAATTTTATTAAAAAGGCATAAAAAAAGGGAGCTTTTCACTCATCCAGAAGAGGGATTATAGGTAAACACCCATAAATGGGAATAAGCTGAACAGCAGGGGAAGGGGAGGCATTCCAGCTAGACCTCAGGATCTGCTGGAAAGAACATTGTGACATGAAGAAGTCTGATTCTAGCTGTGGGCTCCAAAATGCTATTGTGGGGAACTATACTAAGGTTGAGACAAGCTTATTGTTTAACAGCCCATTTTACTTGAAGTGTCTTGACAATTGCTGAGCCTCTTGGAGACTCAGAGTGGGGTTACTGTTGCAGATTTGAGGTCACCATTACAGTGGGGTTCTGAGAGATAACAATCCCCTGCACCAGAAAAATAAAATCAAGTGACGTCAAATTTTTGGGGATAGCAATATTTTAAAATTTATTTGGGTGAATCTACCAATGGGGCTCAAGCCAAGTTGATGACCCAGAAAAAATTCTGTTGGACCTTAACTCTTTATTTCCTGATTGTCAGTGCCTTATTGGCAGGACTATAGCTCTACTAACACTTCCACATATTTTTCAGTGACACAAAAATGAAGAAGATTAAATTGCCCTCTTGCCTGCTAGTCCAAAACATTTATCATTTCCAACTCCTATATTAAACAGTATTACTATATGGCCCAATCTAACCTCCATCAAAGCCAATTCCTATTAACTGTTTTGGAAGGAATCAGACCTAAAGGGATGGAACATGAAGTTCTTAATTATGTCAATTTCCCATTAAGTCAATTAGTAATTTGCATGTATGTGCTGCTGGATCAAGCATACTTTTCAACAAAATAATTTTTTCAAAGCAAGAATATACATCTTCTGCTTGTGATTACTTGTGCTATTTTTAAAATTATATTATATAGAAATACAGATATATGCAGAACAATCCATGTTAACAATGAATAAGCCACAAACCCAGGTTTCATATTTACATATTAATATAGGAACTGATTCTGTAGCCACTCCAGGAATGAAATTCTGCCCCCAGTCATACATAAGGAACTCCCTCCGACCTATGTAGAACTCCCATTGGAATCAATGGGAGTTCTGTGCATGTAACAATTGCACAATTAGACCCACAGAATGGAAATTTAAACCATATCAAGGAAAAATATTCTCTTCTAAATTGTTTTGCCATATATGTTTATGCCAGCTTCTATTGCCCTTCCACAGAGAATCATCAAAAATTGACTGATCATTGGCAACTCTGATCGCTGCGCTCAGCATTAATTGCATGCTGCTTCTTCCTCAGAATATCATTTCTGAAATGGGTTTCCAGGAAAGAAAGAAAAGATTGCATAGCTTCTAGTTACAAGTAACGATTGTCTTCTTGATGATTTTGACACAGATAACGGTTTTTCCAGCCCCAGTGGGAATCAAACAGATTGACTCTAATAGGTTTGAATGTACAATGATTAGCTCAATCCTACCCAATCCTCAATTATTTAGATAAGGGTCAAGATCAAGAGAACACATCAAAACAAATCCTGCACCTGTAAGAGAATTTAGATGTTAATTAAATGAGAAACAGATCAAAGGAGTCTCCATACTGAAGATATAAGAGGAATATATTAAAATTCAGGACAGTTGGGACATCACAACTCTGGATAATGCTATCCCAAGTCATATTAGCGGCTTACACAATCACTGTTCCTTTTTACTTTATGAAGCTGCATTAAATCAAGTAATAAATCATGAGTCATGATTCATTACCTGCCATAGACCAATGACATTTGACCCACAAGAAAAGATTAATATGTGTAGATAAACTATATGTTGCTAAGTGCATTCTATGCAGAAAAGTTAAAACATTAATGAGTCTTGGCATACATATCACATGACATGTCAAGAGCCTAAGTTTCATATGCTATGAAGCTTAAATAATATCAGTCCAGTCCTCAGGGTGGTTCAACAGGTTAGAGAGGTGGAAGTCAGAGTTGATTGACTTTATTATTGCCTCATTCTAGCAATACTGTGAGTTGGCAGCTGAGTAAGCACTTCAACTGTAAGCATCTATTTGCAAGCTCATAGAGACCAATATTAGAAGATGCTGAATTCTGAAGCTCAGAACTGATTTGGATCTAGCCCCTAGAAGAGTTCAAAAATTACCCTTGAGATACAATTTTTATTCTAGTCAGCCCTCAGATACATATATTTTATTTTATTTTATTTTTTTTGGCAGGGGAATAATGGGCTAAAATTCGTTTTGGCCATTCATGTTAGAGAATGGAAAAACAGTATTTTCACTGATCATTTTCAGATATTTTGGTGCTCAGAATTCTAACAATGGCACAAGCCAGGTCAATGTACCATGGCCAGAAAATTCTGAATTGTAGTTTACACTACTAATCATCTTTTGGCCATACTGCTTACATGCATATACAAGTGCCACAAACTCCACTGGAAGCGAGACTAGGTCCTATGTATGGTGTAAACCAAAAATTTACATGATACTTCACTTTAAGCTTGACTTTAAGGGTATCATATCATTTTGGATTTCCAATATATTGATGGAAAATCTTATTACTAGAGTTTAGTTCAGAAATGTTAATAATGTTGAGCACTGAACTATATAAAGTATCTAGAGCAGGATGTGCCAAGGAAGATACAGTATATTAGTCTGTAAGGTCACTGTCATAGGAGAGAGGAGCCTTATAAAGTGATGGCATATGTAAGAGGAAGTCAGCAGTAAAGGCATGTTGTCTGTTACATCTGCTATCTATTATTTTAGCTGGCTAAAACACATGGGTTTTATGGTATTGTTACAAGAGAGAAACTTGGGCAGTTGCACAAACCTCGGACCAAAATGTAAACATACGAGAGTGACAGAAACAAGAAAGAAAAGGGCAGTTTGTGGGGAAATGGAAACAGATTCAAGGAAAAGGCAACTGAGGCCAGGACAGGGAAAAGGAAAAACAGAGGATTCAACCCTGGGACAAGAAGGGTAGATGGAACCACCAGTCATGTTGGCACCAGACCACTATAAAATATCATTCCTAGCACTTGCATTCATAATAGTACCATACAGCACTAGCATAGAGAACAACAGCTGTAGTGAATGACACAAATATGTAGTGCTCGACAATGACACTAGGAATAATAGATTTTCATTACATAAGTGAGACGATATCTGGCAGGCGAACTAGTCATCTCTCTTATTACTATAACTCAAAAGTGGAAAAGAATGAAAGTGTCCGAGTTTTGCACGGGTGTGCCACTTCCCTGGGAAGACCATTACAAGTTAGATTTTAAAGGAGATTTTACAAAAGTGTTAGCAATGAATGCACTGTATGGTGTGGTGTTATAACATGCTTCAGAACAGAAATGCACAGTCTAACATGATTCATTTTTAAGCTTTTAAAAAAAAAAAGCTGGGTGCTATGGGCCTGATCCAATAGGCATTGAAGGCAACAGAAAGACTCACATTGATTTAACTGACTCTGCCATGGCCCTGGATTACCAGATAATTGTGTTAAGATAATTTTAATAAAAAAGCAAATATGTTGATCCTTTGGTTTTAAAACAGTAACTCAGGGTGTGACATATTGGATGTTTTTATCATAAAACAGACAAAAATCTCTCTCAAAACAGGGGTAAACAACAGTAACTTAAGAGTCAAAAGCTTAACACTGTAATCATTTAAAAAAAAAAAGCCATTGAAAAGACAGCAAATGAAAGTTAACCTTAAATAAAATCCAAGCATTTGCTCTTAACTCTGCCCCCCATCCACTGCCTTAGAAATATCAACAGCCCATCTTCCCTTCTTTGCATGTGGAATACTGAAAATATGTGCCTCAGAGGAGTACTTTTATATACAACTGCAATAGTCAGTGTGGTTCTCTCTCACCACACTACCTTTGGCTAGTAGTTAGTTTGTATATGGAGACATATCAGCTCTGTGTCTAGTCACACTTGGAGATCAGAGGGCACAAGGAAACACACCACCTGATCCTGGTAAGAACTCAACCTGGGTCAGATTATGGTTTAGAAAAGAAATCAAGTGATGCTTGGGGTTTGTTCCAATTCTGAAAAATTTTCCCATTCCAAATTAGGATGAAAAGTCAAAGTCTCAAAAATTTTTGCAGACAAACCAAAGAAAACCTCTTAATTTAGGTCATTTGAACATTTCAACGATTTTAAAAAGTTTTGTTTTCATTCTGACCTTTTTTCTTTAACTTTTTTTAAGTTTTAGTTTACTAAAATGTCAAAATGAAAAGTTATTTTGACTCAAAAAATTGAAACATTCTAGTTCAAAAAGACTTAAATGTCACATTTTGACAATTTTGTTTCCAAACATTTTTCAGGTCCAGGAGACTAATCGGTTCCAATGAATCAGCATTTTTTAGTTTAAAAAAAAAGTTTTGTTGAAAAATTCCCCACCAGCTCTAGAATACACAGACACCAGGAGCTTCAGCACAAAGCTAAAGAATGATCTCCTGCCAGGGCTGGCTCCAGGGTTTTTGCTGCCCCAAGCGGCGGGAAAAAGAAAAAAAAAAACGTGGTCAGCGGCAGCTTCACCACACCGCTTTCTTCTTCGGCCACAATTCGGCGGCAGGTCCTTCCCTCCAAGAGGGACCGATGGACCTGCCGCCAAATTGCCCGACGTGCCGCCCCTTCCCTTTGGCTGTCCCAAGCACCTGTTTGCTGGGCTGGTGCTGGCTCTGCCTCCTGCCCAGAAGTTTCCCAGTTCATGAAGTTTCCCAGTTCATGAAGTTCCTCCTAACCTACAACATATGCCGGTGCTCCCCAGGAAATGGAAGACTAAGAATTCTATGTACAGATTCTCGTTTACACTAAGCCCTGTTTATACCTCTCTGGCAGTGTAAAGGCCCCTTAAAGTGAGTGAAATTAAAAAGAACTTATTCCTGCTTTAAGGCCTCCTTCCACTGCCAGAGTAAAGTGGCCTTTGCGTAAATGAGAATCAGGCCCTATGAGTTTCACTCAGCTCCCAGGGTATTCAAGAGAGCTTTGCTTTGTGCTTTCTAGTTTGTTCATACCAGCTTAGTGAACCTCAAAACAAGGGAGAAAGCGGGATGGGGAGGAGGAAGAGGAGAATACATTTTTAAGAGCAGTAACCAGTACTGTCCATAACTGTCTATCATGTGTAAGAACACAAAACCTAACTGACTTGCTGGTCAAGAGGTAACCTCCTAAGTCTTTCTCTAATCATACAATCAAGTTGTGAGTTGCTCCTATGCTTAGAACAAAATATTTCCTAGAGCCTCATTTCCTGCTTGAGTAAATGTTTATTCAGATATTATTTTCAAATAGGATGCTATTGTATCTCCCAATTATAGTACTTCAGTGGTGACAGGGCCAACCCTACACATCCTGTCCTGGAACAGCATGCAGTATACAGCCAATAAAATTCAATTAAGTCTCACTCATGCAGTAGACTGTCCTAAATCAGTTTTCTTTTGCTTCCTATTTTACAATAGAAGCTCATTGTTCCTATCCAAAGCAGGCTCATATCTCCATTGACCCAGCAGGCCTGCAGGAGAGGCCTAAATTGCCTCATAACCAGCTCATGACCTCTATGCCTTTTCATTATGTAGGTTTCCTTTTAGTTGCTATTTAACAGGGACATGGAGGGTGGGGGGCTGGGCTCCACCTAAGGGAAAGAATGATATGAGACTGTAAATGTAACAGTACAAATCCTGTATCTTCAAAAACAATAACAGCCCTGCACAACTGAAAGATGGTTACTTATGAATTTCACTTTATGCAACAACAGACTTGACAGCACATCAGGAGGAGTCTAGTGGTTCTTTTCAGTAGGGAAATCCCAGCCCATATCTTGAAGAGCAGTTGAAGTTTAACC
Organism: Gopherus flavomarginatus; assembly: GCF_025201925.1. Taxonomy (NCBI): domain Eukaryota; kingdom Metazoa; phylum Chordata; order Testudines; family Testudinidae; genus Gopherus; species Gopherus flavomarginatus. The sequence goes on along the minus strand of NC_066622.1, from coordinate 80,827,457 downwards.
TGCCACTAATGGTTATAACTATTAATTGATTGTTTATTTGCTCATTTCTTTTTCTGCTAGAGTTAAAAAGGGTTCTGAGGGGTGCTATTTGTACTGGTTTATTTTTAAAAAACATTAAATAAACTAATTCAAATTTAACTAGTTAAAAGGTAAATAGTGTATGGATATACGGAGAAAGAAAGAATCCAGGTTTATCCAGAGTGACACCAGTGAGGCTAGTCATGTGTTTAAAATTAAGCACATGCATTAGCATTTGCAAGATTGAAGACTTATATGGTAAATTTCCTCTCTATTCTTTCATTATACGTATACATTTCTTTTCTGTGCCTTCCTTTGTTAAATCTCTATTCATTGTTTCTCTGTATTTCACAAGAAGTTCCAAATAAATATTTTAACTCTCCACAATGTTCTCCATTTAAGAAGTATAATTTCTGACAAACTGATTATTCACTGGAGGGACTTTAATTTAAAATTCTATTATAATTTTACAGTTGTTCCTTTCATTTCCCTGGGAATCTTAAATCAATGACTTAAGAATCTGATTTTTGCTTTCAAATTGCCCTTATCAGCTTTCCTGCGTAAGAGTCTTCTACAACAATAGGACTGAAAAAACAAATCAGTCTACTAATAAAGTTCAAAAGTAATTGCTTTAGGCACAAATTATCATTGTAGAGCAGATATATGTGCATGTCTCTTCCTGTTTATTCTCTTGCAATGACTGAAATTTTACATAGTTGCACTGTTAGTTCGCCATTCTGCAGTGATGTCCCAGTATCTGCATTTTAATGGAAACATTTCCTTGGAATAAATTAACATTGCATGTCTTCAGGGTCTTCAATGGTTGAGTTTTCTTGCTCTTCTTCTTTTAGGATGCTACAGTCTTCCTCTAAAGCCTGATCCAGAAAAAGACAAGCATCCACAACTCCTACTCCTGGGGTAAGGAATGGTGTCCCTAGCCTCTGTTTGTCAGAGGGTGCAGATGGATGGCAGGAGAGAGATCACTTGATCATTTCCTGTTAGGTTCACTCCCTCTGGGGCACCTGGTATTGGCCACTGTCAGTAGACAGGATACTGGGCTAGATGGACCTTGGGTCTGACCCAGTATGGCCGTTCTTATGTTCTACCAAAGATAGCATAGCAGAGCTCAGCACCTCTCTGGATCAGACTCTTAATGCATTTGTGTTTTGTGCATTCTTTGCCCAGTGCACCCAATTCCCTGCTGTGAACTGCTCTTGCTCCAGAGCTTGGTTTCTGATCGGAAGGATGTGGGGCTACTTAATGTACACAGAACCTCTTCTGCCAGCTAGTGAAAGAAGCTCATTCTGCTTAATAAAACTGACAGTGGATGTATATGTGCAAAAGCAAAACCTAAAGCCTTTCCCTCCCCCCGGCTCATATGATTTTGAAGCAAATCTTACTTTTTCTCTCTCTTAATACCTACAAAAAGGGTGCAGAATAGTCACTAGAATATTTTGATTATTTTGGGGATCTTTTTCCAGCTGTTTCAATTACTGTACTACAAATGTATTAAGACAAGATTTTCAGTTGTTTGATCAGCAGAAAATGGTCAAGTTGTAAAGCACCATTGATTACGAAAAAAAAAATCTAATAGCCTAACCAGCCTTTTCTCCAATGCTAGTCTTAAAATAAAACTACAGACACATCAGTAATGAAAAGCTGGTGAACTACTTATTCTTTATTGGTTTAGGTAATGTTGAATGCAGGTACCTGTTACTATTATAGGCAGGGCTGGTAGCCTTGCCTTACTGGGGTTGCCTGACACTTCCCACTATAGACCCTTTCAAAGTTGTTTATAATTTTGCCATAACTTAACCATTTGGGCTGGTATTTTCCATGCTGTTTGACTGCCTCAGTCTTAATGTTTTTGGAAAATTTCAGCCAAAATGGTTCAGCTGTTTCTGAGAACGTACTATTTTCCCCCATGTTAAAAAAAAATTCTGGCAACATTGTCTTTGAGAACCATGACTTGGAGCAGGGACTTGACATTTGTCAGGGATGTACCTATTGCCATCCACATGAAAATCCACCCAAATTTGCTCAAGCTGTCATCAGACTCTGAAAAAATCACAATATGCACATAGTAGAGACTTCAATTGTCAACTAAACCTTCAAGATTCTGTCCTCCATCAGCATGCTTGAGCCTTTCACAGCTCCTGGTGCTAAACTGACTGCACATGCACCATCCCCACAGAGTGATCCTACATATGACCAGATTGCATGTATGCTATCCCTGCAGAGTGACTGAGCATAGACTACACAGACAAAGCTAGACTCACCCTGTAACGCCTTCTCCTGGCTGCCTCCAGGCCAGGAGGGCAGGTGTAAGGATGTTTCGCGCCCTAGGCAAAACTTGCACCCTTCCCTGTCCCCAAGACCCCACCCAGAGGCGCCCCCCCCACAGCAGCTCCCTCCCTCCTCCCTGGGCACCCCCCCTGCGGCCGCCACAGTCTCTGCAGAAGAAAATGCCGCCCCCCCAAACCCTAGTGCCCTAGGCGATCGCCTAGGTCACCTAAATGGTTGCACCTGACCTGTGGGCCAGGCACAGGAATAGAGAACCAGGAGACTCACTCTCCTGTGCCCTCAATGATTCCTGACCTATCAATGCTGGCACCCAGACAGCTGCAGCTGAAGTCAATGGGAGATTTGCTCTAACATAAAAAAAGGGATATATAATGCTAAGTACCCTGAAAAATCAATTGTCTCAGTTTGGACACCCAAAATTAGTGGAAACTTCTTATCCTAATCTCTAAACCTCAATGCCCCAGCTGTATAACGGGGGTAACATCACCCCGACCTCACAGGGGTGTTGTGAAAATTAATTCATTAAGATCTGTGAAGCATTCAGACATTATAGTGATGACCGCAATAGAAAAAAAAAGCCTGTGAGGAAATTAATAATTCTGTCTTCAGAGCAGGGTTTGAATAGCGCACAGTAAATAAGGCCTGGGGTCACATTCTGAAAAATGATGAGAAAACAAAATATTGAATAGCTGCTCATTAAGTAAGCACTGTCTCCAACCTCTCTCTCTCTCCCCCCCCCCACCCATGCACTGAATGATGCAAGGCTACTATGGAAAAAATACTATGTGATTATACAGTTAAAGACTGTATCATAATTAGAACTGAGCCAATAACTGAGTTTTTGATTTAGTGGTCAAACAAAAAATCTGGTTCTTCCCAAACCAAACTGATTTTTGTTTTTCATATCGCAATGAAAAACTGAAAAAAAAATTGTCAGACAAAACTTTTTGACTGTTTATTCAAATAGACATTTCTGAAATGAAATGCCATTTTGAAACATTTCATTTAAAAAATGTCAAAATGTTTTGACATTTCAAATCCCACCCGCCCCATTTTTGCCACCAAAACTTTTGCTGAATTTGACCTGAATTTATGAATAGCTTTGGTGCCTTGAAAATATGCAGTTTTTGGTGAATTTACTTTTCATTATTTATTATTTGCCCAGTTCTAATCATAATACATATATGTAAGAGGGCCAAATTAAGATTGCGTAAGCAACTTTACATCTGGCATTTCTTAACTTTTGGGTGCTTGATTTTGCAAACTTAGTAATGCTTGTTTAACATAATGACCTTATGTTTGTGTCATTTAGCATTTATATTACAACAACACTTAGAGGTCCCATTGTGCTAGACACTGTAAAAACACTTAATAAGAGATAATCTGTGCTCCAAAGAGTTTACAGTCTAAATAGACAAGACAGACAAAGAACGGGAGGGGAAACAGAACACAGAGGTGAAATGACATGCCCCAGGTTACTCAGCAGGTCACTGGCAGAGCCACAAATACAACCCAGGTCTCTTGGTACCCACTCCTGTGCCCTACCCATTAGGCCATGCTGCTTGTCCAGAATATGTCATTACCTGCAGCTAAGTGAGCTACAATTAGGAAATGAGTTTTATAATTTTTTTAATGGACCACATTTTCAATAGTATTTTCAACGTACTGTATTCAAGGCTAGCCCTAGCTTTTGCATGACCCTGTGCAAAGTAACACACGAGACGCATCCAGCTTCTCAGTCTATAACCAACTGCATCCACACCTTCTCTCCCCATTGCATACCTCTTTCTGTGTATCCATGATTGCAATTCTCACTCGGTGTGTGGCAGCACCACCCTTCCCCTGGATGTGTGGCCTCTGATGGAACATCAACATGGCACTGGAAACCAGGAGTGGAGCCAACAGGCTACTTTCTAGGTGAAGAGGGCAGTTAAGGAAATTTATTATCTACTCAGAACCACAGAGAGAAATCAGGAATAGGACTCTAGAGGAGTAGGATATTGTGTGTGTGATGCAGGACTCAGAAAGAGTGGGGATCTATATAGCCATGTTTGCATATTTCTCACCGCTAGAAAATCCATCAGACTACTCCTAATGGTCTTTACTGATTTCTATTAGGCTTTGTTGATTTTTGCTGGAGGATCTGCAGCCTCAGAAAACAACTGACAAATAGACCTCCTTCACTGGGTTCCAATTGAATTGCCAATTGAAACCAGTAGAAATCGGATGACTTTTCAGCTGGAATTTCCATTAAAACCATGTACAGCCTTGGTTTCAGGCACCTGCTACAGGCAAGGAGATGTTTAAATGATTCTCCCTCATGACGTTGGTAAGGGCATTGATTAGGTTAACTGATGGAGACCAGCAGTCTGCTGAAGTAACAACATATTTCTTTTCAAACTGGGGTCTGGATATCTCAGAGGCACAAGTGAGTTGGCTTGCATAAAAGAAGAACTAACCTACATCTTTGTCCAAATCCAGATGAACTTTTCTGAAAGTCAGAAAAGTTCAATGAGCTTTTACAAATATTTTTTTCCAGTTTTGCACCTGTGCCCTTCCTGATATCACTGTAACCTGAAATGAAAGTAACCAAAGATCTGGTGAGAAACATTCTGATTTCACTCCTCAGAAAATGCCACAGAGGAAATAAGAGCAGGGCTGTCCAGCTAGCCCTAAGGTGACCAGACAGCAAGTATGAAAAATCAGGACAGAAGGTGGGGGGTAATAGGAGCCTATATAAGAAAAAGACCCTATAATCGGGACATCTGGTCATCCTAGCTAGCCCAGATGCACATCAAAAGCAGGTAGTAGGATGACGGGCCTGCCAAGTACCACCCAGATTGTAAGGACTATTTATTATTTCTACCACAAGCTCCTAGGCCCCGACTGGGGCTGAGGCTCAGGGTGATAGGTGCTGTATATACATGCACAAACAGCCCCAGCCCCAAAGATCTTTATATTGAAATAGACAGATAAGACAGAAAGCGTAAGGGGAAACAGAGACACAGAAAAAAAAGACTTAAAACGCAGGGAACAGAATCCACATCTCCTAACTCTCAGTGCAGTGAAGTATCCTGATAGGTAGGTTGCAGGACAACAGGTAGCCTGCTCTGCCCTCTGTGTTAGTCAGTTAAAACTGCTCTGGGATTTATATAGCCAGTAAGCATCAACTCTGACCCATAAGTAGCAAGTTCTATGACATGACTTTGTCACTAACATTTCCTTCGCAGTAGGAAAACAGGCTTACACAAGGAAAAAAAGGCTTAAACAGTGTTCAGATCTCTTTCCATTATGGTTTGCAAACTGGAAACAGGTTGGCAGATACAAGAGATAGGCCTAGTCAGGAGGACTGTGCAAATTAATCCGACAGAAATTCAGTGCATTACAGAATGCACCCAAGCTTCTGGGTGGCTACCTGGCACGTGTCTCAAGAATATGTAGCATGTAAGACAGTGATACGAAAGAATGTGCAATGTTTTGTATATCACAGCAGCACATACTAATAATCTGTATAGGAAAAGCAGGCTGGTGTTTCCCCTTCAGGAGAGCAATCAGGTCACTTTCGCAATGCAGTTGGCCTTCGCTGGCCTGCTGCCTATGCTGGAGTCATTCAACTGATAAGAGTACTATGTTGCTGCAGCTCCACACTGCTGCCAGCTCTTGAATTACTGGAAAATTACTAAGATAAAAAGCTTATAGGCATGCAGGCAGAGTCTCAGAATTTGCCCCACATCTGACGCAGACAATGCAGAATATTTCATTGTAATTTGTGCTTTCTAACAGCAGTTAAAGAAATTGGGTAATTCACAACCTTAGTTGTGCATCAAGACTTTTCACTAGTTCTTACGTTACAAGAGAAAATAAAGTTACTGCAGGCAGCCACCAGGTGAGCAACATCAACATGAAAGGTCTGCGCTGCATGGATGTGTTAATATGCTGCTATTTACTACTTCTGCTGTTGTCCACTGTCTGGCTTTCAAAATGGAAATTTCCATTTAAATATTGCCCAGGGGTTTTAGAAATTGGCAATCAGAAGTTAAACTAACTAATGGAATATATGCCTTGTTTAATGCATCTTGAGCTTCATTTGGGTAGAGATGGGCCTCAGTTGCAAAGTTTGGATCTGAATCTGAGCCTTCCCAAAATTTGTTTGTTTTTTTTTCCAAATCTACTTGTGGGATGAGTCTCTATTTGATTCTGGAGAAGAAGCATTCAACAAAATGACGGATATACGAGGAATGTGCAACAGCAAACAGAAAAGCTGTTCTATCACTAGGCCAAATGATTGCTTGTTTATATGATGATTTGCAAAATTATCTGAGAGAACACTTACGGGGATTTCTTTCAAGGAATCCATTGCTGCATCTCTTTTAGTAGCAAACAGAAAGACAAGCCACCCATGCCATGGTAGAAAGTTTTACCCTCTGCATGTGTCCCGGAAAAGAAAAAGTCTATGCTCGGGCCTCTCTATTTCTGTCTTTGTGCTTTCTGCAGGTTTGGGATCCTGAAATGTAAACAAATAAAAGTTCTTGCTTTCAGAGACTGCTCTTTTAACTGTCCTCAGTTAACAGACTTCCCTGGACAATAAACTCCATCTCATTCCAGAGTTTGCAAAAGCTGAGATGCATCCTTGGGAAGAATTTATTTATTAATTATTACTACTACTAGAAGCACCTAGGAACCCAAATAGAACATCAGAGTCCATTGTGCTCAGGGCTATATAGAACAATGACAAGGACAGTTCCTGTCAGAGAACTTACAAGGTAGGTGTCAGACAGGACACAACAGACAAACAAGGGTGGATGGGAGGACAACAACAACAACAAGTAAAATAACCTAGGACAGAAGAAAAAGTGTCTTTGTCATGATTATCTCAGGGGCCTGGTTAAGGAAGCATCTGATAAGCACCTGTTGGGGTGCTCTTTGCCAGCAAGATTGCTAGTAAAACATGTCCTTTAGTCTCAAAAGATTCTTGAAACTGTTTCAAATGTCTAGTATAAGCTTGTTCTGAATCATATTGACCATGCCAAGATTGAAATCTGCTTTAACACAAATGATTACAGCAAATTTTCCATACAGGTGATGAACAAGAAGTGGTAGGAAAATGTGCTGTGGTGAGGTGGGGGCTTTTAATTCTTCCTCTGGACAGACTGGGTAGGACCCTCCGCTGATGTAAAATTGGAATAGTTCTGTTGTCATTGTTCTTACACAAACATGCTACGCATCAAAGAAGAGAGAAAAGCAGAATCTCAGAGCAGTCTTTTCACATGCTACATTCAGCTGCTATAGGATGGATTGGGTGGGTGACATAAGTGAAATAATATAAAGAGGCCAAAAAATTAATAAAACTTTAAATAAACTTTTGAAACCCCTTTTATTATAGACATCCATAACAGCCTGAGACACTCTGTGAAACTTAATAAACCACATTTCAAGACTATTCCTAAGCATAGGGCAGAAATTCTATTAAGAGTTCCGGAGCGGATAGAAAACAACAGAAGAAAGTTGGTTGTGAAACTGTATCATCGTACCTAGTAAGTACAGTCTATTAGAAGCAGACCCTCAAAAGTTCAAACTACATTGATAAATTTCTCCTTTTGTGCACAATATGCCCTTATATCTTGTTTTATATATAGGAAGTTTATATGTTAATATTTGTATGATGGTAAAATGGAGCTGGGGCACTTCATTAGATTTGAAGAAGTGCCTTTCCCCAGGCCAGGCCTCTGGTTTGACTCATATTGAATTACAAAGCTAAACAGAACAGGAAGGATCTGTACTCCTAATTCTGTTTGATAGATCTCTTTGTCATTTTCAGATGCCAGATTGAAGATAGCTGCCTCTTCCTTGGCAAAGAAGAGTGCTTTTAAGCTTCAGGCTATGAGAGAGTGGGATTGAGTGCACTCCTACAGTACGTGTGTAGACTGACAGTTGCATTAAGATATTTGCTGCAGTTTCCTTGAAAAAAGTTATGGCAACCTGCTTATTATTAGCCTTCTGCAGGTGGAGATCATTAAACTGGGCAAGCTAGAGTAGATGCAGCAGCTGAAGGTGCACTGAGCTCTAACACTTGACAGTAATAGTGTACATCTGCAGATGTGCTAGCTGCAGGAGAACAGCATATGGGAATAGGAGGCAGATTAGCAGAGGTTAGGTGGATTGATGGAAAAAATCTTCAGGAAATTAATCTGTTTTCTTCATTTTTTTCCCTAATTCCAAGAGAATTAAGGAGCTCCTCATCTTGTCTCGTGTTTAATTATGATTATTGTAAGCTCTTCTCCTAATTTGCTTTAGAATTTTCAAATTGCTGAATGAAGTGTGGGCGGGGGGATAAAACCACTGATGCAGAGTCCTGCACTTAGGACAGAAGAATTCCATGCACTGAGTGGCTAGGCAACAGTTCTGCAGAAAAGGACCTAGGGGTTACAGTGGATGAAAAGCTGGATATGAGTCAACAATGTGCCCTTGTTGCCAAGAGGCCAATGGCATTTTGGGCTGTATAAATAGGGGCACTACCAGCAGATTAAGGGACCTGATCCTTCCGCTCTATTCGACATTGGTGAAGCCTCATCTGGAGTACTGCGTCCAGTTTTGGGCCCTACACTACAAGAAGGATGTGGAAAAATTGGAGTCTAGCGGAGGGCAACAAAAATGATTAGGGGGCTGGAACATGTGATTTATGAGGAGAGGCTGGGGAAACTGGGATTGTTTAATCAGCAGAAGAGAAGAATGAGGGGGGAATTTGATAGCTGCTTTCAACTACCTGAAAGTGGGATCCAAAGAGGATGGATCTAAACTGTTCTCAGTGGTAGCAGATGACAGAACAAGGAATAATGGTCTCAAGTTGCAGTGGGGGAGGTTTAGGTTGGATATTAGGAAAAACTTATTTACTACGAGGGCGGTGAAGCACTGGAATGGGTTACCTAGGGAAGTGGTGGAATCTCCTTCCTTAGAGATTATTAAGGTCAGGATGATGATGGGATGGGATGATTTAGTTGGGGATTGGTCCTGCTTTGAGCAGGAGGTTGGACTAGATGACCTCCTGAGGTCCCTCCCAACCCTGATATTCTATGACGCAAAAACCCCAAAGACAGAGCTGAGAACAGTTGGAGCCCATTGAGAGAACAAATTCATGGCTGATTTTCTCTTATTCTTATTTAGTATTTCCATCTCTCTCGCTCTCTCTCTGTGTGTGTGCGTGATTTAGCAGGTGAAAGCTAAACCCATATTAAGTAGGTTTAACCCAATGTATGAATACCCACATCTAAAACTTCACCAATTTAACTAAATCAGTTTGGCATCATACCTTTAATTAAACCAATGCACCTTTGCCTATATAGAAAAGACCTCTCTCTCCCATTTCTTCCATCTTGATGCCTTGCATTAGATAAAATTTGATATAAGAAAATTCCTAGGCAGTGACCTTCAAAAAGAGCCAATGGGAGCTAGGCATCCAATTGCTATTGAATTTTAATGGGGACTGGGTGCCTAACCCCCCCCAGGCACCTTTCCAAATTCCAGCCATAAAGAATGATATATGCCATAATGACAATACTAATAATTTACACTTCTACAACACCTTTCACTCAAGGGCTTCAAAGATGTTGAGAAATATTCAGCTTATAATGACCCTGTGAGGTAGGTATTATTCCCATTTGAAAGATTGGGAAACAGAGGCACATAATGAAACTACCTAACTCTTTTCTAGCACTTTTCAGGAGGTTAGTATCATAAGCTCTATTTTACAAGCAAGGAAACTAAGGCACAGCAAAGGGAAGTGACTTGCCCAAGTTCACCCAGCAAACCAGTGGCAGAAGAGTCTTTGTTTGATGCCCTACCTTAAACCTTGCTCTAAGTCACATAATGAGTCAATGCCAGAGTCAAGAATACAGCCTAGGAGTTCCATGTTTTAACCACTAGTCCAAACCAACCTAAAAGCAAACTCAATTACTAGAGCCTATCAAATGTCTAATTATTCTGTAAATTGCTTTATGAGCTGCTGGGACAGTTATACACATAATAGAAGACTTAGAGCCTACATAAAAATCTAAGCTAGGAAGAAGAACTCAGCCAATCTCACATAAAAACAGACTATCACAGATCAAGACCACACATATATAGAATTTTGCACAAAAGCCTCTGCAGCTGTTGAAGGAAGGTATTTTATTTATTTCAGATCAATCAGATTGTTAACTGGCAATCAGGGTAGGACTCTACAGCTGGGGATAAGAGGAAGTTCAAAATTATTTTGATTTAAAATAAATCACCATGACCTGGGATCACTGAGGGAGGGGAGAAGTATACAGCTGGAGCATGTAATTACTCCAGTTTATTATTCACAATGGGATTTTATTCCAGGGAGGGAGGAGGTGAGGTGGAAAAAGGGAGGAATTGATTATGTTTAAATCCATTGCTACGCCATAGGGAAACTTGTCCAAGTCCTTACCGTTATAATATTAACTAATATGGCTGCTTCAAATAAAGGGCAATCAAGTATGAGAGCTCATCCTGTCTTTAAGGTCACTGATTTGATCCTACACAATGTCAAAGCTGTTACCAAAGTGTAACATAGGTACTTTTTCACCACGCTGAGGTTCTCAGCTGATATGTTTTAATTCTATGGAGATTGGGTTAGTGCCACCTGGGATAGGCCTGAACAGTCATAGACTGGATGCAGTTTCATAGACTAGTTATGCAGTTTCAAAATACATACTTCCATTTTACAACCATTTAATTTGTGTTTCAAGGGGCTGCATATTGGAAGGTCCACAGAGTATGCATAAAATGATACAGATAAATAATGTGAACAGGGAAATTCTTATCTCACACACCAGGGTGCATCTGGAGTTGTTCTGTGGAAACCAATAGCGTTACACTTGTGTAAGTTACATCAGAATCAGGCTTAACTGCCCAGAGTTACTCACTTGAGGAGCTGGGTTTGGTGCAATTAATCATTTGGTTAACACACAGCAAGCAACCAAACCAGTGTACTAGTCTAAATGCAGAAATTGGCATGACTTCATTTTATATGAGTAGGAAGATGGCCTACATCAGGGGAAGTGACTTTGTGCTCTGGTAAATAGTTCTGCTTGTCTAAGTCTTTTCAATTTGTTCGCAGATCTATACATTGGTTAATTTCTCAGCTTCTTGGGTTGTGAAGTGTGAGGAAGGATGTTTCAACTGGAGATATTTATGGAAATCTGACCTTTCTAAACTGTTTGGTCATTTCAAATGATTTTAGCTTTGCAATCTGGAGGAACTGATCTAGGTGAGTCAATTTTATTCAGCTTCTATCTATTTCTGGTGAATCCAGCTCTTCTGAAATGTGACTTTTCACTAATTTCATCTCCTATATTCAATAATAGAAACCATTGCAGGGTCAATGAGACTTCCCCATGAAGGTCAAAGGCCATAAGATCTGCAGTTGTCAAGATAATGCGTAAAACATGAGTTGCCACTGGTGAGCTGAACTCTACACCCTGGGTTAAAATCCTAAATTGTTCTATACCATTGACAAGGTGGCCTGAAGTTTATTTTAAAGTATGTTATGTAATTTTTTTATGAGAGAAACCACAGAATGAGTTCAAGAAATGATGAGAGCTGCTTGCCTGTACAGAAGAAATGGCTGATGAGGAACTTTCAATGCTTTTGGTAAGGCTACAGAATTGTTACAGCCACAGAGTAGAATCTTCTTTAGATGAAATGAAGTGTCAGTATGTGGGTTGTCAGAAATTTGTTTTGGTGGGCAATCTGTATAGCAGAAGGTTGCTACTTTTTTTGGACACTTCTTTTCAAAGGAACACTTCAAAGTTCACTCAAGTAGGGGAAAGCTGAGGGCAGCAACATCCTCAACACACCAACTTCCATAAGAGATCTGGTCAATTACAGGGTGTTGTTCAGAGTCCTTTGTGACCTGCCCAGATAATCAATTGATACAATGAAGCACTGTAGTGATCACCTTTACTTTCTTAGTTGGCATACCTACTGAAATCATACTGCCTGAAACAAAGGAGAAAAGATTCCCAGGGCCTCCAAAAGAAGGAACAGAAATAGCAAATACAGCACATTTATATTTACTTTAAATATAGTCCTTGACAACAGAGCTCTTGGAGTGTTATAAAGAAGTCCTGTATTTTCCAGTTGAGGTTGTTCTATTTATTATGCAACATAGCACACCACAGTTGGAAGGTCAAGGAACAGAGTACCCATATATCACACAGAGTCCTGTAGGGAGGGTGGCATCTATGCTAATTTGTACAGAGATGAGATAGATCAGGGTTAAAGGAAGTCTTTGCATTAATTGTGCCATTGCTTTCACTTTAAAACAAAGTCCTAGGATTGATTTAAAAAAAAAATACAGGAAAAATTCTGTCTAGCAAATATTTTATAAATCACTGTTCTGTGATGTCATTTTTATTAGCATTGTAAGTGTTCTTTAAAGAATTCTTTCAACTATATCTACACAACATTTAAGATAAGTACCCTGTTCCTGTCTCCCCCCACCCATACAGAATAGATCTAAAACTCTGCCTCATCTAAAATTCTTGCTGATTTCAGTTATGAGCAGATTGTGAGCTCTTGCACTGTTACTATGAGCACGAAGTCTCTGTTACTCACACAATCTGTCTCAATGAAGTCACTGCCACTAATTACTGTGGGGTCCAAGGAAAGAACAACTCCTCTTCTTCTAGGTATCTCCAAAACCATTAACAGCCTCTACCCTGCCAGCAGGGGCAGAGCTGGTGAACCCATGTTGACATGGATACACTGCCCTGCCCGCAAAATGGCTCTCTGCTTAGGGGCACTGGGAGCATGCCATGTTTTTCAACGTTCAGGGCAGGGGCCTCATGCTCCCTCAGGCACTGCTCTCATGCAGCAGAATCTCACTGATTCTATCACTCTTCGGCCCCTCGATGTCCATGAAAGGGGCAGAATTTGCTCCCACTTCAAGAGTTTCAAAATTTGGAACTGGATACACTTGTTGCAATGAACTCACTGGTGTAAAAACTGTGATGACTACACATTATGGCAGAATGTATTAGTGAGGCAATGTATACTTATCTGGTAACAGGGAAGCTACAACTTCTCTGTATGAGGTTCATGTGAGCTTTAGTCAGCAATTTACTCAGCATTCCCAGAAATAATCTGAGCCAAGCAACTTTGGAAAACAGTCAGCCAGGCAAGGTAAAAGCTGGTACATTTTATAATAGTACATCAGCAATGATGGGAAGCAGTGTGTTATTAAATCAAATAGCAGTAACACATGGCAGTGCTTGGCTTCCGAAAACACCCGGACACCTGTAATGCCCAAAAAGTACAACAAAGAAATTAGTAAAAATAATCTGGGGAGAGGCCACATGTTGTCTCATCAGCATGATGCCTAGTGTCATGGTTGTAAAGAGGAAAATAAAGTATTTCAGCTTTCATGAAAACAACTCTTGAGAAATTGTGGAAAACTTATTGAATGGAATTTTCAAAATTTATTTTAATGGAACCAAAGTTTGGCCAACACTAGATAATCTTGAAAACCCCACCTGTTCCATCAAATGGTGGACTCATGATCAGATTATCATATTTCATTACTGTGCTGTAGATTTTCCCAGGTAGATTGCACCCCTCATAGAGCACTTAGGCATGTATTAGTGATGCATGAATATATACATCCAAGTCATTTGGATGGCTTACCACTCCCTCCTTTCTATCTTTTGTATGGTCCCAGAGAGCAGTGGAAAAGGTGGGAAGGCACATAGCACAAACATAGCCTGACCTTGCAAGATGCCATTCATGGCTTCACATCCCAAGTCCTGACAGGAAAGGCCACAGGGCACTTCATTGCTGTTTCATTGCTGAGGTCAGAATTCCATAAATATCTCCAGTTGAAACACCCTTCCTCACACTTTACAACCCAAGAAGCTGAGAAATTAACCTATGTCTAAATCTGAGAACAAATTGAAAAGACTTAGACAAGCAGAACTATTTACCAGAGCACAAGGTCACTTCCCCTGATGCAGGCCATCTTCCTACTCATATAAAATGAGGTCATGCCAACTTCTGCATTTAATCTAGTACACTTACAAAAACACCATCACACACACTGACAGTCATAACCATAACAGGTCTTTTATGCATGGAAGGAACAGTGCTCCAAGACATCAATGAATCACGGTACTCCAGTTGGTGGATGTTGTGTTCTCCCTGTTTCTTGTACCATTCCTGGACTGAACTCAGACCTTCTATTATCCCCAGCTGTCATCTAACATTAGGATAACTCTACTTAGTTTGCTAAGAGTATCAGAGGGGTAGCCGTGTTAGTCTGGATCTGTAAAAAACAACAAAAAGTCCTGTGGCACCTTATAGATTAACAGATGTATTGGAGCATAAGCATGCATCTGATGAAGTGGGCATTCACCCACAAAAGCTCATGCTCCAATACATCTGTTAGTCTATAAGGTGCCACAGGACTCTTTATTGCTCTTTGCGAAGAGTGGCAGTCTCTCTCATTTTTAAGGGGCTATGTGCTCATTCAAGAGACACTACTCTCCCCTGAGTGGTAAGGACTTCAAGCTTTAGGTGTCATCTCAAAGACAGTACCTGCAGCAGCAAAGCTCACTTTCTCCTTATGCAAGGGCATTGGTTCAATGCTTACTCAAAGGAACGACTGTCGCCAGTAAATCACCATGTTCTCTGGAGGTCTCCCATCCAAGTATTGACTATATTCAATCCTGTGTATAGCTTGTGAGATCAGATGAGATACCACTCTGAGGTGGCATTGATATCTTTATTGTGAAAGTGAGCAAAACTATGCTATTAAATGTGATGTCTTCATCCCTAGTTGCCACTGGACATAACCAGCTGTAAATGTATCTTCATTTTGCAGGCACCTCTATTTGCTACTGAAATATATAAAAGAGCTCATAAGTTTACATGAACTTCATCATTTAGCTTATTTAGTTTCTGTAGATAGTTCCAGACAGGGAGATCCCTGGTAAACAAAGGATACCTATATGGAACTCAAGTTGTATGGGGAAGCCTATTTGCTTGGCTGTAATTAGTAGGTTTTTTCTTTAATAAATGCCTCCTCTGTTTAAGACTGTGATTCCATATTTCAGAGCAACAACAACAACTAAGAACCTTTCTATGCCAGCGAGGTACACAGATATTACCCTCAGGGGTTCCAGGACAATACCCTGATATAGATATAGGTAACAGTGAACCGTATGAATAAATGCACAAAATCTTGCTTCTCATCACATTTTCCATTATTGCTGCTCCAAAAGTATCCAAAGAAAGACTGAGTGAAACATTTTATAGTAATATAACAGAACTCTAATTTCATTAAAAAAATTAATCAAGAAGTGATTTAAACATAATTTTGGCATTTGGTCAGTTAACATATCATGGATGAGTGGGAATTCATTGTCTGTGATATTTTCTATAACTTAGTAACCTGCTTTGGAAAGAGATTCACTGAGTATTTCAGTGGAAAAGTACACGTCTTTATTAGAAGTTTTCTCTAATGTGCTACAGCACTGGGACTTGGCATGCCTGCCTATTTCTCATCTAATAAAAAAAGAGATGATTCATTGATAATGGAAATGAGTCCTCAAGTAAATTGCTGCCTCTGCTATGCTTTGGTATTTGTAAGCAATAACTGGAAGCTATTGTGCATTTGCCCTGGCCTACGGTGCATTTGCCTAATGTAAGGTGAAACAGCTTTGTTATACCTTAGATGAGCCTGCACATCAGTGTTGGCAACGGGCTTTGAGATTGTGTGAATACATATATAATTTTTTTAAATAAAGGCAGTCCTGTGAAAACTGCTGGCCATGGTACTGCATCAGTGAATAAGCTAACAAGTAGGGTTAGCCAGAAAACAAGAATTCTGTTTTGTGAAAAACTGAGCTTTTGAAATCTGTTTTCATTCCACATCTGATTCAGAGCAGGGCCTCGAACCAGAGTCTCCCACTTCCTAGGCAAGTGCCTTACTCACCAATATATTGGCTTTTCTGGAGAGAATTTCTCTCTCTTTTTCTCAATTGCATCCTGGACTTGAGAAAGCTTCCCAAGGAAAAAAATTTTGGTTTTAATGAATTGGCATTTTCTGACCAAAAAAGGTTTCATCAAAAAATTCCTGACCAGCTCTACTAACAAATAAATTACAATGATCTCCTTTAGTCCATATGCTAGAAGCAATTTTTCATTTGTACAAGAGGAGAGGGTAGATGGTCAAAACAAGTCTTTTCTATCCATAAATTAGGATTCATTGACCCAGTTTTGGATCTTTCATTAATCCATGGGGCAGCTTCTGTTTTTGTCTGTTGTGTTTGAGGTACTGGTATTGGAGAGATTGGTGGTGAATTAGGAAAAACAACTTACTATAAGAGAGATTAATTCATCTATTCTTAAAAGAAACTGCATGTGACAACAGAAGAGGGAAAATTCCAATGGTATCTAATGCCACAAGAACATTTTCTGCCAAAATTCTGACATATTATGATGTTAAAAGCATTGCGACTTCAAAACAAACTCTCATTGGCAGATCATCCCTCCTCTTGAACTTCTCCCAACCCCACAGGAGTATTATTCTTCTGCCTATGGAAGCAGTAGCCTTCTACACATTAATCCTTTCATAAGCATCACATGCATCACAATTTAAATGGGAGTTGGGTCTGAACAGGGCCAGTGGAAGCATGGCCTTAGTTTCTAGCTCAGGTTTTCAATGCAATAGTCCCATTTTTAAGAAAGCTTTGAATATGGAAATCCCCCCTCCTCTAAAAAATGTAAATATTAAGTTGCTTAGCTACAGTTAGAGATGAGTCTGACCACAACTCTCGGGTTGTTGAAAGCCCAAACTCAGATCTAAGTTCTGAAGGTGATATTCTAAACACCCTGAAACTTTGGGGTGTTAGAATCTGGATCTGATTTCTATGGTGTGTGCATTTGTTGTAGGAGTTTTCACGCCAACCACTGCTGCTGTGAACCAATACTGGCAATCACATCGTATTAAAAAAAAATGTCCTTCAAGATTAAGCATCTGAGCTACAGGGCAGATTGCATCCCTCTAAACTCAATTCCTTCTTCCCTTGATGAATGGCACCAGCTTCTTTGTTTCAGTTTTATATCATTATACTCACCTAGCCAGCTGAGGCCCATTTCAGACCAACTCATAATTGTGATTCATTTTTCTTGTCGAATAGTGAGAAGTACATTATGAACTAAACACAAACTGCAACATATTTTTTAAAAATGACCTAAACATTCAAGTCCCTGTTGTTCTCATTACCTGCTTTCTCCTCTTCCTTCAGACCAATATTTTTATCAAACACAATTTATCACAAGCTGCTCATGTACATTCACAGGTACCTGAAACGTGCAATGTAATATTAATTCCCAATAGCTTGTAGTTTTGTATTACCTAGGCAGACAGACCACTGCTGAATAATACATGTAGCGGTACTATGCATATCCAAAATGAGACTCATCATTCCAGTAAAGCTTAGAAGACAGGATCTTTAATCTTAGATTTAGGACTGATTTGCTGAAAAAAACCTTCCATTTATAACTGTTTATACTGTTTTGCTTTCACATACAATAGATTAAATTTTACTCCAAGGTCTGACAGCTGCCCCCCACCGCCAACATAAATAGCGTCCCGTTATAAAGGTATTATCTTACACCCAGGTTAGTCCCACAAGAAAAAAAATGAATATGCATGTATGCAGGAGGTCATGTCATAAGCCTTTTATTTGTACAAAACTTCTATTTAGCATCTTATATGGATGATCATGTAATAATGTCTATGATACAATTGGTGGGTTGGGTCCTTGGCTGGTGGTGGTGCTAACTGTACTTCCCCTTGTAGACTGTTCTCTCCTCCGCCCCCCCCCCCGCCCCCCGACCTTCTCCAGTGGCCATTTGGCTAAATTACACTTATTTGGTTCTTTTCATCTTTCATTGCAAGTCAGTCTCTCTCTCAATCTAATCAATTTTGTCGCTCAAAAGGTTAAAGTGTTAAGTTTGAGACAATACTCAAAAGTTCATATGCTTATTCCTGCCTTTTGGATCTCTACCACGTAACTGTTTTCCAGATAAACTATGAAAACAGCCTCTCTCATAAGTATTTCATCCTTTACATTTCTACCAATACCAGGCAGTGCAGAGATGCACAAAAATTGAAGTTAAAAACCCAACAACAAAACATTTTCAGAGCTCAAATAGAAGTTTGATTGCAATTCTGTCCTAATTTGGGTCAAAGGCTCAAGTCAATTCTTATTTTATCTGAACTGGTTTGCCCATCTGTGCTTCAGATTTCATTAGGACACATCAGGCCAAATCCAGTTGTGGCATAGCCAGGCAAAACTCCACTGAGGTGGGTACTAACAGTGGGGATTCATTTAGCTCCACAAACTCTCCCACTAGCTGAAAGATGACAGTGCTGTCTGCTAGCTGAAGCCAGATGTAGCCGTCTGTTACACAGAAAGACTGAAGAATATTTGAAGATCTCTTGGGGGGAAAATCTTCCTTGGATCTGTAAGCGAATAGCCAGTAAACCACTAAAGTCACATAAGCACAGCACATGAGCACAGCATAAATAGATTAACTAGAAGAAAGCTTTTTCCAGATATGCTTAGTCTCCTCCAATATATAGACATACTGTTGTTTTAATACTGGGGAAGCAGTTGGGATGAAATGAGTTCAGAAACTTTTGTTTCATTAAAATATTTTTTCCTCATCTGCACACCAGGTTTTGTAGTTGTGACATCCAGAGTTTTACAAGCAAAGGGATGTTTAAGCTGAATGTAAGGAAAATTATGCCTCACCAATCTACTAGAATTTGAGAGGGGTCAACAAGCATGTGGACAAGGGGATATAGTGTATTTAGATTTTCAGAGAGCCTTTGACAAGGTGCCTCACCAAAGGCTCTTAAGCAAAGTAAGCAGTCATGGGATAAAAGGGAAAATTCTGTTATGGATTGGTAACTGGTTAAAAGATAGGAAACTAAGGGTAGGAATAAATTATCAGTTTTCAGAATCGAGAGGGGTAAATAGTGGTGTCCCCCAGGGGTCTCTACTGGGCCCAGTCCTATTCAACATATTCATAAATGATCGCGAAAAAGGGGTAAACGGTGAGGTGGCAAAACTTGCAGATGATACAAAACTACTCAAGACAGCTAAGTCTCAGGCAGACTGTGAAGAGCTACAAAAGGATCTCTCAAAACTGGGTGACTGGGCAACAAAATGGCAGATGAAATTCAGTATTAATAAGTGCAAAGTAATGCACATTGAAAAACATAATCCCAACTATATATCTAAAATGATGGGTTCTAAATTAGCTGTTAGTGCTCAAAAAGGAGGAGATCTTGGAGTCACTGTGGATAGTTCTCTGAAAACATCCACTCAGTGTGCAGCGGCAGTCAAAAAAGCAAACAAACAATGTTGGGAATCATTAAAAATAGGATAGATAAGATGACAGAAAATATCATATTGCCTCTACATAAAGCTATGATACACTCACATCTTGAAAACTGTGTACAGATGTGGTTTACCCACCTCAAAAAAGATACATTGGACTTGGAAAAGGTTCAGAAAAGGACAACAAAAATTATTAGGGGTATCGAACGGAATAGGTAACCATCAAGTGATCCATCCCCTGTAGTCCACCTTTAAATTATAGCATTCTATATTAATATAAACCAGTAACATTGTGTCATTCATTATGCAGATATCTACATCACATAAATGTACTTATAACAGTTTACACCACAATGGAAAACTTGGGCCTGTTGATATTACAAATATTGTACCAATTTGGTTTAAAATCAGTTTAATTAATCTTAATTAAATGGTACAAACCCCCAGTGTAGATCCATTTAAACCAGATTAACACTTGTTTAAATTGGTTTATCTTGTGTTGGTAAATTACTAAATTAAGCTGAACTGATTTAACACTGAGTGAAAATTGGTTTAAGTGCTTCTACGTTCAGGGTTTCCACAAGTTTAACTAGATCAGTCTAAAATCAGTTTAGTTAGCCTATTTTTCTAGCATAGCTGCAGTGAAGTGGAGTACACACCCTGCCAAAAATTCACTTTTAAAAAGTCCTGACTGTAAAACGAAAGAGTTGCTTGAACTGAGCAATGCAGACCCTCACACCATAGAAAAAACTACCTTCAATATAAATTTCTTCAAATCAACAGCACGTATCCCTCTCCACCCCAGCTCTTCAATCCAAACTTTCAACTCACTGACATGAGCACACCCAAACAGAACACATGCAGAACTGAAGACAGTTAATTGTAGGGTATTATCATCACTCTAACCAGAGCAGTTAAAAAGTAACAAACACTATATACAATAGACAGGTGATGTATTAAAATATCTCCCAAATCCACTCAATACCCTTTATTTGTTTTATGGAATGAAAATAAGGCCTTGGACTATAAACTATAAGGCAGACAGGTGTTCCTATTCAAGGGAATTTGCTCATCGACTTCAACAGGTGCACGTCATGTAGCTGGAAGTTATACACTTGATGCAGGTAAAATTCTATGACTTGTGTAATGCAACAGGTCTGGCTAGATGATCATAATGGTCCCTTCTGGCCTTAATGTCTATGAAAACATTATAAAGTACTAGACATTACAGCCAACTCTTTGGAATTGAATTTAGTGACAGCTCACCTTCCCTAGTTACAATCCAAGGCACTATTATTACAGTTGCTCTTTTCGGAACAGACCAATTTGTAAGATTTAGGGCCAAATTTTTGGGCAGTGTAAATGGAGAGAATTTGACCCTTATTCTTTGTACTACACTTAAAAACAGTTGCAGAAGATATGCTTTTTCAAAGATTTCTTTTAATTAACCACCTCAATATACAAGATACTGTGTAAATTCTAGAATTGTATCTATGGAGCTTACTATAAACATCATAAAAATAAGAGCTGCAAAAAATGATTGGGTTATTTAGTAAATATGGTCTGTTGGTTAAAACACAGGACTGAGAGAATCAAAAGATCTTAGTTCTAATTCCTCACTCTACCACTGACTGACTTACTTGGGTAAGCCACTTAATTTCTCTGAGCCTTAGTTTGCAGTATGTAAAATGGGAAATTATCTATTTTCTTTTCCCCTTCCTTTGTCTGGCTGGTCTGTTTAGACTGTAAGCTCTTCAGAGCAGGGACTGTCTGATACAGTGTGTTTGTAGACTAGGACCCCTATCCCAGACAGGACTTCTAGGTACCACCATACTGTTAAAACGTCCCTGTTTATATACTCACTACCATTTATCTTTCCTATTTCTACCTACCCTTGCAGATGGGAAAGACAGGGATGCTGTTAACCAGTCTGCATCTGGGATTGTGCCTTCATTTAATGAGCTATAACTATTATACTTCTACCTATACAGAATGCTGGTGCTTTTTTAGCACTGGATGATCAACATGCTAACCAAATCAAACATGTATAGACTAAGAATAACAGGTTTAAATTTGGTGAGAAATTTGGTAGTTTTACTTTGAAAAGAGGACAAAATCAACACACAGTCTAATCAATCAAAATAAAGCATTACAAGATAGCCTCGTTTTAGCAATTACACCACACAGCGTTCCTCTGCTACTTTCATGTATTTAAAAAGGGTTTAATATGGTCTGCTGTCCTTGATGGCTCACGTTTGTCCTAGCAATCACATTCTCATTACCAACATTAAGCTGCCATGTGAAAGAACTGCCTCTCTCCTGATGGAAGCACTATCAAGTGAGCCAGGAACATAAATAAGAGCCCCACAGCAGTTTAGTTACTGGACAGGATTGTGCTCTGTTATCAGAATGGAAACATCTTTTACAAGGCTCCTGCTCCCACAGCAGAACATCAGCAACTCTCACATGCACCCATCGAGCTGATGATATAAGATCATTTTATCCTATTCACTGGGGAGGGCTGAGTGAGTTAGATGGCCATTGTTATGACCACTCTGGTGCCCACCCAGCCAAGATGCTGCATGATAATCAGGTAACCGAATGATATTTGATAAAGGATGGGTCAGATCCCTTTCATCTGTGAGCAGAAAAATCCTTCCCTAGTTGCTGTAAGGCCAAGGAATACAGTTCTGTTAAATTTCACTATTTAAAAAGTGCATGAAAATGAAATGTATGATAATGAGGATTGTTGTTATTATTGAACCTACATAATTAAAGACATGAGTGAGGCCTCTTCTGTTGAAACACATGGCAGCACTCCTCTGTACAGCGTAGCCTGGAAAAAGTACACTGTTATAAATAGCAATATTCACTATCAGGCATGTTTTAACTATTGCCAACATTTTCACACTTGGATGCCTAAGTGTGAAAATGTACCTACATCTATATTTAGGCACCTAAATGAAGGTGGCCTGATTTACAGAGGGTGAATTTATGGGGGATTTTCAAAAGCTTCTAAGGGATTTAAGATCTCAAATCCTGCTGACTTTCAGCCTAACTTTAGAAAAGCGCCTGGAATTACACACACAGCACTGCTGGTGAGCAGAGATGCAAAGCAGTGCAAAACCCCACAACCTTTCCCTAGTGGATATCTGAGATGAAGTCTGCCCATAACCTTCCAACTTACCGTAGAGCAATTCAGAATGCTGTGCTGGCTCTTAGCCACTCATTCTCTCTCAGAGTTTATCCCTTCAACAGTACATTCCACTGCCTAAATTTTCATCCAAGAACCTCAGTGTTTGCTTTAAAATCTAGCCCTGTGCAATCCCAGCTGATGTACAAACTGTGCAAAGGCTTTTCTGAGCTCCCTGAAAGCCACAAATTAGCATGTGGGAATTAGGCTAAATAACTCTTACTGATATAATACATTCCATGTCTGCCCGTCAGTTAGATTTGGTATTCTTTATTCTTATGCTAAACGGTTGATAGATTTGACAGCTGCTGCATTTCAACTCAGAGATGGCAGCATATCAGTGGTGGATGAAGGAATTCCTGTGCATGTGTACATTCAAAAACTGACTCTGGATGAAGGTCTTACTACACCTTAAAGGACACACTCACCATTCTTGCTCAATACTAATATAATGCTCTGTGTGTGTGTACAAATATACTGTAGGTATAAGCAATTTTTGTACAGAATATTGGAAAATTGAGCTTTTAAAAAAAAAGCCTGTTACATTATATGCCTGTCATCCTTATGCATGTGTATTCCTGCCCAGAGCATATACATTTGCATGCATATAGAAACATATAGATTAATTGTACTAACAGGAGCAAGGACAGAGAGATGAAATGACTTGTCTAAGGTCATGCAACAGGTCAGTGTTGTAGGAACTGGGAACAGAATGTGGGTCCCCAGTGCACTGCACTATGCTGCTTCTCTAACGTTATATAATGCTTAATAAGTAAAGCAAGTGTTTGCTGTAAGATGTAGTAAGGCCTTGATCCAGAGTCACTTCTTGAAAACAGATTTTAAAAGGAGCAAGGATAGGAGAGCACAGGATGAAGGCCAAATACAAGGATTTTTTTAGGACTGACCACAGAAAAAATAAAAAGGGAAAAAGATCCCCAAGCCTTCTTTAGGAAAGCTAAATTTGCAAAAGGAAAAGCACATACCTACAGTGCAAATGCTTCCAGTCTTTGCCAAGAAATTTTCCTACATTTTAAACAAGAGGGTCCCAATCCATAGTCCAGTATCCAAATACCAACACATTTTGCAGGTTCAAAGTTAGGAGTCTGTGGCTTATGCACCTTTCTAGTGGGTGTGTGTACTTTAAGCACGGTCATGTGCAATGCAAATCTGTTTCTAAACATGAAGATTCCAAGGTAACATTTGCTAGGGTACAGGACTAATCAGCGTATACCAAAGAGACACAAGCCCTGCAAAAAGAAAACTTACTTGGAGACATAGGATCTGAAGAAATACAGCAGAATCACAGCAGCAAAGTCACCAGAAGCAACCAACAGAGCTGGAAGCAAAACCAAATATTAGTTTCATGTGGATATGGATGTTGCACACCTCCTCCCCCAACCCTTTCACCAGTCAATAGGAAAAAAAACCATGCTTGGTCCAAAGTGCCAGCTGCAATCATTTTGAATACGTTCTCCGAGAAGGAATTACTAATCCTTAAAAGAAAACCACCACATACTTCTGAAGACAAAAAAACTCATCAATGGACAGATTAATCAGTGTTCCTCTTGAACAAAGTAATACATAATTCCAGACCAACCAACCCACCCCTGTCATAGTAAAGTTGCATGGCAAAGCCCTGGAAAGTGAGACAATGCCAAAATAAAGTTACAAATGCTGACTTAACTCTGCCCCTTTGTGCATGTGTATTAAAATACTAGGCCAGATCCTCAGCTAGTATAAATTGTTATAGCTCAGTGGAAAGAAATGGAGCTACAAAAATTTACATCGGGTAGGATCTAACTCTCAGCCTCAAATTACATGAACAACAAATTCTCAAATAACAAACACACTATACATGGGGTCCACAGCCACCTTCTGGACCATTATTATTAAAAAAAAAATTTATGGTACATGAAATCCCCAATCAACAGCAGGGCCCCATTGTGCTAAGCATTGTACTAAGCATTGTACAAACACAAAACACCCTCCATGCTCCAAAGAAATTATCATCTCATTTATTTTTTGACCTGAGCCCAGCTCCGCTATTCCTCTCTATTGGCTCTATGGATACTTTGGATTTCATTCACGTATAACTTTTTCCTCTTCTCCTCTTTTTGCATAAGCCATATGTAACTATTTCCTATAGCTGCAGGCTGAGGACAAAGCTGATCAGCTGCAGAATTTTACTGCTGTCAAGCTCAGCCAACAAGCAATATCTGTTCATCAACTGCACTGAAGATACCAGTACAAACAAATGTGTCACTGGATAACTTTCAGCTAAGCTAATAACTCATATGCACGCCTTGCTAGCCAGTGTACCGAAAACTAAGCAATCTGCGTCCACAATTTATTTTCCATGATACCCACTGGTAAATTTGACATATTTGGTATATTCAAAGTTTGCAACACCAAGTGTCATACATTTGCAACTTCAGGGGCTAAGTGGATCTAATTTCTAACGTCAATATATAGTTTGTTACATAAATCCTCTCAGAAGCTGTACATTATAATAATAGTGTAATACATTATGGATGTGTGCTTTACATATCAAAACTAGTTCCTCTAAAAACATCCAAACTATACACACAATAATGAAACTTATGAGTGTATGAATTGTGACTCTGCAGGATCTCTGAGCTCAGTCAAATCCTTTTTGCCAAAGTTTTACAAGCTGTGTCTACACAGCAACTAGGAGATGTAGTTCCCCGCTTGAGCAGAAATAGCAGCATGGAAATGGTGGCCTAGGGAGTGGTTCAGGATTGCTGCCCAGGTACAACCCCTCCAATATCCTGGTACTAGCTGAAACCACTGCCCAGACACACCGCTGTTATAGTCTGCTAGTTTGAGGAGAGGTAGCACAAGTACATCCACCCGAGGTGGATGAAAAGAAACAATTAATCGAGAGGCAAAGCAGAGCATTTAGTTCTCTCTTCCAATTCTTTTAATTTACATCCCCATTGTACCTGAGTCTTTCACAATCTTTTATGTACTTCTCATGATACCCCTGAGGTAGGGAAGTGTTATTCCTTTTTTGCAGATGAGGAACTAAGGCACTGAAAGTTTATATGACTTGCCCAAGGTCTCACAGGAACTCCATAGCAGAGCAGAATTGAACTTGGGTCTCTTGCATCCCAAACTAATGCCTTAACCACTGGGCCATCCTTTTCTAGGCAAAACATGGAAAACTCTAGAATAAGGAAGTAGGGAAGGAAAAAAGGTCTAAGTACACAACTTAGTCCTGTAAATAAACTAGGGAAATACAACCTAGATGGAGCTAATATAAAGTGGGTGCATAACTGGTTGGAAAACTATTCCCAGAGAGTAGTTACCAATGGTTCACAGTCATGCTGGAAGGGCATAACACTTGGGGTCCCGCAAGGATCGGTTCTGGGTCCGATTCTGTTCAATATCTTCATCAATGATTTAGATAATGGCATAGAGAGTACAATTATAAAGTTTGCAGATGATACCAAGCTGGGAGGAGTTGCAAGTGCTTTGGAGGACAGGATTAAAATTTTAAATAATCTGGACGAACTAGAGAAATGGTCTGAAGTAAACAGAATGAAATTCAGTAAGGACAAATGTGAAGTACTCCACTTAGGAAGGAACAATCAGTTGCACACATCCAAAATGGGAAATGACTGCCTAGGAAGGAGTACTGCAGAAAGGGATTGGGGGGGGGGGGGTCATAGAGGATCACAAGCTAAATATGAGTCAACAGTGTAACACTGTTACTAAAAAAGCAAACGTAATTCAGGGATGTATTAGCAGGAGTATTGTAAGCAAGACACGAGAAGTAATTCTTCCACTCTACTCCACACTGATTAGGCCTCAACTGAAGGACTGCGTCCAGTTCTGGGCGCCACATTTTAGGAAAGATGTGAACAATTTGGAGAAAGTCCAGAGAAGAGCAACAAAAATGATTAAAGGTCTAGAAAACATGGCCTGTGAGGGAAGATTGAAAAGATTGGGTTTGTTTAGTCTGGAGAAGAGAAACCTGAGACGGCACATGATAACAGTTTTTAAGTACATAAAAGGTTGTTACAAGGAGGAGGGATAAAAATTGTTCTCCTTAACCTCTGAGGATACAACAAGCAGCAATGGGCTTAAATTGAAGCAAGGGCAGTTTAGGTTGGACATTAGGAAAAACTGTGTCAGAGTAGTTAAGCACTGGAATAAATTGCCTAGAGAGGTTGTGGAATCTCCATCATTGGGATTTTTAAGAGCAGGTTGAACACACACCTGTCAGAGATGGTCTAGATAACTCTTAGTCCTGCCTTGAGTGCACGGGACTGGACTAGATGACCTCTCGAGGTCTCTTCCAGTTCTATGATTCTATGAAATGTTCCAGGCCATTCCCCTCTGATATAGATGCAACAGGTCAGTCACGGCTACATTTCATTCTATCCTTTGTGACTTCGCATCTATAACTCGTAAAAAGAATACTGCACTGACCACTATCTGTTTCCCTTCCATTTATTCATTTCAGAGCAGGCGGGCGGGGGGGAAAATAGGAATCTGTCCCATCATAAGCCTTAACCCAAAATCAAACCCATAGCTGAACAAACTATCTATTAAGGTTTGAAAAAAGCTCCATTAGGGTTGTCATCAATTTCCACATGCCTTTTGGCTCCCTAGTTCTGGCTCTGGAAGTGCCAACAATCCCACAGAAAGTCTGTTGTGAAATTCCCAACCCGATTGTGTAGACCCAGTCTATCCAGATAAAGCACCTAAAATGAACCCAAACTGTGAAGCTGTTGAGGCTTATGTTAGCCCAGTTGAAATTCAT
This sequence comes from Gopherus flavomarginatus, assembly GCF_025201925.1. Taxonomy (NCBI): domain Eukaryota; kingdom Metazoa; phylum Chordata; order Testudines; family Testudinidae; genus Gopherus; species Gopherus flavomarginatus. The sequence continues at coordinate 80,799,742 of NC_066622.1, read as the reverse complement.
GGCCTCACCTATTAGCCGATTCTCTCATTTGCTTGGTAGCAGCACAAGGGAATTTCTAAAGCAAAGTATATAAAGGTGGGATAATGAAGAGTAAGATAATAAGACCTCATGATTTAACTAAACACAGGTAGTTATTTGCCACGGGGTGTTCTGATTAATAATAGGGGAGTTTTATTAAACTAGCTATTCTTCACCTTATAAGAACAGTTGCCAGCAACTCTTTGGAAGGCTGTAATTCCAATTCAGTCATGCTATGTGAGAATTTATGGTTAGCCAATATGGTTAATCATGACCAGCTAGACAGACAGTAATGTAGCTTTCAAGTCACTTATGCTGCCTAGTTTATCTCAGATGGGCAGATATCCATGCCTTGATGTGCAACAGTAAGTGTCAGAGCTCACGATAGTCCCCAGACCTCAGCTGTATTCCACAGTCATGCAACAAATTTGGAGAAGCACTTCCACTCACAAGAAAGGCCTTGTTAGAATACGGAAATTTACACTGTTGAGTAACAAAGTTTGCATCCATGCAACTTAAAGTCACCCAGGTGCAGCGCATCATCACTGGGTGTGGTGTATGTATAGCAGCACTAATGCAAAAAACCCCGTGTGACTAGGAGCACCAGTGTGTACAGACACAGCTTCTTCATGCAGTTCAAATGGGCAACCATTGCTACAGCTATAGAAAGGACACCAAACACCTGCCTCAAAGCAGGCATGGGCTGCCAGAGCCTTTGATGGCTTTATGCCTAACCCACTTGGATCTTTATTCACCACTATGTTACTTCAGTCTTATATGGATGGTATAAATCCATTGAATGGAGCTAGATACACTCAAAAGTGAAGTAAGGCAGTGTGTGAATCAGGCCTTAAAATATAACAAGAGTAATGCCAGAGGTATGGTCAGAAAATTACTGTAGTACAGGACACCTAGAACCTTATTCTCCTTTCATTTGCATTGATGTAAACAGGAGTAACAGTGAAGTCAGCGGAGTTATATCAGTGTAAAAGTGGACTGAGAAAAATCACACATTAGAATGCAACACTGCACACCTCAGTGTTTCCAGCTCTTAAAATTTTATCATGTGTCTTGTGATATTTAGTGTATTTCTTAAGACCTAGCCTCCTACAGATGGTATTGCATGAGAATCTTACTTTTTTTATGAAAACTTTTTTCACCCTTGTAGTTGCGATGCTTGAAAACGTGTGACCAGAAGGCAAAGAAAAAGAATATAATATGTATTATATTTACAGCTCATGATTTTTTAAGCCTGATTTTTTTTGTGGCCTGACTCATGAGTTTTGAACATTTTGGGTTTGCAGTACGGATGCCTTCACCCTCATTACTATCTGACCTGACCTGCTACAATAACAGAGGACTACGCTTTCCTTGCGTTGATTATGAACACATGACAAAACCATTGTGAGGAAGTATTTCTTTATGGAGTGAGGGCTGGACATGCACTTGTGAAGAAAAAAGTGCTTGAAGCAGAACATTTCAGGAGCTATATGAGCTTGGGGTCTGGCACCGACCCAGGTTCTACTGAGGTCAATGAACACTCAGCCTGTCCCAGGGTGACACCACCTAAGGACAGCAGAGCTTTGTCCAAAATATTTTTATTTGAAAACATGGATCTTTCCAAGAAATTCTGGGTGTGGGAGGAGTTTAAATTTAGCAATTCAGAAAACACTTACATCAACACGTAACTTCATAACCAGGATTAGATTTTAAAAACTTTTCTTGTTTCTTAATTCAAGGTGTTTTGTCCTGGCAGCTAAAGATAGGATATGGCTCTTAATAATTCTCTTTACTGAAAGTGCACCCATTATTCTCCTGAACTAAGAAAAGCATTATCTGAAGTGCTTTTTTATTTGTGCTAAAAGCCCAGTGAGGGTTCCAGCGGAGAAGTCCAGGAGATTATTCAGCAATGGATTAGCCTTTGTGGTACTTATTAAACATGTCACATCAAAAATACATATTCTGCTCTGACAGCACTATTTGAGAGTCAGTATACTGTTATGCATTGACAATGCTTGTAGAAACTTTGCCCACACAGCAGTCTAGAGCTTCAAAACACTAATTTATATGTAGTTCATCAGTACAATGCACCCGGTTGTTATGGCTAACAATTTGCATTCAGTTATTCACTGTGAATATACTTCTGCAATAAGCATGTGTATCAATTAGGCGTGTGCTTTGTTGGTTTGCACCCCTAAACTGGTTTAAAATTAGGTCATTTAGCTGGGCAATTTCATACACTAGCAGTGTGATGGCACAGTTTATGTGGTTTACTATAGATAAAAAGCATATTATTCACTGACGTGCCCAACTCATGCCATAGAACATGCAAGACAAAGTCCTTACTGCATTATGGCCAGCTGTATTTTACTGATGGGCTGCATGTAATTTAATGTACAGCAAAAAATGGTGACTTACCTTTGTAACCGTTCTTTGAGATGTGTTGCTCATATCCGTTCCAATTAGGTGTGCACGTGCCGCGTTCACGATCGTCAGAGAATTTTTACCCTAGCAACACCTGGTGGGTCGGCTGTTGAGCCCCCTGTAGTTCAGCCTTAATGGTGCTGGAGATATACCCCTGCTGATTCAGTGCCCCCTCAGTTCCTTCTTGCCGGCTACTCTGACAGAGGAGAAGGAGGGTGAGTCTGGAATGAATATGAGCAACATGTCTCGAAGAACAGTTACAAAAGTGAGTAACCATTTTTTCTTCTTCGAGTGCTTGCTCATATCGATTCCAATTAGGTGACTACCAAGCCTTACCTAGGTGGTGAGGTCGGAGTGAAACACTGCTGAGTGCAGAACCACTGAACCAAATGCAGTATTGTCTCTAGACTGCTGAACTAATGCGTCATGAGCAGCATAGCTATGTACCGATGACCAAACTGCAGCTCTGCAGATCTCGTGAATTGGAACCTGGGCCAGGAAAGCAGCCAATGAAGCTTGAGCCCTCATGGAGAGGGCGGTGAGGCATAACGTCGGGACACTAGGCAAGTCGTAGTAGGCATGCATACAGCATATGATCCAAGAGAAGATGCGAGGAGACCGGTAGGACTTTCATCCAGTCGACCACTGCAACGAAGAGCTGGGCTGTTTTCCTAAACAGCTTCGGACGCTCGATATAGAATGTGAGTGCCCTACCAATTTCCAGAAAGTGCATATGTTGATCCTGCCATGTAGTGTGCGGCTTCAGATGAAAGACCAGGAGGAAAATGTCCTGGTTCACATGAAAAGCTGATACCACCTTGGGGAGAAAGGCAGGGTGGGGACAAAGCTGCACCTTGTCTTTATGGAAAATTGTATATGGTGGCTCCGAAGTGAGGGCTCTGATTTCAGATACGCATCTCACTGAAATGATGGCTACAAGGAAGGCTGTCTTCCAAGATAGATAAAGGAGTGAGCAGGTGGCCATTGGCTCGAACAGGGGCCCCATGAGCCTGGAAAGGACCAGGTTAAGGTCCCACATCAAAACCAGTTGTCGCACTTGTGAGTAGAGGTGATCTAAACCCTTCAGAAATCTAATGACCATCAGGTTGGAGAAGACAGAGGAAGCACATTCTCCTGGATGGAAAGCCGAGATGGCTGCCAGGTGCACCCTGACAGATGATATTGCCAGGCTCTGCTGCTTCAGGGATTGGAGATAGTCTAGGATGAGAGGTATTGACACCTGCAACGGGGGCATCACGCTGCTCGCACCAACAGGAGAAATGCCTCCATTTAGAGAGGTACACAGCTCGAGTCGAGGATTTCCTGCTGCCTAACAGAACCTGCTGCACCGATTGTGAGCAGAGTAACTCTGACTGAGTTAGCCGTGCAGCAGCTACACTAAGGTGGAGGGATTGCAGGTCGGGGTGACAGAGTCGTCCGTGGTCCTGCGAGATCAGGTTCAGCCACAGGGGGAGTGTGATCGGAGGCTCTAACAACAATTTCAGGAGTGTGGTGTACCAGTGCTGTCTGGGCCATGCTAGGGCGACCAGAATCATGTATGCCTTGTCCCTGCGCAGCTTAAGTAAGACCCTGTGGACCAGTGGGAATGGAGGGAAGGCATAGAACAGCTGGTGTTTCCACAGAAGTAGGAAAGCGACTGATAGGGAACCCTTAGAGCGCCCCTGGAGAGAATAGAACACTTGGCATTTCCGATTGATGCGCGAGGCAAATAGGTCGACCTGGGGAAACCCCCACCTCAGGAAGATGGAGTGGATGATATCTAACTGGAATCAATATGAGCAAGCACTCGAAGAACATCTTGATTTTCCGATCACTAGGCTGCTATGTGGGCACAATCTGTTTAAGTTTCTACAGTAGATACCTGTGGGCTAACTAAAATTATGCTATAATAAATTACTAAGGTAATTTCCATGCACAGTTACTCAATATACTTCACAGGCAATTATAACTAACTGTACATCAATTAAGTGCCTAACTTGTTTAAAAATTAAATTCCACAACCAAACAGCAGGAGTGATGCTATGTCCCACTCACTGGCATACATGCCACTAAATGTTACAAACTCCATTCTCATTTTTCAGTTCAGCAATTTCATTGCCAGTTTGCCTGATGAAATAGAGGATAGTAAAACAAAAAAAAGCTACTGTTTCATTTATCTTAGAAGTATGACGAGTCGAAACCTGATACCAAATTAATTATCATATATATAATCAACAGTCTTGTTTAGTTGCTCTCTCCACAATGCTTCATTCTGGGAGGGATGGTCCACAGGAATTGGGTATGTTTTTTCTTTAAAACTCATAAATAATATTAAGGCAAGATTATATCACAGCTGACAACACTATATTTCTGTCTTATTGTTTTCCATTTATTGTTTTATGGACCCAAAGTCCTCTAGGGAGTGACACAAACCTACAAAACATTCCTGTGTGTTAAATTAGGAATTTGTATCCAATTTTGCTTACAGATGAGAAACATCTAGGCATGTAGTCTGAACATTCCCCAGTGACTACATAGGTTTAGAAGCTTAAAAGGAATATTTTTTTTCCTTTTTCAACTAAAGTTGGTCTTCAGTCAAAAATTTTCCTTCAGGGTTACTTCTCTCTACTCATGCCATATTTGTTGATTCTATCCCCGTTTGGTCCAATTTCAGACCCCTTGTAGGATGAGGTTAAAATAAAATATATATTAAGATACATTGACCTGGATATTAGGGCCTGACTTTCCACTGCCCGGCAGCTAATGTAGCCATTTACACTAGTGCAAAGTGAGTGAAAATTGTAATAGTAGCATTTTGCACCCATACTGTGCTGCTGTAAATGACTGAACTCAAGAGGAGAATCAGGACCCTATTCTTTTTGCAAGATGGAGCATCCCAGCTGATCCTCAGCCACTAAGATTGCTGATTCACCCCATATATGAAGTCCCATTTCACAGATGTGAAGGAATCCTGTGGAACAACTTAACTGAACCATTTATCATCATAAAACAATGTTGAAGGAACTGAAGGAATAATTTGAACTAATAATACAACTCACTGGCTGCTCAGGAAAAACAAGTAATCATCATTATGGCCAACTCAATTCAAAGTTCTGGTCAATGTGTAACAATGATTAAAAAGCAAACAAAATGTTAGGCTGGATAAGGAATGGTATAGAAAATGGTACTGAAATATCAAGAGTCAATAGAGTGGAAAATTCTTCTTCAGTTGTATATGGTTTCACAGAGTTTGAGTTTTTAGTTGCATTGTAACTCGCACTAATAGACGGCTTATTAACTCAAGTTAACTAACATGATTGCAATATGACATTTGTTCTAGGACACAAACATCTGCTGAATGAATCCATACCTGGGCTGAGGCTATGTTTACACTTAAAATGCTACAGCTGCAGCACTGCACTGCACCCTTGTGGCACTTCAGTGTAGACGCTATCTACACCAACAAGAGGCATTCTTCTGTTGGCATAGGTAATCCATGTTTCCGAGTGGCAGTAGGTAGGTTGATGGAAGAATTCATCCATCGACATAGCATTGTCTACATCAAGGGTTAGGTTGGCATATTTATGTCCCTCATGGGTGTGGACTTTTCACGCCCCTAAGATGTAGCTATGCTGATTTATGTTTCCAGTGCAGACAAGTCTTGCATCACATTCCAAATTAACCATTTCCTACTCTCTATTCTCTTAGTCAATTTCTAATCCAGACCTAAGCAAATCCAGGATGTGGAGGAAATGTTTGTAAAGTGTCTAGACTAACATTTACAGTCTAATAAATATCTATATTAAGGGGAAAAGGGAAAGATACTAAAAAATTTATAAATGTCATTATATAAATCAACAGTACTCACTCATCCAGTGTCCAGGTCACCCAACCTCAAAAAGTAAAAACCATAGAAAGGGGTTCAAAAATGAGCAACAAAAATAATTGCCTTGCCTGTGAAGAGAGATTGAGACTGTTTACAGTACAGAGGAGACAAACAAGAGGAAATATAGGGGGTGGGGGATGTAAGATAATGAACGGTAGGGAGAAGATAAACAAGAGTCTCTCTCATAGTACAAGAACAAGGAGGCATTCAATTAAACACAGGGCAATAAGTATTGATAAAAGCAAATCCTTTTTCATGAAACTCAGAATTAACCTATAGAACTCACTGACAAAGTGTCAGAGGGCAAGAGCTTAACAGGACTGTGACTAGGGCTAGACATTTGTATGGGTAATGAGAACATGCACAGTTATAGCCGATAGGATATTTTCAAAAATACAATAAAAGGATTTCACTGGGCTGGTATTTTGGCTCCATTCTACAGTGCATGGTATTGACAGCATGTACACTCTTTTCTTTCATCATAAACAGCGTGATTAATTGAAAAGAATACTATAGGAATGCCCCTGATTTGTCAAGCTTGTTTATTTCTATCCTATTTTAAGTACTGGCTAATTTGTAATACTACTTTGTCATAAATGCACCAATGCCCACAGCAAGGCCAACAGCAAGAGAACTAACTCCAACAGCACAGAAGCAATCATCGCATTGCTGACCAGCTTGCTTTGCTATTACTTTTTAAATAAAGGGCTGAACTGTGTAGCCTTGACCCAATCTCTCTTCCCCCCGCCCCATCTATAAAACAGGGACTGCAGTTCCCTACTTACCTGTGGTGCTGCTGTAATTCAGACCTCTTATTTCATTCATGTTTGTACAGCCCTTTTCAAATATAAAGTGCTACATAAAAATTGTGTGACTATTATTAGCTCCCTCGTAGCTAAAATGTTGACTGTATGCTGTGCCTCGCACAGATGGGGCCATTATCATTCCTTATGGAAAATCATTTTTTCAATATCAGAATGAATTCTAACTTCCATATAAACCAACCTAGTTGTAGCACCTATCACCATTAATGTCTATGTGCCTCCCAGGTAAATTAGACCTTCCTAGCAAAGTCTCCAGTGGATCTCATCGAGTTGTCTTCTCTTCCTTTCCTTGATTATAGAAAGTTTTGCTTTGGTTATATATTTATAATAGTGTATACATATATATTTTATGCGGGGTGACCAGATGTCCCGATTTTATAGGGACAGTGCTGATTTTTGGGTCTTTTTCTTATATAGGCTCCTATTACTCCCCACCCCTATCCCGATTTTTCACATTTGCTGTCTGATCACCCTAATTTTACGTACTCCAGTTATGGTGAGAAAGCTTTCATAAGCTTGCAAAATTTACACACAGGTTTAACATTAAGCAGGTGAGCAGTTTCAGTGAGGTCAATAGGACTACTCACATGCTTAAGTTAAGCATGTGAACAAGCGTTTGCAGGATGAGGACCCTAAAGAAGAGACATCTCTCAGTTTGTCTTGAAATGAGTCTCACCTCTCCAAGGAGCTTATTCCACAGCCAAACTCCTTTGACTGAGAAGGGTTTATGTTCAGCTCTCACATACATGTTTTATCCCAGACAATATAAGCTGCCTTGTCCCACAGGAGCACAGCTGTTTGGGTCAGACCTATTGTGAATTACTGAATTTTTTGACTTGTAAGAGAACACAGTGAAAAAGCAAGGATAGTACATCACTAAATTCACTATATTCAGTTAGTCGATTGAAGATTAGTTTCCATACTGTATATAAAAAAGAAAAGCAGAGCTACTGTATGTTTTAAAGTGACGACTTTAATGGAAAATAAGAAAAGTTTTCTTTCTACAACTTTGCCACCACTTGGTCTTCCTGTCCTATTATCTGCAGATAACTGCCTGATAAAAGGGAAGATGCACATTTGCTGCAGGAACTGCTAGGAATGTGACTCCAGATCAATTAGCACTGGCATTATCATTTCAGGAAGTGATTTATAACCTTGGCCACATTTTGAGCTATCTTTTGCAGAGCCTAAGTTCAGACCTTTTATCCCTCCGTCAACTCAAATTTGTCTGGTTGGGAAGTTACTGGAAAAGACGACTCAAGATTAATTTCAATTACAGCGGGATGAAAGCCCATTCATAAATATCACCTTCGACAGGCTTCATTTCTGCTTCTTCAAGCTGACCTTGAGTAACCACCACACACACACTCTTCAGAAAGAAAAAGGATTAAGGTTTGGCAACCGTGCTTTCATTCAAAGTGTGGTAGGCCTGGGGAATGGGGAGTTTATGTTTTTTTTTAAATGCTGAGGCAACAAAGAGGCTCCAAATAAGGTTTCATTATGTTAAAGCCATTTACTGCAAGCAATGTAATCTCCCCAACATCCTTGCGTGTAAGCACTTCTTCAGAAAAGAAAGACTCTCTGAAGGACAAATGTCATTGCTTGTTTTGTGGTACCTCTGCTTAGATTTCTAAAGGACACTGCCAAAGTATTTTCCCAATTACTTTCTATATAAAAGCAGCAGGTTACATTGTATGCTTCCTAACTTTAACAGTGGCCTATTAAATCTTGAGGATGAAAAAAGCAGCCTCAATGGCATCAAGATATAGTTACTATAATAATAATTTTATTAGATAGCATATTTCTTCATGAAAATCACAAGAGCTCAGTAAACTACACATACTGTGTGTGTATACATAATTAATATATATATATATATATATACACACACACACACACACACACACACAGAACACATGAATGGAATGGAAAGTGAGAACTGTCAGCACACAAGGGGCAGTTTGCTTTGAGAGAAATAAACGTGGTTTAAGGTGCTTATTTGGCCCCCATTACCATAGTATCTGAATGCCTCTCAATCTAATATTTTTATCTTCGCAACACTCCTGGAGGTTAGGGAGTGCTATTTCTTTTTTTTAAAAAAGGGAAACTGAGCCAGAGAAACTAAATGATTTGCCCAAGATTGGACAGGAAGTCTGTGGCAGAACAGGGAACTGAACCTAGGGTCTCCAGAGCGGCAGGAAAGCACCTTAATTCTTCCTCCTGAATGGGTCCCCATCCAGCTCTCCCTCCCCCCAGTAACTTCCCATGCTATTCCTTCCTCATTCCCCATCCCCTGCCTGCTGTCCCATTAGCACATGGTGACTTTCTGGTCACCTTCACCTGTTTTGAAGGTGACCGCAGCCTCTACCAGGAGATGAAGCCAAGTGAATCTTTCCAAATGGGAAATTATAGAGGGCACCTAGGGCATTCCACTCTGCTGTGCTCTCACTGGTATCGGATGCAGAACAGACTACACAGGGAGTATCCAGACTGGTACCCTGGCTTTGGGTCTATAATGCTCAGCCACTGACAGAACAAGGCTTTAAATGACACATAGACCTAATAATGCCAGGTCACATAACTACCTAACAGTGAGGGGAATGGAAACTCTGGGCCAAGAACACCAAGAGAAATCCCTACTACTGAGAACAAGTGCCACTAAGTTCTAATGTCCACAAAGAGCAGACACTTCAGTTTTTAAAGTCTTATCTGGAAGACACACACACACTGTATTGTGTGTCGAGGACATGTTAAATTAACAATAATTGAACCCACACTAGAATTTTCAAAAGAACAATGGTTTTCACACAGTCATCTATGGACTACCACAGTGGTCTGGGCAAAACAGCTACTGATAGTTCTTAGAATTAAGCATTTTGATTACAAAGCAAAGGGAGGGAGGGAGGTTACAGAACAGAGAGGTCCAGAAGAGGTTCTCTCTCTCATTATTGAACACCACTATATAAATCCATGGTATGCTCACATCTGGAATACAGCATCCAGGTCTGGTCACCCCACCCCAAAAAAAGATTATTACAACTAAAAAAGATACAGAGAAGGGCAACAAAAATGATTGGGGTATGGAACAGCTTCCATATGAGGAGAGATTTAAAAACTGGAACTGTTCAGCTTAGAAAAGAGACAACTAAGGAGAGATATGATAGAGGTCTATAAAATCATGTATGCAGTGGAGAACATAAATGGGGAAGTATTATTTACTCCTTCATATAACACAAGAACCTAGAATCACCAAATAAAATTAACAGGCAGCAGGCTTAAAACAAATGTATGGACATATTTCTTCACAAAGCGCACAGTCAACCTGTGGAACTCATTGCCAGCAGATGTTGTAAAGGCCAAAAGTATAACTGGGTTCAAAAAAGAATTAGATAAGTTTTTAGAGGATAAGTCCATCAATGGCTATTAGCCAAGATGGTCAGGGAGACAAACCTCATGCTCAGGATGTCCCTGAACCTCTGACTGCCAGCTGAGCTGACTATGACCGAACCACAGAGGATGGATCACTCAATAATTGCCTTGTTCTATTCATTCCCTCAGAAGCACTTGGCACTGGCCACAATTGGAAGATAGGATATTGGGCTAGATGGACCATTGGTCTGACCCAATCTGGCCATTTGTGTGTTCTTATAATCCGTTTATACATCAGTAGTTGAAGTCCCTCATTATTATCCATTTGTTAGATTTTGCTTCCTCTTTGATCTCTCCCAATATAGTGCTCTCAATTTCCTCTTCTTGAGCTGGTGGCTGGTAATGTAGCTCCATTAATATATTTACATTCTTAAGGCTTGGAATTTTTAACTGTACAGATTCACCCATGTGGTACTTAAAATTTGTATCTCACTACATTCTAGGGACTCCTTTAAATATAGCATCATTCCCCCACCTCTTTGTCCAAATCTGACTTTCCTATATAGTTTATAGCCATGTATTACAGTATCTCATTGATTTTCTACATTCCACATCCTCTTCCATTGCAAGGCATCCTAGTTCACCTAAGCTTTTTGCATCTGTATATAGATGGTTTTTATTTTTGACCAGGTGCTTGTTTTTATTTACCTCCTACTGTTTTCATAGTAATTTCCTCTGGTCTTTCCCTATCCCTGCTCTAGGTAAATTGAACATCCTATCCTTTACTGGATTCACAGCATTGTAACCAACATCTTTAACAGATATCAGTCACGCTCCTGTTGGCTTTCCCCATCAACTTATTACACATCAGCCACTATACATCTTTCCATCACTGGTGATCTGAGCTGGGTTAGAAGGGGTCACCTCGAGAAAATAACCACTCCCCTGAACCATCCAGCAACCATGAAATAAATATGTTATAAATGGAGCTATAGGGGTAATTCTTCCTCTAGTCTAATTTGAAAAAAATCTGTGGTGATATATTTTAAACATATGGATTGAGCAGCTTTAATTTATTTGGTTTTGGCTCGGTCATTTCCACTGATACAATGGATGGTTTTGCTTGATTGCACCCTCAACAGAAAAGATCCAACAGATAATTCAGACAATATAGCTTTCCTCTTCTCATTTTCCCTAGGCTTGTGTGCGTGCCTTTTCTCTGGAAAAATCTTAGGCCTCCCAAGCAATGCTGGCCCAGATGAAACTTTCTAAAACCAACCATTTGATCAACTGGTATTTCCATCAGAGAAGAGCAGGAACTGTTTCAGCTCTTTTCAAAGCCTGGTGAAGTTAACAGCAGTCAATGCTACACAGGAATTTATCCAAGAGAAAAAGCTCCCAGCATCTAACAGAGGAAACATTTCACAGATGTTAGTCAATTGATTAACTACGCAGTTGCAGTGTAATAGCCCTGTACATGTGACTGGGGAATTGTAACTTGCAGCTCTTCAGCTGTCTGACACTGCTTATTGATTGGAAAAACAGATTGCTGTTCTCGATATTGTAACTTAATATTTTAATTACTGCCTTATACAGCATCTGACCTTCAGTCTATTAGCATAAAATTAATCCACACATATACACACACCACACACCAAAAAAAAAAAAAAAGGCTTATCCAAGGCATATGGCCAACAGTGATTTTGGAGTCGAACATCTTAATCCTTCCAGAAGATCAATATGACAATTTATAAAGGGTGTAACAACTGCATGTTTTCCCATCTATTCCATGATCTGCATATAACCTTGTACAAAATGGAACAAGCAGCTCTAAAATAAAACTATTTTAACTCCACACCAGCTGTATCTGAAGCAGTTGTATTATCTAAAATGCTGCCTTTTTAAAAGTTTTATACTGCAGCCCATCACCATAACTGGAGTCCCTTCTAATAGAGAAGTCCCGAGTGGACTTCCTGAAATGGCTCGATGATCAAAACTCTGCTTGGGATAGGGTTTTGTCTTTGCTTTTTTTAGATTTTATTCATTTACTTTTTTGTTGCTGCTGTATAAGTTGATTTGTTTAAGAATAAATTTTTGGGGAGGTGGGCGTGAGGGGGCTGGGTAGAAAGGGATGTCAATAATTCAAATTCATCATACCCTCACTGATATCTGATTTACCAAAGAACAGATGACCCAAAACAATCCTGAGTATATCCTGGTTTTTACTTTTTATATACATACTGTGGCATTTGACAGTTGTAGCTGCAGTATTGATGTATTTCTATAAACAGACAGATGCTGTGACTCCAATACAATGGGCTCATTCTGCATTACAAGGAAACTTCACTGTAAAAGTCCAGAGGTATTCGGTAACTGTGGCTGTAAATCCAGTGTGGTTTCCTTCATCTGTGACCTCTAGTTATGCACTGTAGTCTGAGCACAGAACTGTGTTAACCATGACTGCTTCCAGAGTTCAAGACAGCAGTCAGATCTGAGTGTGAATATATATGACCGAGATGACCATTTTCCTTTCAGGCAAGTGAAATTCTTTTGATACAAAAGCAAAATGCAGAAGTCAAGCTGACAAACCAGAAAATGGGTTGTTCTAGACAGCACCTAAGCAAATACACAGTTTTTATCCTCAACAATGACAAGCATCAGTTTTCACCTATGGCTCGCTCTGATGAAAGACAGCATCTCTGATATCAGTGTATCACATGGGCAGACCCACAACTGGAACAGCTAGCCTTATCAACATGCTTGAGAACATGACCTGGTTTGTATTATTCCAATGATCGGGAAATGGGAGGAGCAAGAGGTTGTCATGCATTCTATTTGGTTGATTTTAGCCTGACATCCAAGTGGCAGATTACCACCAGTCGCTCCCTAGCCACTGGAAAATAAAGCTTTTTGGAACAGGAGAAGCTGGAACCTGTTCCTATACATCTCACTGTAATTCTACATATGCTTTTGTGTTCAGACATATCATTCCTAAAACTGACCTACATATCAGATATACAGGGCATAGTGAACTTCAGATCTCATTCATCCCAAATTCTGAGAAGCAAAACAGAGCCATATCACTGTAGGTGGACAGGCAGATAAGGCAGTGTTTAGGCGAGCAGAGTTGGGAGAATTAGCACAACTTTGTGTCCAACCTAATCCTTTAAACACCACAGGATCAAAGCTCTGAACTCAGTAACCACCTATGTAGAGAGTGCCAACTGTGAGAAGAAGAAAAATTGAGAGCCTGGGCAAGGTGGAGAAGCAGCACTGCAATTCAGCTGGACCCATCTCTTCATAACTCGGGGAGCTGGCCAGCCATCTTTTGAGACTGCGCTCAGTACCAGAAGAAGACTCCGCAAAGACTGCTGGCCAGCTCCCTCAAAGATTAGAACCCATATTTATCTGAAGGTTCCCCCTCCACAAATCAGGGTTCTGTGGCAGTACTACCTTTCTGTACAGAAACCCAAAGGCTTTTCTCAATAAAGGTGCCTTATTAAAAGCAAAAAATCATCTCCCTAAAAAGCATAATCACTTCATCATTAACAAGAAATGCCTGACAACTCCACATGTTGCCTATGGCTGGAAAAGGAAGCGTAGCATCACATCAGCAATACTGTGGCTAATATTAAAAGTAGTATGTCATGGAACTGATCTTCATAAGGTGTAAATTGTACCCAGAAGATAGGATTAAATCTATGGTGACTGATGATTGCATGCTATCACCAAGAGATATGATAGCTGGCATTCCTTAATAATCTATCCTATTTTATTTTCTTCTATGTATAGCTATAAAGGACTCTTGGTACAATCCTACATCACTTGTACTTGCAGGTACAAATATATGGAAGGCCATATATTTACTCCTATTCCAATAGAGATATAGTAAAACCAGACCCGGTCCCCTTAATTCCCTGAAAGAGCCAGCTAGAGAGAGATAGAGAGATGAGGATTCTTCCTTATCCCTCTCTCTACAGAATAGCATCAGCTTCTCTTCTCCCTACCCTCCTTTTGCTCCACTCACCCACGATTGTTTTGTTTTCTAGTTCTAATCGCAATCGTGGCTTCAATATGCAAGCATTTCCTGGGGATTAATGAATGGACACAGTTACTGCTTTACAGGTCACCAACTCCTCCCAGATAGTCATTAATCCCCTGGAAATGCCCCCACACTCCTAGTTACTGCCTGAATATAACACATCTAAAATGGAACAAACACATTGAATTAAGTAATGTAAATAATTTATAATGGTTTTATGATGGTCAATACAGCCTAACTCAGTCCTGTCAAAATAGGCATTGTGTACAGGTCACATTTAATAACCTGTGAAATAGAAAGTAAAGCCCAGGTAGAAAAGCAAAATTAATATCATGGAACTACAATACTAAAGATATGTTTGGAAATTTAAATACAGACGACCTCTATCAACCGTCAGAGACAACAGTGTGACACAGGCATTCTTCCAAAGATTATGCTTCTGGGAATTCAAGCTTATCAACATGACTCTAAAAAGCTATGACTGTATTGAGTTTAGTAACTGAAAATAAAACCATGACGAGGGATAGGGATTCAGTAATAATTCTTTCACACGGGTTGCAATCTTCTTAAAGCTCCTAAATGGATCTGAGATTGTAACCTTATCTCATTTTCCAGACAATAGATCTCTCTTCAAATGGTCCCACAATCCAAGTCAGCATTTGCATTGACTGAGTACCAAGTCCATGCAGGGGCCAATTTTATGGTAACTACATCATGCTTTAGACAAAAATGGGACTTACAACAGCCCTACCATAAGTCCTCACATTCTTTTCAGTTGCTGGACCACCCTGTGGAAGGTCTAGGGCCTGAAGATCATATATTTAGTCCTCAAGCATCAACAAGGGACCCTGGATATACTTTGCAGATGGCTTGTTAAAATGAAGCAGGAGGGGAGGAGAAAAGAGTGCTGGTGGTGGTAGTCTCACTCCTAATATGACTGTTTGTTACATAGGAAGCTTTTGCATTCCTGTGTGCGACTGAGATGGAAGCTGAGAGAAATCTCTTCTCCAATGGAACTTCTTTGTGTGGTTAGCAGTTTGGTGAGTCCGCACTGCCACCACACCTGATACAAAACTGAGTATTTCTGGGTATAAATTATCCATTTGTTTGGCAGATAATCTTACAAAAAACTGATCCAACCCTTTCCTTGAACGCAATGCCAGAGCAGAATGTCACAAATGACCCTCTTTTCTCTGAAAATGTTTCTCTCATTCTCATGTAATGCAGCTCTGGTTGTGCTGGAAAAGCTGCATACTACCATTTATACGGTGGGACTTAACCCCCTCAGGTGAAAGCCAGCAAGGCAGTTTTCAGGACATAATCCCTGGAGGTTAACTAATGCGACCTTTTGGGAAGACAACCAGTGAGCCCAAGCCCTTACTCAAGAAGCAACCATTTGACATTAGTGACTTCACTCCTTAGAATTGCATCTTGACCCGCCACTTCTGGAGAAAGTTATCTAGATCGCAAGATGATAAAGAGTTATCATGATGATAGGTGTGGTTTAAGAACCAAATTAAATAGAAATAATGAATACTTGCAACTCCAAATTAATCAGATTTTGCAAATCCCTATCAGTCTGATTTACAGCCTGGGTACAGAAATTGCCTCGGACAATGATTTATTCTGACAACTGACATGCTGATTTTATTAGCTCTACCAGCAACCTTTGATACCACCTGCCATGAGATGTGTTACTCTGCCTGTAGAATCTGGCTCTAGAGACGTTAACAATTGTACTAATTCCTCCATTTCCAAGATCTCAGAGGTTAATGTTACTTGATTTCTGACCTTCCAGAAGGTCTTCTCCTGTGGATTCTTGCAGAGTTCCATGCTGTCACCCCTCTTGCTCACCATGTGAGAGAGGCACTCTGTTTTTTGGTCAACATTGCTATTGATGATGTTATTCAGCTGTGTCAAGGTTTTTTCCCCACTTTGAACTTTAGGGTACAAAAAATGGGGACCTGCACGAACACTTTTAAGCTTAATTACTGGCTTAAATCTGGTACACTGCCACCATCCGGAATTTAATGTCTGGCACACTTTCTGTTCCCCCAAAACCTTCCCTGGGGAACCCAGACCCAAACCCCTTGGATCTTAAAACAAGGAGGAATTAACCAGACCCCCTCCTTTCCCCCCACCAAACCCTAGTGAGTTCAGACTCAATCCCTTGGATTTTAAAACAAGGAAAAATCAATCAGGTTCTTAAAAAGAAAGCTTTTAATAAAAGAAAAAAAAGGTTAAAATTATCTCTGTAAAATCAGGATGGAAAATGCTTTACAGGGTACTCAGATTCATATAGACCAGAGGGATGCCCCGCCCACACCCCCCCCCAGCCTGAGATTCAAAGTTACAGCAAATAGAGGTAAAAATCCTTCCAGCAAAAAGACACATTTACAAGTTAAGAAAAGAAACATAAGACCAATCCGCCTTGCCTGGCTATTACTTACAATTTTGACACCTGAAAGACTGATTCAGAAAGATTGGGAAAGCCTGGGTGTACGTCTGGTCCCTCTTAGCCCCAAGAGCGAACAACACAAAAAGCACAAACAAAGACTTCCCTCCACCAAGATTTGAAAGTATCTTGCCCCCCTATTGGTCCTCTGGTCAGGTGTCAGCCAGGTTCACTGAGCTTCTTAACTCTTTACAGGTAAAAGAGACGTTAACCTTTAACCATCTGTTTATGACAAGCTGTTAAGTCTATTTCATCACAACTATGCAGTATAGTCTCCCTAATTTGCCAGTGTTGAGATAGCAGTGGAGAAGAAGTAGAGATGGATGAGATCCAGTGAAGACAAGATGGAAATGACACTGGACGCTGGGAGGAATTGACAGAACTTGTTTCTGTTCTGTCTGCTGAAGGAGTAGTACCTACTGGTCATCAAAGAGATCTGCAGTGTCAAACTCTTTTTGTATTTCCAATTAGCAGCAGTGGCTTGCTTTGCCATTTTAAACCTGTGGCTTGTTCTTTTGATTTTAACCTGATTTCCTCTTTGAGTTCTTAGTAAATCTCCTTTTACTACATCCCACATGCTTTTAGACTATGAGAATTTCACAGATGGTCTTAAAGCTGTCTAAGAAGAGTAGTGAAAGAAGGGTGTCTGCAGTTTTCTCTGCTGATGATTCTCAATCAAGAGATTACGGATAGACTAAGGAGCATCCTCTCATGAGGTGTGTTGTGTTCAGACCTGTGACTAATGCTTACAGACCATGGAAAAGAACAAAGTTTAAAAAGCATAAGGTGACTGTTATATAACCTATTAACCCAATGGCATTAGCATCTACTGCTTTAAGATTGATTTCAGGCTGCACTCCACTTTGGTGAAGGTAACACATTCCAAAGTCTTTGGAGTTAAGGAGTCAGCCTCCATAAAAGGTGGGCAAGAAACAATACTAGTGTCAGCTGTATTTTAAACAGAAGGAATGATCTTAGAAGTAACTGAAAAAGAAGAGATGAGAAGTACAAGATAGGAGAAAGAATAAGAGAGGCCCAATCCTACAAACATTTAAGTACATCCATGAGTTTACTCACAGAAGTACCAGCATTTACTAGAGGGACTACGAGTGCGCTGAAGAGCTTGCAGGATTGAGGCCTAAGATTATATCAATAAAAACATGCAAGAAATTTGCTAATCAGAAACTATTACAGGTCAAACACACATAAAACGCTAGTTATGCGACTCTCATACAGCCTGATGCAGCCTTCATTGACTTCAATAGGAGATTGGTTCTGGTGATAATCTCCATAGGTGGACAATTATTACACATCCATACAGGATTAATTAGTAAGAAAATAAACAAGAACCATGAAATCCTACTCTAAATCTTCCTTTCATTGGAGCAGCAAAGGGATTCAAAAGAAGGGAGAAAATATTTAAGATATAATTCAATTCTATATTGGTTCTGATGCTGCACTCATCACCATACTATCTGCTTAATGTGCTACTGGAAGATGCTCAATCAGACTAATATCCGTCATGTGTTAAAACCGCGGTGCTGCTCATTTCTAACCTTGTGAACTGTTAGAATTTGAACTTGGATCTGAATATCCCAATCTTCAAAATTAATTAGAGCATAAGAAAGCGCTGACCACCTAGTCCCAAACAGTTCATCCATAGCCCCTAGCATTAGCAATAGCTGCAGTAAAAGCAGGGGGTGGAACAGCATGCTGTAGGATTTATAGTCATGGGAGGCCAGGGGGGGGGAGGAGAATTACAGTTTTGATAAATATTAACCCTGTACCTATAAACTGAATTCTGTCACAAATATTGCACTCATACCAGGAAAAGCATTTATTTAATTCTACTATATATAAATATATATTGCATCTAATTGTGGGAACTGTAAAAGTATAAATTAATCAAAGGTAAGAATTCAGCACCAGTTAATTAAAATCCATGGGTCCATGAAAACCACACCATTTAATGAAGTACAGAGTTCACAATGAAAGAATAGTTATTTAATAAATTAATAAAACCCAGAACAGGTCAGTGCCAGATTATTTTATCAGACACTATGTATATTAAGGACAACCCATAACTCCAGCTATGGAGGTTAATGAACAATCAAGCTCTGAAAAATATATATTTAAAAAAATGCAGGAATTTAAACTGCCTGTGGAAATGCACCCACATGGTAGCAAGCAACAAATTTCATATTGCTATTCACAGCCCATGGTCTCATTTCCTGCAATATGTATTTTTAAACATACACTATACACAAACACACCTGGAGTTACCATATGAAAATAAGTAAATTGCATTTTAATAATACAAATTAAAATGATGGTGCAGAAGATGATCATCCTCTAACATGGTATTACTATACTTAATAGGTAAACTTTACTATATTATTTCATGATGTGTCTCAAATAGAAAGTGATACAGTAATTTTTTCAAAGTTGTCAATATTGCATTTTTGGTATTTTTTTATACTTTCTAAATGATTAGCTTTAAAAAAATTATGTAATGTCTTCTCCAGAGTGTGTGTCCTGGCAAAATAAAAATTCTAATAAGTCTAAAAAAATTATATTTGTGTACTTGTATATTACTCGCATGGAGATCATTAATAACTGGTGACATCAAGCTCATAGTTCAAATCTAAGACATTACTGTAATCAAGGGGAAATTACTTTATCATAATTTACCATACCTTTATTGACTAGCATGCCTATTTTCAATAATAACCATTTTGGGTAGGGGAGCAAAACTATTGGTTGTAATAGCTTCTTCACAATGGCTTTCAGGACTCCTTGGTATCCCATAGTTATTTGGTTGGGAAATTTTCTGTGTCATTAGATAGCAGAAAACTTTCAGAGCACGCAAGACTTTGGGAGTTTGTCATTAGGCATGTCTGTGTCATAGACCCCCAAATAATGTGTGGTTCCTGATTTTCCAGCACCATACAGCTGCGCTGTTTCACAAATGCTCTCTATGTTTGAAAAGCCTACAACTCTGGCTTTAATCAGTGGAAGCCATCTATTTTTAGCCCCTTAAAATCATAGGGCACCCTAACTTCACATTTTAAAGTGTTAGTTAAAATCCAAATAAGCACTCTAAATTACTCCCTACCATCCAATTCCTTAAATTTTATCTTGAGTGGCTTTTTGAATGTTGAGTGGTTCCCAAAGGATCTATAAGTCTATCTATATAAAGTCCTTTCAATGAGAAAATCCTAGTGAGATATCCTGGACCCATGGGTAGTTTTGCTATTGACTTCAGTGGAGTTAGGATTTCACCCTTATTAAATTCTACTTACCCACTTTTTCACAGAAGAGAGAAATATGAGTTATTTCATTGTATTTTACCAACATTGTTGTGGATGGTGAATTAGCAGGTTTTGCATGACAATTTTGCAGTGCTAGGTTAACTTGAACATGCATGTTTTGTATGCATTACCATTTGTACCAAGATGCAAGCTCTGCACCCAATTCCAGACTTTCTCAAAGTCCAAAGGTGCTCAGATCCTTGGTTCCAAATCATTTCTAGTGTCAACACTAACACTAGTGGGAGTGCAGATGTTTACCTAGATCTAATTGTGCACAGGAATATTGTAAATATTTGTGTTCAGATAAATATATTAAAGGCAGAGAATTAAAAAACAAACGTGAAGCAGAACACTCAGAAACCCCGGCTGTCCTGCTTTTTTAATACTTTTCAAAGCACAAATTAATGATATAGCAGGTACTGCGATGACACATCTGCCCCATACTCTTTGAGTCATCAATGGAAATCATTCACACTAGTGTTCTGCCTTATTCAATCTCTGTCTTGTGCTGTATGTTTATATATTTAACACCAGGACAATGAGCAAAAACAAAACAAAACCCAGCTCCACATCAAAAATGTTCATTTATCTTCAGACATGTTGATTCTTGTAACATTTTATTTACTTAATCAGCATTTTTCGGGTTTGGGAGAGCAAAAATCTGGCCATTGCTCCTGCATGACACAGGGGTAGAGCTTCCCTCTGGAATTGCCTCTCTCCAGTGTACTTTTATAATCTGGTTTCAAATGAGCTTTGGAACACTTCTTAAGTAAGTGACCTACAATGCAAGGTGAACCAAGCAGCCACATTTAAGGGACATACACTTCATTGCATGCGACCATCTAAGCTAATAAAATGCTGTAAGTTATTCTAGGTTTTTCTCACACACTCAAAAGATAAACATCTATTGACATCATTGTCAAGAAACTGGAATTGCCAACCACAAGTGTTCAGACACCACAAATCATGTCCCACAAAACTCACAAAAATATTTAAATTAATACATTTGGGGTTCCTTGTGTGTGTGTTCTGGTGTCTGAGGCTTTAGGGTTCGCATTTTCAAGCTTTTCTATACAACCCAGAGTACCAGAAACTTGCTTTTTCTTTTAAAAGAAAGCTGAGATTCCCAGGTAATGACCTGATTTCAGCAGCTGAGTGCACCAACCTGCCTTTCTTTAATGACAAGCTGTCAATGAACCCTTTTTTATACATAGAACCTGTTAAAGATATATATATATATATTTTATAACTGTGAATTAATATAAAAGCTCATTATTGACTCCTTTTTACTTTAGCTTTTAATTGGTCTGATCGTGTGCTATGTGGGCATATTTGCTAAAAGAAGAATGGCTCCTTCAGTGTAGAAATTGTCAACATCTTTCTCTAGTCCATAAACTAAAGCTTTGTTATTTTTCAGACTAGCTCCCTGCAGTGAAATGCCACACAGATGACAACATTCAATTACATTCAGAATTAATGTACCATGAAAGCACAGTCTTAAAGAGAAGGCTGAGTGAAATCGAACAGTAGGATTGCTGGGTATTTTCACCATATTTTACTGCAAATGATCTCTCATTTTTCCTTCCAGGGAACAGTCCAAGTTGGGTGGCAGCTGACAAGCAGCAGCCTCACAAAACAAGTGGCTGCCTTGAAATCTTTAATATAAGAATTAGAGTGGATGAATAATATTCACTAATTTATTTGATAAATTTCCCCATCATTGTCAAATAAATTATTTCTGAATACATTCTCAGTACTCAACCAGCTCTTTCAATTGTTTAATAATATTCAGATTCATTATTTGTGAAATCTTTCCCTCAAACATCAAATGCATTTTTGTGAACAACGTTTTATACGATCTGACCAGCTCTACTAATAATTTAGCACATGTTCACACATACATATGAAAATTTCAAATGTGACTAGTGATTCTAGATGCCTCAGCTTTATGATAGGCCACCCAGTATGGAGGCTTTCAGGAAGTTAGTGCACCCATAACCGTCATTCACAAATTTGAGGCCATGAAGGCTATCACAATTGTCACTATGCTGCATGCTAAACCAAATCAGAATTTCACTAAGGCACTGGGATCCTTGTTTCAAAAGGACAAGCCTTACCACCGGAGCCAAGAGAAAAACTATTAATTAGCAGTACAGAGTGTGAGTATGACAGCAAGTTGTACCAATTCTGATTCCATCCAAGAGAGAACTCTGTCTAAGTCATGACGTTATTCCTACTGCACACACCTTTCTCAAGTTTCTCCTCTTCATCAGGCAAAATGACTGAGGCTCTGAGGAACTCTGGGAATGTACATTGCCCTCCACCCTGCATTCTTCGCACCTTCCTTCTCCCCTACCTTGGGCCTTTGGGGACCGATATTGCCTCTGTTCCCTTCCACAGAACATTTAGACTCAATAGCTTTAATTTAGGAGGAAAAAATACTCTAAACATTCTTACTGAAGTCTACTTGACACCAATTGTCATTTTGTCCCCTAAGGTAAAAAGAAATTAGTGTTATCAGTGGGGAGCATAACAGATTCAACATTTAAGAGTTCCAGTGAAGTCTTTGAAGCAAGAGCTTGTTCGTCTTACAAAAATTACAGCAAGGCAATGTAATCTGAAATCCAGTGTGGTGAATCAGAGGCCGACTGGTTAAAATAATTGAAAAGGAGCTCAAGTTTTGTTGTTAATTGCATGCTTCAAGGAAACATCCCATTTTGCTGCTTTGCATCGAATCAGTGACGAGATACATAATATTTACTATCAATCAACATTATGAGTATTTAATAAAAAGTCTTCATAATAAAAAGGTTGATGAGTTGAGATGAAATGTTTGCATTAACCATTTCTTCTTCACACAACAAAACCACAATGCCATAAGAAGCATGTGACAACCTTCAATCTCTTCAAAGTTTTCTTTTCCCCTCAAGCAATTAACTACTTCAGCACAAGAAAAATGCAGACACAAAAAGTTTAAAAGAAAAATGGTCTTTTCTTGAATGTTTCGCTTAGGTATGAGACAGAAGTTTGGGTTGGAAGATTATTAAGTATGTTTTTCAACTGGGATTCCTGTAAGGCACTATGGAAACAAAGGAAGATTTCGCTCACAAAAAGCTGAACTAAGGAATTTTATTCAATCAAGTAAAGTTGTGGTTGAGTGTTTGCATTTAGTTAAGTAAAACTAGTGGACAGGAAAGCTAAATTCCTGTAAAAGTAATTTGGCAAATGGGTTTAGCCCAGGGTTACAGATCTGGTAGAGGGGGAAATGAAAACAAATTGGTTGTTGCCCGATTATATATTTTCACACTTAAAATCTAGATATATAAGCTGATGTTTGCATCTAGACAGGAAATGTGTTATATAGGTGGATTTATACATGTCCATTAAACCATGGAGGGACTTCCTGAGGAAATGGAAAGTAATGGGAAGTCTTCAAAGAAGTCAGGTCCAGTTGTTAGCCTGGAGGTTACAATCAGCTACCACTAATTTCTGGAATAAGAGCAGACTGGTATTATTACTGTCCACCACTCCATAGACATTGCTAAACACATAAATGGACTATCGCGGCTATTGGGTATAATCATTAGTGATACAGATCTTTAATCTAGAAATTTAAGTTTTACCCCAC
The DNA here is from genome assembly GCF_025201925.1 of Gopherus flavomarginatus. Taxonomy (NCBI): domain Eukaryota; kingdom Metazoa; phylum Chordata; order Testudines; family Testudinidae; genus Gopherus; species Gopherus flavomarginatus. The sequence goes on along the minus strand of NC_066622.1, from coordinate 80,775,785 downwards.
ATTCTCTATATCCTATTTGCTCACAGATGATATCGGGAAGAAACAGCACGTATTTGTTGTCATAACTTTAAAAGTAAGGGTTTTTTTCCTTTCATGTATATGTACTATACATTTTCCTGTAAGAAAACACGTATGTATTAGCTGTAATTTCTATCCCTCAAATAAGACTAAGACTCACATTATTATCTCTAGGAGAGCAGGAGCTCAAATTTTAGTATCCTGTTATGTCATCATCCAAATCTTCCACAGATTTTACCAAAGTCCTCCAACAAAAAGAAGGAAGCTGGGGACAGATATTTTGAATGCAAGCAGAAAACACACTAGAAATAATTCTGCCTCATTGGTGGGTTTTGTTGGACAGAATAAGACCAAGTCTAATGGGCTGTACAAAGCTCAACACATCAGCAACACTTTGAAAAAATCCTTTCTATATACTTAATGACCTTAACAGTTACTTAAAAACTTATCTGGATCCCTAATTCCTCCACATGCTGGCATAGACCCAATTTGAAACCTAACCACTCCCAGGTTTGGCTTTGGGATAAGAGTCTGAGGACCAATGATCTTGCAAAATTTCCAACATCTTAGGCAAAAACCTCACAGGACTGGTCACAAGGTTATACCTCTGTCACATCTGAACCCTAACTTATGCTCCCCGTTTGCCCTGTACCCAGGTCCCACCCCTGATCAACACTAATCCAGATCCAAACACCATCCCCTCAGTCCATCTCTAATTTAAAGGGAACATGACAGGATAGGACAGGTTGTGCATAGAGACTCATTTATTTCCTCCACAGGTTTAGCATCAGTATGGCGGGTACATTTAATTATAGCTACCAATGCTTTAAAATGACTATTTTAAAGGAGGAAAGAAATGGAGGAAGCCATTTGTCAATGCTGGTAAATCATGTGACTATCCCAAATTACTCTTGGGGGCATTCTGCAACAAAAACAAACAAATTGCACAATATTTTAAAATTCTGCAAATCTTATTTGTCAAAACAACACTACATAATCACGCCGGTTTCAATTATTTCAGTCATTTATTTCAAAATACCTATCAGCAAGTATGTCTGTAACATTACAGACACACAAAAATCCCCCCAGGAGCAGAGAGTTAAAAAAAGCCCTATGACAAACCCAGTCCCTCTTTCTCTGCCCTCCCCCCCTCCGCCCCCCAGAGCCCAGCTGGGAACCAGACATCCACAACCCCTCCTCCCCAGAGTCCAGCCACAGGGTCCTCCCAGCCCAGATACCTGCCCCCACTCCCTTCCAGAGCCCAGGGATCCAGATGGAGAAATAGCCTGATGCTGGTTCCTGGGCTTGTGTGGTGTTTCCTGTGTGCTGCTGTCTCCTTCCCTCAGGGCATGCAGAAAACTGCAGCTGTCAGGAACCCTCCCTCCCTTCGCTTTCCCCTGGCAGTGTCTACTATGTGTGCGCGAGGCTCTGCTGGGTCCAGCTAGTGGTGGCCAGCAGCATTGCAGCCCATTTCTGTACGGAGGAGGAAATTCTGCCCACACAACATTAATTTCTGCAAAATTCCGCACTGTGCAGCGATGCAGAATTCCCTGAGGGTACCAAATTCATGCCAATAAGATGCTTTATATAGTATTATACCCTCCTGTATTTCAAGCATGTGTATGTGTTATTCACAGAGTACATTCAAGCACCTGCAAATCTGATCATTTCCTCAATCTAAATTTTGTAGTTTCACATTTTGCAGAGTTTGGTGCATTAGCAAAGACCCCAGTAACAAGAAATTAAAATTGCAATTGACAACACTAATCAAACAACAATGCTTACTAGTTATAAAGAAGCCAGATTTGATAAGTACACATAACTAAAGCAACAATATCTTTGGACTGCAAAACTAGCTTTGTAATTCAAGCCTCTACTCCATTGGTTTAGTAATGCTGCTAGGGTTTAAAATCTCTTTTATCCCCTTTTTTTACCCCCTCCCTTTTTTTTTTTTTTTTTTTTTTTTTTTTTTAAGGTAACCATACCAATTTAGTGAATTATAGACTAAATTATTTCTCCTCAGTTACAGTCACTGGAAGGGAGTCAAAAGCATGACATCTCTAGAGCATGCTCCTCCATTGCCTACCATCCAGCCTTGACCCTAAAGAAGGCCCCAGTAATACCTCTATATGGATCCTGCTCTGTGTGTACATAGGGACAGGATCCCAGCTGCCAATGGCAGCTGATGAAGCCTAAAAGCATTAATTTATGTGGGTTTCCCTGCTCTACAACTTCACCCCTGAAGAGGAAAACGCCCATGGGAGTGGCCACATTGCCATGAGATCTAGAAAAACCTAAATGCTGTGCAGTGACTTTGATGGATCTTGAACCTTCTGTCTGTTGCATGAAGGGCCTATCACTCTGGGCCTATCTCCCATTCAGTTGTGAGCATTTGTCATCCTGGATTAAACCACATTGCTTAAAGCTGGGATATAAAGCAGGCCAAGGTAGAACATTCATCTTTAAATGGAAGACAAGAAAACAGAGCAGTGACTGAACCCCCACATTTATTACTAAGGGGAAAGGAGACAGATAAGCTTGATCCTAAAGGACTGATCACAAATGGCCAAAATACGAGCACTGGTGCATGTGCCATTAGACAGGATTAACTATGCAAGAAGGTAGCCAGCCTGTATTGTAATTGAAATGGTTGTCTGAGGTAATTAGACAGCAGAAGATTTCAAGTTATTGCCATCATATTTTACTCCATCCTTGGCAAGAAAATGGTAAACTTTGAAGGATTCTCATAGATTTTAGTCCAAAGGTTGATACTGTCCTTGGCTACAGTCTAGCAATGAAATGAGGATGGATTTTTGAAAATAAATGTCTGGCATTAAAATGAAAATTAAGCGCCTAAATAGCCACTTTTATAATAAATATAGTTATGTATCCCAGAGCGCCAGCTTGCATACAAACTTTCTGGGACAAGCTCATCCCAGCAATTACACCAATGCAATATAATGAGTTATGGCAGGGATGAATTTGGCTCAATCCTTTGCTTAAGTGTCCAGAGCCAGACATTTCATTTATTTATTAAAAGGGATACTATCAAGTAGTTTTGGACCAAAATTTAGCTTTGATTGGGGTGGGAGGAAATTTCTAAACACAGATGTTCATGATACTTTTCAATTAAAAATTACCTGTGTGATGCAAGGCAAAACAAGAGACAAAGTGAAAGTGAATACAAGCAAAAGTGAAACTGACAAGTCTTGTCACTGCTGGTGGAACTGGGAAAATAAAATAATTTTTTTTATTTGGCAGCTGAACTGAAAAAAAAATTAAAAATTATTTGGGGTCAACCTGAAAAAGTTTTTTTGGTTTTTCTCACCAAATCGTAAAATCAATAAGAGTTAGTTTCAGGTCAAACTAAACATTTCATTCTGCTGTGGGTCAAAATTATTCATTCTACCCAAAATTACATGTTTTATTTATTTTTTGTGTGGTTTTTTACCCATTATAGTTTTGGGTTGGGGGGGTAGGTAAATCTTGCTAAATTTCAAAGCAAAATGTTGTTTCAAATGAAAAGTTTAAGTGTTTTGTTTAGAAAATGTCAAACCGAAAAGTGTTAATTTTTTTGGAAAAAATGTCTTTTTGCCAAAACTACTCACCAAATTTGATCCAAATTTAAGAACGGTTTCAGTCAACCTGCAGCTGCATTCTTCAGTGTATTATCTATTCATCAAAAATTTTTGCCTGTTTCTAACTGCTGGCCCAATGATAGACAATGAATAATAAGCAATTGAAGTTATATCAATTTTTTTGAAATCCTCCTCCTCCCCGTTTCAGTACTGTGGGGTATTACTACTAACAAGTAACAGAGTTAAGGGAACATTTTAAATATATATTTTTTTCTTTGGTGTCCTTTAATTTTATACAACATATCCCAAAACAGAATATTAGAAAGTATCTTCTCATGCCAGTTATGACATATATCAAATACAGGACACTGGTTAAAATAATGAAGTGGGAAATGCCAGCATGCCACACTTCACTTAGCTGCCCAGGGCAACTGACTGTACAATTATCATACAATACAGTGATTGTAGTTTTACACGAGTTAGTTCTACAGGATTCTGGGAAACCAGGTGAGGCATGTCACTTGACCTTTTATCCACTGCTTTGTTTTACCTGGCTATAAAAGCCTCTGATGAAACTTATCTCACAGGTGTATTGTGAGGTTGCTTTAATTTAAGTGCTGGTTCTCTGATGAGACATGCTTTAGAACTGAAAAGTAAGGTATCTAGATCACATAGATACTAGGAGTAAGGCATAAGCCAAAACCCTAGATCTGAGAGCCCAAATGTTTTTGGGATGTTTAGCTCTGTATCTCTGACCTCTGCCTAGCCTACTCTTATAACTCCCCTGCACAGCTTTTCCAATTTGGCAACCTCTTTGAGTGATTTTGGTTTGTACAGCAGTTGGATAAACATAGTGAAATCACTGAGACTCAGCCTAGTTAATCAGACTCTCAGTTAAAAAGACACTGTCAGAGTTGTCTGTTGGCAGGTGGTAGTTGGGCCAGAACAAGCTCATCAACAGCTGCTTCTAGTTCTCCTTTCCACAGATGTGGGTGGGACCCATTTTACTTCCTCTCTTCATTTTTCTATTCATCATTTTTTTTATAATGGACGACACACAGCTGTGTCCTAAAAGCCATTGCTCATCTTTGATATCACTAGTGGAAATAGTTATCTCCCACATCCCAGGGCTAGCCTAACATTAACAAGCCTCACGCTGCACTGCTACCCCTCTTGTTAAAAAAATCCTGGAGACTGAATTCAAACATATTTGTACATCAACTATCAATTTCTGAAGGGTGCATCCTTATCTTGTATTGAAAGAGAAAGTGGAGATTATGGGGGGAGAAATAAGTCCTGAGAGACAGTATTACAAAGCATGGCACTTGCCTTGAAATACTTCTGTTTGTGTGTCCTATAAGGGATTCACTTTAGAGGGGGTCCAAGTCATTTACTAATAGAAGATGTCTTGGCAGTTTATACTTAGAGGCTAGAAACAATCAAAAACGGCATTCCAAGCATTCCAATCCTTGCAGCAGCGCATCACCTACATCACATCAGATACAAGGTCCATTGCCCCAAAGTTGAGTGCCCTCAACTCCCAGTGAGTTAGGATCTCAATCAATGGGCCTTATTGGGCATCCAAGAGCAACTAGAGAGCTAGTACCAATGGCTGTCACACATACTTTTTCTCAAATGCACTTGGCAAGAAGGTTGCAGCCCTTTTCTTTTGGAAGTGGTCTTTGTCATGACTTAACCCATACTTTCTCACCTCGTGGTTAAATTGTTGCTGTGCACTTGATTTGGGATTACATCCTTAAAGCAAGCACTCACTACAGCTAACGTGCAGTGGTCTCTACGTTAAACGGGGCTTCACCCAGAGTGCTCATTACACCTTTACTCTGTACCAGTCAATTTCCAGGTGAAGTCTGGTGCTGGTCTTTATTAAGAAGTGCTGATTGTGCTATTTCTACATCCTGTTCCAGGGTTTGAATAATGGACCCAGCCAAAAGCCAGGGCTGATGTTAGGCTTTCTGATCCCTTCCTTTTCTATACTTACAACATTTTTGTTCTCAATTACCCAACAGAAGATAACTGCCTTCCAAAATGTTTCTTTCCTAGTGCACCTCATATCTGGCACTGGACTCTGGAAGGAGTCTCTTCCTCCTAGTGGCTGAGAGGTAGCTGTTCTTTGGCCAGACTCTGTATGGTCTGGAGCTCAACATCAGACAGAGGACAGATGGAAAACCTATTCCCAGCCTTGTTAATATCTACTATGCACTATAATTCCACTTGCTCATACTCTGTTCCAATTGCTTGAGGTGTCTTTAAAAATGCCACTGCTACAGCTAGTTGTTCAGTTTTCAGTGCACTAATTTTGTGTGTTCATCCATTGGGCCTATGGGTGAGAAGGGATGGGAAATATCTGAAAAGGAGACAAAGTGAAAAAACCGAACACACAGGAGGTCTATCACTCTTATACTCTAGTACATTCTTGCCATCTCTATACGGTATCTCCCTTGTAGTCTCTTGGTGGCTTTCACTACTAAGCTCAGTCCTGGACAACTATGTTCCACAACAGCAGCATAAGGAGGCTATCAGTAAACACAAATCAAACAAATTCACCATAAGTGAAGATGTCATGTAGACAGGCAGTCGGGACTGGTGCATAGAACACTGGACTATGACTCAGGAGACCAAAGATCTATTCTTGGCTCTGCCACTGATCTGCTGGGTGATCTTGAACAAATCATTGCACTCCTCTGTGACTCAGTTTTCCTCTTCTGTAAAATGGAGATGATGATGCTGACCTCCTTTGCAAAACGCTTTGCGACCTACTGATGAAAAGTACCATATAAGAACTAGATAATATTATATTATTTGCTTTGTTGGCACAACATGTTATTTAGATTGTTCTAGATTAAATGGGGTGGTAATATTCATAGGACTTCCTGCAAAGAGAAAAAAGTTAAGCTATACTGCTTTGTCATTCGAAATGAATTGCCTCGCAAGCAGGCTTGAATAGGCTTCTTTTTTGTATTTTCACTTAAAGTATTTATTTTGGTGTTTTCATTTATTTTGGGCTTCTCTGCCTAAAGCCTAGAACTGCAATTAAAAAGTATCTATATTAACCCAATGAACAGCTTATTTATGTTGCATTATTTAATCTCCTGAAATATCATGCAGACGTGCTCTATTCTTTAAGAGTAGGAACCTATTTTACATACTACTATAGAAAAGGTCAAGCAAAGATTGTGTATGTCTTTTAAGCAAAATGTAGGAAATTGTCCTTTAAAAGTAATATAAGAAGCTGAAAAGTTAACGGAAGCACAACGAACAAAAAGGTTGATTAATAGTAGAATAGACAGAACACACTGAACTTCTAAGGTTTGATCCTTCAAAGCCTAAGAGGCAGCTCAAGGTTCCGTAATAACCGCTTGATAATTTCTACTGCAAATGTGAATGGAGCTATGTAAATAGGAAAGGTAAGGGGAGGGGGGAGGTGAAATGGATGGTTACCTTCTCATCCCTCTCTCACTAAGCAATCAGCAGATTTAAGTAAAATTGCTTCTTTCCAATCACCCCACCCACACACTTTTTGTAGTGTTACTGTAATAAACCCTTCCTAAGTGCTGGGACTGTCTCCTAAGCCCAGTAAAATTACAACTCTAGCAAATTCAAAGGGCCCAGTTAAATGTTGTGGTGTAGATGGGACCTAACTGTGTTCTCATGACTAGATTAGAATACAGATCAGACCAAGGATTTAGCTTAAAATATATATTGATATGATATATGATATCCAGGTCTCTCGAATCCTAGTCCCTGACACTATGCACCAGTCCTTCCTGCAGTCCTTCACCTAAAAGAGTCAGTATGTTCCCTTTCCCTATTCTCCCCCCTCTGTTAGTTTTTAATACTACTTTTTTGTAAGTCTACTCCCAGTTAAGTGTATCCAGCTGGACTATCCAGGCAGGCAGTATTTCTTTTACCAATTCTGTAATCAATTCCCCATATCCGGATGTTACAATACTACTTTGGCTCCTGGTCCAGACGCTCTTCAGTGGTTAATGGTGTCAAGCAGTTGATTTCACTTCTAAGCAATTTAAAGATTTAGTAGCTGATTCATAGTGCCCTAGGGCTTAGGGCAGCCCAGTAGGAATCTCCAGGTTCATGAAGATGGTAAATCCCGGTGTTCCAGCTCTGTCTCTCTAAGGAATACTTGAGATACTTATTCTCTATTGCTTCCAAAAGAAAGAAGGTCACTCCCAGTGCACTGACTACTATACTCTATTCTGCCTTTTATTTTCTCTTATTGCTCATGACATTTAAAGTAAGTAAACAGGGCATTTTCCACTGGGCGTCATTTAGATCCTGTTATTACGGAGTGACCAGTTGTCAGGATGCGACCATGTTTACTTGAGCCGTCACCTAGAAACAACTTATTTTTCCATTTGGAGCTCAGCAGCATTGCAACATGGACAAAGTGTAAGTGTGTCCTGCAAAAGAGCAGTGGCCTGGATTTAATTTCACACACATACTTTCAGCTCCCATGCCCTCACACTGATTTATACTATCTGATTTATACTATACTACCATCGAATTTATTCCTAAGGGTTTCATATTCGGTTCTGCAAGTTTAGACCCAGCTCTCCTGAACTCCTTCATCCTTTAGATTTGCTTCCCATAGGATCTTACCTCCCAGCATTCTGAGTTTGTTAAAGTCTGATTTTTTTAAATCCATTGCCCTTATACTGGTGCTTTTGCTTGTATAGAGCTTAAAATCTGCGTGTGCACATTGTTATCTCCATAATTAAATGAACTGAGGGGCCAAAATCATTTTAAGATCACGAGTTGTCTTTAATGTAGTTACTCCTAATTTACACTGGTATAAATAAGGGCAGAATCAGGCCTCATTGTCTATCGCGCCATTATCACTAAAGCCACGTAGAACGCCTCAACACCCTGGTTCCTGACTTTGCTGTGAGAATTAAATAACACACATATCAAGTCATAAACTAACACCCATAGCATCTCTAACTGATATTCCATTAAGTGAAGTGTAACATAACTGCTAATTTTCACCTTCTCGTTCGTCCAACCCGAAGCCTGTGGTGGGCAGAGGCCACTGGGAAAAGTTAATTTTAATGACCAATCCTTGTGAAAGAGCATTCTCCCTTACTCTCTTTGGTGATTTAGAGGAGAGCAGGGGGACTTAAATTCAGCAAAACATTGATTTTAACCACCATTATACCTTAATCCTGGTGCCAATTTAATGCACCTTACAACAGAGACTCTCTTAGGCACTGAATAAGTACAAACATTTGCCCTTTTCATGTTCCTCTCAGGAGCACATCAGACACTGAAAGAAAAAGAAAATCAATAACCCCCACCTCTAAGTGACTTTTGAGACCCTCCTGACCACTCTTACTGAATAAAAGTGACCTCTGAGTACATGCCTGTCTCAATTAAACTGAAGCTTTTCTTATGATCAAAGTATCAGGTCTAGTCTTTCATGTACACACACTCACCCACCCACCCAAACATATTCACCCACATGGGGCAGTTGGATCTTCCTAGCAGACACTATAGGGCATCACTCTAGCTGGGCCAAAACCTTAGTATCCCTGTGCAAAGCCTCCATTTTATACCTATTCCTATGCCGGGTGAAACAAAGCAATGTATTTTGTGGTTAAGGCTGTGTCTTAATACAGCTTACTGAGGCTCCTTCAGCTTTTCTAGATTCCAATCCTCCCAGCGTTTTTAAAGAATTTCTCATGGTTGCTCTAATATGATTTCTGTGCTGCTGGATGCACCCAGTCATCAGCATCACTGAAAGTGAACTTCCCCAGCAACTGTATTTGGCCTCACTCTTCTTCCGGCCATTTTTCCATTTGTAAAATGTACAAGAGCTCTTTCGAAATAACATATGGATTTGCTATAGAAATTCAGTTAAACACACTGCATGTGTTCGAAAGAGAGGGCTGTGATGCCGGCAGAGCAGGTTCCAGCTCATGCCAAGGCCTCACTGAACACTTACAAAGGCACAGCTGGACATCAGTCTTGCTTACCTGTGTGTTAGCATCATCAAAATAGACATTAGATGTTACGTTGATAAAAGTGTATTTAGTGGTTAGACTTTATAAAAATGCTTGTGGGATGCTGAATGTACTGATCTTAGTTATCTCTGTAGCCCCGGAATAAAGTTATATTGAGTGTTTATTGAATTATAAACCTCTGTAATTGTGTAACTCACCCAACAGGAAAGGTAGTATTAATGAAGGTAAAGTGCTCCACATGGCCCATTGAAGGCAAATAAGGTATTGTATAGCATCAAAGGACAGAGGCCCTGTTGATTTCATTCCGAACTGCCTCCAGCAAGGAGAGACCTAGGCATGAATTCATCCCATTAGTTTGGATTCTGGAGTGGAGAAGGGATAAAAATCCCTGACAAGAAGAAACAACTTTTTCATGCTGTTTGGACTCTAAGGGCTAAGATTCCTAAACATAAGTAAAGAGATCCTCATGCTACTTGGCATGGGTCAGCCCTGAAAGACATTTTGAATTGGCAGATTCCTACATGCGTCACCTTTTGAATCACAAACATTTGTGTGTGTATATGTTGCTTGCTTTAACCTGTTAATAACTCTCTTATTCCTTTTTCCTAGTTAATATACCTTTAATTAGCTACCAGCAATGTCTTTGGTGAGACATCTAAGGTACAAATTGATCTGAGGTAAGCGCCTCATCTCTTGGGACTGGAAGCACCCTGACTATTTTATGATTTTTGGTATAAGTGACCATTTATCACATAGTCCAGCTTGCCTGGGTGGCAAGACAGACCTGAGTGTCCAAGGGGACAGTCTATGACTCCATTATAAGATTACTATAGTATTTTGGAAGTTCACATTTGTTACTGGGTTAGTGAAATCTAATTAAGAATACCATCAGTTTGGGGTGTGTGTCATGAGCCACTCCAGACAGCGTGACAAGGGCAATCACTGAACTCAAAAAAATCCTTCACAGGCCAAGTCCCACCAATGGAATGAGGATTACGCCTTCTACCAAGATGTGGCTATTTACATGGCTCAGGTATGCAACACACACCTTGGCTAAGAAGCATCTTATGGCACAAACAAGGCCGTAACATGTGTCGTAAGACTCCTGTTTGATAAATGGATTTGGCCACGTATGTGATTACACTTTACCATCTCTGCTTCATTTGGGCTATGCAAGCACGCAGCCACACTTTGCAAAGGAGTTTGTTTTGTTCTCAGAACAAGTTGATACTATTAAGCCAGCACATCCAGTCAATATCTAATTTACAGGAGCAGACAAAGCACAGTGGACTGATTGTCAGCTGGGTGGTTGTAGGCAAATAGCACAGAGGAGCATCGTACAAGAGCAGCAGGATAAAAAAATGTAACTCAAAAGATCATCTATTTGAAAAACAGATTACTGTTATTTGCTGGTTTGGCTGGACTACTAACAAAATCCATTTACCTAAGACCAAAGACCAAACCGTGACTTCTCACCAATACTCAACAGATACAATTCCATTCATATTGTGGTTTATACTGCAGCTCATTTAAAGTGATGGTCTCAAAGATATTGTCGTAATTTGAGAAAATATTGTCTCAGTAACTTTATTTAAGGCACCCAGCGACTGCTGTGGATTGGGGACCATATAGGTTATCATTTGTTTATAAAAATAATGGTCTATTGACTGTGTAGATTAAGAGATGGATTCAAACTAAGGAAGTTCAGATCTGAGTTTTCGCACAATTCAAGGTAGTTTCTGGACTGGTGTTCAGCATGGGTCTAAAGTCTAAGGTGAATGGTGCTCTGTTAGGTGCAAAGCAGGAAATACAAGTCAAAGTGATATTTTTTAAGCATACATTCACCACAGGCCAAAATGGATTCAAGATGGGCTTTGACATATGCCAGAAATGACCTTTGAAAAGATGGTTGAAACTAAGGAAATTTCTGCTTTTCCTATTCTCCTCCATACATGTTATCAATCTTTCATCTCTAATCCTCCTCTCTCCCCAACCACTTTTCACACCACCCATTTTGCATCCTTCTCTCCACTCATCTTCTCTTCCCCTCACTAGTCCCTGTCCTGAGGGACACAAAAGTCAGTCTATAATAAAATCTAATGCTGACCTGTGACTCCAGTTTCTGATCAATAGATTTCAGCCACTATAAAAAGCTTTTTAAAAGACCCAGCCAATTACTAAGAGAGAGAATGTACAGACTCACTATGAGGCTAGTCCTCTGAAAATTGTCCATATATTGTGAGACAACATAAAAATTAAAGTAATCCAAATGTTAAGGCATCTACGATTTCCTAATGTCCATTGTTATACATTTTGCATACAAAATGTGTAGGGCTTTTTTTATTCTTGCAAGACAATTTCAGATGCCTGTGCACTTTGTCTCCCATTCATCAGTACCTTCAGTGTGAACGTCATGGCATCAGTAAGACATTTCCATCCCCTGCATTCGCGATCTTGGAGTCTCTTGAGCCAACAAACTGTCAAATTAGTGCCAGCTTTTGACAGCTTTATGATATGTAATCTTGTTCACAAGCAAATGGTGAGACCCCCAGTTTGCTACTGCTGTCAAACTGGAAATGCTTTTTTGTGACTCCCTGATAAGCTTACATCTTGAAAGCAGATCCCAGCAGAAAAAGGAGCAAATCTGCCAACACAAAAAAAAACAAAAAACACACCCTTAATGTAGCGACATTTAACTGTTTCCTCCTTTTACCTACGTAATAGTTCTATTCTAAATTTCTGTTTAGGGATGATAGAATTGGTTTAGATTAATCAAAAAAAAACAAAAACAATCACCCACCATCACCCTTTGCATCAAACAGAACCACACCAGAACCATATATTCAGCTAACCATTATTAAACCCTCAGGCCTTCCATCATTAATCAGTGACACTGCTAAAAATTACTTTCCTTGGTCTACGCAAACCACAAAGATGTAGTTAGCATCATGTCATCCAACTTGATTCTTCACAACTGAGCAAAGTGGGGTAGTGAAGGTAAACCCAGTTTAGTCAAACTTGTTTGAACAGAAGAAAAGGTTAGTAGACAAAGAAATATTATTAATCTTCAGAGAGAACAAACAATGGAACGCTAAACAAAAGGTGATTATATTAGGAAAAAATATTTCTTTAAACTCCAAGCTCTTAGGAACTGGGAATGGGTCTTTCCTATACATCTGTTCAGTGCCCTGTGCAACTACTTTGCTATTGTCATATAAATAATAAAAATACATTGACTGTTTACAAGTTATTAATGTCCTGAAATAATCACCTTTACGTCCCACTCCAAGTAAAATTATTTGATCTGCTATTAGCTGCTTTAGTTTAATTCCCAATAGGTGGTAGGATTAATATCAGGAAGCAACAACAAGGATTGGAAAACATGAGGGAGCGAAATCCTTAAAAAAGATTGCTATTTTCAATGCACTTCATTGATTATTCAACAAGATACAGACGAATTAAGGGCTCGATTTTGCAAGCTCCCCACAAAGTACTCCAGCTGAAGTCAATAGAAGTATGGCAAATAAGGACAGCAGTAAAAATTAGAGTCAGCTACCACCGAAATAGATTGCTGCTGATGCATATGATCCATGCGCCTCTTCCTACAATCAAATCCCCAAACATAGCATCGTTATGAAAATTGTGTTTATGGTCACTATTTTTTTTCCTATTGCATGTTCGACTACTATATAATATACTAAAAGTATTATTAGTGAGAGAAATTAAATTTCACTTTAGGAAAACTGTTGGAGTGAATTTGCTGTTCACACATGGTGCCAGATTAAGCCTGTAGGTTTACATTCTCAAATTAGTCATGATAGAAAGCGCAGACAGAAGTCACAGACAAAAGCAGTGTAAGATTCCTGTGCTGCCCCATCAATGTGCTTCCACCAGGCTCTGCAGAGACCATGTCTCCATGTAAAAAGGGAAGAAAGGAGTGGGTTAGTCTCCAAACCCACTGATCCTTGGCTTCATAGCTAAGGATGTCAACAAGAGTAGCAGTTAATGGTAGTGGCGATTTTGATGATTTGGCTCTGGTCCAGAGGAGATCATCTCACAACCACCAACAAGACCAGCAAAAAACCATCAGCTGGTGGCAACATTCAATCACAATAGAGCTCAGCTGCATTGAATCTACCCTTCTAGAATACGATGAGTTGAAAGGTGCCAGCCTGACAGCCTTGGAGACTTAAATCTTTTGGTTTGTTTATAGGCATAACTCCATAGGATCCCCCCTATATTAGGCTGACCTGCCCAAGCACAATTAAACAGTCATCTGGACCAGATTATGCTGGGAGTACTGCAGAGTTGTTGGGTTTTGTTTTGTTTTTTTGGAGAGGGGAGGGAAATGAGATGGTTCAGATGTGTTGTTTCTTTGGGGGAAGCATCCCTACCTGTGAAAATTTCTGATCATATCCCTGGAAGAGCTTCCAGAAACAATATTTTTTTTACTGGAGATGAGCAAAAACTGGAACAGGTTATCTGAACCACACGCACTTTGAGTGCTTGAGATTTCATGAATTAAACCAGGGATGTTCTTGATTGTTATATAAAAAGATAGGATCCAGCTCCTAACTATGGTTGGCATTAAAATACCAGGAACGTCCCTGGTTTTGTCCATTTTTGGCAAAAGATAAGATATGGGTTCATTTCTATGGCTAGTCCAACCTTTTGTTGAAATGCTTTAATTAATGAAACCTCAAGCACTCATTCACTGCAATCTCATTTTGAAAATCCATTTTTAAAATGATACACAAGATGCACTAAGAAGTTAATTCAGAATCATGGGTATCTGGAATCCCCCAGCTATTGAATTTTGCCTCTGGTCAAAGTGACCTTGTTGGAAATCGAGCATAGTTTATTTCCCCTACCAAATCTCCACCCACCCATGCTGGTGAGGATGCTCTTTGTTTTAGTGGATTACTCATCGCTAAGGAGAACCAAGAGAACATCAGGAGACAGGTGCTTTACTCAGCTTTAAAATATTTTCTCATTTGACCAGTAGTATTGTTTACAGAGGTGTCTGGTGGCCCCTGCTGGTACACATATGCAATAGTAAGTCACATCACTAGCTAAGCAGGAAAGGTGCTGCTCTGATATATGGGTGACCTATGGTACAATCTTATCGGACAACTCCAAGGAAGAGGGACTGAGTATATTAAATAATATACTTCCCAATTCTGAAGATTCCAGAGTTTTTAAAAAGAATCGTTACTTTGGATCTGCTGTGATTATTTTAATCAAAAGATGGAAAAATATATTCTTGTTTCAAAAGTATTGTCTAATATAGCTGACATGAAAGGCCCAATAAACATGGAGGTGAAGCATCTGAGACTCATTTCATTTCAGGCCTAGCCTTCATGAAAAACTTGCTTAATATTTTCACCTTCTTCTACTAAGTGCTGTTGAAATGTAGTGGGCTTCGGAGCCCTAGAGAAAAAATTCTGTAAGTGTCCACAGAAATCTTACAACACAAGCAGCCAGAAGGACTGCGCCTGTCGCACAATGCCTGCAGGAAGGGTACTGGGGTCGGGGGGGAGTAGATCAAGCCACACTATTGTTCAGTCCTTACTCTTTCTGGTGATATTACAAATAAAGTGTCAATTAGTACAAATTGTGGTAGCTTTTGTCATTTGTCCACTAGAGTTAGACTGGGAGCTGTTTTCACATAGGTCACCAAAACAACTCCAGACATTGGGAGTGATTTACAATGAGGAGCTGGATACAAAGGGCTACAGATGGCATCATCAATCTTGAGCCACTTAGCCCCTCTATTTAGTATTTTCTGTATGCAATTATGATTCTGAACTGCGTGTAGAATAGATTTAGTTTTTCTAGTGGTGCTCACTGAATTCTTACCCTTTAATTTTAAAGAATGAAAGTAAGCATGAATTCAAGTTCAAGGGTGAAATCTCTGCCCCACTGAAGTCAATGGACTTTTTGGCATTGACTTCAGAGGGGCTAGGATTTCATCCAAAATTACGTAAAGCTGCAGTTACTTGATGTGATATTTAAAGTTAAATCCAGACAACCTAGCAAACAGGTCTACGCGTGCTTAACAGCCACAACATACCAACTATTTCCCTTTTTCCTGTCATGGTCAGACAGTCGAGTTTTGCTGTTTATCCATTACCAGGTCACAAGTACAGCTTCACTCAAAAGCTAATAAGTCAGGATTGTCTACTGATTTGAGTACCTGGGCCAGGCGGGGGGGCATTCATAGTAAGACCTGAATAAACCACTTAACTTCGCTGTGTCTAACTTTAGACTTTTTTATTATTATTCTTTGTATTACAATAGTGCCTATAGGACCCGGTCCTCATTGTGCTAGCTACTGTACACATAGGTAGAGACAGCCCCTTCCCCCAAAAGTTTACAATCTCGATAAACAAAGGGTAAGAGGAGGAACAGAGAGATTAAGTGACTTGCCTAAATCATATAGGAGTTTATTGACAGAGACAGGAAAAGAATCCAGGTCTTGAGTCCAAGTCCAGCATGTATTTACCAGACCACACTACTTCTCTAATCCAGATGTGAAATAAGGATAATCTTAATCTCATACGGGTTTTGTCGTCTTAATATTTGAGAAGTGTTTTGAGATCCTTTGATGAAAGTTGCTGTTATATTCATGAAAAGTGTTATCTTGACACAGTCTCTGGCTCAGCTCAAATTACTCGAACCCTGATCCAGGTCCCACTAAAGTCAGTGGAAAGACTTCCATTTACTTTAGTGGGAAACAAAGCAAGCCCTTGATGTTCGTCCCTTTTATAAAGAGTGCGGCAGGCAATCACATTTCATGTGTCAGCAACAGCACAGTTACTGTCAGTCTTCAAATGAGGTAATAATGAAAAAGCAGAAGGCTGCTATTGTAAACTTGGAAAGAGAGCAGTGAGCACTTTACAAATGCTTCAAACTCCAGTGCTCAAAGAGTTACCAAGAAATGTCAAAGCAGCAAAGAGTCCTGTGGCACCTTATAGACTAACAGACGTTTTGGAGCATGAGCTTTCGTGGGTGAATACTCACTTCGTCGGATGCAATAACAAGAAATGTCAATAACAAAAGGGAAAAAAAACTAAGACTGGATTATTGGAACACTTGTAGTTTGGTACCAGCTGAGAAAAATTTTTGGAAACCACTTTCATTTATCATGGTTGCTATGCTCAATGAAACTTAAGCGCACACACGCACACCCCCTTCAATTCCTGAGAGGAGGTGGATTTCTCTCCTGGATAACTTTGTTCTGTGTGGAAACTAGATCAGTAAATCCCTAGGAATGTGTCACAGCTGACTGCAGCAGCTCATGTTCCATAATAGAATGTTAACCTCACCTGCCTTTCCTCCACTGCCTCTTCACCTGGCAGAGTCTGAAATGTATAGTTAAGACTCCTGAAGAGCTCATACATCACTATGTGTCACTGACAAGCTAGTCTCCCTTTTGGAAGTTCAGCAATAAAAAAAGTGTGATAGGGTGTACAAACCCACATGCACCAGGAAAAGGGTTAATGGGCTGCCAGGGGCCCCATCAGTGCCACCTCAAGCAGGTGAAAGTCTTCAAGGAAGGAACTGTAAAGGGAGAGTGCAACTCAGTTGTGACCTAGACAGCGAGCTAAGTCACCTCAGCCTGGAAGCTAAGTGCTGGAAGCTGGACGGAGCTGTGGAAGACCAAGAGGGAAACAGAGACAGCCCTGCTACACCATGCCACTCCATACAGGAATGCCCAGAGAAGGTGCACAGCTGCACCATGATTCTAAGTATCTGTTTACCAGCTAGGATTGATGTTAAGTTTGGCAAAGCTCAGGTAGAACAAGACATGAAAACAGTACCTCTACATCAGTGAAAAGAACAACATGAATCTCATTCATCCTCTCTTCATGGAAAGGCATTAAAATTCAGTCTCGCATCCATATTAATGCTTCACATTCATTTTCAAAAAGCACTCTTCAGTATTAATAACAGATGCTCCTTACAACTAATCCCTCACACATCCTGTCATTTGTTTTGGCTTTCAAACTTGCTGCTTTTAATGGATTCTTTTTCCAAATAATGTGCATCATCTTAGATGCCGAATCACTGTAACAGATGGAGTGCCCCCCCACCCGAAAAAAAACCTTCCTTTCTGATGCACCTTTCCAAGCCTGTTGTTTAACTAGGAAATAAAAACTACATTAGAGAACATGTACAATGTGGCAACGAGCTGCTAGGAGAACAATGAATTGTTTCAGAGAATAAGGAAGGAACATGGACTGGCACTAGAAGATTACAATGTTAGAATGAGACTCAGGAAACCTGGGTTCAATTCCTGAAGTCAGACTTCCTGTGTGATCTTGGGCAAGCCACCTAATCTCCGTATCTCATGTTCCTCATCCATAAAATTGGAATAATCATACTCCTGTCTGTTTAACCAATTCAATTTTAACCTCTAATAGGAGTACATCTATACTTGAGCAGGGACTATGCTTCTCAGCACTGGTAGACTGGAGCTCGAAAACTAAATATAGCACTTAGCTAGGGGTAGCATGGGCATAGGCTCGGGTTAGCTGCTCAAATATTTACCCAGCAGGTCTGGGCAGGTTAGTACTAGGGCATCTCACCTGAGCACTGACCATGCTAGCCCTGGCTATACTGCTAGTTTTAGTGCACTAGCTCAAGTGGCGCTAGTGCACACGTGACTGAGAAGTGCAATCTCAGCTCAGTGTAGGCATATGCTAGGTGTATGCATAGCATATTGTCACTGGGAACCTATTACAGTTGGAGCCTCTAGGTACATCTGTAATAAAACTAAAGAAGGATCAGTACTTTCAAAAGCAGAAAACATGATCTGCAAGTTACTCTGTCTCTGTTTCATAATTTAGTTGCATTTATAGGTGTGATGGTGCGGGACTCACCCCTGAGGCGCCTCCTTATGGTCTCTCAGGGACTTAGCTCATCCAGCCTCTGCAGGCCGGTGTCCTGCCGCCGCTGACCCCGTGTCCCTCCCAGGACCCCGGTGGCTCTTGTCTTTGGAGTGCTGCCCCTTGGCAATACCCCTGCAGTCTCAGGGTCTCCCCACCCTGGGGAACCCCCAACCCTCTATCCCCACCTTGCCTCAGTCGTGAGCTACTGACAGTCACCATTTAGCCCCTGCTCACTGAGGCAGACTGCAGTGTAAAAGCCCCTCATCATAGGCAAGGTGGGGTTGGACCTGCTGCCCCCTGCAACCTCAGTACCTAATTGGCCTTCTACTAGGCCATAGCCTGGGCGGTTTCCAGGCCAGAGCTCCCGAGCATCCTTGGCCTTCCCCCAGCCCCATTCTACTCCAGGTACCTTCTCTCAGCTCCTTGCAGCCAGGTCCTTCCCTCTCAAAGCTAAAGAGAGTCTGTCTATCCTTCTGGCCCATTGCCCTCTTATAAGGGCCAGCTGGGCTCTGATTGCACTGGGTACAGCTGCAGCTGCTTTCCCCATCAGCCCAGCTTTTCTCTGCCACAGCTCTCTCCCAGGATCCTTTTAACTCCTTCAGGGCAGGAGCGGAGCAACTACCCCGCTACATTAGGTAATCAAACTGAGCTTTCACTAATTGAGACCTTATCATCGGGTACCTTACAGAAGGCAAGCACTTCAACACAAATGGGTTTTGATTATCAAACACCTCAGGTTGGCTGGCACAGTTTCTACTGTGTAATTTAATGAATGGGGATCATTTCACCGGCTACCTCACACTGCCAAGGGCTTGGTTACCTTCCACAACAAGACCATTTTACCCTAATCAGTTGCAAACTGGTCATCACAAAAACTGCAGACATAGCAACAACTTCGTACCATACATAGAGTCTATTTTTAAAGTGAAGGCATAGCCAGGAAACCAGATCATGTGTTGGTGAACTGTTTGTGTGTGATTAAGATACTACTCAGTTTCCTGTGATAGGCAAAAATAGTTCATCAATAGAGAGCTCACTGCAAGGATCCTTTATAAAAACCAGGGTAAAAGCCTTGTATAAAAGTCAAGAGCTGGAATGTCTATTCACTTGCTATTCTCTCTTGCTCCGTTTGATCCTACATGCTTATAAGAAATTAAATTAGAGCTGATGAAAGTGCCAGATTGATAGCACTAGAAAAAGAAGTCCTCTATCTATCATCAGAACAGTTATAGAATATGCAGTGGAGTGCAAGCTTCCTCAGACACATTCCCTTGTTACCACTCCCCTTATGTATGTTTTGGAATTACATCCTCTGGGAAAGAAAGAGTATAATCCTTCAGTATTTAGCTTTCCCTATGGAGACTGCCAGTGAGGATGTCAATTTGATGATTTTATGGTGCACAGCTACCAGGAACTAGACTGACATCACTCTCCTCTATGGCCTTGATTCAGCCAAACACTTAAGCATAAAGAAAGTTAAAAAAAAGAAGTGGAGACAAAAAGATAACTAAAAGTATAGGAACTTCAACAAAGCTTGAACTAATTACAAGTGAAGGTTCAGACCCTGGGAAGCAATAAATGTGGTGACAAGCAGCATTCAAATGTATCCAGTCTATTCTTTTTCTATTCCCAGTAAGAGTCAGTCGCTTCAAAGAAAGACTCACTAGACAAGACATGAACATCAGCATCAGGCATATGTCACAGTCTATGTGTTTTACAATGCCTGACTTTAATCACACCTGACAGAGTTAGGCCTTGCTGCTTTGATAACTAGCCAGCAGCTGCTCCTTCCCACCTCTAGAGAAGCAGCTTCATATGATCTAGTGGGGAACTGTTTTTAAATAGGAAAGAATGAGCGAAACCATTTTCACTCCTATAAGGCAAGCACAGCTGAATGCAGGGTGATGGATTTCCACAGCACCCTAAGACTCTAGGTTCCAAGAATCTTCATTCCTCCCCCACTCTGAATTTTAGGGTACAGATGTGAGGACCTGCGTGGACACTTCTAAGCTTAATTACTAGCTTAGATCTGGTAACATTGCCACCATCCAGAAATTTCAGTGTCTGCAACACTTCCTGTCCCCCCAAAACCTTCCCCTCCCTGGGCAGCCTTGAGAGGCTTTTTCACCAAGTTCCTGGTGAACACTGATCCAACCCCTTGGATCTTAACACAAGGAGAATTTAACCATTCCCCCCTCCCTCCTTTCCTCCACCAATTCCTGGTGAGTCCAGATCCAATCCCTTGGATCTTAAAACAAGGAAAAATCAATCAGGTTCTTAAAAAGAAAGCTTTAATTAAAGAAAGAAAGGTAAAAATCACCTCTGTAAAATCAGGATGGAAAATACTTTACAGGGTAATCAGATTCATGTAGCCCAGAGGAACCCCCTCTAGCCTTAGGTTCAAAGTTACAGCAAACAGAGGTAAAATCCTCTCAGCAAAAAGGAACATTTACAAGTTGAGAAAACAAAAATATGACTAACACGCCTTGCCTGACTGTTACTTACAAGTTTGAAACATGAGAGACTGATTCAGAAAGATTTGGAGAGCCTGGATTGACGTCTGGTCCCTCTTAGTCCCAAGAGCGAACAACCCCCAAAACAAAGAGCACACAGACTTCCCTCCACCAAGATTTGAAAGTATCTTGTCCCCCTATTGGTCCTCTAGTCAGGTGTCAGCCAGGTTTACTGAGCTTCTTAACCCTTTACAGGTAAAAGAGACATTAACCCTTAACTATCTGTTTATGACAGCCTGACTTCAATCACACCTGACAGAGTTAGGCCTTGCTGCTTTGATAACCAGCCAACAGCTGCTCCTTCCCACCTCTAGAGAAGCAGCTTCATATGATCTAGTGGGGAACTGTTTTTAAAAAGGAAAGAATGAGTGAAACCATTTTCACTCCTATAAGGCAAGCACAGCTGAATGCAGGGTGATGGATTTCCACAGCACCCCAAGATTCTAGGTTCCAAGAATCTCTCTTCCCTTCCCTCCAGAACCCTTAGCTAGGTGAGAATAAAAGGTAAGAGGCGCAGTGCACTAATGAAGAAAGGCATCTGGGGCTGCCAAGTTTCCCGATGGCCAGAGTGCAGGCATTGCTCCTAGAAATAAGTGGAAGAACAGTCTGTGAAGGTGCTTTTGTCTCATATGGCTGAAACAGCTGCTGGGGTAAGGAGGGGCTTTATTTCTCTCCTTCTTGGCCATGCTCAACAGAAAGAAATAGGCTGTGCAGTGTCCGCATGCATGTCATAGTGCAGTATTGTACTGTAGCTCTAAGGCATGAGGCTGGGCAGAAAGGCAGAAATACTTTAGGTTGGTTTGCCATATTTTGGATAGAAAATAAACAATTTTCCTCAACTTTTCAAAGTGTCAGATCAAGGAAGTGTAAATGAACTGAGGGTCCACAATGGCTTATTTAAAATGACTGACCATTTCTTGTTATTGAAATAAAAGCCCTGGAGTGGGTCACAGAATGTAAAATCCTGAATCATGTGTCCAAAAGGGGCCAGAATTAAGCTGAATATTTAAGTATCTCACAGTGATACTCATGTCTTGCTATGCATAACTGAGAATATCACCTAGGAAACTTGTTTTATAGTTGGTGTAACAATTATTTTGCAAAGGAATTTTAAACAATTCTCATATATGTCTTCTTCCAGGAATGTTGGAGGATTTAACCTTTATTAATGACTATGTATTTTGGTTCCTAGACAAGTTAACAGTGTTCCTTTAAAATCAGTAGTTTAAATGGGCACAGGAAAAGGAAGTAGATTCTGAAACTGGAACAATTCCCTCATTTCCATAGTTTCGGGTTCCTGAATTGATGCATTACCATGAAATGTGTGTCATAAGCCTAGTGGAAATTGCCTCAGATGTATCCTGGATGTTATGTTCTGAATGTGATGCATGTATAATGGAGTAAGTTTAGTCTCGTCTGAATTTGCACATATTTTGCACTTCTGGGCCATCATGAATACACTTCTCTGAGGTGTAACAAGGGTAATTAACAATTGGAACAGCTTACCACGTTATGCAGTAAAATATCCATAAATAAAGACTGGCCATCTTTCTAAAAGACAGGATTTTGTTCAACCACGAATTATTGGGTGAAGTAGTGAAGCTTTAACAACAGTGACGTAATAAATTACGCAGAGTTGGGGAAAGCCCAAATCATTTGTATAGAATTATTTTACTAGACATGAACATGGAAATACTGTTAAAGCTAAGTGCAAGTTCTGTTTTTCTTTGTAGGTGACACATGTAGGTAGAAAAGAGAAACACTTGGTGAATTCTTGGGGTGTGTTTCCAGATACTGTCAAAGATTATTGCAGTCAAACAGCAAGAGAGGAAAAACACATCTGCATCGAAGTTTTCTTCTGTGCATTCTCCTTCTACTTCTCTTTGGCAGCAACTCATGAAGTACAGGGTCTTTTGATGAAGATAAAGATATGAGCGACAATGAAAGTGAAACTAATTCCATTTCTTCATCTTCTAAGAAGAATTTTGCTTCATCATCTTCTTCGGCATCAAGATCTCCTATTCCTGGAAAGTCTTCAAATGTTCAACAAAGTGGTATTAAGAGGTTTTTGAATAGAATGTCCCATGACCAGACAACAAACTTAACCACACACTTGACAGAGGTATTGATGCCAGCAATTCATCATTTTAGGTAGTAAAAAATCCTGATGCTAGAATTTTTCCATCAATTGTGTCCAGTTTACAAACTACCAAGAAGAAGACAGCTTGCAAGAAGTCTTCTGAATGCAGAAGCACATGAAGTGAGAGAGAGAGAGAAAGAGAGAGAGTCGGCATCCTTATTGCACATACTCTTCACGTGTCTCACCTGTCCGATGGATGAAGCAATATTCCCAGCGAGGGTGCAATCAACTTCATGATAATTCCACAACCAGTGCTTTACTCATTCCAGTGCACAACTGAGCATCAACACACAGCCCAATATATTGCTGACTGATATAAAAACAATCAATTGGGCCCACAAACCGTTATTTTGGTTGTGCTGGCTAATATGAAAGCTGCTTGGGTGTTGTTGATAAATAAATATCCATACCGTCTGTGTTATGGATGTGCTGCCCCTAGGATGCAGTTTTTTATAGGTGATGTTGAAAATCTGACAGTTTTCTCATCATGTGTCAGAAGAGAAAAGCATCATCAAGTTTTTCAAAAACAAACAAGTGCCAGCAGTCATTTTTCAGTGTCACTTAGTGCAGCACTAAATTTCATGGTGGAAAGTGTTGTGTCCTCCTGGCATTCTAACTACATGGGAAGAAATTCCTTTAACTACTCCTTACGCAGAACAAAACTGTTTCATCTGGGGACTCATCCATTCAAAAACCAGAAATAGACTGAAAATCCACCTCTGGGAAATGGGTGACCCTGTATCACAATTTAAGATTAGAGAAGAAAGTGGCATATGTATCGTTGACTCATAATTCATCAGGTGAAGAGAAAGGAGATATTGATAGATTTGATAATGGGAACAGATATATAGATGAAGAGATTATGGCTGATAAAGAAAAAGATAATGAAAAGCAAAATAGTTGAAGAGTTGGCCTCCTGACTTCCTAGCATAAGCGCACTTAAAAATGACTTATTTTCTTATAGTTGCTATGTGTTTGGTTTATTTCTGTTTAAATGTCTTTTTCTTTTGCAACTTTCACATTTAAACACTGACCTCACATAGCAAAAAAGATAATTATTCTTTCAAGTTTTAGAACTTCATTTCATTGTGTTTCATGTTTTTCTGAGTTAAAATAGCTCAGTTAACAGAACTTGCTTTTGTAATTAGACTAAGTATGCAAGGCTAAAAGACCACAAAAAGTCTTACTCCTTTTTGTTGCTGTTCTAATAAATTTGTGCTTTGAAACATCTGATTTTTTTTTTACATTATCTGACAATATTTAACCAATTTTTGACCAATCGATTGACCGACTATTTTTGAACAGGTCAAATGACTAGCCCTGCATCTGCTTCAACTCTGACCATTAAAAAGGTACTCCACATCTCCCTCACCAAACACAAACAGATAAATTAAAAGTAACACAATATATCTAGCAGACAGTACTACGAAAATATCAGGGAAAATGACATTATTAAACACAGACATGTGCCAAAAAAAGTAATCATAAGAAATCACATCTTTTGTCTTGACTCTGCAAGTCTGATTAACAGAGACCTACGAAAACATAACAAAGGATTTATTGGTCATAATATTGAATGTATTTGAGTTAAGAGGTTAAACACGAAAGATTCAATACAAACTGGTCACAAATTGCCTCCAGAAAGAAACATGAGGTATGTTAAGATTTTTTGGGGCGTAATGGGAGTCCATCAATCACTTTGCTTTGGTTATAAAATACAACATAGATCCCCAAAGCCTCATAAACCATAGAAAGACAATCAGCATCCTCTTTCTTTCTGGTTTCTCATTCTTTCCCCAGCTGGTATTAACCCTGACAACCCGTCTCTTTGTGTTAGCCTCAAGCTGCCTCTCTATTCTCAGTCCACTCTGGTAGAAGGGACTTCTGTTTGCGTGTCTTACATATTGCCAAGTAACATTGCTCGATAAATGTCAAGACTTTCTATAGGTCAGCTTGATACTGGATACATCTTGGCTTCATTCATAAGTGAAGTTAATAGTACAAGAAAAAAAACCTTTTGCTTCATCAGTTTTAAAGCGTTTGTTATGGGGAAATGTTTCTGTTGAGTACTCTTCATCAGACGGAGGGACGTAGCATAATTGTAAGGTTCAGTGAGAATGAGTTTAGTTTTTCATGTTTACTTTCTTGCTCTTAAGATTGTCTCTAATAGCGACGTTTCTCTCTTTAAAATAAGTGCTGTGAGATGTCATCTCAGAACTCCCCTAAGTGCAACAAAAGGAGAAGCCAACTTCCAGCTTCCTCTTGAAGTTGCTGTGATGGGGTGGGAGAAATAGGGGCATGTGCAATGATGCGTGTCCCAGCGAGCTCCATGGAGTAAAGAGTTTGTTCCTTTTCTTTCCTTTTGCCATCTCTCGCTCCCCTCTAGATGTGTTTATGTCACCAAAGAATTTCAAATTGGAGTCTAATAGAATAAAGCCCTCCCACAGGAGGGGTTATGCTAATTAAGTAAAACCAGGGTATATATAATCTCTGATGTGTAATGTAATTCTAAAATTTGAAACAGACAGGCAAAAATATTTAGGATAAGGGCTGGACAAAGGTAAAAGAAGAAAAATATCTGGATAAGGCAGGGAAATGAACCAAGAGAGGAATAAACCTCAATTCAAGTTCATCCCCATGAAATCCTTATGAATCCACTTTTCTGCACATGGGGCCAACCTGAAGTATTGCATCAACCCAGGTGTCCATCACAGTTTTCTTATGTGTGGTATCAGATTTTCTTTCCCACAGTGTAAAGCGCAAAAAACAGGAACTTAATTACCCACCTGCTTGCTGAGAATGCAAGGGAAAACTGTATTGTTACATCAGGACAACATATAGGTACGCTGCATGTTTGAATTTGATGTGAAATGGCTTCAGACACAGAGACACAATAACTCATTAGCAGGATTTGAATCCAGGGAGGACAGCCTCAAGAGCACAGGCTACTGATAGTTAAGCGCAGAGGCAGATGACACTGCTTTCAGACTGCCAGTTCAGCAATGCACTTAAGTACATACTTAAATCCTATTGAAGTACATGATCTGAAACATATGCTTAGGTGCTTTGCTGAATCAGGGCGTTGGTGCTGACAGTCCTGGGTTTAATGCCTTCTGACTATCTGTGGTGTCTGTATGCAGACAAGATTCATTACATTTAGATCGGGGTAGGGGAGTAGGGGAGTGTTTAGGTCCATCTTTAACTTAAGGCTCCTAGCACACCTTTTCACAATATAAATAAATACTAATAATAAACCAGGAAAACTATATGCTATCTTATCTCTGCATCCTAAATTCAAAATGTACACAGTAATGTATGGAATAGTTCTGAAATATGATAAATCCCCTATGTACAAGCCAACATTTTGCTAGCAATTATTGCAATGACACATTCTAAATACAGCTGAAAAACAGGGTGAAACAAAAAAAAACATGACTTAAAGGTTTAGTTATCCAACACAAATAAACCAACAGAGCATCTTTCAATTATTTATATCAGAAGCTTAGCCAGTCAAAGTAATATTTCTCAATAAGATGATATGAAGCTGAGCTGGTGAACTGAAAGTCTAAAACCAAGCAAAATATATTATCTATAGGAAAGCACCAGTCTCCCAGGAATTGGTAAGTTCACTCCTTATAGCCAAACCCTAGTTTTGTCTTTAATAGGACAGCATACATTCTCATCAACATCTACCAATGCATATATGAACTCCTTTCAATACCAGAGGCATTATGGTCACCTGGGTAGGATGCAGGACAGTGAGTCAAGAAACTTGTGATCTTTTCAGAGGTCTACCATGACTTTCTGTGTGACGCTGATGAAGCCTCTTTACATATCTGTCCATCAATTTCTCTACCCCTACAATGAAGGTAATACCTTTATAATAAGCTTTGATGTCAACATTTGACAAGTGTTCTATAAACACTGCATATTTTTAGATCAGCTATTATCACTTAGACAAATTGAATACGTCAGAAACACACAAATATTCACTCACCAACAATGTTGTTCCTGGGTATATTTAAACCCAGTTAAATTATCTAACCACTGAGTTAATCAAAGTCTCACGTCTAGAGTCCAGTGTGAAATACATCATATATATCAAATACAAATATATATACCATCATTCTATTGCATCATAATATTTATGTGGCTGCTAAAAAACAACTAGACCTAAGGGAGTGGTTTCCTCCTCATTAAAATATGCAAAGGAAATATATTCCCTTCTCTGGGAAGAAATAAAATGGTACTGGGGCTCTTAGAGTCTGAAGGGTTGTGAGTTCAATCCTTGAAGGGGCCACTTAGGGATCTGGGGCAAAAATTGGTCCGCTAGTGAAGGCAGGGGGCTGGACTCAATGACCTTTCAAGGTCCCTTCCAGTTCTAGGAGATTGGTATATCTCCAATTATTATTACAATTTCAATGATTTCTTGTGGGAACACTTTCAAAATGATTTGTGCCTTTCCTGGCATTCTGCTCATAAATTTTTGATCTCTGGTCCAACAAATGAACTTTGGCTTTTCTAACTAACTTGTAAATTTTCCCTGTTCTTCTCTCCAGAAATGATCCTGAGTAAAATATAAGCAGTGAGTGAATTAAAGGTGATGCAATTCCACACCTCCATAATAACAGGCATTTGTGAAGATGAAAGGGCATATAGCCCAGGGGGATCTTAAATGCTACTTCCTGCAGCAATAATAGTTATGGGAATACTCAAATATTGTTTCTCCAGTAAAATTATAACACCTCAAACAGAGAAGATCAAATTTTAAGTTCCTTTCTGAAGTTTGAGAGCGCCATCAATCTGTGCATGATACCAGGGCTGCTGGGGGGACGGGGGGGGCAAGTGGGCAAATTGCCCCAGGCAGGCCCCCACAAACATATAGTATTCTATAGTATTGCAACTTTTTTTTTATGTAAGGGGCCCCAAAAATTGCGTTGCCCCAGGCCCCCTGAATCCTCTGGGCGGCCCTGCATGGTACTACGCTGAAACAAATGGGAATGAGGAATGCAGGGCAATAGCAGGATTGAGCTACTAAATGTTCTGAAGCTGAATCCTTCCTGCCCTATTGCATATTGCTTAGGGCACAAACAAGGCTCTGCCATCCCTATTTACCCTTGACCATTCTTTGCCTGCCCTCTGTTGTTCAGTCCCGTAACTTTTCCCTCTCTCATAGGGGTCCCAGGCCAGTATATTATGTTAACTGGAGGATGTTTCCTATTCATGAGATATTAACCATAAACAGGGCTCAACAAACTCCAAGTTAGGTGTTTATAACAAACACAGAGGTCAACAGCCAAGGAGTTTACTAGTCCAAGGTTCTGTTAATAGTAAAGCTGGCTGGAAAATAGGAGGGGAAACAAATTCTATCATTTCCCTTTCTGTTTTTATCCTTCCTTCCATCTTATTCCCCTGCTCCAGCTTTTCTCTTCTGCCCAGATGAGCTGCAATATACCTGTTCACATTTTGTTTCAAAGCCACACTGAGGCAGCAGGAGAATCCCAATATAAACAAACAACATATGCCCAAATTCAGAACAGTTATTACAAAGGCTAGCGACCTGCTGACTGGTAAGGATGGAAGATGAGTCTGAGAGCTAGCACAACTGCTGTACTGAAGTACTTTTTTACTTGTATTGCGGTAGTGACTACAGACCCCTAACAGAGATACACTATACTATGCACTGGACACACACACACACACAAGCCTCAAAGAGTTTATAAACTAAGTCATAGGCATAATATCCTTTGACTTCAAAGGGAGAAGAGAGTGGGCCTGAATGAAAAAAATGAATCCATTTCCCTTGCCATGGTTTCCATCTATTTCTTTGTTTCCTCCTCTAGCATTTTTAGCTTGTTTTCAGACAGAGGCAGAGGCAAGGGGCTTTGCTGTTGGCAAGCAGCTTGAATATTCTAAATAGAGAAACCAGCCAGAGTAGAGGGATTACAATATTCAATCAGAGGACAGAGTCAGAGCTGATTCACTGAAAAATAATTGAACATTGATTATACATATCAAGTATCAACAAACTCATTGCAAAATAAATGCTAAATGCACAACTCTGTTACAGGAGGTAATACTGATGCCAAGAAAATAAAAAGTATATAATGTATTCCTATAACATCAGATTATTACAAACCTGCCTTACCCTTCACCAAGTTTTAGGAGATACTTACAATTGCTTTTCATACACACATTTGAAGAAAATAACTCACATACTTACATTTTTGTTACTTTTCTAATTGCGTAAAATATTGAAGCAGCCTCTTGCGCCAGGATATTATGTTTCAGAGGTTCTTCTCCTCTAGTACCCCATGTCATCTATTGTTTTGGTTCTGCAGCAGTCTGCTGCTTCTGTGGCATGGCCTTTCAGTTCAGCCCCCTTCTGGGGTGGCAGAAAAAGTACAAACAGAATAAACCCAAATTCTAGTGGTCTTTACATGCCAGGCCTTCAGCCCCCAACTAGGGGCATCTGTATTTGCTTGTAACTTCCCCTCTTGTTGGAGAAGCGGCAGGAGAACCCAGGCCCATCCTCTCCTCTAGGATGAAGCCCAGAGACCCACGGTAGGCAGCAAAGGACCACGCCTTCCAATCCCTTGCTGTCTCCCTTGGCTGCTCCTATCTTTTCCCCGTCAGTCAGCATCCCTCACAAGCTACAGACTCCAATATTCCCGATATGGAGTTCTATCTCCTTGGGTGGTTACTTCCCAACAAACTACTCAAGGCCAGCTTCCTCATGGCCACTGCCAGCCTCTCTGGCACTGCTAGATCATATTTCAGAGACAAGTTCTCACTCTCCTTAAGACAGGGGGCTCCTCCTGGAGCTCAGGCTGTAATTCAGACAGTCATTCCATCCTTAACACAGGAGTCCTCCCAGCTCTCCTCCTTAGAGCTGGGGGTGTAATTTAGGCAAGCTGTAAGGCCTTAGCCAGCTTCTCTTTCAGCTGACCCCTTCTCCCCCCCCCAGTTAATCCTCAGGTTGGAAGTTCAGCAGGCCTATCTTCTCTTGCTACTGTCTGCCCTGCTATGAGGGAGGAGAAGTATATATGCTGGTCCCCTTTTCCCAACTCATCTGAAGTTGATTGGGAGAGAGAGGAGCCTGGCCCCCTACAAGACTCCTGTCCCAGGCGCTTAAAGAGACAGTAATGGATTTTCTTCCCAAACACTATTTATTCCTAGGACCCCTCTCCTCTCATCCAATACCTCCCATTTCCTAGGTCCTTGCACATCTCAGACCTCTACCACGACCACACGAGAGGTGGGCTGACTCCCAGGGCCCACCACCCTTAAAGGGATAGATAACTTGGTCATACATCCAAAGTGACAAGGAAGATAACACCAGGTTTATTACTCCAAGTGGATTTACACAGACTCCAGAATGTAGCTTTATAACCTTTATTTTGCTTCAATATTCTATTCTATTTTCTTCTACACTATGTTTTGAAAGGTGTATATAAATGTTAGTTATTATGATTTGTGTTTTGTTTTAGAACATGTGATAGAAGTCTTTAATTGTAACTTGTAAGATATCATGTAAAAGAACATAAGGATGCTTCAAAGAGGAGTGCTGCCTAAGAGATGGTGGCAAAGCCATAAACTAAATGATAAAAAGGGCTTTTCTTTTACCTTCTTTTGCAAGAAAATTAAATCCTTCAGTATCAAACCACACAAAGTCTACACATGTCCGTATGAAAAATAATTGATTTTATAAACACTTAAAAGTCTTCATTCTTAAAACTCTAAAGCAAAACATTTATTTTTGGGAAATGTTTTGTAGACAATTTGTGTTACTTGAAATTAATGTTTCCCAAAACTTTGACTATCCCTGAAACGTTTAAGAGGACATATGCCTCTTTTGAGATGCTCGATTGCAGTGTTGTTGTAGCCATGGTGGTCCCAGGATATTAGGCAAACCAGGACCCACCAATCCAAAGCAGCCAGAACAATAGATGAAAAACTCGCAGACATCTCTCCACTGCTACAATGATCAAACCCACCACAGCACACCTTTCAAGATCCGTGAGTCCTATACATGCTTAGCACAACATGTGGTGTACCTCATCCAGTGCACTAAATAATCCAACAACTACATGAATGAAACCAAACAATCACTACATTCTCAAATGAACCCATGCAGAAAAATGATAAAAGACAAAAACACTATTATCACTTGTGGGTGAACACTTCTCACAAAACAATGACTCCAACAATCACCTCTCAGTTCTCGTCCTGAAAGGAAACCTGCACACCTGGAAAAGATGAGCCCGGGGTCTTAAATTCATAACTTTGCTAGATACTAAAAATCATGGTTTTAATAAAGATTCTGGATCTATGGCTTATCACAACAATCTATAACCCACCAACACTTTTTGTTCTATGCTTGCAGGGTGTCAATGGGACACTTCATCTTGAACAGTCCCTTAAAATATATGTTAAACTAAACTATTTATGCTTTACAATCTGTTCCGCATTGTATTTAGCAGTGATGCTCAGAGTACCTTTCCCAGACCTGAAGAAAAGCTCTGTGTAGCTTGAACACTTGTCTTTTTCACCAACAGAAGTTGGTGCACTAAAACTTAAAGATATTACCTTACCCACTTTGTCTTTTGAGATGTAGATTTGCCAATATTTTGAAACTAAATTCAAACCTTCATCTAATAACTGCCCAATGCCATCGCCATATAAATAGTAAGATGCTTTATGTACAAATATAGCAAGATAATTTGATGCTAATGTAAGAAGTCATCTGAGTATAAAATTATCAATATTAAGTGGACATTAGTTATTTTACAATGCGTAAGCAATTTCTTACCAAACTGAGAAAGACAATAATCATCTCTCAAAGACTGGTAAGCAGAAAAGTGACTATTTATGTGTAAAGACAAATATCAAATACATTAAAGACAAAGTTGAGAGCTAAAAGACCTTTCTTTATATAGGCAAAAACAACATTCCAATTCCTATTAAGTCTTGGCTGAACTAAAGGGATATCTCAGAAAATGAATGGAAAAGAAAAAAAAGTTAACATTCTGTACTTTAATGATCCACTGAGAAATTTCCCACAACAAGGATAAAGGCAATTCATGCCCTGCTACGTATACATTATCAGCTTACATAGTCAGGAGCTGAAAATACCAACAAGACAATCCCATGAAGGTGATGAGCCAATGAATGGATGACAGCAGCTGATATTTAAATCTAGCCAATCCCCTGAAAGAGGTGTGCTTTCCTTCTGCAGTGAAATTATGGAAAGAGCTACATATAAATCTCTGTACAATTTAATTTTAATGACTATTAGGAATCTTAAATTCATTTATCTGTCTCAGGACTGCTCCTGGAATACCTTCTTTTAAGTAACTCCTGAACTGTGTAGTTAAGCTGACCTAACCTCTAATGTAGACAGTGCTGAAAACTCTTCTCAGACAAACAGAAGAGGACGTAACTGAAGTAATCATTGCTTATGGCTTGTTTGGGTTTTATTTTCTCTCTTCTCTTTAATAATAAAATTGTAATAATGATTATTATTGTGATTATTTTTCTTGGTTTTTCATTGCAGTGTCCTCTAAGGCATAGAAACAATCCCAACAACCCCCTCAGATTCCCCCTTGTATTCTGATTTGGGAAATAATCAAGGGATTCAAACTGTTGCACTGACAGGTCACCAGGACTGTTGTAGCAGTTGCAAAGTGTTGTAAAGTGTCTACCTCTCAATAGCTCTCTCTCTCTTTTCTTGTATTGTAAGAATTCAGCAAGGAAGAGATGCACAAGCTACCGTTTGTTCCACAATATCCAAGAATTGCTCAGGGTGGCATTTCAGCACTGATACAGTGTTCCTCTTCCAGAGGTCTCTTGACAGATTAGTACCCAAGAGATATGGATAAGAATGACTGTAACAGAGGTGACTTAGTGTGTCCTGCTACTACCACCACATTTGGCTGATGAACCAGAAGATCTAGCAGAGCCTGAGTGAAAGGGACCCTCTTAAGGAGTCATCGTTTTCTGCCCAGAGTTATTTCTCTTCTTCATTCGGTTTGACATTCATGAGGCTGAGCTTTGTTACAGCCTATCAGCCTGTGGGGCAGAGGACTGAGAAACTGAAGCTGTGGCAATAATATGCACACAAATAAAAGAGCAGAAACAAATGAAAAACATGTGTAAAGTTGCAGTGACAAGATGGTTGAGAGCGTGAAGTGAAATGCACACTTGGACACTCAGCCAAACACACAACATTCTGTATTATATATGCCGGGAGGAATTTCACACACAAGCCATATTAAAAGAAATTGAAATCCATTTGTTCACATAGTAACATTGACCTGTATCAGCACAAGCCTTCAGATTAAATTAAACTACCAACATAATGTCGACAATTTACTGATGTGACTGTTCACAGGGGCTTCGTCCACAGTGACAGTACAGGAGACCCCAGTAATATTCTGTTCAGCAGGGACAGACTGACCAAATATCAAATACCATCCATGATCTCTATATAATTTCCTTCATCTAAGTGAATATATAAAACAATATAAATCAGATACCATGAACCTAGGTGCAGTAATAAGGACACACAAGTATTAGAAAAGCTATATGTTTTAGCAAAGAATTAAATCTTTGCCAACGCCTTCCCCATTCCTCTCCCTCCCACGAGTGAGTTTATACAGGTATTGTTCAGGCAAACATGGCAAACCATTCCACAAGAAGCTGACATATTCAATACTCTAATGAAGGACAAATATTAGAGTTCACTATCCTCCACCCTTGTCCTGCTGATGAGCGAGAGACACTTTTGCAATTAGAGGTATCAAATTGGGAAGGGAGGAGTTGGGTGAATTTACGAAACTGGCAACAATTTTAACAAATAAATTATTCAGTGAACATTATCATCAGGGTAATACTTAGCTCTAATAGCCCTCAAACTGCATTATAGTCATTAATTAGTCCTCAAAACACCTCTTGGAAGCATTTTCTCTGTTTTGATGAGGGGGAACAGAAGCAGAGAGGTCAGGTGAAATTGCCTCAAAGGAACTCTTCCATAACTGGGATTAGGGACTCAGGACTAGCCATCTTGTGGCCAGGCCATAAAACTCATATCTGTTCAGCCTGAGGATTCAGAAAAAAGGACATTTTATATATATCCTGCATATCAGATGAATATTCATTACCTTTGTTAAATAAGTAGTGATAAATGTGCTGATTATCCAAACTTAACACTGACCCAGGCTGAGACATTATCTGATTATAATATGACCATTCAAATCATTGTTGCTACCACTGTTATATAATTGCAACAAATCTTGTACAAAGTGTGTCAAGTAATTGTCAATAGAAAGGGTATGATTTGCCAGTTATAATTATGCTATGTGTATGCATGTATGATTTTGGTATTTTAAGTTATGACTGTTGGCTCTATACCTGTATTTCAAAATGTTTGCTCCTGGGTAGCGCCCACAAGGTAGTTAGCCAGCACATCTCAGAGGGACTATTCAAATTGAGTGGCCCATCAAAAGAACATTTAACTCACAATGGAAGATGCCCTGACTGGACTTTCCTGGGAACGTGCTGTTTCAGGTATAGGTAATGGCTTCTACTGTGACTAAGTGGAATCACGCATGGACATGTGACTTTCACATGTGACACCAAACCCCATCTTGCCACCTGTGAATTTCCACTAGCTGTGCCAAGGGCTTTGTTTGAAACAATGGGTTTCTCTCCACATGGCAGAAGCTATAAAAGGTGCTGGAAACCCCTCTATTTTGCCTCTTTCCTGCTCAAACCTCTCAACTATGGACTTATACTAATGGGAGCATTCGAACCAAGGAACTGAGGACCTTCCAGTGATTTGGAAGCAACCAGGAATTTAAAGAGCCAGCAGTTTATTCCGTCACTGCTACAAGCCTGAACCAGGAACTTTGAAATTGTTGTATGTATTTGATTCCTTTAACCAATTTTAACTCTCACCTTTCTTTCTTTTTATAAATAAACCGTTAGATTTTAGATACTAAAGGACTGGCAGCAGCAATGATTATTGGGTAAGATCCGAGTGATATATTGACCTGGCTGTGTGGCTGGTGCTTTGGGATCAGAAGAATCCTTTGTTTAATTAAACTAGTTTTAAGGAACCATTCATCTGTAAGTCTAGAGTTTTGGTGCTGATACAAGGACTGGAATACCTAAGGAAACTGCTTTTCTGACTTCTTGTTAGCCAGTGTGGTGAAACAGAAATTTATTTTTGCTGCTGGTTTGGTATATCTTATGAGGGATTAACCACCAGTTTTGGTGTGTACCTGCCCTATTTCTCAGCAGTTTGTCCTGAATTTGGCACTCTCAGTTGTGACCCACGGAGGCACATGTTACACAAGCTCCAGCGTGGAATGAGCTTTGGGAACATACGAACTGCTATGCTCCCAGCTGGCTCTGGAATTGCCCTGGTCTGGTTGGCCTCCAGACAGAAGTGGCTTCCTGAGGCTCTGGGTTTTGTTGCTCCTTCTCGTGGACCAGGAGGAGGGCTGGGGTTAGGTTGCTAGATACTGGTACTGTCTGCTGCTTACCCTGGGGTGGGACTGGAATCAAGCTGCTAACTATCAACTGAGGATGCTCTGGCCGGGCTGCTGGACCCCAGCTCCGGAGTCTGGCTCTTGCTGTTCCTTTTCCCTTGTCTGGCTAGGAGGGCCTGGTTCTTGCCCTTGGCTTACTGATCCCTGGCTAGGGGGCACTCTATCTGTGGTCCTGCCTGCCACTGTGGCCAGAGAGCTATGGTTGAAGCATTGCCAGTATGGCTCTAGGCTACATATCTATGGTTAAAGTCCTCAAGCTGAAAGACTCCAGCCTACTAGGGCCCTAATCACCGAGAAATAGTTTAGAGCATCTCCTCAGATCTCCAATTCTGGAGGTTTAAGCTCCAGGGCAGGGGCTGCACAGAATGCAGCTGAAAGTGGGATGCTCCCAGCCACAAAAGGAGACCTTGCAGGTTTGTACCCTCCTCTCAGTTGCACAGCTGCATTCATCAGAATCATGGGTGAAGAGCATTCACTGATAAACTACCCCTCTAGGAAATGGGCTCTCTACCTGCATGAGAGCAGCACAGGCCATGTTAAATGCCTTACAGCAGTGAGTCTCACAAGTAAATCCCAATACTAGGGTCTCTTTTCACCCTGTCCAGATTCTAGCTGTACCAGAGGAGCTGGTGACAGAGCTTGCAAGGTGGGGGAAGGTTTATCAAAACAACAAGCCCTTTAAAATTAATAATAGAACAACAGAAATCAAATTACCTCACATGCTTTCTTTACAGAACATGTAGCACCAGCTGCAGTCAGGAGACTGCCCTTTGATCTCCCAGCCTTTTGCCATTTATAGCCAAACTAAACAAGCACCCAGGACTTAATTATTTATTGTTCCCATAGTTTTGCTCTAAGGGTGAACAATTGAACACCAGATCTCTGAGAACAGGGGTTGGCACATGCACGTGCGCGCGCACACACACACACACACACACACACACACACAGAGTTCCCTACATCTTAATCAGCAAGTCGAAGGGAAAACATTTAAGGGCTGCAGGGATTCACACATTTGGTGCTAAAAATGAAAGCTTTCTAGTAAAGTACTAGATTAAAAAGTACATTAGCATCACCATATTGTCAAGGTGAAGATGAGAAAAGTCATTTTGCAGGAATGATGCAAACTCAAGATGTATAAATGTAAAGCAGAATGGGCTAAATACCTCACTCAAGATATGCTTACACTACAGCAGCACAGCCATGCTGCAGCTGTGCTACTGAGGCATAGACACTTCCTAAACTGATGGAAGTTTTTTCCATCTACATAGTTAATCCACTTCTCAGAGATGTGGTAGCTAAATTGACAGAAGGGTCCTCCCTCGACCTAGATGCATCACAACCTAACTACAGTGCAGAGTGAAATTTTTCACAGCCCTGAGAGCAGGGAGGGTGCAAGGATGTTTCACACCCTAAGCCAAACTTCCACCTTGTGCCCCCCCTCCCAAAAAGCCCTGTGGCAGCTCTCCGTGCCCCCCTGCCCTGAGGTGCCCCCCCCCAGCAGCTTCTGTCCTCCGCTCTGAGGCACACACCCCTTGCGGCAGCTCCCCCCAGCCCAGGGAGCCGCTTGGCAGCTCCCTACTCCAGCTCACCTCTGCTCTGCCTCCTCCCTTAGCACGCCATCGCCACTCCATTTCTCCCACCTCCCAGGCTTGCAGTGCCAAACAGCTGTTTGGTGCCGCAGCCTGGGAGGAAGAGAAGCAGAGCGGGGCAGCGTGCTCAAGGGAGGAGGTAGAGCAGAGGTGAGCTGGAGTGGGAGCGGTTTCCCTGTGTGGCACGCCCCCCTTACTTGCTGCAGGCAGACCTCCCAGCGCCCCCCTGCCCCAGGTCCCTCCACCTAAATGCCGGCGATAACCGGGGTCACCAATGGACTCGAAATGCCGCCCCCCCAATGCTAGCATCCTAGGCGACCACCTAGGTCGCATAATGGGTTGCACTGGCCCTGCCTGAGCAACAGCTAAATCAACATACATTTTAGGTTTAGACCAGGACTCACACTATTTTATAGCTCCCCCACTAGGGCTGAAGATCACAGAGCTACCTTGATCTGAAACAACTGCCATGCACGTTTGTCAGGCCAAGTATTGAACATCAAACCATCACAAGTAAAAAGAATAGCCTTTTCAACGCTAGATATGCAGGCTGATGGTATGAATCTCTAGGGCCAGACATCTCTTTGGAAAGTCTATTTCCCCAGTGACAGCATATAATGACATATATTGACCTGTCCTCCACCTCAGATTTATTACACTCTGGAGGGCATAAATCTTAATATATGAGCAAAATCCATGCAAGCTTATTACAACACGTATATATTGACTTTTTTAGTAGTTGGCCAAAGTTTCTTCAGAAGAGTCCCATGATCTAGTTAACAGAAAAATTATGAGGCAGATGGTTATACCTAGCTTAACCAAATTAATTGAAAAAGAGTGTTTCCCCTCCTCCTGCCCTAAGGATGTTAGACAGCAATACACAGTGTAGTATAAGCACACATACTGCTACTACATATGGAGACAAACAAATAGCAAGCATAGATTAACTGGGTCTTAAGTTACAGTTCTTCTGTGCAGATTCACATATATGTGCCGTTAGCCGTAAGTACAGTTTTGGTTATTGACGGCTAGATCATCAGCTGGTGCAAATCAGCACAGATCTTGTGAAATGAATGCAACTACGTCAATTTACGACAGCTAAATATCTGGCCCTGAGAGTTTCCCCGACTCAGAGACTGAGCATTAAATTATTTATATATGTAAAACAGAACCTAGTGGTGAATCTAAGCCTATTGCCTTTACAACACCAAATACTGGGAAATTTTATGCCATGCATTAGCCTGTTCCATGGAGCATTCTGCCTGCAAAGACAGCCTCCCACTCTGCTCTGTACTGTCTTCTTACATGGTCGACGACAGTAAGCTCTTTAAGGCTGGGATTCCTAATTGTCAGGCTAATTTTACGCAGCGGACAGCATTATTTAAATCCATGTCATTTTTGTGTTTTCATGCAAACACAATCATACAAAAAGTTACATTAGTAATCTGCCCTAATTGTTTCTAAGATGCTCTTAACAACGTAGTTTTGTGGTTAAAATGTGGCCCTAAATACAGAGCACTTTTCAATCGTATAGATATATTCAATGTTATAGCCTAGTTGATGTGCTTTATTTTGAGAGGCAAAGAAAGATGGGACACATTTTTTAATAAAATTGCATCTCCTTCAGGATTTGAACTCATTACTTTTGCAATACAAGGTGAATATTTTGTCCATGTTGCACAATCTGTGTTTCATATGCTGTGGGAATTAACTGATGTAAAATCAGCTACAGAAAGTGTCTGAGATTGCTACCTGAATGAACAGAACAATCCTATTGCAACATACTGAGTTGTACCAGGAAAATGTGAATAAAAGTGCACGTACATACCACCATCAGCTTATAAGAAGCATATTTCCTTCTTCATACTTAGAAACAGAAACGAGAGTATTAAAATACATATAATTGCATGTGCAAAATTCCAGTTACAGTTTGATTGAATACTTCTGACAACCTGACTCTTAGCATCTACAAATGCTAGACTCTGTTGCTCCGTGACTTTAAAAAAAAAACATCAATGGATTTTCAATTACAGATCTGCAGATGCAAAACCCAGACAAAAATATGTTAACAGACTAAAGTTACAGGACAGCAGCAGTCAAATTCCTCCAAAGCAAAATTGCCATCAATTGAAAAACTAAAACAAATTAACAAGGAGGAGGTAACCACAGATTCCAAATCAAACAGAAGATCAGTGAAAATCTTTTCCAGCACAAAAGTGAATGTAAAAACAAACAGATCAAACAAAATCAGCTGCATGTAAACTTGGTAACTGAAGGCAAACATGAGGATTAGAATCATCTACATACTTATCTGGCACAGAGATGGTTAAGTGGATAAGGAGATAATTTGGATGGACATGAAAAATTGAAAGAGACAAATTCAGAACTGATGTCAGGAAACACATTTTAATTGCGGAACTGTCTGCCAGATGTTAACACAGCACTGCGGTCATTCAGAGACCGACCAAAGGGCATCCTGGGGGCATAGGGTATTAGGATGGCAATGAGTTTCCATAGGGCAAGTTACCAGTTTCCACCACTGCTGTCCTGTTCCAAAATAGCCTGTGTCAACTGTGTTGTGCCAGAAATAAAAGACAAGTCCTATCACTTGGGGTTTCTGACATAAGCAGGATAAACTAGAGGCATTCAAAATAAACTGCGTCTGTAGAGCCAGAGGTCACCTTGTCAGTATCAATCTTCTCATCCTGGTGCACATTAGGAGCTACTGCACTGCCCTCTTTACATCCTATGACTGGGAATTGACCTCTGACATTAGTGAATACAATATGGTCATTTAAGGATATGGTAATTATTGGTAACTGCGCTAACCAAGTTAGTAGCCAGCATATAGGGCTCTGATGCTCTGGTTCGCATTGCCACCTGGTCTTTATTTTAAAAGACTAATTCTTATTTCTTAACTGTGTCCCTTCTTCAAGATTATGTTCATATCTGTTCCTTATTTTTCACTATACTGGACTCCAGTAACAATATACACCTTCTATACAATTCTTTGCACCTGAGAATTTCCAAGCACTTTACAAATTTCAATAAAGCCTTGTAAATACTCATGTATTACCGGTGGACACAAACTTCTTCAGCTCAGTTTCCTCACAAGATCACAAAAGCAAGTTCCTTCTCAGTCCCTAAATCATAGACATTCTATCCATCAACATTGTTCAAATGCTAAGGGAAAAGACGCCCTAACAGCTTTCTCCTCTTCCAAGTGGAAGGCAGTGCTGGTAGGAAGAGAAGGTATGAACATGTAACCAAGTGTATATTATATGTGCTCCTCTGTGCCAGCTGCAAGCTAGGGTATCTAGGGCCAGATTTTCAAAGGTATTAGTCACCTAAAGATGCAAACAGGTGCCTAGTAGCATTTTCAAAAGCAAATTTAAAATCCATTGGCATTAGGCACATACATGCTTTGAAAATCCCATTTCACCCCTATTGACATCTTTAAGCACCTAAATACCTTTGAAAATCTAACTCATAGTCCTTTAGCTTAAGCTGAAGAAGCTCATACATTAGGTCTGGAGATCTCAGGTTGAACCCCCCCTAGAAACATCCAAGATGCTGGTCTTTCTAAACCAGGGGTTCTCAAACTGGGGGTTAGGACCCCTCAGGGGGTCGCAAAGTTATTACATGAGGGGTCCCGAGCTGTCAAACTCCACCCCAAACCCCACTTGCCTCCAGCATTTAAAATAGTGCTAAATATATTTTAAAAGTGTGTCTAATTTATAAGGGGCGGTCACACTCAGAGGCTTGTGATGTGAAAGGGGTTGCCAGTAAAAAAGTTTGAGACCCACTGTTATATACATACATCCTGCTTAACATAAGAGACGTGGGGCTTCTCTACAGGGGAGCTTGCATTAGTTGCAAATCAGTGCAAACCTCTGTATGGAGGACCCACTTATATTGGTTTAAAACTAGTAATTTATAGGTCGGCCTGTTAGGATTCTTTTTTTTTTTATTGGTAAAGGTCAGTAAATGTAAATTTGCCAGTACACACATGAACCCATGGAAAAAAATATTTCCATCGATAACAGAAATTTGCAGATAGGCAAAATGAGAAAAATGCTGCTTGAGAACAGAGATTGATGTGAGGGTATTTACTTTGTATATTTTGACATTCAACATTGATAATTCACATTTTAACAGTTATAAAGCTTTAACTTTTTGAATCTCAATGTCTGCTGTCATTGTCATAATTATTGTCTGACTGCCCCCCCCCAACACACACACACTTTGCTTAAATTTTTATGAGGCTGTCACACAAACAAATAAAAATGCATAAAACTCAATTTTGTGCAACTGTGAACATTTAAATTGATAAAAATAGAAAAATGCTGAAAAATAAGCACTGATATTAGCCATCAAAATTATTCAAACATAAAAATTGAATTCTGCCTAGCCTATTTATAGGAGAATGCTAAATTTATAATCCAGATTTAAATCAATTTAAAAGCACCCACACACAGTTGCACTGATGTAACTAAATTGGTTTAAATAACCCCTTTAGTAAAAGCGGTGCAACTTTGTATGTAGATCTAAGTTCCTCTCTTGCTTCAGGAATGTCCAAAAAAAAAAAAAGATATGCTGTGTTGTTCTAGCCATGTTGGTCCCAGGATACTAAAGAGACAAGGTGGGTGAGCTAATATATTTTATTGGACCAATTTCTGGCACCAGACCTTGCCAGAACAACAGATGCAAAATCTGTACAAGTATCTCCACTGGTACAATGCTCAACACTCCCACACAGCACACCTTCCAAGACTCCTGGGTCTTACACGTGTAGTATACCTCATATAGTGCACTTAAATGCCCAACAACAATTACAAAACAAGACAGTCACTACACTCTTGAATGATCTCACACAGAAATATAATAAAACACAAAAACACCATATTACCTGTGGCTGAACACTCTTCAACAAGCAATCACTCTATATCTGATCTCTCGATCCTCATCTTCCAAGGAAACCTGTAGAACACCTTCAAAAGACAAGCCTGGGAGCTTAAATTCATAACTTTGCTGGACACTCAAAAAATCATAGACTAAACAGAGAAACAGGATTTATGGTTTATTACAACAATCTATCATCCATTAACCTTACATGATAGTTTTTCCTCTCCTCTGACTGCAAGGTGCTAACAGGCCACTTCACCTTGAGACATCACTTGAAATGTGTGTTTACTTATGCTAAACAATCTGTTCCACTTTGTATGTAGCTGTGATACTTTGAATACATTTGCCAGACCTGAAGAAGATCTCTGTGTAAGCTTGAGAGCTTGTCTCTCTCACCAATAAAAGTTGGTTCACTGGAAGATATTACCTGCACCCACCTTGTCTCTCTAAGGATTTGTTGTCTACACTGGCACTATGTCAGCAAAACTTTTGTCATTCAGGGGTGTTAAACTCCTCCTCCCCGAATGACAAAAGTTTTACCAATGAAAAGCACCGGTGGGAACAGCGCTTTGTCGGCAGGAGTGCTCTCGTGCCAACAAAGACACTGCCACTCGTGGGGGATGGAAGTTTTTTGCTGGCAGGAGAGGTCTCTCCTGCAGACAAACAGCAGCCATGTCGCTAAAAGCCCTTGCAGTGTAGCCATAGCCTAAAACAAAAGACAGTGAAGTGAGCAGAAAGAAAAAGGATGTCCCATCCTCTGGTAGTTCTTTACAAGGGGCTCCTTACCACCACACCTCCACCCACACACACACACACACGCACTCTAAATATAACAGTCCAAAATGTGAAAATACAAATACCAGAAAGATGTGGAGTTTTTCAATATTCACCTTGAAACAGTCATTTTCTGACACTTTCTGTGGCAAGTCAACAGGGCTCACATTAAAACCAAGAAACCTTATAGCAAAGCACATTCTTCCCTAGTCAAAAAAGCAACCAAGCCACTGAAATGGAAAAACAATTCAAAGTAACATAAGAATGGCCCTACCGGGTCAGAACAATGATTCATCTAGCCCAGTAATCTGCCTTCCAACAGTGGCCAGTGCCAGATGCTTGTGCAAGAATGAACACAACAGAGCAATTTATCAAGTGATCCGTCCTCTGTTGTCCTGTCTCAGTTTCTGGTAGTCAGAGGTTTAGGGACACCCAGAGCATGGGGTTGTGTCCCTGACCATCCTGGCTAATAGCCATCGATGGACCTATCATCCATGAATATATCTAATTCTTTTTTTGAACCCCATTAACTTTTAGCCATTACTATATCACCTAGCAACAAGTTCCACAGGTTGACTATGCACTATGTGAAAAAGCACTTCCTTATGTTTGTTTTCAACTATTAATTTCATTGGGTGACCCCTGGTTCTTGTATTATGTGAAGGGCTAAATAATACTTCCTTATTCACTTGCTCCACATCATTCATGATTTTATAGACCTGGATCATATACCCACCCTTACAGTGAATTCACTATTACTGTACTCTGGATTATATGATCATATTAACTGTGAATGGCCTTCCCAGGAAAGAGTGCTCAGAATGTATTATATCCTTCAGTAAGACGCCAGAATACATTGTGTCGTGCCACATTTGCTCCTGACATCAGTGCACATACAAATGAATGAATATATGAATCTGAAAGACTTGTCGCTGATAGGACTAGAAAGAGAACTGCTGATGCTCTGATTTCCTATCCTTGTCACTATGCAGGATGTCATGTCAGTCCAATCAAGCATGCTGTCAGCTTTCCCAGTGAATGGGTTCTCAGGAAATGCACTCGATACCTGCTTATGTGCTGTAAATAAGGCCTACATAGGGCTTCACATGCCCAGGCTGATATTGCATGCTGTGTGTGTTCTCTGTTAAAAACATATGCCACCTCACTCCCTTCAAGTATGTCCAGCTGTTCACAAGAAAAAGCATTTAATTCATAGCACATTTTCTCTAACTCCTCAAAATGTTTCACTGATGAGGTGCATGGTATCGATCAGGCTTTCTGACAGCAAGGAATACTAGAAGATTAGAATATGAATCTGCATTCCGGTTGTACACCCATTATAAGGAATACAAAAAGCTTTGGAAGAACAGAAACAGCGTTAGCTGACTGAGTCTTAGCCCTGAAATGCCACCTGCTGATCATTTTTGGAACTGCCAAATGTCTTCACCAGCCACAGAAAAGCCAGGGTGCTCATACTTCCTGGTACAGTAGTTTCTCCTGATCTGAATTCAGCCCTATTGATTTACTAGGCAAGATATATAA
The DNA here is from genome assembly GCF_025201925.1 of Gopherus flavomarginatus. NCBI lineage: Eukaryota > Metazoa > Chordata > Testudines > Testudinidae > Gopherus > Gopherus flavomarginatus. The sequence continues at coordinate 80,731,279 of NC_066622.1, read as the reverse complement.
CACAATCAGTTTAGAGACGAGTTTTTGTAAAAAGAAAAAAAATCAATAGCAGCTTGGGCTATAAAGGGACCTTGGAATTGATTTGAAGATATGTTGGGCCTAAGCCCAAAGCAAAGAGCCCAGTCAACTGAAATCTAATGCTTTTAGAGTTCATTTAAAGATGACCCTGAATGAAATTTTCAGTCATGAAGGTCTAATCCACTCCATATTATTTATAAATACTCCTAGGGAAAGAACCTCAACTCAAAAATCTTCTTGGGGGTTTGGAGATCAGCCTCAATGCTGTTTTTTTTTTTAAAACACCTTAGATTGTCATTTTCTATTAACTCAGAGAGAATCAATAAGTAATGAAAGGTTCCTTGGCACCTCACAAATGCTTTCCTTTTCTTGCCACTGTCTAATTCATTGAGATTTCCGCCCCAACACCCTAATATTTCCAGTATAATTCCTGATCCATTTTTTTAAACAACTTTGGACCTTCACCCAATGCAGATGTGAAATAGTGTTGCAAGTTCAAGGGCACAAACTCCCGCCTTTAGATTAGACTTCTAAGACATAGTGCTGTGTTTCCAAGGTGTACTGAACAAAGGGCAAACACTGTGTGTAGGTTAGATAATGCTATATGTGAATTCACAGTTCATAAGCATCGAGCTGCAGCTTTCTAAAACCAGATTCTATTCCTTCTGCCCATAATGTGGGAGAAGCACACAGGTGAAAGACGAGGGATAGGAGAAGAATAGTGGCCCTCAGTACAGGACTGGCAATAGGTATATAGAGTCTCAGAGCAAAGACAAAAAGTGGTGCATCCTGCATCCTTCTTCCCATTTTGCTCTGCAGCCCACTCAGTAACCTATCCTCCTTCTAAAGCAGGCCTGCACAACATGTGGCCCAGGGGCTGCATGCTGCCCGCGTGGGCTCACTGTGCAGCCCGCGGGGGGTGAGTAGGCAAGCTGGCATGTGGGGGGCTGAGGAGGAGAGTGGGTAGGCAGTGGCACATGAGGCGGCTGAGGCGAGCGTTCAGGCAGTGGCAGGGGAGTGAGTAGGCAAGTGGGCGGGCAGTGGCGGGGGGGCAGGTGAGCCGAGGAGGTGAGCTGCGAGTTGGTGGCTGACCGGTTCTACTGATCTGGTCTGGCTCCCGTCCCCTCTCCAAGGGTTGCAGCTGTCTGGAGGTGCCTGCCTTCCACAGTCACACCTGATGCATTCAACAGGGCAATTGATTACAAATGGGGGGAAGATCTTATTCTACTTCTAGCAAAAAAGACATTTTTCTTGTACCTTAATTATACTACCTTAAGGGCCTGCTATAACATATTAGCAAGGTTCAACACCATTGTTTAGGTGGGGTGGCGCTGGGGAAGGAGGAGGATTTCCATTGGGCAGGCGGTGCTGGAGAGGGTTGTTTGGGGGCAGGGAGGGTATTTCAGCGGCGCTGGGGGGGGGTGTTTCCGTGGGGCCGGAACTGTTGTGTTTCAGGGGGAGCTGGGCGGCGCTGGTGGGGGGAGGTTTAGCAGGGCCGGGCAGTTTCAGCCCTCAGCTGTTTTCTTTGGAGTAATATGGCCCTTGCCGCTTCATGAGTTGTGCAGGCCTGTTCTAAAGGAGGCCTCAGTTTCTGCTCAGTTTGCAGGAGCTCCACAGTGGAGAACAGCAGTTCAGGACTGGTTTATTGATGACAGATCACAATGGATCAAGTGCTAACTGAGGTGCCACCTGATATGTAAAGGCCTAAGCAGCAAACCATTTAGCCTATGCTATGCCTAAGTGCAGGATGGCTGGATGAAAGTCTTCTCCTGCTGACTGGCTAAATTCAAAATATTTTCCAGGATGAGCAATTTATTTGTTAAAATAATCTGAGCCCATCTGAAAACCCATGTTGGAGCTGTGTCGGGCTGTGCAGACTTGGTATTACAACACCCATGTAGCTAGGACATTGACATGGGGGGAAGGGGTTGAATGCATGACAAGAGTGGCAGTTGTCCTGGCCTGACACTGAGTGAAAAATGCAATCTCAGTCATCAGCTTTTTTTTTAAACTTTGTTTTTATGCAATAAGAAAAAATGATATTTGTGATTGTTCAATATAACATTGAAAATATTCAAGCATTCCAAAAATTCAAAGATTCAAAAACAGAAAAAGTAGGGATTTTAACACAAAAGTGCTATGTAACAAAGACTGTCATGAAACCAAAGTTATAATCTTCTTAGATAATGGTATGTGAATTCCTCCACAAAGACATCCAGGTTCAGTTCTCATGACAGGAAAATTAGGTTTCTCTTCCTTTCCTGGATCATTCTCACCCAGTGGTGTGAAAAAATTATTTTCAAAACAAGAAAAGGAATTCTCACAAGCTGCAGTTGATGCTCCAAACAAGACCACTATAGACATTTCAAAAATACCATAGGAAAGCCTCCTTTAATTCCTTAGCAGTACCTAGAACTTCTTTAAATTCTTTGCAATTTCTATCAGTGATTTAAACACAGCCTTTTCAACTTTCACTTTCTCAATATCTAATCCAAGCAATTCAATCAAAGCGCACAGTGATTCCAATTTCATGAAGTCTGGAAAGGTAGTGGAATAGATTATTGACAAGTATTTGTATAACTTGGAGTTCTTCTCAGAAAAATCTCCTTTGCGATTCATCACTGGTTTCATTAATCAATTCCTGGCAAGTCTGTTTACCACTGATGCTCATTTGGAATTCTGCTAAATCCTCAGTGACTATGGTATCTTGAAATTCTGGGGGAATATCTTAGTTCTTTAGGTGGCTGTCATAACTTTCTATTCAGATCTGAACCTTAGAGTTCAGAACATGAGAAGCTAGCATGAAACCTCCAAACTTAATTACCAGCTTGGATCTGATATCGCTGCCACCAGCCAGAAAATTCCAGTGTCTGGTTCACTCTGGTCTCCCCAAAACCTTCCCTGGGGAACCCCCAAGACTCAGATGCCCTGAGTCTCACAACAAAGGGAAATAACCCACTTCCCTTCCCCCTCTTTACCTCCTCCCAGATTTCCCCACCCTGGGTACTCTAGGATATTCCCTGCTTCAAGTCCTTGAAACACAAGTACCGAGAGATCAAATCTCTCTCCCTCCTCACCCAGAAAGTATGCAAAGTCAGGCTTAGTAAATTCAACGCAAAGAGATTTTCTCTTCCCCCGTCTTCTTCCTCCCACCAATTCCCTGGTGAGCTGCAGACTCAATCCCTTTGAGCTCCCACTAGAAAAAAAAATCCAACAGGTCCTAAAAAGAAAGCTTTATATAAAAAGAAAGAAAAAGACATAAAAATGGTCTCTGTATCAAGGTGACAATATACAGGGTCAATTGCTTAAAAGAGAAAATGAATAAACAGCCTTATCCAAAAAGAATACAATTTAAAACATTCCAGCAACTACTCACATGTAAATACAAAAAAACATTATAAACCTATTGTCTTACTATCCTTGTACTTACAACTTGGAAACAGAAGATTAGAAAGCCTGGAGATAGAGAGATCACTCTCAGAGCCGAGAGGGCCACCGAACCAAGACAAAGAACACCCACCCAAAAACTTCCCTCCCTTGACATTTGAAAAATCTTGTTTTCTGATTGGTCTTCTGGTCAGGTGTTTGGTTCCCTTTGTTAACCCTTTACAGGTAAAAGAACATTAACCCTTAGCTATCTGTTTATGACAGCGGTACATGTTAATGTGAGGCTTCATCACATTCATCTTGCAAAACAGGGCGCTTGGATGAAATCTCTGAGAAAATATCTTCAAACGTCTCTTTCTTCTGTTGCAATTCTTCACAAGAGACAGTAATCAATTCAACTCCTTTACCAAGGTGCATTAGTTCCTTTTGAAGGTAACTGTTCACAGGAGCAAAAACTCTCACACTCAAACTCAGCAAAACACAAAAATTTGGATGATTCTGTAATTCCAACATCCCTCTTGCTTCTACAGTCACAGCATCCCTAATTTAATAAAGCATCATGCCCCTAACCTAAACAGTTATAGTGGTACAAAAACAGTGCACAGACCAGGCCTAAGATTTCCTTACAAAAACTTCTCCCAGCTTTCACAACGGTACCGCATGCGTTGCTGCCGCCTAGGTGATCCAGTATGGAAAAAACAGGACCTAGGCAAACAATAGCAGCAGCAAAAGATGTCCAATTCACTTCCCTGAGGTGATTTCACAATTTAGGCAATAGCTATACTTTAAATGCTGCAGCAGCACTTATTACAATGACAGAAGAGTTTCTCCCATCTCTGGAGGTAATCCACCTCCCCGAGAGACAGCAGCTAGGTCAATGGAAGAATTCTTCAGGCTTAAGGGCTGTCTACATCGGGGGTTAGGTCAGCTTAACTATATCTCTCAAGGGTGTGGATTTTTCACATGTAACTTTTCAGTGTAGACCAACCTTCAATTAGAACTATTTAAGTTCCAAGGCTGTGTCTACACTACAGAGACTATGCCACTATGGAATCCCAAAGGGATTTTTCCGGCCGTGTAGGAACACCACCTCCCTGAGCAACGGTAGCTACACCACCAGAGGCATTCTTCTGTCCACATAACTACGTCTACATTGGGAGTTAGGACTCAGCATTGCTATGGTAGTCAGGGGTATGTTTTTTTCACACCCCTGACACAGCTCGGTCAGCTAAGCCTAACACTATTAACCAAGGCCAGTCTAACTACATGAAATCTTATCATCGGCATCGAAGATGGGCTCTTTTTGAAAGCCTGGTCCTGATGCTCACTTGTTCATCTACACTGGAAAGAAATCAGGCATTTTCTTTTGCCTTTCCCCCTTGTAATATTGCCTTATACCTGTATAGCTTATTCCCCTGCCGCTACGAGAATGAGCCATACTGATATAACTACATCCACAGTGGAAGAGGCTATACCACTTCAACTACACTGGTATAGTTAGAGCTGTACAAATTTTGTGTGTAGACAAGGTCTTAGTGCATGCCTACACATGCCATTTAAAGCGGAAAAAGTCCCTATTTTGTGCAAAAACCATGGGAGCGTCTATACTTGCCAATTACTTTTTACGGCTAAACTCAGAAATTTCACCTCAAAAAGAAAACTACCTCTGCAAGAGGCGTACAGCTCTTACCAATGATGTGCAAGTGAAGAAACGTTCTTCCTGGTTACAGAGCTTTTAGTCTCTGCAAGATATCCCACAGTGCCTAGGTGACCACTCTGGTAAGCAGCTCTGCTGCTCTGATGCCAGGTAAACAGATATCCACCCCTCCCTCTGTAAAGCCCAGGGAACTTTGAAACTCCCCTTCCTGTTTTCTTAGCAAGTGCTCACTTATCTGGCCAGGTGACAATGCCTGCTTGGATCAATGCTGAGCTACTGGAGCTTATCGGTGTTTGGGGAGAGGAGGCTTTGCAGGGACCCAGGATGCCCTGCGATCATACACCCCCTTCCACAAGACCCATCGTCAAAATGGAGAGAGCTGCACTGTGGGAAAGCTGGCGTAGAGCACTGCTTTCATCAGGGATGAAAGTGCTGCTAATGTAAACACACACTGATGCCTGATGAATTAAGTGAGTACACAAACCAGGGCTTTACTTTCACTGGTGAAATTTACAGTGCAAAAACCCTGCAAATGTAGACATAACCTCAGCCCATGTTCTAAGCAGCAATCTGTTTCAAAGAGCCCTAGCCTGCCACTGGAGTCTGCCCATGGAACTCTAGTATGTGTCTATGCTGCAAGTGAAGATACAGAAATACACTGGCTTTAATCTACCTAGCATGGATAAAAACAACAGGAAAGACAATATGGGCCTGTCAAGGAACCAGGATATGCACTCGCATTGATGTCCCACACTGAAGTCCATGTGCCGTGTCGTCTTTACTATTTGTACGTGTGCTAGACTAACATGGGTATGCCTACCTGAGTTGCAAGCACACCTTCAATTGCAGCGAAGACGCAGTGCAAAAATGTAGAAAGTTACTTGCAAATCGATGCAAAAATTGATTCAAAATCCCAAGTGTAGACAAGCCCTAGGTCTGTTGTAGTCTCAAGCACAGTTTCTAACCAAGGGATTACAAATTGGCCCCTGGGATTAACACGGTCTACAACTGCATTTGAACCATTTTCCAACATATTTTAAAAACATGATTTCCTGAGCAAAGAAATAATGGCCTAACAGTGCACTAGATTAGATGACTTAATACTATGACTCCATTGTGGTGGTCTTCCCCCCACCACTCTGTCTTGAGATCTTAATTACAAATGGCACTTCTGAGCCCACTGCCTCTGCATGAAATGCTATGTCCCCCTTTCAGCAATGTCTTGCCCGCACCAGGGGGTTTGTCCTGTTTTCAGGAATGAAGGGTGTATCCAGTATCACCAGCCTTGTTTTTCCTGCAGAGCTGATTTTTAATTCAGTAAGAATCTACAAACTGAGACTGAAAGTCTTTGGGACAAGGGCCATCATCTACAGCACTTAGAACAATGTAGCTCCAAGAGGCCCTAGCCCCCACAATGCAAATGGAACAGTGTCCAGTCCTAGTCACCCCATCTCAAAAAGGATACGTGGCATGGGAAAAGGTTCAGAGAAGGGCAACAAAGTTGATCAGGGGAACAGAATGGCTTCCATAAGAGGAGAGACTGAGCTGTTCAGCTAAGAAAAGAGATGACAAGGGGGTGATATGATAGAGGGCTGTAAAATCATGACTGGTGTGGGAGAAGTGCTATTTACCCTTTCATACAATATAAAAACTGTGGGAGGGGGGTCACCCAATGAAAGTAATAGGCAAGCAGACAGACAAAAGGAAATACTTTTCCACCCAATGCACAACTAACCCGTGGAACTCATTGCTATGGGATGTTGTGATACTCAAAGTACAAATGGGTTACAAAAAAACCTCCATAAGTTCATGGAAGATAAGTCCATTGCTGGCTATTAGCCACGATAGACAGAGACACAAACTCATGCTCAAAGCAACTCTAAACCTACAACTACCAGAAGCTGGAAGTGGAAAATGGGGTGGATTACTCCATAATTTCCCTGTTCAATATACCCCTGAAGCTCCGGTATGGGCTCTGTCACAGACAGGATACAGGGCAAGATGGACCATGGTCTGACCCAGTATGGCAGCTCTTACATAAACATAATAAACCATTCTTTATTCCCCATTTAGCCAGTCTAATCTTTGAGGAGGCAGGGATGGAAAGTGAAAACAAAAATCAAAGCTAAAAAGAGCTGGCCAGTAACTCTGAAGCTTTTAATTTATTATTTATACTTCAGCAGTGCTGAGATCCCCCAGTCTGAGATCAAGATCCCCTTTACTTAGGGTATATAATTTCCAGCTCAGACACGAGCTAGCTTTGATCAAGCTAGCGTGCTACAAATTCCAGTGTGGCAGTGCAGCTGGCAGGAGAGGCAAGCCGCCCTGAGTAGAATCCTGCTGGGGATCCTAGGTTATGGCATCAGGTGGCTAACCCATCCTGCTGCCCTCCCTGCCATGGCTGCAGTGCTACTTTTAGCATGCTAGCTCGACCAGCGCTAACGCATGCACATCCACCCGAGCTAGAAATTACACCACTAGCTTAAGTGTAGACATACCCATAGTGACACACACAATCCTTGCCTGTCTAAATAGGCAAGACAGACAAAGGATGCAAACACAAATAGAGGCCTAGAGAGTTGAAATGATTTGCTCAAGGTCATGCAGCAGAGCCAGGATTACAACTCAGATCTCCTGACTCCTAATCCAGTGTCCCGTTCCCAAAACCACACTGCCTCCCTAGTCTCAATCGCAGCACTAACAATAACCCCCTCCTTGAAACGTGTCCACTAAGTTTGTTTTAGTGCAATGCAATGTTACCGCAAGCAGGCCTAGTGGCGTTTGTTTCAGCAACTATGTCAAACAAAGGAAGTTTTTCCCCCTCATTCTCTCCATATACATGTGTAGTGATAACAATGCTCAGGAGAACGCACAGAGTGACCAGAAAGAGGAGCAGCATTGCAGAATGGCTCTTTGAAAGAAGCCCTCCTCCACCCCCATCAAAATGGTTACATCCAGAAGCTGTGCTGTTTCTTGACCATCCTTCTGCACTGCCCCACAACAGCAGCTCTGATGCGTGATAACAATGTAGGCATACATTCAAAGATAAGGTTAACCAGGGGGTTTCTGCACTTTCGCCAGCTCTGCCACTGAATAGCTTGGGTTACGTTATGTAGGTCATTTAACTTTTCTGTGCTTGTTTCCCCTTCTGTAAACACGGCTCATAACCACCTATAAAGGTTGCTGTGAGGTATAGGTTATGGATGAAAGGTGCTATTCAAATGCAAAATATCAGTTCTCTGTCACATCAGACATAGGCCACTTCTGAAGGCAGGATTACTGACTCTAAGGACCAACTGTCTTACTCAATCTGGCAAATCATCTGTTCCTGGAGGCTGCTAGTGGCATGAAATTAATAAATGTGCTTAAAGTGCATTAGTATAGGAAGTGCTGATTATGATTAATATCACCAGCCAGCCTTCTGTACATTTCATAGGGGTGTTATGTTAAATTAACCCTTTTCTTATAACAGTGTCAGTGCTTCATTCACTGGAAATTATCTGCATAGATCTTGTCTAAAAAAAATAATAAACACCCACAATTTTGGTGTCTTTGCCCTACATTTGCTGCTTTGCACAGTATTTAACACTTCTGTGTTTCAAAAAAGCCTTCAACAATGCAACTGACTCGCTACTACCCTTGCGTCTAGCCCTGCAGAAAACCGTCTCCCATACAGACAATAGTAGCCTCAAAGATGATAACTCTCTTGCCCCCTGCTACTCCAATACACACATACAATGCCTTGATGAGGTGTCAATTTAAAAAGGAGCCAGGGCCATTTCACCTGCCCAACTGATTTGAACAGGGAGTCTGCAGTCACACAATCTTTACCTTGATGCTCAATTCAATGAGATTTTATTAATATGACAAGCTATACAATTGTGGGCCAGCTATGTGTCTGCTTAAAACTTGGAGAATGGAACACCGATTCGTCCAGCCTTTACTGTCCGTTAACAGATATGCTGAGGCCCATGTTTTTCCATGTGGATGGAAGTATCCAGCCTGCAGAGATCAACTCATCAGATTATGTTCTATGGCAGCATATTAAGGAGATGGAGGGAGGTAAGATAATGCAGACACAGAGAAATAACCTGTTTGTTATCTTGTGTGCAGCTGATTTGTGTCCCATCTTAAAAAGACAGTAATTTACCATGACTTGAAAATAGCTGAAAGAAGAGTACATGAGTGACCGCTACAGTTCATGGTTATGAACATGAAATTTAATATTTAAGAATCTCTGATTCAAAATATTTGACAGTCTGGAATTGTTCCAACTGAGCTAACTGACAAGGCTAAAATGAGAGCTGTGGTAGGCAGCAAACAGAACATTTGCAGAACAGCAGCAGTGTGTAGGTTCTTAGAACACTACCAGATCCAAACCTGAAGCCCATGTTGTTCCAGGTGGGTGAAAGGATCCAGAATGCACTGACCAACTTATAGGACTAGGACTTTCGGTAGCATCTTAAGGGGAAGGAGGGTGGTAGAGAATATAGACACAAACATATAAAGAAATAATCGGTTATCTTTTTACAAATTAGTTAAACTGCAGGCACATTTCCCTAATTAGCCCTTATGTTTCCTCATCATGATGAATTAGGGGTTTAAAATCCATCCTAGCTCACCACTTGAGAAGATTAAATGATATGTTTTAGATTTCCAGCAGTAAAAGGTTGGATCACTATCTTACTCCTTCGCAAAGACTTCTGGGATTAATGGGCATCAGTCAATCGGGAGACACATATCTCCTTCTAGCTGAGACCATAACCCTAGAGTATTGATCAAATGTCCACATCCCTTGCACATAATAGAATTTCTCGGTGAACTAATTGTTTTCTCTCCTTTCATCTCTGTAAATGAGGTCAACGGCAAGGGCAAAGAAGAGAGAATTAGCTCTAAGTGTTCTTGGCATCAAAGCTGGCTTGCAAGGGAAGAGAGAGAGTTTTCAGATTTCAGAGAGTATCAGATATGGTTTATAAAGCACTGTGAAGCTTTCAAAAAACTCTAAATCTGGAGTTGCCACGATTAATGGGGTTTGCTTTAATGACTTGAGGATTTATGCTTTCTAAATCTGCTTTTATGAACCTTGGCTATACACAGGCAAGAAGACAGCACTAATTCAAGCCATACGTACAATACCACCTGCCTTTCACCTAAGAATCTCAAAGCACTCTACAGATGTTAATGAAACCTCGCAAACCACATATAACAGGCAAGTATTAGGGCTCATAACTGTTCCTAGGACCTTAATTTTAACCAGTTGTCTCTTGCCTGTGCAGATAGAACCAAACTGTGTTTTACCTGCGGGCTTAAGCTTGCCCATAAACCATGTTCAAATAAGGCCAACCTGTTATAACACATTTCCCACCACACACACAATAGATTAAACTGGGCAGGTAGGCTCCTAAACCAAGTAAAGGGAGGCACCAAGAGATAGGCAAGACGAGAATACAGTACAGTTCCTCAAAAAGTTCCTTCCCTAAAATGGTGATTGTTCTCCTAGGTCTGAACTTTCAGCCCTTTCATTTTCACCTAGCACTGCTTATTGAATAAAGGCTGCTCCTTGTCCGGCAAGGCTTAACCAAATTGCCCCATATATTCACGTAGACTCAGGTGTCTGCTCAGGCCAGCTGGCAGCACACTAATAAGATGATTATATGTCCTTGATGAGTAAAATAATCCCTGTGTATTTGGACCCCAGATTGCAAAAATGTATACATGTGCAATAGTCCCATATTCTCATATCCCACAGAGATAGCTCAAACAGATTTTCCTGTAATTTCATTTATTTCCTTCCTTTGAGGATTTCAATAACTCGGTCCTGGGTTAGGGGTTATGATAAAATTGGATGGGTGGGGTTCTGCGGCCTGCCTTGTGCAGGAGGTCAGACTAGATGATCATATTGGTCCCTTCTGGTCTATGAGTCTATGAGAATAAGAGTAGCCTGTAATGACAACTATATCCTGCCCAAACTTGATCATTCCTCCTTTTGCCTTTTCTTTCTTCACCTGCCCCTTTCACTTTCAACTGTACTGTTTTTCTCTATACCAGGAGCAGCATTTTGATAGAAGAACAGCAGCCAAAAGCAAACCTACGTTGGGCAGCCCCTTTATAGAATAAGCCCCTCCCACAGGAAGGAGGTAAGATAATTGCAATTAGAGCACAGAGCTGAAATATGGGATATCAGCACCCAGTGCTGAGTAATTTTTGAAGAGACAGCAGCTGTTTGTCATTAACCAGCACAAACTTTCTTCCCCCTCCCTCCCTTCAATTGGTCTCATTGCTGTACAATACTAATTTTATGTAATGAAACCCCCACAATAATTGGCTGTTGAACCACAGCTGTGCTTGGTCTGCTGGTTTAATGCACCAGCCTCCACTGCTCATCTCATCTGATGAAAGCACTCTGAACCCTTACTTTGTTTTGGTGTAGTACATTCATAAATAGTATAGGAGTAATAGAGCACAGTGAAAAATTCCAGCCTTCTAAGCACTTCATTCCAACATTTTCCACAGGTCTCAGAATAAGCTGGAATTAACTCAAAGTCATGGCAAATTTCATTACAGCCCCAATCAGTTTCTGTGGAATTGAGGCTTTTTTTAAAAGCCTAGCTGCATCTGCACTGGCAAAATTAGTACCTGTATTTCAGGAACTACTGTCCCCAGATCAGGTGCAAGGGTGCCAAGTGACTAGCACAGACTGCAGCCACCAAACCCTGCTCTGAAATTCTGTGACACAGTGGTAAAAACACCAGGGCTCTGTCTGCATCTGATGGCAAATACAGATCCAAATTTTGAGGTCTCTGTGTGGGGGAGGGACCTCTTCTGAAAGTGGCCCAGTGCAGTGACTGGCTGAATCAGAAGCCCATCAGCCTGAAACTATCTCGTTAGAAAAGTGTGATCTTTCCATTCCATGCCTATGGTAAGTGTAAGTTTTATCTACTAAGCTTGCACTGCTGACCTTGTTGTCTATGCCTTAATGACATTGACATTTAAACTGGCATTATTCTATTCCAAAAATTGATGCCTTGTTGAGATGAATGGGGCATTTCACACCTTTCAGAACTATTGTTTCCTGCCCTGTGTCTGCTGAGTCAGGCAGATAGGGTTACATTGGTTACACTGGATTCACATTTTTAATGAAAAGCTTAGATTCTGAAATATACTTCAGCAGCAAAGGGGGCATCCTGTGGCAAATTCTATCTCCCCTTCTTTGCTGAAAGAAGAGAGCTCTGTGCTGGGTGGGGTGCAGGGAAAGTGTCTTCAGGTTAACTTTAGTTGCAGTAGCAAAGCCATGAACATCGCTTCCATTTTCTTCAATGGGGAGATCTGATCAAAGCCCAAATTAAAGCCAGTTAAACCTATTAGGATTATTTGTGAATCAGACATTGAAAAGTGCTCTCCAGGCTCCTGTCATCTCCAGCATGGGCACTGTTTTTTGTTTCTTTTGGGTGTGGTAGGGAAGGCGGCAAGGGAAGACTGGGGATTTCTAACAAACACAACACAACCCAGCACTTTATGGCCTCCACAGCCAGGGCTGGCTCCAGCTTTTTTGTCCCCCCTCAAGTGGCAAAGAGGAAAAAATAAAGATAAAAAAAAGCCCTGCTCTGCGGCAATTTGGCAGCCGGTTCTTCCCTCCAAGAGGGACTGAGGGACCTGCTGCTGAATTAACGCCAAAGATGCGGACTTGCCGCCCCTTTCCATTGGTGCCCCAAGCATTTGCTTCCTGTGCTGGTGCCTGCAGCCGGCCCTGTCCACAGCCATTTCTTCAGGTAACTCCTGGCCCATAGCACCTGCAGAGCAGCTTGGCCAACCTCAAGACATGATGTTTTAACATCATGAGCCAAACATACACAGGTCATAAGATTCTAGACCCCATAAGATTCATGTTCCCTTGCCAAACATGCCCCTGACCACCCCCAAGGCATATCGGTGTTGCCAACACTCACACATTTACAGGGAGTGAAGAAATAAGAAAATTCCTGGACCAGAAAGTTTATAGTCTAGAGCAAAACACAGTCATCTCATACTGGGGGCTATCAAATATCCATTAAATTGGGACTATTTTTAATCTCTGTTTAGCTGTATGGGATTCTAACTGGTGACCTATCTATTAGTAATACCAGAGACACCCAATCCCCCATAAGTGCTAATGATGCCCCTTCCAGAATAAGACTTGCTTTCTGGAATCTTCATAACATCAAGTTCTCACTTTCTGGAGCTTACACAGGTAAAGGCAGCCACATATTGCTCTCAGTCTCTAACACGCTGTCTAGTGCACCTTATTCTTCAATGGACAGCTGCCATTAACCAAATACAAAAAATAATGCAACAGTAAGTCTCATTTTAGTACAATATCCAAATTCACTTCTAAAGATGTTCCAGGATCCTTGCACTAATATATTTACATAGATGCATTTTTTTTCCACCCCCACGTCATCACTGACAGGGAACAACCTGGCAGTCTTCAGACCCATAACACAGACCTCTTCCAATTCAGGCGCATTACACCTGAAGCCTTCAAGGGCAGGGCAGGATTTCCCTCTTGGGGCCTTGTCTTCCCTGGGAAAAGCATGCATTCTTCAGGGCCTGTTCCAGGGTTTTTGCTGCCCTAAGTGGTGGAAGAAAAATAAAATTAAATTAAATTAAAAAAAAAAAAGCTGTGATTTTGATAGGTGGCAGCTCCACCGCACCACTTTCTTCTTCAGTGGCAATTCGGCAGCAGGTCCTTCCCTCCAAGAGGGATCGAGGGACCCACCACCCAATTGCTGCCAAAGAGCCCAATGTGCCGCCCTTTCCCCTTGACCTGCTGCCCCCAAGCACCTGCTTGCTGAGCTGGTGCCTGAAGCCAGCCCTGCATTCTTAATGCATATTAACTTGAGGTAAAATCTTCACAAAAACAAGAAAGCTCTGTATTGCCAACTTTAAATAGTCTTTAACTCCACCTGCTAATTCGTGGGCAGACTACAAACAGCCTTCTTGCTTGTGAATGACCTACAGAACAAGAATAATTCACAGAAAGTATTCCATGAATAGTTTTAATTAAATTACGATAAAATTGCAAATTATGATTAAATGTCAATTGTTTGTGGACAATTGGTGCACAACAATAACAAAGAGGGAGATTTATCAAATAAATTATATAATGTAGATTAATCCACCAGCTCTTGTCTTTTCCATCTCTAATATCTACTAAGCACATGCCTGCCAAAAAGCTTATCAACTTCTTGCACAACCTTCCTCTATACTGAATGTGCAAGGAATTTAGAACAATCTCTGTTAACAGAGTATGGCTCTGTTTCCTACCAGTGGTTAGACCATGCATAGAGGTTTATGAGTCCACTACTGCCCTGGGTGCTAATGGACCTGCTTGTTTAGCATAGAAACCCCTGCTTTTAAATCCAGCAGTCCTGGATACACTGAACTAGGGTCATTGATACATGAATCTGTGGCCATATCAATTCACTATACAAAAGTCTTCCAGTTAGGAGACAGGGAAAAGCCGAAATAAGAGGGTGCAATGTAGTAAGAGCCAAGGCAAAACCAAAGGGAAAGCACTGTGAGCGCTATCTTGGAGAAGGATTTTGGCTTGTCCAAAAGTTGTGGGTATATTTTTGTTATCTGACTTTTCTAGCCATTTACACACTGAACCACTGTTTCTTCTGCTCTGCCATTTAAATGATACCACATTTTTGCACCATCCTGTAGCAAGCTACTCCTGTGTACAAGGTTAATTTCAAGCTATTGCCTCATTTTAAGCAACTATTTAACACATTCATCTTCTATGCATTTCAATTTCTGCCACCAATGCATTTCTTATAATTGGAATGAGGTGCTCCATTAAGTTTCCTAATAGATTCTGTTTTCAAAACCCAATAATTTAGGGCACAATACATTAAAACAGACAACATGATTAAGCCTGGTGTTTGTGAATATAAAGCTCCATGAACAGTGACCTTTAAAACTAGAGCAAGGCTGGTGGTTAAGCTTGGTTCCAGAGAAAGCAATATGCCTAACTGCAATAGTTGCTGTCATCACTATCACCTTAAAAGAATCTTAAAACACAGTACAGTGTAGATGGGAACAAACCATAGCCCTGATTTTTAGAAGTGTAGAACACCTGCAGCTCCCTCAGACTTCATCTGGAGTTGTGGGTGCTCAACCTTTATGAAAACCAGGCCCATGTTTTTTTAATTGTATCCCCAAAGTATACCAGAATCTTGTCCTAGTTTGGAGACACAGCTAAGACATGTTCAAGTCTACACTATTAGCTGCTGTAAGATTGCTTGCATAGCCAGCCTCTCTATGCTGACAGGAGAGAGCGCTGCCATCGACATAAAACCACCTCCATGAGCAGCAGGAGCAATGTTGGTGAGAGAAGCTCTCCCACCAACATAGCGCTGTGCACACTATCACTTATGCTCAGGGCTGCCGAGAGGTGGGAGACACCAGTACAAATTACCGGGGCCCAGCGGTCCAGAAGAGGGCTCAGGGCCCGGCTTCCCCAGCCCTGTTTAGCTGGTCCACCCCTGCTGGGGGGGGGCCAGAAAAATTTTTTTCACCAGGGTCCGAACCTGCTCTCAGCGGCCCTGCTTATGCTGGCAAAACTTGTGTCATTCAGGAGGCGTTTCTTTCACAATCCTACATGAAAAAGGTCAACCCATGCTTTAATTACATCAGGAGGGTACTGTGTTTTAACAGTCTTCTAACAAGGTAGTTTCTTCAGGAAACCCCTGAACTGTGCTTAAATACAGCATCCATTAACTAGGTTTGCCCTGCCATGTGGATGGAGCTTTTATTTCATAATTTCTTGTCACTACAGAGTAGCTCTCCCATTTTAAAAACATAATGGGTATAAAATAAAAATCTCCCAAATGCTGGTTAGGACCGGAATGACTCCTCTTGGCTCCAGACTGACATAGCTGGAGGCATCAATACAAATGGATTGCACAGCACATATTTTATTCCAACTCCCAGAGAGTAGTTTTTCCTCAGTGTGAATACGTCATGGTGGTGAGCTGCAGCGACTTGACATTTTTACACTAAGAAGAACAAGGTGGGAGAGATTCTCGAAAAACTCAAATGGCAATTAGCTGCAATTTGTCCACTAGAAAATCAGTCTTGTAGAAGAGAACTTTGATCAGCTGACCTTCTGCTTCCCAGGACATTTAAAAAATGCTACCTCCTCTTATTGTCCTCTCATCTAGCACAGGCCTCTACTGTCTTTTCACCTTCCCATCACTGCTGAGGCAAGAACCTCCCGCCCATACTGCTACCTTGCTCCTGCTCCTTCCACATCTAGCTCCCTCATTTACTCTCCATCCATTCTCATCTCTCATTCAAAATGATGAATTGCCCAATCCTCTTCATTTTCAGGTTTTCCCTGCTATTATGTTTATTGTAACTTTGTGAGCTGAATCAGCCCTGCTGTAACTCCACTGAAATCCATAGCTGAAGGTGGCAAATATCTTGTGATCATTAGCTCTGTGAAATACTTTGGGTACAGTTTATTATGTATAGCCTCCTTCAGGGAGAGCTGGATTGTGTACTGACTTGAAAGATTTGTATGTGGAAAATGTGTAAAGGGAGTGTTGTTTTTAAGTTTGCCTGGGGATTAGGCATGAGCAAAATTGCTTTTGTTACTTGTACCTCCTGTGGCATTCACTGTGTTTACTCAAGTTAAGAACAGCTGCGGACCCTTGTTCTGCCACTTGTAGGAACATTGCTAATGATTCTCTCAGATAACTCTGACTTTGTTCTAGTATTCTCCCCACTATATACAGTATTACCGAGACATTATTCTTGTGGCAGGGATAGTTCTACTCTGCTTACCTTGTAACAATCTTCAGAGACATGGAGGAAGTGGATTGTTTCAGGTATGTGAGTGTGAAATGTGTTCAGAGCCTGGTCAAGCTTCTGTTCATTACCTAGTGCAGTGCAAAGAGGAGATGTTCACCAAGATAGATCGTACCACACATCCTCCTGGAAACATCTGCAAATACCCTGCCCTATCAGGTATAGTCCATATTTGATAACATACTAGATAAAGATAGCCAGTTTGTCAAACAGTCCCATAAAAAGGCCATTTTTCTGCTGATTAATTTTGGGCCAGATGTTCTCACCTCTCCTCAAGGGAGCCAAGAGAAGCCTAGACCTGTGGATTCTGGCCCATAGGGCATAGAATGGGTTGGGGAGAAACTGTTCCATGATATGTCCCCACCAGCCATTTCACAGCGTTCAGGCTCTGTATTTGAGAAAGGCCAGGCTGGAGCAGGGGGCTGGCTGGGCTTTGCCACCTTCACCCCTCTCAAGTCCAAGGGCAAACCAATGAGAGTGAATGCTGAGTGAGGAGTAACGTGTCTGTGCATCTCCTGCCAGGCTATGACAGCACAGCAGAGGTCAGGTGAGCTAGGCAGCCTGCTAGCAGAAAGTACAGTAGCTAAGGGCGGGTGCAGAGGCACAAAGTCTCCACAGGATGATCTGTGTTCAAATGTCAAACTCTGTGCCCCTTCTGAATAGGAACAAAACCAACCCTCCCCTCCCCCCAACCCCTGGAGAATTTGGAATAAACTCCCCAAGTACAAACCTTGGGCATTCCCCTTCCACTTTGGGGGTTACTCCAGTGTAGCACAAAGCCCTTCATTTCTCCATGCCCAGAGAATGACCAGCAGTTTTGCTCATCTCAGAAAGCTTCCCAGGTGTTCTCACAGAACTGTGCCAAATCACTTGTAGCTGCAAATCCACCAGCATCAATCGCACCAGGGACCCATTTAGAATTTAGCCCCACTCTAACATTACAGGATGTTTGAGAACAAGCCACTTCCCCTTCCTATTCCATGGAGAGAAAAACATTTGAATGTGAAAAACAGGCCAAAAAAGTGTATTTGAGGCCATTATTTTTATTAAAAACAAATATTTTCCAGTCTTTCTGAATGAAAACCATGTAGCTGCATGTGACCAAGACTCCGTTCACTTTTGGTACATAAAGTATTAATGCGATCTCCCTGCTGCGCAAAGTCTGTATTATAGCCATTATTTTCCGTGGTCATTTTAATCTATACATTGTGTGTCATGTTATAGGCAGGGATTTATAGAGACCTACCTTAGAGCATCCTAAATCAAAGAACAGGAACAATTAGCAAATGTATTGGAACCTGGCCAGACTCTCTATCATCATAAAAGTGGGGGATACTGGGCCCCCTGAAGTCCAAAACAATGAAAAAAAATCTGTTTTGATGGTTACCTTTATGTTTCCCCTCATAAATTTCCAAAATAAAAAGGCTCAACTGGTGATTTCAAAATAGTTTTTTCCCTATTATGGAGGAAGTTACACTTTCATAGTTAAGGTAGAGCTGAGTTTTCCACTCAAAGCAGTTCCACCTTTTTGTTTCACATGGATATAATTTACCCTCCCCAAAAACACATTTAACACACAGATGTTAATCAGTTTAACTTAGTTATTTTTAAACATAGGTCAGTTTAAGAATGATTTATCGCAGGGTAGTTTAAACGAATTTAAGCTAAACTGATTACAAACCAGGGTTTTGTATTGATGTAAAGAGAGACTATACAGCCTTTTGCACCAGTTCAATAAAAAATGATACCTAGTTTTTATGTATTGCTTTTCATCCATAGATCACAATATGCTTTATAAAAGGTGGAACAAGAGATTAGTCAGTATCATTATGCCTGTTTTACAGATGGGGAAACTGAGGCACAGAGCAGTGACTTGCAGCAGGTCACTCAGCAGGCCAGTGGCAGAGCCAGAAATAAAGCCTGAGTTTCCTGTGTCCCAGTTCAGGTAAATCATACCTTTAGTTAAAGCAGTGCAACTCTAGAAAAAGATGAGCTCTTAGTTGAAATGAATTTTTGAAAATTTACAAGTAATTTATTAAAAAATTAATAAAAATGGGTCCTTTCAAAAATGTAGCATGCTATGTCAGACCTTTATATATAATTGAGGTGTATTTGGTTTGTTCATATGGAAGCATCTGTTTAAATTAATGGATTTGCTCGTCTTTTGAATTAGACAATATTTATAGAGGCTGTATAGGAAAAAAAATAGTATAAGCCTAATGAGAACAAACATTTTGAATTGGCCTGTCACAGAACACGTTTTTCTTACCTGGACCAGTGAGTGCTGAGTGGATCTGACCACAAGGAAAAGCACAACTGCAGTCCCTCTCTTCTCCTTTTTCTTCTTTGGCAAACGTGCTATCAGCAAACCTCTGCACACTTCAGTGTGTGGTGATCAGAGTTCAGAAACAATTCACAACTTTGTTTTCTTTATTAAAGATAAACAGGGGAACCTACACGCCATGCAGTCAAGGGCTGCACTGGTAACCTGACAGGACCCAAGGGCTACATCTAATTGGCATAAATAAAAGAATGCAGAGTAGTGTGTGGAAGCTACAGATGGCAGTATGCAAACTTGCAGATCAGGATGCATGCACCATCAAACCTGAAGTCTCAATGGGGACTGTTATATGTTGTACAGTGCCTAGAACAATGAGGCTGGGGCCACTAGTGGACATTAATGATGAAAGAACAGTGTGTCACTCCTCCATGCTACAGATGAATACAGTCATGGGCTGCATGGTAAAAATCTGAAGAGCGGCCACTCAACTACTCAGCAGAGAGGATCTGCTTTTATTTGAAAGTGAACCTCATCTTCTCATATCCAGGCACTTTTAATTTCATGTGAAGGAAATAGTTACATTTTCAGAGGTCGGGTTTCCACCTCTCGTGAACAATAGATGCATTAGAACTGCAATACTAAAAGGCCACTTTTCCCCAACATGGTGAGATTAACTAAGAGAATCCTGGAATGTTAAATGCTCATATGAAAATCCACAACCACCCCATTCAATACAATGCCTTTATGGACAATGTGAGCATGAGGGAGCCCTGCTCCTGACTGGGATCTCTGCAGTAAAAAATAATAAAATAATAATAATAATAATAATAATAATGAGGAAATTCAGTTTGAGGAAACAAGATCTCATCTCTGAATGAGCTTCCAAAAGATTATAATCCCAAAATGTTGTCATCTGACCACTGCCATCTGGGGGAGGAAGTATCATCATTAGCTTTGTGCCAACAATGTGTTTGGTGCTCTATACGACAAAATGAAAATAGTCCCCTCCATCTTCCCATAAGCTTACAATTTAATGCTTTATTCACATAGCCCAAAAGGGGTTTTTTGGTTCTCAATTGTGTTATTTTAATATGACTGAACCCCCGCGCCGCCCCCCCTCCTCACATAGGCAGTTTAATATCATCACAATCAATTGAGCTGGTTAGACATGAGCGTTAAGGGTGTTTTCAACAGAGTTATACTAACTTGGGGGGGGGGGAGAATCACACCTTTTTACTCCCAGGCAGGCAGAGTCCCAAAGTACTTGCACAAGTTGTGGAGTATGCATTCATGGTTCCAGCCACAGTCCAAGTGGACAATGAAGAACGCCCAAATACTGACCAGGGATGGGATACAGGTGAATCATTTTCTCTTTTGAACACTTGGCTTTGAACTACAGTGGAAGGCATATGGGAAGTAATTCTGCGGTGCTTGAGTTCAGGAATGCAAGACCCAGATATATGGAAGTGACTACTTCCATGGCATTTACTATAACACCAAAGCCAAATAATGCACCTGCCCTCTCCAGGATGTGGCTGTTGTAGAGTAGTGAGCTTCCCACCTTTTCACAGTTGCTCTGCTGCAGGGCAGACTTAGGAAAAGACTGAAGGCTTGTTTACACTCAGAACGCTACAGAGGCACAGCTCCGCCGTTGCAGTGCTTCAAAGTAGACAATACTTATGCCAATAGGAAGACCTCTCCTGTCCATCTCCCTGAGAGGCAATAGAAGAATTCTTCCATCAACTAGCCGTCGACCTAGTGCTCTCTACGCAGGTACTTGAGTGGCATTGTTAAGACAGTACAAGGGTGTGTTTTTTTCACACCGTGCCATGTAGCTATGCTGACTTAATTTTCTAGTATAGACCAGGCCTGAGCATTACCAACCTAGAGACAGATTCTGACACCCTTATTCACATTAAGTAGCACCTTACTCCGTGAGCAGTCCACTGAAACCAAGGTGATCCATTCATAAATGAATGACATTCAATAATTAACATTAAAATAGTTTAATAGTTGCTTGCAGAGCATGCAGTATGGATGTAACTGCACGGAAATACAAAGGGGACAGTTCTCCAGTAGATTTAACTCCCTCTTCCCCCACTCCAAAAAAAAAAGTACATCTTTTATTTATATGCATTTCCAAATGATAAGAGGTCAGTCATATTAGCATTTTTTCCCCCCTTGTCCTCTCAATAGCAATTTATTCCAAGGCATGGTTTCAGATAGTGTCTTTTGATTTGATGTTTGTAGGTACTGAATAGATAACTATCCTCCAGTTCCATTTGAGATCTGATGAGACCTCTAGAAACTCACTTCTCTCTCTCTCTAGATCCCTTCAAGCTTGACTTCTGCCTCTTTTTCTCCTTCTGTCCCAAAATTCGAAAGAGTTTTTTCTTGGCTTCCTTCTGCTTCTTAAATTTCTCTTCCTCCTCCTTGTGCTTCTTTTTGAGGTAATCTTTAAGGTGCTGACGATGGTTTAATTTGGCCTTCTTTATTTTGTAACTATGCACAGTACTCAAAGCAGTAAGTAGGGCTGATATCTGATTGAAACAGAAAACAAAGAGTTAAATATACAAATAGTTACATTTTGGGTGAGCCACAGAACAGCTCCCAAAAGTAAGTACAAATTTAACCCCTGGGAAACCATAAGTTAAAGATAATATTTAATGAACAGTGTCAGGATCAGAGACATTGGGCAACTCACTCACTCCCACCGTGACTCTGTTCCACCTTTGTAAAATGGGGATAATTACCATGCCTAATCATGGGAACATTAAAGGCTTAATTACTATTTATGAAGCTATTTTGAGATCCTTGCATTGAAGGTATTATTGAAAAGTGTTGTGCATCATCATTATCATAAGATTATTTAACTTTACAGGAAGGCTAAATTGAGGTTTACATCCTCCCGTTCTTACAAACCTTCTACCTTTCTCCAAATCCTGCATCAATTTCTTGATTTGTGTTCGAAGCATCTCTTTACTATTAATGGATGGCAAACATAAGAGCAAAGAGAAGCAGGCAATTATATAACTAAAACTCCCATATAGTGTGATAACTGCACACCGCTGACCTAAACGTCTTGAGAACACTATGACTAGGACATACTAGGAGAATTGGGGAGACACATTTTTGCCATACATGATATACTACAACAATTCCTAGCAATAATTTGCTCTGTAGTCTGCTCAGGACCAATTAAGCACAGAGCTCTGGTATGTACCATATACAGAGATGGAATGATGGCTGGAGGCAAGATATAATCCCAGGAACACATTTTTAGCAATAGCTGCACATTTCAGTGATCCTAAAATTAAACAGTCACACATGATCCAAGCAACACCATCTTAAATGGGAGGTGTTAATTTCACATCAAAACATATTTACCTTCTTTTCATGAGGCTCCCTGATAACAGCTGGTCTCCACTGGTCCTTCGTAGGCTTAGCTTTCTTCTCATGATTCTTAGGCTTGTTCTTAAATGGCAGTGCCTTCTGGAGTGCTTTAGGAATGTGGAGCTTATTGAAATGCTTCTTCTCCCTCACTATTGGCTGAAAAAACAAATTTCACACATGCATAAGAGTCATATTTCTATAACACTTTTCCTGTGCACAGTATTTTACATTTCAAATAAAATTAGTTCTCTTTCTTTCTTGCCCTTGGCTAGGTATGATAGACATACTATAACGCAGGTGAACCTAAGGCTAAGGTTTTGTCATGGATATTTTTAGTAAAAGTCATGGACAGGTCATGGGCAATAAAGAAAAATTCATGGAAGCCCGTGACCTGTCCCTGACTTTTACTAAAAATATCCATGATAAAATGGGAAGGGACTGGGCAGTTGAGCGGTGGCTGGGAGCTCCACGGTCCCCACCACCCCCGGGGGCTCAGAGTTCCAGGGTCACCCTGCCATGGTGGCTGGGGTGCAGCTGAGGTCCCTCTGCCCCCACTGTGGTGACCAGGGAGTTGAGAGGTACCCACTGCCCATGATGGCCTGCTGCCTCAGGTGGTGGGGATACCTCACAGCTCCCTTATCACTTATGAGTCTTCAAAAAATCCTATGATGTGGTTTTACGAGATTATGGATATTAGCTTTGCCATCCAGGACAAATGTCTTTGTGGTAATTAAGAAGTCTCCCTATATCAACCTCAATGCCATTTTATCTAGATGTCCCACTGGTTCTCCAGCTTTTCATGGGTCACTTTGTAAATTCTCATCGATCCACCATCCAACTCAACACCTCGATCTCCCACAACTTGATTCTTGCTCTGCAGACCACCCAAAAAAGGCCATGACAACTACTCTGTGAGTGAAGAGATGTACACATACATACACACATGTATATACATTGCACTTAATTTTACACTGATTTTAGGAACAGCGGAGGCCCCACACACACACATTTTAACTCGCAGATTGCAAGAATATAAAAGATACCTTATAGAGAGAATCTTTCTTTTGCTTCAGTCTGATCCCCAGTTCGTGCCTCAGTTGGCCAGTTGTCTTCATTCCTGTCCAAGTATCTTTCTCACCTGCTGGCTTCAGCAAGGATGTTACTGGGTTATAGAAGGCTGGGATGGAAACAGGATACCAAGTCCGCATAAAGACAATATCTGAAAGGAAAGAACATGATCACATAGCTTTTCACAATGTGGTTTACTGTATCCACACTACAGGCAAACATCATTTGAATAAGGCAGTCAACTGAATTGCAAACCACACAATAAATTAACTTCTATTTTACAACAGGAGCACTGCTCTTATTCTCAGTCTCTAGAACATCAGGCAGATCAATGCATGTATTAATACCTCTGAACTCCTCAAAACCTGCATAGAAGTTACACAAAGAGAAGCATATTCCTGAAGAGTCCCAAGTTGAGTATCACTGTACTAGATATTCCTACCCGATTAAAAAACATATAATGATCTATAGCAAAGGAGGTCACATATAGTCTGTGCCTATCAACAGCAGCATATCCAAATAATTAGTCTTCCCTCTACATGTTTTTCAAAACCAAGCAATATGCTGCTACGATTTTCCACTAGCACAAATTCAATATGGTGTAACTACTATCATATGAGAACAGAGCATAGGGCACAGTGACCTGATGCACATATCATCCGACTGCAGTCAAGTAGGGAATCCCCAGCAGATCACTAAAAAATTAAACATCTGCTTTGTAATCACACATCAGACGACAGAAAAGCTTCTGATTAAGAGCTATCAACTCTCCTCTGATTCACAATAAAAGTCCCTTTCTAGCACTCACACCGCTATATACAGCATATGCCTGAGTTCTCTAGGCAAACCGAGTTCTAAGTTCTCCAGAATATAGTTTACAAAACAAACTAACACTGAGGGCAGAAATAGGTCACCTAACAGACCTTCTACATCTGTACTTCCTATTATTCTCAGTGATGGCATCATCGAAAAGAACCAAACATAAGTGATTCTTTTCCAACTCTGTCACACACGCATTCATCACCACATCTGATAAATACTCAAAAGATTCTGTTTTCTGAATTCACATTTAGGTTATTAGAGATTCAAGAATACAAATGGTGCTTACATATTCGGGGAAGCAGGAGGAAAGGCATGGGATGAGGATCTCTTATTTGGAGAGTGTTACTCACCACTCATCAGCAGCTTGTCTTCGAATGTTGCCCTGAACGCTCCTTCGGGTTTTCTAAGACCCTTTTTGATCTGTCCTCGAATACCACTCACAGTGCGTATGGCCGCCCCTTCAAATTTAGCCACTTCCAATGGAGAATTGAACATTCCCTGTGAAACACAAAGATTATAGACCATTTATTAAAGATGGCATGTTTATTATGAATAAATTACAATCTTACCATTCTCTATACAGATTTGAGTAGGCCACAAAAAAACAATAATCCCCAAGCAGTTTACCATAAACAGGGAATTGGGATAATAAAATGTTCTTAAATTTATACTGACACTGATCACATTAAGAATTTATGATAGTGATTATTTTTTTCTTCTAAGATAATCATCTAATTTACACCATATAAATGGAGGTAAAATTTCAGGTTTCCATCTTTGCACCCACCCATCTCAACCATGAACATGTTAGAAAGCATCTTCTCATTTCTCCTTTGAAGATTTGTTTGCCATAACATAACATTTGGCAGGTGTCTTGTAAGGTGTAACTGCCTTAAATTACTGGAGGGGTAGGGGGAGTACCTAATATAATGCAGCATTCTAGGACATGAGTTTCTGCATTTATAAAATACAAGTCAATGGGATTACTCATGGGTGTAAAGTTAAGTGAGTAATTGAGTGCTTTGTTGGACTGGGTGCAAAGCACTCAGCAACTTGCAGGCTCAAGCCCCAAGTCCCCTAACCTAAAGCTCTGTTTCCCTGATTTAGGGTAGCCTGCAGGCTTCATTAAAGCTGTTTGGCTCCTTGGAAACTCAGTCTTACACCACCTCCTCCCCTAGCCAGCTCCACAACCGTACAGGAACTCAATTTCTGCAGGAACTCAGCTTCCGTCCTGCAGTTTGTAAATGCTATAGGACCAAACCCTGCTGGAGAAGGAAGAGACTGGATTAACATTCTGCTAAAATGGCAGGCACTGGGCAAGCAGGCCAATTGATTATCCACACCCCACTTTTATGAAACCCTTTGGAAGACAGTACTGTATTTGGCACAAAGAGTTTACAAGAGTGAGGTTTAGCTAATGGAGGTAGTGATAATAATTTATATTCCTTGTAAGATACTTTTACAAAATGTATTGAATATGCTTTAAATAAAAATTACAAGGCCAAAAACCCTATGCAACATCCCTGACTCAGCAAAATTCCCATTACTTTGAGATTTCTGCCTCAAAAAGACTGAAGAACAGAGCCCGAAGATGCATTTCCTTCCGACCTTCATTCTAGCAGGATTACAGTACACATACATACCTTAATAAATGATGTGTTTTTGTAAATTTTAAACGGGAAACCAGTCAGCTTTAATTTCTTCACGACTGTTATGGATTTATCTAAATCAAGCACAACTCCTGTGGCAGCTATCCGGAAATCAGGCTGAAATATACAACAGTATGGATGATTGATAGATCATTAAATGTGTATAACAACAATCCTACTGCAGCAACTGAAGAACTCACTTGACAGGTACTATTTCATGACACGTCATAACCAGAGTTCACAGACTTTACAACTTTAGCTGCAGCACTGCAGCATGGCAAACTAAAATCAACTTCATGAAAACTGGTTGAGTTACTGTCAATGTCACATCCCTAGCACCTATTAATGAGCTATTCAGACTGGCTATTCAAATGAATTTTAAAGTCACCTTTAAGATTTTTTCCCCAGTTTCTACTGCACTCTGCACTGTTTCTTCATTAAAAAGAATTTTACACGCACATACATGCAGAATGGCTCAGAGCAAAGGGACCTTGTTATTGTAATAACCACCATACCTCTCTTGTTGAGATATTATGAAGATATCCTTTAAATATTTAAAAAACAAACAGTAAGGCCATATAAAAAGACACCCTTCTCTCAGAGCTCGGTTAACAAAACAACCCCTCAGAGTTACTACCTGGCTCGCCAGGGAGCAATCTGAATTCCTTAATATGTGGTGCAAGTGCACACAAGTGTACGTACAATAAAGGCCTACCTACATTTGGAGCGAGGGTTGTGATTCCCACCTCACACAGACTTACTTGCTCAAGCTCTCATGGAGCTAGCATGCTAAAAATAGCAACATAGGCCAGCCGTGCCTAGAACAAACTCGCCTGAACCCCCTGTGAAGTTCCTGTGCTGTCACTCACTGCAGCCACACTATTAATTTTTAGCATGCTAGCTCAACAAGAGCTAACACATGTACATCTGTATGTGCTGGGAATCAAAACTCTAGTTCTAAGTCAGGGGTTCTTGACTAAAACACTGCCAGAAACTGGGAATAAGTGACAGGGGATGGATTGCTTGATGATTTCCTGCTCTGTTCTTTCCCTTGGTGCACCTGGCACTGGCCACTGTCGGAAGACAGGATACTGGGCTAGATGGACCTCTGGTCTGACCCAATACGGCTAGTCTTATTTTCTGATGAAGCCATAATTAAAAAAAGCCTCATCATTTATGAGCACTTTTCTTGGACTCTTGTTTTTTGTTCATGACTGCATCACTAGACTCTCTACTGGTGGTTGAAGCAGATACTATGCATAAAAATGAGTTCATTGTGCCTCTTATCACAAAGCAGAAAGAGCAATTCACTGTTAAGCCCATGAGGCCAGGACATGTGTGGTGAAACTAGGGCAGCACAGAGACAGTGACTTACAATGATTCTTTACCCTTGAATGCCAAAAGGGTGCTCAGAGTGGCATAAAAGAAGATAAACTCCCTAAGGTAGGGCCCCTACAAGCCACTGCCAATTTCCATTTCAGAAAACGCTAGCGCGGGCTCCTACCAGCTTAAGTAGAAAGGATGCTCTGTTGATGAGGCTGCTGCCCACAGATAAGGATTGTCTACATTCAAGTCCCTCAGCTGGATGTTTTCACAGCTGGATGTGCAAATGCCCAAATTGGCATCAGCACAACCAACTCCACATAGGCAATGTGTCCAGACCTGCTCCACAAATGTCATACCAGGAGGCATCTGATCTACAAAACGGCAGTCCTCTAGTGAAGTGTCTGTGAAACAAGTCCGGACACATTCAGGGGAAGATGACTTCGTCTTGCAGGCTGAAACAGATCCACTGGACCCTGCAAATCCATCTGCTTATGGTGCGACCCACAGTTGGGAATCTGTGCTCTAAGAGTTACACATAGTCTAAACGTATATACAACCAAAAGCATACTTTAATATAGTATACACATCACCACTGATCAACAACGTTGAAGAGACACCTGTATTATTTCTGGCACACAGGGTTTCAGATCAATCACAGTGCAGGAAAAAACTCTTGTGTCAGCTATGTCACTACCCTTCACTTAATCTGATCTCACTATAATGAGATTATCCTATAACACTTGGAACATAAGACTAGCAGGAGCAGGAGTATATCCCTCCATACAAACCTTTACCAAATGAAGTATCTATCTAGCTTCTTCTCTCTGTCTTCATTCCATGCTCATCATCACCACAATATCTGAGTGCCTTACAAATTTTAAAAGGTCCTCTAAGATCCTGTCATATCCTTGTTTTAGCATAAGTACGCTTTCCAATAAAATTCACTGTTTGATACAATGATCTACAGAAAGAGCCAAGTAACATTTTGTGACAATAAACCTACCGTTGTGCCACTGACTGACTGAATTGCCAAAAATCCGGTCCCTTGGGGAGTGATGGGGCCTAGAACCAAAATTGAATAAAACAAATTATGACGTGTTCGGCTAACCAAAAACTGGCTACTGTTTAAAG
The DNA here is from genome assembly GCF_025201925.1 of Gopherus flavomarginatus. Classification (NCBI taxonomy): domain Eukaryota; kingdom Metazoa; phylum Chordata; order Testudines; family Testudinidae; genus Gopherus; species Gopherus flavomarginatus. The sequence goes on along the minus strand of NC_066622.1, from coordinate 80,702,694 downwards.
GTAGTCTCAGAATGATGAAATAATATTAGTGTGTTTAGAATGATTTATTTTATATCCCCCACCAAAAAACATAAGACAGGTTAAACTAGCCATTCAACACATTATTCACATAAGTAGTCCCACTTTGAAGTGAATGGAATTACTTGTGTGAGTGAAGTAACTCCTATGAGCAAGTGTTTGCAGGACTGGGCCCATAACATGCTCTCTCTTTCTGGACATATAGTCAGCAGCTCCTCCTTGATGCAATATCCCAGCAGGCTGATCAGAATTTGACTGGAGCCCTGCATGAAGGAGTCAGATAGTTCTCTCTTGACCTCCCTTCTCTCTCTTAACTATACTGCATATTTGCTAATTCTTAGTAGTATTTTATATCCTGTGAGGAATAAACATTTGTTTCAAGTGATTCTTTCTTTCCCAAAGTTATCAGCTGGTTATTTGTATAGGAAATTCCTAATGCCTCCTCTAAGGCTAGGGAGTTTTGCAGTTTACCACATGGTTGTAGATTTGTAAATCTAAGTAATCCTTACCCCAAAACGTCGCTCCACAATGCATATGTTGTGGTGAATACTTAAGAAGCCTATGACGCCCGTTATGATCTTCAATGTAGTACATAGGGATAGTCTGAAATCGCCTCCACCCCAAGGAGAAGATTATAGGGTCCCGTGTTTTAAGTATCTTCTTATACCAACGATGTTTCTTCAGACGTAACTAGTTAAAAGAAAAAAGAGTAACAATATTAAAAGCACAGCATTAGCCCTAATATCAGTGATTATTGAAGCAATTTCCACCCTTCCTAAATGCTTGTTTAACCACCAAAGAACTTTTTTTTTTTTTTTCCAAACATGTCTATTCATGATGGTCAGGGTGACTTAAACCAAGATAGCTGGCATTTCATCTATTTAAAAATACAACACACACACAGATTACATACATATACACACATCTATCTATCCCTTTTCCCAAACTTTTGGTTATAATTTGCCTTATTTAGATTTTGTCTACACTAGCGCTTTTGTCAGTAAAACTTTCGTTGGTCGGGGGGGTGAAAAAACACCCCACCGAGCAACAAAAGTTTCACTGACAAAAGCACTGGTGTGGACAGTGCTACGTCAACAGGAGATGCTCTCCCACCTACATGGCTACCGCTGCCCATCAGAGGTGGTTTAATTATGCCAGTGGAAGAGTTCTCTTCCTCTGGTATAGAGCAGCTACACAGGAGACCTTACAGCTGTGCCACTGTAAGGTCTGTAGCATAGACAAAGCCTTAGATTATAGACCCTAGGGAACAGCAAATGTGTTTGCATGAGCTTGTTCAGCAACTAGGACAATGCGGGGAGGAGGCTCTTTGTGCTAATGTAATATAAATACCAAAACAACACCACCACTGGTTTTCCTTTTGACTATCAAACTAGTATTAAAACAGGATAGCAGACAAGTTACAATCTCAAACATTGGATTTTTAAATTAACCATGCCGAAAGCTCTTTCTTTTTTCAGCGTAAGGACCTTCAGATGAAGGATCTATCTCAAATTTTTTTTTAGCTATTAATTACATTTGCCAAATAGGAAATAAAAACAAACAGCAATACCATGCCTACTGAAACACAACTGTACCACTATCACAGCACACACAGCCTTGGCTCCATACCTGTACATATCCCACATTTCCTTCGCTGTTGCCTAAACCGCCCAGGATGATTGGATAGTGAGGGTCAAAATTAAGCACAAATTCACATGGGATATTCTCAATCTCTATTCGAACATACATCCCAGGGCGGAAGCCCTCGTACTGAACTCTGGATTCATCATCCTGGTCTTCAAATTCAGCCCGATTAAGCTATGTGAGAAAGATGGAGAGGAAAAGTTTTAACGGGTAGAAAATGGAACATTAAAAATCATGTATGAACAAGGCTTGTGCAAAAGGTGTCAGTTTTACTTGAAAAGCAAATTAACACTAATTTATATGGTATCTATCTGGATAGCCCTAATAGTTCTAGTAACTGACTTCAGAGTAACAGACGTCTGCCACCACAAATCCTTTCCTTTGCAGCTCCCTTTAGGAAACAAGGGTTCCAGCTTTATATAGGAAAGTCAAACACATCTGGACATGTTGCTCTACCTTGAGTACAGTGCCCAGAAGAAACAAGTGACTTTCTGGACAGATCCTTAGAATACTGAATTTAGGGTAAAATTTCAATACGTGCCTAAAGTGCCTAAAAAAAGTACCTAAATAACAAAAAGCACTTCGAGGAGAGGAAGGTGATCAGGAACAGTCAACATGGATTCACCAAAGGCAAGTCAAGCCTACCAAACCTGATTGCTTTCTATGACGAGATAACTGGCTCTATGGATATGAGGAAAGCAGTGGACGTAATATATCTTGACATTAGCAAAGCTTTTGATACGGTCTCCCACAGTATTCTTGTCAGCAAGTTAAAAAAGTATGCATTGGATGAATGAACTATAAGGTGGATAGGTTGTCGGGCTCAACAGGTAGCGATCAACGGGTTGATGTCTAGTTGGCAGCCAGCATCAAGCGGAGTGCCCCAGGGGTCTGTCCTGGGGCTGGTTTTGTTCAACTTCTTTATGAATGATCTGGATGATGGGATGGATTGCATCCTCAGCAAGTTCACAGATGACACTAAGCTGGGGGGAGAAGTAGATATGCTGGAGGGTAGGGCTAGGGTCCCGAGTGACCTATACAAATTGGAGGATTGGGCCAAAATAAACCTGATGAGGTTCAACAAGGACAAGGGCCAAGTCCTGCACTTAGGAAGGAAGAATCCCATGCACTGCTACAGGCTGGGGACCGACTGGCTAAGCGGCAGTTCTGCAGAAAAGGACCTGGGGATTACAGTGGATGAGAAGCTGGATATGAGTCAGCAGTGTGCCCTTGTTACCAAGAAGGCTAATGGCATATTGGTCTGCATTAGTAGGAGCACTGACAGCAGATTATTTCCCTCTGTTGGCACTGGTGAGGCCACATCTGGAGTACTGCATCCAGTTTTGGGCCCCTCACTACAGAAAGGATGTGGACAAATTGGAAAGAGCCCAGCAGAGGGCAATGAAAATAATCAAGGGGCTGGGGCACATGACTTACGAGGAGACGCCGAGAGAACTGGGCATGTATAGCCTGTAGAAGAGAAGAGTGAGGGTAGATTTGAAAGCAGCCTTCAACTACCTGAAGGGGGGGTTCCAAAGAGGATGGAGCTCAGCTGTTCTCAGTGGAGGCAGATAACAGAACAAGAAGCAATGGTCTCAAGTTGCAGGGGGGAGATCTAGGTTGGATGTTAGGAAACACTATTTTACTAGGAAAGCGGTGAAGCACTGGAATGGGTTACCAAGGGAGGTGGTGGAATCTCCATCCTTGGAGGTTTTTAAGGCCCAGCTTGACAAAGCCCTGGCTGAGATGATTTAGTTGATGCTGGTTGGACTAGACGACCTCCTGAGGTCTCTTCCAACCCTAATCTTCTATGATACTAAATGATCTGGGCACCATAATCAGTTCTGAAAATGGAATGTGAGCTCCTAAATCATCTAAGCACTTGTGCCCTAGAGGAGGGCCTGTCTTTATCTGTGAGATTCAGTGTACCTAAGATTCTACATAATTAACAGAAGATGCTTGAAACAGGAGGGTTCTTTCCCTCTGTTTTTGTACTGCTAGGAATATCTATATTTTGCTATGCCATATTTTGCTATGCTGATTGTTCTGGATGCTGTTTGTGCAGACATTGGAGTCTAACACATAGAATAAATCCTGTGGTTCAAGTACATGTCTGAAGTCTTTGGATTTCTCCAATATACTTGGATCTCTCGCTCTCTCTCTGGCCTGTGTTGGCAATAAACTGCTTGAGGATCACTATAATACATGTTTCCCTAACAGGCGTTAAGTGCAGGAGCTCTAAATTGGCTCATTCTTTTACTGGAAGAGGTTTGTTTACATTTTAAGTGTTCTTACGCAAGCACATTAGAACACAAGGTCTAGTTGTTTGGTACTTATGTCAGAGACTAATGCAAACTCGTACAGCTGAGTTAATGGCTAATCTGAGCAAGACTTTGTTAGATAAGAAGATGGTGTGCACTGTGGGTCTCTCCTTTTTTTTAAAACAACCTTACACTATGATATAAATCAGCAAGGTTCTTCAAAAAGATGTTAGTGCAATACAAAAAGCTACTGTATGTTAAAAACTACATTCAGTGTTTCATTTAACAACTAAACACTGCAGCAGAGTTACCAGCTCAAATTGTCTCTCAAATGTCTTTGAAAATTCTCATCACACAACTGGAACAGGGGTTCTCACATTTTTCAAGTGTGGTATACATTCTGATGTATATTCTGCCTTGTGGACACCTACTTACTTGCTTGTGATGCCTTAATATTCATATGGCAACCATAACAATTGCTTAAAAGAATAAGTAATTATTAGCGAAGTATTTTTGTTTTTGTAGCTGTAATCAGTGCAATAAAGATTTGATCTCTTTAAAGGTAAATCACAGACTACACTTGCTTTAAATTTAATATCCCCTTCCCATATGATATTTCTTTCCATTGAAAACACCTACTATGTGACCAGCTGGCTCTCTGCAAACCGTCATTAAGTGCTCCACAGACCACAGCTTGGGAACCCCTACACAGCTAACATTTACATGGTAGCTTTAGGCGAGCGCCACATTTTAATAGCAATAATGACTCAATAAGTCAATTAAAAGGAAGAGCTTCAAAAGACTTAGTATTTTGTTTTTTTAAAAATGGTAATGGAATCACACTATTCACCCATTAAAAACATCCCTCTAAATGTATGAGGTTTTGCACATAAATGCTCAAAAGCTATCAGTGGTTGCTGAAACTAAGGACTTGTCTACACTGGCACTTTACAGCACTGCAACTTTCTCGCTCAGGGTGTGAAAAAACACTCTCCTGAGCGCTGCAAGTTTCAGCGCTGTAAAGTGCCAGTGTAGACAGTGCACCAGCACTGGGAGCCGAGCTTAAAGTCACTCAAGTAAAGTCACCAGCGCTGGGAGCTATTCCCCTGCTGGAGGTAGTTTTTTCAGAGCACTGAGAGAGCTCTCTCCCAGTGCCAAGTTAAAGCACTGCCATGACAGTGCTTTAATGTTGCCAGTGAAGACGTGCCCTAAGAGTCCCCCAGAGAAAGAGTGTGTGGTACTTAAGAGGCTTCATAGTCAGACAAATAGCTAAGATGACAGCTTGTACCTGAGTTTGTTTCTGCATTTCCCCTTTGAGATCATCGAAGTATGTGGCATCCCCTTCATCATATTCAGCATCAAACATCTCCTTCAATTTGCGTTTCTTGTCCATGCGCTTGTTCTTCTCCTCTTCCTCTTCTGCTTTGGGTTCTTTTCCTTCTTTATCTTCTTCCTCTCCTTCACTTCCAGCCTAGCAAGAAAGAGAAGTTTATCAAACAGCTTTTGAAAAGTCAGTTCACAAAATTCCTAGTCTGACCAACATTTTATATATTACACCTGCAGAACATGACCAAGGAACAACATAGGGCATGTTCTATACAACAGGCAGCACAGCTGCAGTGCTGCAGCTATACCGGTGTAGCACCATAGCATAGATGTTTCCTACGCTGACGGAAGACGGTTTTCCATCAATGTAGGTCATCTACCTCCCTAAGCGGTGGTAGTTAAATCGAAAGAAGAGTTCTTGCATTGACCTTAACTGAATCTACAACGGTGGCTAGGTCACACACACCCGTGCGCCAAAGGTAGGTCAATCTAAATTTCAAGTGTAGACCACGGTCTATTTAATAATGCAAACGGTCAAACACAGCTTTTCATCCTAAAAAGATACTATTTAATAATAAATCCACCATATGGAGAAGAACGTCTTCAAGAAGAAGTGGAAATGTGTTTCCATGGTCTCATTCCTTTTGTCCTCATCAGAAAGCTTTTCAAACCAATATTAAAATAAATGGTATTTTTATTGCTATGGATTGCATTTCTAATATATGCCAAGAGTGCTTAAAGCTTGGAATTAATATAATTTATCATGCTTAAATTAAAATAAACATATTAATAAAAAAGAATGTGTATGAGTGACCCAGGACTCGAATAACACACGAGTGTTGCCCATCAGGAGTGAGGTACTGTGCCAGAGATGATGGACTGGGGGAAGTCTGGACATGAATAACACCTAGTTCAAGATGTCACTGTTAGCAATAATTTCACAAGTAAGCAAAGAAATCTTGAAGTCACTCAAGTAAAAAAATAAAAATAAAAATCTAAAATTTGCAACATTTTCTATATCTTCATCATTTGAGCTAAATAAATTTGGTCACTATTACTACAGATTAGCTCATGATTCCATTGTCAACTGAATTCATGTACTCTTCCAGGACACTGAAAGCACCGATACTCGAACCTCGTAATTTTTGATTTCCTGGTTTTCAGAGGTCTAGGGATAGGTACATTTAATGCTCTGGAAGGGTACAAGGCACTGCCAGTGAACCTTAATTCTCCACTAACAGTGTTTTGGGGCAGTGAATTTTCCTTGTTTTTTTTTAAGTAGGTGGTGATAAGGAAAGGACCACGATTGTGGGGGCGGGAAGGGCACAAGGCGGCTTCCTTGGAACCTTACTGCCACTCAGATACCAGCTGTGCCTGTCTCCTGTCCCTTCCAGTAGGACTGAGGAAGTCATAGGAAAAAGAGAGAAAATGGTGACTGATGGGCTATGAAGAGCACGTCTACCAGCAGGAGGCAGCAAAACAGAGTGCAGGGAGCCCCAAACTCTTCTTCAGAGGGAAGGGGCTCTGCACAATCCTCAGCAACATTGGTGGCAGAGGTATGAAATGGTTCAGTCATCTCAGTGGGATGTTCTCAAATCTATAAGAACACCCCATGAAGATGAACAGAGGCTGATATAATAGTTCTTAGTGCTCCTGTCACAGACTGACCCATTCATCTTATAGTACCTTCTCCATCCCCCTCTCTCAAAGTCTATCTCAGTTCCTATTGTGGAATAGCAATTTCCTAGACAATTTTACTTTGGAGGTAATTTTTAGAAAAATTTCATTACTGCAGTCAGCTCTTTATCTGAAATCAATCCTGAGCAGATGATACCAGTTTGGGAAGGATCAGAGCCATAGTCTGAGGCCCAAGTGTGTACAGAAAAAATTATAAAGAACCATAATAGTTTCATGTCATGGATTCTTTAAGGGAGCTGTATCTCAGAAACCCCTTGTTCAAACAACCTCAGATTAGAACCACTAATCCTACCCTGGACACACCATGAGGCACAGTAATTTGCAAATAAGTACATAGAATTCAGAGTATTTAGAAAAATCACATTTTAAACAATAAAATAGTCTCATTGTTACCCATCATGGAGCTATTGCCTCACTATAACAGCAAGGTGCATTTCCCAGTATCTCTCTCTACATTGCTCAACAAAGACCTAGTTAGGCAGTTTTAAACAGAAGGATGAAATTAAGCAAAGAACAAATTAGACTGAATATCTGAAAAAAATATATATATAACAGTGAGATCTATGAGACAGTGGAATTGTCCCTCCAGAGAAATGGTGGAAGCCCATTGTTTGAAGTCACCAGAGAATATACTGCAGGGAACAATCCTGTACCAGTCAGGGTTAGGTGGGCCAAATAGAAATTGGAAGGGGAAAATAAAACAACAACAAAACAAAACAATCACACACACTGATTCCATGAAAGATCAAACACTGGGTGAAATTCATCCACCTGGGGCTAGCACAAGGCCTCATCACCAATTAGGTGCTAAATTAGCCCTCAAAAAAGGGCTTTCTGTAAAAAGGTGAATGTCACCAATACAAAGGTACATTCTACATTACTATGCCTTGCAAAATTAGAAAGCCCTAATGATGACAAAGTTAAAAGCAACATAGCACTAACATAAAAACAAATATTTCCCCATCATTATTAGGAGACCAAGTTTAGAACCATGCCCTTTCCCCTAAAATGTATAGTGCACAATACTTATCTCAAAGCATGCAGGCCTGATCTATCCTAGAAAATTAAGTCAGCTCAACTACGTCATTCAGGGGTGTGAAAAATCCACACCTCTGACTGGAGTAATTAAGCCAACCTAACCCCAGTGTAGATAGTGCTACATCAACAGAAGAAGAATTACCTATACGGACAGGAGATCCCCTCCCGTTGGTGTAGGTAGCGTCTACACTGAAGCGCTGCAGTGGCAGAGCTGTGCCTCTGGAGCATTTCAAGTGTAGACAAGCCCATAGACTAGGTATATTACATAGCAGCATTTAACACTACAGCACAAATTCACTTTGACATCTTTTGTCTGTGATCACGCTGATCTTCCATTTGTTTTCCGCTATTTTATGAGACTACTTAGGAAAAGATTACATGAAAATACAAGGTATTAGCAGTCAGGATCATGTTTGATTTGTACCATCCATCACTCACAAACTTGATTTTTCAGACCTGGCAAGTTGATTAAGCCTGCCCTCTACTGTTAACTATGGTAAATTGATTTCTGCTCACCCACAATTATGAGCTCCATGTAAAGAATAATATAGTTTATTTGATCCCCTGAAATTAAAGGCACATCTGATCCTAACGAAAATAAAAGAAAAAAAGACTGTATCTATTTCATTCCAGTCCCTCAGATACCAAAATGTTCTCTTCATTACAGCAGCCTTGTTTCTACTGATTTACGAGCGACTTTCCAGTTGGGCTACGAAGCTGAAGAATGTTCTGAACAGAACAACCCACTATGCAGAGAAACACACATTAAATGCAAGCAGTTGATGAACAATCAAGCTAGAGATCATACCTCATCTCCTTCTGCTGCTGGTTTTCCTTTGTGCACAGCCCCTGTTTCAAGGTCTTCAAAATCACCATACAGTTCTTCTATAAATAAGGCAGCCAAGATATCCGTAAGTTAGCAACATCTTTGCACTGCTCTGTAACACTTCTAAGTCCTTTGTTATTTTGTGCATATTTATTTCTCACTAATACTTCACATTTTGGCTGCTGTATACATTTATCACATTTTCTTCCCACCACTTTTCCACATTCTGTAGAAAGCGAGCAGCAGCCCAGCTTTTCAGTAGCTCTTCCTTCTTCCTCTCGGAAATGCACCATCAGCAACCTTCTTCACACATCTCCAGCTCCTCAAAATTCGAGTGAAGTTCTGACAAAGCCCACAGGCCTTGCCCTCCCTGCATCTTTCAAAGTGAATGCCACACAATTGGAAAGAGTGAAACAATTCTTAATTCTGACAGCACCCTATTGACAAAGTGTTTAATATCTGCTTAAACACTGCCCGCTAAGTTATCAGCAGAGCAACTTGAGCCTCCAGCTTCCATCAGGATGTGGAGGCAGAGACTGCAGGGAGAGTAAAAATCTAAAATGGATCCAGTAATTTCAAAAAGGTTTTAAAAAATGGAAGTTTGCTCTACAAAAGTTAACAGTTTGCTTCGGAGATAATATAATCATATTTGAAATTAAAAACAGTCTCTCCATAAATTATCCAACAATAAAATCTCAACTTTTCAGCAAGGCAAAGAGATAAGACTTACTTTCTGCAAACAGGATTTCTGTTCATTTCAATCCCATCTGTTCAAAAGGAACAGCTAAGATCACCTACAAAACTGAAAGCCAATTATCTCTAAGTGTAAGCCAACCAGCCTTGAGTGGGGATTCTATTTTCTATTCTATATGATAGACAGATTCTATATTCAAAGAGTGTAAACTTTTTCCTATCTCAGTCTCCTATTTGTGCACAGATTGATACCAGCTATAGTAATAAAATCAGTTAATGATTGCATAATGCTTCAAATATGTAAAACAGGTAAGAGAACTTGGCAAAGGTGTTACTAATGTAAAATGTTTTTAAATACATAACAGAGTTATGGGTTAAATATTAAGTTACAGCATTCACTGGAAGTTCTTCCTCCGTTACTCATATTCTAAGAGCATCAAACCTACCATCTTCCTTCAGCAGTTTTGCTGCATCTTTATCTGCTTCCCATTTCCCTGTTACAAAGCAGTCTCGAATACTGTTCATAACCTGTAAAATGAAAGTGTTACTTGTACACTTCTCATGACTACAAAGCACTTCAACAGCTGACACACTTCGTCTGTAATACTTGTTCTGGCTTAGAGAGATGGCTTGCTCTCTGCCCATTTGCTATCTCTGTGGTGGGCAAACTATAGCCCAAGGGCCGCATCCAGCCCTTCAGACACTTTAATCTGGCCGCTGAGCTCCCACCGGGTAGGGGGGTCCGGGCCTTGCCCTGCTCTGGCAGGGGGCTTGCGCTGCTCTGTGGCTCTGCGTGGCTCCTGGAAGCAGCGGCATGTCCCCAGTCCAGATCCTACACTAAGGAGCATCCAGGGGGCTCTGCACACTGCCTCTGCCCCAAGCACCGCCCCTGCAGCTCCCATTGGCCTCAGTTCCCAGCCGATGGGAGCTGCAGGGGCGGTGCCTGCAGAAGGTGCAGCACACAGAGCCACCTAGCCCGCCGCTGCATAGGAGCCGGAGGGGGGACATGCCACTGCTTCTGGGAATTGCATGTGGTTAGCGCTGCCTGGAGCCTGCACCCCAGACCCCCTCCCATACCCCAACCCTGATCCCCCTCCCACACTCTGAACCCCTCGGTTCCAGCCTAGACCACCCTCCTGTACCCCCAACCCCTCATACTCAGCCCCACCCCAGAGCCCGCACCCCAGTCAGAGCCCTCATCCCCTCCTACACTCCAACCCTCCCAATTTCGTGAGCATTCATGGCCTGTCATACCATTTCCATATCCAGCTGTGGCCCTCGAGCCAAAAAGTTTTCCCACCCCTGTGCTATCCACATCGTAACACAACTACCAAAACTGTCTTGCTGGCAACCTCCACACAGAGGTGGAGGAGACTGAATTAACCTCTCCCTATCCTCAGAAATCATCCTGCCAGAAAAAGGCAAAAGCTCATTAACGTGAGTCAGCACAGAAGTTTACAGTGATAATGCCTCTGGGGAACCATTTAGTGAATAAATAAGATGACATCAGTCATCACAGCAATCCATCCAGCACCTTTCACTAGCATTAAGTTTACTTACTTTAACTTTCCCTTCCTATTTAAAAGCAAAAAAACCTAAGATGCTATTTGTGTGTAAATGTCTCTGGTGAGGATAAAGAGGAGATGAGAATTTCTAAAGAAGACACATAGGCAGAACTGTCTGTAATTCATATGGGTTAGCTTCATGTCTCCATGTCATATCAGCAGATCCTTATTAGGGAAATTCAAGACTGGTGTAAGTGGATACATACTGGATGTTCTCCTAAGAATACAGAATGTAAGAGCTGTCTCTTCAAAAGCAGTACCTCATCTAAATCCCAATCCTGGGGGGTTTCCACTGGAAATTTGGAGCAGTCAAGGGCATTAGCCTTTTGTTTGGATTCTTTGTCAGGACGGCTGACGTGGAACAGCCCTCCAAGCTCTTCATCAGCATCATCTTCTTCATCGGCATCCTCAGCCACTAAATAAAACGCCATAGTTAAAAGCATCATCTGCAAATTATATGTATTTATTAGATTAATCAAAAACTTCTCTTGCTCCATACGTCTTGGAATTTCTGATGTAGTTTGAGGAAAAAGGAATTAAATCATAAAAGGGGTATATTATTAAGCAGACCAGTGTTCCAGCTTGTATTAAGAAAGCAGAAAAAAGAATACATTGTTTGATTCCCTTATAGAGAAAGCAGCAGCAGGTGAATTATTCTATATTGAGATCAGAACCCAAAGGAAGGTCTTTAGTTGGAGAGCTAATTAGACGGGACATGACTGTGGGAAAAATATATTCCACATGTAACATTTCACATACTTCAACAGAAAAATCAAGTGCCTTGTGAATGACTGGATTTATCTGAAAAATCTGTTCTTCAATTAAGCAATTGTGATGTCTTTGTTCAACACCATATGTAACACAAAATTAATAAAACAAAACAAAACCCAACCTACTAGAAAAAGGCTATTTCTCCAAAACCAAATCCCATTTGTTTTGTACCAGTCTGCAAACTGCTAATACTGGGTTTGTGAATTTATTGGTAATTTCTTAGGGCACTATACTGCAAATCTTAGTATGCAGAACTTCCAGTAACATCAACAGGAGTTGTAAATGTTGACAGGCCAGTCTCTTGCTTGGAAATGTATCAGTTTATGTATTAAACAGAGTGCATACATCATGTAAAAGACAGCTTTATCTTCACTTTAAACTAACTGCCAGTTCTTGACAAATTACCATCATTATCTTCAAAAACACACTTTATAACAGACATCATAAATTTAACTTCATTCATATTCTGAATGAACACGTTCCTCACCTTTCAAGGAAGGCTTGGTTAATTTTAGACAAAATTCACTGAGGACAGCAAAAAATCTCACCTGACTAGATAGATCACAAATAACCAGTTACCAATATAGGTGGTACGTGCACAACATCTACTACTAGATTTTTTTTTTATTTTTAAAAAGCTGAGCTTAAACGTTTTGGGAAAATACTATATACCGAAGGGAACTTAATGCTCTTTCTATCCATCTGGAAAAATATTGCTGTATCTTAAAAAGGAAGGACCCAACAAATATATGTTTAGCAAGCCTCTGGATGAATACTAGGTCAAATTGGCCTAAGATATGTTTAATTAGGAGAATAAAATTCTCTTTCTTGGGGGTATATAGGAAAACTAAATGTGAACTGTTACCAATATGGAGAGTTAAATCCATTATTTCCTCATGCACCCATGGAAGAGTAGACTCCAAAGGCTATGGCTAACTAATATGGCTATGATTAAAAGGTTATACAGGGATCAGAGCAATAGCATCATGATGCTGGGAGAGAAACTTACACTTATACACATGGGATTTTTTACCTGTTCCATAAACAAGTTTGCGAAGGTTGGGAGCCGACTGTTGTTGTCTCAGAAAAGCCTCGGCTGCCTTTTGGGTAAGGTCTTCCTTCCACTTAAGTGCACCTGAAAGCAGGGAGGGAGGAGAACACTGTAAATTCCTTCCTCCGCTGGCAATGTATTAGACTAAGGGACCATCTGCACTAGGAAGAAAACTTAAATAGGGAGTCAATTACAATATACTTAAAATTGGTAGATAGGATCAGGACTTTAGCCTCGTTATGTGACACAGATATACATGGTTGGCTCTGATTGTTCATCCTGTATTGTAACATGCTCCTGTGATTTGATTTGTGATTAGGAACCATCTACACTGCAAAACCAACCAAATCACAGGAGCGTTTTGCAGTGTAGATGGTTCCTAACTTTTGAAGGAATAAAAGGGTAAAAGAAAGATTAAGACCAGAACCTGCAGACTAAACTAGACTATTTTCATCATCATAAATTCACCACTGACACTGACTACATCTGTTAATAAAATCACTGAAAGGTGGTTTACCTTTTCCAAATACGATACAGAAGTTTCACTTTTTTGAAAACTTATCACAGTAAAGATAACAATTTTGTATGTCTTTAGGGCCTTTGATCAGAGAACTCTATAAAAGCTAGGTATTCTCAATTTTACTGTCTGGGAAACTGAGGCTTAAGCAGACAATCAATGGCTTACAAAGGACTATAACCTAGGTTTCCTGAGATGCTGTTTCCTGCTCTAGCTACTGGACAACACTGCTTCCCAAGGGGGAAAAAAAAAAAAAAAGACACTGCCTCCAGCAATGAAATGATGTCAAATGCACAGTAAAGGAAAATGAGAAATTGAAAATTTACCTGCTGTGTCTGCAGAAAAGTCATTTTCTTCTCCATACGCCTCTTCCTCTTTCAGTAGATTTTCAATATCATCACCACCATCCTCATCTTCTACAACCTTCGATTCAGCCCATTCAACGCCATCTACATTCTTCTCTGGCGCATTCTGAATCCCTTTCCTATCTGACTCTTCAGCTTCTGAGTCATCATTTAATTCTTCCTCTTCCTCCTCTTCCAGGGAGGAGCCTTCAGCCTCAGATTCAGATGCCTCTTCAGCTGTGCAGTTTCCAGAATCTGTAGTGGGAACCACTTTTTTACCCAAGCGGTGATCAAGGTTATGATTCTCTCTTCGTTCTTTATCTTCCCTGCCTAATTCACAGGGTGCGAATTTACTTATTTGTCTGCTCGAAATTTCAGAATCACTGTCTGAACTTTCCTTTTCGTCACTTTCTTCTTTATCTCCATGGTTTTCTGCTTCTTCCTTGCTTTCATAGAGGTCAGTTTCCCCTTCTTCCCCTGAACTCATCTCAAGATCATCATCACTATCAGCAAATGCTGGCAGTTCCATGGCAGCTTCTTCTGTAGTCTCCTCTATTTTCATACGCTTGGCACTCCTCAGATCTAGCTCTTGCCCTGGCACCTCTTTGTCACTTTCTCCCTCATCATCACCATCCCCATCTTCACTTCCATCCATCTCGTCCTCAGACATTTCTTCATCTTGACCCTCTTCTTCATCACTTGCTCCATTATCATTTTCTTCTTCAAACACTGCCTTCCGACGTACTCTCCCAGTCTTCAAATCAATTTGTTTCTCTTCTTTTGGCATCACAAATCTGCTTTCCCAATGGAGAACAAGATAAAAAAAAAATGCAGTTGGCTTTAATTAAACATCTGATGTCACAAACAAATACTGAAGAACATTTTGGTGGTGTGACCTCAACAGCAGAAGCATGGCTGCCTGTGCCATTGAAGCAAGTAGCAACACTGTCTGACTTAAAGAAATCTCTTAGTTCAAGAAGCCTCATTGTGGTAATGTCGCAACTAAATTAGTGATTCTTCACTGTTGTCTACTAGTTTAGACTGAGTGCCTGCACTAAAGTTGTTTGTTTGTTTTTACTGAAGATTACGATTGCCATGCTCCCAGGACCCTCACAAAAACCAAAAATGTATCACATGCTGCTATGCCAGTGAAATTTTTTTTTTTTTAAAGGAAGGAAAAATGTATTGTGTTCAATGCTGATGGAGTCTCAATCCTTTCTAACTTGGGGATAAATACTGTTTTATACGGAGAAATAAATGACAAAAAAAACCTATTGTTTTATGCAATGCTGTTGTAGCCATGTCTGTCCCAGGATATTAGACAGACAAGGTAGGTGAGGTAATAGCTTTGATTGGACTAACTTCTGTTGGTGAGAGACGCTTTAAAGCTTAGGCAGTCTACCCTACACACTTTACTCTTGGGGGAAATCTGCATCAAAGAATTAAAAATTCTGTGCACAATATTTTAAAATTCTGCATATTTTATTTGTCAAAATACCACAATATAATCACACTAGTGTCAATTATTTTGGCAATTTATTTCAAAATATCTGTCAGCAACTATATCTGTAACAGTACAGACAACAAAAAAAGATTCAGGAAATGTTGCACGGCTGAGGCGCCTGCATTCAGCCCCAGAAAAAAAGTAAGCATTTTGATGAAAATCACAATGGAAAAAAAAAATTAAATTCTGCAGGAAACATTAATTCTATGCAAATTCTGCACCGGGGAGTGGCACAGAATTCCAGCAGGGGTAACACTTACTTTGGTGTAATGATGTCACTCAGGAGTGTGAAAAATCCACAACCCTGAGTGACCTAGTTAAACTAACCTTACACTTACACACACACACACACACACACACACACACACCGGAAGAGAATCTCTCACTGACATAACTTCCACCTCTCGCAGCTCTCAGATAGCACTCTGCTGTGGGCTTAGAGTGTCTTCATCAAAGTGCTACATCAGTGCAGCTGCACCGATGCAGCATTTGTAGTGTAGACCTGCTCTTATACAGAGTTGGTCTAATTAAATCACTCAAAGGTGTGAATTATTCACACCCCTAAGTGACATCAATTTTACCAAAGTAATTTTGTAGTGTAGACTAGGACTCAGAGTGTCACAGCTAAAGACAAGATGGAACAGATTATTTAGCATAAGTACACCTCTACTCTGATATAACGCTGTCCTCAGGAGCCAAAAAATCTTACCGAGTTATAGGTGAAACTGTGTTATATTAAACTTGCTTTGATCTGCTGGAGCATGCGGCCCTTCCCCTCCCACCCCCCCGTAGTGCAGCTTTACCGCGTTATATCTGAATTCGTGTTATATCAGGTCGCGTTATATCGGGCTAGGAGGTATAGTTAACACATTTCAAGGGACTATTCAAGGTGAACACTCTTCCAGTTATAGAAAGGAAAGGGGGAAGGATCTACTGGGGGGGAGGGGAGGGAGAAGAGAGGGAGAGTACAGGGTAGCAGGTTATAGATTGTTGTAAGAAGCCTTAAAATCCAGTATGTCTATTCAGTCCATGAGTTTTAGAGTCTAGCAAGACACTAAAAATCCAAGTTCATCATCAGAAGCAAGCTCCCCTTAGGCCAGGATACAACTCAAAGCGGCACCAGACCCTGCCAGAACAATAGATGCAAAACCTGCAAACTTATTTCCATTGCTACAATGATCAACACCACGCACAACACACTTTTCAAGATCCCTGGGCCTACACATGCCTATCACAACATGTGATGTACCTCATCCAGTGAATTAAATGCCCCAATAGCAACTGTGTCAGGGTGAAACCAGACAATTACTATGGGCTGGTCTACACTGGGGGGGGAAATTGATCTAAGATACGCAACTTCAGCTACGTGAATAGCGTAGCTGAAGTCAAAGTATCTTAGATCGAGTTACCTACCGTCCTCACAGCGCAGGATCGACGTCCGCGGCTCCCTCTGTCGACTCCGCTACCGCCGTTCGCATTGGTGGAGTTCCGGAGTTGACAGGAGCTTGTTCGGGGATCGATATATCACGTCTCATCTAGACGCGATATATTGATCCCCGAGAAATCTATTGCTACCCGCCAATATGGCAGGTAGTGAAGACATAGCCTATGCTTTTAAATGAACTCACACAGGAAAATGGTGAAAGACAAAACTACTACATCACCTGTGAACACTCTTTATCTGACCTATCAGTCACAACACTTTCAAAAGGTGAGTCTGGGAGCATAACTTTGCTAGAAACTAAACATCTTGGACTGAAGAGAGACACTGGATTTATGGCTATTTACAATAATCTGCAACCCACTAGCAACCCCCTATATTGCTGCTTTTCCTCCTTCCTTTCCTCCCTACCAGAAGAGTGATAACAGGCCACTTCTTCTTGAACAGTCCCTTGAAATGTGTGTTAAACTACTTCCCCTACACAATCTGTTCTACCTTGTATTTAGCTGTGACACTCTGAGTCCTGGGTCTCTACTCCACCCCTAAGTAGTGTAGTTAAACTTACCTAAGTGCCGCTATGGATAGCGCTATGTCAGTGGGAGAGCTTCTCCCATCGGCACAGTGCGTCTTCACTAGACACAATGCAGCTGTACGTGTAGAAATGCCCTAAGCCAACAGGAAAAGCTCTCTCATCGGCTTAGAATGACTTTATTAAAGCACTAAAGTGGCGCAGCTGCAACAATGCAGCATTTTAAGTGTACATCTGCCCTGAGTACGTTTCCCAGACCTTGCTTGCAAGTTTGTCTCTCCCACCAACAGAAGTTGGTCAAACAACATATCACCTCTCCCACCTTATCTCTAAAAAGAGAACAAAAAAAACTGATCACACACATCACAGACATGTATCAGTCATTTGCAGCTATGTAGAAACTGCATCCTAAAAACTTCATTCAAAGAAAACAGAGGTACTAAAGGATATCTTTATGAAATGTTAAGACTTTTTTTTTTAAAACAGGATCAAGACGTTTTTCCCTTAATCTTCTCAGAAACAGCTTAGCTGTTTAAGCAAAAGTTTAAAATAACTAAATTAAATAATAAATAATAATAATAATAAATAATAATAAGTCGAAGATGGACATCCAGCATGGAAAATTTCAGGCTCAACAGAAAACAGTCTTATAATGGGAAGTGAAAAGCAATCTATCTGTAGGGTGGTATTACTGATTTCTTCTATAATTATACTTCTGCAGCAGATTCTGAACAGCACTTTGAAGTCTGCAATCCCAGAGTTGCTCACACAAAGACCAATGATATTTACAATGATGATCACTTATCTTCCAGGAGAAAAAACACTAACCAGAGAAAGTGCAAATAAAGCTTGGATTTATTTCCCTCTTAAGACCTGACAAAAGAAGAACCTTGTACTGATTATTCCATTCTGAAAAGTTAATACATAATGGATAATCGTAATTTACTGTGCCCAAAAATAGAAATGTCCAAGAAAAAAAGAAAAACTAGATGTCTAAAGGTGAAAGCAAATATACCCCTGTCCTACAATTATTTCTCCTACAAACATCCATGTCCACATCCTAAAGCATCCTTACTCCCACAACCACCTATTTTTTTAGCTGAGGTTGAATTATGTTTTCCATGTTTAGGGGAGGACTGCTACAGAAAAGAGTAGGAAACTCTGCAACAGTGCTTTTTAACTCAGAAGACAAGTTCAAACCCTCATAAAATCACTACTGAAAATAAGTGTGATTATCTCATCTTAATCCGGTTCTAATGGAAGTGTGGGAACAGAGTCATGAAGTTTAAACAGGTCTGCTTTAAGTTGCAGAGCTCCGTACTCCTGTTTCTCTTCTACAGTAAACCTCTCCCAAACTCTTTCTGTGCATTTGCCATGCGAGCAAGCCACACCCTTTAACATCAGCCCACTGAAACAGCTATTAACTAAGCTACACATGTGGCAAAAGCTGTTGCCTGTGTTATGCCTCTTCTAGTCAAGTTGTTCTGTCTCCCACTTACTCTTGGTTTTCCACATCTTCTGAACCTAATGGTTTGGAGTCCATGAAAAGAGACACTTTGCTTGAAGCCATCTTAACATCGATGGTGGAATGTGTGGAGATGAGGCTCTGGACTAGTTCATGATTTGGTCTCACTTCTTCCTGACAAACCAAAATATTTTTTTCTGTTTAACAGATCAATTATGCAAATGTCTATTGAACAATCAGCAAATTGTTAAAACTGCCTAAAAATGGACAACAGGAACAGACTCAATATTAAAACCAGGCAAATTACAGAGATGGGCTCCTTACCAGTATGTAACAAACATATTGTACATTTAATATTATTTTAACTCATGCACCATAATATTTGAAATGGTCTGAGTACAAGACAGAGAAAAAGTTCAAGCTCTGCCTCAGAGAGCACAACTTCCTTGGATGAAATACAACCACTCTCCCTCAATTTCCTCACCTGCAAACCAAGACTAAATACATGGGCCCTGCTCTCAGGGATGGCATGACACTTAGCTCATTACTTTTCAGACACTTTCCAAGCATTAACTATGTAAGTATTTATTATTAATTACTTCCTCAGTTGTTTTCCACAGCTTTTGAGAGAGGGAAATTGGGAAAAAAACAAACAAACTATTTTCTTTCTCAATCACTGTAGAAAGAAAGTTGTTAAATAAGATATTTAAGGACAAGGATATGTTTGCATATCATTTGGGTAGATGATGTTTCTTTAAAAACAAAAAAATTACCAAAACTAAACAAACAGTTTCCAAGCACCGTTGCTTTGCCTCTTTATCTCTTCGGCAGAATATAGTTTCTGCCTAGAGAACAGAGAACTCAAACAGACTTTCTCCTTACCTTTTCATCTTGAGGAGCATGACTTCGACCAAGGTCAATATAAACAGCATCTTTGTCATACACTACACCTCCAACTCCTGACAGTGGGGCATAAATAAGTTTATCCTTTTCATTTAAGGAACGCTTCTTCTGCTGTTCAGGAAGTGCACAGGGGTCTGGCAGGAAACTCACATCACTCACAGTAAAGTCCCCTACACCTTGGGTGAGGGACAAGGAAGAAAAGGATTTTGACAAAGCTCTGATTTAAAAAAAAAAAAAACAACACAGGTACAATAATTCACCATAAAGAGGTATAGGGGCTTTATTGTGGCATGCAGTGATTTAACATCAATGGTACACTGCATAGATAAACCACATGCAATACTTTGAAGAACTACCACTAAGTCTGGAAAACATTCTAAAAGTTAATCAGCTAGTGGACTACGTATCACTGGCAACACACTCCTTTAAATATACACTTGCCTTCATTACTAACATCATCTCAGCATTGTTGAAAAGAAAAGAACTTAGTGATTTAAGTTATTAATTAGTATTTATTTATTACACTACATAATACTTTTCATTTTAAGTAAGCCTAACTTACTTTTCACTATTGACACCACCTTTTCTACATTTCAATCATCCTAGAGATCTACACTGATCAATTTCATTTTTGGGTTTTCGATGCTAGTACATTGTTACTGTGTTGAGATTTAACACTGCAAGAAGATTTCTCAATTAAAAATTTTACAAAATATTAATATTAAAATATTAACTACAGCATGGTGGTCTTTTACAGATGTAAACTATCCCTTTAACAGGAATAGCATTACAAGCTATTAATCAGCAAAATAATAAGAATTTTAAGAGATTGGATATATTACCTGGCATGTGAATTTGGCTTTGGTTTTTTAGATAGGCCCCTCTTAAGTAGCCATAAATTGACACCTTTCTGTCACACTTTGGATTGACTCGAACATGTTCTGGGTTTGTCAAGTCTTCCATTCTAGGGAATATCAGAAGAGATATTAGAAATATATTTCTCTCAACTATCATTTTCCATAAAGAAAGTACTGAAGCAAACTGTTGCACTTGCTACATTAAAATATTATTGTGGTTTATTTAAATAAAAAAAATTAAACATTGTATAATCTAATTATTTAAAATTTTCAGTGTTTGATAATAGGAACAGAATAAGACACGCAGTCATGTTAAAGTCATTTTTTTTAAAAAGATTCTTATGTGTTGAATATTTTAGACCATTTTATTTTTAAATATATAACATTTCATCTAATGTTACATCTCTGAAAGATTAAATGTGTGTTCTTTTGGGGCATATCTCCTTTCTCTGGAGGCAAAAAGGGAAAACAGCTGAGTCCATTTCATTTTTGTCTACAGTCACTTTCTAGCCAATTTCACTTTTAGGCTCTCATGTACAATAATGTTAAGCAAACACCTAAAACTGGAACTGAAGATTTAGAGAATATTTTTTTTTCCTTTTCCCCAAATGTGCTCTGTGCATTTCAGAGAACTTTGTGTATCATCTTTCTAAGTACTTCTCTGACCACATCACTTGAGCATTGCCCCTGTATTTAAAAGCAAAAAAACAAAAATGTCTGTTTTTTATTTCTTTCCCAAATTGCAAGAAAAATCATCTGATCGGTTCGTAGATATTTTTCCCCACTCATTTATGCATGAATGGGACTTTGAAAGAAGAAAGGTTGTTAGTTTTTTTTATTGATTTTCGTTAATCTCTTCCAAGGGCAAGCTAGGTCCAGATCCTCTGAAAGCTGAGTCTTCAGACCTCACAAGCTTCCCCTCCTCATTTTGGTAGACAGATTCATTGTTCCAATGGAACCTAGCTGCTGTGTGAGATCATGGACACAGAATGAGAGACAATGTCTCAGGTGGCTACAGCCAATCCCATGGAGAGCTTTGAAATTCAGGATAGAGAGCTTGAAGTAGACTCCATATTCAATGGGGAGCCATTCCAGTGATTAGAGATCAGAGTGATATGTTCACTGTCTGCTACTAAGCTATTGGGATGCCGTGCTTTCAGAGAAGTTCAACATAATCAAGCAGCAATTTTGTTTAAATGTTTTATGGACAGTGTTCAAGTATCCTGTAACATTCTAAATACACGTTTGGTGCCTCATCCTACAAGTGTGTGAACAAATCAAACTTACACGGAAGTCACCAGGCACGTTTACCACTGACTTAAGTGGCCTCAGCTCCACGGAAGTCAGACTGCAAATTATTATAAACTAATTTTTTAGATCAGTGGGGCTGCATTCATTTTGGTCAACAAATACAATGCACCAGCTGCCACAGTAACGGATAACTCCATAAAAATTCTACCTAGACATTAAATTGGTCATTTGCATGCCCAACAGTTACATAACTGTGCTATTAAAATATCTTTTTTCAGAAGTGTACAGGAACAGAATTATACCATTCCCTCATACTGACATGAGTGGAGCTGCGTAGCTAAACTTACATGCACAGGATTGAAAATATACCTCTTACACCACTGATTTCCCCTCATTTACGTCAGTAATAAAAAAGATTAAATTTTAACTTAGCCATTATCAAATCTCTGGCACGCTCTCAACGGACTGGCTGTTCCATTCTTATAAAAACAGAACATGGGGGTTGGAGTGCAGAGGACAAACAGAGAATTGAGAAAAAAAGAAAAACCACGTACCTGTCTGCTAGGACATATGGGTGAGACGTCTGCCATGTAAGTGGACGGAATTTCATAACAGAGATAAAGCGTCCCAGATTATGAATTTCCTGCTTTTGGTACTCTCCGTATACCATACCAGAGAGATAAAACAGTTTGGCACCCTAAATTAAATTAATATTAAAAGTTTAACAAAAAAGACTTACCCCAATTTAATACCCCAGTTCAATTTCTACCTCGTTAAAACTAAAGCAAGAGACTCCATTCAACAAGTTACAATTGCCTCCAACAGATTTGAGTTAACTCCTGTTAATTATCTCCCCTTCATCAAGGCAAAAAATTATCCCCAACAATTTGGCTCCAGGTGCGCAAGGCTCACAACAGCAGCAAAGACTTGCTTTTGCATCTGTTAAAAGGCAGATGTATGTTTCACAAAAACCATGCCCTTTTTCTTCTTTTAGCAGCAGGCACAATACAAATACAGAAGCTACACAACATTAGCATTGCTAGACACCACATTAAAGTCTGAAAACAACACCATCTGCCTTTTATGAACCTAGGTTTTTGACCCTGCAACTCCTTATCCACATCATTCCTACATCTAGTGCTGTAACGGATCTATTGTTTGGTGGCAGAGCTCAATTACACAAGTTAATTTTCAAGAAAGAGAAAGAAAGATTGTATAGTCTGAGTCTCAATACTAAATGCTACACTAGCAGAGTCTTCTCTTTCAGTAACATTTGTGAACAAACAAATGCAAATCACAGAATAGAAAGGGACCTCAGGAGGTCATCTAGTCCAACCCCCTGCTCAAAGCAGGATCCAAGCCCCAGACAGATTTTTGCCCCAGATCCCTAAATGGCCCCCTCAAGGACTGAACTCACAACCCTGGGTTTAGCAGGCCAATGCTCAAACCACTGAGCTATCCCTCCTCTGTATTTAAACACTTGAATATTTTTCCCACCCCAAATCAATTTCCACAGAGTTCAAACATTTTTGAAAAATAACTGTTTGGTATTATACCGGATACACTTCTGTCCAGAATCTGTGTTTTAATCTCTTTTTGGTCTTCTTTAACTGTTTGTTGTTCTTGAAACTATCCAGGTGGGTAAGGACACCCATGATTTTGGGAAAGCCATGTACTTGGCAGATGTTCAAGAACTCAAACGTTTCCATCTCAAATCCAAAGCTGGCATCAATGAGCATAAGAACCTGAAAGTGAATGAAAACAATTTACTCTGGTGCTTTGAAATGCCCTCATCAGCATCTTTGACTAATTTAATAGTCATGCTTTTAAACAGGATCCATCTTTTCATCCAATCTGTGTTGACTGAGTCAGGCAGTCTTCTCAAGGATTTTACACAACCTAGAGACAACTGTGACCTTTTAAATTAAAATTTGTGTCTTAAGCCCTTCTTACTTTAGAAAAGGCTAAGAAATCAAAGTCCCTCTCCTACATCTATATACATTTCTTCATTTTGCTTCCCTCTCTCCAGGGACCAAATTACAGGACCAAAAAAAAAAAAAAAAAAAAAAAAAAAAAAGCCACCCGCAGACAAGAGTCAGAACAAAAGTCTCCATCTGCACAATCACCACCTCCCTTCCTCCCCCGCCCGCCACTCAAAAAAAGTAACGAGGGACAGATCCTTATTTAGTTAAGAAGCCTCTTACTGCTCAAACAATAATGAGGCTCCTTGAAGAGTAAGATAATACTGAACAGGAGTAAGAGTATCGGAATCTGGCCCTCTTAAACTAACAAACTTTGTCCCCTCTTAAAACATGCAAGATTGAGCTTTTATCAATATTTGCAGGAATGTCTGATTAAATTAGTAAAGATAAAGGCCCTGACTGTTTTGGGTATCTGAAAAATGCAACCAAAGATTAGGTTACTTTAAGAGACTACTGCTTTAATGCCTTAAGGGACTAGGGCATCTAAGATCATAAACAGATCTTTGGTACAAGTGAGATACAGTGAGATAAACAAACTTCCTTCATATGTTGCAATTACTGTAATGTGTCATTGAGAGATGATAACCAAGCAGAACATTGACATAGGATAACCATCTCCTGTAGTCACATGAACATGAGGCAAAGCCAATTAGCTCCTCAACAACAAGGAGCCTACAGCCCTGTCTACATTAAAGGGAAAAGTCGATCTAAGCTACGCAATTTGAGTTACATGAATAGCGTAACTCAAATTGACGTAGGTTACATCTTACTTACCGTGGAGTCCACACTATGTGACATCGACGGGAGACACTCTCCCATCGACTCCCCTTACTCTTCTCGATCAGGTGGAGTACAGGAGTCGAGGGGAAAGCGATCGGCGGCCGATTTAGCAGGTCTTCAGTAGACCCGCTAAATCATAAGTGTAGACAAGCCCTAAGATGCAAAGGGATTCATGACTTATGGCTCCATCAGTAATTAAATCCTCCTAACCTTGTGACAATCAAACCGCTATAATGCTTCACACCATCACACACATTCATAACTTCAGGCACACATCATATCTATTATTTATGTTTCAAAGGCATCTCATTGTCTCAAAGAACATGTGTACAGTAGAAAACTACTGAGATTAGCTGGTCAATTTCAGCAAAGGCCAAAAATAACCCCACAAATCAACTATCAGCAAAAATATATTCCATATCCACCAGCTCAGCCAAAAAATCTGAGTAGACAAGTCAGCTTTGCACCCTGTCCTGAAGATCAACAGACTCAGATATGCGAGACCAAAGATGGAGGTAAATTACAGAACTGAGGCTCTCATCTGAAAACACTCTGACTGCAGCACTCAGACCTTCAAATCCAAAGTTCACCAGCTAGAATGCATCAAAATGATGTAGCAGTATGTTTCCATTTCCACACATTAGTGAACAATCTGATCATTGAAGAATTATTTCTTCTATTAGAGTTCTTTGAGGGGGTCAACAAACACGTGGACATGGGTGATCCAGTGGATATAGCGTATTTAGCCTTTCAGAAACCTTTGACAAGGTCCCTTACCAAAGGCTCTTAAGCAAATTAAGCAGACATGGGATAAGAGACAGAGATCAGTAACTGGTTAAAAAACAGGAAACCAAGGATAGGACTAAATGTTCAGTTTTCAGAAGGGAGAGAGATAAATAGTGGTGTCCCCCAGAGGTCTGTACTCGGACAAGTGTTGTTCAACCTATTCATAAATGATAAGGGACAAACAGTGAGTTAGCAAAATTGGACAGTGAGGTGACGATACACAATTACTCAAGATAGTTAAGTCCAAAATAGACTTCAATGAATTACAAAGGGATCTCCAAAACTGGGTGACTGGGCAACAAAAAGGCAGATGAAATTCAAAGTAGATAAATGCAAAGTAATGCAAATTGGAAAACAATCAACTATATATACAAAATGATGGAGTCTAAATTAGCTGTTACAACTCAAGAAAGCGATATTGGAGTCAATGTGGATAGTTCACTGAAAACATCCATTCAATATGCAGCAGCAGTCAAAAGAAGCTAACAGAATGTTAGGAACCTTCAGAAAGGGCTAGATCAGACAGAAAATAATATAATGCCTCTATATAAATCCATGGTACACCCATATCTTGAATAGCACATACAGATCTGGTCACCCCATCTCAAAAAAAAAAAAAAAAAAAAAAAAGATTGGAATTGGAAAATGTACAAAGAAGGGCAACAAAAATTATTCGGATATGGAACAGCTTCCACATAAAGAGAGATTAAAAAGTACTTCACACAACACAGTCAACCTGAGCAACTCTCTGCCAGGGGATGTTGTGAAGGCCAAAACTATAATAGGGTTCAAAAAAGAACTAGATAAGTTCATGGTGGATAGGTCTATCAATGTAACACCATCCTCCGAGTGTCCTTAGCCTCTGTTTACCAGAAGCTGGAAGTAGATGATGGGATGGATCACTTGATGATCGCTTGGTCTGTTGATTCCCTCTGAAGCACATGGCACTGGGCTACATGGACTGTTGGTCTGACCCACTACAGCCATTCTTATGTTCTAACAAACCATTTCAAATATCAACAGAGATGAACTGGAATTTATTTAGCATAAAGTTGCTGTTCCATTTTGGTTTATTAAGAGATTTTTCATTAAGGTTCACAAGTACAATGGGCAACACAGGATCACGTAGACATTCAAAAGCAGTTTCCCTCCTTTTACATCTGGTCTAGTTCCAGTGACTGATCCAGGAAATTAGGGCTTTTCGTGACCCTTCCTGCTCCCACTGAAGTCAAAGGGAGTTTTACCAGTGACTGCAATGGGAGTAAAGATCAGGCCAATGATCTGTAGGTGTGATCTAGGCAAAGGTATTATTTCCACAATTGCTGACTTACCAAATCTGCAACTTTAGCCAGATCAATCATTGTGTTTATGTCACATCCACATTCCATAATGGTTAGCCTACGCCTTTTACCTGTGAAGAAAACGCACATTTAAGGAAAAACCAAAGTGAACCAACTAAAGATATTTTATCTTAACCTCAATAGTCTCAGCTGTTTCATCAATCCTGCTACAATACTGTGCTGATACAGTTGACTTCCCTAATTAGCCATGCTTACATATTGGAATGCTACTCAGATGTATTTATTGTTAGTGATCACACCAAGTAGTGCCACGTTTGATAGATAAATTTATTTCCCTATAAAAAATATCCAACAGAAGTGCAGCCAGGGAGATTAAACGCACAGAGACAGAAGAATTTTAAATTCCTGTTGATTTATTGTGCAGCTGTTCTGGATTACAGGTTGCTGTCCCCTAACAGAGAGGATGGACTAGATTAGCCAACATTTTCTTCCCAGTTTAAACTTCTTAAACTCCTAATGATTGTGGGGAGGGGTGGGGGGAAGATGACGCTGGGAGCACTCCTTGGTTCTTCTGGTTGGCTGATATTACCCATTTTATAAGAAGCATTTTTCAGTTGCTTGTAACTTCTGCCAAACTTTAACCACTTGGGCTGAAATTTTCCATGATTATTCAATGTCATCCACAGTGGTAAATCACAGTAATTCATAATGACAATCAACAGTCATTTGGATAGGAAAAAAAGTGAGAATGGCTCTCTAGTCTGGTGATTAAGGCACTCCCCTGGGATGTGGGAGATCCAAGTTCTAAGTCCATGCTCCAATGACTAATTATTTATAAAAAAGTAAAACAGGAGAGGTGAGGGACACCTGCCCCAGAATATCCCACAACCTAGTGGTCAGGGTACTGTCCTGCAATATAGGAGACCCAAGTTCAAATGTTCAGGAAAGTCATCTGACCATGCCCAAGGCAGGCACTTGTAATCTGGTTCTGACAAATCCAGATTAGGTTGCAAGGTTCTATTATGACAGTCTGTTACATGATAATGTACTATTTTTTCCACAAGCCTTCTGCCTCACATGGTCCACAGGCTAGTCCTGTTCTAAAGATGGAGCAGGACTAAGTAATGAAGATGAGAGTTATCTATAGGTAAGGCTACATTTTAGTCATGGGTATTTTTAGTGAAAGTCATGGACAGGTCATGGGCTGTAAACAAAAATTCAGGGACCTGTGACCTGTCCATGACTTTTACTAAAAATACCCACCCCAACTAAAACTTGGGTGGGAAGCCTTGGGTTCTTTTTGATGGGAGAGATCCAGGGTGCCACTGGTGCTGGGTGATGTGACCTGGGACCCCTGCTGGTGATGAAGGTGGGGGAGGGAGCCTTGGCAGGGCCAGCAGGCAGGCCCTCCTACCCAGCTCTGTGTCTCTGCAGCTCCTAAATGGTGGAGGCAGGGGCCAGGACAGGAGCTCCACTGCTTCTGCCAAAAGCACTGGCTGCCACAATTCCCACTGGCTGGAAACCGCAGCCAGTGAGACCTACAGGGGCAGGGCCTGTGGGTGCAGGCAGCGTACGGGGCAGAGGGCCCCCCACTGGCCCCTCTGCCACCTGGAAGCTGCAAGGGAGCCCCACCCCCACACTCCCCAACCCTAGCCCCCTCCCACACACCCAACTGCTGCTGCTGGCCCAGGGGCTGCCAGGCTCACGCAGCCCCTGAGCCAGCACCAGCCACTGCAAAAGTCACAGAACCTGTGACCTCCGTGACAGACTCATAACCTTATCTATAGGAACCCTGTTTCATTTTTAAAGAAAGCAGGTGTGTATTGACTTTGACGGAGATTACAAAGAAAGGATAAAGTTTAAGGCAGTTGAATTCTGCCCCAGAGAACTGGGTTCTATCCCCACTTCCACCAAAGTTCCTATGCAATGCTAATCAAGCCACTTAAACCAAACTATTCACAAGTAGTCATTAATTGTGTGTTCCTTACTTTAGGGGGCCTGACTGGAGACTAGGAGTTCCGCACTTGCAGAAGTGTGGAGAACTCAGCTGCAACTGAAGACAATGGGTTTAGGATTTTATATGTTTAAAGCACAAAGTACTTCAAAAAATTAGGTCACTCAAATTTCAAATTGGGCACCCAAAATCAAGAGACACTTTTGACCTTAATCTATGCCGCAGACGATACCACCTTGTTCCCCTCACCTCACACGGGTGTTGTGAAAATAAACTCAGTAATATTTGTGAAAGCTTCAGATACCATAGTGATGAGTGCCACAGAAATGTCCATGAAGAAATTAAATATTCTGTCTTCAGAACAGGATTTGAATAGCATGCAGTAAATAAGGCCTGGTACCACACATTGAACGAGAAGAAAACAAACAAAATACTGATTAACTGATCATTAACTGAGAACCATCTGTGTGCTGAATGAAATGGAGTCCTGTGGAAAAATTAGTATATGATCATATAATTAAAGACTGTATCATAATTAATATGCACAAAGGCTGGATAACTTTAAATATGGCATTTCCTAACTTTTGGATGCTTGATTTTGCAACTTTAATTATATTATCGTAAGTTTTTGTATGTGTAATGTATAGATGAAATTTGTTAAAAATTTATGACAAGGAAAGTATCTTATTTCTTAAGGCACAAGATAGCCAGGCATCTGTTAGGAAATATTTACCTGCTGTTTTTACACACAATATTTAAAATTACTGCAATTGAAAAATAAGAGAAAAATATTTGCTTACTTGGCTTATGTATCACATCACTTTGTGAATAGTTTGTCAATTTCTTACATTTGCTTGTGTTTTTCCACACAGAAATAGAGAGAGACAAATGTTTTAAAAAGAAATCGGAAAGTGTGATTATAAACTACAAAAATGAGTAACGGGAGTGGTGCCTTAAATGACTTAATTCATTCTTTTAAAAAATATTTTCAAATTGAGTTTCCTTAGATTATTGTATCAATATATACTGCCTGTTTGCAATACTTTAAATATGTGAGGTCACAACAAAATGTATTGTGTGTGTGAGAACATGCACATGTGCTAAGATCAAGTCACCCTTCTGTTTATCGCTATTTATCCAAATCCTACACGTTGTGTATCAAACAGCAGTTTGTTTCTTCTTTTTTTTCCTCACCTGATACAATCGTTACAGGACCTCGTATTTCAGTCAGTTTTTGCCTCGTGAAGTTCCTAATCAGACATTTTATTAAAGTGCTCTTCCCAACTTTTGGAGGGCCAACTACAACCACCGCCACAGGAGGAGGCTCTAAAGGAGTTCGGTCAACTACCGGAATATGATGTTTTTTTGTCTTCAAATCCTGAGTCCTATTTATGAAGAAATTCATAAAAAAGTTTAATGTGAAGTTATAAAAAAACCAGAACACTTATTTTAAGGTGCTAAGTGTTTCAGAGACTCATTCACAGACGTGTAATCATTAAGGACTCAGCTATTCACATAGACTAAGGATCTAAACAGATTTTCCTATAATGCAGACAAACACAGTAGTGCAGCATGATAGACCCAGTTAGGCCCACACTATTGCTCCATTTATAACAGAGAATAAATATATTGCTGTGTGGATGTGGTAAAACCATGTTAGCTGTATGAGCACGTCAGAGCCTAATTCACAAAACACAGTTCTGTCAGCACCTAAAAATGAGTTTACTGGGGAAAACAAAACAAAAAATCCATCATGCTCTAAAAGACTCCATACCTGTGGAAGGTTCTGGCCATCCGCACAGCAGACTGGACCGCAAAGGCCTTTGGGTTTCTCTTCCGAGCATCCTCATCATCTCCGAGTCCTAGATCATTCAGATGACGTTTCCTTTTTTTGTCAGCCTTTGGCCCACTGTGCTTCTTATGGTGCTTCTTCCTGTCCTTCTCCTCCATCTCTTTTCTCAGGGATCACCTGTCACCAGCGTCAAATGGATTGCTTTTGCCAATGATACAAACCACAGCTGGCATATGGAAAAAAACACTTATTACGCAACATACACAAAAAAGAGAAGCAGTGTTATTTATATACCCGTTTTTCACCTAAGACATAAAAGGCTGAATTTTCCTCTAGGAGGGGCATGCCTTTCTAAAGAAAGGAAACTCAAGTGAGTTCTGACAGATGAAGCTGCCACTTGAATATTTCTTTGATTATTGTTGAAGAGGGCCTTGTTCATGGAAGGCTCATCATCTCCACAGAGATCTATGGATGAGGATGGCATACATTGATTTTGGGAGAAGTGGGGTTGCCCAGCATTAATTTATCTTTGGATGGACTGCAGTAGCAGTTTTATTTAGGAGTGATTCAAGACTCATTACTTTATATTGAGCAACATTATTCAAGTGTGGGGGGGGCTACACTAATTGAGGTCAGAATTCAATAAGTGGGAGACCAGACAGGAAATGGTGAGACTCAAGGCATGGGGCACAGGCACAGTTCAGTCTGGGAAGTAGGCTTAGTTCTCGGACTAAGTGATGTTGGATATATGTTTCAGATCTTCCATATGCGGTTCAAGGGACAAAGTATTTTCAGTAGGAGGACTTCAACTATGGAACTCTTTTCATTAAGCTGAGACTACTCCTAACAGTTTTCAGGCCCTACATTGTCCATAAGGCATCCCCTGAGAAACAGCATCCTACTAAGACAACTGAGGAACAGAGAGGAAATGATCAAAACACACAAAGCAAGAAGAATTGTCTATTAATGCCAGTGCTTAGCTACCATGAAAATACATGCCTTTGAAAAAAAAAATCCAGACAGATTTCATTAGATAACCAGACTCCTAGTCTTGTATTTTAACCACAAGATCATCAGTGCCCTATAATCAGCACGAATTGTGAAGTGTATCAGGAATAAAGATTTCTTTAGGCAACTTCAACTTCCTGGATAACATAAAAAGTTACAACCACTGGGCTTGACTAAAACCGGTTAACTAAACATCAGGGCTTTGGAGCCCTGCTCCAGCTCCGCTAGAGCTCCAGGCAAAAACCTGCAGCTCCACTGCTCCGGAGCTGCTCCGCTCCAAAGCCCTGCTAAACAGCAGTAGTAGCACTAGCACTCTCTCATTCCAGACACACAGCAAATGTTTAACTTTATATCTACTAGTCCATATGTTGCAAAATACTGCTGCCAATCCTACAGTTAGTATTGCAATAGTCACTGATAAAATGCACGTTTAACATTTAGGCCCCAATCCTACAACGGCACCTGCAGGGACTCGAGTCTGCTGGGGTAGCCTCCGATACAAGCCCGATGCCTCTCTGCCACTGGAGAGTCCCAACCCAGACAACAAGGCCCCACGTGGGCACAAGGGTTCACTGAGGAGCGGGGCTGTCTGGGAGACCAGCCCACCCACGCAGAATCAGCGCGGTGCTGTAAGAGACCCCGCAGCGACTCCCGCGCGGGCCGGGGAGCCTGGCGCAAGACGGGGCCGGCCAGGGCTGACAGCGGAGGAGCTGGAGCCTGAGGGTCACGACAGGGGCCCAGCTCTCAGCCACAGACCAAGAGCTCCCTGCCCTCCCCCTAGTTTGAGGCAGGCTTCTTCACACATAGGAAAAAATGAGCGAGGGGGGACAGGTGGGATCAGACCCAAATCCCCGCCCATGGGGGGGGTCAGATCCTCACATCCCCCCTCCCCACAGCCGGACGATTAGCCCGATTTCCCTCGGAGCAGGATCCGGCCTCGGACACGACGGGGCAGCCCGCCCCAGCTACCCGCCCGCCGGAGCAGGGAGACTCGCAGCCCGGCCACCCCCCGCACGGAGGGGCTCAGCGAGTACCGTTCCCACCTACCCCCGCCGCTCCGGCGCCTCCTGCAACTCCGCATGGGCGCCGCGGCCGGAAGTGCGTCCTACCCAACTGCTCCCGCCCGGAAACAGCGGGGAGGGGCGGATATTGCGGTGACACCAGGCAGGGAGCGGAGAGAGGCGCCCCCTGCCGGAGCTAGGCCAGGAGCTGACCCCGCTCCCTCCCCTCGCGGGGGCGTGGCCACAGCCTGCGCTAGGAGCCGGGACCCTGGCCCGGGGCAGCGCCCCGCGGCCGCCGGGGGTCCGTCCGTGCCGCCCGCAGCCACAGCCAGGGCGTTTGGGATGCGGCCCCTGAGCCTGCTCAGCTCCCTTGTAGGTTGTGGCTGCGTGCACGGCTCCAAGAAACCAGAGGTGAAGCCGCCTCGGCGGGGGTGCTGAGCGCCCACGATTAACACACCGGCACAATATAGAATTGGTTGTGGGGTTGTTTCCTAGTTTCTTTCCTTTTTAGCACGGCTGCTATTGTAACGGGACTAACACTGTCACAACACAGTAGCTGGACATTTTCAGACAAAACGTGACTTGTAAATTGACGCGTAAAAAGGGCACGTGGCAAATCTTGTTCATGTTATGTTCTGAGATTCAACAGTTAAGGCCCTCGTGCTGCAAATAATTATGCACTTGCTTAACTTTATGCAATGTTAATAGTCCCACTGAGGTAATCAGGGCTGTTCGCGGGGTGGGGAGAGGGAAGGGGAAGCAGGTGTTTAAGTCTTCAGGAATGGGACTTAAATTTTAAGGGACCTGTAAACAAAATGTATTTTCATTTAAATATGGGCTGAAGATTCCCAGAGAGAATGTTTAGTACTTTCACGATAGCTGTTAAAAGTGAGACAGAGCTGTCAGAAAAGTGATTTTGTAAAAATGGTATGATTTTCCATATTTATTCTCTTAGTAAATCTATGTCAGAGTTCCTTGGCCAAAAATCAAAAGATTTTTTTTCGAGCTGAAAGTCCTGCAAACTCCGCTTCAGATTTGGTGATAAAGCTGTAATTTTGGTGTCAAATGTGAAGATTGTGCGATCAGTTAAGTTGACAGTTTTGTTAATGATACTTGAAGCACCACTGAACCCAGCTTTCTTCTGTATTAAATCTGCAGGACTAGCAGGGAAAACTCATAGAAAAAGTATGGTGTAGGATAGT
This sequence comes from Gopherus flavomarginatus, assembly GCF_025201925.1. Taxonomy (NCBI): domain Eukaryota; kingdom Metazoa; phylum Chordata; order Testudines; family Testudinidae; genus Gopherus; species Gopherus flavomarginatus. The sequence continues at coordinate 80,669,186 of NC_066622.1, read as the reverse complement.
GGTGTTTCTCTGTAGTCTGATTATAGCACCATTTTAATCACACTGTGAAGTGCTACATTTTCTATTATAGTAGAACAAGGAAAAGTTTAAAGCCCCATTTCTCTCCAGCTACATACTATTTATGTGATATGCCCAGTAATTCCCTTCCCACCTTTTGTCTGCCCTGTCTATTTAGGCCCCAATCCTGCAGACATTTGCATGCATGCTTAATTTTTACAATTCTGAGTAGTCCTATTGAAATCAATGGGAATAAAGTTAAGTACATGCTTGTTTGTGGAATCAAGGCCTTACCTGTAAGCTCCTCAGATACAGCACCCAGCATAATGGGCTCCTTGGTCTCAGTTGGGGCCACTAGATACTAGTGAAATACAAATAAATTAAATAATTAGAAACTGCCAATTTATATCTAGATCCTGCAGACATTTGTGTTTGTGTGAGTCAGCCCCGAGGAATCTTTTCTGTGTTTCTGCAAATAAATATGAAAGATCTGCCTGATCTCCCCCCCACCTTATTTTTAAATAATCCTTGCTACAAACGTAACTATATATTGTTTACATTTCCAAGGAGTATAGAAAATCTTTTTTTATTAATGAAAACCAGCAGGGTTTTTTTAAAACTATACACTGAAATAATTGTCATATAGGGGCAAAATCCAACATACCTTAAATACATAGACTCATAGACTCTAGGACTGGAAGGGACCTCGAGAGGTCATTGAGTCCAGTCCCCTGCCCTCATGGCAGGACCAAATACTGTCTAGACCATCCCTAATAGACATTTATCTAACCTACTCTTAAATATCTCCAGAGATGGAGATTCCACAACGTCCGTAGGCAATCTATTCCAGTGTTTAACTACCCTGACAGTTAGGAACTTTTTCCTAATGTCCAACCTAAATTTCCCTTGCTGCAGTTGAAACCCATTGCTTCTTGTTCTATCATTGGAGGCTAAGGTGAACAAGTTTTCTCCCTCCTCCTGATGACACCCTTTTAGATACCTGAAAAATACATGATAGCAAGATGTGGCATCTGATTTCAAATATCTTGGGAGTAGTAAGAAATAGTTGTTTATCAGAGATCTGAACGTTCACACCATACTTAAGCAAATTTTCTATAGAAGTTAATAAGGAATTTGCAAGAGTAACGGGTGCAGGCTGGGGCCCTGATTTATTAAATGGAGACAGCTGTTCTTTGAAATAATTTGCAACAAAAAAAATGCAGGAATGGCCTTATGCCAAACAATACAGGAAGCAAAGCTGCCAAAAAGGGGTTCAGGCCATGAATTTATTTTCTCTGTGATGCTGCTACCAGAAGGAGTGAGCAAGAGGTTGGTTGTGTCCCTCTGGTCCTGCTACTAAAGATTAGAGTGGGTGGCTTGTGTTAGAGATTGCATGGGATAAGGGTCCTCAAGCTTCCAGTTGGTTTCACTGTGGTTTCTGACAAGACAAGAATATATGTTGAAGTTGGAAAATGAGGGACTGAATGGCTCAGAGATTTGACAACAGGTTACAGAATCTTTACCTTTAATTTACCAGTTTGAATCCATGCCAAGTTAGTAAGTGAAAAACTTCTGTTACCATTTAATTCTTTTTCAATGACTTATGTGAACTGAAGAAGAGCTCTGTGTGGCTCAAAAGCTTGTCTCTCTCATCAGTGGAAGTTGGTCCAATAAAAGATATTACCCATCTCTCTATGTGAAATAAGTCAGTCTCAATCAAGCTTCCAGTAGACAAGACATTTCACTACACCAAAACCACTACTACAAATGGCATTAACTGGCATCTTTCTTGGCAGTCTCAGAATCTATCCACTCTTATTTTGAGCTAGTCCCTGAAGAGCAGAGCTCTGACACTTTGGGCATACAAACCCGGGGGAAGCTTGTAATGTCAGTGCCTGTGTTGCATCTGCTCTGTAAATAATAGCCATAAGACTTTGGTCTCCAAAGGTCTGAGTTCTGCAAGCAGTAAATGTAATTCAATAAAACCTTCTAAAAAGAGATTGTGGAGAGTCTTTAAAATAGCATTATAAGAAAGGAAAGAGTTGGTATTGAACAAGTCTGGGCAGATTTCCTTATCATGAAATTCATGCTAGACATGACAGTTTAAGATAAACGCAATTTGCAACAAAGGGAGAGGACAAATAATTCACACTAGATTGTCAGATCATTTGGATAGAGCACTGAAGTGTGCCATGGATATTTACTACTAAATGTTCTGTGTGTGGAAAAACATGTATTCTGTTTGGCCTTGAGATAATGCATGCCTGTGAGAAGTAACCACAATAAACTCTGCTTTCATATTTAAACTACAGGACTGATCAATGAGAAGAGAGCAATTCCCCATATACACTATATATGCAGAACACAAGCCCTGCAGCCCCCTATTATTGCACCAATCACTAAGGGATGCTAAATGGGAGCAGCATGTGTTTCTCCAAGAGAAAAAAGGCTAGTGTAGCTACCTCACATTGGCCATAGAGCAGTTCTGCAGGCTCTACACCTGTCCGAGGTGTAGAGGCAGCTGGAAGATCACAAAGTAAATAACCAGCTGCCACAAGAAACCGGGGTGCTCTGTGTACTGTCACACACGCTCAGTGTTAGCCTACGTGTTCTTTTGTAGCACAGGAGAAAATACCATGTGCAGTACTTCTCTTCCTTCCCCCTGCCCTCAACTATACCATCTCCATTATAGAGCAGGGCTACTGCACATTGAGAGGTGCACAATGCTGCTTAGGCTTCTATCCATCAATCTCCTACTCAGTCAGCGGCCATTTTCAGCTGGTACTTTGTGCTGAATTTGACCTAAATGTGTAGTGTAGACTAGGCCTAAGGTTCCTCTCTTGAAGTCATTACTAAGCAAAAAACTGAAACTAATGGGAGCTCAGCCCCAGGAGTCCTTACCCACAGCTGTAATGAACCTGATGAGTTTTGGAAACATCGCACAAAGCATGTGCTACTTCTCTCAAATTAAAAAATTTGGATGCTGTTGTGTTTTCTTTAATTGTTGTTGTTTTTGAAAATGATTTGAAAGGTCTAGAAAACATGACCTCTGAAGGAAGATTGAAAAAATTGGATTTGTTTAGTCTGGAAAAGAGAAGACAGAGGGGACATATCCATCTATGTACTTGAAACTTATGAGGGAGGGGGGAGAATGTTGTTCTTAACCTCCGAGGATAAGACAAGCAGCCAGGGAGGTTTAGGTTAAACATTAAGAAAAACTTCTTAATTGTCAGGGTGGTTAAGCACTGGAATAAAATTGCCTAGGGAGGTTGTGGAATCTTTTTAAGAGCTGGTTAGACAGACACCTATCAGGGATGGTCTAGATCAGGGGTCAGCCACTTACGGCCCACAAGCCAATTTTGAGTGGCATGCTGCTGCCTGCCACAGTCCCAGCTCCACCAGCCCCACTCAACCCCCCTGCCCACCACTCTCCTTTGTGGGGGCAGGAGGCAGAATCTTGGTCCTGCTGCAGTCAAGCTTCCCCCCTCCCCCACTTCTTGCCCCAGCATGCTGCTTTCCTGCCCCTCCTCCTCCTCCTCTTCCCTATGCTGATCTGCTGGTGGCCCTTGGGAGGGGCAAGAATGGCAGTGTGCTTGGTGCTCTGTAGAGGAGACAAGGAAGTGGGAATGGGGCCTTGGAGAAGGGAGTGGAACAGGGTATATCCCTTCCAGCCCCCTCCGCCTGAGCAGCTCATGGCAGGGGTCTGGAAGGGATATGCCCACACACCCTTCTGCCCTGCACCACCACACATCCCCAGCCCTCCGCCATAACCCCTGAACCCCCCCTCCACCCACACACAGCTTTCTGCCCTAAACCCTTCACCCCTCTGCCCAACCCCCGAACCCCCACACACCCTGCCCTGACCCCTCCCACACAGCCCCAGTCTTCTGCCCTGTACCCCCACCCTGAACACCCTAACACCTAGCCTTCTGCCCTACACCCCCACTGCCCTGACTCCTGAACTCCCCCACCCTTCTGCCCTGCACCCCCACAGCCCCCATCCCTCTGCCCTGACCCCACCCCCCACACACACACCCCTAGCCTTCTGCCTTACACCTCCCCATACACACAGCCCTCTGCCCTGACCCCTCCCCCCCACACACACACCCAGCCCTCTGCTCTGACCCCTGAGCTGCCCCCCCTCCCCCAGGTCTGGGATCCCGGCTGCTGGCCCCTTGCCAGCCTAGGTGAACAGAACCCCAGGCTGGCAGCGAGCCGAGCAGGCTGGCGGCGTAAGATCAGCATTTTAATTTTAAATGAAACTTCTTAAACATTTTGAAGACCTTGTTTATTTTATATAAAAAAGTTTAGTTATATAATATACTTATAGAAAGAGACCTTCTGAAAATGTTAAGATGGATTACTGGCATGCGAAACCTTTAATTAGAGTGAATAAATGAAGATTCAGTACACCACTTCTGAAAGGTTGCAGACCCCTGGTCTAGATAATACTTAGTCCCCCCAAGAGGGAAGGGGGCTGAACTAGATGAGCTCTTGGGGTCCCTTCCACTCCTATGACTCTATTAACTAAGGTGGCCATAAGGGGATGCAGCCTCAGTCTCTCAATCCCACATGGAGCCAGTGCTAAGAGTCTGTTAATAGCTATTCAGAAGGTGTTACAAAATTATTGGGGACATAGGGTCAGATTCAGTAAGTTGCCCCACTTAACCCCCATAATGGTTACAAATGGAAGGGACACGGCTCCGGACACAATTACTCTTACCTGCAGTATTGTAGCCCTGTTGGGAGAGGCACAGCACATAAGCTGGTCTAATAAAATATATTACCTCATCCATCTTGTCTCTCTAAATGTACTCTTATAATTATGTTCTAGTGGAACTTTTAGCTTTTTTTTTTTTTTAAATAAAGACAAAAAGATACCTTTAAGAGCAGAAGTACAATTTCCCCTTGACATTTGTTTCAAAACAAAACTGAAAACTTTGAGAAAAATTCCTGCATCTGAAGATTTAAATCTGGTCATTCACCCTGCTGCATAGAAGTGTCTTGAAGACACATTCCCGCCCCCACCAAGAGCCACTTTTAAAAAGAAAACAGGCCCAATTTTCAGAAAGGCCAAGTACCCCACAGCTGCTCTGACTTCATCTGGAGTTCTGGGTGCTCACTCTAAAAGTCATGGCAAAGATCTCCTGAGTGGTTTTTATGAGCAAAGACAGTCCACTTCTCGAGAATCAGCTGTGGGGGTGGGGGGGGAAGGTTACATTCCAGGTATTGTGGAACTACTGAAGTTCTGCAGTACAGGGGTGAAGTAGAGGCTGGTTCGGGGAGTCCACACAGAAAGCACAAGTGTTATATCCTGGCCCTGTTCAAGTCAATGGCAAAAAACTTCCATTGACTTCAAAGGAGCCATGTTGTCAAGAGCTCAGCTCCAGTGCTATGTGAATTCAGTAACATCATCCTTCAGATCAGCCTCAGGACTACTATAAAAGTGGCTTTAAATCTGTTCAGACAGATTTGAGAGGATTTTTTTCCACTTCTAATCTGACAGAAGCCACCTTGTGCCATACCAGGCTACTTAAATAATTAGGGGATAGAAACTTAGCCATTAGACCTCAATTAACCTTTCATCACATATTTAAGTGCGAGTAGTCTATTGCAACCAGTAGGACTGAAAGTCGTTTTAACTCTTTAGCATCAAAACATGTGTCCCAATCCAGCACAATTTTTAGAATATGCTTGAGGGAGGTTTTCCCCCCAGAAGATCAGGCGATCAAAGTGACAAACAATAAATAAGCATTACTGAATACATTTTAGAAACCAAGTTTACTGAGGCAATTCAGTCATAAAAATCAGTACAGATCAATTTCATAATAAATATAATACTTAGCACTCACATGGTGCCTTGTGTGCAAAACGCTTATGGATATTAGCCTACTGTTCTTTGTAAAACCCCAATGAGGTAGTTAAGTATTATTTCCATTTTAACTATAGGGATGATGAAGGCAGAGGGGCTAAGTGATTTGTCCAACCCACAGATGGAATCATTGTAAAAGCCAGGACTACAGCTCTGGACTTGTTAGTTCTCAATCCATATGCAAGCCACTGGACTACCTCTCTGTAGCTACATCAATGTAAAAAAAAAAAAAAGTATATTTGTCTTCTTTCATAGAATGAACAATTAAATTGATTTTAAAAAATTTCTTAAAGTTTGAAGTCAACATTTAAAAAGAATCCACAGCCATTTTTTGAGCATTATACAAATATTTATGAAAATGACATTAAGACATCCTGGCCACACTCCTGCAACTGCATGAGCTTTGGCAGAACCCCACTGAGTTCATTGACTTCAATCAAACCTCATGCAAAAACAGGGGAATGCTCATTCAGTAGCCCCTAGGCACTTTGAGCTCTAGGCACAGTTTCTTAAAGGTCTTTTGGTGCCTAACACTCATTGATGTCCAAGATCAATGGGAATTAAGCACCTAAATACCTTTGAGGAGCTGGATCCCAGTCTCTTCAGGATCAAGCCCTACAGTATAGTATTAAAAGTGCAACTCAAAAGGATGCTTTCCTTCAAGTCCTGTTACAGCCCACTTAAATCGGGCTATTGTTAATCCATCTTTTTTTTAAAGAGGATGAGGACTATAAGAAAGAAGTGGTAAAGATTTTGAAAAAAACCCTTTCTTATGGCAGAATTCACACAATTCAGTTAGAAAACCACCAATTTGCATAAAACATTGCCTTTTAAGGACTACATATTTTGTTCATTAAAAAAGTACATTAAGTACTGCTGAAAGAGGGGATACTAGCAACTTTAACTAAAGGCACATATCAAGTAGGAAAAATAGCACCCCACCTCCCTGCAATTTTGACTTCAGTTTTCATTTAAAAAAAGCTATTTGCTTGCGTACATGCGCCTCCTGCGTTAGCTTTCAGTGAAAGAAATCAAGTATACTGAATAGAAAGTTAATTTTAAACATGAGTAGTCACATCAGATATGTAGTACGTTCTTCCTCATGAGGAAACAGACATACTCCCCTAAAACTTTTCCTATAACCCCATACCTCCAGTCAAAGCTAACCAACACAGTTTGACTACCAGAGAGTAAATAAATACTCAGTGAACTGTCTGTGACCGGTAAAGTTATCGGGTAGCTAATTATAAACTAATACAGGATCACTGCAAGCAACTTGTTGACAACGCTCAAACAGAAAACACTCAGTGATGAAGTTATTCACTCATTTCTAGCAGCCACCTTCCAAATTCTACAGGCCTGCATCCCCCTCCCTCCCCGTCCTGACTCTCACAACAAACCCTAAACACACTGGCCAGCAACACTTCTCAGCCTCTTCCCTCTTTCACCCTGACAATCATGCAAATTTATAAAGTGTGAACATATCCACCAAGTTCATTTTCAGGTATGACCTAAGTGGCAGCTTGAACTCTGGTCACCAGAGGTGAAGGGGTAACTTCTACTCCTACTACTTTGCTCTACATTTTGTTCACTTTCAAATGACAAATCTAGACCAGTACCTATGACTTCATTTCTCGTGTATGACCAATGAGGATCAAATTCATCTATCATTTCTTTCAGTTGTTGCCCAAACAAAGGTACCAGAGGAGTCAACATCCTCTGAGAGGTTACCTGACAGTTTGAAAATGTTGAAGGGAGAAGAGTAATGCTAGAAGAAACAGGTGAATCAATGTTACACTCAGCCTGAGCAGGCTCCATTTTTACTTGTGGGTCTCCATCAGGACCTAAAACTGGACTCTTACTAAAATGAGAAGAGCTTGCCTTGGCATATGAACACTCCTCATTGATCACTCCTTGGCTAGAGTTTAAATAGTTGACAGTGACAGGCATTCTGTATATGTTTTCTTTGACTGCTTGATATTGAGGACCTTGACCACACTGCTGCCCCCCGAATTTTAAGGGGGAAGTGGCCTGGAATAGATTTGTATCTGAGTAGTAGTTTTCAGGAAAAGATATCTGATAGTATGGATGTTGCTGTAGTGGCTGCACAGGGTGCTGAATCTGGGAAGGACTCCCCATGGCTCCTAAACTGAACTGGTTTTCTCTTGACATGTAAGCCGAGTTTAAATGAGTTGACGGGGTCTGGATTTGGGTCCCTGTTCTAAAAGTGCTGTCCAAGCTCTTGAAATGACTATCTAACCTAGGAAGTTGTTGCTCTGAATACTGCATGGGCTGACTATGAATATTTTGATTCCCTCCAGGCAGACATGGCTGTAGATTCAGTTGACTCTGACCAGATGCAAGACTCTGTGTGATTCTTGGCCTGTCTGGAAGATTGACACTGAAGTGGGTCAGCTTTTTGTTGCCATAATTAAGTTTGGGAAAGGTGGGGGCTTCAGTCTTCTTTTGGTTCAGCTGCCTGGCTCTTCTGTTTTGAAACCAAACCTGGGAGGAAATTAACAGAAAGTAAGAAGTCATGATCCTTCTTGTGAGAGGGGCATTTGCAGGTGAATTTATTGATATAAGCCTCCTCCCATACACACAAAATCTACAAGGTCAAATTCTCCTCAGTTATACCAGTGTAAGTCTGGAGTCCATGCACTGCTTCAGTGGAGTTCAAAGTATGCAAGAGTGCGGAATTTGGCCCCAGTTTCCCCCCCCCCCATTTTCCAGTTTAGAGTTTGTTTCTTTTTAATTATTTGAATTGCCAGGTATTTATGTCCCTCTCACTCTGAAATATTTTGCTAAGGAAAACTATAGCACCCTTTAGGAGGGCAGAAGCCCCATTCAGTTCCCATAAAAGTCAATGAAAGGCCCTCATTCATTTAGTGAGAGTTTCATCAGGTTCTTGCCAGCTGTGTGAAGAATTTGCAACTAAGTCACTACTGGGAGTGGCTGAAATGAGCGAATCTTGGGGAAGGATTCAGTTGTAACTTAACTTGTCAAAGTTTCAAGAGTTAAAAACAATTCTTGTTGACTACCAGTTTTAAACAACAAAATTCAAACCTTACTTTGTTTCCTTTTTCCACCCAGTTGGAATATAGGGGTTTGGCCCTGTTACTTGGCAAATAATAGGCCCCACCCATGATCCAATTGAACCCCTCTGCCCTCAATGGGAATAGCAGAGATCAATCAGGCCTCAATGTTTCTATTTCCCCTGTCCTTGTAAGGAACTAAACTCAGAGGTTTTTTTGTGTTTTAATTTATTTACAGTCCAGATTCAAGTTATAGCTCCCCAGTAAGGGCCAGATTGTGCTCCCCCTTATGTTGACAAGGACCTGCTCTCCCCAGTAGTCTAACTCAGTAGTCCTCAACCTTTCCAGACTACTGTACCCTTTTCAGGAGTCCGATTTGTGTTGTGTACCTCAAGTTTCACCTAACTGAAAAACTAGTTGCTTATAAGAAGTGTGTCACAGCACACTAGTGCTGTAAAATTATAAAAAATTCAAATATAAATATTGTCCTTATAGTTAAGTGTATAGTTTATAGAGAAGTCATTGTATGAAATTTTAGTTTGTACTGACTTGGCTGGTGCTTTTTACACAGCCTGTTGTAAAACTAGGCAAATACCTAGGTGAGTTGATGTACCCCAGATAAGATGTTTGTGAACCCCTGGTTGAGAACCACTCGTCTAAATGTCTGTGGAATTATTTGCCTGAGTGAGGGCTCAGTTTGAATAGCGACTCCACAACTGGACTCTAAATCAAAGCTTTGTTGTTAATTTTGCTACATATCCAATGGCCCCACAGTTATGGGAATAAGATTTGGGAGCAAAAGGCTGCTTGGGGTTGTGTACAACAAGAGGTTTTGGAGACACTACAGTAATTTTTTTAAGCATACAAACATTTCCAGTGAGTGGTGGCAGGTATTCCTCCCCCTGCTAAGTACTGGAATCTGGAGACCAGTTCTTGGCAGATTGTAATAATTTCAAGGAAGGTCAGGCTGGAGCCCCGTGCCCTCTCTTCGGTTTCAAATCCCATGGAAATGAATGCAGATTCGGGCCACAACGGGAGTGGGACCTTCCTGACAGCGGTTACAGTCGCGGGAAGGGAACAGATCTCCGAATTCCCCCAACAGCTAGTTCCAGGGTCGGGCCCCAAGAATGCACCAAAGCCATTAACTCAGGAGAGAAGCGAAGAAACGGGACATGAGAAGAAGGGCTGGGGGGCTCGCCAGACCGCTCAAGCCTCAGCTCATCTGGGAGGAAAGCAGCGCCTTGCTCTTGCTAGATTCCCCAGTATCCCTTTACACGCCACAACCGAACGCGTGGTTGCCGCCACCGGCCAGCTGAAGAATTCTAGTCCCTGACCAGTCACCAAAGAAAAGGGAAGCACGGAGAGGGCAAAGCACCATTTCACGGGGCGCCTCCCTAAACGCCCAACCAGCAAAAGGGAAAACGTGTATTCCAGGTATTCCTCTTGGGAAAACGTGCCCCAGTCTTTAACCACTCCCCTCCCCACCCGACACACACAGCCTCCAATACCAGTTTCCTTGGAGCCGGTATAGCGGGATCTGGATCCCGACGTTACAAAAGCCATGTCATCATGTCACTGTGGCAGTGGCGTTCACAACAAGCCGGCACTCCGGGAGCCGTACGCCCAGTGGCAGAAGAACCCTACTATGGACCGACGGGATAGTCTTAATTGTCCGAGGCCAGGATTTTTGCTCTGAGCTCCGCCAGAGCAAAAATATAGGGGCCTTGCTTGTTGTGAACTTTCCCCGCAAAGAGTGCCAGGGCCCGTCCTTGGGACAGAGGCAATCAAGGGGCACCTGAAAGTTAGCTCTTGGGTCTGTTTACAGAGTGGCATGACATCTGCGATCCGAAAAGCCTAGTTAACCAGCAAAAGGGGTGTTGAGCAGACGTTCTAACAAAATGCCCAAAGCTCTTACCTGAATCCTAGACTCGGGTATCTCCGTCAGGCTGGACAGTCTCTCCCGCACGGTGATGCCAGGGTAGGGATCCTTTTCAAAAGTCTTAACCAAGAGGTCCAGCTGGGCTTTGCTAAACGTGGTCCGTTTCCTCCTGCCTCCTTCTTTCGGCGTATTGGAAATAACAGGGCATTGCGTGACTTGTTCTGTATTTGGGTAAGACAAGAACAGGAGGTGTTTGAGAAATAAAGTATTAAAACCTGTCACAAAACACACAGCGGCTATAAAGAACCATCGAACTTTTCCCGCTAGTAGACAGAGAGAAAAATCTAACGACATTGGCCCCAATATGCCGCGTTTCTCGATTTGAGCCAGCTCTTTGAAGTAGCAAAAAAACACCCACTGATTTTACAATCTTGACTCAGCCAAAACTAAATTTAAAGTAAGGTTTGTCGGAAGGACTTAAGAAGGAGCACTGGATGATCTTCAACTATAAACTTACTTCGTTATAGAAATAAAGCGTTTGAAGTTAACAAGAGATAGGATCCACACAGCTGCAAACCAATAACATCCACACTTGGGCCACCATTTAATTTTAATCAAACTTTGGGGAAATTTCTGAATAGCATAATTACCTGTAAGGCTGTTTTTCACTTTGGCAGGTTCCATCTTTGGGCTAGGAGCTTGCTAATCTGCAAAAATTGTCAGCGTTGTTTTTAAATCTTCCCTCCGGGAGACTGATAAGGCCCCACCCGTTTTAATTTAGCTGCAGGCTTCTCGTTTGAGTAATACTGGATCCTTTAGTTTTATAGTCCCCTTCACCTCAGCAGTTAGCAACCCTCCCCCTGACTCTGCTGCATCCAATGAGGACAAAGTGCTTTTATCATGTCCTATTTTGTTACCGATTTAAAAAGAAAACTGAGCTGTAGGTTTGTGTTGGGCTGGCCTTTTTTTTAAGTTAAAGTCTGACTCAGAAAGGTGTCCCACACCTCTATTGTAATCAAATCACCAAAATACACACAATTAGCTCTTGTCCCCTGAGAAGCAGCCAAAGTGTCTCTTACTGGGGCCTTTATAAAGTCAGTGCTGGCAACGGGGAAAAGTTTTCCCAAACGGTCAAGGGTACAGTTTCTCCCTCTTATTTAACATTTTATGGGGGCAGAGAAAATAAGGCCTTGTAGCTTCTCCAAACAAAATTCCCCTTGCTTCCAGATTCTAGGTGAGAAGAGCAGGTCTCCTGCTCCAGAACTGGCATTTTTTGTTTCTGCAAATCCAGGTCTCCCTTAAACATTTGTACAGCTCTAATTATGATGATGGGCTTCCTGGCTGTGGATTTATTCCTTTAGAACAAAAACAGCCTATCGTCCTTACTGTAGAAAAACTCACAGAGTGTTGTCTTCTGATTAAGCACTGCCCTATGAGCCCAAAAATGGGATATCTTTTCATCTGTTTATGGCCAAATCCTGCTCATACTCCTCATTCAACCAAGTGGCCTGCGTCTGAAATGCCATGAGTAGTTTAAAGGAAGTCAAGGGATGGTTCCTATTAGTAAGGGTTACAGAACTGGGCCTAAGGTGGGATATAACAATCATGACTGAAGTATTAACTCAAAAGAGAGATCAGAATTATTTAAAGTGGTTAATGATAATATGTATATGAATTAACAAGGAGCACTAATATGAAATTCAACATTGGGTTATATAGTAGGAAATAATTATTACTGCAGCAGTGGGTCAATTAGTTTGTGTAATAATTTGTCAATAGAGGCCACTGAAGGCTATCACAGGGGAGGTTTCAAGAGTAACAACATAATTATTGTATATGGCTTTTGTTACAAACTGTCGCCAAACATTTTGCAAAGTCTGGGGTCTGTTTCTGCTTACGTTGAAGCCAACGGGTACAGATTTGAGGTCCTTAAGCTGTATACACAGAGCTCACACATCCACCACTGAAGTGCAACCACCTCTGGGTCACAACACAACAACTTAAACACACAGCAATACAATAGCAGTTTAGAAAAGAAGGCAAATACACTATCCAATAGAATCTGCATATACGATAGTGTAGAAAAAACGTGTGGATTTTGCATAGACAACAATTCTGCACTAATGGAATGGACCGATCCCTCCATTATCCTCTCCTTACCCCCATCCCTGTCCTGCGTGATTTTTGTTATGTTTGTTTTCTTTTAACTTATCACTTCCATAACTTGGGCGGTTATGGCACACATCAATTCCATGCAATCTTCTTCATGCAAGACATCTTCAATCACCAACTCTCTGGACTGTCTGGAAGACTTACCTTTCCATTCAAATGATAAATACATACATTTTAGGTACGCCTCAGATTGGTGAAACACAGCAATAATCTCCCAAACTTTGCCCACAAGCCACACTCTCCTCATGTGAGACTGTACTCATGAAATCTTGTGCAGATGTTTAAAATATGATCATCTGTGTTCTTGCTTTGGCTCCCCCTTACTCGGGTGTAGATATGCCATGGGGCAGGTCTGGCTTAAGGCAGCTCCCAGTCACATGAGGATGTCTGAATAGAAACTTTCACTTTTAAGTTATGTTTCTAGCCATCATAGCTGCCAAGAAATGCTTGACAATGTGATCTCAGCATAGCTGGTCTGATCTATATGGGGACTTAGTTTGGCTTAACTATGCTGCTCAGGGGTGTGGATTTTTCACACTCTTGAGTGATGTAGTCATGCTAACCTAATTTATTAGTATAGACCAGGCCTACATATCTGCTGCTTTGGAAGAGGGGAAGGGGATTCCTTGTCTACAGTTGGGCTTAGCAACAAAACTGGTGCAGTTACTAGCCATTAACTGAGGATGACTCAGAGCAAGAGAAGGCCTTGGTTAGCACACCATCCAGATGAATAGGGCGGTTCACACTTCCTGGAGCTATTGTTTTAGACACATTGTCAAGCAGACTCTTTACACTTCCATGTTTCCAAGATTTTCTTTGCAATGCTAATGGCCAGAGATTTAAGTTTTATTTAAAAAACAAAAAAGTGAGATCCCAGAAAGCAAGATGGTAGTTTCAAAGGTCCCTCTCCTCCCTCTCACACCCCTGCAAAAACACCACAATGGGCCACCACTAATCCAATGTGACCTGGCCTAAAATGAGCCCTGATTTCAGGTATCTGGGACTAAACCAGGGTCCCACTGAAAACTATGGTAGTTTTGCCGTTGATTTCAGAGAGGCCAGTCTGCTGGTATAAAGGGGCCTAAGAGAGGGCAGAAACAGACAAGAAATACACAGAAAACATTTACAGCACAGGGGCTGCATAGGCTTAGCGACATGCTGGGTGGCAGCAACAATAACAAGGAACAGATTAAAAATGTTTATTAAAGCTAATGTTAAAAAATTATATAATACATACATTGAGAAAAGATTGCCTGTACATCTGAATATAGTGCTTAGGTTATCCACAAATACAAAGTTTGCTTTTTAAAGTCATAAGATACATATAGCGCATAATCAACAATAACCCACATTTAGGTGAATGACTTTAAGAATAGAGTTTAGATATTTAGCATCCATCGGGTACACTACTCATGAAAAAAGTTATACAGAGAGTTGGTGGCGGAAAGCAAAATATATCATAGTACTGTACAGAACAGCCCATTGGCAACTGTGGGGAAACTGAGGGGAGATGGCTCTGCATCTGCTCTAATTTATGCCATGGGCTGCATCAGCCATTAGAACAGCTCTGATTCTGGGAGGTGCAAAGGGGAGTCCTGAGCTGTAGAGCACAGAATGTCTCTGAGCACCACACTCTGTATACATAACAATATGTAAAAAGCCCACAAAAACAAGATATTCCACTGCCCACACGTCTCTCCCTGGGGGGGGAGGACAAGCAAACAAATAACAAACAACATGTGTCTGATGTTAGTAAGCAGAACTTTCCATTGCATCCAGTAGGGAGTTGTGTTCAAAAATCAGTGGTACAACTTTGCCCTCAGACATTTACACATCATAAAAGAGCGGCTCATCTCATGCTTGCTTATCTGAAACACCTTGTTATCTTGGTGTAAAATTTTGCAGCCCATTATTTACTAATCAACACCACTTTGATTCTGGGCTTGACACCAATGCAGAGAGCAATAGAAGGGATAGCTTATGCCACTGAAATAAAAATGTCAAAGGACGTCTGAAGTGTTCCAAAAGATTTCACATTCAAATGTATTACAACAAAGTTTGTAATGGGTCCATTCTATTCTATATAGGTTCTTATGGCACACTCATTACCATAGTATCTCAGTGCCTTCAAGAAATACATTAAGCAGCTTTACTAACATCTGACGTTGTTTGTTTGCTTGTCCTCCCTCCAGGGAGAAAAGTGTGGGCAGGGGAATGTCTTATTTTAATAGTTCCCCCCCTTTTTTTGTTATGTATATATGTCAGAGAAGGGCATGACATGTTGGAGAAGTTCACCTTCTTCTTGGAGTGAAAGGTAGTGAGCTTTGTTAGGATCCTTAGTTCCTGGGTGAGTTCATTCCAGAGTCTTGAACCAACCCCTGTGGAAGATCTGCCTCTTGCACATATGAGTTTTACCTTTAGTGCAGTTTAGAGAGTGCCATTGTGTCCAAGAAGCGTTCTGTTCCTGCTTCTGAAGTGAATTTTCCAACATCAGATAATTTACAGGCAGCCCAGACTTCCCCCTTATCCATGTCAATAAGAACAGGATCACATAAAAAAATGTACAGCCCTAAAATTTCAGAAGTGTTCAATGTTGTGCTAATTCTGCTCCCCCTGAAGGAGTTGTACAATTGATTTCAATGCACACAGAATTCAGGCAAAATCTCATCCTTAACTGTTATATTTACTGAACCCTTAAAATCCCCCTTTCTACTGCTAGTAAGTCCCTGAAACAGGCTCTGGTCAGCCCTGAAATTAGTTATCTAAGAGTGCTGTTTGAAAAACAGCTGGCCTTTTTCTCTTCCCTGCCTGCTGCTGAGTACCTAGGCTCCCAAAATCATGTGCTGATGTCCAAAGCACAGTTTTCTTAAAAATCTAGATTTCCTGGTGAAAAAAAGAAAGAAAGAAAGAAAGAAAGAAAGAAAGAAAACATGACCTGGAACAGATGCAGTGCCTGAGTCTGCAGGCAGCCTGAAACAATAGGTCTGAGATGTGTAGCCTACACCATTCATCTCGATGGGTCAGTAACTCTGAAACTCTCTGCTTTGATGAGAAAGGATGCTGCCACCATCTCAGTAGAGGACTGGCTGCCACTGGACAATTATGGCTCTCCTGGGGCAGGCGTCCCAATACACATCCCTCTTTTGGGACAGATCCCACCTGAAGACAAGGAGCAATGGCCTGGGGATCGGAGATGTTCAGCCTTCTCAACGAGGAGGGAGGGTGACCACTCAGCAGTCCAGCAGATGGCTCCAGGTGGGGTAGGGCCCCAGCACAAGAGAGCACCTCAGTGCAGGGGTGGGGTAGGGCCATGAAAGGGGCTCCAACTCGGATGTACCCGCAGTTCAGGATTGTCAAATCCAGCACTGCCTTCATGTTGTCTTCCATGCAACACCTTTTACCTGAAAGTGAAACCCTCTCTTGGGCACCAACCAACCTCCCTTCCCAAGAAAAACGTTGTCTATCAAGCTTTTCCCCGAAATATCCTCCCCAGGTGCAGATTGGTCCTCCCCCTATATATATCTGGTCCATATTGCATGTGTTTCAATGGCAGCTAAGTCCTACACACACACAAGCAGTTCCACTGAAGCCAGTGGGTCTGGTACAGCCACACTGTATCTGGTCACTAAGTTCTGAAATCCTCAGTATGGGCAAGTGCTTAATTTGCATTGCTTTATTGTAATCTTTTCCCCACATCTCCCCTCTCCTTATCACAGATTTTCTGTTGCCATAGATCTTACAACATGATCAATCAACACTTTCAACTCAGACTTACTTCAATGGCACATGAGGGCCCTCAGCAGCACCTTACAATAGCAGGCTGCAAGTGTTGTAGGACTTTCTTTGATTTCTGTAAAATACCACACCCTCACATAATGCTATAGAAATACTAACAAAGACAACAGCATAGTTTCCCAAACCTGATTACAAATCTTCAGGCCTATGAAGAGAAGTAAACTTAGCCTCAAGGCTTTTTCCACAGGAACTGGAGACAAATGGTCTGGAGTCTCCTCTCCTCCCTGTCCCCAGAGCAGAAGCCCTACCTTTATTTTCACTGTTGTTTTCACCCTTCTTAAAAGCAAGATGCTCTACGCCTGCTGGAACATGTTACCCATCCATCTTACTCCACCAATGGCCTCTGTTGCTAAGCCCATGTTGTTGTTTTTCCTCACCTCACCCTGCCTTCTCTCCATGATTCATGTAAGACCCACTGAGAAAATGCATTATATTAGAAAAACGTGTTAGTGAACATGATTTTGACCTTCAAGGGCAGTCATGCTTAAGATGTGCTAGCTGGTTGCAGTAAACTCTAGCATCCATCTCTCAGTGGTCAGAAACTTTTCCTCTTTCGCAAAACTATACTCTACAGTGTCCAACACCATGCTTTTAAAATCTGGACAGTCTCCAATGCATTAAACATCTTGCCTTAAGGGTTAAGGGCCAGCAAAAAGGAGGGGCGCTAGGTAGCAAGCCAGCATTTAGAAAATGAAGATGACCAGGAAGTCATTTATTGGGGATACAAATGGTACAGGTAACCAGGCTAGTGATTAGAGCAAGAAACTGGCAGTCAGGAAGCTCACCAGTAGTTTTATCACCCACTCATTCCTTTACCATTTGATTGTTTCATGACTCACTCATTGCACAACGCTGGGCAAGCAACTTCATCTTGCATCCGAGGAAGTGGATATTCACCCACGAAAGCTCATGCTCCAATACGTCTGTTAGTCTATAAGGTGACACAGGAGTCTTTGCAACTTCATCTTGATGTACCATATATCTGGGTGTAATTTATCTTTGTAAAGAGCTTGGTGAGTGTCAGATGAAAGTTGTTTTGTAAATAAAGTTGTGTGTGTATATAAAACTGCTTGTTACTATTTTGCTTTTTTTTTATTTTAAACTATGCAATGCATTAAAAAACAATAACAGGATAGACTCAGGGTATGTGTACACTTCAAACTGGCAGTGAAATTTCCAGCTTAGGTAGATGTGCGTGAGTTAGGTTGGATTAAGCTTGTGCACTAAAAATAGAAGTGTAGTGCAGTCGGGGCTATTTTTAGCATGCTAGCTCCATCAAAGCTAGGGTGCGTAGGTCTACCCAGCATGGAAATTACAGCTCCAGCTTGAAGCGTAATCAAACCCTAAGTCTATTCTTAGAGAGAGAAACACAAAATGTAGTCACTAGAAGTGCATTGGCAGCACTAACCAGGTTTCCATCATACATCAGTAAATCCCAGTTGCAAACCATTTTTAAAATCCTGCCTACACTGCAAACTGGAACTATGTTGTAGCCAGTTCTCCTAAGTCATTCTGCTGTAAGCAAGGGCTTAATAATTAATAGAACATGCAAATGTCAGAGGCAATTAATTGTGATTGTGATTCTTTGTGTTTATCTTTCTTTTCCTTTCCCTTTTCCTTTTCAGATAAAAAGCCCATGATGATAATTGCATGTCTAGTCAGTGAGATGGTATACAGAATATATTAAGCATATGGGACTTTGGCACAAATTAAAAGCCAAATGCTGCTCTCCTCTGTACATACTCAATTTCTTTTGAAATCAATGGGATTTCTACACTTATATACTTAATGGAAGAATTTTATCCTAAATGTTTGTAAAGATGACATATGACTGAGGCTGATATAGCTAATGAGATCCAAGCCATGAATTGTGCCCCTACAATCACTGTTCAAAATATGATCCCAAACAACTAGTTAAATTTTCCAGCACATTTTAATACATTAATAATTTATGTATGAGAAGTATATAGCTATCATTCTCATTGTACAAAGAACTTCCATATACTGCAAAAAAAAAGATGTGTTTTTAACTTGGATTAGCTATCTTGGGTTAAAATAGAAGTGAACACATGGCAATTACCCATTGATTACAGTCAGGATAGACAGCTGGAGTTCAACCCTCAAGGTCTCCTGTAGACTTTAGCTTGACTTGCTAACCTGAATTCAAAACTGAATTGCCATGTAGTCATTGCTATTTTAACCAGAATTTGCTAACTCAAATTAGTTAGCTAACCTGAGTTAAGAACACACCTTTTTTGCAGTGTAGACATACCCACAAATTGAGGGGAGAAAACACCCTTTAGTGTTTCTATTTATTTCTGTGTAATGTATTTCTCAATACATTTGAAAATTTGACCACTTGTTTAATTGCTTAAATATAGATTTAGGAAGGTAACATTGGGCTTCTATTGTTGAAAATCTTGGCCATTATATATAATATTTTAAAAATTTGTGAAGTTAAGAAGGATAGTGTTTTTGCTTAGTTTGTGTCTCATCTTAGAACTTAAAAGCAACAGTGATCATTTTAAACCAACAATTAATTCAAAGAAAAAAATATTTTTTAAGAGGAATGAGATTGTGAGGGAGGTTATTTTTAAAAAAACGCATAGTAAATTAGTTTAATAGTAAGGAAATACTTGCAGCACTCTCATTACAGCCTTGTTTGTTATTTAACTCTGAGTAGTAGAAATCTTTTGTTAAGTCCATCTCCTTACAGAATTTACACTGAATAAATACATATTCTGTCTCATCTACACTAACCTTTCAACTCAGTTCAAAGTTGGCTGCAGCTAAATAATTTCCTAACAAGGGGCCCAATCCTGCAACCCCAGATTAGCCCAAACGATGTTTCAAAATTCTTTAGATGGAATCAAACGCCTAAAACCTAAATTTCTTCTTCCTTTCCACCCCTAACCATTCCCTCCCAAAAGAAAAAAAAAAGGACACAAAAGAAGAAACCCTGTCTCTTGCTATCTAGTCTCTGGCATCTATCAAGACCACAAAATACAAGTGACAGACTGCCTGACAAATAGCTTTTGTTCCCAGATAGTCCTAAAACCATGTCTCTAACTTGGAGGAAAAACAAATTTTGCACTGTACTAGAAACAACACACATGGCTTTAGCATTTAAAATCTGAAAGACTAATTTAATGTTGTAAACAATGTGTGAAATGAGCAGCAGAAATGTAGAAGCAGCATTGCTCCGTCTACTTTAACTGCCTTTCAGCAGGACAAACCCATCAATCAGCTTTTAAACCTGGGCCTGGTCTAAACTTAAAATTTAGGTCAACCAAGCTATGTTGCTTGGGGTGTGAAAAATCCAAGCCACTGAGCAACATAGTTATGTCAGCCTAACCCCAGTGTAGATGCACGCAGGTGTATGGAAGAATGCTTTGGTCAGAGTCCACCTGGCTACTGTCACTAGAGGAAGTGGCAGAAAAAAAATCCTTTTTCTGGTGTAAACTTGTCTACAGTATGGGGTCGTGCTGACATACCTACAGTACCCTAGCTATGCCAGTATAGTCACCGTAGTGTAGATATGGACTCAGTGGCTGTGAAAACTGGTACCTTCACTGTGAGACCTGCAACCTCAGAGGCCTCTCAATGGAAGCAGGTTTTAGAGTGGGTGTTCTGTCTTTGCAGTTTTGTTCAGGGAGAGATATTGTCTCTGTATTGCCTGTATTGATCTTGCCAAATGATCCATGTCAGCCTTAAATTTCATCTACTTCCGTAAATATGAACTGCAGATTAAATGTTACTGAAGAATAGAAAGATAAAACAGTTACTGTGCATTATATAGCAATGGAGACACATTTCCCATCCTCTCCAGTCTCTAAAGATTGCTTTCTCCTTTAATTTTCTAAGGCCAACACATATTCACATATGTCTTCACTGCCAAAAAAGGTGATTTTTTTAACGGGATGACTAAAACACAATAGCGATCTTCCTGTAAAAACCTAGTGGAGAAAGGCACATGTCTTTTTTGTGGTAGTTCAGTTCAGTTTTATATTCAGGCAAGGTCAACACTATATCCATAATTGACCACATAGTTGCATGGCCATAAGAACTACTGAGGCTGATCTCTGCTAGAATTCACAGTGGGATAGCTAACTCGCTTTAATTATCCCACTGTAAAAAACACATCTTTCTTGCCAGCAAAGACAGCCTTAGAACAATCTTTTGGAGAGAATTCAAGGATCCTCCACCTCCTAACTGTAGAAGAGAACTTCAACAAAGGGCAGCCTGCCACAGGGCACACTCCATTCCCTAGTTGATATTTGGAAGTGGAAGGGATAGTGGAAGGGCTCCCCAGCTGGAGAAGACATTCCCCATTTTTGTCAGCTATCATTCTTACAGCTGATTTTCTTCCATGGACTATGTTAGATAATAGCAACAGCTAATACAAGTTGTTTTCCTACATGTACAACTGTGGGCCTGGCTACACTCAAAACTCCAAAGCGCTCCCGTGGCAGCGCTTTGAAGTGCGAGTGTGGTCTCTCCCAACGCTGCAGGTACTCCACCTCTCCGTGGGGATTAGCTTACAGCGCACTCCCAGTGCTGGGGCACTGTTTACACTGGCACTTTGCAGCACTGTAACTTGCTGCGCTCAGGGGGGTGTTTTTTTCACACCCCTGAGCGAGAAAGTTGCAGCGCTGTAAAGCGCCAGTGTAGCCAAGGCCACAGTTTGCAGCAAGAGCACACAGTATTTCACACACTTCATCTAGTATTAAGCCAATTACAGTGGTGAGGGGGGAAGTAAATCAAATGATTATTTAGTAAACTGATCAAATACCCAGTGATGAGCTGCCAAAATCTTAACAACCGGTCCCCTACCAGGTCTTTGGCGGCACTTCAGCAGTGGGTCCTTCAGTGCAGCGGAAGACTTGGAGCGAGTGAAGGACCTGCCATAGAAGTGCCACCGAAGACTTGGAGTGCCACCCAGTAAGTACAAGCACCACATGTTTTTTTCATGTTTTTTTTTAGTCATCCCTGCCAGGGCCCCATTGAAATTGGGCCCCTCATTTCCTAAAGCTGGCCCTGCACATTGGGGTTGCAATATTGTATCGAGGGCCGGGTAGGGAAGGCTGTGCCTCCCAAAACAGCCTGTCCCCTTCATCCAACCCCCACCCACGTCCTGCCCCCGACTGCCCCCCCTCAGAACCCGCAACCCATCAACCCCCCCGCTCCTTGTCCCCTGACCACCCCCTCCTGAGACCCCCCCAACCTAACTACCCCCCAGGACCCCACCCCCTACCTAACTCGCCCCGCTCCCTGTCCCCTGATTGCCCCGACCCCATCCACCAACACCCAGACAGACTCCTGGAACTCCCACACCTACACACACCCCCCCATTCCCTGTCCCCTGACTGTCCCCCCCAACCGCTCCCTGTTCCTTATCCAACCCCTCCTCCCAGCCCCGGCCTGGCCCCCTTACCATGCTGCTCAGGGCAGTGTGTACGGATGCCCGCGGCGGCCCGCTGGAGCTCGTAGCCGCCCCCCCTCCATCTTGCCACTCAAAGCAGCAGGAGCTGCAGAGCTGCCCAGAGCGCTGGCGCCGGTGGCTCAGCACGCTGCAGCAATGCGAGGGAAGAAGCAGGGGAAGGGCCAGGGGAGCCTCTCCAGCTGGGAGCTCAGGCAGACCGGAGACAGGACAGTCCTGCCGGCCAGATGTGGCCCGCAGACCAGAGTTGTTTGCCCACCCACCCCTTTAACAGCCGGTTCTACGCCGGCTTCTAAATTTAACAACCGGTTCTTGTGAACCAGTGGGAACCGGCTCCAGCTCACCACTAAATCCTCTAAATTTCAGAGTCACTTCTAAAGAGATCTGAATGCAGTTTCAGGTTTCTTCCAGACAGCCACCAGCAGAAAGATTTAGCTAAACTGGAGGAAATAAAGAGAAGGGAAGCAAAAATAATTAAAGGACTGGGTGAATTGATTTATGAGGCAATTAAAGGAGCTAATGATGACCCTAGTTTTGCAAAGGTCTTTAAGGACTATCTTATTTGAAAACCCAGAGCTTCAGGTAAACCACTGCCATCTCTATATTGTTTTTAAAATCTGGATTAGAAAGGAGTAGCTAAGTGGCTGCTTGTAAGATTGTGGTTAGCTGTATTGCTAGACTAAGGGATGGCTAAAGTGGTAATCCTATACCACATATTTGAAGGATATAAATCCCAAGAATGGACCCATCTCATTCCCCTCTTGTGGAGAAATCTGTGGTAGGAGGCTATGTGGGAGAAAACTTCAATGAGGATTCCCTGACATCTGCTGGTGCTGTGGATTTGCATCTCTCCTCCATCATTAAACAGGCTTTGGGACTCACTCCTGCAAACCCGGTAATCCATAGGAGGCCTGGCTAAACCCTAGCAGTCCCACCCCACTTCTCTGGTAAAATAGCCCCTTTGGAGTCACACAACCAGGGACTTCCCCAGCTGTGGTTGCCCTACAGAAAAGATATAGCTTGCTGCATTAACTTGTTTTCAGAATTTCTGCAGTGCCAGGGGTGGGGTGGAACAATGTGTTTGCCTATCTCTGCTTCCTCCTCTTGCATGGACCCAAGACAAGTGAAGCACCCGGAGAAAGGGGGGCAGGGGGCAAGTGTGTCCATGATGGGGGTGACTAAGGAGAAGATCTCTCTGACAGTGGATCAGAATGTGGAGAGGAGGCCATGAAGAGGAACTGCGTAGGACGGTACAAAGGGAATAACTAAGAATAATGGGGTAAAATTAAGAAAGGGAAAAATACTGAATAATGGGGAAAGCTCCGGGTAGTGAGATCTGTCACACTGTAGAATAATCTAATACTAGATTTCTCCCATCTCTAATCCCATGATGTAATCAAATGCAAATTCTCTCTGTAAGGAAAGGTGGTACTATGAATTCAATGGAAACTATAGTCTCTACACCTGTTGTGAAGACAACATGGGGCCTGAATTCCTACCTCAAACTCAAAGACCTGCACAAATACAGATTTGAGGTCAGAATCTGTGACATGGTCCTAGCCCTATTAGGAGATTATTAATTGTAATGTCCTCAGTAATCATTATTATTTACATGTTCAGAGAACTGTACCAAGTTTAGCTAATTAATACACAGAGCACTCCTTCGACTGTCCCCATTTCACAAAGGGGGAAACTGAGGTGTGGAAATTAAGTCCCAGATCCAGAAAGGTATTTAGGTTTCTAACTTTCATGGAAATCAGTGGAAGTTAGAAGCCTAAGTATATCTATGGATCCAGGCCAAGGTGACTTGCCCGGAGTGAAAACCAGCCTATCTGCTTACCACTACTTGCTCATTACCCTGGGCCACAATGCCTACTTCAAATCAGATTCACTCTGCAATTAGTGACAGGTTTCAGAGTAGCAGCCGTGTTAGTCTGTATCCACAAAAAGAACAGGAGTACTTGTGGCACCTTCGAGACTAACAAATTTATTTGACCATAAACTTTCGTGGGCTACAGCCCACTTCATCAGATGCATAGAGATGGATTTCCTCTCCATATGGCTAAATTCAGTGCCTTGCATA
Source organism: Gopherus flavomarginatus (assembly GCF_025201925.1). Lineage (NCBI taxonomy): Eukaryota > Metazoa > Chordata > Testudines > Testudinidae > Gopherus > Gopherus flavomarginatus. The sequence continues at coordinate 80,644,913 of NC_066622.1, read as the reverse complement.
GTCTATGCATCTGATGAAGTGGAATGTAGCCCACGAAAATTTATGCTCAAATAAATTTGTTAGTCTTTAAGGTACCACAAGTACTCTTGTTCTTTCACTCTACAGTTAATTATCCCAAGAGTGCATTTGTGTTTCATTTCAAAAAATCACCTACAAAATCCAGCCCAGTGGTCTAACAGCAGCACTAGTTCTTGAATTCCCAAGCTAGCAGGAAGACATGCGGCTCTAACCCCAGAAGCCAGGATGACAGCATGCTGCATCTGCTCAAAGCTCAAGCTGACACAGGTCTTCCCTAGGGAGCTACATGGAACCCAGGTCAAAGGGGAGAGAGAACAGCAGCAAGAAGCTGTTGATGGAGGGGAGGAGCACAATGTGGGATTCACAGGGAATAACCCTCCCAATTAAAAACCACCTGCCTGAGCAAGTCTGAGTATGCAAGTAGACAGACCCTTTGTAGAAAACCTGCCTTTGTTAGCAAAGATTTAAGATACCCTCACCCTCACCCCGACCTGGGGCACCAGTTCAGATTTGGGGAGGGGGAAACTTTAAGCATGATTCCGGGGGCCAAATAGGAATCTGAAAACTCTAGTTTTTTGGCAGATAATTTAATAATTAGCTGACAGGAACACTGTAGCTAATTCCTATATAAAAGAAAGAAAATTAAATAAATATTAGACCCACTCAGCTCTAATACTAACATGTTCTGACATCTTGTGACAAGTCACTTAAGGGACACTGGTTAGGTTTACAATTTTAATGTATATTCTTACTTTGTTACTAACTCTGTTGAGAGAGAGAGAAAGAGATATGCCATCAGGACTCCTGGGTTCTGGGAGGGGAGTGGGGTCTAGTGGGTTACAGTGAGGAGTCAGATACTTCTGGGTTATATACAAGAACATAAGAATAGCCATACTGGGTCAGATCAATGGTCCATCTAGCCCAATATCCCAACAGTGGTCAATACCAGGTGCTTCAGAGGGAATGAACAGACAGGCAAGTGATTCATCCCCGTCACCCACTCTCAGCTTCTGGCAAACAGAGGATAGGGACACTTCAGAGCAAGATCATAGAATCACTAAGGTTGGAAGGGACTTCAGGAGATCATCTAGTCCAACCCCCTGCTCAAAGCAGGACCAATCCCACTTCCCTAAATGGCCCTCTCAAGGATTGAACTCACAACCCTGTTGCACCCCTGCCCATCCTGGCTAATAGCCATTGATGCACCTATCCTCCATTAACTTATCCAGTTCTTTTTTGAACCCTATTATAGTTTTGGCCTTCAAAACATCCCTGGCAATGAGTTCCATGGGTTTACTGTGAAGAAAAACCTTTTTTTATTTTAAATCTGCTGCCTATTAATTTCATTGGGTGATGCCTAGTTCTTGTGTCATGCGAAGGAGTAAATAACATTTCCTTATTCAATTTTTCCACACCATTAATGATTTTATAGACCTTATCATATCTCTGTTAGTTGTCTCTTTTCCAAGCTGAAAAATCCCAGTCTTATTAATCTCTCTTCATACTGAAGCTATTCCATTCCCCAATCATTTCTGTTGCCCTTCTCTGTACGTTATCCAATTCTAATATATCTTTTTAGAGATGGGGTGACAAGATCTGCATTCAGTATTCAAGATGTGGGCGTACCATGGATTTATACAGAGGCCATGATATTTTGTTTTACTATCTATCCTTTTCCTAATGATTCCCAACATCGTTAGCTTTTTTGATTGCCAAGACAGAGTGAGTGGATGTTTTCAGAGAACTATCCAGAATAACTCCAAGATCTCTTTCTTGACAGGTAGAAGCTAATTTAGACTCCATCATTTTGTATATATACTTGGGATTGTATTTTGCCATGTGCATTACTTGGCATTTATCAACACTGAATTTCATCTATTCTGGTGCCCAGTCAGCCAGTTTTCTGAGGTCCCTTTGTAACTCTTCACAGTCTGCTTTGGATTTAACTAGCTTGAATAATTTTGCAAATTTGGCCACCTCACTTTATTCTTTCTCCTCCCCCAGATCATTTCTGAACATGTTGAACAGTACTGGTCCCAGTACAGACCCCCCACCCCACCCCCAGGGGACGCCACTATTTAGTATTTATGGCGCTGCATTCTGAGAACTCATCTCGTCTCACCCTTTGTCGTCTATCTTTCAACTGGAGTGCCTGCCAATGCTTTCAGGATCATCTAAGGAGCTTTAATTTAACGACAGGCCCTTTGGTACTTTAATCCCCATGCCTCTGTTTATAAACAAACTCCCCCACCCAGGGCTAAAGCTGGCAGCAGCCCAGAACTCACCCTGGGCGGCCCTTAAGAGCCTGCCTGCGGCCAGGGCATGCGCTCCAAGCAGCCCTCCGCCATGAAATTGGGGCGGGGGGAGGAGCCCCACCCCCTCCACCTGGCGCCCCCATGCATGCCACTCTCTAGTGAGAGAGCTCTGGGGCGCCCCAATGCGCTCAGCGTAGCCCCCTCCAGCGAGCCCCGGGAGCTCGAATGCAGCCAGCACCTCCCCGGCCCGCTGGGACGCCAACAGCAGCCAACGGCCCCGCAGCAGAGCTGAGCTGTCAGCGCCACAGCGGGGCGGGGCTTCTGGCAGCTTCTCCTCCCTCCCCAGCAGAGAGGTTCGAGCTCCGGCCTGCTCGTCCCCAGTCCCCCCCGGCGGGAATGGTTCGGTCCGGGTGCAATAATTCTTTCTCCTCCCTTCTCCTCGGCCGACAGTGACGGCGCTTGCCCCGCCTCCGTGGGGCGATGCTGTGAGCGGCGCTCGAGCCCAGCGCTAACATGGAGGCGCCCCCCCTGAATCCTGGCGGCTATTTCCGGTGCGCCAGCCGCTTCTGGATGGGCGTCATCGCCGTCTCCATAGGCTACTTCGCTGTGAGTAGCCGGGCAGCCCGCGCCGGGAGGGGTGCTGGGGGTCAGGGTGAATGGGGGGGGGGCAGGGATGAGGCAGGGGTGTCAGGAATAGAGGGCGGATAGGGTGCGTGTGGCAGGCGGTAGGGGAGTGATGGGGGGGGCAGGGTGTGCGCATCCGAGGGGCGGTCCGGTCTCGGCGTGGGGGATTGTTGTGGGAGTTCAGTGAGTGAGGTGGTTTCTTGCATTTCTGAGGTGAGGAAAATGAAAACAGCACAATAAGGGCAGTAGTTTTAGGGGTAGCTATTTTCCCCCACCCCACCTGGTTTGTTTATGCAAGTGTGATATAACGCCCCCTTCTCTAAGAGGTGACAGCAGAAACAAACTTTGCCAGGAGATGCTGAAGGTGATAACGATACTATAGATCTGCCATTCATGTACATCTCCTACACAAGGCTTTTCTGGAGTAGGGATTTTTGCATTTCTATAAAAAAAAAGCCACTCTTGCAAAGAGCAGAGCATCTTCTCCTGATACTAGCACTGCAGTGTTCCTGTGCGCACACAGCTCCTGCTACCCTGAGAGCTAAACATGCTTAGAGTACATTCAACTGGCATAGTGTCAAACACCAGTGAGCCTGGGAGGCTTGTGTACAGTAGCCTTCTGTCCAGTTCTAATAGGAGGATAGCTAAACCCGTATTACCAACAGTTGGAATTAAAAAATAAAATAAAATCGCAGAGAGGCAACTGGCTAGATTTTGTACAGAAAAAGAGGTTCATTCTAACTGAGGAATGAAAGACACAGCTTGTGCACCAAGGAGGAGCACGTCCATCAAAGCTTTTTAAAATAAGGGCAATTTCACTGAATTCTGAAGTGAGTGGGGATGCAACAGGGAGTTTGAAGATGCACTTGCCATCTTTAAATATAGGAGAAAGTGAAGCATTACACTCATAATGCAAATTTGAATAGGCAGAAGGGGAGATGGGTTTCCAGTACTTTTGAATTTAAACATAGTGGAAGCTGAGGCAAAAGTGTATATTGGTAAAAAACACTTCTTAATGGGAGTAGAGACCGAAAGTTACAGTTGACCAATCAGTAAATTGCATGAAAAAAGTGGTGGTGGGTTAGTTTCATTGAGACAACTGCAAGTACCATTATGTTTTGGACTTTTGGTGGCATTCAGCAAAGGGCTAGTCTAGACTTGCAATGTTAAAGCACTGCACTTGCTTAACATGGCTTGTGTAATCACAACAGAGTGCTGGGAGAGAGCTCTGCCAGCCCTCTTTAAAAATTCCCCCACCTCTATGTATGTCCCAGTGGTGGGACACTGTCTACACTGGTGCTTTACAGCGCTGAAACTTGCTGCACTCAGGGGTGTGTTTTTTCACACCCCTGATAGAGAAAGTAGCAGCGTTGTAAAGTGCTGGTGTAAACAAGCCCAAAGAGACTAAGGATTATATGGGCACAGTGACTAAACCAGTCTCATCTTTAAAAATGGACATGGGTTTTAGTTGAAACAGTAGCCAAAGATTACTATGAAAACGAGAGGGAAAGTTCAGTTTGTGTACTTGACAGCCATTTATGTCCTGCATGAGACAATTCCTGCTGCCACCAATAGTAATCTTACTTTTGTTTATATGAGTCTTTCCCAAAGCAACAAGCATGAGAGAATTATTTTAAAAAGATAGGGTATGTCTTTGCTACCCGCCGAATCAGCGGTAGCTTTCGATGTAATCAGGGATCCATTTATCAGAAGTCTGGTCTGGACACAATAAATTGATCCGCGAATTGATGCCAGTACTCCACCTCGGCAGGAGGAGTAAGCGGAGTTGACAGGGGAGCCGCTGTGAGGACGGCTAGGTAAGTCAAACTAAGATACTTCAACTTCAGCTACGCAAATAGCGTAGTTTAAGTTGCGTATCTTAGTTCGACCCCCCCCCCCCCCTCCACTAGTGTAGCCCAGGCTTAAGATTACCAAAATCGGCAGGAGTGGTTCAGGAAAATACCCTTGAACCACTTCTTGAAATTAGTAGATTTCAAGTTGGCTGTATCCATTTAAAAACTCACTTCTGTCCCATCACTGCACAACTTTAGTCCCTACCTGCATCTTTTACCTTCCTATCCTACCCTCACCCTTCCCCAGTCTTTCCCCCCACATGGTTGCTCTCTGTTCCCTTCTATTCTGACCCTATCTCCCTACCTTCCAGTTCCTCCTCAAAACATTTCTGGGGTGGGTGAAGTATTGCACATGCACGACTCAAACATTGTGCAAGTGCTGACATGCTGGTCACCAGCCAAAGCAATTATGCTTTTCCTCCCTTCTCCCACACCCTGAGTGTCTAATCAGCATTTATTGGCAAGTTAGATTTTGAATTTTTCATACTACAGACAATTTATCTTGCCTGTCAAACATCACGCATAGTTCCTGGCTGTTAATGTTTCATTTGGTGCATTTACCACTCATCTCTTTCATTTCCTCTGCCCCTACATCTGGTGTAACTAGCACAAGAAATGCAGTCAGAAGCCTGTTTTGCTTGGATCCTCCAGCCTGCAAGCACCTCTTTTGTTGCAGTCATCTTAGAGGGCTAGTAACCTGCCCGTTAAGGATGGGGGGAGAAATGGACAAAGATGAGAAAGTAGTACACATATTTGAAATCAGCATATATAAGAGTCTAGTTTAATAGCAAGCAAATTTGAGGAGGGATGTGAGGAATCAAATTTAAAGGCTCAAGCTTAATGTTTTCTCCTTAAAGTAAGAATTTGGGGATTACTAAAGGGTATGTTTCTCTTTAGTGGACAGTCTTTTTACCTTCAACAATACCCTACGAGAATCTGGGACAACTTGGCCATGTTACTAAATATTTAGTGGACAGGCACCCCAAACTGCTATATAACGGGTAAGTTTGATTTGGAAAGCTCATGTTTTTGCTGCTTACATTGTTTTGTTTCCCCATCTCCACCCCCTACTTAAGATTCCATAATTTAACTTGATAGTGTGTTACATTTTAATGACGTGTGTTTCACCTCAGTGGAGGTAGGAGTGGTAAAAGGCTAGGTGAGAAACTTGTCAAGGCCAGTCCCTGAGATCCAGAAGCTGAATTGGGAATTTGCAGTCTTTAGGGTGACAAGAACATGTCTATCAAATAATTCTTGGCAACAGTTAAGTTTACAAGGACTCTTATTAACTTTTCTCAAATGCTTCTGCTACCCTGGAAGCATCCCTAAATGGCTGTACAGACACTGCAGGCTGTTTCCAGAGTTCCTCCTTTTCCTCTTAATGCTGCAACTTAGTCTCAGCTTACATTGAAGGACCTTTGTTAAAGGTGTTACAATTTATAGTGTAGACAGGACCAAGGTTTTTTTGGGGTTACTGAACGCTTATGGCTTTATGCCCTTTAAGCTTGTCTGTATATGGAGTTTTTCAGAAAGCTTTTTCAATCAGCTGTTCCTGAGTAACTATGTGTGGACACATTTTTATTCCAGAGTAACTGTCCACACATGGAGTTATTCAGGAACAACTAGATAGAAAGAGTTCTTTCTGAAGAACTATGTTTAGATAAGCCTTTATTGCAGCCAGATCTCATGACTTGGGTGTAGAGAGGACCTTAGACTGTTTAGGACATTCCAGCTTCACTTTTTGTTCCTTTCACCATGCACCGAATCAGGACTCAATCTCATTGTGATTTCCAATCACCAGAGGAACTTGGAACACTTAGGCTTTGGCTACACTTCCCAGTTACAGCATAATAAAACCTCCCAGAGTGCTGTACCTCACTCCCCATCCACACTGTCAAGGCACATACAGTGCTATGTCTCCGCGGCTACAGCACTGCTGGTACTCCACCTTCCCGAGAGGAGTAACAGCTGTTGCGTATTGACCGAGACGCTGTTGCTCCAGTATAAACGGGAAGTAATGTTATTACGTACTGATTGACCTCCGGAAACTCCCCATAATCCTTTTAACTGAAGCGTCCTCTCTTGTTTTGTTGTGAACTCTGGAGGAGGAAGTGCCTTTTCAAAGTGCAGTTTCTGGGGGCTGCTTATCAAAAAACAAACACCACTACTGTTTGCTTTGAATGAGTGAGAAGCAGGCAGGGGGGGCTCCGTTTGGAGTACCAACAGCTAATGTTTGCATGAAGAAAGAGGCAGTGTGGGGGGTTGGGGTCCCTTTCGGCAAGAGGCTGCTTATCTGGTCTGTGAGGAAAAAAAGAAACAGCTGCTGTGTGCTTTCAGTGAGTGAGGGGAGGTCTGAACTTACAAGACAGCATGCTGACACACGCTCAGCACTCCAAAAACCCAGTCTTCCCCCCCTCCCCACCACACTCCCTGTCACACTGCATCCAACCCACCCCCATTTGAAAAGCACATTGCAGCCACTTGAGTGCTGGGATAACTGCCCATAATGCACCACTCCCAATGCAGTTGAAAATGCTGTAGATGTGGCCATGACAGTGCACATTCAGTGTGGACAGACTGCAACTCTTTCCCTACTCAGCTGTACTAAGGTGAGTTTAACTCACAGCGCTGTACAACTGCACGTGTAGCCATATACTTAGTATCTAGAAAAAAGTTACTCAGTGTACCTTGGCTGTTGCTTCAGATGCAAGATTGGTATCCACAGCTCTGAATTGGAACAAGGCTACACATTAAAATTGGTGGTGGACAAATACTACAAGTTCAGAAAAGCTTGCACCTGGGCACCAATATACAAAAGGGCAATTTACAAGAGCATATCAATATAGACAAATGATTTCAGAGACTTGTTTTTAGAAGGGCTTTGTTAAAAGCTTCAAATAGCCCCATCATTACTCTACTTTGAAGACTGACTGCTTTTGACTCATTCGAAAAGCTAGTATTTTCTTAAATGCCAAATTAGGCATATTTAATCTCTTCATACCATCCTTTTATAAACTAAAGCTAATAAAACTTCTAGTAATTATAAATCCAATGAAAAGTTGACTTTGACTTCTCTGGTACTTAGATTGCACCTCTAAGTACAAGGCTAAATTTTGTAGTGAGGCAAGCTTGTATTGACTTCACTGAAAGTTGAGCCTGATACTGTACTACAGGATTTGACCCAATAACTGCTATTTTACAAACATACCATGAAAAGTTTTGGATGAATATCAGGTGTCATAAACAGATGGTTAAGGGTTAATGTCTCTTTTACCTGTAAGGGGTTAACTAGCAGTAAACCTGGAACACCTGACCAGAGGACCAATCAGGAGACAAGATACTTTCAAATCTCGGTGGAGGGAAGCCTTTGTTTGTGCTTTTTGGGTTTTTTCTTTGTTCTCTCTGGGTTCTGAGAGGGACCAGACATGTATACAGACTCTCCAATTTTCTGAAACAGCCTCTCCTGTTCAATTTAGTAAGTACCAGTTAGAAAGGCAGTTTAGTCTTTTGATTGTTTTCTTTATTTGCAAATGTGTATTTTTGCTGGAAGGATTGTATCTCTGGTTGCTGCAATGTGTACTTGTGCTGGGGGGAGGATTCACTCTAGTGTCTATAAGCTGAAAGACCCTGTAACATTTTCCATCTTGATTTTACAGAGACAATTTTTTACTTTTTTTTCTCTTATTAAGAGTTTTTTTCTTTTTATGAACCTGATTGTGTTTTTTTTATTCTTGTGTGAGACCCAAGGGGAGGGAGTCTGCACTCACCAGGGAATTGGTGGGAGAAAGGAGAGAAGGGGGGAGGAAAAGCCTGATTTCTCTCTGTGTTAGGATTACTGTCTCTCTCTCAGGAAGAGTCTGGGAGGGGGAGAGAAGGGGGGGGAGGTGAATTTCATCTCTGTTTTAAGATTCAAGGAGTTGAATCACAGGGATCTCCCAGTGTTACCCAGGGAGGGGAGAATCTGGGAGGAAGAAAGGAGAGGAATGGTTTATTTCCCTTTGTTTTGAGATCCAAGGGCTTTGGGGGCCAGAAAGTGCCCCAAAACACTATTTTTGGGTGGTGGCAGCTCTACCATTTCTAAGCTAGTAATTAAGTTTAGGGGGGTTCAAGCAGGTACCCCACCTTTTGGACGCTAAGGTTCAGAGTGGGGAATCATACCTTGACACCAGGTGCTTTAGGTGATGCACTGTACTTGAACTTCATAGCTTGTCCTTAGAGTACAGTTAAAAGACTCTGCCTCTTTCAAATACGCCCTTTAAATTAAAAATTTGTTGTCCTCTAGAAAAAGCAGAAAGTTAACTTGTCGGTTTCTTAAATATCGTTTTTTCATCTTTTGCTTTATGGTTACAGTGTGGTCCTAATTTTCAACAACATTAAAACTAATGTTTGTGCTTATCTTATCTTACCAGGTTTTGGCTTGCCTGGGGAATTCATATAGCTGAAGCATTGTACAGTATCAAGTTATGCAAGTAAGTTGTGTGGGGTTTTGTTTTTTTTTTTAAATTCCCCTCTATCTATAATGTAGGGCAGGACTTGAGGACTTTCCAGCCCTACATTTCTGTGATTCTATAAAATAACTTCTCAGCATCTTTGTAATCAGAGCTGATACATCCTGTGAAAAATATGAGTGCGGGGTTGGCAGGACTGGGCTGCCACCTAGTGGATTTTTGTGAAGTAGAAAATGTATATAAAGGAATTCTGGAATATAAGAATTCTGTTTGTATCAGTCAGTGTCCAGAAGTCGAGCCCTATTCAAACGAAGATGTATATGGCTCAGGAGTAAAAGATTGTGAAGGCTCCACAGTCAGAGTAATCGTTCATATGTTTACTCTAAACCCCATGTTGATCAGCAATACTTTTGAAATTTTTTTTTTTAAATTAAGTCAGTTGAAAGTATTATGTAGCTCTTCTGCCAACTCTTAAAGTTGCAGCCTTGCTTACATCTTGGCTCATGTGTAGAGGGAACGGGAAGACAGTCTCATGCAGTGTTCTGGAAACCTACACATGCTCTTCTTCCACTTGTCACAGGCTGTTTGGCACTCCTTATTCAGACAGAACTTCAAAGTAAATAGTGCTTTGTTTTGTCCATGTAATGATTGCTTAATAGGGCCCTCAGATTATTTGTATTGGGGAGGGGGGAGGAGTTGTCCTCAGTTGATTTAATTAAAAATGGGAACATGAAGTGATGCCTATTTGCAGTTATATAACTTCCCAGTTTTAGAAGACAGAAAGGTCAGACTTCTCTCTGTTAAAAATACCTCAGATTGTGCACAAATTTACAAAAGCGTATGCCTGATGTTAGACATAGTAGGTATGACAACCCCTTTCTAGGTTTTGCACCCTACAGGAAGCACTTAAGTTTATGCAGCATTATTAAAATGTGAAGTACTATGAATAGGAAGAAATAAAGACTGCTTACTTAACACCTTGTTTCTTAAAAGCCTCTGTCCAGGCAGCTGCTGTTAATATCACTCCAATGATACTAACATCCACTTTCCAGTAGTACTTGTAGACATTACTAAGGAGACAGGAAATGAAATCGAACAGTTAAATCTCATTGAGGGTAGAAAGTATTTGCTTGCCTAGATTATGTATACACACACTTTTTGCAAGAGTGTACTCTTGCATAAGCAAGTTGCAGTATTTGAAAAACTGTCAATGCAGAAAAAAGTCAGGAACACTAAAACCCTGTTTAGACTACAAGAGTCTAGAGCTAGTGTGTTTTAAAAACACTGCCTTTCTTTACAGTAGGTACTAAAAACATGTTCACCTGTATTAGCTAACACATTTTCTATCTGCTCATCTAGACAGGGCTCAACAGTATAAACAGGGTTAGGATATTTTAGCTTAAATTCGGAGAGGGAGCACCAAGTAAGTTGACGCAGTGTGTATAGTTAAAGCTTCCTGTATTACACATGTTAAATCAGAGCTTCAGTCTAGCCCATCAGCTATTTTTATACCTCCAGTAATGAGCTTTTCACTTAGTTCCTGACCAGTTTGTCAGGAGCTTTTGTGGCATTATCTGCTTACCTTTTCCCCAATATAAGGAAGGGCAGGAAAAAGTTAGTGTTTTACATTTTGGAGGATTGTTTTTTAATGAATCTAAATGCACTCCCAGTCTTAGTCTACAGTGACTTAAAGCATATGCTAGATCTCTTGATACTATTCGCCATATGCTCTTGGAAATGGCTGCAGCACGGGAAGAAGCCATTCTTCTGATGGTTTCACCAGTAAAAGTTATGATTTCCAAGCAATAGCACCTGATGAGGGAAGGAGAGGGTTGGAGGCTTGTTTCTAACTAGCAGGTGTGCTGCCATCAGTAGTATCTTTTTTCCTCCTTTCTGCACTATGGAGAAATGGCAAAATAGTTAGCCAGCCCTGCACCTGTTGAGGTCACAGATCTTTTAATGAACATTCAAGCGGTTAAGTTAAATTAGTGTTAAATGTGCTGCTTATGTTCATTTTGTTTGAATTTACCTTGGAAATGTATAGTCAGTACAAAAGTTGCAAACTGTATTAATTTAAAGAGTTGAGAAAACTATTCAAGTGTAATCTTAATGTATCTGGGTTAGTATTGTTCCTACACTGTGATGTACTGTTCTTGGGATTGCTAACCATCACTGTGCAGCTCATTTCTTTAACTGATAAAGTCGTCTGAAATCATGACATCAAGCATTTTAGGCCATTAGTCTGTTTAGCAAATAATGTTTCCACATGCAAACCAGCTGTTCCATACGAAAAAAGTTTCACATTGTTTAAGAAACATGATCCTTGTTATTGCTGCTAAGTCTCATCTGTTCACATTTTTAACTCATCACTGCCCCTGAAATTCCTGCTTCATAAGACAGCAAAAAAGGAAGTCTGTGTGTAACTTTAATTTGCTGTCTATTCTCCAGGCTGCCACTGTGACTGAAAAGCTCTTTCCATAGTGAAAATACATTAATAAACTCTGTATTGTGTAGGGATTTGCTTAGCATACTGTACTTTACTTCATGATTACTTTATACTAGTAATGCCAAATGTCTCATCCCCATGCTTATTTTGCACTTCAGTATATATAGACTGTACATAATGTTAACATTGACAGTATCGATAACTTGAGTTAATATGTCAAACGTGTCTAGTGATCATGGTTAACAAGTCTTCATTAGTGGTACAGAGGACTGTGTTAAATGGAGTGTAAAAGTTGAGCCTCATTACTAAACATTCCTCACATCAAGGTGCTTTGAGTTGTAAACATCAATCAATATGATCAGTGGCGTGTTAGATCCATTTCACAGTTCACTTTTATGGAGAGTATATATATATATAGTATGTTAAATAAAATCTAACTTTGTTTTACTGCAGGACCAAAGGCATCACTGACAGCTCTGTTCAACGTCGATGGTTCATCCAAACCTTCCTCTTTGGTATAGCTTCTCTCTCCCACCTGCTAGCCTACAAACCTCCGCCTAAGAAGCAGAGATAAGGGATTGGGAAAGAGGTGAATAAGGCTAATATTTCAACCTTCTTCTCACAAAGTGGATCCACCCTATGTGTTTAGTTGCTGTGAATGATCTAACAGGCATTTCCTGTTATGTGAGCCAGTGCACTCGTACCAAGGCAGTCCTGTGATATCACGGCTATTATTAAATGCCTGGTTTGAGATACGGGCTCACTTGATAGTTCAACAAATTAGGATGGGAACATGGAGCATCTCACTTTGTGCTTGCAAAATTCAGTCCAGAATGGGTCAGGGACCAGCTATCACTGCCCCTAGTTGGTTGTTTAATGGCCTATATCTAAGGCTATGATTTTGTCACGGAGGTTACAGAAGTCACAGGTGCAAGGGGGCCAAAGGTGACTCGTGGGAGGGACACAAAGGGGGCGCCAGCTAAAGGGGAGGACATGTCCTCCCCATGTGACTCCTCACTGCCCCTAGCCCGGAGTCTCTGAGCTCTCCTCATCCCACATTAACTGGGGGTGGGCGGGCGGGCTCTGTCCTCCCGCTGCACCAGCTCTTCCTGGCAGCCAGGCTCCAGAGCTGTTCCCGGATGCTTTCTGGTACAACACAGCAGCTGCCTGAGAGAGTGCCTGGCAGCCTCCCACCTGGGCTTGGCTTCTGGAACAGCAGCTGAGCTAGTTGGACCCCCCGCCCCAGACCTCTCAGAATTGGCTCCTGTCCCCAAAAGCTGAGCCTGGACTGGGGGCAGCCTGCTGCTGCAGCCAGGTGCTCTAGCAGTCAGCTGCTACATTGTGGCAGGCCGCGTGGCTGGAAGAGAAGAGGTTCTGGCCCCACCTCTTCCCTTCTGGCTTGGGTCTGGGCTGGCTGCTGGGGGCACTTGACCCTGCTAGAGGGGCACTAGGCCCTCCATTCTCCCACGAGTCGCCCCTTCAGGGGGCCCCCATGACTTCCAGCCATAGAGCTCCCAGTCGGCCCAGAGATCCTGGAGCTCTGAGCCATAGGCGATGGGGGCCCCTGGAGTGCCGAGCTGGGCACTCTGCAGTTGTCCCATTGCTGTGGGAGGTAGGAGACACCAGAGCCCCAGCAATGATGCATTCTGGACCCTTTTCCCTACCCATTTTGTTACGGATATTTTTAGTACAAGTCAGGGACAGGTCACAGGCAATAAACAAAAATTCACAGAAGCACGTGACCTGTCCCTGACTTGTACTAAAAATATCCGTGACACAATCTTAACCTTACCTATATTCTTTGTTCAGTTTGCTTCTTACTGAAAAGGACAATTCCTCTCCACTCCCACCGAATGAAAACCCCACCACACTTGTTGGCAATAGGCATTAAGACAGAAACACTTTTTTTTGGTAGGTGTTTTTCTTCCACATCAGCAGAGAGACACTTTACTTATGTAGTGTAGAGAAGTCTCTGCCTGTTCTAGATTAGAACTGTTTCCCCAGGTTTTCAATAAACAATTCTCAGCAACATTTTTGGTTAAAATTCCACCTACATGTTTTTATCTTGTTCAGTCTTCCCATATCAGAGGAAAATGTCCCTAAGGTTGCAGGAACACTAACAAGTGGCTACATTATACAGGATGACGTGCACTGATCTGAGCCAGAATATGTAGTGAAACAATTCACTCTGTTAATTTAAGGTCACGGAGAATTTGATGTTACCTTGCCTTGAGTCTCACACAGTGGGAACTTGTCTTTGAATGGTGAATTTATATTATGGAAGTCAGTGACCAAATATAACTTGAGAGAGAGGAGAGACTAAGTGCAGCTATTTTCTGAATGACTGATTAACAATACATGTAGAAGGTTAATTAGAAGGATTCCTAGACATAACATTTTCTTATCTCAAAACATAAGTCTTTTATATCTACTGTTACTGTATAGATTAACTTTTCAACTAGATGTTAATGCACTGGTCCAAGAGACTCTGTATTACGCAGTTCCCCAAATGTAAGTAGTAAAATTCTGCTTCATCTTTCTTAGACCACCTCTAATAAGCAGTCAATTTGTCTGTGGTTTGACAGCATTCACTGTACTGTACACTGTTGTATCTGTCTATTGTTGGACTTTTCAGGAGGATTAAGAGATTGTAACCATCTTTCCCTAAAAAAATACTTTGAATAGAGCAGCTCAGGTATTTTAAGTGGTCATGCTCCTTTGGAGCAATGTTAAAACATGGCAGAACACGTTTTCAAATTATTACTGCTATGATTCAAAGCTAAAACTATTATTTAGTCATTTAATCTGACTTCCAGCAACCTCAGTGACCTGAGCCTGTGGTGGTTGGGAGCTGCAGGCTCCCCTGCTGCCTGCAGGGGGCAGGGACCTGCAGTATACTCCTGTTTCCTCTGGTGGCCCCTGGAGCTCCTAGCCACTGCGCAGCCGCACTGTTTCAGGCAGTGTATGGACCCGCAGATCCCCGTTTTGTCATGCATATTTTTAGTAGAAGTCACGGATAGGTCACAGCTTCCATGAATTTTTCTATTTTGCCTGTGACCTGACTTTTACTAAAAATATCAGTGACAAAAATCTTAGCCTTATTCATAGCCCCTATGGTTCTAGGCGCCTTTTGGGATGGAGGGGAGACTACCTGATGGTTCTTACATAAATGGAGAGAGCAGCTGCCAGCCCCGTTGCTGCAGTAGTGGAGTCACCTTGAGTAATCTTAAATACCTTAGGCAGTGCCTATGTTTGCTTGTGAACCAAGGCTGGCAGATCTCTGTGCTGGCACTGCCCTTTTTAAGCAGCTAGTAAAGGGTTGCAGAGGCTTCATTCAAGCACTAGAGCACAGGGGGTTAACTTCTTGACAAATTCTGCTTTAAGTGTAAAGGTAAGAGGCAGTTTAACAACAACAGTCCTGTGCTGTTAAGTGTAAGAGCATCTAGGAGGGTATAGTGTCATACCTGGTATTAAAGAACAGGGCATGAGAGCAAAAGCTTTGCTTCATTTCTGTAATCGGCCTGCCCCTTTAGAAACTCCAATCCTTGAAACCTAAAAATAAAGAATAGAAAGAAAAAGCTGCCTTGAGAGTTTACTTTTGTGAACTGGCAAAGTAGGTTAACCAGATGAACAATAAAAAAAGAACAAATACCTGTATACTCAGTGTAAATAATCACTGTGAACCACAGCTGTCTGAAATGCCCATTTGACATATACTGTTTTTTTAACATATATACACACACAAGATTTCTGCACACTTTCCAAAGAGTAAATCCCACAAGATGCCTGAGAACTAGTTATTAGACTGAAAGACAGATTACCACCTCTCTAAAGCTACAGTTAATCATGGCAGAACTGGGAATAGAACACAGGAATCTTAAGTTCCCTGTTCTAGCCACAGGTCAATATTCCTTATTCTCTCCATTTCTAAAAATGTACACAGTAGTCCAGCATACTATGTAAATATCTTTATTTTCTTGAGTTTCAAGGAAGATTATTTTAGGGTATGTCTACACTATGGGATTATTCCGATTTTACAGAAACTTTTTTAAAACAGATTGTATAAAGTCGAGTGCACGCAGCCACACTAAACACATTAATTCGGCGGTGTGCGTCCATGTACTGAGACTAGTGTGGATTTCTGGAGTGTTGCGCTGTGGGTAGCTATCCCATAGTTCCCGCAGTCTCCCCAGCCCCCGCCCATTGGAATTCTGGGTTGAGATCACAATGCATGATGGGACAGTGTCGCAGGTAATTCTGGCTAAATGTCATCACTTAATCCTTCCTCCATGAAAGCAATGTCAGACAATCATTTCGCACCCTTTTTCCCTGGAGTGCCCTGGCAGACGCCATAGCATGGCAACCATGGATCCCGTTTAGCTTTTTTTCCCCACTGTCACCGTATGTGTACTGGATGCTGTGACAGATGCGGTACTGCAGTGCTACACACCACCATTCATTTGCCTTTGCAGGGTAGCTGAGACAGGTACCAGCCCTATTGCACCGTCTGCTGCTTTGGAAATTGGTGATGACGGTTACCAGTCATATTGTAATGTCTGCTGCTGTCATGGGTGCTCCTGGCTGGCCTCGCTGAGGTCGGCCAGGAGTGCATGGACAAAAATGGGAATGACTCCCCAGGTCATTCCCTTATTTATGTTTTGTCTAAAAATAGAGTCAGTCCTGCCTAGAATATGGGGCAAGTCTATTAGAGAACCAGAGAGCGCAGCCGCTCCGGGTCAGAGCCCCAGATATCCTGCAGAAATGATGAGCTGCATGCCATTCTAGGGGGTGCCCTTGCAACAACCCCACCTGATGCTTCCCTCCTCCCACACCCCTCCTTTGCTACCATGGCAGTTATCCCCCCATTTGTGTGATGAAGTAATAAAGAATGCAGGAATAAGAAACACTGACTTTTTAGTAAGATAAAATGAGGGGGAGGCAGCTTCCAGCTTTTATGATGTTGCAGGCAGGATATCTCCATTACTCATTAAAGGGTGGGGGGGAGAGGAGCACAGCCTCCCACTGCTATGATAGTCCAGAATCTCCATTAGACATGAAAGGGGGTAGGGTGGGGGAGAGAAGCTCAGCCTCCAGCTGCTATGATGAGGACGGTTACCAGCCCTATTGCACTGTCTGCCAGGACTGAATCTCCAGGAGACAAAGCTTAAAGAAGGGAAGGACCAGGAGTCTTTCCCATTTTTGCCCTGGCGCCCCCGGCCGACCTCACTGAGGCCAGCCAGGAGCACTCACGGGATGATGACGAGGACGGCTATCAGTCATATTGTACCATACCATGTGCCATGGGGGAGGGGAGGGGATGCTGCTGTTAGCGCTGCAGCACCCCGCCTATCAGCAGCATCCAGTAGACATACGGTGACATTGAAAAGAGGCGAGAAACAATTTTTTTCCCTTTTCTTTGGGGGAGGGTAACTTGACGACATGTACCCTGAATCACTGACAATGTTTTTGACCCTTCAGGCATTGGGAGCTCAGCCAAGAATGCAAATGCTTTTCAGAGACTGCAGGAACTGTGGGATAGCTCAAGTCCTCAGTCCCCCCTCCCTGAGTGTCCATTTGATTCTTTGACTTTCTGTTACGCTTGTCATGCAGCACTGTGTTGAGTCTCTGCTGTGGCCTCTGTCTATCATAGCTTGGAGATTTTTTCAAATGCTATGGTATTTTGTCTTCTGGAACAAAGCTCTGATAGAACAGATTTGTCTCCCCATACAGCGATCAGATCCAGTATCTCCCGTATGGTCCATGCTGGAGCTCTTTTTGGATTTGGGACTGCATGGCCACGCGTGCTGATCAGGGATCCGCGCTGGGTAAACAGGAAATGAAATTCAAAAATTCACGAGGCTTTTCCTGTCTACTTGGCCAGTGCATAAGTTCAGATGGCTCTCCAGAGCAGTCACAATGGTGCCCTGTGGGATATTAAGAGCCCTTTATATTGAAATAAAGGGCTTTGTTGTGTGGACAGATGCAGGGTTAATTTGGTTTAACGCTCCTAAATTCGGTATAAACACGTAGTGTAGACCAGGCCTCAGTTTAAACAATCCTGTGGGTTTGTTAAAACTTGTTAAAGTATTTATGAGCCATAGAAGAATGGCAGGCAGGGAATTGTCTGCCCATCCTGCATAGTGTTGCTGTCATGAGGATATGAGAGAGATAATAAGTCTGCCTTAGGCAATTAAAACTCCTGCTGCACTATGGTAAAGGCTCCCTGGCAACATGTAGGGATATTCAACACTGCATAATTAAAGGAGCCCATAACTATAGATAAAAATACCCATCTATATAGCTATAGCCTTAACAGTGGCAAGTGAAATAGGCATCATTACAAATCCATTCAACTACCAGCTTAAAGCACTCGCAGTGCTGTAGCAGAGGTGTGTCAGCAAGGTTGTCACAATAAGGCAGCGAAGCAGGAAGCTACATTGGGAGTAGATAACCAGTCTCTTGCCCCTTCCAAGAAACCTGAGAAGTAAAGAAAGGGACACAGAGCGCCTCATCACGGGCACCATCTCCTACTGCTAAGAAAAAGGTTTAAAATACAAGAAGGAGAAAATTGACTAGAAAGAGAAATGGAGAAGATAAACAGAGTTAGGCCCAGGATAGAGACAAGAGGATGGCTCTTTCCTGAGAACAAAACAATGTTATGAAGGGTCTTGAATACTTTAGGTCAATATTTAGACAGCACAAACCAATGGCTCATCAGCAGGACCTCTTCATTGTTTTCAAAACACCATGTACATGCACACAGTGCCATACACATAACAATTTGGATATGATTTTCAAAAATGGCAGGTACTTAGGATATTGGGACTTACCCTGTTTCTCCATACACTACAGACTAATCTCTCACAACTAACTATATCCCAGTATTAAGGGTTGCCCCCTGGGTCTTTTCAGCAAGATATGGCTGCCAGTCCAAGGGGCAAGCCTTCATTTTATTGTTATAATTCTTTTGTTTCTTCAAGTTCAGCATTGCTAATATATGTATACCTTTACCCCACAGTTGAAATGAACAATCACTTATAGTTCTGTTTATACTCAGATTCTGAACAGAAGTCCTGATTCTTAGTTTATCCCTGCACTTGGGGCAGGAACTCCCCAATGCAAACCCTGTATTCTATGACAGCTGGTGAACTTTGCAGCCTCTGATGTAGGTTGCAGTTTAGTTAGTTACTGCTCTAACTTAGTGCCCTCTGTCCATGCCTCCTCACCACCTACAACACCCCGTACACCAGTGGGGGTAGGCATTGGGCAGAATGGAGACCTTCTCATGAGCTTGAGGTCTTCAGCACAGAGTGGCATAAAGGTGGCTTGGTGTTACTGCAAATTAAATCCACAGCTTATGCTCATTACAGCTTTTGGCTACCAGTCACAGTGACATGGGCATGGTCCCAAGTGCAGCTCTGCACCGCTATCTTTGTAGTGCTGGGAGCTAGGATTCAACCTATTAGGAAGGGCTGGTGGATTTATCCTTTCAAAGGAAAGAAATAAACAGGCAAGAGAAATCTCACCACAGAATAAGAAAACTACTGTGAAAAATATATTCAGGTGATAACTAGCTAAGCCAGTGGTTCTCAAACTTTTGTACTGGTGACCACTTTCACGCAGCAAGTCTCCGAGTGTGACATCCCCTTCCCCTTACGAATTAAAAACACTTAAATATATTTAACACCATTATAATGCTGGAGGCAAAGCATGGTTTAGGGTGGAGGCTGACAGCTCGTGACCCTCCGTGTAATAACCTTGCGACCCCCTGAGGGGTCCCAACCCCCAGTTTGAGAACCCCCGAGCTAAACCATCTTTGGTAATGGGTTTTGTTTTGTTTTTAAAAGAAAAGATTTAAATATTTTTAGAGGACATTAGCCAGGTATTTTTCATGATTTAAAAAATATTCTCTCCCCATTCTATTGCACATGCACAGCACTTTGGGGTGGTGCCATTGATTTTGTTTTAATGGGAAAAGAGCCTTGAAACATTTGTTGTTTTAAAAATTACAAATAGTTTACATGACTCATGAACTTTTCAGATTAACAAGAGGGTGGTAGTGAAGATATACGATGGATATTTGGATCTACCAATAGTGTCCTGCAAGTTTTCCACCAATATAAATACACCCCAGTATTAATTTATTCACAAAATATTTTTTAAAAATATAAGTGATAGCAGACCTGATTCGAAACCCATTAAATCATGGTAAAACTCCCATGGAGTTTAAGAGGCTTTAGATTAAGCCCAGTTTCCATTTTTTTCTGGGCTAATTAAGCCCCATAAAAGCTAGGAAGAAAGAGTCACAATTATACAGGCTATGATCTCTGAAAGTCAATTTTTCCAAGGGGTATTGTAGCACAATAATGACAAGAACAATAGTTTTATACAAGTGAATTCCAGTAATCCAAAATGGCATGGATATTTATCACATACCCAACTGAGTAGTCGGATAAACCAAAGTGCTATTTTTAGGTGTAGTTTCACATCACTTCTCAGCCTTATCACAAAGATGAAGTATAAATGCAGTTTCACTGATATGAGGAGGACACTGAATAATGCTGATTCTTAGTATTTATACTTTCTTAAAAAGATTAAAATTCAACTTTAGTAAGTTTTTGTTGCCATTCTGCCAACCTGCTGTTGAAACTAACAGCCTTTCAAATAGAAAGCCACTGATTGATTAATGCCAACAGGCACTAAGAGGCTAATTGACAAGCTAGTACAAATTCATTAAATACATGGGGGACACATTGCTCATTTGTTAACTAAGCTGTAGGGATAACTGAAATTCAGATATTCACTAGCATAGCACTTTCCCCCTCCATAAATTTCAAATCCCTTTACAAAAGAGGATGTAATCATTCCTATTTTACAGGTGGGGAAACTGAGGCATGGAACAGTGACAAGATTTGCTTAAGGTCACACAGCAGGTGAGTGGCAGAGCAGGCAATAGACCTCAGATCTCCTGGGTTTCAAATCTGTGTCCTAACCAATGGAAGTATACTCACTGAATTATGCATTTTGCAAATTAAACTAATGTCATAAACAGATGGTTAAGGGTTAATGTCTCTTTTACCTGTAAAGGGTTAAGAAGCTCAGTGAACCTGGCTGATACCTGACCAAAGGACCAATAGGGGGACAAGATACTTTCAAATCTTGGTGGAGGGAAGTCTTTGTTTGTGCTTTTTGTTTTGTTCGTTGTTCACTCTCGGGACTGGGAGGGACAAGACATACACCCAGGCTTTCCCAATCTTTCTGAATCAGTCTTTCATGTCTCAAAATAGTAAGTAATAGCCAGGCAAGGCGGATTAGTCTTATGTTTGTTTCCTCAACTTGTAAATGGTGTTTTTGCTGGAAGAATTTTTACCTCTGTTTGCTGTAACTTTGAATCTCAGGCTGGGGCGGGCGGGTCCCTCTAGTCTATATGAATCCGAGTACCCTGTAAAGCATTTTCCATCCTGATTTTACAGAGATAGCTTTTAATTAAAGAAAGAAAAGGTAAACATTTTCTTTTTAAGAACCTGATTGATTTTTCCTTGTTTTAAGAACCAAGGGAATTGGCCCTGAACTCACCAGGGATTGGTGGGGGAAAAAGGAGGGGAGATGGTTAATTCCTCCTTGTTTTAAGATCCAAGGAGTTTGGATCTGTGTAAGCCTCTCAAGGCAACCCAGGGAGGGGAAAGTCTGGGGGGAAAAAGGAGGAGGATGGTTAAGTTCTCCTTGTTTTAAGGCCCAAGGGGTTTGGGTCTTGGGCTCCCCAGGGAAGGTTTTGGGGGAACAGAAAGTGTGCCAGGCACTAACTTCTGGCTGGTGGCAGCGTACCAGATTTAAGCTAGTAATTAAGATTAAAAGTGATCATGCAGGTCCCCACTCCTTGAACTCAAGTTCAAAGTGGGGAAAAATCCTTGACAACTAAAGTACCTGAAAGTGTTTTTAAAGCAGTCCTTTTAAAAATAGGATTAAATGAAGACTTTCTCTCACCTGCACAAGGTCTCACACTTCTTACCACATACAGACTAGAGAATTACAAAGAGAAATCTCACAATTGAATTCAGCTCAGCTTCACCCAGATTGTGGAGGAGGTCACTGAAAAGAAGAAAAGCTTTATTTTCAAACCCATTTGACACTGAAGTATATGGAGAAATCCTGCTTGCCATCTGGGCTTTCAGTACGCAAAATGCAAAGAGTTGTGTTAATGAAACAGAACCAATATAAAAATCTCTTGGAGACAGATGCCAAGAGACTCAGAGATGACTTTGCCTCAGCAGTGTCCTGTTTTGTGTAAGCAGGTCAGACTAAGAAGGGTTAGTTTGTCTGGCTTGCACCAGAGATGAGCAGAAATTAGTGATGTAAGTACTCATTACTCACAAACCGCTCTGCATGCTGGGTTTGTTCAGTAATCAAATTCTCTTAGAATTAAAACAGCAGGCACAGAAACTTTCCAGCTCTTAAAAGTAATGTTCACTTCCTAGTAGCTTTATGCTCACAATTGCCATACACTCCCACAAAATATATCCCCACAGCCAGGTCAATGTGCTCAGTAAACAGCTGCTTACATGGCTAGGTTGTAATGCCTTATTTAACTGAATGAGTTTTGTTGTCAAGCTAGTTTGAGAAATAGGATGCCATAATCAGAATCCTGGGAAAGAGGAAAGCTCAGGCAGCTTCCTCTGGACCTTTCTTATAAGGTCAGCTAAACATAGATGCAGTAAGCAGCATGCCATCTGCTTCTAGGAGACTTCCTGATGCCTAAAAGATATGGTTGATCCTTGAAAACATTCCTGAATAGCTTCTTGATAGAGACACTAGATCATACCAGATTTTGTCTCTTTTAAGGCCTCATCTAAATCCCATGAAAGGCAGCAGGAGTCTTTCTATTGACTCTATGAGTCTTTGGATCAGTCCCTGAGGGTTCATTCTGTCTTTAGGGACATTGTATGTGTCTTGTGGTTGATGAATAAGGTCCTGATTGATTTTCCAGAGCACATGGCCAGTCCAACCATTCCTTAATGCCCAGGTAACAATGGAGCCTAGGAAGCTTACCTAAGAACTCTGTGATTTGCTAAGGAAGAGGCTGAAGCTGTCAGCAGCTGTTTAATATATTAGAGCACAATTCAGTGAATATGTATGGTGGGAAAAGTTGCACAAATATTCCTAAACTACATTTTAAACTCTTACTCTATGACATTTAACTTAGAACCATGCAACCACACTTATTTTCCAGTCAGCATGAGATGAGCTCCAGCTTGACTACATCTACCAGAATAATGTTCCAATTGATCTTGGATTTGATCTGTTTGTCTTGTTTTTCTCCTTCTTGCCTTCTCTGCTTATTTTAAAATTTTGGATTTTCTTCCTTCTGGGTTCATGGCTAACATTCAGCACTGTGATATGTAAGCAATGCTTTACTTCCTCTAAATTGCAGTATGTTTATTCATCTTCTGTTTACATGTAGGATTATTAGCTGTAGTTAAATTATTTGTCAACTAGTGGTATATCAACACGAACTTGGGCAAAGTTTTATTTTTAAAAAGAGGATGTTGATCTAATGATAATCTCTTACATCACAAAAGTAAGAACTGTAATCAAACAACATGGTATGTAATGGGAATCAAAGCTTCACAATATTTTACAAAATAAGACAATTTTTAGGCTGGTCCTTCACTATAACACTTTTCCAAAAATGTTCTCCATTTGGGTAAAATGCTGATCTCACCAAAGTAAGGAGCAATAATCACATTTGCTTTAGTATAATTAGGATTTGGCTTTCTAGGCCAGATCCTCAGCTGGTGTAAAATAGTTTCACAGAAATCAATAGAGCCACACCAGATGAGGATCTGGTCTATTTGGATGTAGCTTGCTAACATCCACAACTCTGGCACTATCCCAGTCATAATTGCAAGAGTGAAATGTCTTTACTGGTTAACTCCCACTGATATTAGCTCAACAGATACAAAGGTATTTCAACATTTATGTTTTCTCTTGCAAATAGAAGTTGCCTTAAATAACATAGATTGAGTGCCTCTTGCGTTTGTCATGCTGTCATACACGTGGCTGCTTAATGACAGCCTCAGCATATGATCTGTGTCCTGCTAGTTTAGCCTGTTTTATTAGTATTATAGGTTTTTTCCCAGTCTGGAGGTCCAGCCCCAGACATGGCCTGTGTAAACAGCACAAGTGATTATTTTCTTCCTTCTTTTCACAAATTGAAATGAAGATGAATTAAAAAAACTGAGTTCATTTACCATCCTTATGCAAAATATAAAGTGGTTTGCAAAGCTGTATAAAGGACTGAACTATGCAGCTCACTTGAGAATACTGCATCTTCAAATAGAGATTTCATTTGACTGAAATGTAGTCTTGAGCCAAATTCTACTGTGGAGGTGTGGCCTTTCCACAAGCCATAAGATCTTATTAGCAAAGAGAAGAGAAACCTCTTTTTTGGGAAAGAGATCTGGTTATTCATTAACAGGCCAATGCAAAATGAAGTCCTTTCCTAGGGACCCCTCAAGTTCTTCATGCAAACACATTTAACAATAATTATATAAGCACTCTAAAAGTACATACCTTTTGCATATTCCTGCAGGCAGTGAAGGAACAGTCCTCTTACCAACAGCCTGAGACCTTAGAGACAACCCTCTTTGAGCTGCAGGTGTAGTTGATTTAACCTCTTCTTCTGAGGGAACTCCCCTGGTCCTGGCTTCCCTCCATCACTAGGGAAACTTGGATGCAGCTGTGCTATGACCATAAGGTCATAAGATCTCTTTTGGATCTTGAAGACTCTGTACTAACTCTGACCAGGAACAATTTGCATATGCAGCTCTCTGTTGTCTGCAAAGGCAGAGCAAACACTGAATACATCAAGCAGTAGAGAAAGTGCTTTTATCTCCAGAGTGTGGCTGGGAGGTATGTACAGCTGGAGGGGGGTGGCAAGGAAAGACGTGAGCAGTGGTGCAGCAGAGGGTGGAATGGTAGGCTTCGTAAGACTGAGCCTGAGTTAGAGGTCAGAGTTCTTGTGGAGCAGGTTGACAGGAAAGTGAAGGGTTGCAATTAGAGATCTCTGTATGTGTGGGGAAGGGATAGGGAATCAACTGATTGGGGAAGGAGAGAATTGATGGATTGGGGCTACAGTCATCCTAGATGGAGCCAGAGGCTGGGTTGATGGGAAAAGTGGGCTACTCCTCAGCAGATGGTCTAGGAAACAATTTAGTTGGGAGCAGAGGATGGACAGGGATGATTAATTATTTGGACATGTTTTTGAGATGAGGAAGGAAGAGACAGATGAATTGGGTACTTGAACAAGTGGAGCTGGGTGAGGCAAAGGACAGATGGAAACAAATGCTGGATGGATCGACAGCAGTGAGGCAAAACAAATGAGAAATGGAGAGAGGCGGCAAAAAAGCTGCAAATCCCAACAAGGGCTGAGCGCAAGACAGCAGAGGTTAAGGATGCCTTGGGAAATAACAGACTATGGGAGCAAGAAGACAGACCAGAAAAGGGAATAGAGAGCAGAAGGGGAGCCATGGAAATTAGCTTACATTATATGGAAGGGAGAGGCAAAGAAGTGCAGGGGCAGGGGGAAGAGTGAATGCAGGGATGTGTCAAACAGAAGAAAGAAGGATAAGAGGGACATAAATCAGGGAAGGTGGAGCTTTAGAGCACAGGGAAAACATCAATCTGCAGGAAAAACAGACCCAAGGAAGAGAGGCATAGGAGGAACAAAGGTCACACGAAGAAAGACCAAACCAGGAAAACCCAATAAATTTGACATCTGTTTTGACTGATTAATAGAAAGCACTGTGCCAAAATTTGACATATGGCCAGTCTTTTACTTGCATGTTATGAGAAGGGCATGGTAGGACAGACTACCTTTGGAAACCAGGCATGGGAGCCTAGCTTTCCCATGTGCAGTAAGGGGATAAGCTGGCTTTGGTGACAAGAAACGGATAATTTTTACATTTGATTTTTGTCCAGTTGTGTCTAATGACAGTGACATGGGGCTTTTAAAGCCTGTGCTTTTTAACTGTATGTTTCTTGGCATTTAATAGACCATGATTTGCCCTGGGAAGTTATGCTAGACATCAAAATAAAAAGAGTGGGTAGGTCTTCTAAAAATGCAGAAAATTGCACTTCATATTTCAGAGTTTAGCAGCCCTCCTGAGTGCCCTGTGTAAATGTACACTGCCTGCCACCCCCACAGCCTCTTCGTTTTGGTTTACTGACCATGAGCTACAGTAAGGAAATTGTGTGCACACTGTAAGTCTGAACATGAACCTCACCCGCTCAGACAACCCGGAGGGCTCTGTAGGGTGCAGCATGGGTTGCTGTGACTCACTTTCATAGATTGCTGTGGCCTGATCAGAGCCAGCGATCAAGCAGTCACCAAAAGCTTCAGTAAGATGGCTAACGATGGACAGAAACTGAATATCCAGTCAGGTCACCTTAAAGACCTAGCTACAGAGTGGTGGGTGGTGGTGCTCAATACTTTTGGGATTTGCCATAATGATA
Organism: Gopherus flavomarginatus; assembly: GCF_025201925.1. NCBI lineage: Eukaryota > Metazoa > Chordata > Testudines > Testudinidae > Gopherus > Gopherus flavomarginatus. The sequence goes on along the minus strand of NC_066622.1, from coordinate 80,618,758 downwards.
ATAATGTGGCTGGCTTAGGGTGGGAGTGCGAATTGAGAGGTGAATTCTGTCAATAGCCCCGGGCACTTTTCAGAATACTCCATTAGCTCTGGAACATTGGCTTCTTTTACAGTATTATGGCAGCAAAAAGTTATCACACAATGGCTCTCTGGGTAGACACGTCCACGCCCTAGCCTGCCTTTTGGAATGGGCACCAGTGGGCTTTTGCCAGCTGTTCCAGCACTAGAACAACTCTCTTGTCCTGTAGGACAGTAGGTCTTATGGGAGCCATTTTGCTCTGTCAGGCTGGGACCAGCTCCCTGCACTGAAAGTCAAAAAATGGCTTTGCCCTCCACAGATTTCAATTAACGGGCAGTCCTGAGAGCCACAAGTTATTTCTCCAGTGGGTGCAGTTAGTCCCAGCCCCAGTCTGGACACCCTGCAAGTCAGTTTGGCAATGTAGATAGACACAAGGCTCTTCATTCCATGTCATTTGCAGCTACTACCTCAGACTGCTGGCAAACGCTTCTATCCTGTTCCCTGCCAAGCTACCAGAGAACTGGAGGAGACTGCAGCACCCCTGAGGTGCTGGAAAATGGCTACATTATAGTATTTGCCAATGAAAGCCAATGAAAGCCTAGAACAATGGTCCCCAGTGCGGTGCCCATGGGTGCCACAGCGCCCACCAGGGCATTTGTGTGTGCCCGCCTAGTGCCCAGCAGGGGAGAGAAGCCATGGCCCCGTGCAGGCGCTGAAGTTCTCTGTCCCTGGCAGGCGCGGGGCCGTGGCTTCTCTCTGGCTTCTCCAGGGCTGTAGGCTGCGGGCGCAGTTCTCGGTCCCTGGCAGGCGCGGGGCCGTGGCTTCTCTCTGGCTTCTCTGGGGCTGCAGGCTGCGGGCGCAGTTCTCGGTCCTTGGCAAGCGCGGGGCCGTGGCTTCTCTCCAGCTTCTCCAGGGCTGCAGAATGTGGGTACTGGTGTTCTCAGTCCCTGGCAGGCGTGGGACCACGGCTTAAGCTGGAGAGAAGCCACAGCCAGTGTTCTCTGTCCCCAGCAGGCACGAGCCCACCTAGTGCACAGCAGGGGAGAAAAGCTGGGGCCCCGTGCCTGCTGGGGACAGAGTACTCCGGGGCTGCAGCCGCCTGTGTTCTCTGTCCTCCTGGCTTCTCTCTGCACTGCCCAGAACTGGTGCCAAAAACAAAAAAAATGCTCCGACTCTGCAGAATGGACGGAATGCCGCCCCGTAGCATGTGCTGCCCCAGGCATGTGCTTGCTCCACTGGTGCCTGGAGCCGGCCCTGCATGTGAGTAATTGTTGGCGTCCACCGCACTCTTCTGAAAACATGAATGTGCTACGCCACAAAAAAGTTGGGGACCACTGGCCTAGAACATTTGATTTAAAGAGGGCCTTTAAACACCTGCTATCCTTGGGGCTGAGAGCGCCTTGAGCTAGCTGCCAGGAGTGTCTCAGAACCCCCTTTTTAAAAAGCACAGACTAAAGTGATAGGTCTGGCTGGGCCTATGTGATTGTAGTGATTCAGTTCCATGTGACCACAAACTGAACTGCAGTACTGCTGACCATGCTGCAGCGAGGAGTCACACAGGTGTGCAGAGCCCCATGGGCTAAAATAGGATGCCAGCAACAAGGTTTTGTCTGTCCTTGCAGGCATGAATGAACCAGATTAAAATGTAGTAATTTCAGCCACAACCATCTTTAAACACATGTGCTGGAAGTATTTTGTAATTCAGGTTCTAGGAATTGTCCCCCCCGCCCTCAGATTCAGAATAGCACACTCTCCTCCTTAGGGATTGTACATCCAGGCCTCATTTCAAACGTCAGCCCTTTTTCGCTGCTGCTGCCTTAAAAAAGTTTAATTGCAGGGGGTTTGGGTGTGTGTGGGGGTAGTATCGTTCATAGCTTATTAAAATGGGTTTTATTTGTGGTTGGTAGCTTATTAAAATAGCTTGAAGACATTTATTCAAATATCACGTGCACACACACCCAAAAACACAACAAAACAACCATTTGAGCAGAAACCAAATATAGAACAATTCTGCCTGGAATGTGGCTTGTAATGGAAACTGGCTGTGCAAATATTAATTGAGCCTGAATGCTTCTAGCTGGCAGATGATATATAAATGACGTTGACTCACTTGCCACACAAATCAGTAGCAGAGCCAAGAGTCCAACCCAGGAGTCATACGGTTTCTGTGCTAACCACTGGGCCTCATCCTTTACTCTGTGTAACGTGGTAGAATTTAGCAGACATATTCATTTACAGCACAGCTAATTTACTAAGCGCATTTTGGAATAGGCCATACAATTACTGTTACTCTCTCTGTAACATTCTTCTCCCTTTAACAGAAATAGAAACATATGTCTGCTCACTAGTGGCACTTCTGCTCGCAATTAAAGCTAGCCCCAAATGAGGCAAGTATGGGGTGGTTGTGGGTTTTTTGTTAAATGTCTCTCTAACACTTTGCTTTCTTCTCACAACTCATTTTAAAAAGAGGTTCTTTAAAAAGGAATAGCCTAGACAACAAGAAAGCCATTCAAGGAGGCGCAATGCCATTAGTTTGGGAAAGTGAACTATTTATGTAACCCAGAGGTGGGCTTCTTTGGTGGTTAACCATTGGAAGGAGCGATTAAGTCCCTTTTCAAGAAATAAGAAGTCTTTGCTGGCAGGGAGAACACCCTTTCAGACAAATTTGAGATCCAAAGCACTGCTAGGAAGGCTAGACAGCCTGGATCTTTGTACACAGCTCCCCTTGCTCTCTCCCCGCCCAGGACTAGCCTTCTATAAATATGGGCCACGTACTTGCCTTGATGCCCAATGGCACTCTCACTCATGTCAATGAGTTACCTTTGTTCAGATCACAAGCAAGCATATTGTTTTCTCCTGCATATCATCAATGTAAAAAACCCAGGTGATGGGGCCTGGAAAGGCGCCAATGAAATTATCTCTTGAAGTGCAAACATGGAATCATATTTACTGCTGTTATTTTAATTAATTGATCCAGATTTGCTACTTTCACTGACAAAATCTGAAATGAAGATAATTTTTGATCCAGGTTACACTTAAATCAAGACTAGCTACTGGTGTGTATAACACTTATGTCATCAGTTCATCCCCTCTGGAGGACAGGAGTTAAAACCTTACCCCATGTGCCTGGAGACACTTCCTCCCCATAGCATAGACCTCTGAAGACCAGAAATCTGAGGGGAAGATTCCACCACACCCTGTCCCACAAGGTGGGAACTAGGTGTGCATGCAAGAAGAATGTTTGGGGAGGAGGGACCTGGCAAAGAGCACTTTGAGGCCTAGTGATGGTAAGAAGGCCATTAATAAGCTGCAGTTTCAAGGCCGGGCCGCCCAGAGGATTCAGGAGGCCTAGGGCAAAGCAGGGGAGCTGTGGTGCTTGTACTCACCTGGCAGTGGTCCAGGTCTTCGGCAGCACTGAAGGGCCCCCTGGTGCCAAAGTGCCGCCAAAGATCTGGAGCGACTGAAGGGCCCCCCACCGCTGAAGACCCGGACTGCCACCAGTCCAGGGCTCAAGGGGCATTTCGGCAGTGGGGGCCCTTCAGTCGCTCCATGTCTTAGTCAGCACTGAAGGGCCCCCTGCCGCCGAAATGCCACCGAAGACCCAGCCCGCTGCCAGGCCAGGGCTCACAGGGCCCCTGTGGGGCCCAGGGCAAATTGCCCCATTTACATCCCCCCACCCCCCAGGTGGCCCTGTTTCATGGAAAAGATGCCAAACACAAACTTTCAAATCCAGCAATCAGGTTTGATTTTAAGGGCTATCTTGCCAACAAGAAGGGCCAGAAACCTTTGGTTTAGCTGCTTGGGGTGAAAGCTGAGAGTAGCACTTACTTCTAAATGGTTTAACCAGGGCCTAGAGTCTTCTGCCATAGGATATAAGCAATGTTCATCCAAGTGAATGAGAGTCAGTCCTATCCTGTGCCAAGAGAAGACTACTCCTGAAAGATACGCTTGGTCAGGAATGGAGCTACTGGAGTTAAAAAGATTCCAAGTTTAACAGTGAATGGCTCTAAAGTTAGGCACCTGGCTTTTCTAAGAACATGTACAGACACTAGTTACCATGTGACAAAATTCACTCAGATGAGGACGGCCAGCCTAGGCCCTCTGCTGCATTTATCTTCAGAGGATTGCAGAGTAATGCAACAGTACTGCTACTTGCAAAGCAACCTTGCATCTCCAGTGTGCTGTGAATGGGGTCTTTGTGCTAAGTCAACATGGAGAGTGGCACTGCAGATGAGGCCATTTATCCAGATCCAGTGGCCCAATCACTCTGTGCAAATGGTAGAAGAGTCCCTTATGTCCATTCCATAGGCCTGAGAAGCAACCCTGTCCCAGCTCTGTGTTTGGGGATGGGGTTAGATGTCCCATCCCTACCATAGTTCACTCACAGGGCTTCTGCAAATGGGCTTTAGGTGGATGAAGCGAATTTCACGTCACCCATTGAGGACAACTGAGCAAAACCAGTCTTCAATTCCTGATCCAAGGGGGGTTTGGAACTAACAAAACTGTTTAGTACTAACAGCACATCAGAGGGTAAATAGTCTTTCACTACTGAGATGACATGTTGTGATTTTAACTAAAAAAAAAAGTAAATATTAGTCTGATGGAATGTTTGCTTGTTTTTACAATTTGTGGAACTAACAAATTTTAATATGTTTTAACCAAAGTTCCTGTAGGGTACTTAAAACAATGCATACTAAATATACTCCTTTAAATGAAAATGTAATATGTTAGACATTGCCTTGACAATCCCATTGTATTTCAGAATACAAAACAACAACAACTGGTTGCACAGACAGCTTATTATCCTCTCCTGTTGCATACATTGATTTAAGTATTCAGAATGACTTTTACCTATGTACATATTTCATCTTAGCTTTAAAAACCAACTGACCTGCAGTGAAAAAGCACTGTAGTAGCATGGAAATCAACTCTGGTAATCATTTCTTTAACAGATAAGGAAAACTATCAGGATAGCAAAACTATGAGAAACATGTTAATTAGTCAGTATAACAAGATAAAACCACACCCATGTTATGTGTGACCTACATTCAATAACTTGTCGACAATACTTAGGCCTGGTCTACACTATGATTTTAGGTCGAATTTAGCAGCATTACCTCGATTTAAGCCTGGACCCGTCCACACGACAAAACCCTTTGACTTAAAGGGCTCTTTAAATCGATTTATTTACTCCACCTCCAACGAGAGGATTAGTGCTGAAATCGGCCTTGCCGGGTTGAATTTGGGGTGGTGTGGACGCAATTTGACGGTATTGGCCTCCGGGAGATATCCGGAGTGCTCCATTGTGACCGCTCTGGATAGCGCTCTCAACTCAGATGCACTGGCCAGGTAGACAGGAAAAGGCCCGTGAACTTTTTAATCTCATTTCTTGTTTGGCCAGTGTGGCAAGGTGCAGGTGAGTGCAGATCTCATCAGCAGAGGTGACCATGATGAAGTCCCAGGATCACAAAACAGCTCCAGCATGGACCAAATGGGAGGTATGGGATCTACTCGCCATATGGGGAGACAAATCCATGTTAGCTGAACTCTTGTCCAGTAAACGAAATGCCAAAACATTAGAGAAAATCTCAAAGGGTATGAAGGACAGAGGCCATAACAGGGACGCAAAGCAGTGCTGCATGAAAATTCAGGCGGTAAGACAAGTCTACCAAAGAAACAGAGAGCCAAACGGCCGCTCCGGATCAGAGCCACAAACATGCCACGCTGCATGCCATGCTAGGGGATGCAGCCACCACTACCCCAACCCTGTGCTTTGACTCCATCAATGTAGAATCATGCAACACAGAAGCGGGTTTTGGGGACGAGGAAGATGACGAAGAGATTGAAGATAGCTCACAGCAAGGAAGTGGAGAAACCGGTTTCCCCAACAGCCAAGATATGTTTCTCACCCTGGACCTGCAGCCAGTAACCCTGAACCCACCCAAGGCATGCGCCCAGACCCTGAAGGCACAGAAGGGACTTCTGGTGAGCGTACCTTTGTAAATATTACACTTTGTTTAAAAAGTAAGCATGTTTAATGATTAATTTGCCCCGACATTCGCGGCCCGTGGAATGTGGCATTCCACTGCTAGTGGAAAAGTCTGTTAACGTGTATGAGGATGGAGCGGAAATCCTCCAGGGACATCTCCATAAACCTCTTCTCGATGTACTCCCAAAGCCTTTGCAAAAAGTTTCTGGGGAGGGGAGCCTTATTCCGTCTGCCATGGTAGGACACTTTACCACCCCCCAGGCCAGTAACACATACATCTGTTAGTCCAGAAGGTGCCACAGGACTTTTTGCTGCTTTTTACAGATCCAGACTAACACGGCTACCCTTCTGATACTTGACACATAGTCTGGAATCACTGCATAACAAAGCATGGCAGCGTATGGTCCCAATGTTTGATGGCATTCAAACAATATCCATTCTTTATCTTGCTGTGTTATCCTCAGGACAGTGATATCATTCATGATCACCTGGTTGAAATAGGGTGCTTTTATTAAGGGGACATTCAGAGGTACCAGTTCCTGCTCAGCTGTGGCTGAACAGAAATGTTCCCCGCTGTCAGCCATGTGGTGGGGGGTGGAGTGATGCGTGAGTGATCTCACGCACCAAAACAGCAGGCCCTCGATACAAGAGGCAAAATGCGACCTTTTAACGAAAGCACACGTGCTGTGTAATGTGAACAGCAAGATTTAACATGAAAGTGTACGCATTGTTCTCTAAAATGTGTCTTTTTAACTACCACTCTCCCTTTTCCTCAACCAGCTGCAAATGTTTCTCCTTCACAGAGGCTAGCGAAGATTAGAAGGTGAAAAAAAATGCGGGATGAAATGTCCTCTGAGCTCCTGCTGTCCTCCCACATTGACAGAGGATAGCAGAATGCATGGAGGCAGACAACGTCAGAGTGTAGGAAAGCATAATATGAACGCGAGGAGAGGTGGTGGGCTGAAGATGATAGGTGGCATCAGCTTGCTGACAGAAGGCAAGAGTCGATGCTCAGGCTGCTGGAAGATCAAACTCATATGCTCCAGCGTATGGTTGAGCTGCAGGAAAGGCAGCAGAAGCAAAGACCGCCATTACAGGCCCTGTGTAACCAACAACCCTTCTCCCCAAGTTCCATAGCCTCCTCACCCAGATGCCCAAGAACGCGGTGGGGGAGCCTCTGGCCACCCAGCCACTCCACTGCAGAGGATTGCCCAGGCAACAGAAGGCTGGCCTTCAATAAGTTTTAAAGTGCAGTTTGGCCTTGTCCTTCCCTCCTCCCCCACCCCTCCCAGGCTACCTTGGCAGTTATCCCCCTATTTGTGTGATGAATTAATAAAGAATGCATGAATGTGAAGCAACAATGACTTTATTGCATCTGCAAGCGGTGATCGAAGGGGGGAGGGAAAGGTGGCTAGCTTACAGGGAAGTAGAATGAACCGGGGGGTAGGGGGTTATCATCAAGGAGAAACAAATAGAACTTTCACACCATAGCCTGGCCAGTCATGAAACTGGGTTTTCAAAGCTTCTCTGATGCGCATCATGCCCTCCTGTGCTCTTCTAACCACCCTGGTGTCTGGCTGCACATAATCAGCAGCCAGGCAATTTGCCTCAACCTCCCAACCCGCCATAAATGTCTCCCCCTTACTCTCACAGATATTGTGGCACGCACAGCAAGCAGTAATGACAATGGGGATATTGGTTTCGCTGAGGTCTATCCGAGTCAGTAAACTGTGCCAGCGCGCTTTTAAACATCCAAATGCACATTCTACCACCATTCTGCACTTGCTGAGCTTATAGTTGAACAGCTCCTGACTACTGTCCAGGCTGCCTGTGTATGGCTTCATGAGCAATGGCATTACAGGGTAGGCTGGGTCCCCAAGGATAACTATAGGCATTTCAACATTTTCAATGGTTATTTTCTGGTCTGGGAAGAAAGTCCCTTCCTGCAGCTTTTAAAACAGACCAGAGTTCCTGAAGATGCTGCACTGAAAAGTACCCTTTTTGGTTTATGTACTCGCTGGCTTGGTGCTCCTGCGCCAAGATAGGGATATGGATTCTATCACCCCACCACACAGTTAGGGAATCCTACTGAAGCAAAGTCATCGACTATGACCTGCACATTTCCCAGATCCATTATCCTTGATATTAGCAGATTTTTATTGTGTGGGCTGCTTGGATCACAGCAACCCCCACAGTAGATTTGCCTACTCCAAATTGATGCCTAACTGATCAGTAACTGTCTGGCATTGCAACCTTCCACAGGGCTATCGCCACTCGCTTGTGAACTGTGAAGGCTGCTCTCACCTTGGTATTCTGGTGCTTCAGGGCAGGGGAAAGCAAGTCACAAAGTTCCATGAAAGTGCCCTTACACAGGTGAAAATTTTGCAGCCACTGGGAATCGTACCAGACCTGCAACACTATACGGTCCCATCAGTCTGTGCTTGTTTCCTGGGCCCAGAATTGGCATTCCACAGCATGAACCTGCCCCATTAACACCATGTTGTGCACACTGCTGGGGCCCATACTTTGTGAGAAGTCTATGTCCATGTCTCTGTCCTCATCACTCTCGTCACCCCGCTGCCATCACCTCCTTGCCTGGCTTTGTTTGGCAGGTTCTGTTTCTGCATATACTGCAGGATAATGCCCATGGTGTTTACAGTGCTCATAATTGCTGTGGTGATTTGGTCCCAGTGCTTTGGCGTCTGGGCTGAAAAAAAGGCGCAAAATGATTGTCTGCTCTGACGGAGGGAGGGGCAACTGACAACATGGCTTACAGGGAATTAAAATCCACAAAGGGGGTGGCTTTGCATCAAGGACAAACAAACAACTGACACACAGAATGGCCCCCTCAAAGATAGAACTCAAAACCCTGGGTTTAGCAGGCTATTGATTTCACGGAGGGAGGAAGAGAAGGAGGAACAAATGAATACAAAACAAATTGGGTCTATTTCTTGTTTTGATCCATTCCATCTATCTTTTACATCTTAGGCTGGCAGCAGACGGTGCAGTACAAGTGCTAGCCATCCTCATCTCCTGGGTGCTCAGCAGAAGATGGGAATGGACCTGGCTGAGTCACTCCCATCTCTGCCCTGGTGCCCCTGACTGACCTCACCGAGGTTGGCTAAAAGAGCACCCAGGAGTACGACAATGACGGCTACCGATCGTAATAGACCATTGCCAAAAGGCAATGAGCTGCTGCTGAGTAGCAATGCAGTCCCATGTCTGCCAGCACCCAGGAGACTTACAATGTCAGTCAGCTGTGTGAGCTCCATGCTTGCCATGGTATGGCATCTGCACAGGTAACCCAGGAAAAAACATGCAAAATGATTGTCTGCCATTGTTTTCATGGAGGCAGGAGCGAAGGGAGGGGCCTGCCAACATGTACCCAGAATCACCTGTGACACTGTTTTTGCCCCATCAGGCATTGGGGTCTCAACCCAGAATTCCAATGGGCAGCAGAGACTGCAGGAACTGTAGGATAGCTACCCACAGTGCAATGCTCCAGAAGTCGGTGCTAGCCTTGGTACTGTGGACGCAGTCCGCCGACTTAATGCACTTAGAGCAGTTTTTGTGGGGACACAATCGACTGTATAAAAACGATTTCTGAAAAACTAACATCTATAAATTCAACCTAATTTCGTAGTGTAGATATACCCTTAGACAATTTTATTTTACTTGCAGCCTTCTTCTGGAAGGCTGAGCATCTGCAATACCTATTGACTTCCATTGGAGTTAAGGGTGCTCAGCACCCCTAAAAATCAGGCCCATGGTGTCTCAGGTTGGCCATCCACGCATTCAGACACACAGAATCAGTGGTTGCTACTGAAAATTTTGGTTGTAGGGTCAAATTCTCTGCTCAGATATAAACATGCAACTTCCACTGAAATCAAGAGGAGTTTTGCCAGTCTTACTGAGGTGAAGTTAGACTCTTATTTACGTTTTACATCCCATGAGCCAAATTCTAGATGCACACAAACTCTTCAGCTTCCAAGGGAAGTCATATGGAGGCATCTCCAAGGACAGAAACTGGCCTAATGGCTGTCTCTTAAAATGGTTTGAAGTCTTGTGACCAGGGAATATGGAGCTGTAGTTGATAGTTTGAGATTTACAGGATGATGAATTCAAGTGTATAAGCACTCAGTTGCCATCTGTGTATTTCTACAATCAGCAAAAAGACAGCAACACTCTGGGGCATGTCAGTAATTTTTAATTTTAATGTGCAAATAAATATGGTTCTAGAAAAATAACAGAACACTGAACTTTCATATGAAACTCCAGGGGTGAGATCCTCACACCTAGTCTCCCTCTTTTAGACTGGATAAAAGAGCCAAAGCAACATAAGGGAGCCCTAAAAGTCCTATGTTACCCAGCACAGACACTGCAAAAACAGCTCTACGTCCGCTCTCCAAGGAGCGCCTCACCAGCCCTAGAATAGAGCGCTTACAGGGGGACGGGGGCACAGCATTGTAGAAATTCTGGGCAGTGCTGTAGTCCATAGGACAACCCTGGTTAGGCTGCTGTAACTTACACAGGTCTCAAAGCTGTCAATTATGCTGTCAGTTTCCAGCTCACAGACTAGCCCACAATCATGAGGGGGCAGAGATAGCAGTAAGTCACCAGAGCCTTCTCCCCCCAGGATGCGAGTTCTGTGCCGCACCTCTTAGAGACAGCACAGACTTTTACACTCATAACACAGTGTGTGGGGTAAGTGTATGGGCAAGCACAATGCTCTTCAAACAACTAGAGGGGGATAAAAATGTCAGGTCAGGCGAGCCATATTTTAATTGTAATATAGAAATGTATATGGTCATTACAGGGCTCCTATTACTCCCTTCTTCTTCAGCCCCTGCAAACAAAATTGGCTTATACTGTATAAGTCCTGGGCATCTAAATAGGGGGGGAATGCCAAGTGACTTCAGGGGGCTTTGGATTAGGCCCTAATATGGCACAAACGCAAAAGGTCCATTTTACCTATTTAAGTCCTAACTGGAGCAGCTGGAGGCAAATGTGCCCACATTGGACTATTGGGTTCATTCTGTTTAATTTTAACCAATGGAAAGATTTTGGTTGAAGCCATTATAGCTCAGCTTGACTTGAAACACATCCAACTAGAGAGGCAACTGGAATACTTAGGCTCAGCAATAGACTCCAGCTTTTTCTAACTAAAGTCTCTCCTCATCTCATGGTGCTCATTTATTAATAGCTCTCTGGTGATGGTTATGTAACAATTGGTAATCAAGGACATTCAGTTCAATGCATTCCTTCTTAATTGCATTAGTGATTTGCTTAAGACTTGTGCTTCCTCTTCTCCTGGAACAGCCTTTGCTTATATATAAGAGCTAGTTAATAACTCTTAATGTTATACTTAATCTGTCACGTGAGCTGGATAGATTCTGTTTTGAGCAGATTAAGATGAGCATTTGACTTCTAAGCACAAAATTCAAGTGCAGAGGTTATGGAGGGGGAAATATACTCTCCTAGGTGAAACAAACATTTTATATATTTGTTGTGGTAAATTCCCATAGGATAGAAGAAACGCTTTGTTCCTGTTTGATGCGTGGTCTAATCACATTAAAACAGCCTTTTATAATCACAACATTTTTAGGAGCCACATCCATACAAACATGATCATCTTCTCATAGGAAAAATGCAAACTGGTGTTTTCCTTTTCAACAAAGTCTCTTTAATGTGTGTTATTAGCCTTTCCCCTTCTTCCTCCCACCCCTGAAAGTGAAAGTATTTTGTGCAGACATAAATTCACCTGTATAACTGCCAAGGCAGACTCAGCAGATGAAGTGCTGCCTCTGGCTTGGAAAACAAAGTGAGCATAGTAGTAATATGTGAAAAGCCAGCAGAAGGAGGATGCATTGCTTACTAAAGCAGCGGGCACCAAAATCTGAAGAGCGATAAGAAAGCTGCATTATGAACTAAAGAAAAATGTCCTCTTGCTATTTACTTATTGAACACGCCAGGATTCTACATCCCAGTCAAAATCCAAACAGCCACTTGATAACTTAGTAATGAATTCCAACACAAGCAGAGGCTATCAAGCTCTCCTGAGCTAATCTAATGCTTCAAGTTCTACTTGATTTCAAAAGGACAGTCACTTTATTGCGAGCAAATCAATAAATCAATTGATTCTGTAGCTATTTGCTAACTGTTCAGTTTGGAAAGATTTATGCATATTTTGTTATTGGTGCCTCAAGTTTAGCTTTCCATAATGTGTTGGTTAAAGAACCTCAGCATTTTCCATTGCGCTTTGCTCATCACCGTTCCGTCCACATCATTGTCGGGTAGCGTTCCAGGAGAGCATTTCTGAGATGTGCCGTGTGGATTTTGTCTCTAGTCTCTATAATGCAGGTGACCTGGGAAAAGAATTAGGAACATTCTTGAACTGATGACAACATTCTCAGACCACAATGGTATTTCCAACTAAGCCATAAAATGCATTCATAAAGGCTAGATGATCAATCTAAGTTGAAAGCTTCTGGACCCTGCACTCCCTATCTTATAGCAATGCTATAACTTTCTCCAGTCCTCAGAAACAGAATGTTGAAGTCCTCCCTTGGTCCCACCTGTCTCCCCAACCCATCTCCCCTTTACCTCCAAAATTTTTGACTACAGGCTACTCCACAGGCATTGACTTCCTCTCTTCTGACTCTGCCCTTTCCAGTAAACTGCCATGAAATCACCCATTACCACCTTCTGGATGAATCTCTGTTCTGTTCTCATTCCCATGATTTGCCTATCAACTTGGCTTCTTCCTCGCTCCTCTTCGATGCTTACTTCTCTAAGTTTCCATGATTCTGTACTATCATGGCTCCTTCACTATCTCCACTGGACACCCCTTCTCCTCTCTCCTGCTTTTCTCAGCATCCTTTAGGGATCTATCCTCAACCCAATATTCTCTCTACACTACCTTGAGTGACTTCACCTGCTTACATGGTTTGTTACCATGTCTCCAGTCCTCCACTCAGTCCTACATCTCTTGGTATCTCTGCTGGACATTCTGCTACTAATTCAAATTAACATGGCTAAACCAAACTCCACATTTTCCCTCCCACTCTCCCCCCCCACTTCCACCAGTATGTTAACAATTCTCCTATTTTCCCAGTCACCCAAGCTCATAACCTCAGTGTCATTTTCAACTCTCATCTCACTCATCTTGTCCAGCCACTCACATCTATGCTGTCACGAGATCCTGTCAATCCTGTACAAGCATCCTGAAATCTTTCTGCTCCAGTTTAATACTGATTTTAATTCCACCTCCCTCTAAACTTTGTGGAAGGTGAGGCTTGGCTGGGAAACTGAAATCAAAACCACCGAATATAGTTCATTCTTTTATGGCCCATGCTGTCATGAAGAGCACCAACTACCTTTTACAATGTACTGTATAGAACTAGCTTGCATAGCTTGTAAGATGCTGCACAACACTGCGCAATTTAACCTAATGGAGAAGTCCTCTCACTGGCACATAGCAGTTTAGGGGAAAAAATCTCTCTGCTATTCCAGAAGAGATGTGGTTAATATATGTTACATTTTGGATGTAGCCATTTTTAGAGGACCTTCAGGGGTTTATTGATTACTCTCAGTCACCAGTGACTACGCAAAAAGTACAGCTTTTTATATTACAGCTATAAGAAATAGATACTTTCAAGGATGCAGGGAGACTAAAAACATTATCTTTCAGCCTATCATCTGAAAAATGCTCACAGTGAAATTCCGAAAATCAGACCCTTGAGCATTTCATACTTCCCCAGCATAAAGTTTAAAATAAAAAATAAAACACTGAAAAAAGCCATTTGAATGGTGAGACACCCCAAAACCCAGCTATAGTCTGTGCCAAGTGGCCCTGAGCTCATTTTTATTGATTATGGCTTCCCACTAACGAACATGATCTAGGAATTATTTTGAAGAAGTTCTGTGGCCTGCTAGACTAGATGAGCACAATGGTCCCTTCTGGCCATGGAATCTATGAAAAGCCATGAAATGAAGCATGATTTATTACCCACAACTATGTGCCTCAGTCTGAAGATTGCTTTATTATTTTTCCCCTTTAGAACATACAACAGGCCTACAAGTAACTGGAGATGGAGGGTTTTTTTAGAGCAGCGTTTTTCAAACTGGGGTCCATAAGGGCACTCCAGGGGGTCCACAGGCCCCGCTGATCAACTCCTCCCCATCCCTCCCAGCACCTGCTGCATGATGGGGAGCAACAGGTGACTTAACATTTTGCTGCCAGAAAAGCAGAGAGAGATTGATTGGCAAAGTAGCATCTATAGTCTATTATTATTATTAGCTTCCACGTTTGGCTGAATTAATTCCTGTGAAAGTTGGATGGACAGAAAACTAAACAGAACTCAGGACACTATGAAGAAGTGCTGCTAGAACCCTCTGTGCTAAACTGCCATCAGTGTAGACCTTCTACTCCTGGTGCTCTGATGAGTTTGCCAGTCCTGTCGGTTTGTGTTATGGTTTTTGTGAGGAGGACAGTGTTCACAAGAAACCAGAGGAGGCCAAACTTTTTTTTTTCTTCCTGGAGCCAAGCAGGATTCTGATCATCCATATGCTGACAAGCTATGGATCTGTAGCAAAGCCTTGAGTAGTCCGGAGTTAAAAATTACATTTTCCTTCAGTATTGTATTACTTCGATGTTGTTTACTTGCTGCCTTTTTTGCTCCAGTACATGGTCTATGAGACTCATGACATATCTATTTGGGAGAAATATGCACCTAGACTAGAGGAGTATTACGGATGTGCATGGAATAGATTTCACTCTCAGTAGTATCTTCTGTATCATAAAAGCAGCAAAGAATCCTGTGGCACCTTATAGACTAACAGACGTTTTGGAGCATGAGCTTTCGTGGGTGAATACCCACTTCCTCAGATGCATGTAATGGAAATATCCAGGGGCAGGTATATATATGTGTGCTAGCAAGCAAGCTAGAGATAACGAGGTCAGTTCAATCAGGGAGGATGAGGCCCTGTTCTAGCAGTTGAGGTGTGAAAACCTCGATGCCAACTCTGCCCACATATCTACACCAGCGACACCATCACAGGACCTAACCAGATCAGCCACACCATCACTGGTTCATTCACCTGCACATCCACCAATGTAATATACGCCATCATATGCCAGCAATGCCCCTCTGCTATGTACATCGGCCAAACTGGACAGTCTCTACGGAAAAGGATAAATGGACACAAATCAGACATTAGGAATGGCAATATACTAAAACCTGTAGGAGAGCACTTCAACCTCCCTGGCCACACTATAGCAGACCTTAAGGTGGCCATCCTGCAGCAAAAAAACTTCAGGACCAGACTTCAAAGAGAAACTGCTGAGCTTCAGTTCATCTGCAAATTCGACACCATCAGCTCAGGATTGAACAAAGACTGTGAATGGCTTGCCAATTACAGAACCAGTTTCTCCTCTCTTGGTTTTCACACCTCAACTGCTAGAACAGGGCCTCATCCTCCCTGATTGAACTGACCTCGTTATCTCTAGCTTGCTTGCTAGCACACATATATATACCTGCCCCTGGATATTTCCATTACATGCATCTGAGGAAGTGGGTATTCACCCACGAAAGCTCATGCTCCAAAACGTCTGTTAGTCTATAAGGTGCCACAGGATTCTTTGCTGCTTTTACAGATCCAGACTAACACGGCTACCCTCTGATACTTGTATCATAAAAGTTTAACTATAACATTGTTTTCCTTGGGTAAGTGGGATCATGCACAGCCTGTTAATTACAGCCACATTTTTAAGTACATAAATCCAGTGTCAATTGAAGGAGAATGGGCTGGTGGGGACATCTGTGCCTCTAGTTAGTGGAATTCACCACATGCATTGGATATTGTTAAGTCATCCCTGCTACTCTTGTACCAGTCCGTTATCTTCTTCCCAAGTGGAGAATTGTGTGTGCAGGGCAGTGCTTTGGCTTGGAAGGGTTTTCTTTTATACACGCGTGCTGCTCTGTGTTTGTATTGGAGAAGGTGGGTTAGAGAAATGCACTTAGAGTGGAACGTGGGGAGATTCATGATCATCCTTAGTTCCTGCAGCAGTTTGTTCCATAGTCTTGGACCAGCTCCTCAGAACGTCTGTTTCCCACACAGAGGAACTTTACCTTTATGGCACATTCCATTGTGCCCAAGAAGCCAAGTTGTTGACCACACTCCATCTTAGAGTGTTAGGCTGTTTCTGAATATGCCAAGCCCTGGCCATCGAGCATCTTGATGGTAAAGAACAAGATCTTGAGCCTGACTCAATCATATTCTCCCTCTAAGACCTCCCCCTCTCTCACCCTTCAGCACATGCTTAGGCTTACTGGCAAACTGCTTATCCCCACCACTGTAAATCACTCCCTCTGAACACGGACCCCCTTCTTTGCCCTGACTGATCCATGAAGCAAGCTACCGACGGAAAGCCACAGCCCTTCTAAAGTTCTTCACCCGCTGACTGACTTTCAGTCATGCTAAAGAAGAGTCTGCTCCTCGATTGCTAGGAGATTGGAGAGGAGGAGGAGGAGGAGGAGGAGGAGGAAGCAGCAACTCACCCAAGAAACTGCTCAATGTTGGATACGGGGAAATAGTTGGGAGGAGAGAAACTCAGGACTAGATTGCAATGCTTACCCAAACTGAATAGTAGCTTGTGCCACAA
Organism: Gopherus flavomarginatus; assembly: GCF_025201925.1. Taxonomy (NCBI): domain Eukaryota; kingdom Metazoa; phylum Chordata; order Testudines; family Testudinidae; genus Gopherus; species Gopherus flavomarginatus. The sequence continues at coordinate 80,602,088 of NC_066622.1, read as the reverse complement.
ATAGTCCATTTACTTCCACAGGGCTACTCTTGGTGGACAGCAGTATTCAGCCTAAGGGGATCTGAATCTAGCCCTCAGTGAGTTAGACTGATTTAGAAAAGGAAGCAGCTGTGAAAAGCAACCACCAGCTGATCAGGGAAGCAGTACTTTGCCCTCTGACTAGGAGATATCTTCCAAAGCACAGACACACCCACCTCTACCCAGTCTATAAGCCCCCAGTAATGCAGGCCCATTTCTCCCCTGGGTCTGACCCAGACTTCAGCTTGCTATTGCTGATTGTCCATCTTTCTTCAATGTCAACACAAACAGGAGGGGATTGCTAGATTTTTTAAATGATTTGGTAAGAGTATATTTTTATATATTTAGAACCTGTAAGATGTTCCAAACTGCATCAAGTGTGAAGCAGGTCATGCCAGTATGTTAGCACCCAAAGAGATCAAACGCATTCCTTTGGAAACTAGGTGGATATTTGCCTTGTTTAATCATTTCAATAGCTCACCCCACCATATCAAAAATGGAGCAATCAAATCAGCTGGAGGAAGCATGTTAATAGTTTCCACTCATTGACGTTACTACAATTTTGCTGCCTACACAATCATGAGGCTTTAAGATTTTGCATATTTCTTACTGTAGTTCTATGTTGTCACGGACCATTCTCTTCTGCCCTGGATCTCCTTCCCCAAGCTGCCACTGAATTTTATAGACCCACAGACACACACTTTGCTGTCCAATGTGGAACCTAGGCTAGGAACAGTGGGGAAAACATTCCCTTCTCCCTCTCTGAGTCCCAAAGTGGTCACCTGGACCCAGCTCCTCAAAAGCATCTAGGCACCTAACTCTGAAATACCAGAGAAGGGAGAGGGACTAGGATTTTCAGCTCTCAGAAGAGATCTGTGGCCCTCGTGCATAGAAGGGAAGGAATGGCAGAGAGGGGTCTGAGGAATGGGATAGTCTTTCAGGTCTAGAATCCATGTTTGCAACAAACTCACAAAAAATAGCTCACTACCATCCTCTATAAACAAATTCTGTAAACATGAGGTGAACATAAAGAAAAAATACCTTCAGGGAATTGCCCGTTCCTAGTTGTTTCTAACCTGCCAAAGATTATTAACAGGTGAAAAATCTTGTTTTTCAAAACTACCAACTTCAACATGACCTGGCTCTTGGTGACGCTGCTGTTGCTGCCAGATCAATGATCTGTAATCTACTGCAAGACAAAAATCTCACTAGTACAGACCATCTAAATCAGAGGTGCAAATCAGAAGATGTTCTTGCACATTCTAAAAAACACAAGCAGCCAATCCCATTTCATAGGTCATCTCATCAAGTAATTGCTGAACCTCATGAAGCCACATCATCATCAGCAAAAGAGTAAGGAGATTTGTTGTCCCCCTTTTCAATCCTGCTTATTTTCTTCAGCACAATCACATTGAAAAAAGGTAAATCCTTGTGGGATTGGGGATTTAAGCACATGTTTAGAGTGCTTTGCTGAAGCAGGAGCAACACAGGAAGAAAAGAAATACAAAGTATGTGCAATGTGGGTGAATTAATGTTGCTATGAAAACCTAACTTTTACTTTTTGACTTCTGAGAATTTACAGTTAGAACCTTAAAACAAAAGTTTTGGCGTTGAGTGCTACAAAGGAAAAAAATCCAGAACTACTAAATTTGAGGATTAACTTTAATGCATTGGATTAAAAAAAAACCCTCAAAACATTTTGGGATATTTTGGTCTGGATCCCAACTTTGCAGCTCAGGTTTATCTCTAATTGTATCACAAACGTATTCCAGCCCCTTCCAGTACTGTTAAAAATCATCATCAGGATCATTCAGTTTGTGAAACGCTTTGACCTTTAGATTAGACAGGCATCCAAATCTTGTTGCAGTACAACTGAGAGTCTACTGGAATGGAAAGCCTATGAGAATAGATCATGTTTGAAAGCAGACATGAGCAATGGCACACTTTTTTTGGTCAGAGAGTATATTTGGTTTCAATATTCTGATGCACTAGCCCCATAGAAAAGGTTGCAATAGACACAAAAACTCTTGTAGCATTTTCTGCCAAGAAACTAGGAAAGATGATCTAGTACAACTTATTTGGCAACATAAATAAGTGGTAAGCACTATTTCATGAAAAGCTAATTGAGAAACCTCGAGTTCCAAGAGCAGCAAAATCCAGCTTTCAGTTTAAAAAATATAAAACATAAAAATAGGAGGGGCTTTAAAGATGACTCCATATTGTCCAATTGAAGAGTAAAAAATTTCAAAAGTACCTAAGGCTCCTAGAGCTCAGATCAAACGTATCCCATTGATTTCAGTCACATCATTCAATTGTGTGTGACAGTGAATAATGATTGAGGCAAGGAATGAGTAAGAATGACTCTACAGCCTGGTGGTGAGAGGACTCATCTAGGATGTGGAATACCTGCAGTCAAGTCCCTGCTCCAATAACTCTTTTTTTATACAAAGTGGAATAGCTTCAAGAGAAGAGATTGAGATGCATAGAATGGAACACATAGACAGAAGATATTTATACATACAGAGAACATGAAAAAAAGTGAAAGTATACATACTTTCACCTTTTCATGTTCTCTGTATGCATCTGAAGAAGTGAGCTGTAGCCCACGAAAGCTTATGCTGAAATAAATTCGTTAGTCTCTAAGGTGCCACAACTACTCCTGTGCTTTTTGCGGATACAGACTTACATGGCTGCTACTCTGAAAGAAGAGATTGAGACTATCCCATAGCCCCGGGGCTAGGGCGCTTTCCTGATATGTAGGAGACTCCTTTTCAAAACCCTTTTCCCCATCAAGCAAAGGGGAAAAACTAAACTCTCGTCTGCCACATCCCCTATAACCACTAGGTTAAAAAATAATAATGAAGAGAGTGGCACCGTTACCACCACATTCTCTGGCCATTTTGTGCCCTTTAAAAATACCCAGAACAAAACCTTCAGGTCAAATTAAATGTTTGATCAGAAATGGAATTTTTTCAATTGGCCAACATTTTCAGTTCATCTAGAACAGACTGTTCCATTGATTTATTTTTCAGAACTGCCAGCAAGCCAAAAACAGGAAAATTAGTGCAGAACTGAGGTCCCACCTCTGATCAAAGATTCCATAACACTTGGCCTAAGAATAGCAGTGTTAGCTATACAGGGGGTCTTGGCCTAGTTCAAGTTTGGGTAGGAACATTCAAACTACATAGATTCCTCCTGAAAGTTCAGCTGCATGCTCTTGCTCATCAGTTCCAGTCCAGAAATGTTATATACAATGTAGCTCTGCAGTACCAATAGCTTCAGTATTTCACCCAGAACTGTCTGCATTTCAGTGATAGGAGAAGCTACTCGTGGATTATTTATATGCCTGTTAAGAACACAGTGATTAAGTTGCCCTATGACACACAGTACTACTGGATTATCTAACATCCTGCTTCCAAAGTCTATATTTTCTGCTGGGTGGCATTACAATGCCTTATCAATCCACATGATTATGTGAAGATACATGAAGGCAGAAGAGTCCTAACTTCTCTATAATTACAATTACAGCCAAGTTTGTGAGAGGACAGTACTGCTGAAGTGACAAACTGCATTCCCCCCCTTACCTTAATAGTGAAGAGATCAGATATCACAAACATGTGTTCTTGTTTGATGTCCAGCACCCTAGAACAAATCAAGAATAAATTAAAGAGCAGGGCAAATCCTTGTCATTGCTCAAACACTTACAGAAAGCATTTGACAATAAAATTCATGCAGGTATCATTGGAGGAAAGAAGGGTGATGTACTTCAAACCTTATTCATATGCTGAAATAAATATTGAGTCATAGCAGAGGCTGTTCACATCCCTAAAATGCTTTTAGTCCCGTAGCTACTGGCCCTTCATGACATCTGCTGCACCACTGTCATCCTATTACCATTGCACTTAAATCAATGGATTGTTAGCACATATCTGGGAAATTTATAGCAGCAATCAAATGGATATGCACAGTTGGACCAAAGTGCAAGAGCTGGATGGGAGCAACCAGGAAGAGAGATAATATGCTAAAATTAGACAGCATTGAAAGACCTTGTAGAAGTTTAACCCTGAAGAGATTTTTCCAATTGAATTCTCCATTGCATTTCTCCTTTCATTTCCCAAGTACTCCCCCACGGAGTCATTTGGCCTGCAAGTTTTGTTAGCACTTCACCAATAGATATGCCTTTGCTTTTAACAACTATGTATTTTATTTATAGGGTTAAGGGCCAAACTTAGCTTTTGTATGTGTGCACAGGACTTGCATTTACATCAGAAGGCAGGATTTGCCCTGTACTCTATACGGTTTCATGCTTTGAGAAGCATTTAATATAGAGATTAAAATGACTAGGAGAGAAACTAGCACCATATGGCTCAGAAGGCAATTCAAATTTGTTTTAATAAAAGTAGAGGCCTTGCAATGACTAGAAGCAATGAAATTCTACATTTCAACATTGATGAGCCACCCAGAGCTGGATAGTTGTAGATGTATTATGGAGGGCACATACCAATGTTCCTTCCGCGTGTGACAGGGAAAGGTTTTTGACAGAGGCTACAACAGTGCTATATACATAGATTCCCTGGGTTACTTTAGTCATTTGTGTAAACCACTGGATTACTCCCTTTGCCTTCAGCTGTCACTTATAAGCATGCAATAGTCTTTAAAAACACTGAGTCCATTGTGCTATTTTCTCAACAATGTAATACCGGCTATAAATACAGGATTCTGAATTACCTCACTTCCTCCCGAGTCAGTATGTCCAGTAGCTTTGAAATAGCTCCTGGACAATCAGAGAGAAGGAGGGAAAATTTGCAGACTCTGCTGTCAAGGGTCAGGGCACGATCTATGCACTGCCTCATCAAAGGTAGCTCCAAGTTACCACTGCATACAGTGATTGCAACTCTGAAAGACAAGAGCAAACAGGGACTATTTCCTTCTTGTTTATGCAAAGACATTCCTGTAGAATTGTCATACTAGAGAGTAATGCAGATATTTCAGTAACTGTATTGATACAGTATGCAATATCCACTTTTGCCTTTTGCTGCAGCTGCCCTCTCCTATTACTTTTCAGATGGCGTATGCTTCCATATTACCACATGCCACGATCACCTCAGCTCTCACTAGCTAAAGGCAGAGTCCGGTCAGTACTTGGACGAGGGACTTCACAAGAGAAAAAACACGATCCAGGAAGTGGTGTTGACAATGTAGATGTTCTTCCCTTGGAGCCTATACTGGCCAAACAGGGTGTTGTAAATGCTGTCTGCTGCTGGAGGTGGCTGCATTTCTTTGGTGTGAGAGATGCCACGTACACGCCTTCCAAAGTAGTGCGAGATGCTTCCAGATGAAAGGCATCATGTAAGTGTACATTCATTATATCCCTGCCTTGGAGGGGAGCTCGCTCAGTAACTCTCAGTCTGGAGTTTTTCCACCAGTGACGTTCCAAGAGGTGCTCCTTTTCCTGCTCCTGTCTAAAGAAAGGAGCCAATGCTCCATAGAGGACATGGGAGTAAAAATGTCTGTGCTGTGTCAACATTAGCACTTCTACTGTTATAAGCAGTGGAGTTGCATTGGTGTAAGACCAAGACAGCAAGAGGTGCTGAATATGCTCAGTGGGGATATATTTATTTCCATTCAATATTTTGTTTTCTCCTCATTCAATGGGCAGTCCCAGGTCCTATTTACTGCACACTATTCAAACCCTTCTCTCAAGACAGAATTACCAATTTCCCCATGGGAATTTCTATGGTGCTCATCACTATGGTATCACACATCAAGCAGCAGCTCATAATTAAACAACAATACTCACATTCATTTTGAAAACTTCTCACTGCTCTTCAAAGGTCATAGAGCTGTAGTGTATCCTGAGCATCTATCAGTCCAGAGCTGGGAGGGCATTCCAGAGCCCCAAGGACCCTTATGAGAACACACAGTCGGCCACACCCTCTCTATTATATCAGTGCCTCTGTTGATCAGACCTGTGGCAGTGTCATAGGGAGAGAGGTGGTCTCTCAGGCTACCTCTTCCCTATGAGCTAAGGGTGTGATTTTCCTGCTCACATACACATCCTCACACTAGTTCTCATCAAGCGAGCATGAGTATAAATAGCAGCTGGCCACAGTAGCGCAGGTAGCTTCTGTGGAAGCATGGCTGAGCTGCGCTGAGTAGGTACTCACTCGTTTGAGGCAGGCTTGTACTGGGCATGGCTCAGCTGTGCCTCCGCTGCCACTACCCCTGCTATTGCACCTACATGCCAGCTCAGTGAGAACTGGCACAAGTACATCTACATGAGCAGGGAAATCACACCCCTACCTTGTAGCATAGTTGTAGCTTGTGAGGCTCGTCCCGGGCTAGTTAAGGCTTTAGAGGTCTTAATGTTGTTACAGTTTAGAGTTCTGTTTAGTAAAATACTGGGATGATGATTTGTACTGACGTAGTGCCTAGGAGCCCCAGACGTGGTCCAGGGCCTTATTGTGCTTGGCACTGTTCAAAAAGGGAAGGCCTCTGCCCTAAAGAGCTCTTTGCAATCTAAGGAACAACAAAGAGTGCAAGGTAACAACGAGCCAGTACTGGTACTTGTGATAAGCAGTGGTCTCAACACCCTAGTTGCCTGACCATTGTCCAGTATTTTCTGTAGGCAATTGTGGGACTGAATATCCAGACTCCCCAGATCTCATCAAAATACCAACTGATGTTGTCAAGTAAAATGAATCAATAACTATTAAGAGACCCCCATCTAGCAATCGCAAAGAGGTATTAAGCCCAGCTCAGTGGAACTGCCCCTCTGAGAGTCACTGTCAGGGACTTCAGTAACAGTGAAAAAGCCCATTCAACATTTGGGTGATGTGTTCAAGATGCTACATAAAGGCGGGAGGGATAGCTCAGTGGTTTGAGCATTGGCCTGCTTAAACCCAGGGTTGTGAGTTCAATCCTTGAGGAGGCCATTTGGGGATTGGTCCTGCTTTGAGCAGGGGGTTGGACTAGATGATCTCTTAAGGTCCCTTCCAACTCTAATAATCTATGATTACATCTCATCATAGTTCTGCAGACTGACCACAGAGAGGTTAAGGGCCAGATCCTCAATCATATTTAAGCGCCTACCTCTATTGAAATCTAAGTGATTTGTTTGAAGTCACACATTAGTCTATGGCACTGCTAAAGAAACAGAACTCAGATCTCCTCACTCCCAATTCCAGGCTTCTTCTCTTTCACTACAGTCTCACTCTATTTGAGTTTATTGCACTTCATCTTTTCTAGGCGCTACTCCGTAATTTAATTGCTAGTATAGTACAAGGTATGCTAGGCTGCTTCACTCAGCCGATAATTCTCTTGTTGAGCCTACAAAGTGACCAAAGACAGAAGTTTTGTCCAGAGGAGATCCCACACAATAAAAAACCAAAACTGAAATAATCCACACATGTTATGGGCTCCACCATGAGCTTGGGCTCAGCCCTGCAAGGTGTTGAACATCCTGACCCAGATCCAAGGCAGCATTTACACACATGCTCATTTTTAAAACACATGTCGAATCTCACTGATTGACGTTGGGGCCAGAGTGCTCAACATCTTGCAGAATTGTACCCTTTGGATCAATTTGTTTCACTGCATTGATTGTTACGGACAGAGGTGAAAGTGGGCCGCGTTGGGCTAGCATACTGGTAAGAAATGGCCATCGGAATGGGCCCATATGCAGCCGACTGCGCTTTAATGTTGCTGCCCCTTTTGCCTCCCCCCAGGCTGTGGGAGGTGGCAAAAGGGGAGTTGCCCCAGGGCCCAGTGATTTAAAAGGGCCTGGGGCTCCCAGCTGCTGCCATCGCAGCAGTGGCCAGAGCCCCAGGCCCTTTTAAATCACTGCTGGAGCCCTGGGTGGTGCAGGCCTGGCCGTGCTGAAGGGCTGGCTGGAGGAAGCTGACCCCCAGCCCTGTCCCTTCCACCTGAGGCCCCTCCTCTTGTGGGGGCCTGGAGCCAGGCCCCTGTACTGATAAGACTTTTAAGTTACTTTTGCCCCTGGTTACGGAGAATTTCAGCTGAAGGTCTGGCCCTCTTTCCCTCTCTATTTCAGCAAGTTATCCCTAGTGCAGCGTCCAACTGACAGTAGTGGGTGCCTCAACATTCAGAATAAAGGAGAATAAGAGACCCCTTTCTGTCTGAGAAGTAGAGTGTGCACTCACTCTCTTTCATGTGACTTCCTTGGTAATCTCTGTTTGCAATAGCTGGTTTATAGATGCCGCACCTTTTACTCTTTAACTCTGGCAGCTTCCCAGCAATTAAGGCTGCAAGTCCAATAGCCCCTTCTGCATCCACCATGGCTCTCTCAAACTCCAGCAACTGCAGCATGGAAATTAGAATGTCCTCTTCCCTGAAGGCAAAAGGAACTGTGTCAAAACTGAATGAAATATAGAGTGAATTTAAAAGAATTAATGGGACGAGACAAGATATTTATGTATTAAGGGATTCCTTTGGTCCTTGGTGGGTTTATTTAGGACTATAGCATTATGGGAAACTGTACTGCTAGCTGTGAAAATAGGTCTTGACCACATGCTGTTTTTTGCAAGAGTAGAGGCTTTAGCCTCAGCATTCTGGCTAAATACCCGGTTGGATATGTACATCCCACCTACCTAAATTGCTCCTGCTGTTTGACTTGGGTAAGTTGTTTTCCACTGGTTGTCCTGCACTGTTGTATAGAATTGCTGTATGTTGTTAAAGGGCTGTTCCCACACCATGAAGGTGACCAAATTTAACTAATGGGTGAAGTCCTTACTCACATGCGGTAACCCTTTTGCTACCCTGGGACCAAACATGTCAATAAGAATTGTAAGAAAGGGCTTGTTTATAGCATCTGATATTTGGATAAAAGGTTTTATGTGTACACGCGCATTTTGCCATTTTCCCACCAATATTCTCTTTTCTGTGTTATTCATGAATTTCATTAACACCCAAATCTTGGCCTTCAGATTATTATTAATATTTGCAATTTATGTTATGTTACTTATATACAAAAGTCACTTGGCATTGTTTCTGTTTGGGTGATTATATAACCCTCACAGAATTGTGTATTTTACAGTAGAATATACAATTCAAAAGTCACCTGAGCGTCATGTTCAATTTTTGTCAATAATCACACTGCTAAATTTGGAGGGCTTGAACGTTCATAGAAAATGAACATAAATGGTTCATGAACATGGCTGAATCTTGATTATCTTAAACATCCAGGAATAATTTTCCCCACTATTCATCCAGCTGTCACTAAGAGAACCTGCACTAGCTCAAGGTAGATAGTGCAAGCATAGTTGCCCCAAAAAAGGCATAGGGGTTGATCCTCAGCTGGCCAGTTTACCCCAGTTATGGATCTGGCTTACATTTCTTCCATGGGTTGATCATATATTAGGTTAAATAGCACTGCATCATCATCTAAACGTCAGCTACAATTCCATACAGTCATCCAACAATGCCTGTTATCTGGAAGAGCCTCCCTTTATTCCATTACCTGTCTCTCCCCATTCTAAATCTCACCTGAAAAACACTTCTCTCCTTTGCTTCTGTGTCTAGATATATATTTTAAAATGGGAAAGAGGTAACTGCGTAAATATTATTTATGACCCTGAAAGTACTTGGGATACAGTTGGTATGAAATACAGCTGAAGGCCATACAGTCAAATGAATGCCAAAGCAGATGGGAAGGTAAATGCTACTTAGTCAGAGATTATCTCCCCATTTAAGAGCTATAGAAAAATCAATAGAAAAACTGTTCCTGACTTCAAAGAGTTCACTCAGGACCTCAGAGCTTGATCCTGCAGTCCCAAGCAGTTGAAACTTCCACTGAAAAATCGATAAGCCATGGAATTCAATGGAAGTCAGGATTGATCAGGCCCTCAGGGAGGAGCCTATATAGCCCCTCTCTAACGTACAACAGTATTTCATTTTACAAATATCCATTCAAGTCAACATCATTCACTACATTGTCCTTCTTCACCTACCTCACGGTAACAACCTTGTCTACAAGCTTCTCAGTCAACTGCAAAGAACTGGTACCAAAGCAAGGTCCACTCACATCTGCAGATTTAAGCAACACATCAAAAGTGAAGCTGGCTATTTAGTGATGTCCAAACTTGCCTAGAGCCCTGGGTTTTTTTTTTTCTTTCCCGGAAATAAAATAAACACAGCATATTGCCATTATGCAGTTTTAAAAATATATTAATTACCTGTTATTTATGTATTCAGATAGAAGTAGTTTGCCAACATGAGACACATAAGAGGCCCCAAGGCCTGCCAAGTTCCATTGACTCCAATGACCCAGTGATTATGTGGTTCTCAATGTGCAACAGCACCTGAATTACATAATATGAGGAGTTGAAAGGGACATCAAGTTTGTGAGGCATAGTGGCTAAGTGAGGTGGTTAAAAAAATGAGAGTATAGAGTAGGAGGGATTATTAACAATAGTAAGAAGTTTGGTTTTGTTATCTCTAGTTCAATTAAGTGGAGGATATGAGATAGTGCGTGGGTTGGGAGGGAGAGATTGTTAAGAAGGAAGTGGAGATTTTTTATGCTCACACAGCTGTATTTTCAGAGGTGCTGACCTTTAACGCTCATTGAGCTTAAATACAGGAGATGCTCTGAAAAAATATCAGCTAAAACAGGGGGGTTTGTTTAAATACGCAGGTTTCTCTGAAAATTAAATGACAAAACCCCAAAACTGGGAACCTCGTTTCCAAATGCTGCTGCCTAGTTGTTTTATACATCTAAGTAAATAATCACTGTATTCTGCCACCCTATGTTGATTAATGTCTTACTTTGCAAGCTATTCCATTGATTTCAGTGTAATAAGGTACTACTAGTTGTGATACAACTGGCAAAATGTGGCCCTAAATAAATACATTTATGTCCCTAAGTGTTCTTTTGTGTATCAAAATGTGGGATCTGGAAGTCTTATTATTGCATCCATGTTGTAAAGTCCAGCTCTGTGGTTTGCTATTAGCAGCATTTATTAAACCATGACATTTCAAATGAGACATTTCACTTCAGTTAGACTTGATGTGGATCAACTGGAAAAGAAGATTCACAGATTGTAGAAATCCATAACAACATTTATTGTCTGATTTCATACTTTTACCTCTATAAAACTGATGGATGCTACAGGCCTCGTCTTCAATAGGATGGCCTATCTTTAATGATTGTTGTAACACAGGGAAACTCTCCGATTCAACACCCTAGGAAAGGAGGAAAAAAATCTGTAACTACTACTATGCAGATCAAGTTACAACAGGAACTACTAACACCAAGGAAACCAATTCTGTAAGAAGTGTGGGCAAAGTTTGTTATCATGATTAGCAACCATTATGAACCCCTTTTGCCAATCAAATTTTAGCTGCTCCCTCGTACTAAAGATAAATTTTGGCCTTTACCAAACAGATGGTTTAGGTTTTCTAAAGAAAAAAAGGAGGGGGGGGGAAATGGGAATTGGTTAAAAATAAAAGTGAACAGAAATGTTTGCATGAATTTCAAAAGGATCAAAACCATTTCCCTACATGGGGAACCAAAACATAGAAGCATTTACTGGTACAAAACAAAGTGAAATTGACTAGTCTAATCCTACTGACACGAGATGGCGGACGAGTTATAACTTTGCTTTTAGTTGAATATTCACCATTTGTTTATATCACAAAAAACCTTTCAGTAGTCTAGGGCATTATTTTAACTGGATAAGGTGGTATGTTGATTTTAATTTATGATTTTACCTTGACAGTGATCCTGCTATGATTTCTCAGTCGCTAAACTCTTCCAAATAGATCAAATTAAATCTCTCATCACTTTAGGCATGAGAGAATAAGCTCATAAAAGGAGTCTGAATTGTTCCTTTTAACTTGTCACCTGATCATAAAAGATTCCTTTTAAACAACATCAAGTTCTACTGTAACGGGAGCAAGCAATAAATAAATAAAAATGTATTTTTAATCCAACAGTTCCTTTGTGTCATAGAAAGAAAGGACAATTAAATCATTGGACTATTACATCTCTCCCTAAGAATAAAACACACTGGCACCAGTTATCTTAATCAACAGGCATCACCTCATTTTCTGCAGGCTTTACATCAAAATGAGGAAAAAATAAGATACATACAAAAACAGGGTGAATTTCACCCTGATGCACAGGGAGAGCACAAGGCCCACATGCCACTTAAGTAGGGCTTAAGCCTTTTGTCCAGGGATGGGGAATAATGGAATAGCATCAATATTATCATACATTTCCAGCCTTGAGTACTATGGTCCTCTGGAGATTTTGGTCTCATCAATGATTCATACCAGTTTCCATTATATTCAGTATAGGTTTGTTTTTCCCTTGGGCCAAGTTCAGAGTTCTATATCCAGGTAAACGCCCAAGATTGAGTAAAACATGACCAAAGACCTCAAGTCTTATTCAATGTTTTTAATATATAAATCTAATTTATCATGAATAATCATCACCATGACCAATATGCAGAGATGGACTAGAGCCTAAAAATTTGGCTCTTGATTCCAATTTCTTAAAATTCAGAGGTGTTTGCATTTAAGTTTAGTTTGGTGTCCATCTTTAGGAACCCTCCAGGTAGTATTTTTTAGAGCTATTATACATTTGTGGGTGGCTAAAGTCATTCGACCTTGCAATGTCAAGCAACCTTGCATCATCCAGAAATATGTTGTCTGCTGTATCCCACCACTTACAATTTCAACAGCTGCTACCTGAAATTTCTACACTAAGAGCCAGAAGGGGTTATTCTGTGTATAATTTGGGATGAATGTTTTATTTTATGGACAAATTTTCACAATAATCCACAGAGACCTCAGTTTTAACCTGAATAAGTTGCTCCTTCCAGGAGGAAAGATTAAGTAATCTCCATTCTATTTTGGGGAACTATCTAGTTGAAGGTCTTTCAAATAAGACTTCTACAGTGTCCAAAGACTTGGAGGCAACTAAAGAAAGACTTTTAATAAGATCACACAGGTTTCAAACAAGCTAAATAAACACTCTTAAAACCATTAAACAGCCCCAAAACAGGTCAGTAAAAACTTTAGATGTGGAGAGTTTGGTCTTATTTGCTTTAAAAAAAGGGTTCCTACATAGTTAACAAAACCCTAAACAATTAAAACAAGAAACAAAGCAGGCTGCCCAAATTCTAAAATAGAGTTCTCATGGAGGATGACCATGGGAACCAATAACCTTGGACTATAGTGTACACAGACTCATTCCCAGTACTTTAGTAGAATACAGAACCTTTCTGAAGCCTGAGAGATCGGAGGATAAGTCTCTCAAAATACACAATTGAAAGGTGAAAACAACTTACAATTACAGCAATGTGTGGGTTGAGATGTTTGAGGGCAGCAGCTGATCCTGCTAGCAATCCACAGTGGCCTCCTGCAGGAAAAATAACTGCATCCAGCTTTGGCACTTGTTCATATATCTCCAATCCCATGGTACCCAGCCCTGACAGGTATATAGCACTGTCCTCCCTAGGGGAAAAGAAAAAAAACCAAGTCATTGCAGAGTTGGGACCTGTTAGCAGTTCACTATTGTGAAGCTATAGTTTATCAGGAAAACTGCATATGGATATATATAGTGTTAGAATTTGCAGGAGGCATTGCAAATACTTCCTGCTACTGGTCAGATCCTCACATACATTGCAGCTATAGATATTGCTGCAATGAACCTTAGCAATCCTGACATTTTCTAGAACAACATTACATTGAAAGGCAACATGGAGCAAAATAATCCCATGAGAAGAAACAGATGCAAGTTCAGCAGTTTCAGCCAGGTCAGCAAATGTTTCAAGATCTCTAAGCCACTTTACTGTGTGCAATCCATCTGAGTGTGACAGGGCTAATGGAGTTCATCCAGGTGAGTCAGTATTAAAGTGACAAGCTGTGCTTTGCTCGACGAATAGGCTGAACTTTCTGCCCCTAGAAAGCCTATCCTGCTAGCTCTCAGGCGACTATAATTATGATCAGGTGAATTCTCCATTGGCATTGCTGGCAAGGAGAGGACTCCCATTTCTGTTGCTATCACTTCCTTAAGCTGCATGAGTTCTAATATCCTCCAGTCAAAACTGTAAGCAGTGAGAAGGAATCTAGTGTAGGTGTAGCGATCTCTGTTCTCTTGAGTGTGATTTAGTGCACTATAGTGGGAATTTACAGGAAAGGGAAGCACTGTGTTTACGTAGTCACATAGATACAGACCAGATCAGTAGAGCACAAAACTTTCCACAATCCAGGGCCAAAATCTGATACCTTAACACCCCTTTGGAAGACCTCCATGAAGGATAAGAGGAGGATTTAGTCTGCCTAAGTATTCATTGGAAAAACACTTACAGCTACAGGGAGTTTAATGAACATATTAAGAGTTCACACAGCCAGCAAGGTACAACATAAGACTGTTGTAACTTCAGAGCTGGATGGTTCTAAATCAGCCAGCTCTCAAGTTACAACAGGTTTTTAATTAAACCTGCAGAATGACAAATTAATCAGAAACTGTGCCTGTTCAGTACGTGTGTGCATTCTACATACTCTGACATCAATAAACCAAGCAGAGTTACTGTACCAGTGATTTCATTTTTTTACATTCTACCAACATATTCATCCCTTAATTTTATCTCTAGTGCAAGGGGCTGTGTTTAATTATTTGTATCATAGTAACACCTAGAGTCCTCAACAGAGCTCAGGGCCCCAGTGTGCTTGCTGCTTTACCTACACAGAGAAAGACAGTCCCCTTTCCTGAACAATTTACAATATTAATTGACAAGACAGATGGGTTGCGGGGGAGGAATCAATATTATCTCAGTTTTACAGATGAGGCAGAGTAAGATTAACCCACTTGCTCAATGTCACACATGAAGTCTGTGGAGGAGCTGGGAACTGAACCCCAATCCACGGCCATAACCTTCCAATCTCCCTTCCCCTTTATATAGGATCATTTTACAAGTAAAGCAAAATAAAAATATTATCTGCACTTTGAAAAATTCGACTGGGCTATTAGAACACTTTTTCTCCCAACCAAGAATTTTTTATTTTTTTTTTTAAAGTTACCCTTGCAATCTACATGTTGAAGTTCATGAGGACTTGCAAAGATGAATGTTGCTCTGGAAGATTCAATGTATATATACTGCTGCTTAAAAAATGCAAAGCTGTATCAAATGCCAGACTGCCTTTCATATGGCATGACTGACATTCCTGTTAGCAGCTTGGACAGGCATTTTAGACAGTCACACGTTCCTTGCTAACATTTAGAAAGGACTCCAATCCAAGCCTCCTACATTAATGTTTAACACTTTCATTTGTGATGAAACTAATTCATTAGGGTTTTTTTTTTTTACCTTTATATGCTTAGATATAAAGGGAAATATAAGCAGCACTTTCACTTCCCTCTTTATACATAAACAGTAATTTAATAGAACATAAATCCCACATTTGTATTCTAAAATTAGCACTTGTGATGTAAAACTAGCTATTTGATGAGTGTCTATTTACTTCCAAAATGTAGGATTCAAACGCCCTGTTAGATGCCAGGGTTTGAAGACAGGCTCCCCACCTTAAGCATGCCATTATAATTTTTGCAGGGCATAGTTTTGTACATGTCCTTCAAAACTCCCGAGGCCAGATCCTCAGGGGTATTTCGGCTCCTAACTTATATGGATTTCCTTGTGCAGACATAGCTCTAGAAATATTTAACCCGGTGTAGTACTAGAATCATAGACTATCAGGGTTGGAAGGGACCTAGGAGGTCATGTAGTCCAACCCCCTGCTCAAAAGGGGGACGAAGTCCCAGACAGATTTTTGCCCCAGATCCCTAAAGGGCCCTCTCAAGGATTGAATTCACAGCCCTGGGTTTGGCAGGCCAATGCGCAAACCACTGAGCTATCCCAATCTCAGGAAGCACAGCAGATCTCAAATGACTTCAGGTCCCATCTGGTCAGTACTTGGCTGTAGAGTTAAACAAGAAAACCCAGGACACTCACGGAAGGAATGTTTGCAATTCTTTGCCCTCCAATCCACAAATGAATCCATGCTTCAGCACTGTTCTGGAGTCACTGTGCTACTGTATGTGCTTTCTTTCAGGAGAAATGTAAAGTTCATGTCCTGAAGACTTGTGGCTATTAAAGATCCCTGCCACTAGTACAGCATTAATGTGGACATCATGACTGAATTCCAACTTGGGTAATTACATACTGCTACCTAGAATTTCACAGGCAGTTATGAATATGAAGTTTTGCTTCCCCACCTAAAGTCTTATGTTAGTTTTACTGACACAGAATAGCACGTCATTTGTGCTGTGAAGGTGGAATAGTAGTGAGCTTGACACCAACACTTCCAGCTGAGAGAGTTAGTATTTGTCAACAAGGACCATAACTTAGAGGATGATAAGATGGTATCCATAGCAGAGGAGGAAGGATAGTTTGTTGGTTATGTCACTGGACAGAGACTTTGGAGATCTGAGTACCTACATAATCGCCTGTCACAGCCACAGTTGTGACCAGTGTAGACATTTGAGCTTCAGTCCTCTTGGTTAAGTGGAAGGAGACTACTTGCAGGAGACCCCTCACCTCTGAGATCTACTTGATCCTAGTCTACTAAGGTCCAGGTATGTTAGCCTCTTTGTCACACTTTTCATATTTTTTCAGTAAAGTGTGTGGGTGATAGTGTATAGCTAGTGTGTGATGAGTACATCCACATGAATGGATTTAATGGGATTGTAACTGCTATTTGGAAAGGCATTAATTTGATTTTTAACAGTTTGGGCTCAGAGCATCAGGCACTTCAAGTGGGTTACAAATCCAAACTAGAAGAATCAAATCTTGAGGTTGGTGGGGAGGGTTGAGGTTTAAATGTGGGTATTTTTGCACAACTGCCAACCAAAAAACACTTCCAAATGTTATAAAACAGATTACAAAACCCTTAAACAAATACTCCTGGTTCTCTGTACATAGCCTAACTTTCCAAAACACAAGTTACTCCACAGGAAATCATATGGTCTATTATGAAAAACTGGGACAGGTAGGGTTGAAACTCCTGACACAGGAGCTCAAGAGTATGAGAAGCAGGGATGTCTCCTGTGAGTGTCCATTATTCAGGAATGCTGTTCAAATCTACACCCAAAAGAGAATGAGTCAGACATCCCTTTAGGGCATGGCTCTGTGTTTTCTTTTTAGTTTTGGGGTCTGAGTGACGTTTGTATGTGGAATTAGGTTTCTGATCAAGAGTAAGAGACCAGGTACCTTTGCTTTATTATAGTTGAGTTTTGAATTAACCAAAGTGGTTAAAAGCCACCTGGTGGAAGCATCTATACATTGTAATTGATATTTATAGTAATCAATTATAATTGCAACTGCTATAAAAATTCTCACAAGCACAACCTGTTAACAGCAGAGATATTTCAACCTGGGAAGATGCTTGTCTCAAAGTTGCCAGATTTATAAACCAAGTGAGACCTTGATGTAAAAAACAAAAACAAACACACACAAACAACAAAAAAACCCCATCAACCTTAGTTGTTATACATGATATGATGTTCCAATGAAACAAAAACTTCTCATTGGTAAAAGTGGCATCCAGTCAGAACAAGTCAAAATCAGTGAGAACTGGAGGGAAATGGATGAGTGGGGATTTAATACCCAAGGCTGTGATTTTCAAAGGAACCTAAGGACATTTTAAATTCATTGTGGTTTGGGTCACTTAACTCCCATAGAGTTCTTGGAAAGACTATATATTCCATCCCGAGTTCATATACAGAACTCCTGCTGCTCTAATTTACTCCAGTTTACAGCGAGTGACGTATTGTCCACTGAAAAGCTTGGATTTTCAGTAAATCTGTTCCAAAAATCAAACTAGAGATGGATGAACCAATTAGGAAAGACTGAAGAACCCTCTTTGTTCTATCTATTTTACCATGTTCATTCTAAACAGTAACTCCTTACATTTTTTTGCATATATTCTCCCATTTTAAACCAAATGTCCCCTAGGTCTGGCCTTTCCAATGCCCTCAAACAGATAATCATGCCTAATTTTATAATAATCCTTAGCTAGTTTAATACTTTAGTCATGTCACCTCTTAATCACCTTCTCTCAAGGCAGAGTCCCAGTTTTGTCAATCATTCCTCATATGCAAGACTCTCCATTCCATTAATCTCTCCTTGCCTTACACTGTATGCTGTCCATCGTAACTACATTTTTCTTCAAGAAAGAGACCAACATTGAACACTACTTCATAAAATATCAACACAGTATGCTTAGACTTATATAATATGCCCCTTGACACAAGCCAATATTTTATTAGTCTTCTACACTGGTGCACACTAGACTGAGAATTTAACAGATAGGTCTAGCAAGATATCTAGATTTTTTTCCTCTTCCATATTAACTAATTCAATGCCATGTATATGGCACTTAGGTTTGTTTATCAAAACTCATTCCTTAGCTCATTCCTTAGCTCTTAGGCACATTAGATTTCATATTTCAGCTCTGACCCCATATACCCAACCAAGATCTTTCTGTAAAACAGATACATCCTTCTGACTTTTAACCATTCCCTCTCTTTCAGTATTACCTACATGTTATGGTCCCTAGTGGGGAAGTTTTTTCCTAACGCACGTCAGACAGTAGTTAGCAGGAGAGATTTTATTATTATTATTTTATAAAGAGAAGTGTCTTCACCCAAGCAATGATTCAAGCTAACATGGCCACTGCTCTGCATCTACCTTCACATTACAAGGTACAACACCTGGAGTTCTACCTGCACAAGCTCATTAGGGCTGCAGCTCCTGCCTCAACCTGCTCAGTAAGAAGCAGAGGGGTAAAGGGCATTTTTGTTAATCATCTCCTGCCCAGATTTCATTGGCTGGCATCTATAGCCAACCTATTGCTGTTCCTGTCTCATACTTAAAACTCTCTTCTTTTTTTGTCTGTTGTGGCAGAAGTTTCTCCATGGAGTGTGCAATACAGGACCTGTTGCTGACTTGTTGCTAATAGCTCCTGCTGACTAGTTAACACATTCTTGTCTCTGGCATCTCCTTGGCCTGATACCCAAGTAACTAGTTGCTCCTTTTCCTGGAATGGATGACAGGCTATGGTTGGAAGGCTCTTTGCCTTGGCCTGTTGCTCCTTTGTTACTGCTCCCAGACCACTAGTGGTTCCCTGGTTACTCTGGTGCCTGGCCCCTATGGCCACAGACAGATGGCTACAACATTGTCCAGCAGCTCTCTGGCCATAGGTCTGAGTCTTTAGCCATGAGGAGGCTGACAGATCATACTAGAAGATGCATCCTATGGTTAGTGTCCTCCAGGCTATGTCTCTATAGACAGAGGTGCAGCCCTGTGAGCTCTTGCAGCTTTCCAACTTGTAAGAGTGAAGCTTCTAGTGAGGAGCAGTGCAAAAAGTGGCCAAAAAGAGGAGTCACCTGGCCAGTCTGGGAGATTTAACAGGTCTCAAATATGCCGAGAAACCACTTAGGTTTCCCACCATTTCTAAGGACTGCTCCCATGATGAAGGATTTGCAGGATGGTGCTTTAATAGGAACTATTCCAGCATTTTAATATTAAATGGTTAGATTAGCACGACCATATACATACCATCCATCTAAAATATTTCTACAAGGCAGAAGGAGGAAAATAGGGGGTGAAACATCACTTCAAGTTTTGCTTTGAACCACTACAAAAGCTCAACGCAAACTCCAACCAAAGCCATCAAATTTGCCTCATTTGGAGAGGAAACATACAAGAGTGCCAGTGATCATGGGCTCACCAGAAAAATGAAAAATGCCAGTCCAGACTCTCAGGAAGTCTGTCCCAGTTCCTAGAAAACTCAGTGAAACTTTTGGTGAGCAAGGGTCAAGAGTTGCAGTTGTAATAAAATACAACACCAATGGGTTTTGCTGAGCTGAAGATTCTGAACAATAATCTGATAAAATTTACTTACTCTTCGAGGTATAGATAGCCATTCTCTTGGGCCAGCCTCCTTGCATGGATCTGGGAATCCTTGGCTGTAGTGCCATAGGAGATCACCAAGGCACCATACTCACGGCACATTTTCACTCTGGCTAGTGAAGTGCTGGTAGACATGATGACAAATACTGGAATGCGGAGTTCTGAGGCATGGTATGCTACTGCCATGGAAAAGTTACTGTCAGAAGCCACTATCACACCTTTTTTTTGCTGCTCCTGCAAAACACATTTGCTTCTAGATCACACAGTATCACAGAAAATGGCAGCTTAGTCACATAAGCATGCAAAGATTAATGGTGGATGATTTCAACTCTTCTGTGTTATAGCCTTTTTAAAGTCTTCTTCCCCAGTGTTACATTATCAAGGTATGGCACAGATATACAGCATATGCACCTCTATGTGATCTAATGGCTTAAAATATAGGAATCAGGAACTTTTGAGTTTGAATCCCAGCTCTAACATTCCCTGGGCCCAGTCCTTCTCCCATTGAAATCACAACCAAACTCAGAGTGATTTTAACAGATACATGATCAGGTCCTCATCTCAGCCCTAGAGAAAATTACTTGACCTTTCTGCCTCACTTTCCCCCTCTGTCACATAATGATGCAGAGTGGCTATAAAAATCAATACTTCTAAAGTGCCTTATCCAAGCTAAATATTATTTCTTCTACAGATAATTAACACATCTTATATAACAAGGGGGATAAAACCAGTATTCAGACTGCTGGAATTCTCTCCAAAACCATTCACTAATCCAGGTTCTTCTCTCAGAATCCACACACAATTTAGGATTTCAACTTTTTTTTTTGTCAGTCTAGTAGTATATAATATGCATCAGGATCAAACACCATGAATAAGCTCTAAAATCTACATGCTACAAACTTTTCCTTCAATTATTCCCATAAGATGTCATTAAAAAAAATCCTGTTGATCTGTCAAAAGATAGAAGTACAATATTTCAATTAATTTATTCACAGGCATTTTTAGGCTGCTCAACCCAGCAGTATTTGAATACTTAAATGAGGAAATAGAGCAAGCCAGGGAGGATTTACAGATAATAGGGTCACCTTTAATTTTTCAGCATGAAGTTGCACATAGATTAAGCATGTTTAAATTTTTTGTTGTTGTTCTTTATAGGCTTGGATAATTTGTCATACCTGCTGTAGAGATGTTAGCAGGTAAAGGACACCTCGCTCCTTTACAGATCCTGTATACTGAAGGAACTCTTTCTTTAGATAGATATCCATTCCATATTGCTTTGAAAGTCTAGAATACTAAAACACAAGAAAATGATTATTATGTTGCTGCGGTATTTTACATGCCTACATTCCAAGACACAGTCTTTCACTTGTTTTACCGCAGCACAATCATTAGTCAGTTCCAGCAAAATAGAAGTATTACATATTCCATTAAGAAAGAATACATAATGGTCTGGTATAATTTCCAAGATTCTTGGAAGTTATGTAGATCATGCCAAACAACTGTCCATAAAACATTTACACTGCACCATTTCGTATCTGTACATGCACATATTTTACAGCAAAAGATAATTCAGGTATTTTTAGAGTAATACTTAAAAGAAGGTTAAAAGTTTTATTTTTGACTTCCTTTCTTGTATGGAGCCACCTTACCTGAATACCACATGTGCATCATTTCTCACATGGATACGGATACCACTTACAAGTCTGCATTTTTTTAATATTACTTTATTATATACATCGCTACATGAACAAAACCATTTCACTTGCTACCAAAATGCAGTTCTCTGGTACGAATGTGACTGTTATATAAATAGCATACAACTTTATGAAACAGGCACTTGATTTCCACCGACTTAAGATGAGCGTAAGGACTATGGTTTGCAGGATCAGGCCCTAATTTAGGATAGTGAATGAAGAGGGGTTGTGTTATTTTAAATGTACAGCTGGACTATATATATTAAATCTCTCTGTATGTACATATAGCAATGCGTCATACCATATTTAATTATGACAACTGAACAGTTTTGGTATTGTTGGACTTTTAAAGTGCAATGCATTTTATAGAAAACAGAAATAGACCTATATTTTCAATTCAGTTAAGCTATTTTTGGGTGCTTAACTAACTCAGGCTACATCTGCACTATGTGTAAGAGACATTTTAACTAGCAGGCCACCCTTTTCAAATTTCTCCTTACAGTCTTCCATAAGGCCTAAGTATACTATAACTATTATATTCCTCATAGTAACAATAGCTGTCTATTCCCAGATCTGCCCCAATCTGCTGTATGCCTAGGGTTGCCAACCCTCCAGGTTAATTCCTGGAGACTCCAGAACAAGAGATTAATCTTTAATTAAAGATTACATCGTTTGATGAAACCTCCAGGAATATGTCCAGTCAGAATTGGCAACCGTTTGTGCAGTGAGGCCCTGTTCTCAGCTAGGGCCTTCAATTGCTACTGTAACACAACAGCATGCACGTCAAGAACTAAAGCAATCACACGAATTTATTGCTACCTCCCTTTACATCTGCATGCACACCAACTTTGAAAGTTGGTATCTTAATGGAAGATGTTGCAATTGACTGGAGAGATGTTGAAGCATGTTATATTCTATCATTCATATCATATTATGCTTAAAAATCTCGACAATTTCTCTCGGGGCCTGAGGTAGAAAATATAGCTCTAATGACCTCTCCACAAGTAGTGCTTTGGAGAAGACATTCATTGGTGTATAACATTTTGGGTTTGCCTTTTTCAATTTGGCCCAGAAAATGCGTTTAAAAACACATTGCACACAATTAGGTGGCCCTTGGGATTGGTAATAAAATGCAGAACCTTTCACTTTTGTATTGCTGGCTCCGATCTATCCAGTGCTAGCAATGATCAAGTCACTGCCACCTGGAGGCTGACAGATGAGTTGGGAGCAGGGGGAGTGGTCTCATTACAAGTTCATACACCAGTACACTTCCTTGTGCACAGGTATCCACGTCACGTGGAATACTATCACACTGGCCATGTTTGTGGAGAGGCAAAGGATGAGGGAAGACTCCAATTTACAGATGATCTCACTAGGTGACGGCAGTCTCTTGATAGCATAGTGAAGCTTGCACTACAGTCACTTTTGCTAAATCTGTCTGGTTCCTCATGGCTTCACATCCTTTTGGAGTCTGAGTAGGGTGACCATATTTCCATAAGGAAAAATGGGATACCGCATGGGGCTGGCCTGAGCCACACACCTGAGCCCCCTCCCCATGCAGGGCTAGCCAGAGCTGCTCGTCCGGCACGGGGCTTGTGTCGCTGCTTGCCCAGCTCCTGCCTACCCCCAACCTGAGCCCTGCCCCTGCCCCCGCAAGGGGCCAGCATCACTGCTTGCCAGAGCCATGCCTAGCCCTGGCCCAAGCCCTGCCTCCCCATCCTGCGTGGGGCTAGCATCGCTGCTCCCCACCATACCCCACTTTGACAGAAGTGGGCATTTGTCCCATTTGCTCTTGCCAACTGATCAAAAAGGGACTGTCCCAGCCAAAATGGGACGTATGGTCACCCTAAGTCTGAGCAGTAGCATTTTACACAGAAGTAAATGATTGTGTGAGGTGCATGGAAGTGAGGGCCCAGGCTATCAGTGTGCAAAGAGTCAGTGCGGCATTTCTGCTCCCCACATTTAAATAGAACTTGCCATTTAATATAGTCTTCTACACTTTTACCTTATTAGTCACTGGTGCCTTTTTCATTCTTTTTTCTGTCCTAATCCCCATCAGATATGCTCATATCTGGACTTTATAAAGAATGGTGCTTACATAAAACCTGTAGCTTGCCAGAACTTTTAAAGCATGTGTGTTCTGTGGATTCCTGTGACTTAAGATGTATTTTGGAGAGGTTATATTAAGAAAAATAAATGTTAAAAACCACAGAAATTTTTATAGATAGCCAAAATCAGAGAGGAAATGGTAAGTTATTTATGTTACATATCCAGCACAGAAAAAAAGTTCACTCAGTTCTGCTTTTCTTTTCTTAATGCAGTTTTAAATCTGAGAAATACCAACTCAAGTCGTTGAGTATAATGAAAAACTTACAGAATCTATACACCCAACTCACTGGTTCCAATACAGATGCTTATTTACTCTTCCTGCAATATTCACTGCACATAAACAGAAACTTGATGTGTCAGCGCCAATGTTCAGTTAGGCACAGAATCTAAGTGGCGCAGTCAGGGAAAATGGAATAGAGCTCTGAGCAGTACAGATAGGGAATACAATGCAAATCAACCAGTTTGCCTCTACCTTACACCATTCCAGCTAATATGATCTAACCAGTTGTTTGTACCTCTGCAGAGATAATGTCTCCCTCACATCCACTGAGCCTATTCAGGGCCATCTTTAAGATTTATGGGGCCCTATGCCCGAAGGCAGCCTGAGCTCACAGCCTGGGGAGGTGCGGGGAGGGGGCGCGGAGAGGGATGAGGATAGTGAGCCGCCCGGCCCACCTCATGGCGGCGGAGAGTCACAGCTCCCCGCCGAAATCCCCGTACCCTCTCCCTCACGCAGAATGTGCGGCACAGGCACATTCAGCTCTGTGAATACAGCCCCTGCCTAAGGAGGCTGCAGCACGTGCTGGGTGTGTGGGAGCCGACCTGCTCTTACCTGCTGTCACGGGCGGGGGGTGAAGCTGCCGCTTGGGGAGATTAGCTTCCCAGCCCACCTCTTCTGCCTGTGGCCCTGCCCATACTCCACCCCTGCTCTGTTCCAGACCCTGCCCCTACTCTGACCAGGCCCCACTGTCTACCTCCTCTCTTCCTTCCCACTCCCTGATCACTCCCTTCCAGCCAAAGCTCTGAACTCAAATGAAACAAATGACATTGGGGGAGGGAGGGAGAGAACCAAACCACCACTCTTCTGCAATTTCTTTCTAAAAAAAATGGAGCATGTTTTCCACTGAATGCCAGAAGGTGAAGACTGGACATGCAGAAAGTACCTTATTAAAACCACTAAATTTGGGAATTAAAAATGTCATTCATAGGTTTTTTGATATACCCTGAAGTTTGTCAGAGATTTATTTGCAAAAACTTTGTAGTAAGGGCAAGTCAGCTGTCCTGCTGAATACAACATTAAACATATGGAATACATGAGGCAGCTCTTCTCTGTTTTACATTTTCTTAAATCAATATTTCTAAGCTGATTTTATATTTTAAATGTACTCTTAAGCCTTCATAAAGTAATAATTCCAGATTAGCACATTTAACTCACTGAAACGAAGACATTTTAAATTAATCAGTTACAAAGATTTAGTGTGTCGTCATAATGTTCATCACTTTTAGAAAAAGGGAACACCAATTTACCTTGTGCAATCTCCATAACAGACGTTTATGAAATTTCACCAACTTTAAAAAAATATATGTTTCCAAAACTTTTAGGCATAACAAAGGATTTTATATCTTACTAAGGTACTGATTTTGCTGGAGGGTTCTCTTAAAGCTAGTTCATCAAATAATCAGAAGTAAAGAAAGGGAAACTCGTTTGTCCAGCTATCTAGCAGAAAAGGGGTGTCCTCCCGTTAAGGGCTCTCTTCAACAGGTGAGGGGTGAAGGGAGAAAGGCTTGGATAGAAAGGAAAGGAAGACTTTGGAAGCAAGTTTTTTGTACTATAGTAATTAAAATTAAAATGTGTATTTTAGATAAGGGTGGTCCTTTGAAGAATTTATTTAAAAACCATATGTCTGAAGATCCAAGCATTTAAGGTGAAAGATAAATACCCAGATTGTGCATCTAAAAATGTATGCAAGGATTTTTAAGAGATGTGATTTTATCTTCAGCAACACACGAATGAAATATTTTTAAAGCAAATTTTAAACTAAGGTCCTTTAGACTAACTTGTTCTGAGTAAATATTACAGCCGTGCACAACGGTTTTTGACAGTAAATTCAGAAACTGACAGTATATACCTGGGGGTTGGCATATGCCTCTTAAATGGCTTTATTACCACTTGAATGGCTCTTTAATGGTTTAAATGTGGTGATAATAGTTCTAGCAGGCGGGAACGCTTTTTCATTTTTAAGTTACTAGATCCCCTCCAGAGGAAGACTCATCAGGCTGCAGCAGCTAGCTGTGGGAGCCTGCAGGAAGGCTCAGAACAGAGAAAAGAAGAGATGGGAGGGTGGACATTAAGACCCGGGGTGCATTAAATTTTCAGGTGCCCTATCCAGCTGCGTATGCCTAAGGATGGCCCTGAGCCTATTCCATTGCCCGCTTGCATATAAAGTGTTAGGAAATCTTAGCTATGGGCATCACGCCACCTCTGTCTAAAACAGACACACAAGATAGGACACAATGGGAGACTCAGAGAAAGATGGTGGCTTAAAAAAGAAGTCTCTGTTTTAAAAACACATCTATTTTTCCTACTATCTTTCTCTCGCCCTTGAGGCAGTGTGGAATGGTTAGAGAGAAAAGTAAGGGGTTGGATTACGTTCTCTCCTGTTATTTTAGTTGTTGGGCAGTGGAAATAGTGAAGAAAGACCCGATTCTTACTTTGTTGTGGCTTAAATATCTGAGGAAAAAATCCAACCAAAGACAGAAAACACATGAAAAACAGATAGTTAGTAAACCTGAGCTATGCGTGCTTATTCAAGTTTACCTAGGTAGCAAGATATTTGGGCTCCTAAAGACCAATATACACAACCCATGGAAAAGGCATATGCATCTTGCGCTCCATACTTTCCCTGCTCGCTGCATGCTACTTACAGAATTTAACTCTGGATGTTTAGAATCATGTTTGTTTCACAGATCCCATGATGTTCAGTTCCCATTTGGATCGTTGTCTCCAACATAGTGCATGCTGGGTTATTACGCTGGAGCCATCACCTCAACCCCAGAACACGGACTTTTGCTCCAGCAATATAAAGCACTTATCTGACCCATTATAAAGGATGCAAAGTTTTACATAATTTCCATTAGGATATTGGTTCTTAATAATTTTATTTTTTAAGTGGATTACACAGTCATCTACCACCAAATTTAAATCTGAGGCCCTGCTGAAAAATGTCTGCCTGTTGTGAAGCGAAGGATTTTTATGCTGAAAGTGCTGCCATAGCTTCCAGTATAACACTGTTGAAAGGGACACAACAATACACAGTTTACTGCTACATAAGCAAGAAGATACAGTACTTGTGGCAAGTGTTTTTAACTGGGTGCATAATGCAGGAGTATTCTTCATTCTACAGGTCACTGTAACCAATTGAGAATTTAGGATAGTGAAAAAAACAGAAGAAAAAATGTAACATTGTTGAAAGGATCATCATTCTATAGAGACGCATCTGCTGCTATTAATGCACATTCCCTGGTCATTTCTGACTAAGTCCCATAAGATGAGAGAGATTCAGAGGAAAAAAAAGCATTGTAAATACCATACCATGCAGGGGGTTTTCTGGACACCACTCTGGATTTTGAAAGCTGCAGCACTAATATCTTCAAATCGAATCAGCTTATTAGAGGTTGGCTGGCTGCTTCTACTGTTTGGCTGAGTGACTGGGTCAAGGGCATCTCTGAGCAAGTCCTCATTACGGCTCATGATCTTCATTTCCCAAGTCTTCACATCACCATTCAGGTAATCCTCCTCCCCAAAATCTTTCAGTCTCTCGGGGTTGATGGATGGTGGCCGCTGTCCAACATGGCCATTTCTAATCGGCCCCTCCTTACAGCAACAACGTTCACAAGGTGTTGGGGCATCTTGTTTTTTCACTTTCCGGTCACTCCTAAGGAAGAATGAAATAATCTTGTTATAAAGCAATGACAGTCTGAATGATTAAAAGATTGACACCTACTGTTTAAGAAGGACACCATGCCTCGTCTTCTCTTTCACTTGTATGCCTCAGACAGATACATTAATTTATTAATGGACCATCATGTTCCATGTGCATAGTGAGTTCACGCAGCTAGCCAGCTGGCACAGTGGCAGCAGATAACTGGGCACATGAACAAACCAAGGAATTATCATTCCCTTGCTAATAAGGATGTACCTGTGCACCATATGGAGCTAGATTTTCATGAGTGCTCAGCACCAATAGCTCTAATTTGTTCAAAGGTTGCTGAAAACTCTGGCCCTATGTTCACAGAACTACTGAAGTCTGGAAAAAGACAAAATGTCTGTGACACAGCACTCCTTTAAAGCTAATAATAGCAGTAGCAGGTGTGATTATATCATATGCATCAAGTGGCTGCTTCTCTGCTCTTAGATACTTGTAAAGTACGCTGTTAGCAGCCATTACCTGGCATGTGATGGGGATGGGCTGACTGCAACAAGGGCTAATAATTATGTCCTGCCATGAAGGTAAAGGACGATTGCGACAACGCCCCAATTTAAAACATTCTGTACCTGGATAACACACTTGAAAAGTGAGGAGAAATAAAAGGAATTCATCCTTTGGGGCCTATCGGGGGTGGGGGAGGGAAGGATGACAACTTAAAAAACGCTAACACCATACACAGGCATCGGTTGTGCCAGTGGATCTCCAGTCTCTTATTAGTTTCTCTAAGAGATATGCACATAATGCACAAGTGTAGCTACCTGAATTCATTCATGCCTTATTTTTTTTTTAAAAAAGTAAATTAGCAAGTCATCAAATCAGTCTGACAAGCAGTTAACCAAGCCACCAAACAACCTATGCCCATGTGTAGAGCCAAATTCAGCATTCATTTTCACCAGTAATACCCACTGATTTCAAAGAGTTTCATGGGCAGAATCTGACTTAGTCCCAGGATAGGAACTATACTTTATTACTAATGTTAAAATAAAATCCTCACTTAAAAATATGAAGGAGAAAAAGTATACATTTAAAAAAAATAAATATTAATTGCCTAGGTACCAGTGATCATGATCTCACTACATTTATTTTGTGCAAAGAGAATATGGCATCAATCAATAATAGGGCCATTTTTCCAAAAGTTAAAGCAATTGTCAGCCTAACTGACCAAGAACATGAATTTTAAAAGTGGGAAGTTTTAACAAAAATTAATGAATGTCCAAAAACCCCACAATTCTGCAGACATATATAAAATAAGGTTATACTGGGCAAAAAGTTATCCTAGTTAAAAGATGTGGAAATGGCAATAAAATGAAGAATTTCTATATTAAGAGGGGAATTAAACAGCAATGAATAAGTGAAAAAATATAGGCAACTGACAAGGGAAGTCAAAAGAATACATGAAATATCGGTGGCCAATAGGTTTAAGATAATAAAAGGTGCATGTTTTAAACATTAGGGGAATACACCCAAATTTAGGTCAGGTATAGGTCCATTGCTAGATACAGATGGTATAACTGTAAATACTAATGTAGAAAAGGCAGAAATGTTTAATAAATATTTCTGTTCTGCATTTGGAACAAAGCAGAAGGTTATATCCATCCTATATGATGCTTGGGATGGAATAGAAAGGAAGCTGTAAAGCAGCATCTGCTAAAATTAAACATTTTCAAATCAACAGGCCTGAATAACTTACACACAAGGAGTTTAAAGGATTTAGCAGAGCTCTTAACCACTAATATTAATGTGTAACAAGCCTTGAAAACCCAAATTCCAAAGGATTGCCGACAGTTTCAACACACCAATCCCAGGTACAATAATGCAATGGTTAATTTGAGACCATCAACAAAGACTTGGAGGCTAAAATTAAAATTAATGACTGTTGGCATAGTGTCATGGAAAGTAGATCAGGTAATGACAAAAATATTTGTGGGTAAAGTTTACAGTTAAAGATTGGTGGGGAAGTAAATAATAAGAGGACAGGTTACTGTTGTAAAGTAATCTGAACTGCCTGGTTAAATGGTCACAATCCAACAAAATGCTTTTTAATATAACCAAATGCAAGGTAATACAGCTGTGAACACAGAATGCAAAACTATGCCTATAGACTTAGGGGGGCTCATTGTAGATAATCGCCTCAGCATGAGCTCTCAGTGCAATGCTGTGGCAAAAATGGCCAAATATAAAAGGTGGTATAGCAAGTCGAAAGTGATCTCACTTCTGTACACAGCATTGGTAAGACTGATGCTCAACTACATCATTCCCTTCTGAAGCCTGCTTATCAAGAAGGATGTGGAAATATTAGAAAAAGAGTGCAAGGGAGGACTCCAAACATTATCTAGGGGCTAGAAAAAATGTGAGGTTTAAGGAGCTGAATCTAAAAGTTTATCGAAAAGAAAGTTGAGAGGTGACTCGATCACTGTGTATACATATTTATCCTCTCTTCTTGGATTTTTTTTTTTAAGTGGAATAAGACTAGCATTCCAAATCATCATCCTTAAAGTTATTCATTGGAGATTATAATGTGTGGTCCTATGCACGAATGCTCATGTACTGCAGTCTCTCTGAACAGATAAAGGCCAACCTTCCAAAAACCTCTTGGAATTTAGGAAGTGACTTTAGAGGGAAAGAGACATAGAACAGAACAGCACAATTGGAAAGATAAGGGATAACTCCCTCTCTCATACTTCTTGCTCATACTTCTGTGGTTAAAAGAAAAAAAAAAACCTAATAAAAGCCAAACTTTGTACTGTAATAGCTCAGTGTCACTCTAATACGAAACATATATATTTTCCAATACAAGATTTTAGCATCCTTGCCAACATCATCTATGAGCTGTGGTTATTTTCTATGGTCCTGGAAGATTCCCAAGTGATTTAGGAGGCCATTCATCCATGGAGATGATGACTGGAATGGCTCTTTAATTTTACATTTTTGATCACCATGGGGCTGCCCATTCCAAATCACTTTCAACAAGACCTGGTGCATTTAGAAGGAAAATGTTCTCTGGACAAATCCTCACTTTTCCAGAGCTGCAAACCCCTGTGCTGAAGAACTGCCATCAGTGCTCCTACATGGACTCCTGAAGCATGTCAGAGGCTCTACTTCCCAATACATTCTTGTTTGTTCCACTACGTGTCTTGGAAGAGGAATGTTTAGGACAGCTAAGAAAAGGTTTTTGTTATTTTGGATGCAGTCCTGTATTAGCCTCATCAATTGTTTTGCAAATGTATCCTTCTAAGAGTATTTTTGTGAGAGAGAAGGAGAGAAGACTATTTCCCACAAAAACTTTCCTGTCTCTTCAAAACTCCTCATTAGAAAAAAGCAACATTATTCCATCACTATTCTAAGCTAGATTAGATAAAACATCTGTGTCTTGAACAAGGTCTGTATTCCCAGGCTTCTAGTTTAGCTGGGTTGAAGTTTGTGTTTTAAAGATTCTTCTCAGGAACACATCTGAAAATTGCCATGCTCTCAGAGCACAGACTGTGGTTTTAAATTAAACTCTTTCATCCATTAGCCTATAGCTAATGGATTTCTACAGTTAAGTTATTTTGGAGTTGGGAGTTAGTTCCCTTGCATGGTGTCTAGCACAACACATTAGACCAAAATGGCTCCTACAGGAGTTGTTACAACATATTGCAAGATTCCATGACCTAAATAGGCCTAATGCAATCACGATCTAACAGACTAACATCTCAGTTCAGCAGTTCATTGACCGGCAAAACAAAACATTTTCTATAACCCAGTAGACCATAAACTACTCTAAAGGACAAGAACAAGAACAAGAACACACATGCTCATAACAACTTCCCTAAATGCACAGTTGCCTAGTTCAGAAATTAGTAGAAACACACCAGGTTTCTTACATGGGTGATGTAAAAAGGGTAAGTTATTAGGTAGATACAGTAAAAAGGTACTTTATTTTCAGTTCAAAAGGACAGATTGATTTGTAAGAAAGATACAGATACTAGACACACTCATATTTTTCTATTGATATTAAAAAAACCCAACACTCTATTAATTAGCATAGACTGATGTAGATATGAGGCTGTGACGTGATACTCCCATCATGCATTCAAGCCATCAAATGTTTTTCTCTATAAGAGGCCAAAATGACAGATTGGGGGTTTTGGCCTTATTCCTGGGTTTCCTTGTTTTGGCCCAGGAAAGGGGTGAAGAGAGGTGGAAGGGGGAATAAATCAGACTCCTAGACTTCATCTAGTCTATAGTTTTGATGGCGACAGGAACGTTGGGCCAAATTGCCTCCTGGCATAACTCCATTAACTTCAGCAATTACTCCAGCTTACTTTGTCCATGTGAGAGCTTCCACTGCTACTATGTTACCAGTGGGAAATTCTTGCTAAAGAGGTTAGCAGCCACATCACCAAGGATACAGCTTCAGGTTATTGTAAGTGCTGATTGTCTTGTATGATTTTATCTGTCTCAGACAATTAATCTTTTCCCTATAAAACCCATCTGGACGTGCCATCTACCTACTGAGAGCTCATGATCTGTAGAAGTCAACAGCCAATTTGAAGGTTTGCAAATCCACCAACAGGTAACTAATTGCCATGCCAGGTCACCTGCATTTATCTTCCTGAAGGCAGTTTGGTTACTTTGCTTAACTTGCTTCTTCATGGGTTTCTTTAGCAGAGAGATTACAGTTAATGCATGTATAAAAACATGCGAACAACAGTCTGGGCAATGAAAAGTAGAAGCATGACTTGTCATGCACCATAACAGTAAGTGGAGTATGATTTAGTGATCAGATCTAGAGCTTAGCAAATAATTGATTTTTCACTTCAGTGGCCCAGCCAGAAAACCAAAAAATAAAATAAAAATAGTGGTTTGTGTTTAATTGAAACCAAATGGTTTTGTTTTTCCTTGACAAAACACAAAAAACTGAAAAAAAAAAATTTCAGGTCAAATGCACCATTTCAAATGTCAATTAAAAATGGTTTCAAAAATCAAAATGTAAATTTTAAGTGACATTTCAAAATGAAATATTAGTTCAAGTCAACATTTAGTTTCAAAAATGTCATTTGAATTAACATTTTGAACACATCTAGAAAAAAAAAGTCAACATTTTCATAACAAAAGCAGTTGTGACTTTTCCAAAATTTTTGTTTTCAAGGTTTTTTTTGGCCAGACTATTCCAAATTCAGGTTAAATTCTCAAATAGTTTCAGTGCCTTGCAAAAATGTCTCTCTCAGTGAATTTGTTATTCTTTGGGGAGAGGGGGAAATGTGCCCAGCTCATAAATATATTTCTCTCACAATATAAATCATAGCTATTTCCAAATGAATCAGCTGTGCTTTTCAATAGATTCTCCTAGAAAAGCTCAGTGAATGACCTTCTTTATTTCCATGTGACTTTCTAGCACAAACATTAAACAAATATCCAGCTATCAAAGTTTTATTGCATGCATATAATTTATGCCATTTCACCTTCAGTGTGGTTAGTAAAAACAACCATGCAAACATGGCTTATAAACCTACTTTTCTGTGAACAGTTGCTCAGCATAGCTGGGGGGAAGTGGGGAAGAAAGAAAGAAAAAAAAAATCCATATGAAGACATTCCAAAGAGAATGAAGGAACTGTAGGAAATTATTTACTTATACAGACAGACAGTCTTACCTAATACAGTCTCAATGCAGTGGCATGGTCATTGGTTTTGAAATATGCTCTTAAAATGATAAAAAGCTTGGAATAAGTTTTGTCTTTTGGTTTGTCTGCTTTCAAAACTCTCAGCATTGTAAATTAAGTGAAGTGGCATTTGGGGGAAAAAATTCTGCACACTTTATTTGAACCACAAAGTTGCCTTTTTTGTTTCAAGGAGGAAAGAAATACACACTTATAGTTATCTTGCAGTAGCTCGTCAACTGGCTAAACTCCACACTCAGATGCAACATAACTGCTAAGTGAAACCAATGGGCATTGGACACATATCAGAGGACAAAATATGATCCATTTGTCAGTCTTTCCATCTACTGCAAAATGAGTATTTATGGGCAGAGACGACAGAAATATGGACATCCATACAAGAAGTCACTATACTGCTTATATTAGCCGTAAGATGATGCAGGAATGTAGCAATGGCTGGATGTTAAAATACCCAGAGGCCTCACAGCCTTCCCACTCACTCTCAAAAAAATCTTCAATTTAAGAGATAAAATCTTTAGGATAGCTTGAGAACATTCTAACTGGACATTTGTAACTTCGATCCATGCTGATACATCCAATTTCACTAACTCTTCACATTGGGCTTTAAAATAGGTTGTACTACTTCTGGAATACTCACTTAGTAAAGAATAGGTATACTATCATGATGCTACATTGATAGGTCAAATTCAAGACCAAAATGCAAATTTAAGGAAATTTTAAGATGACCTTATATAGCAAGCCTCCCACTCCTAGAAGAAATAATTTGTATTTTGCTGTTCAAATAAGCAAATCTTGTGAATTCTGACAGCTGGTACTAATGAGTAAATAGTAATTAATTGCACAAGATTTTGTGATGCCAAGGGCCGGTCAAAGCCAAGTACTACTTATTAAAAGATAGAAGGATACCTGTTGCTCTTGTAAATAGATTTTACTTACTTGTGTAAGTACTTTTAAACAAAGATGATTGCAATGTTTTCCAAAGAGCGTTACTCAAATCAACATGCTCAATAAATCCCCATGACATCAGAAGCTGGAAAGGTTTAAATGACTTGCACGCCCTGTCCCTTTGAAAATTTAATAGGCTGACAATCTAGTGGAAAGCGATTAAAATGACTGTCTATTTCAGCCATTTTTAATATTACGGTGTGGTTTGTGTGTGTGAAATACAGTATTTGGTTATCTAGTTTCATGTAAGATATTATGGACCCTAGCACAGTTTAAGAAAAATTGGTTTATCCATATCTAAGATTATACTTCATTTATCTGTTCTTATGTGGTCATTAGACTACTGGAAAACATGCTGGCTTATTTAGAGATTACAACTACCCATAGTTCACCAGAATTTTTGCTATCATTGCATAATAAGTAAAAGATATTCAGTGGAAATAGTTGCAGTACATATAATGTAACTGTGAACACATTAACAAGCCTTTATTTATACAGGCTGTCACAGAACATTTCCTGCCTAAGTATATTGAATTATCAACAGCGTGGAAACAGTATTGGAAAGGTGATATATTTTATTTCAGTTATAAGACAACAGGTCAAATTTTGACCTTAGTTACACTAAAGGGACCAGTTCGATTTTATTGTGTTTCACTAGTATAATTAAAAGAAAGGATTTGATTCAATGGGCCAAATCCAGCCTTGTGCAAGTGAGTGAAACTCAACTGATGTTAATAGAATTGCACCTGCTTGTGTGAGCCAAATTAGATTCACTGGACAAGGCTTTCCTAACTTAGACACCTAACTTCAGGCACTTGAGTGCGCTAAGGTCAATGAGAGTGGAGGTGCTTACTTTAGATA
The DNA here is from genome assembly GCF_025201925.1 of Gopherus flavomarginatus. NCBI lineage: Eukaryota > Metazoa > Chordata > Testudines > Testudinidae > Gopherus > Gopherus flavomarginatus. The sequence continues at coordinate 80,566,878 of NC_066622.1, read as the reverse complement.
CCCAAGTTATGCATGTTTTGGGCAGTGAATCGAATGTGGCCCCCCAGATAAGCAGGTGCAATTCCACTGGTAACAACCATTCCACAATGCTAGACAAAAGGCCATTCTTCCCCTAAGCGCAAGGATTGAATATTTAGTCTCCTTGTGTGTACAAAAGATGGTGTTATGCAAGTGTTATCTGTAAACATGAGATACCTCCAAGTCCATTAAAAACTATCAAGCTTTCCATGTTATTATAGGGTGCCTGCTTCACCAACTACCAGTCAGCCACCAAGAAACTCCTGAACATGCTAGAGGACACAGCCATCCCAGCCCTGTCTAATTTCTGACCACCAAACCAGATAAACAAACACTGTCCTGCTCTAGAGCACTGTAGAATGTAGCCAGCTGACAGGATCTGAGATCTATGAATTACCCTGGTTACACTTGATTGCTCCTTCCCAGAGAGGGGTTTCCTTTCATGAAGGAGACTCATTTATATGAGCTTGTGTATTGCTCTTGAATATTTACAAGAGAGGTCACCGTAAGGAGTCAGAATATTCATTTTCTTAGCTGTAGCACAGTCAGAAGAGCCAAGATTGCAGCTGTCTGAAGTACTGGAATTGCTATCACTTTTCTCTGTTTCCACAGGAAGTCTACTTGGGCATGCCTTGGAGACCAGCTCTATATGGTAGGCTGTTTGCTTGCTATATATCTTATTGAGGAGCAAGCCCAGAGGGCATTAGAGTCCAACTGCCTTTGTTGGGTTTAGATAACCTCAGAACAAGTGAGGCCTCTCTCAGAATGGGGTCTGTTTGTTTGCTTAAGCAAAGGAGCCTCTCATGGTTTGTGATGATGGCTGGATTTCAGGTCCCCAGAATTATACAAGGTTGCCTTGTGGAGACAAAATGGCCTCAACTGATCACCCAGCCTTTGTTGGTTGCAAGGAGACGAACTAGAACTTAAGTGGTATAAGGGAAGCCTTCTCTTATTAGAAGATCCATTTTCTAGACTTGACCGCTCCAGTATTTCTGGAGCCAGAGGCCTCAGAGTCAGGCTGGATATTCTTGTGAGCTAAACAGGTAAGTGGAATGTGAGCACTCATGCCCGTGAACTAATAGACAACTGACCGAGTGTTTTTTTTAATGTGACTAAGCTATGGGGAACCAGGTCCGCATGGATGGCCAGTCTCAAAAAAAAAAAAATGGAAGTTTTTTCATAACAAGAGCTGCAGTCTAGATGCACAGCACATTCCGGGCATAAAGAAAGTGATAATTGATGATTTGTACCAGGGCAAAGATCCAGGTCCAGAGAGATTTCTTCACCTGTGTCACATAATATCCAAAGCTGGGCTTGTTAATCAGTTCTGAAACACACACAATTCTTTAGAGGAAAAATGTGTTCTTAATGCCCTTGACAGGACCCATTGGCTTTCTTACACCACACTCCAAGTAGTGCTGGCAAAATTAATGAAGGATTGGCCAGAGAAGCATCTGAACTTTCCCAATGAACTTCCAGACCTCCATTTATCAGTGTTACCATTTTAAAAGACAGACTTCCCTCAGATTACCTGGATAAAACAACATGCCAACACTGGGAGTAGGAGGACACCACTTTTGTGAATGGTTCTGTGATGATGCCTGCTGTCTGGCAGTGATTCCTCTCGAACATCTGTGCCCATGTCCCATGCTTTGAATGGGCAAAGAATGCTTCTGCTTTTTCCCCCTTTGCTTTGACATTGATAACAGATTAAAAGACTCTGGTTCTGAGACTGGATAGCCCAGGAATGCCTATGAAACCTCTACTCAGGTGCCTATACTCAGATTAATTAGGTCAAGAGGGAAAATAAGCTGAGTGGGACTGCAATGAAAGAGGGAGGTATTGGCTAAGACACACAGAGTACTCCCCAATCCCTATGTCCTGCCCGTGGCTTCAAGGAACTGTGGGTGGTCTACTGAGCGTGAAATTCAAGGTTTTGTGGGGTTGCTGGCAAATTAGAATACGGGCACAAGAAGCTTCTCATGGATGAGTTGATATAAGTGACCAACAGAATTTGGATCTGCAAGTTAAGTTTCAACTCTAGTACAGTCACTAAGAGACAATACTGGGGCTATTCAGGGAAGATGTTAGAAGAGTAGCTGTGTGTGTTTATTTCTGTATGATCCAAAACTCCTCTGCATATGTCACAGGGGACAATGGGAGTGTGCAAACTTGCTAGGGATTATTATGCATCAACACCGTTCTGATAACCCCCAATTTATTTTAACAAACATCAAATCTGGGTTTAAAAAAAAAAAAAAAAAAAAGAGCCAGATCCTTTTATAATCAATAGACCCAATTGTAGTTTGCATTCAAGATAAGGGCAGTCAGATCTCATGCTTCTAGGTCTCAAATGACTTCCAGGGATGGAAAGATTCCTACCCCTGTAAAACATTACTCAGCTGAGGCCTGACCCTCTAAGATACTAACTGAACACATCTCCTTAAAAATGCTAAGCACCCTAGCACTTCTCAGGAGTGGCTCAGCAGTTTACGGGAGCCAGCCTTTGTGACATGTGTCACAGAGTCCCTGGGCGATGCTCTGGAACTGCTCCCCACAAACCCAGTCAGGACTTTGGGGAGCCTCCTCTCCCTTGAAGCAGACTGTTTTCAGGGCAAGAAGCTCACATGTCTTCACCTCCTGGGTCTCTCCTTGGAGCATTTAGCATCCTCTGCCCCTTCGTACGCTTCCCACAGCGAGCCCGCCCCAGCGGTGTCCTGGGGAAGCCACAGGGTCCTGCAACCCTGCTTTGCTGTCAGACGTGACTCAGCCAGCCAGTAAAACAGAGGTTTATTAGATGACAGGAACATGGTCTAAAACAGAGCTTGTAGGTACAGCGAACGGGACCCCTCAGCTGTGTCCATTCTGGTGGGGCAGCAAGCCAGACCCCCATGTCTGCACTTCACTCCTCATCCCCAGCCAGCTCCAGACTGCCAATCCCCTCCAGCCCCTCCTTCTCTGCTCAGTTCCTTTCCCGGGCCAGGAGGTCACCTGATCTCTTTGTCTCCAACACCTTCAGTTGGCACCTTTGCAGAGAAGGGCCCAGGCCATCAGTTGCTAGGAGACAGAGTGCCAGGCATTTAGGTGCACTGGCCCTTTGCTCTGTAGCAATCACACACCCTTATTCCACCACCTAGATACTTAAGAACTGCATAGGGGACACTGAGGCACCAACACAGCATTCAGAGAAAACATTAAGAACATTCCCAGTTCGCCACAACACGCATTATAGATTTTTTTTTTAAACTTCCTCTGAATCAGGTGTGGGCCACTACACTTGATGGACTAGAAGTCTGATTGACCAAGAAAGATACTGTAGACTAATCCTCCATTCAGTGGTAGTTTTGGACTAAGGACTGCAGATTAATAGATTTTAAGGCCAGAAGGAATCATTATGGTCTACTAGTCTGACCTTCCTGCACAGACCATAACCTTTCAGTCAGTAATTTCTGCATCAAGAGTATAACTCGTGGTTCATTCAGTCCTATGTTCTGAAGTGCATTGAGAACAAAGATTAATGGAAAACACATCAATACTTGCATATTTGTATGTTATAAAAAGCATCATCACCACCAGCAGCAATTATAAGGCACCACTCGGAGTGGAACAAGTGCATTCTACATGGCTTGGACCTGCGGTCCAATGGGTTTTCCCCTAGTACAGGGAGCACATACCCCGGGACCCTCTGCAGCACTCTATCCGTAATGGCAGATTAGAAAACCCTTTGTCAGTTTTATTTCAGTAGCACTTAGAGACTCCCAAGGCTGTGGCACCCCACTGTGCTAGGCACTGTACTAGCACACAGTAAGAAACGGTCCTTGCCCCCCAGGCACTGACAATTTAAGGGTGGGTTTTTTCTAAAGTTGCCCAGGTATTTAGGCACCCAACTCCCACAGAAAGTCATTTGGACTTCTGCCCCTAAATCCCTCCAGCACTTTGGAAAGCCTCCCCTGAATAAACAAGACAGACCAAGGAAGAATTATAATCACTGTACAGACTTGAAATCAGGGCAGAGAGAGATTTAAGCAACTTGCCTAAGATCATGCAGGAAGTCTGTGTCTGAGGTGGGAACAGAACCCAGATTTCCCAAGTCCCAGTCCCAGGCCTTAGCCATTCATAAGCATGCCTTAATGATAAGCCTACCTCTCTACAGACTAAATGCACTGGGTGATGGAGCCAAAACATCACAACCAGAGAGTTTAGATGGAGTTTGTTTCAGTTAAAATAAACTAATTGAATAACCAAGCTGGGAAATGGTTTGGACACTATACATACAGCAGGCACATTTGTTTCAGTTCCTCATGTGCAATGTTCTACAATTAACGGATGTAAAGCTCAGGCCTGATTATGTCTGCTGCCCAGCAGTCAAGCTGTAATATCAAGTTCTATGTATTTTCTCTCTCTCTCTGTGTATAGCATTAGCTTCACTAATTCAGCATCATCATAGGCAGAGCCAAGTCAAACCCTTTATTTGGCTTCAGCCTGACCAGCAGTCATGTCTGAACAGTCACTGTGACCTCAGACCAAACAAAAGCCACTGCTTAAAGCTGGCAGTATTATCCCCTTAACAATCTGACACCTCCTTCATATGGGAATTAGAAATGTGGAGGCACGATGAGTTTAAATGGCTACACTTTGTGTGGTTCATTTCCTGTGATGCTAATGCTACAATAATTCCACAAAGTCCCTTGAATGGACGGAGCTTCTTCCTTAAGAAAGTCAAATGAACAATATTTACTTCAGGGCTGGCTGCATCTGTTACGAAAGAGAAGGATCAAAACTAAAACAGTTGTAAACATTTTTATAATTTTAAAAAAAAACGTAAAATGTAGAGTTCTGAGTTTATTAACCAAATGAGAAGTTTTCTATTGTCATTTCTTACATGAAAGCTAAACAGCACAGATGAGAAGGGTGGTCTTGTGTTAGAGGCACTGGACTCAACTCTGGAGATCTAGGTTCTATTCTGGACTCTGCTGAAAATGTCTTACATGACCTTGGAGAAGTCACTTTCTCTCTTTCTGACTCAGCTCCTCATTCGTAAAAAATGGGATGATAATACTTCACTTGTCTGTCTTGTCTGTATAGGTGGAAATGCTCGAGTGTGCTTAACTTTGAGGACATTGCTATCAGTGCGGCTACTGAATATTTAGCACAAATGTAAGGATTTGCAGGATCAGAGCCTTGGATTGTAAGATAATTGGGGCAGAGAACGTTCATACCTGTCTGTACCTACCACAACTGGCCATTGATCTCAACTGGGGACTCCACACACTATTGTAATACAATAATTAACAGTAGACCATGATCAACAGAGAGACATCTAACATGCCATTACCACCACATTCCAGATATACACATAAAGTAAACGGCCCACAAGACAGTTCATTTTCCAGTATTTCATTGACCACTTCAGGCCTTTTTCCATCAGGATATATTTATAGAAAGGTAAAATCTTTGAGTCCCATAGATAATTCAATTCAGTCTTCACCTGTACTGGTGAGACAAGTTCATTCCCAGCGCTGCTCCACTGATTCCAATACAGTGACCTCAGCAATCACTTTGGCCCCGAGAGCTTTAGAAAATATTGAATAACTACAATCACTTTTGTTCTTCCAGGGAACTGGGAAAGGAAAGGGAAAATAAAAAGCATTACCTATAAAGCAGAGTAACAAAATACACAAAGAGGTGAAGCACAACTCCAACTATAACACCATAAGGAGGCAGAAGGGATCCAGGGGAAGTGATGTCCATGGCTCCAGCCCCAGGTACAGCCCTGGGACTGTCCATCACTCGTAAGGAGCAATCTAGTTCTAAGTCACACAGCAATATTCTCCAACCTTTGCCAGAAAGGATCATAGTCTTCCTCTTCCCTGGAGCACTCCCTGGGAGTTCTGTTCTTTAAAACTTTGGAGTAGAGAAACTGTGCTGCAAAATTCATAGCAATTCCCAGCGTTAGCCAAAGCGGTGAGACCCCAGGCAACTGACTCACTTGCCTTTGGAACGTACCGCCCCTGTCAAGCCTGGGAGGGATGTGTGCTCTGTAGGTGACTTGCTGTAAGCAGCTCTCCAACGCTAGACAGGGCAAAAGAAATGACCTGGCTGCTGCTATTTAAAGAGATTATTTCCCAGGCCAGCCTGTCCCTGTCAATTTGAGTCAGGGCCTGGATTATACTTAGGTGACATTCAGTTGGCAGAACACAAAGCTTTAGATACTTAGCTACAGAGCATGACCTAGGTTTGTTAAATGGCTCGTGAAGTTAACAACACTGACTTCTGCAGAAAGAAGCTGCAAGGAAAGGCTGCCACTTTCCTGAGGGGGTCACAATGGTTTGTGAACTCACAATGGGGAATTTTACTGACACTGGGGTTTTATACTACTTAACCCACAAGCCTAGGAAGCAGAGTTTTAGCATGCTGGATCCTTGGAAGTCTGGAATAGGAGCCCTGAATTCAGCAGTGTCAGCAGCAGAGTTGCTGAGTGATGGGCAGCTTTGCTCAGGGTCTTCAAAGTAGGATAAGTCTATACATCTTATTGAGGGAAAGTAGGAAGACTAACTCTTTGGGGTTAGAGGCAGAAGATTGTGGTGACATGTCTCTGAGGTCAGTTCTGACCCCTGGTATATGGGTGCTTTAAAGGAGTATTACTAAAAATCAGTGACAGAGATACAGAGCTGCAAGACTTATGTATTATTGGTGGGGAAAGATACGTCAGGAACAGGGAATTTCACTTCTTTCCCAACTGACAGAGCATAAGATTTAGACTGCTGGGAACCCTACATTACTGAAAACTTGTTAATTGTACCACCACAGCCTCAGTCATTTTTTCTCCTTCCTCCACACAACAGGCCTGTAGGCATTCACCCCCTCATCCGTACTCTCCAAGCAGTGACACAGTTGCTGCACTCTCTCTCAACTCTCCATACTTCCCCCACTTCCAGTTCTCCCACTCATCAGCTGTTTTGGGTGGAGAGGTGGCCTTGGCTGGGAACCATGAGAGGCCATGCTACATGTGGTCTCACCTCAGCAGAGTGCCATGGGCACAGATACACCATGTTCAGGTCAGTGGCTACAGTCAGAGCCCTCAGCCTTGTACATGTCAGCTAAGCCCAGGGCCAGTTTTATTAAAGTGAGTGGACTTTCAAGGAGTCATCAGCTGCTTTACCTGGAGAACATTTGAAGAGTAGGGGTGGAGTAGATAAAGATTCACACTGCTCCTATTGATATAAACCAGTGCTCTTTATTTCAAATGCTCTGAGAAGGATCCTATTATTATTACAGCATTTATGAGGCACTCCTAACTAATTGCCACATGGCTTCAATTAAAGACAAAAACATTTCCCAAGGCACAGGGAGCCTTGCTGCTTTCAGAGCAGAGATGGGGAAACCTGCGCTGAATGCTCAGACTCAGTGCACCTTTGACTTAACATTAAAAAGGTCATACATATCCATATAAAGATACCTCAAAATAATTTATCTAATGCACATCAAGGTTTAACAGAGGTGATCAAAAATTTTTAATTCAGAAACTGGAATTGTATAAAAATGATTCTTCCCCCCCCCCCCCAAGAAAATATTATTGTTGATTGTTTTTACCTGTTAAGAGAAACTGGAAAACAATTTCCAAAGAGATTTGCACATGCGTGCACACACACACACACACACACACACACACACACACACACACAGACGCTTTCTTACTCCCCCTCACCCCCCAATAGTTGGTAATGGTAAGAATGTGTGATAACAGCCGTAACGAGTTGAAAGTGTTACTTTCTGTCTCTTAACACTTTCAGACAAAGCCATAATTTTCACCTTTCAGAGCAATGCTTCCAAACGTTTAACAAGTATCAGAGGGGTAGCCGTGTTAGTCTGGATCTGTAAAAGCAGCAAAGAATCCTGTGGCACCTTATAGACTAAGGGACGTTTTGGAGCATGAGCTTTCATGGGTGAATACCCACTTCGTCAGATGCACATCTGACGAAGTGGGTATTCACCCATGAAAGGTCATGCTCCAAAACGTCCCTTAGTCTATAAGGTGCCACAGGATTCTTTGGAACATTTAACAGTGTTTCCTCACACAGTAAGAAAGTGTGTGTGGATACTTTCCAACCCTTTTCAAAATTTCCTATGGGAAAATTTCAAAAGGGTTTTTTTCCTGCAAATAATTTCATGGGGAAAAAAATCATGGTTTTCCATCAAGCTCTAAAATTAAGGGCTTGCCTACACTGCCCAACAGTTTGGATTACAGGGCTGTGAATGGCAACACACACCAAAGTGTGGCACTGTAACTCCCACGTCTGGACATGAACTAAAAATTTCCTAGTTTGCATTAATATAGTTCTGTTTGAAGAGGACGAAGTTAACATGACCACACTGTCCACATAAGGCAGTAACAGTGCAGGACGTGAGCGTGCACTGCTATTCACATCCCAGTAGTCTGAACTGTGGGGCAGTGCAGGCGTAGTCTAAGAGACCCCTCCTGTGGGACTTAATTTTAGTAAATCCTGAAGCACCTAAAACCAGAGCAGCTAGACACTAGTTAAGGGATTCAAAGATGGCCCAAAACCCAAATTGCAGATGAAGCAATGAACATCTCACTCTAACAGATATAACCAAAACCTAGAGTCACATCGCTGCAGAACTCCAGTGCTTCCAATTCAGATAGCCCTCTGGTTTAGGGAGTTTGAATTCAGCCCAGTACAGAGATAGAATGAGCTTCAAACTTTTGATCAAAACTCAGATCCAGGAGGTTGGTGCCATCTTTAACTACAAATTTTATGTATGATCTGCAGCAATTAATTAGTGAGAGCAGAAGAAGAGCTTGAAATGGCCTATTCACAATGAAAAATGAAATTAGTTCATGCTCCTATACCAACACTTTGCTACAAATATTCCTAGCCCTGATTCAGCAAAGCATTTAAACAAATGTTTAACTTTAAGCACATACTTTGCTTCATAGGGATGGTCTGGTTTTAAGCACATACTTGATGCTTTGCCAAAATCGGGGCCTAAATCCAGTACAAAACTATATTATTTGAACTGTGTTAACTAAGCAACAACATAAGCAACAATGACATGGTAGTCTTAACAGTCTTATTCCTTGGTATTTCATTGTCTTTTCAGGCCTCCCCTCCTTCCACTCCCCCCGGCAAAGCCTTGTAATTGCTAGAGGCACTTTACTTGATCATTCAGACCAGCATAAACATAGCAAAGAAACCCTGAATTTAGCCCCACAGCTGGTCAAGTGGACACTGACAGTTGAAGTCATCACAGTGGGGTCACCACACTAGCTCTCACACTGCCACCAAATGCAACTGTTCTCTTCACAGCTGACATCAGTCCTCTGGGAGCCACAGTGAAACATTTCATACAGGCCACCAAACAACCTTTTGATCACTACTGGCCAGCGACAGATTTGAACTAATGACCTAGAAGTGAAAGATTCTCTATCCCATTAGCAATCCTCTCAATGAGCCATCCAATTCCCTATAAATCCCTTTTTCCAATATTAGTCCCAGTAAGTCAGTTGTTTGCAAGCTTTAGTAACTATCATGGGTGCCTTGTTCCCAGCTTGTTTCTGCAGCAAGCAGCATACTTACACTTCTACAGTACACCATCTGTTTTAAGGATGATCCAGATAACCCTTCACATGTAACCTCACCGTCTACCTCGTGGATATGAATTACCAGACGTCCCACAATTAGCTCTTGCATAGCACTGGGTAAAGTACATTGTGTTAGGTTCAATCATTTTGAACCAGTTCTGAAACTGGAAAAGAGCACATCCTTCAGGATATGCCATCTCACTAACCTCTTATCAGCAGAGTGCATAGGGAAGTCACCTAACTATTTGGGGAGTGATCTGTGCATGTATTTAAAGAACAGTAACCTAACTTCCTTGTCAGCTTGCTACAATGATTTTGGATGAGTTCAAGGTTCTAGCCAAACTCTTTAAATAGCCCTAAGAGCCCTTGTAGTTGCTGACTAAATTTTTTAAAGGATTTACTAGACTATTAGCCTTAGTAATACCCTGTGGCAGTAAGTTGCTTAGGACACACTGTCCCTTTCAATCTCTTCCGCGTTCATTAACTCCCCACATTGTGTGTAAGAAATGTGGGGCTTGGGATTCACACTTTTCTCAGACTCCTTGAATATCTGGTTACAACAAGCTGAACAGAGGAAGCACATAAGCCCTAGCTTTCAGCCTCCTTCCGTGAAGCAGTTTAACTCAGAAACCAATTTCTACTACCACGTTTTGCTGATTTTGCATGAACTTTTTGTTCTTTGACTCAGCTTTAAATGCCAAGTATTACAATTATGATCTCAAAATGCATTTCATAGGAATGCAATTAGTACTGCGATGGTATGGGAAATAACCACAATTTTGAATCAAAACCATTTGAACAGAGCTGCAGAGTTAGGGCTTTATCCTACAAAGAGTTACTGCTTTGTATATTTCACTCTGTTCAAAGTCCCGGTGACTTCTCCACACAGTAAGAATTGCAGAGCCCATTTCACCCAAAAGGATCGTAAGTACATTAGACAATTTAAGTGACATACAGGGTTCCATTTATTCCCCATTGAAATGCAGCAACCTCCAAGCCAGAATGCTGTTGAACATACAATAACCAACACAGGAAGGAAAAACTATCTTTCACAATTAAAATTATGATAATTTAAATAGACAAGAGACAATGAACCTGGTGGCCTGGCTAAATTCCAGCCTGAACAACACCTCTATTCAAATACAAAACAATTGCTGTGAGATCTTTAAAGACCATATGGGGTCAAGATCTCACAGCACAGAACTTCCAAAAAAAACCAGTGTTCTTTATATACCACACTGTAGCTCAATACTGACCTAAAAGGGAAGAGAGCCACCATCTCCACACTATGCAGCATTTTAAGAGCCTCTTATAAACCCCACACCCACACTTTATTTGGAGCAGGGAGATCACAAACCCAGGTAGCATGACTGTAGGCACATCTAGCAAATGGGTCTCAAGTGAAGCCAGCGTTCTGTCAGAGACCCTTTAATTTTATAAAAAGAGACAATCTTTTCCATTACTTTACACAATATACCACAACCCCCATATGGTTCATATGTTTGCTATATTTTATTCTGGGTCTTTAATTCACTACCAGCGTGACAAGTTTTACCTACTGTGGCATTTTATGCCAATACCGGAGATGAACTCATCTTCAGGGTGAATGTCACGTGATAATCCTTGATCTTTTGCACCAGCACATGAACACTTTACCTTCAGTGAAACTGAGATCAGGTGAAAAGATATAGACAGTAATAACTGATTGCAGGACAGAACGCTTAGTCTTTTTATACAAAGATTTGTGCTAACTTTTATACATCTTGGTGGTACACTCTTGACACACACACAGTCATAAAAACACTCTACATGCTGTACTGGACTCATTAAGGTACATCTTATTCCCCAAACAGACTGCCCTTGGCACTGACCACTCCCTCTTCTCATGGAAGACATCCCAAGGCTGTGTAATGCCTTCCACCCGTGAAAGAACAGCTTGCTTGTTTCATTGCAGCCCTTGTTTAGAAGATTCTGTGCTGTCCTTTTTCCAGACTCAACACAAAAACAAAGAGATCGTGTTGGCTTTTAAAATGGGGCAGGAGGGGAAATTCACTTGCATTAAACCAAAGCGAACTCATTTTGGACAGCACAAGAGACTATTATCTTAGTGAAGAAAACCTCCCTTGAATTATGTCACTTAAAGGTGAGTTCACAGGATGTAGTTAAGTTTTCCATATCTAAGATGAGTAATATTTCCAACTTAAGCGTACGATGGCATGGTTGGGAACGGCATCTCTCCAAGGTGGAGGGATCTTTGGGGAATTTGATTAACTACAGAAGGAGGGAAAATGGGGCCTATGGTAAAGCCCATACTCAAAGTTGTAAAAGAAGGCAACACAAGAAAACAAAATGATCACTTAGAATTACGCTGTGCAGTGATGCAACTGACATTTTACAGAACATCATTATATAAAAACTAATGTAGCCACACAAAATGCGTGAGGTGAAGAGCCAACAAGAAACACACAAAATATAGAACAAACACTAACTGATGGCAAATTTCTCTTGATCAGTTTCAAGTTCTGTTCTACCTAATGCTCTGTTCAATCTTCCAGACCACATAACTCAGAGTTTAGTGGCAAGTAAGATCTGAATATGTCCCCATCTGTTCACATTTGTAAAATAGCTGCTGAGGTATGTGGGCATAGTTTTCATCTTATTGTTCATTATCTCCAGGGATCAACTGAATAACCTTCCCCAAGATGATGCAGCAGGCTGAAATGAGTGGGAACAGAAACAGCTTTCCTATGCCATGTAAAGTGGAGAGGGGCGCAGGGAGAAAAAACCAATTCAAAGAAAAAATATCTGTTGGTGTAAAACTCTGGAATGGAGTCGGAGACTTTTCTGCAAGACACTTACTGTGTGGGATACAGACACAGGCCATGTTCGTTTATAATTCAGATACATGTGCAGAAATTAGGTGTCTAAATATGAATTTTGGAAGCTATGTAAGTGATCTTCTGATTTTCACAAAGGCCAAGTACCTTCACATGCCTAGGCCAGTATGCACTAGTCCAGTGATACTCAGATCTCAGTGCTTCAGGAGCCAAATGTTGATTCCTAATTATCCTAAAGAGCCACAGTCGTGTGAATTCATTATTTCATTTACAATAGTGCTATATATTCATATTTAAAACAGTATGATAGGGGAAATATTTATTTTTTATATCTTATTCTCACAGCAAAATGACTGACCAAATAGCATTATTTTATCAATTACAATTGATTAACAGAGTAAAAGCATGCTGATTGGTTAATAATTAAATCACACAGTATTTTAATATCATGGGCTGCAAAGAGCTACTGAAAACACATTAAAGAGCCATTTGGGGCTTCTAAGCCTCAGTCTGAGTATCACTGCTCCAGACCTTCCTGCAAATCAGAGACAAAAATAAGTGGCATGCCATCTTTACACAAACAATGTGAAGGAACCACAGGCACAGTGGGGACCAAATGGCTGTGTTTACTCACTTTTTACAGCACACTAAGCTTCGCTATGTTCTCTGGTCATGTTCTGCTAGACTCCACCAGAATAGACTGTGACGGTTACCAGAGGGCTCACACACCATTTACAGGGCCACCCGGGGAGGGAGGGAGCAAGTGGGGCAATTTGCCTTAGGCCCCGAGCCCCGGCCCAGCAGCAGTCTGGGTTTTCAGAAGCATTTCAACGGCGGGGGGGGGCCCTTCAGTGCTGCCGAAGACACGGAGCAACCGAAGGGCCCCCGGCCGCAGAAATGCCGCCGAAGACCCAGACCGCCACCGGGTGAGTAGAAGCACCGCAGCTTCCCCGCTTTGCCCCAGGCCCCCTGAATCCTCTGGGCAGTCCTGACCATTTAAAAGGATAATACCCAACTTCTATATTTATTGTTTTGCACTAAAGCATCTCTAACTGCCAAGATGGATGTATCCGATGCAAAATGAGGGCAAAAAGAAATTACTTACACAGGCAACTGATTGCTGTGGGATTCATTTCTTCAGCATAAGTACATTTTTCTTTTTTAGTTTCATGCTTCATTTCTGATTTAAACCATATTCAACAATGAAAGTGAAACAACTCCCAGTTTGATGGAAGGAAGGTAACTTTGGGACTAAAATGAGGGTGCCAGAAAGTAGTGCACCAAAATGACCTGTGGTTTAATGCCATAAATGAGGCTTATGCTACCACACCAGTCTTTAAATGTATCATTCCCCTTTTACAGGCACAAGCATCCCTTGCTGACACCAGCATTGTCCCTCAGATGAGTGGTAGCAGATGTCTGGGGCCTTGCAGGTTGGCTTCCCAGTTCAGAAGAAATCAGTAGCTCAGATCCTATGTTTAGTTTGCACTATTTACATGTCAGTCCTGGAACAGAGGTGTTCAAATCATAGAATCTCAGAGTTGGAAGGGACCTCAGGAGATCATCTAGTCCAACCCCCTGCTCAAAGCAGGACCAATCCCCAGACAGATTTTTGCCCAAATCCCTAAATGGCCCCCTCAAGGATTGAACTGACAACCCTGGGTTTAGCAGGCCAATGTTCAAATCACTGAGCTATCCCTCCTCCCCATCATGCAGGGCAACCCCATTTTTCAGAAATCACAGCCCAAAATTAATGTCCAGTTACTAGGAATTAACTCTGATCTCTGATTAGAGTAAATTCTTGGGGCAAGCTCTGATGCAGCATCACAGCTCCTTCTCCAAGGACCCTTTCCCTACACACAAACTTGCAAAACAAAAACTAGCAATAACACAGCTTGTGTGCCAAGATGGCACTTTTGATTGCTTGCACACTAAGAAAGAACTCAGAAGAAAACTATGTAATAGCACCACTGAGGGACACCTGCCAGAACAGCATAATAAAGACCAATCAAACCAAAATAGACAAGAAGAATGAGCATCAGGAAAGGAACAAGAATAAACAGATGACTGTGATTTTCCCCTTTTGTAATTCACGTACAGAATTATTGTCTCCTGATACTGTAGAGTGATCTGCCATTACAGATTAGGTAATTGGGCCATCCTCCCCATCCCACCCTCCCACTCTGATCATGGCCTGAAAGTGCTGTGCACATGGTCCAAAAAGAGTACCAAGATGTGATCTTGATTCTGTTCAGACTTACACCCTTACCTGCAGACACTTATGCACTGTGAGTAGTCTCATTGATTTCAATGGAACTACTCACGGCTTCTAAACTTAAGCACTTGCTTAAGTCTTTGCAAAATTAGGGTCTAAACCCTCAGACCCGCAATTGCATCCGTGCAGGAAGAACCCCATGCAGGGCCCCTGAGGTTTGCCAGATTACTTCTTGGAGGGGAAGTGGACTCTTTCTGGTCTTTTTCCTCTAAACAGCTGTGAATGGAAGTGACACATTCCATAACTCACAAGGCTCAAGAATTACTATCATTTTCTATTAACTGCCCTTCTACTGGTTTCCCCATCTGTGTAATGAGGATAATGATACTGACTTCCTTTGTAAGGCACTTTGAAATCCATAGATATCAAACTGTTATACAAGAGCTAGGTTTTAAAAATGACCAATACCTAATACCTCAATTAAAATTTAAAATTCATTTTGTGTACAATGTATGTATATCTACAAACGTAGCCAAAGAGCTAAAATTCTAATAAAGCCTGAGAGTAGACACATGTAGGTTATTCTAGAATTGCTCAGAGTAGCTAGCATTCCTTATGGTGTTTACTTATTTGATGTGTTGTGTTGATAAGAGCTCAAAAAGCCTTCAAAGCAGCAATGCATCATAAATGATGTGACAATAGAAACCATGAATGATTGTGCACTTTGCTGAAAGCAAATAAATGTTTCGACTCAGTGTTAGACAATACATCAGGGCAGATTTGGAAATGGAACACTAAACTCTTTGTTTTCCAGTCAGCACTAGTAGTCTCAAGGTAAAGTACTTAATGGTTCAAAGTCTCTTACCCTGTTCTAGAGACTCTCATTGATCTAAATCCTCCTTCCTGATGTGTCTGATTAAAACACAGCTTTGGATCACAGTTCAAGCTGTGCTTAAAATCAACTCGGTTGGCCCAGTGCCAGGTAGGCCTCATTTTCTGTTGGTGCAGTTGTGGCAACACTGAAATCAACCAAATGTCTGAATTGTG
Organism: Gopherus flavomarginatus; assembly: GCF_025201925.1. Taxonomy (NCBI): domain Eukaryota; kingdom Metazoa; phylum Chordata; order Testudines; family Testudinidae; genus Gopherus; species Gopherus flavomarginatus. Next base: position 80,551,157 of record NC_066622.1, on the reverse strand, counting down.
TGTGGAGGGGGGCGGGGGGAGAACAGCTGTGCAAAATGTATGTCTATTTGGCACATAGGCCAACAACAATAATGAAGGGACCCTGACAAAAATGTACACAAACAGGAAATAAACCTAAGAATAGGTAACCTATAAGTACCAGAATCAGACTAAGAAATGTGTGAGATCAGGTAAGTAGACTATCTATGCAAGTTTCTGGATCATGGCTCTTGAAGTCAGAGGGAAAAAAAAAAAAGTTTACCTGGGTCTTTCAATCTCATTGCTACCCACTACCCACCTTGCTTTTTGGTTGGTCAGCTCCCTATAATCATTCCCACTCATGAGTTAACTTAGTCTGGGATCAGATCATGCGGCCTTTGTGCAGCCAGATCTCCTGCTAACTTCATAAAGGCTGAAAGATCAGGCCCTTTATACTGACTATTTTGAGGAAGTATGGTTCCCCCACTCCCCTCCAATCTTTTTACAATATCCAGTTACCCACATGGGGCAGAACATTTCTACTGCTTAGTCTACCTTTAAAAAAAAAAAAAAGCAGCAAGCTTTGGACCATTGCTTCTTGTCGTACCATCTTTTGAGGTGGAAAAGAGTTCCCTTCCTTAGTTGAGAGAAAGAATATTCTTTCCTTTAAATTATTCATAGGCTTATTACAATTGATATCACCTCCGCTTCTCCCATCCTGACTCTTCATTTCTTGAGTATAATCAATTCGCTCCCGGGTTCTCTCCTGTGTATTCTATCTTCCAATCTGTATAATATTTAGTGCTCTGTGAATTCTCTGTATCAGCTTTCCTCAATGCAATGTTAACAAGTGGCCTTAGAAGCGCATGAGCTTTCTAAGCAAGCATCAAATATTTTTTAAGAGGTCATAATAAAGTTATGAATGCCCTTGAATTACTATTTGGGTCACAGCAGTGTTCATATATATTAATGCAAAATAACTACTGATCAATAAGTGAAGCCACAACAAATAGGTCTGTGCGTACACCTTCCACTGAATTCCAGTGGGGGGTTCTACATTTAAGAACCACAAAATTAGCCACGAAGGACCATGTGAGGCACCCCTGTACATTTAACTTTGTTTTGGCAAAATGCCGCCACACAAATATTTTGTCAGCGTATGTACAAAACTAGTGTTATCGTAAAACTGTAATTGGATGTACCAAAACTTCACATTATAAGCAGCATCTAGCATTCTAAATAATGCAGAGCTTCACATGAAAGCCCTCACTTTATTTCACTTCCTGAATCTTGGTCATTATTTGTTCATTTCAGTTTCAGCATTTATTGGAATCACCACTGTGTCCCTGGTGTAACCATCTATACTTGAAACTGTACAGAACTGGTGTATATTTCTGTAAGGATTAGTGCATCTTAAGAAATACATGGTCTTTTTTTAGAAAGGAACCTCAAGAGAAAAAGACGGAGGGAGGATCATAATTCAGATTATGCATCTGGCTCCTCACATCATCAACCAAAGCCTTGGCTCCTGTTAATTTAGATCTTTTATTAGGTAGTTTAGAGTCTGTCAAGTTTTTTTACGCTGTGGACCACAATCATGGCTATCTGCATTTCTATTCATGATCACAAACCATCTGTGTGGCAAATGCAGCAATTGTTTCCAAGAAATAAAGTCTTTGGGAAAGTATTTAAGATGCCTTTTCATGTAGGTTTGTAGCTGGAAATAAGGAGAAGCCAGTACTAGATGATCAGCCAGCTCTCATTTGACAATTTTAGGTTTATTCTACATGCCAGTGCTGGTCAGGAGCCCTTATGTGATTAACTATGTAACTAAGAAAATATCAGACACTCACATTCTCTGCTCAGTAAAGTTATGAACTGAAGTTCCCAGGCTTGTCTTTTGAAGACGTTGTGCAGATTTCCTTTGAGGACAAAAGGCTGAGAGGTCAGATATGAAGTGACCACTTTGTGAAAATTTCCCACTTCACTTTACATGGTGTTCTACAGCACACTTGAAGCCCCTACCTGTACTTAATCGTTCGTACCTTGCATTTAGCTTGGACATTCTGGTTACCTTCCCCAGACCTGCATAAGAGCTCTGCGAAGCTCATAAGCTTGTCTCTCTCCCTAACAGAAGTTGATCCAACAGAAGATATTACCTCACCCACCTCGTCTCTCTCACATCCTGCGATCGCCACAGCTACAACAATATGGCTAACATTTCTCCTACAACCTATTTTAAAGGATTCATGGCTTGCTTCTGCTATATGCCACCTGAAACATGACGACATGTGCTCGCTGTATGTTATCAGAAGATGGGTAAAAAATTAACTTCTTTTCTGCTGGTTCCTGCCTGTTAAAAATGCCACTGGAACATTACAGGTAACATAGCAGGAATATGGGGTGCACTGGAGGTGTCTTTTATTCACTATGCACATTTTCATTGAAATGGCTCGTTTGGTCCCTCCCTTTGACAAAGCATTCCCTTTTCTGAATCAATCTGTGACCTCCTGTAGCTACGGAAAAGGGAGCATAAGTCAATGGTTAGAGCACAATTTAGGAATCAGATTCAGATTCTAGTCCCAACTTTACCTCTGACCTGCTGAATGGTCTTGGATAAGTTTGCTTGATACCCTGCACCTCAGTTTCCCCACTTGTTAAGTGTTACCTGTGGTCGTGAGGCTTAATACACTCAGGCACCAAGTCACACATGGCAACTGCTACAAAAATGCAAAGTAATACAGTGCTCAGCCTCATTGGTATTTGACAACACGACTTCCCTTCCTCCACAGCAAGAGAAGCTGAACTTGCTATATGCAAGTCCTCCAGCCACCTAAGCCTCTCTCCGCAATCAATTTCTCATGCTTGTGATGAAAAAGGTTCTTCCTCCACTTTCAGTTGTTTTCCACTTTGACAAGTGCAATTTATAAAGCTAACCTGCCAAAGACCCTAGCAATCTAATCCTGATCTCTGGGTTACTCAAATAATTTCCTGACTAGTTTTTCTGCAGTATGATATGCCATGGATCCATTTTACCATTTGGTAACCCTGGTATACTCCACGTTAGTGGTGGGTCGCACTCGAGTATGATCTAAAGTTGCATAATACAGGAAGTGTGTAACAAATGGGTGCAGTATATCTAATAGAAAATATTCTGTATATTTAGGAAGCAGCATGCTTAGAATAGAGGACTGGAACACACAAATTCTACTTCTTCAGTCATTTAGACCTTAGTTAAGTCAATTTCTCCAGACCTAAAATTTACCCCTCTCTGATGTAGGTATAACTAATATTCACGGATACAGATATTTCACAGGGGTGTTCTGCGTCCTAACGAGGCTTCATAAAGAGCTGAGATCCTCAGTACAAGGCTGGTTAAAAATGCAAAGTGACGATATTATTAACTTGTTTTCCACTTGAACCCCCTATTTTCCTGTCAGTATCCTGGCCCACCCAGTTGATCACTCACAAAACTCTGAAGCAACTGCTGCACACAGCTTGGAGTCATCATTAGATTTTTAGCCAGTTTTGGCAAATACACTAAGCTAGATTGCATTGGCACCAAGACGACCTAGGAGCAACATTTCCGATTACTGACTCACTGCTGGCTTTCAACACAGTACAAAATGTATTGTTCTGAAGGGGACGGGCTCCAAAGAGGACTGCTATATTATCCTAAGGTCTCTTTCTTTCTCCCTGTGACAGATTTGTGTATACCGTGATGCATGCAGTTATTCTCAGCAATACATTATGTAACCATTTGGTTTTTTGCTTATTTCCACAGTGTCAGCTGTTGGTGTAGTCACGGTGGTCCCAGGCTATTAGAAACAAGGTGGGTGAGATGTTAGCTTTTATTGGACTAACTTCTGTTGGCAAGAGAGACAAGTTTTTGAGCTTACACTGAGCTCTTCTTCAGATTCAAAGAGCTCTGTAAGCACGAAAGCTTGTCTCCTTCACCAACAAAAGTTGGTTCAGTAAAAGATATTGCTTCACCCACTCTGTCATCTACAGAGTTGTACTTCAGTGTCAGAAAATAAGAGCACTTTACTGAAACAATGTAAAGCTTCATGCTCAAAGTACAGACAGACAATGACACTAGTTCAGTTCAACTGCTATATTGCTGCTTATGACAGTGATACTGTCTAGCACGATGTAATGTGAAGGCATTCACAACACAGGCTGTAGCCCACAGAACCTTGCAATGTTGATCAAAGGCAGGGTGACCAGACAGCAAATGTGAAAAATTGGGACAGGAGGTGGAAGGTAATAGGGGCCTATATAAGAAAAAGACCCAAAAATCGGGACTGTCTCTATAAAATTGGGACATCTGGTCACCCTAATAAAAATGTGCTCTGATGTATAATACGTCTTCAGTGGAGATTGCAGGTCCTAGGATGCCGCACTCCTCTGCTTAGAGAACATGTGTATGGCTGCCAACATGACCCTGGATTAGGCAAACACTGACCGTCCCTTCTGTGAATTGTAATCTGTGTTTTTATTCACTCTTTTTCTCTGCAATTAGACTAGAAGTTTTTTCATCTTTTCAGAGGATCTGAACAGTTTTCCTATTCATGTTCATTTCTTAAAGTAAGGATAAAAATAAAGCACTTGCATATATTTCTGTGCTTTGTACCTGGGGATTTCCCACTCTCTCTTATTGGCCTATTATATATATTTTCATACAGAAATTAGCAGACAAGAAGAACAGTTTGTTTGACATTCTAAATGTTAAGGTGAGTTTAGTGCTGGTGAAATCTCTGGTCTTTGGACCTTCACTTATTCCCAGAACAGGTTACAGCAGCAGCAATGCAAACTTCCCACACAAAGATCAGCCATTGGGCTGCAATGGTGCCCTGGAGGGACCCACCCCTGCAGGCAAAAGATCAGTTTAGTTTCCATGTCTATTCAACCCTCAGACTCTTGCCTGCAGATGCCAACAAAGTGGGACAGGTGTCCAGTGAGACCTATCTGGCACACACTGGAATGGATCCAGAACAACCCCCCTTGTTTTACATACAAACAGCTTTGATAACTTCTGGTCACTACCAGCCAACCACCATTAGCTAAGTTTAGATGGGGGAAGTGAGACAATTCTCAGAGTACCTGTAGGCATGTCTCCTTGGTTTGATCAGCAAAATGATCTCCTAGTGATGAAGTGTCTTTTCTCCATATCTGCTCAGGAGAAAGCTCATTGTACTTCACTCTCTTCTCTCTAATGAAGGATGCTTTTCTTTCCCTAGACGATGCCACAACACTTCTGTTCCTGGGGTGATTTCCCTTTGAAGTCACTACATCTCCTTCCCTGGTCATAGGGGACTCTACATCAGACAAAATCCTTGCCCAGGACATGCCCAACCCTAGCTTCAGTCAGCTCTTTTACAAGAGATCAGACCCAGGAATGCTACTGATGTTTCTCTCATTGCAGCACAAATCTGCCTACAGACTTCCCCTCTTTACTTCATTCCTCCTCCCTACAACTCAGCAATATCATTGACCGTTTATTTACTTCTTTTATCAGTATTGGACTTGTTCAAGTGAAAGAGAGAAAAAAGTTTATGAAAAGATCATTGGCCAGTGGTATGTTGGGAACATCTCACCAGCTGGATTTTGTACAAACCCATATTCACATGATCTAATTAGTTTCTCATGTTATGCCATTGCCAAAATGAATACACTGGAGAATGCTTTCTCCAATGGTAATTAGTAGCTTACTTTCCAGAGAACTGCGTCTGTAACATTGTTTCCTCTGTTCCAAAAACTTCCTTCCACTCTTCTGTTGAAGAGTTTACTTAATCAGCTTAGTCATGCATGTGCTGTGCTTTTTTATCTAGCAAGTCACTTTGTTGCTAGCTATGTGCTCTTCGCCTGTATTTTTGTTCTAAGATCTAGATCCGTAAAGAAACTTCGGTGCTAGCCAGTTTTAGGGACAACTCTAATCCACAAAATCCCTGCTTGGTGGCCACCTAACCCTGCAGACACCTAAACTCAAAGTGCCTAAATTTCTGCCACTGGGCATCCACACTGCTGCCTCACTTCTAGCTCTCAGATGCCTCTCTTATG